>NC_140071.1:131044621-132437650 GCF_964194135.1 Talpa europaea | reverse complement strand
GTTACTTTATACCTATGTATTTGATGCATCAAACTATGCTTATTAGGAATCCCACAACGGATCCTGCAATAAGATGTGTTGCACAATGTTAATTGCATTAGGTGGTGAGAAATTGCATAACCAAGTGCTTAGAACTAACTTAACTGTGAGGCCATAAGACAACCACACTTATCTTCCCATGTCATTACACTGTCTTTAAATACTTGAAATTATTATTATTTTTTCTGTGCTATTCAGAGAATCATGAGGACATTTTTAAATTATTTTTAATTTTAAGACTCCTGGCCCTCATGGACATGCTCATGGCTTGATAAACATGGCACTGTGCACAAAACTCAGATCAAGTTGCTAGAGAAGCCAGAGGATCCTATGAAATCATTTTCTTATCCGGGAGAAGAAAATGTGTTAGGATTAAGAAGGCAAAGAGATCAAGACAGCTCTGAGTGTGAATCAGAGATGGGAAAGAGTCTAAATATCCTTTGTGACATTGCTCAACTTTGTCATCCTTTATTTTCAAAAAATTTTGGTGGTGCAATTTGACAATATACTTAGTAGAGTGTTTTTAAAAATGAAATGGACTGTTTGTGCTGTGCTTAGCTCAATGTCTGGCACAAAATGAGAATAACCAATATAGTCACCCCAGACTGGTGTTACCCCAGTCCTGCTGTAACCTCCTGTCACTGTAATTGATCTTCAAATGGTGTAAATGATATGGATGATTTAATACAAAGTACAACTAATACTTGCCTATGTGTCACGTTTATAAAGTGTATTTTAAAAGATCTGTTTATAAAGTGTATTTTTAAAAAGCATTACCTTTCAGCTTTATAAATTCCAAGAGGTAGGTACCGTTACCTTTCTATTTTATGGCTTAAGGTGTTGAGTCTTGAAAAGAATGTGACTTGCTGAATGACGAGTCAGGGGAAAACAGAGAAGTTACAGACAAATTGTCTTCAGGATTATACTCGGTTGGTTCTCATTAATCAAAAGTTTTTCCTTAGATGCAATTGAGTCTCCAATAACTAGAATTACTTTTCTTTTCTCATTTCTTATATTTACTTATATCATCCATTAAAGGCTATATTTTAGTATGCAGAAAAGCTATCTGGAAAGCTTATTAAAACAGATTCCCTCTCCTACTTCCATACCTGACCCCAGACGTTCTGATTCAAGAGATCTAAGATGGGGCAGAATATTTGCATTTCTACCAAGTTCCCAGGGGATGGCCAGGCTGCTGGTTCAGGGGCCACACTTTCAGCAGCACTGCCTTAGAGGACCTGACTATCAATATCTCCCAGACGTTTTTGGCACAACCCAGTAATCCATTTGTGGAAGAAACATCTCAGACAAGCTGTATTGTACATATGCCTTATATACAATACAGATGCTTTAAAGTCTTAAAAAAAAAAGCTTTCTGGCTGATTCTTGCTGTGGAGAAGCTGCTTCTCCCAATTCTTAGAGTAAAAGACTCAGCTGGGTGTCTGCCTCTGTTATGCAAACTCACCAGTCTGAGCCAAACCTCCACTCTCTGGCCTGTGCATCTTGGGAAATAATATTCTCTGCCTGAATCATTCCAGTGTCAGCTAGGAGAGGGCAAGAGTCTTGAAATTATTCAAACTAGCCAAACTTGATGTGTCTATTTACCCCTGCTTTGCTTTCCTTGTAGAGACCTCAATAAAGCTTTGGCCCTAAGCTTTCCCCAATTCCACCTGGTAATTCCCTGGACCCTGTGTGGGATGTGGTGACCACCTCTCTAGGACCTATAATGACAATAAACTTATTTTTTCTGGAATTTCTCCCATGTCCCCTTTTGTAACCATCAATGTAAAGATCCTGAAACCTCGGCTATCTTTAGATCTCTCTTTTCCCAGTGGATTGTCCTGGGTCCTGGCATTTCTTGCCCTTCTATCCAGATCCCAGTCAGGCCAACACAGAATAAACAATGTCATTGGAGAAAATGGTCATCAAAGCCCCCCTGCAAATTCTGGGTGCAATGTAGACATTGAGCACTTTTCATTGTCTTCTGACTGCCCTGTTGGCTTCCTGCTGCCCACCCCATGTGGCTCCTCCTGAAACTGGGCAAGTGGGCCACTGCCGACGTGAATCACACACCGAGGGCCTCACAGGCGGGTTTATTGAGCTGCATTATAGGAGCCTGTCTCAGATGGCCCCAGTGCAGTCAAAACAATCTGTCACTTTTAATTCTTCTGTCACCTCATTAAGTATATGGCAATGTTGACAATAAAACATATTTTCACTCAAACACACAACACACGCATCCCCCCAAAATGTAACATCTCCGCCTCTTATATTCAGATGTGGTTGTAAATATCCAGTGTCTGAAAGATTCATTGAGCAAACATATGTGCCAGGGTGCTGTATGTAACTGACGGAGGCAGAGAACAGTCTCCACGGACACATAAAGCAATTAAAAATAACTGTGCTTCAAAGCAGGCGCCTATAATACAAAGGTCAGGCCCATAAATATGAACAAGATGGCAGTAATGTCTCTATCCAAATATACCCTCCAACGTACAACTACAACAGGTCAGAACTCAAAGGGAAACATATTAAAAAAAAAAAAAAGACCCTGAAATTATGCCATCATCCTCTGACTTCTTTCTGTGGTCTTTTCATCAAAGGTTAATATTTGAGAAGACAGTGGAAAAATTTTATCAAGGCCTAAACTGTGCCATGAGGCATTATTTTATTCAATACAAAATATTTATCCTGGTGCATATGAGCGGATGAAAGAGCCCTGAAAATTTTCTGTGAAAGGAAAACCACTATTGCTTTGCCCCCTCATTCACTAAGTTGCTTGTTTTTATATTAACTGCGCTGGAGTTTGAATTCCACTCAAAGCTACAGAGAGACTGTTCTGAGGACTGGGGTAATTTTTGCAGTAACACACTGAGTGTGATAATAAGGTTTATGTGTGGTTGTAAAGAATGTGCTGACAGATGGAAAAGGAGCCACCTCAGTCTGCACAGCATTCATTTTTATATATATTAAAGAAAAATTCATACTCTACCTGACTCTGATTCAAAGAGCAGTTCCTCCTCCTGCTGTCTTCCAAGAACAGAAATATTTTAGAATATATAGAAAATTCCAACCCCCAGTGCACTGATTCACTAAAATTTCAAGTTCTGAGCACATCAGAGTATCATGGGCTCCTGTATTACCATTCCGGGTGTCATGTGCAATGAAAAACGCATTTCTTCCAAACATGAATCTCTCTGTAGTAAGTGCCTTAGATGGTGAACAAGTAAATGCAATGAAGAAAAGATGTGAACAGAATGGCTCCTGCCAAGGAGAGGCGCGTCCCATCGCTTACCCTGAAAAGCAAAATACCAGCTTATTTGTCAGGATTAGTTTTCACCAAAGAAATTCAAGTTTGAGTGTAGGTTGTATTAGAGCTGCGGTTCATGTCTGTGACATGGCAACATTGGAGAGCACCTGGATTAAAGAGTAAAAGCACCATGAGCTCCATTTCTTGCCCTTGATAACTAAGCAACATGACCAACCACCCACTCAGCACAGTTGCATGATTTTTACATGCGTGCTCTCTGCTTTCTAGGAAGAGAAAAACAGCACCCTCTATCTGCTCGCTCTCTGGTAGACCTCATGTCCTCGGAAAAACCTCATTCCATGCTTAAGAAAAAAAAAATGTAGGGAAACAAACAAAAAACCCAATTACTTTGCATTCCTTTTAAGCTTTTTGACGCAATGTGTTTATATGCGTTTGCTCGGGCTGCTATTACAAAAAACTACGAATTGAGCGACTTAAACAACAAATTTCTAGTCTCACAGTTCTGGAAATTAAAAGTCCAAAGTCAAGATATTAATGTCAGAGCTGATTCCATCCAAGGGCCATGTGTAGGAAAGTTTCAAGCCCCTCTCCTTGGCTTGTGATGACTGCCATGCCATTGTCTTCTCTCTATTTGTGTTTCTGTGCCCAAATTTCCATTTTTCCATGAATGCATTACTTACATTGGATTAAGCCCACCCTAATAAATCACTTTAACTTCTGTCCAGAACTTACTTCCAAGAAAGCTCACATTCTGTGGTAGTAGAAGAACAGCATTTCTGTATATGAATACTGGGGAGACATAATTCACCACAACAGCATCTTCTACTCATAGAAAAAGAGCAACAATACAAAATTGCATTTTTCCACTGGTGTTATTTCCTTCCATTCCCTGCTGACCTCCCAAGGAGAGGTTCTTCACACTCCTGTGTGCTTTAGAGCACATCTTCCAAGAGACAAAAGTAATGGTTTCCATCTTTCAAAAGCTGCTCTCAAATTATTATATTTACTAAATAAATTTTGCATCTTACAAATTCTTAATAATCAGCTATGCACCTTCTTCACTTTTGCAGTATTCTCATGTACCAACCCCCAAATGAATTCTAACATTTGGCCATTAATTGGACAGCTGATTCACAGATACTGTCTCAAATTCTGACACTAGTGTAGATGACTCCTGTATACATGTGTGTTCTCATGTCTCTACTTTCTTTACATTACCAGTTACCAAATTATGTCATCATTTGGAACAATAATGTTTTAATACGATACTAGGGCTAACACAGAGGGAAAACTGTTAAATAAATTTGAGAACAGGGTTAATAAAAGTGGAAGCATCTTTACTGAAGAAATATTACATTGATATTTATTCTGAATAACCAAGATTTTTGGACAGCTTTAAGCAAACTTAACTGAGCAATTTAAAATAATAATGAAGACTAATGATCCACAGGACAACAGTTTGGGAATTAGAGGATCACAATAGTTCTTAAGTCCATAACCCCTGACTTGCTTTTTTCCTTCCTTCTAGTTATCTTCCTACTCAGAATTCTTTGATGTAGCTTCTACCCCACTCTTTTACTCAAGAGTCCTTTCATCTGGTTGTACTTCCAAATCCACCCTGCAAATCTATGCCCTATTTGCATGTATTAGCTCATGGTCTCTGATATTCAGCAGACCTTCAGAACTGCAAACAAGAATATCCACACTAGATCCCTTCCCAATTTCACCTAGCATAAAATAAGTTTATCACTATTTTCTTGATCACCTCTTCACCCACATCACTTTTATCTCCTAGCTCATATGTAAAATCATATAGAAATGTGTTAATTAATAAAGATGTGTTGGAACCCTTAACAAGCAGACTTTGAGAAAGTTGGCTTTGTCAATTTCATATGAAATTATATTAATGATCAATGATCCTCATTTTGTATTTATAGTACAGATACAGATTCCTTTATAAAAATGCATTGAATTGAGACTAGTCAACTTAAGGAAAAATATAAATAATAATGCATTGCTATGCTGAGATATAGGAAGTCATGAGGAGAATATGTGCATAATGGTGTTTAGAGAAGCATTATTTTAACTTGTCTTTTTCTCTCAAGACCCACTGCTACTGTCCTAGTTTAGGTTCTTAAAAGTTTTCCCTGAGATTCTACAATGATTTTCTATTTAGAATCCTTTCTCAGGCCTCCTTGGTGATGCAAGGGGTTAAGCACTGCATTATGAAGCAGTCCACAGCCACTGCAGTAGGAGTTTGATCCCCGGCCAGGGAGAAACCCAACATGGCGAGGCAGACCTTTCCTGTCTCACCTGCTGCTCTCCTCAGCAGTGTATTTCAGTCAATCTGACTGTTCTGTTCCCCACTCTGTCTCAGGTGAATCCTCTCACCCCCCACCCCCCGCATCTCTGATGTGTACCCCAGCTCTTGTATGCATAAATAAATAAATCTTAAAAAATAGAATCCTTTCTCTCGTAGCATTTTCTTCCAATTTACTGCATTTACAGGCCCAGGTTACAGTATAGTGTTTCCCATGACTCATATCCCTCACTGAGACCCTCCTGATTATCTTCTTCTCACCACCCTAAGCTTCCAGAACTTTCCATGGTCTTGGCTTCACAAAGCGCCTGCTGTCTCTTATTTGTTCTTTAGTTCAGGATTCCAACATAAAGATGAAATAAACACACCCATGTCCCATGCATCCCACCTCACATTCTCATGATAATGACAAAATAAATACAAAATTTTGTGGTTTTGGTCATAATCATTGTTTTGGAGAATAAAGGTAATTATAAAATGTTACAAAATCAGAGATCTACACCACCCACAGATGTGCTACTACTGACGTAAAAGCCAACTTTCTCAAGACATGGTATTAGCTAAATAGCAGTGCAGCAAGTCAATAAAACAGTTTTGCAAACAGCTATTTTTAATGTGGGTTTTAAATGGCAAATATAAAAATATATTTTTGAAAGAGGCAATTCAGACATTTTGAAATGTCAAATAATAATCATGATTTAAAACTTGAGATCATTTTTTAAAAAAGTAGAAAATAATAAAAGTAGGTAGATTGCTTTACATTTTCAAGAGCTTTGACTTCAAAAATAAAATTTTCCTTTAGAATGGTTTATATTTATGGAAAAGTTGCAAAAATACTACAAGAATGTTTCATGTAAACTACATGGTTCCTGCTGCATTGGCATATTTGTTGCTTTTAATGGTTTTATTACAATTCATGATCCAATATTTATATATCATCGTTCAATTCTATCAATATATGGATTTCTTTTGACTTTTCTATTTTTTTTGGTTCCAGGATCCCATCCTGGGGACCATATTACATTTACACTTCATGTCTCCTTAGAATCTTCTTGACTGACAGTTTCTATGATTTCCCTTGCTTTTGGTGACCTTGACAGCTTTGAAGAGTACCGGTGAGATATTTTGTAGAATGTCCTTCAAATGGTATTTGTCTGATGTGTTTCTCATGATTAGAATGGGTCATGGGTTTTGGGAAGGAAGACCACAGAGGTGAAGTGCCATTTATATCACCTCAAATCAAAGGTGCATGTTGCCAATAGAACTTACAGTGGTTGATGTTACCTTTGATCATCAGCCATGGCAATGTTTGCCAGGTTTCTTCACTTTAAAGTTCTTTTTCCTTCCCCTCATTCTTACAATACTCTTTCGAAGGAAGTCGCTATGTACATACCACACTCAGTATGTGGGGACTTCTGTCCACTTATTTAAGGATCCCTTATCCACACTATGCATATGAATTAACATAAAAAAATCACATAGGTGGTTGGCACAACTCAGGATAGAAGCAGAATATGATGAAATTATTTATTAGTATTAAAAATTCAGGTAACAATCTTACTAAAGAGATGAGGGAAACTGTCCTGATCTAAGTAACTTTGGAAATTACTGGAATCTGTAAAACTAAAGGGAAGAGTAGATAATTACTGTAATTTTGTTGATAATGTAGTTCCCACAGGGCTATTAGTTAAAAATTATCATGCTTCTATACATGCATACAGAAAATGAATGATTAAATAAATAGATGTTAGATCATGGGAGCTAGGTGGGAAGTGAGAATTTGCAAATAAGCAAGGGAAGAAAGGTGAATAATCCATCTTTAATAGATTAGAGTTGAGGAAATCACTATGGACTCATGTTTAATAGAGAAAGATTCATCCTCTTTCCTTGCACATAGATAGGTATATGTGTGTATATATGGAGAGAGATTAACATGTTGAAATATATATAGATGTGAGTATATACACAGGTTAGTATACACAAACATATTTCTTTGCTTTGTCAACTGAGACAGGCTAGAGAAAATAACCCCCCAGTATGAATGAATAAATCTAGTGCCCAGATTGTATTCCAAAGTACCATTCTTCAATAAAATGATATAGAACTCCTTGGAGAAATGGCTGATTCTAGAACTGGGGTAGGAAATATAACAGATGAAACTGTAACATTTTGTAGTGCTAGAGAAAAGGAAATGCTCAAAAAGATAAACATATTCTGAAGGGGCCAGTCCAAAGGACACGGGACTCACTGAGAGAGCGCCTGGTGGCCAGAGTTGGAGCCAATGAGCAGATGAACTACACACAGTGATATCAGATGAGAGAAGAAATAGACAAGAGTCATAGGTCTGTAGCTAAATTATTAAATAATTATATTACTAGGAGAGAAGAGATAAGTCACTCATGCAGAAGAATTCCAAAAAGGATATATCTTATTTTGACATATGATCTTGTAAAAGAAAGGAAAAGTAACTTTTTTCATTTATTTTATGGCTAACCAGAGGAAAATAGGAAATGAAAACAGGATTTTCAAATTCCAAATCAGCATAATTTTTTTTTAAATAGATCACAGGCAGGCAAAAGAGAACACTCACAAATGAAAATTACAATAAAACAGAAGACCCAGTTGTTGGAAGAAATGATTATTTTATTCTCTCATATCAGGAATTGTAATCCACTAGTTCAGAGGTTGAACACAGATACATTGAACACAGACACATCCCAATAATTTTGGATGTTATGAACTTACATTCAGAGAATTCTGGCAAAGATGGGGAAGCTGAGCATGAGTGGTCCTATTCTACATTATGAAGTAAAAAGAAAGCAACATCGAAGATGGAGAACATGAAAGAATATTTCATATATTTTTGAGACTATCAATGAAATGGATAAATTTCCAGAAAATAATATATTATCTAAATAATATTTATGATGAAACTTAAAAATATTCCATCAAGAAATCAAAATTGTTATTTAGGAAATAATTACCAGAAGGTCATTTTTTCCAATTAATCTTAGGTTGATTACTGTAAACTATTGTTGATTAAAGAAGTTGATAAAAATCTTCCTGATTTAATGATGAGCCAAGAAATACTTTATAGCAAATTATGAGAAAAATGAAGCATTAAAAAGATAAACCAAAGCTCTTTAGAGCCATAACTGCAAAATATTAGCAAATCATATGCAACTGTTTATTAAAAGATAACATCCCATGACCAAGTAGGTTTTATTCCAGGAATGTTCTAACAATTCAATATTAGGAAACCAAGTAATAATTCATCACAACAATCAATCAAAGGAGAAAAAAAAGAAAAAATTATCTTGATAGACGCTGAAAAAGCACTTTAAAATAATTCAACATCAATTATTGATAAAAAAATGTTAGTCAACTAGGAATAGGAGATAAAGAATAAATCTCCGGTGATGAAGGTTATCAGTTACAGACTGATGACCAACGATATATCAATTATAAACAATATAATCTTTCTTTCTGAAGGCAGGAAAAGGCAAAGATCATGATTCTTTTTAATTTTCTTAAAAGGTAAGCTTTCTCGTGCTTGGACGGCAGGCATGGTGTGGTGAGATATATCTGAAAAGGTGTGAGCCTTGACCTCTAAAGCATACACAGTTGTAAACCAAAGTTACCTCCATTAAAAACAATACAATTTTAAAAAATGTTAAACTTACTGATGTATATGGTAGAAGAAATAAAGTTCACTCTTTGAATGCATAGGTTGGGTTATTCCTAGGGTTTAGTTATCATGAATAAAACTGATAGAAACATTTACATATATGTCTTTGAGTGAACATCTTTTCAGTTCTCTGCTAAATATCCAAATGTAGGGTTGCTGGAATATATATAATATATATAATTTATATATTATAATATACAATACAAAGCAAAGGTGAAACTCTGTTAATATAACTTATCTTTTTCTTAATACTCCTAGCCTCCACCAAGTAATTTTTAATAAAAATCCATTTTCCATGTTAAACTCTCCTATACTAACATTATTTTCTTATATTTATATGATTTTTAGTTATTTACTTTAAATTCTCTTATAGCTTTCTGAATCATTATGTTTTCTTGATAACTTTATCCCATAATTTTTAGATGTGATTTTTCATTTTCTAAATCTAATTTCCCTGATTTTAATATTATCTCTTCAGTTTTCTTCGGATGAAATTTCACAGTAGATTTGCCCATTCTTTTTGTCTCAAGAAAGGTGTCTATTTAGCAGTTATCTTTTTTACTAAGCATCTATTGCATCTTGCTTTTTAATCGTATCTGAAATTCTGCCTCTTATTGTTTATATAATTTGTGATTAGTGTAATGACTAGGTTTATATTTAAATCTATTTCCTTGGCAGACTTTTTTTTTTCCAATCTGTATTTGTTCCTTATTTTAACTTTCTGACTTCTTGGAATGAGAAAATTTAATATTGCTTTTTATCTTCAATATCGATTTATTGTAAGTTTTTATCATCTTTTGCTAAATAACATATTACTCTATATAAAGCATAAAAATTTTAAAGGATGCATTTCTATTTATTTTTCCCATATTCTGTAATATTTTTGTCACATATGTGTATGTATTTAGATAAGTAGATAAATGTCAAACTACAATATAAATCCCATAATTGGTATTATTTTTGGTTTAGATAGTCGCTTATTGCATAAGGACATTTAAAAAATAATATATTTCATGGTTTCTCATATATTTATACCTTTCCAGTTCATTACTTGTTTATATAGATGAAACTATCTTTGTTATTTGTATTCTTCTGCCTGAGAATATCCTTTAATATTTGTTGTGGAATGTTCTTTGACAAATTTCTTCAGCTTGTACATTTTTTTAAGATATTGTTATTAATATACTTCATTTTTATGCTGTTTTTAGACACAGAATTTTTTTAGATTTACAGAAAAATTGAGTAAATAGTATAAAGATTTCTCATTTGCTTTCCATTATACAATTTCCCCAGTTATTAGCATCTAACATGGTACTTTTGTTACAACTCATGATTTAACCTTCTACACAACTCTGTAGTTACTATTATTTTCTAACCTACTATCCATTCTCTGTTCCTGGATCTCATCTAAGAGGCTACATTACGTTCATTTGCTATATCTCCTTATAGGTCTCTTGGTCTAAGAGTTTCTCAAACTTTCCTTGTTTTTGATAAGCTTGAAAATTTTGAGGTGTCCTGGTAAGATATTTTGTAAAATATCGTCCAATTGTTATTTATCAGATGTTTTTCTTGTGATTAAACTGTCGGCTTCTGAGCAGAACATCACAGAGGCTGAAGTAGCGTTTCATCATTTCACATCAAGCGCGTATGACACAGCACGATTTCTGATTTCTCATCACTAACGATGTTAACTTTGATCACTTGGCTGAGGTGGTGTTTTCCAGGTTTCTCTTTTATTAGATTCTTTTTCTCTCCCCTATACTCATGCTTTTACTCTTTGGAAGACAGTCACTGTGGGGAATTATACTCCACCTCATTTAGAGTGAATATTTCTATCATATATCTTCCATGGTATAGCTGTCTTTTTGTGATCTTAACAGAATCCTTGCATAGCAGAATTTTTTAATTTTAATGAAAATATAACTTACTCATGGGAAATCCATGTTTTTTTTTTATTCTATGTTTTCTTCTATGCTTCATAGAAAATCTATGTATTCATAGATTTTATTCTATGTTTGTATCAGGGTGTCTTATGATTTTAAACCTTTTATTTTAGTCTCTGGTTAATGAGTTAATTTTTACAAGTGGCGTAATTTTTGTAGTTAGATTTTTGTTACAGCTTTTTATTTATGGACATCCAACACCATTTTTGAAAAGACCCTCCTTTTCATTGTATTACCTTTTCTCCATGATCAAAAAGTGGATTATATTTATGGGATTGAATTCTAGCTTCTCTGTTCTATTACTCCTTCCCTTTTGAAGGACAATTTTAAATTTCAAATATTGCATTCCACTCTCGTGTTTGCATAGGGAAACTAAGAGAACTCTACCCTAATTTTTACATTTGTTTCTCTATCGGTAAGTCATATTTTGATCCCTCTGGGTTTCAGCATCTTTCAAAATTTTGTCTTGCATTTCTACAGTTTCAATAAGATTTGCCTATGTGTAGATGGAACTTCTTTCATTTGATTTTATATTTTTCTTGCTTGTCATTATCTGACCTTCCTGATCTGTTGTTTGTTGTCTATCATAAATTCTTAAGTACTTTCAGCTATTAGGAATTCAAATAATTTTTTATGCTGCTTTCTTTCATTTTTCTTCTCTTAGGTAACAATTAAGCACATGAACACTTTTGTGTTTGTCACAGTTTTTGTACTTTCTGTTTTGTTTTCATTAATTTTTCTTTTTACTTCCAACTTGTAGTCTCCCAAAATGTTTTCTTGGTTGTGCAAGGCATAAATAGTTGCTTTATTTGCTTAACTATCATGCTATTCATACAACTGTGCCAGCATTTATCACCTTATATCAACATTTGTTTATCTTTCCCTTACTGGAGTCTGTGCTTCTTATAGGCATTATTTTTTTTAACTTCACATTTCATTTGGAAATGTTCTTTTTACATAATTTTGAGCACACTAGTTCTATCTAAAATGATCTTTATTTCTATTACAATATTTTTGTTGTCTGCCATTCCCTTTGATTATTTATTTATTTATTTATCTATTTATTTGTTTGTTTGTTTAATTTATACAAGCAGTGGGTACAGTCAGAAGCGAGGGAGGGTGAGAGAATTCACCAGAGCCAGAGTGGGGAGCAGAGCAGGCAGAAGGACCAAAGTACACTGTTGAGGGGAGCAGCGGGTGGCAGGAGAGGTCTGCGCGCCATGTGGGACCCTACTCTGGTGGCTGGGGAGCAGCTGGGGATCGAACCGTCGCTGCAGAGGCTGCAGGCAGCTTAGCAACCCAGTGCTCAACCGCTGCGCCACCAGGAAGGCCCTATTTTCATTTTTTAAAAGATTATTTATTTTATGCTAGAACTGGGGTATAGTTCAGAAGTACAGGAGGGTGAGAGAATTCACCAGAGCCAGAGCGGGAGCAGAACAGGCAGATGGACCGAAGACACTACTGAGGGGAGCAGTGGGAGGCAGGAGAGGTCTGCACACCATGTGGGGTTCTCCCTGGCCAGCGGGGAATTGAACCGGCACTGCAGAGACTGTGGACAGCTTCGGAGCGGAGCGCTCAACCCCTGCACCATCGGGGAGGCCCTCCCTTTGATTTTTAATAGAGTTTCCATAGATATGCTTGTCATCTATTTCTATAAGTTGTATACTTTATCTAATATAGCACTTAAACTATTAATGACTGTGTTTTATATTCACTGATTATTCCAAAATGTCCATATCTGAGTCTAGTTCCAATGCTTATTTTGATTCCTCAAATAATGTGTTTTTCTTGTCTTTATCAGTCCTGTACTTTTGTGCTAAAAACTGGATGTGATGTTTAGAAATAATAGGAACAATAGGAATTAGGGTAAAGTGATTTTTATTGTGAGGTTTTATATTAGTCTAGCTTTGAGTTAGAATGTGTTCAATGTTTGCGGTATCTCTAGCTGACAGATGTCACAGGTTCTCCCAGTGTCTTTGTTTATTTTTTCCCTTCACCACTGTGTCTAGATTTTACTAAGAATGGCTTCTTAAAGGGAATCTGTGCCATCTAACTGTTCCATTTACAACCCACTGTTACTCAAAGCCCTCTTGACGTGGCGGTAGGGCTGGTTGAGGGGAAGCTTTCTGTAACATTATAATTACATCCCAATCTCTTACTGTGACCTTTACTTCCTCTTCTTTGACTGAGTCAATAAAGCTCAAGGAGGATGGAATTGTCTGATGGCCCCCTTCTTTCCTGGTAGACACATCTCTTGCACATTAGTTTCCCTGGAGAGATGAACTTTGTTGTAGAGAATGTTCTGGGTGTTTCAAAAATTTACTTTTCTCCTCTCCCAGTCTAAAATCTTGGATCTTTAACTTGAGAATCTGTGATCCTGGAGGAAAAATCCATGAATCCAAAAATCCATTTGTGTGTTACGGGTAGAGAGGATGCAGGACCACAGCTATGAGGAGTTTCAACCATTAGCTGTTGATCAAAATTATTTTTAAGTGTCTCTACCCTTTTATGATTGTAGTTGTTTCTGTTATTGATCAGGTGATCTTGGTAGTGATTTCTGGATTCTCCTGTTTCTCTAGTTTTGTGGGTGACAGTATGCTCCTTGATTTCAATTTTTAATGGGCCTAAGAAGTCATTGACCTTCAGTGTTTTTTAACTTTTTACTTGTTTTAAGCATCAGAGAGATGATCCTTCATCCTTCTTCATTTATTGAAACTGCAGCCAGAATTGTTCTCTTTGTTTTTCAAAGATGATTGTACTGGATATAAAATTCCAAGTTGACAGTTTTCTTTCCATGTTATTTTATTATCCTCTTATTTGACTTGTTTCCACTAAGAAATATACACTCACCTTATCATAGAACTTATTAGGAGAAATAAAACAAGCTGGCATCTAAGAGGAAGGAAGAACTTTAAAACCAAAGGAAGCATTTATTTAAAGATCAATGACCACATTTGGAAAAGATGGCATAATGAAATGTTTTAAAGAGCAGAACTGTGCCAGATTAGCTGCTAGTCTCGTGATAGTTTTGTCATTTTTAGATCCAGTGTGTGTTGACAAAATTGAGGAAAGGGGCGATTTAAACAGTTTTGTTCACATGACTTTGTGGGTAAGAGGTGGGAGTCATTGTTACCTAGGAAATAGAACACTCTTTTAGACATAAGTGATAAAGACATTTATAAAAAAAATATAAAAGGTTTAGAAGCAGTTTTAATAAATCAAGCATTCAGATCCAAATTTCAATAAATGGCAGGACAGTGATAGCCACAAGAGTAGTGTTTAAGAGCTCAGTTTTTCTGAGAGAAAAATCAGCATCCTATAAATCAAGCATGAAATAAATTGTATTTAATTACAGCTGAAACTTATAAAGTAAGAAGGCACATCACAAAGAACTTAGGATACTAGTTTTTTAATTATTTTATTAAATGGCATTTCCATTGATTTGTCTATAAACAATTTTCTCAACTACAGGATTAATTTCCAGAGGTTTAAAAAAAAAAAACTCATAAGTATAGCTATTCACTTCTTAAACCAGCAATATCAACAAGGACAACATGTTGTTTGGGCTCACCATGAGTGCCCATTTTCCTAATGAATTCAATGCACACAATATAAAGTGTACTCATGATATGCTTAATTTGTTGTAACATTTTGCTTGACTGGAGGGAAAATTTGGCATAGCTTTCAATCTGGTCTCCAAAACTTAAGCATGGAGAACCACCAAAACTGACACAGAATACCTAAAATCTTTGGAAGCATAATAAATATATTGCACCAATGCATAACCTAAAAGAAGAGTAGATCTTATTAAATGAAGGCAAATTCAAGAGGGAAAAGTAAGTGCTTAGATGTGGGTATACAAATCATGATTCTATCAGTGGGTCATTCTTTTTATTCAACCAAAGTTTTTTGAGACTCCACGATATATCACATACATGGCACTAGGAAAAATAATAATTCAAGGTTTGTTTCTTTATTTTGCCCGGAGTTTATGTTCTGAAGGAATGTAGACTGATAAACGGACATTTAAATAGAGACCAGTTATCATGAAAGTCAAAGGGTGAGGGGTCACAAGCAAATATAAAAGCAGCAAAGAGCAATTACTAAGCACTGGCTGTGTACTGTGCCTATCAATGAAGCAGGGGAATCCCATTTGCCAATTTGCAATAACCCCACAGCCATCTGGGAAATGGACATTTCTCATAGATGGCTCAGGTGCTCAGAGATGTGATTTATAGTGGCCAAGGCCACTGGGCCAGTAAGTGGCAGAAACAGTTTTCTTTGTTGATCCATTTCACTGACAACAGTAAGAAGAGGAGAATATTAGAGGTGCTTCTGCTATGATACAATGGAAATAATTTGCATCGAGTGTGTGTTAACATTAATCCCTTTTTAAAATCTTTTGAGTCATCTCTTCTCTGATTCCAGAAACTCCCTTCTGTCTAAGAAACATTATTCTACTTTGATGCTCTAACACATTATATATATATGACTTTGTACTTATCTTATATTAAGTATATGAAATAAGAGAGGATTCACTTATTTCAGGCAACAATTTCCTGTATCTTGAATGTGACTTATTGATTCAGTAAAATTCAATTTTAAATTAATGAAAATTTAAGACTTATATGTAAAATAAATATATACATTTTAATTGTTTCCCCCTTAATCTGACTGAATTAGTTATTAAATACCTAATGATTGCTAACTCCCACACTCAAACGACTTTCATATTTTAGTTTTTAAAATTTACAGGACTGGGTTTTATTCTGAGTATCTCAGTCATTCTAATGGCATTTCCCTAATATTAATGCTGAACTAAAACCCAAAATAGCAAGGGGGTAAGAACTCAGAATAGCAGGAACTGAGAAGATCAGTGTAATCAGCAAATTAGGGCTATGTATGAATCACGCAATCGGCATCACGGGAGCAGCAAGGACCACGCCATGTGGAGCAGAGAACACTCGACGTTGATAACTTTGATTAGCATTAACATTGATCGCATAATTCAGTTACTTCCAGGATGTTTTATGATGCTAATAAATAAAAGATGACAGTCTTTAAGAATGGTGGCTTCTAGAGCATAGTCGCCAGAGAAAGCTGAAAGGTGGGGTGAGGTGGTATTTGTTTTCACCCACATTTTTTTGACAGCTGTTTGGGTGTGTCTGATAGAGCTATTTCTCAAAAAAGGGGAGGCAGAGTGTTGCTGGAGGTCTGAGAGATTTATTCAGTGACTAGTTTTGCTTTAAGTCCTGGCTTCTCCTTCCTTTCTGTGCTTTCCTCTCCCTTTAGGGGCCAACCAGTGCTCTCCTTATGCCCTGTTTGTTCAGCTCCAGATCATCCGTGACTGACTTCATTGTTCAGGTCTTCGTGGATTCCTTCATCTTAAATGCAACCTTTATCTTAAATGCAACCTTTAACATTAGTTCTTCATCTGTTCTAAGGAATTTTTTGTATACACTGAATCCATTTTCTCTCCTCTCTGATTCTCTTTCTGTGTCTGCCTCTCTTTCTCTTTGAGATTCAAAGAAGTTAAAGATCCACCCCAATGACACAATAAAATCCTCTGCTAATTTAAGCCTCTACCCTTTCCACATCACCTCACTGTTCTAAGTCCTTTACTTCCCTCTTTCCTGCACTGACACTACGTGGTCATTGTGGAGAGAGATTGCAAGCAGTAGAAACACATAAAGTCAGTTTCTAGCAAGCCTTTCTAATGTAATCAGTGAGTAAGTAGACTTGAGAATTCACACCAAATCCAGGTGCTGGAGGCCTCACATGAAGATCGATCTCCTAGTTCCATCTTTGTTTTTTATATATATATATATATATATATATATATATATATATATTTAGCTTTTATTTCTTTTTGCATAGTAGAACTGGGGTGCAGGCCAGAGGTGTGTGGAAGTGAGAGGATTCATCAGAAACAGAGGGGGAACAAACAGGCAGATCTACTGAAATACACTGCTGACGGAGCAGTGGCGAAACAGGAGAGGTCTGATGTGCATGTGGGTCAGCTCCTGGCTGGGGATTCAGCTCAGGCTGTCACAGTGGGCTTTTGCAGTAGCAGTGCTGAGACGTAACCCCTAAGTCACCAGGGAGGCACCCTTGTTCCATCTTTGGATAGTATTTTAAATATGTTCTCAGTGGGCTGAAATCTGTTTCTAGAAACATCCATTTTTTCATTCTGACTGTGCATATGGAGCAAATTAGAGTATTGACTAAGCAGTACATTGCTAGTACTATATCTTGGCTTGATCTAACAACTTGAAGCACATTAGCTTATATGACAAGTCACAGAAACCAATTAGAAAGTACTAATAAAATAATAGAAAGGTTTGGTTTATGCTCAAAATATCCCATGTGGTCAACATGTTATGAATATATATATTCATTTTTATAAAATGAGGAAACAGATGCAGATGGGTGAAATAATTCTTTAAGATGAGGAAACTGAGCTAGAAAGAGACATACTTTCTATGAAGTGAAGAGCTCAATCTGAAACCAAGTGTGTAGCTCTGGAGCCAACACACTTAAAAGAATCCAATCACTACTTTCTTGCCTTCACTTTTGTTTCTGTTGAAATCGTTACAGGGCAATCCTGATACAAAATGGGTTTCCTGACTGTAGGTTGTCACCTGTGCGCTTGAAAGGGACTTATTACTACTCAACTGCAGGCACACACAAAAGGTTAATAAAAAGGTTTATTTACAAGGGAAAGGGAATGAGGAAATGTACAACTCAGGGAGAAAAGGGAGAAAAAGTCTTAAATGCATCCTACCTGTTCTGCTGACCTGGAATCCCAATGGCATGCTGAGAGCTGGTGAGGAGCCAAGAGCCAGAAGGCCAAGAGAGAGAGACCCAAGGCCCACGTGTCTGGTTTTATACCAAACCTAGCAGCTTAACTCCACCCTCAGGCTCCAGCAACCCTCCCTTTGGTGATGATGGTATTTCTCATTCCCAATGTCTTGATGGCTTTGGTCTGGGGTGGGGGTGGAGTCCACAAAGCCTATATGGAATTAGCTCAGGACATCCTTTTCCCCCTAACAAAATGACTTCACCTTTTGATACATAAGGAACATGTACATTCTCACTTTGAAGCCACTCAGCTATTTTTTCTTCTTCTTTTTTTTTTTAATTAAATAAATACATGAATTCTCAGAATATAGGAAGTTTTTGGGAAAGAACTCTTTTTGGGAGAATTTAGGCATTAGGCTCATACAAGAACCAGATTACCTCGGTTCCTTAACCAATTTTGTTATTTACTCAAGGTATACCATTGGGAAAATTATTTCATCCAGGTATATTTGTTTCCTCATTTTAAAAAATGAATATATCATACCATGTTTGCCACATAGGATTTTTTTAATAAGATTTTTTTTAAAGATTTATTTATTTATTTATACAAGCACTGGGTACAGTCAGAAGCGCAGGAGGGTGAGAGAATTCACCAGAGCCAGAGCAGAGAGCAGAACAAGCAGACTCACAAAGTACACTGCTGAGGGGAGCAGCGGGTGGCAGGAGAGGTCTGCTGCGCCATGTGGGGCCCTCACCCGGCAGCTGGGGGTCGAACCGGTGCTGCAGAGGCTGCGGGCAGCTTCGCAACCCAGCGCTCAACTGCTACGCCACCGAAGAGGCCCCACATAGGATATTTTGAGCATAAACCAAACATGGAGTATTGCCTGACACAGTCACAACACTCAATAGGTATTATCCAACATTTCTAATACTGATATGTTTAAATTAGTTAATATAGATATGAGTACCCAATGGTAGTGACTGCTGTCTAGCCAGCACACAATCTAAATTAATTCTTATCCTATTTAATATTAATTTTTTTTTGTATTTACCTATGTTCTTTGCTATCCAAAGGTATGAGCAATATGAATGGGGAACTTCCAGGGTCCACAGTACACCCCTCAGGCAGACAGCTTTGAGGACACTGAGAAGACTTTGTTTCATCCTTCCAGGAAAACCTCAATGCCTCCTGGCAACTGAATGATGAGTCACATTTTAGGTTCTGATTAGATACCTGTAGGGCATTTTTCCTCTCTTTTGTGAAGGTCTCTGCCTGGGACTCTGCCTCTTTTCTTCAACCATCTAAAGTTACAATACTCTACACTAAATGAATTCTGTCTCACTTGATTATTGTAGTATACTAGAGCAAATATCTGTCACCCCGAAATATGTCATTTTGGCAAAATGTTGATTTTATGCAGGGGCTTTGAAGACCAGGTGGTTGCCTTTTAAAGAGCTATTTATATATAAACTTTTCTATAAGGGTGTGTGCTGGGAGATGGAATCTCCTTATCTCTTTTTACTGGAGAAAATAAAGCTGTTATCTGAATCCCTTTGTCTTCTGTGTCTTCCTCTGTCCTGCCTAACTGTGCTTCCCTTGCTCCTGCCTCAAAGTCCTCTATCTTAGCTAAGCTGTTTAGGATGGCATCTGTGGTTGAGTTGCCCAGTCATGCTGGGTCTCCCCCATATATGTAGCCTGTGTATGTGTTACTATGGAACTTCTTTGCGGCTTTTTCTCTAATCAATCTGTCTGATGCTTGTGTGATTATTTGCCAGCCTAGAGGGACATAGAGGGGTATGGAAGGGTCCTCATTGTGCCCTGACAGTGCTAACACTGATGTAGTTTCTTCCACCCCGTTACATCTCTGAGAAAACTGAGGTGGGAGTGGCTAGCCAGGGGGTTCAGAGAGTGACTGGGTAGGAATTCAGGTTGGTTAAGATTCAAACACAAGATTTTAACTGTATCCTTCTATTACAGGGCAGGGAGAGGGGCACCCCAGACCCCGCAAACCTGCCTGCTCTAAATAGGTTCTGCCATTTGCCACATCAACACAAAACATATGAGACTTTAACGGGAAAGAACTTTAATACAATTAAGAAACAAGGAAAAGCAAAGAATATAGTTTCTAAATCAAGCACTCAAAGGTACCCGTCCCCTCATGGATAAAAGTCCATTCAAGCAGGACTGGCCCAGAGCAAGGCCCTAAAGCCTGCCATAAGTCTAAAGTATCTTCCAGTGGGGACCCACAGAAAAGGATGAGAAACAACCAAACAAGTCTGGGAGGAAATGGGCAAAGTCAAAATTAAGATAAAAGTTGCCATTGTCACCTCCCCACGGGTCTCTCACCCACATCTGTGTCACCCAGTCCAGGACCATGGGGCAAGCGCAGTTTCTTCACGTGTCTCTTGGCTCCACGTGCCTCCTCCAAGTCTTCTTCTGGCTCCCCATCCTGCTTCCTTCCTTCCTCAGTCTCCTCTGCAGCTTCTCTCTCTGCTCAGCTCCACCCTCCCTTGGGTGGGGCAGGAAACCTGGAACCTCCCCCTTCCCTGGGGACCACCCTGTTACAATTCCCCCTTTTAATTTTTATTTCACCATATTTATGGTGGCACAGATCTCAGGGTGTAGTCTTAGGTTTGCGGGGTCTGGGATGCCCCACTCCCTGCCCTGCAACACTTCCTCAATCTAACATTTATCAGGAAAGGACTTTTCATTTCTAGCTCAGCTAGAATTTCAGATGCTGGTTCTGATAAAGTGTTTGATTCACTAAAAACCAGATACGGGTAGAATTTTCCTGGAACTCCTGTTGCCTCGTGGTATTCACTTCTCTGTCCAAGAAAAGAGACAGAAATATAAAGACATAGTATCAAATAAAAATATAGCCTGTGCTGAAGACCATAACACTGAGTTGCTTTTATATTTCCACCCATGAATGAGCATTTTCAGTAAGACCGGATTTTATTTATTTATTTTAAAGATTTATTTATGCATACAAGAGTTGGGGCACAGGCCAGAGATGAGGGGGTTGGAGGAGGATCTACCAGAGACAGAGTGGGGAACAGAACAGGCAGATTGACTGAAATACACTGCTGAGGGGAGCAGCGGGCGAGACAGGAGAGGTCTGCTGGCCATGTGCATTTCTCCCTGGCCAGCCGGGGATTGAAGTCATGCTGCAGAGGCTGCAAATTGCTTTACAGTGCAGTGCTTAACCCCTTGCCAGGGAGGCCCAGACCGGGTTTTAGGTGTAGGGAGAGAGTTTGTTCACGGGGAAGTTAGTGAACTTTAAGGTGGTAAGTGACGTAATCTTGTCCATGGCATTCTACCTGAGTGCTCGGTCATTCTCCAAGTCACAAGTATTTGTGAGTGTGAATACTCAAGCTTGAAAGAACCACAAATAAAAATTTCCAGGCCAAATTAAGTGAAGTTGAAAAGCTTTTCAGTAGCTTCCAAATTTACATAAATTAAAAACATGTATTAGAAGGACAGTGAAAGTCAGTTAACTTATTTGTCAAAAAAAAAAAAATTGATTAGATATTCCTGTTATTCCTGATGGAGAAGTACTGCATCTTCACCCAAAGCATTTGTGAGTAGGCAGATGTGTGGCTACACAAAAACTCACACACACACACACACACACACACACACACACAGACACATGCATGGATTAAGTCTTCCAGAGGCATGCTGTAGTTGTCACATTCCACTAAGCACAACATTTAATACCAACTTACTTGATTCCCTCAGAGCTTTGAAAATGACTCCCTTACATTTGATAATGGACCTATACTTAGAAGTTCTTCTGTACCCTGAGACTCTCAGGTGATACCATTAATGCTGCATAAAACACCACAAAATACCAGGAGATCAAACCAAGTAGCAATTACCGAAAACATTTTTCTGATATCTCCTCAGATTTTCCTTTGGGGAGTGCTAACTCAGTAAGTGTTCGCTATACATAAACAAAGCATAGGCTATAACTCTGCAAAGAACCTCCAATCTTTTCTAAAGTGTTTTGCTTTGTTTGATAAAATAGTCTTTGGGGGAAACTCTAATGGACAAAAGCTAAAGATCCAAAGAAAGGAAACCTGATCCATTTGAAAGTGAATAGGGGGCTGCAGTGCTAAGTAAAAAAAAAAAAAAAAATGCTGGTGCTTTCTCAAAAAGTGCTGACTTCCTCTGGTAGGTCATCTTATAGGTCCACCTTATACCACATAATAGTGTAATTAAAAAGTGCTGATGTTGGGTACCAGGAAGAATCTGCCCTCTTCAACCCTTGTTGAAATAGCAAGGTGTCTAGCCTCAGTAGGAGTCACTGCTGAATCTGTGGCCTTGCAATTTTATCAATAGCCCAGGATAAAATCAAACCTCATTAACTCAGACCTCACTAATTCTGAATTTACAGACATTCAGATATGACTTAAGAACTAATTCTTGCTGAGCTAGAAAGCTCCAGATAATTTCTTCTTTTGTGAATATCAGGGTTTAATTCGCAAGGCCCATATCATCCAACTTTGTAGTGGTTATGGCAACAAAAGGCTGGCTATTCAAAGTTGTGCTGCTGTCTTTGAATCCTCTTTTCCCCCAGAAACTTATTTCAATGGCAAGTAGAAATGTTCGGCTAGCCTAGTTATTTCAAGCCCAAAAATGGCTGTTATTGAAAGAATAAAGCTAAGTAAACAACAAGGAAAATATAGCATTTAAGTTGAGAAAATGGGATTATAGATAATGTTTGATTTGACATTTTCTTATTTTGGGGAGGAATCATTTTATAACATAAAGAATCATCAAAAGTAATAGTTGAGGGGTTATAAAATAGTGCACATGTTCAAGCACCACTAGTTAGTGTGATAGCATGCCCCAGCTTATCTTCAATAAATATACACATTTCATCTGTTTATAACAAAAAAGTTCAAAGATCAAAAGTATTTCTCTAGTGTTGTATTTATAAATATGTCAAAACCAAATTTTATCAAGTTGGACTTTCTTTTATAAAAGATGGCCAATGGGGTATGAACTGACAATAAATTTGCTAATCTTAGAGAGCAAAATGAGTAGACTCGACCAGCTAAGTGATTAGCAAAATTTCTCTTTCAGGACACTAAATTAATACCTAATATTGCTGCTATCTTTATCCTTTACCATATTGCCATTTAGAAATCTACATATTTCTGGGCCTCCCTGGTGGCCCAGGGGGTTGAGGCACAACCTATGAAGCTATCTGTAGCCACTGCAGCAGGAGTTTGATCCCTGGCCAGGGAGCTACCCACATGGCACAGCAGACCTCTCCTGACTCGCCTGCTGCTCCCCTCAGCAGTGTATTTTAGTCCATCTGCCTGTTCCATTCCCCATTCTGTCTCTGGTAAATCCTCTCACTGCCCACCCCCCATACCCCGCAACTCTGGCCTGTACCCAAGTTCTTGTATGTATAGATAAATCTTTAAAAAAATACATATTTCCTATTTTTGCTCCTATCTGAGGCATTCAAAAAGGCAAGTTGAGAACTTCTTCCCTCAGCCATACCGTGCAATAACTAAGCAGTTTCCCCTTCTGGATTCCCTGGGTAGGATTCAATGGAGTTGGATGACAGAGCATTTTATTTGCCAGGCATGGGGATGTACATTAGTCATCTCAGTATTAATGGGGTCTACCTAATACATAGGCCATAAAAAATTGAAAACTATTCCCCCCCTTTCTCCCTCTCCTGCTTCTCCAGGGTAGTAGTTTCTGTGAACATGGTGTGTTTATTCCTGAGTTATTGTAGACTATTGCAGTGGTCCTCAAGCAGAAGGGGAAGTTGGTATACACAGTCGGCTACTATTACAGAAACGCCAAGTGGCAAGTTGACATTGCTGTGATATCCATGCCCATAAACAGTGGACTAATGACTGATTTTTGTGTTACCTACCTTTTGTGGTGGGTTACATACAATGTGAGGTGCATATTAATATTGGTGCAATGGATTAGAAAGAAATGGTCCTTCATCCATGATAGTTAGGAAAACATTGGATATGCTCAGAGAATATGTGCATGCAAAGTACAGTGTCAGGTGGCCTCAGAGAAAGCTGCTCAGAATAATAGTGAAGATGGAGGAAATCTGGCACACCCTAGGTTTTAAGTACCACAGGGCAGGACTCACATCGGATTTATTCACAATATATGTCTAGCAAGATGTGCACTGTTAGGAAAATCTTAGACACTCAGTAAATCCTTGTGTAAATGCATAAAAGGAATGAAAGTACAATTTATGATTACACAATTTTGGCTTCCTACATGAGGACATACTTTTGAAAATAATGATTGCACAACACACACAAAGCAAAACCAAAGTCAAAACAAAGAAGCAAACATTGTGAATTTTGGTCCTGACTTCTTAGGACTTGACCTGTGTTCAAATTTCCAAAGGTTGTTTTAATCTAATTTGAGGATTTTTGAGTCCTTTTCCCAGGAAACTTTCCCTAAGATGTTTAGCAACCCAATATTGGCCCAGTTACCACACATACCACCACAAGGCAGGAATTGTTGTGTTTGTCGGTTTCCCACTAAATTTATTTATTTATTTACTTGTTTATTTATTTTTTATTTATACAAGAACAGGGTTACAGGCCAGATGCACCTGAGGATGAGAGGATCCACCAGAGACAGAGTGGGAAACAAAACAGGCAGACTGAGGAAATACACTGCTGAGGCAAGCAGCGGGCGAGACAGGAGCAGTCTTTTTCGCCAAGTGGGATTCTTGCCGGCTGGCCGGGATCGAACCCTCGCTGCAGAGGCTGCAGACAGCTTCACAGTGAGGCGTTCAACCACCTGCGCCACAAGGGAGGCCCTCCCACTAAACTTTAAGCTCCCCGCCACATCTTTCAGCTCCAGGAACACTTGGCAAGGACTCAGAAAAATGCAGCTAATGCTGACTAATGAGCTAATGCTGACTCTACATTATAAACTATGCTTGGTGCTTTTCATGCACAGTCCCACAATCACTCATAAAGGAAAGTAATGTTTTGGGGTTTTTTTGTTGTTGTTTGCTTGTTTAAATATTTATATTTTGCCTAGGAGAATTGGGGTGTAGTCTAGAGGTATGGGGGGAATGAGAGAATTCACCAGAGACAGAATGGGGAGTAGAAGAGGCAGACTGACTGAAATACACTGCTAAGGGTGGTAGGCAAGACAGGAGAGGTCTGCTGTGCCATCTGTGGGTTAGCTCCCTGGCTGGGGATCAAACTCAGACTTTCAGTAGTGGTGATAGCACTGAGACTGGACACCTAGGCCATCAGGGAGGCTCTCAAAGTTATGTTTTGACCTTATTTTATAGATAAGGGAACTGAGATTTAAGAAGGTTAAATAATTTGCCTGAAATCACCATGTTAGTCATCCACTGGATAAATCTGAAAATGCATTTTGTTTCATGGAAGTCTGTGTTTCCAACACTGCAATTTTAGTTTTTAATTGTATTTGAAACCTCAGCGCAATAGGGAGTCCAGTTTGTTAGACCCAAGCTGCAGTTCTCTTTAGACCAAGGGATGAAGTTATGATCCCTTTCTTCCCGCTGAAGCACCCATTGGATATATGGAAATAGAACATTTTTTTACAGAACATGTTCTATTGGACAGTATCATTCTATCGTTTTTGGTTAAAGTGAGTAAAGCCGCTAAGCTGTGTCCTTTGTACGATGCTGTGATTCTCAGACTTTCATATCTCAGACTTTCTCAGACATGCATTCTGATCTGCCAAGGATACTCCTGTTTAAGTCTATTGTCTTGGCATAAATATTAATCACAGTCTTCTTAATATCCAAAATGTTTCAACATGATCAATAAATGGTGGTTACCTTGATTGCCTTATTGTTCTTTACTCGTGATTTTCATTTGCTTCCATCAAGCGGTGTAATATATGGCTATTTTCCTTTTCTATGTTTCTCTTTCTTCATGTGTAAATAAGTATAGTAGTAGTTTCATCTTCATATTTTGTCTTGTATAGCTTTCTCCTATTTTCTGCACCTATTCATGTGTGAAGGGAATTCCTAGAAGGCAGAACTTTTGTATTTTAATGCTCTGCAGAGTGCCTATGAGATAATAATAAATAATACATCATATATATAATATAATAATAATATTATATAATGGTAATCAAAAACATCGATTGAGGAAAGTTTCAAGGGCCATAGTCTACCTTTTCCTGTCCCAGAACAATGAGGTTGCACATTCAATTTACTAAGTCACTCAGGAGTTCTCTGCTGATACTTACACTCTTGAGCATGGTAGACACTGGTTAGAAAGTGTGTATTACACATGAAATTACAGTGTGCATTACCTGGGCTGTTCCTGCTGCTGAACCTTATTTTCCAATCCAATCCTCCCTGTCATCCTGTGAGTTTCCCATATCTCTCAATGAAATTTGTTTTTTGGTTAAAGTGGACAGAAGCTCTTTCTGTTATTTGTACCCTAAATAACACAATAACTTTGATGAGAAATTTTCACTTGGAAATGATCAGTGATACTAACTGTACTAAACAACCCTACTCATCTGCACTGCAATTTGCTGAATGCAGTGGCAGAGCGGCATCCCGCTAACTCCACTCCAGATGTACATAATAACATCACGTAATCATATGTTCCTCCACAAATTAAGATTGTAAGGTTAAGATTAGAGAGTTCCCTTCTTGGGAAGATTCTTCTTCTGATATTATCACAGTTTCTCCAGATGTTTATTAAGAATACATTCCCTTTATAATCTGCTTCCAACTGCAAGCCAGCTTCTGTCTTTGCTGATGCTCAGCTGTATTATTATGTGGGTCACGGTCAACTCGCCACATTTTCACTATCTAATTATTGTTTATGGTTTTACTTTGGATCCTGTACTTCAATTACCTACTCTGTATTGAACAAACATACTAAATTTCCCTCTATTTATTATATCTTCCATAAATTGTATCGCCCATCTAGGATAATGGGTATTGCTTGCACATTTGTAACATTTCAAATAGCTTAAATTTCTTGATAGCTTAAGTGTAGGGTGTGCAACTGTGGGGTTTGAATACTGCATATTGGAAAAATGATAGACTTCTCGAGTTCTCCTAGCCGCATGTTTTTATATTAAAGTTAATTTCCCCCTTGGTAGAGACTGCTGCACAGCCTTGACTATCATTGAAAAGTCTATGAAATAAAGGCATACTATCTTCTCAACTTAAAACTCTCAAACGTTTACATTTTAAAGAGAAATCAAGCCACAGAAGAAGCCAAATTTACAAAGAGAAACTCCATTAGCTTCTGGGGTGTCATTGCTTCCTTTGAAGGGACAGAGAAACATGGCTCCAGAGATGCAGGAATCACATCATCCTCCCTATTCTTGAGATTTGTAAACACACATCCGTGACTGCCAGGAAGTCCCTGGGCTGCCTATTATAAACTGTAATCAGTTGGAACTGATTGCTCAACTCTGGTCATTTCATCTACAAACATATTCACAGTTTTCCAGACAAATATGGATGGGCTGGTGAATTTAAATTTCAAATGAAAAAAAATCTTCCTGTAATGAGTTCACATACCTTTTATTTAGACTTCCAAATGCCTGCAGAATGTGATTAGTTTTGATGTTGTTTCCACCACTTATGAGAAATCACATCATCAATCATATTATCAAAATTAGATATGGAGAAGACCTAGCATGTCACTAGGACCCTCCCTTATGCCAGTACAAACTTGTTCTAACCAGTCTGCTGTACTTTTTAATATTTCATTCAATCTAATATTAAACTTCCCCTATGATGAAGCATCTATTATTTCCATTGTGATAACAAAAAGACAGAGGGTAGATTTTCTTAAGAGAGTGTACTTACATTTGTTTTCTCTGGTTTTTAAATAGAAAGGTAATGCTAAACATCTTGGAAATAAAGATAAATCCATTATATTGTGATTAATTTATATATGATTAATAATTATCTCTAACATTTGCATAAAATTTTCAAATGTTTTGAAAATAATACATATTATTTATATATTACTAAACATTTTTTAACAAAGAGTTAGAGTGGTCTTATGAGTCTCAATTTGTTTATTTTAAATCAGTTCATTGAGAATTTTATTGAGCAATTTTAACTTGACGTTTTAAATCCAAAATATTTTACTTTTATCTAATCTTTGCCTTCAAACTCTGTCCTTTTTTTTTTCATATTCTCTTTTTGATAATTTGCATGTACTTTGATTATTATCTTTTAGTCTAGAGTACAATTTGAACTCAAGTTTAGGAGTGCAGACACTGTGGTCAAACCCTTCTTTCTAGTAACCATATCAGGTTAATCATAACAGGGGAGACAAGAAAGGAAAATGCTTTAATTTGCAAAGTAGAAACACTAAATGGAGATGTACTGGGAGTGTGAGAATGAAAGGTATGTTCCTCACTTTTAGGGAATATAAATAAATAAAATAAATATAAATGTCTATAATTAAATAAATGCACACATACTTATGACCAATGCAAGTATCACATATTTTCCAGTGGGAAATTAACAGAAAGAAAATGGAGCCCTAATGTTTTGAAAATTTAGAGATTTTCAATAAATTATAACACACAAGCAAATTCATGAGTAAATTTCATGTAAGAAATCAAGCAGCATATAATATTGTATATGTAATTCAATACTTAATGAGATGACTACAGGTCCGGCAGAGGCCGATTGTTTGGTGGCTGTCACCAAGGTAAGAGTTAATTTCATTTCTCATGGGCCCCACCTGCTGGAAATGCTGGCATGATGGCAGTGTACAATCTTGTGCCCAATTAGGCATGCAATTGCCAGCTTTGCCTTGTGCAGTACAGGTGCATCTTCTTGAAAACAGAGCATTTAAGCAGTTTTTCACATTATGATTTTACTGTTGAAATTTAGCAGAATAAATGAAGAGGGTAGAGAAGGCTATCTAGAGGTCAAATCATTAAATGGAGACTCCCCAAAGTGGGGCAGATTTTAAACATGTAGGAATTAGAAGTTTATATATATATATATATATATATATAATATATATATATCATCCCTAGCTCATGGTAATTCCTCACAATATAGGTACATTATTATCTTAGTAATTGTTCTTCCTCAGTTTATGTAACCTAAATTTTAAATAAACACACACACACACACACACACACACACTTTCTTATTTAAAAATATATGATTATAGAAAGCCACCCTTTTGCCATCCTGGGTAATTCAAGGTAAATTACAGGTTAAACTGTCCCATGAAACAGATGCTATTCTCTCCATTTTGCTAATGAGGACATTAAATAGGAGGCTGCTTTAGTTCATTTTGACTCCTAAAACAAGTTATGATAGAGTTGGCAGATTATAACCACGAGAAATAAATTTCTATTGGTTCTAGAGGGTGAAAGTTCAAGAGCAGGGTGAATATGGTCAGGGATTGGTGAAGACTTGGATTTTACACTACTTTCACTCTGCCCTCATATAATGGAGATGTGAGAGATTTCTGTGAGATCTCTTTTGTAAGAATGCTAACCCATTTAGTGGGTACCATTTATATGCAGAACTAATACCCTAGGGTGATATAGAGAGTTCTTCACACTTTGACCTTATCTGCCTCCAAAAATATTCATCATAAAACTTCTACGCTGTGTTCATAAACTTTATTTCTCACCCAGTGTCTTTGATTGTGACAAAGTAGCTGATTGTCCACTTAAATTCATATTCTTCCTCCCATAGCACCGAGTCACCATTAGGATGTGGTTTCCATGGAAAAGTCTATATTATCCAGTTCGTTTGCATCAAGATACAGTACCCACAGAGCATAAGCAGAATTGACTAGTGTCACTTCTCAGTTAAGGCTGTTACAAGTAGACATGTCTTCTCTAAGCATTTTCTCCTCCTACTTTCTGAACACAAAGTATTTGTTTATTGCCTGTTTTAGCCTATAAATAACCAGTATTGTGGTGGACCTACCTTTGTGTTTCTTATTATAATTGCAAGGTGCTCTTCACTGATAACCACCAGGAAATTTTGAAAAAAAAAAAAGTTTGTTATTTACAAGATCTGGAAATCACACAACCACACAAGTGAGGTGGCAGGGGGAGAGAGAGAGAGAGAGAAAACATGTGGGGTCTGCTTTTATTCGGGTTGACTGTGCTGTCTAGGATTTCTTGGGCTCATTCTTTATTGGTAAACTTAAAACACAAGAGTGGGAGTGTAAAATAAGGAAAAAAAATATTCCAAATGATTGTTAATGAAGTCAACCATAATGACTATATCAAAAGCTCCTCAGTGGGGGAAAGTGACATGGCTCTTTATCTAGCAATGTGTTTATTTGAGATAGCGGTCTTTAATATGCATGCTTGGTCATCAAAGATTAAGTAGGCACTTGAACTACGAAAAGGAAGACCCAATTGTCTGGGCATGCACTACAGTACTTGAAGTTCCTAGGGGAATCTTAAAGTCCCTGTTTGCATTTAGATGGATCCCTAATCTTAGATACATCAAGTTAAGGATAGTTCATTCCTCATCAGGAACAGTCATTGTGGACTGTAAAGTGAGTGTGAAATTCATTTATATTTTGTTAAGCTACTGAAAATATAGGATGTATAGATAATTATAGCTGGCATTACCTAACTAATATATTGTTCCAGCTAGTCAATCTATCTAGCATGTTCTTCCCAGTACAGGGTTTCTATTGTTCAAAGATGAGCTTAAATGGAACTTCTTTCCCATTTTCTGAATCTCTCAGCCACAGTTAGTATCTTCTTCCTCCATTATATTTCTCTAGCTCTTTGTCTTATTTTATAATTAATTCTGTCCCTGGAAGTATTCAGCACTAAATTATGAGCTTCTATGAGCAGGAACTCTATCTTAATCACTTTGTACCCTCCAGAGTATCAAACACAGTATCTCACAAACAGTTGGTGCTCAATAAATGTCTGTTACATTAAACTGAATGAAATTGAATTCATATATCTGAGTGATTAATATGTTTCTTTCATTCAAGTTTGTAGACTGGTATGAAAAAAAGAAATCTATTACTTCAGTCTGACTTTTTAACTTGGCAGATTAGAGTGGAATAAAAATGTGTCCTGGATAAAATGAAAATGCATTGTTTTACATAAGATATAGCAATTTTGAGAAATACATTGATTTAATGTACTTAGGCCAGTGAAAAATCTGTTGGTTTAAGCTAACTGCCATTAGTTTCAATTAAAATGTATTGATTTGGGTAAATGTTGGTTAGGATAAATGTTGCCTGACTGTGGAAAAGAAAAAAACAAAACATTTGCTTAAGCTTGCCTTAGAGCTTAGTCAGAGAGAGAGAGAGAGAGAGAGAGAGAGAGAGAGAGAGAGAGAGAGAGAGAAATGGAGGAGTCATCTGGGGGAAACTGGGAATAGCAGTGAGCATGTTAACCTGGCAGCCAGGTAGAATTTCTTCTTGTCTCCACTGGAAGAAAGAAAAAAGGGTGGCCAACTAATGTTCCACTGTCCTTTGACTTTATATTAACTACAATTCACATGTGAGTAAAGTAGCATTGAAACAATTTTCCTTAAATTAAAATGCTACTTATGGAAGGTCCAAACAGGTCAATTTTCTTAATTCATTGATAAAATGTAATAATGCATTTATCTGAGTCTATAATGACAAAACCACTGAATTTAGTTGGGGAACACTATTGTTCACTTTTGGCAAATAGTTTTAATGATTTTTTTTGGTTGGACAGTGTGACAAAGCTTTTGTCCTGTGGTCATAAACAGCTGAATATTACATTCATCTGTTTGTTTGTGTGGCTTAATTGCAGAGGCTATTGTGTTTGCAAATCTTTAAAACATAGGAAAAAGCTTAGACCATCCTAATAGTGAAAATGGTTCATCAGGCCCAAAGGTTATCTCTATGGTTACCAAACAACAAGGTCTCCACTTGAGAACCCTTAAGTTGTAACATACTAAGGTCTGACTAAGTGTCTCTTATTAAAGATAATTATATAGTAGAATAGAAATCAGAACTGACTTTTTATCATGGGTTCTCTTGCTGAGTAATACTACACAAGCCCTTCAAACACTCTAAATTTCTTGATCTATATGATGGAGAAAATGGAAATAATCATTTTGTTGCCTGGTTATTTGTTATAATAGGATAGTGTTAAATGTTATATAATAAACGAGAAAAAAATCACTGAGTGGCCACAATAAATAGGTGACTTGGATGACAATTTCACATGCTTTATCTCATTAATCTTAATAACAGTCATGTGATGTAGACATTACTTCATTTTTAAGAAATGAGGCTTACCTGTCAGAAGTTAAGCAGTTTGCACAAATATAAGACAGGCACAAAGCAGATATCTTATGAATCTATTGATGATATTCTCCCTAGTCCATTCCTTTGACATTCCTCATTTTTTTTTATAAAATTTCATTTATTTTTGCATAGAAGAACTGGGGGGTGTCGGCCTGGGGTAGGAGTGTGAGAGGATTCACCAGAGACAGAGCAGGGAGGAAAACAGGCAGATCTACTGAAATACACTGTAAGGTGAGTAGCTGGTGAAACAGGAGAAGTCTGCTGTCCTTATGTGGATTAGCTCCCCGGAGGGGGATGGACTCAGGCTGTCTCAATGGGCTATTGTGGTGGTAGCACTGATACTTAACCCTTAGGCCACCAGGAAGGCCCCACTTTCCCATTTTTTAATTATTAATGTAAAGTAGAACCTTGTCAATATGCCATAGTATGTGTGTAGTGCTTTGGGGAGCGCTGCACTAAGAAAAGTATGCATTAAGAATTACGTGATAAGTTCACCCAAAGTTCCTTTCAACTTTGAGTTCTGTTTATGTGATCAACTTTATGATGTACAATGTCATAGGAGGTGATATCAAATTGAGATATTATCAATCATTGTAATTATTATATAAGAAGGTATGACAGTGATTTGGCAATGAATGAATATTTAAAGGACACTGTGCTAGGAAATGGGATTTGAGTGGAGAACAAAAGTAGGTTGTTTCTGCCTTCAGAGGGTTTCTAGTATAGTGAGAGAGATGCCTATTACTCCAACCACTACTGAAAACTTGTGAACTGCAGCTGTGATAATTGTGGTTCTGATGAAGGAACCATAAAAAGAAGGATTGTTTCAGTGAAGGAAATAAGGAAAAATTTGAACTAAATATATGAGAAGAAATAAGAGAAGGAACTGCATCCAGTGCAGAAGGAATGGCATGGATAAAACCCTCTGACAGAAGAGAGAAAGTTGGGGTTGTGCAAATAAACACAACTCTGCTGCTTGTCACTGATCCCTTGGTTCTTCCTCAAATAAACACAGAATTATGCAGGAGCCAGAGACCACAGAAAGATGGAGGTCTGAATGTGTGGGGTAGCACAAAAGGTTAGGGGTTTGTTGTTTAAAGTGGGGTGCCCTTCACAAGGAAGGAGGTGGAATAGGGAATAAGTAATCCTATTTTTCAAATAATACAGGAAAGGTGCTTTTAGATAAAGGATAAAGGTATAGGGAGGCTAGATCACATATGGGTGCTCTTGTAGGTGACCTTAAAGCAATCTATCTTTAGCTTATGAGTAATAAGAAGTTAATAATGGATTTAAGAGGTAAAAGGGAGATGCTATTTTGAAAAAAATATTTTTAGCTTTTGTGAGGGAAAAGGATAGACAGGGAATACAGGTAGTACTAAATGCTAGTAGTTTGGATTAAGGCGATGAAAATGGTAGCAGCAATGGGGAGATATGAGAGTTATTTAGAACATAAAAGGAACAGGATTTGTTAAAAAGTGAGAAATGGGGAGCAAGGAGAATATCAACAGAGACTTAGTCATGGAGAATGATGGATGGTGCTTTGATTTAATGATATTGAGAAAACTGAAAACAACCAGGTTTGAGCAAAGATTACAAGTTAGTGTTGGAGTTGATGGAGTTTCTAGCATTGCCAGATGCCTTTAAAGTTGGCCAATCATTGGCCTCCATATTAATATTTCAAAATTAATTCCTACACTTGATTTAGCTCAGCCATGTTGTTTATATCATAATTGCACGGGAAACTTTTTTTCTAGATCTCCCTGTCAAGTAATCATTATAAATTTAGTATTAGTGGAATAGAAATCAATATGACTTAGTGTGCTCATAACTTTCTAAATGACTGCTCTATTCAGAGATTATTTTAGACTTTTGAAAAGTATTTTTTCCCCCTTTCTTATTTGTGTGTTTCTGTGATGTAATTGCCATGCTTTCTAACCAGCTCTTAAGGAAACCCTGTTTGAAATTATATAGTGGGATTCAATGGCAATCTCTCTTGAGTCTAAGCAGGGGTGACTTTTGTATACTATCATGCATGTGAGATTCATCAGCAATATCATAAAGATTTCACAAAGGCAGACAATCATTTGCAAGCAACTTTTAAAGAAAAGTAACATGAAAAGATTTACGTAGAACCAGAGTTTAGAAGGAGCTGTAACTTCATCAAACTTACCCTCCCTTTCCTGAAAGCCACAAAAAAACAACAAAAATCTCACTAAGAAGAATGTGCTTAAATAAGGTTTAAATAAGGTTTAGAAGAAAATTCCTTTACTTCTTTCCCTATATTTCCCCTAAAACTTGTCTAGAACTAGCCACCCTAAAAGTTCTCTTCAAATCTAAGATCTACCTGCTGACAGTGAAATTTACTTCTTCTGTGATCCTTGAATGAGTGGTTTTACAGAGGTCACTCTCTAGGTTCAATTCTTTCAGCTGTTTAAGGCAAATATACAGAACTAAAGGATATTATATTTTAAGTGGAAATCTAAAGAAAATCTTCCAATTACAGGTAACAGCTTAAAATATTTTCATGACTTTTTTTTGAATATTCAAGTAGCTCAGGAACTCATATGTAGATAAGTCCAATTATCTCTACTAATGGAGGGAAGTCTGAATGGAGATATGGAATCTACAGCAAGTAATTTCCAATGTCTTCACTAAAATTTTATGAGAGCGATATCTGAAATGATTTTCACAACTGTTCTTGTCTTTAGCCTATGACTTCTGGTTAAGGAGTTTCTACCAATCACATTGACATGGTTAAAAGAGGTCAAGTAAAAGAAGACAGAGGCAAACTGTAGAATGGAGTCTATACTCCACACAGATTGAATTATATAAAGAATCAGATCTTCAGATCCATTTACACTAGACTTAAGACACAATTTTATATTTTTGTATTAAACTTTGTTTTAATGCAAAAGACTTTATAATACTACTTCTTGACCATATTAGAATTTGATATAAGGGAATTTATTGAAACTAATAATTCTCACAATTCCCTGAAACATAAAACATATGTTTAATGCATTATTGTTAAAATATTCCCACAGTGAGTTCATAATGGCACTTCCTTTGAAAGTTTTCCAGGGCTGGAAAAATTATGTATCTCTGTTACTGATTTGGATAAACACATTTTTTCTTAACACGTCAACATTTTATTTTTGTTTGGCAAAACAAGAACAACAGTAAACAAAAATAGAAAATGTGGATGCAAAATTACTTATGATCTAATGAAGCTGCTATTTCCATGGCTAAAATTTTTCTGTATTGGTGTGGAGACTATCTACTGATGTGGACTGGGTAGTTAGGGTTGTTCCAAAGACAAATTTATGGTAAAAGTCATTGCCAAGAACATTTGAATGAAATAGTGCCTTTTTATTCTACTGATATGGGTTCAAGGGCCTCATATATTACCTTTGAGTCCCATCAAGGCTTGAAATCTACAGTTTCATGTTTGCAGAACACAGAGTCGTGATACCTTAATAACAGAGTGGACCCATCTTTCTTCAATGCAGCACTGCTTTGTAAAATACCCAGGACAAAACACTGATGGGGAAATTTCTACCCCTCTAAGCTAATTGTCTCTTTGCACTATTACTGATCCTCAAAACTCTATTTTGTATGTATTCAAGTATGCTTTCTGTGGTTCTATCCTCTGGTGGCCTCCCAGAAAGTATCTTTATTTTCATACCTATATTTCAAATATCAGAAGCCAACTAGTCTAGTTTTTCTAATCTTTTTTTTTTTTTAGAAAAAGAAACAGTTCCTTTCTGGATTTCTATATGATCCATGATATTCAGCTTCTTGGTCATTCATATTCCCTTATATGGACATAGTTTGGTCAGTGTGTCTCTGAACATAGTGGCCAGAACAATACTCTAGCATTAACTGACATTGCATGTGACAGCCTGGAGATGTCCCCTCCTTTATTTGGGATGCTAAGAGGCCATTAATGTAAGGTCAGATCCTCAGGTGGTTTTAATATTAATCCTATACATAACAAGATGCCTTTTATCTTACTCATTTTAATAGACAGTGAAATTTACACACATTAAAATGCATAAATATTAACTGCATAATTTTGACAAGGTAGTACACCTTCCTAATCAACACTTCTTTCACAATATAAAACATTTATATCCCCAGAATATATTCTCTATCTCTTAACAAACACTTCCTTCTAGACCTAACACAGACGCAATGCCTGTTCTTATGTCATTTTCTTTAGTTTTTCCTGTTCTTGAACTTCAGATAAATTAAACTTGTATCTGCTTTCACACAGAATAAGTTCATGAGTTTCACCCATGGTGTTGTTTGCATTGGTAGTTCTTTTTCATTGTTGAATGGCATTCTATGGTATGATTTATCATAAATTGCCTTTTCTCTAGTTGATCAAATTTGATTTTTTCCTATTATTTTACTATTGTGAAAAAAAAAAGACCATGCTTTTTTTTGCATGCTAGTCCTTGGGAGTGCAAGTTCTTGATTATACAAAAAATGTATACTTAACATACGAGAAATGGTCAAGCTGGTTGTCAAAGTATTTGGCACATTTTGCCTTCCCTCAACTATGTATGAGAGTTCCAGTGTCTCCACGTCTTCAGCATCATTTCATACTGCCATTATATATATATATATTTTTAGTTTTAGCCACTGTAGTCAGTGGGAGGTAATGATTGCATTATGATGCAAAGGACCTTTAACATACATAGCAGCTGCAGGATTTATTCATACCTTTATTCAATTACACAAACATTAGTGAAGCCAAATGTATTTCAGGCATACTGTTCCAGACTAAGGCTCAATTGGTTAGTAGTAAATGGTACTACTATAATCTTGTTATTACTGTAAACATAGTAGATCTGTGTTACATAGTTTGTCACATCCAGGGAATAACTGTATGTGGGATTTCATTTGAAGTTCTCAATTTAGAATAAATCCAAAGACTTTTGGTTAGTTTTATTTTTTATTTATTTATTTGTTTGTTTATTTATTTATTTTGTGGGACCCTCGCCAGTGGCCGGGGATTGAACTGGCGCTGCAGAGCTGCAGGCAGCCTCGCAACCCAGTGCTCAACTGCTGCGCCACCAGGGGAGGCCCTTGGTTAGTTTTAATGAAACTGACCTGAGATAGTTAAGCGTAGGTTCACCAGGCATATCGGTTTGTCTAGGACATTTCAAGTTCTTAGTTGTTGCTCCAGTTTAATGTTCCTTTAGTGTTTGTAAGAACATTTAAGTTCAGTCTTTGATATTTTCAGTTATATGTTACACTGTTATCAGCTACAGTCACCATGTTATATATTAAATCATCAGAATTTATTCACCTTATAACTGAATGTTTTTTACCTTTTTACAAACTTGTTTCCTAAACCACCCCAGGCCTTTGAAACTACTTTCCTACTCTTTTTCTATGATTTGACTTATTTAGTTCTTTAGATTTTGAATATTCCACATTTAAGTGATACCATGCAGTATTTGTCTTTCTCTGTATTTATTTAATTAAACATACTGCCTTCCAGGGTCAGTCTAGGTATCGCAAATGACAGAATTTCCCTGTTTTTCAAGGCTGAGAATATTGTATATATGTACATATCCAACTCATTGTATATATGTACATATACAGCACATTTTCTTTATTCATTTATCCATTGCTGGACACTTAGGTTGTTTCTACTTTTTGGTTATTTTGAATAATGAATAGAGCAATGAACATAGGTAGGAATGCAAATACCTCTTTGAGGTGATAGTTTAATTTTCTTTGACTATATACCAGAAGTTGTATGGATTCTATTTGTAATTTCTTGAGGAAACTTGGTATTATTTTCCATGATGGTTGTGCTAGTTTACATAACCACCAACAGTATACAAATGTTTTCTTTTCCACACATCTGTGATCTTCTGTCTCATAAATAATAAACTTTCCAGTGGGTGTTGAGGTGGTTTAATAGTGATCCTTTCATTTTTAAGAAAGTTCAAGTTTGGGTAATGAATGTTGTGGTCACTCTAGCTTATCTCATGGAGATACATAAAGATCCAGCACTTCAAGTACCAAGTGCTCTTTCAGATCAGATAAGTCATGATAGACCATATCACACAGACATGAAACAGAGAGCAATAGTATAGCCATTATACAATTATACATAGGGACTGCTTTCAGTGATAGAAACACTGAGCAAATTACTGATCCATTTGTACCATTAAGAGTCAATGCTGTTAGGGAGGGATTGGGGTCAAAATGGGGGGGTTGCAATTGTATGGGGAATATAAAAATAAAATTTATCAAAAAAAAAAGAGTCAATGCTGTTAGGAATTTACCAGTGGCAAGTGCCATAACTACAAGTTTCTTAATAGCTAACATCCTTATAAGTTTGAATCATGGAGAAGTTTCTAGCATGGAAGAGCATGTTTTCCAAGCTGCATAACAAAATGCTAACAACTTGTGATTATTATCTCACATTTTCTAGGTCAGCAGTCTGGGCATGGCTTAGCTAGATTTTCTGCCTAAGGTCTTGCTAGGTTGCAATGAGCATGCCAAAAGGCTGCTTACTCATGTGGAGGCTCAAACCAAGAATGTAATTCCATGTACACTCAGGTTATTGACAGAATTCTTTTCCTTGCAGTTGTAGGACAGGAATTTGGGTTTTTCTTTTTGTTGATTGGAGGTCAAGAGCTCCAAGGGGTCATTCATAGTCCTTTGTCATGTGGAAGTCTCCAAAGGCAGTTTACAAATTTAGACGTCACAGGTCCCTCTCATATTCAAGGGAGGAGATTGCACAAAGAGGTGGCTTCCTGGAATCAGTCCTTCTCTATAGTCCACACACTTATCTTCACAGGACATCACAAACTACTAATTTTTATCTATACTTTTCTCAGAAAAGAGAAAGCCTTTTCCAGAAAGAAACCTAGTGGAGTGGGGACTTGAGCTATCTATTAGATATTTAATTTTAAGCAGAAACTTAATATCCAGAGGAATTTCTCTTTCTCCCTATCTTTACATTTCCCATGATTAGTTTCCTACATACTCTCTTTTATACTACCTTCAATCAAATCATACAACACATTCTTAACTAGTTTGCAGAAATCTCTCTCTCCTTCAAGTCATTTCTATGTGGGTTTGAATTTTGACTCTCAGTTACTAGATTTTATAAACTCAGGGAGGTTATTTAACTTTCTTGATATCAGTATTTCTATTGCCAAGGGGGGAATAGTATAATTTGTGTCACCTGCTTATGAAATTGAAATGTAATTACACATAGATACCCTAGCCCACAGACCTGCCTCCCCAAATGTTGTGTTTCTTTATTCCACTCCTTTGCTTGCCTAACTCAATTCTCTATGTCATTCTTTTGACACTAAAGATTTACTAGTCTGCACTTTATTTTGTGTTATGCACATATGTACATATATCTGGGAGATACATGCAAAAAAAGATTACACATTGCAGTCTGTTAGGTGAGAATTTGAGCATGGTGTTTCAGTTGTGATGATGGATGTGTAGTGATACATTCATTCTCTTTCTCAATCTCTGGAATCACTTGCAGTGTATCAATGAGATGACTAGCCAGGTTATACTTATCCAATATCTGATCACTTTATTGTAGATTTCATTTTGTGGTATATATCCTTATTATTCTGATCCTTATTATATTCCAGTCCTTGGATCTCTTGTTTCTCATGAGCTTTAATACATTTTGGAGTCCTCCAGGGAGGACAGTGTTCAGGGTACTGATTCATGGTTTTAAGGAGCAGGTAGCTTTTCATAACACTTGCCAGAGAAATTTTCAGTATGCAAATTCCTCATTATATAATTCCAATGGGGAAAAGTATATTGTTTAAGAAATATCAAGGCACTTAGTTTTGAAAGTCCACTTTCCTAAAATTAATTCAAAGTGGCATAACATATATCTCCCCAAAGCATAACTTTTATGTATTTTCCTTGAGAGTATTTAAATTTTTTTATCATTACATAAATAAAGCATAGACTCAAACTTGTGATTTTGTAATTTCAAATGGAATAAAAAAGTTACAGTTACTTGAATCTAACTCTGATTTTACTAGTAAGTAGCTGGCTGACTCTGAGCACGTCATTCTGTCATCTTGAGCTCCAGATTTTTTGTTCCTTAACTGAAGGATTTGTAAAGGTTATTCTCAAGTTCCTGTCAGCTTTACAAGTTTACAATTTTGAAAAATTACTAGTATTTTCATTATTCCTATTTTTAAAGTTTCATTCATTCATATTTTTCATAACTGTTACTTTTTCGTTTTTGTATAGATTTATTTATTTATGCATACAAGAACTAGGGTTTAAGAAGAGGTGTGGGGAGTGAGAGGATTCACCAGAGACAGAGTGGGAAGTGTAACAGGCAAACTGACTGAAATAAACTGCTGAGGAGAGCAGTGGGCAGTCAGGAGAGGTCTGCTGCACCATGTGGGTTGCTCCCTGGCTGGCCAGAATAGAACTTGTGATGCAGTGGCTGGCAACATCTTGATAGCACTGTCTTTAACCCCTGCACCACCAGGGAAACCCCACTGTTGCTTTTTCTTCATTCCATATCCATGCTGTTTGAGAACAAGAAATGTCTCTTATAATCTCATCAGAAGTTTTTACTTATAAATTTGTGCTTGTCAGGATGTATAGAAAGACAGAAATTCCAACTAACAGTACATAATTAGGGATCCCTTTTAAGCAGACTTACTTCAAAGAGAATATAATTTCTCTTTGTTATCAACCACAAGGCTACAAACCAGAACACTGAAATCAATTGACAAGAATTTCCGAACTGTGTCTGAGGAAGAAGTTTTAAGTTGCTTGCTCAGAAATAGAAAGAGACAGACACAGGTGGGCCATGGGGATCTTTCACGAACAAGCAGTAGAAGTTTACATTGGAACAGTGCCATTGCCTAGCAAAATCAGACCACGTCCAGTAATGACTTCTCAATTCTTGAGCCACAGATATTATTCCTGAATGTCCAGAATATATAAGGGATGAGAACGATGGTCAGCATATGTCTGTCACTCTTCTCGGCACTGAAAATGGCCACATCTGACAAAGCTGCTGTCCAGTCATTCAAGTTTGGCGGAGGAGGCTCCTATTTGACCTGCAGTCTGCTCCATGCTGCAAATATAGTTTGCCTTCCTGGGACCAACAGGGCCGCCATGGAGCCTGTCACTCATCAATTGGCAAATACACAGTCACTTTGCTTTCAATATTGCGTCATGTTTTTAACGCAACTTACGTTCCCCAATTTTGGGAAACTCATGATCCCTCTACTGTTCACTCCTAAATGTCAGGATACAGCCCATGGCTTCTTTATTTTGCCCCATTGTTAAGCACCAGTAGAATCCACAAAACCAAGAACACGGACCCGTGGACAGCCATCTTTTCCAGAATGCTTATTTATAGAGCAAAAGAAGAAATGATCAGCCCAAAATTGACTTGCTCAAGGTCAAAAAGAAAAAGGCAGAGCTGAATAACTCATATTTCTTAACTTCCAGTTCCAAGTGCTTTCTCCAATTCCCTGCAACATCAATGAGACCATTCGGGTGGATTTCATTCTAATCTTCCTTTTAATGAGAGTCATGCTATGATTGATTTAGTATTGACCTTCATAATTCACTATTTTCACTGATCCTAATATGATGAACTGATAACTGAGCAACAAGCAAATTAATAATTATGGTTGAATATGCTGAAGTCCTTTTATACTGATTTTGTTCAAAGTACCAATCTCTTGTGGAAGGAATACTTTATAGGTTTAAAAAACACTTTAATGTAGTTGATTGCTTTGATCTACTTTTTTCTATTAAGACAATCCTATGAATTCATCAAAAAAATTCATTCCCAAAACTGACAATGACTAAGGTAGCATGTTAACCTGGTCATATAGAAATATCTATTTATCCAAATATTAGTGTAAATGGTTAATCTAAGATTCTTGATTAATAGAGTGATGAGTTAAATATTTTTTCTTTATTAATTGAAAGGGTATTTAAGATGTGGCAAAGCCTCAGTGTAGTTGTCCTCAATCCCTGCTCAGTGAGTTTACAGAAGATGAAGATTTATATGCCCAATTGCCCAATACACTGCCATTTTGAAAGACTAGAATTCCCTCTACTGTCTTTTTAAACTCTAACTTTATAGACTCTGGCTCACACAGAAGTAATGATAGAACAACATTTGTGAATTTCAGATTTAAATCTTGTTCCAGGCTTCCAAACAGTGTCAGACATACCTAACAGGTATTTAATAAACATGAGGCATTGATGGCTCTTGCCTTATGATGTTGACTTCCAGGATGTAAGGGTCCTCTCGGCAGGAGGTCCTTCATTTCCTGAAACTCCCAAAGTCCTTCACCCTCAGGATGATTTTCTTCACTGCCCCAAAAGTCAAGCTACTGAATCAGTGCTTCCCAGAGGGAGGGGAAGTTGTTTGAAAGAGGCTGGACTCTGTCAGATAAGTGAAAACTTTTATAAATACCTGACTTGGAACTGAGAGAGAAGGTTTTCAAATCAAATTGCTAAATTAAGAAGCTTAATGTTGGCACTTCAGCTGACTGAGTTGTTTATGGGAGGGTTTATGCTAACAATTCCCCAGCATCCACAGGGGATCAAGAGCTGAAACTGATAAGATTGCTTCAGGGAGAGGAAAGGCCTGTCTCACTCCAGTAGCTCTGTCTTCAGAAAGCATGTGAGGAGTTCTGAGTCTGGGTCTGTTTCAGTCCCATGCTGGCATACAGATAGCTCCAGCACACTGGCTTTCTCCACACTGCACCCTCCTTGCACAGAGAGAGCCCACACTTATGTTCCATGTGTCCTTCTCCAATTTACTCTTCAAAATATTATAAAGAGAGAATTCTTTGTCAGGGGAAAGACATTGTTTTGGGAAATAAGGACAATAATTTGGGATTTAGGAATGTGATTCAAATCTCAGATTCTAACAATAACTTGTGATTTTTTTTTTTTATATACAGTCTGGAGCAGATTTTCCTATGTAAATATGGGAGTTAGATTTTTCTACGATCTGCATAATGCTCTGTACCTCTAAAATTTTCTTATTGGTGGTGATTATGCGGGAGGGGAATGGAGGCAGGCAAATCAGGTAGAGAATCAATTGTATGGTGGTGGATAGAGACTGGATTTTTGGTGGATTTTGTACTTTACTTTTGTAATGCAGCCTCTATAGATGTTGAACTATAATACTGTACACCTAAAATCTAAGTATAGTTGTAAACCAATGTTACTTCAATAAAAAATAAGCCAACAAGAATATTCTAATATATTAATATTTAAAATTCTAAAAATTGATTTTGGCACTGGATCTAGTATTTGACTTTTGGAAATCTACATAAAATTAATGAGACATTTATAAAAGTATTCATTAGAATGTTTATTTCAGCATTATTTGTAGTGGTAAAAGCTGGGAACAAATTCACCTCACAAAAATGATAAAATATATAGTCTTTCCAAATGAGGGCAGAAGATACACCTGTCTAACTGCATATTGCTGGAAAATATTTAACGTATGGAACATGTTAAGATTAATTCCATATAATAAAATACAATTATAAGTAGCAAGAGCTTATCTCAATTTTTTTCAAGATAAAAATAAGTGTCTTAAAGATGCTCATGTGTAAGACAGAATGGAAAAACATACTGAAAAATCTTCACTTCAAATCTCAACAGTAGTTACTACTAGTCTAGTAATTATTGGTGATTTAATATAATAATGTTCTATAATTTCAGTGCTCTAATAATGAAGATTAATAACATCTTTAATCAGAAATAAACATGATTAATTTCATTTGAACATTGCAGAAAAAAGTGTACAATCCACTCCTTTCTCTCTGCCCTTCCAATAGCTTAGAAGCTTTAAGAAGGATCTTTAAGTCTTATCACAATGATATACCATCTCAACAAGTTTAAAAAAAGTTGCAATAAATCCCTATTATATTTTATGAGACATAGATGTCAAAATTAGTGGATACCCTGAGAAAGTCTCTGGTTTTCTCAATTCACATCACTGAGGCTCAGAAAAGCTAAAGACTTGTTAACTATCATAAAATAAAGGTAGAAAAAATAAGAACATCAACTATCTTTGCTCTTTTTTCCTTCACATCATTGCAAATTTTAAGAACCCAAACTTTCCAGACCTGGTGCACAATGAGGTGTATGTAGCACAAAGTTATTTGAAAGGAAAGTAGTACTCAAAGAAGTAAAACTATTTAATGATGTAAGCTACTAAGAATCTTCATTATCTTGGGCTAGTCTCACACTGTCAAGTGAAAAGGCTCAAATACTTGTCCAATGACACTAAGTGCAAATAGAATATTCTGTTTTTCTAATACTTGGTGAATATATAGCAGCCTGGTTCTTTAGATTTCTGCAGAAACTTACCTGAATATCATACCTGAAAAATAATCCATTAAATCGCATAGATGTCTAAAGAGGTGAATTTTTATTTTTGAGTTTGGGCAATTATATGCATTTATCCCCATCTCCTAACTCTGGAGGCTGGTCATGTGGTATTGCAGCTCAATGACTGTGCTTTGACCATTTGTCAATGGTGTTTGTCCCAGGGACACAAATCACCTGGGGCCCAATATGGCTGATATCCAAAAAGATCACGAGAATCACACAACTGCTCTGGCACCTCTTCAAGAACTACTCAGCAAGGAGCTCATGATTGCTGACCATCTGGTTGGAAACTCTAGCCATAATTTGTTTAATATTAGAGTTAATATGATGTCAGTCAGTAGGAACATTTTGTAGGATTATAATCATCACAGTAGTCCATGTTAGGTAGACTCTTATTATAATTTTTGTTTTCACTTACTAGTTTCTGGAAAATTAAATCCTGGCTATCATCTTTCATGGTCAATGTTTTCTTATTAGAAATCAGAATTCAACATGCTCAGTTCTTTATGATTTCAAATGATAGATGAATAGAGGAATTAAAAAGATTACATAGAATTACCCCAAATTTTCATGCTTCTGAGGACTTTAGAAGCTATGGAAACTCTTCATTCTGATTTTGCCAACATAATTGCAAGTATGGTAAGATCTGTCCAAGGACTGGAATATGTCAGAATAAATTTAATTAGTTTCTAGAAAAATGAAGACCTTAATTATATGTTATCTAGCCTAACATCTCACACATACTATGAAGAAAATGAGCATCGGGTGATAAAGAAACACAATTAAGACCACAGTAACAGAGAGAGGTCATTCACCTCATTTTCAACACCAGTTCCATGTGTTTTCTTTTAGGTCGACCATCCTTGCTCATACCTCTTGATAGTTTTTAATAAGACTCTTGGAGATGTAGGAAAATGGGAAAACTTCTAAATATCAATTGCATAAGAACAAAGATTTAAGTTTTTCCAGTTTGACCTAGTTTTATGCCAGAATTTTGTAGCTGTTGGCAACTTCAGCTATTGTCACTGAAGCCAGGTAGTTTTATTCTTCCATATTTCTCTACAGACTCTTCCCCAAATTCTTGACTTTTTTTATCATCTGAAAACTAAGATAAAAGTGGTAGCTCTGGAAGTGGTCCTTGTATTCTCTTTTATTTTTACAAACTCTTTCCTCATGGATTGAGGTAGTGTGGCCAGTTTCCTAATAGACAAAATGTCTTTGGGTGTGAAGGAGAAGTGGGGATGGAGAATATAATCTGGTCTGCTGCTTATAGTTATGAAATACTATTTATATATCTGTAAGTCTGCAAATATTTATTTAATATTTTCTTTTTGCTGGTGCAACACTGTGTATGATGCAGGGATAGAGATTCACACTTCTTTAGAATTATGTTACCACACCACACCCTCACCAAGGCTCTCAATGTCATCCACCATTGGGTCCCCTCCACACTTTGCTCTCTACTTTCTCTACCACCCTGAGTACCCTCAATTCTGTAGTCATATTTCTAGGCTATGTTTTTGGCTGGGTTTTGTTATATAAACCTGTAATACCGGATGTTCTTAGTATAAACTTCTTTCAAGAAATGTGAATAAGGCAAGGGAAAAACACTTCAGTGGGAAGAAAATGGAAAAAGTGCAAAGTGAAAGGAATGGAGAGGATATAGGTAGGCCTGGTCTCTCTCTACTTACATGGAGAAAACAAGAGACTATTCTTTTGATGTATTGGTCAATTTTTTGCAGTTTTAAGGAAAGATTGTTTTCCCTCCTGGAAGTTGATTGATGCAAGACACTCCTATCCCTCCCCATCTGTAACCATCTCTCCTTGATGGTAAGCAGAGTTCTTAGACAGGAATATTTTACCCAGATAAAACCATGGAAATCATGGAAAAAAAAATAAAAATATTCATACATGTTTCTCTTGATGTTAATTTTTTAAAAAGCATAGACTTTCTAATATGTTCTTTTAGAGTTGGGGAACAAAACAAAAGGGGAAAATGACATGGGTAGTTAAACGTTTCATACTTGAGAAAACCACTATGGAAATGTATTACAGACACAAAACTTCATAATGAAATTTTTATGGCATAATTCAGTGAAAAACCTATCCATCCAGCTAGTTTTTATTGACCTCTGGATGTTTAGGTAAACAATTTCTGTGCATTATTTCACTTGATCCTCAGAAAAATCTTATGAAATTGATAGTATCTTCATTAGTTTTTTAATGAGAAAACTAAGTGAAGTTTTAAAAAAATCCAGAAGTACATGACTTAGGCAGAGCTCATATCAAATATCTCTCATTCCACAATTCCTGTCTTTAACAATTCAGCAGCATAGCAATATGTGTGTGATGATGGAAGTACGCAATACAAGTTGACTGGGTTGCAGGAGATAATGAAAAGTTCCAACCTCTGAGGTGTCAGTGAGATGCTGAAGGGTAGTAAATTGAGGCGGAAAAGAAGGAAGTATTAGTTAGTGATATCAAAAGTCAGTTCTGAAGGATGAGACCAAGGTCATTATGATTGCCAATAGGGTCAAGGGCACCTGCAAAGTTCTTAATTGCATAGTGTGCTTGGGATTGTCTGTTGTTAATAACAGGCTAGGCTAGAATGTGGTGAATAGTGAGATGAGTGGATAAGACACTGGAAAGTTAAACATTATCATGGAAAGTTCTTATTGATTATTAATTCATTTAAATTAATTAACCCATGGGCAATGGTAGGTAAAATACTGTGAGATTTTTATATAGAGTTGTTGCATTATCTTGTTAGATAACCCTGATAACTGTGGACTTTATAAAACCGTTCTTCCCCTAGAAATTGTGTGAGCTGCAGGTTTCATACAATGTGGCATAATGAAAGAATAGGAGGCAGAAGACCTAGGGTCGTCAAACTATGAGTTATTGTTGCACTGTGACTTTGGACAAGTCATTAACCTCTTGGAAAGTCAATACTTTATAGGGTGGATGTCATATGGCTAATCCCATAATGTCATTTTGTGATAATATTTATACATCACTTTCCTTTTCCTCATCTGCTAAAGAAGACAATATTATCTACTACCCTCTCAGTTTTCCTGGATCTTATTATTCCATTTGTGGATTGACTTGATCATCTACTTTTTCACTATCTCTCTTCTATTACCAGTCAGGTAACACTTTTATTGCTTATTTACACCTCCACAGAGAGAAAGATGTGATAGCCAAACCAGTCAACATTTATTTGCTTACAACTCTTGTAAAAAGTCTAGTAAGGGGAAGACATAAAAAGCAATAAATGTAAATAAGATATGGGGATGTTCCATATACTTCATTTCTCTAGAATATGTTACTTTATCATGACCTTATACAATTAAAAAAAGATTCAAGAGTTTTTAATCTCAATATTATATTTACTGTTTTCCCTTCCTCCCCTATTTCATTTTCCAGAAATGTTACTGAAGAAAATTAAATGTTAAATGGTTTATGGGACATACAATAAATTAGTAGCAGGACTTGAATTAGAATCCAAACTTCTTAATTCCTTAATGCTCTGGTTCCAAATTCAGTCTACTCTAGATGCTGTTAGTATTCTCATGGATGAGGCACATAAATTTCATAGGAAATGACTGCAGGCACAAGAAAAATTACACCAGGACAATAGTCATAAACCAAATTTAGCCCATGCTATTTGGAATGTATGGTTAATCTCTACTTCAGTAAAATCAAAGGACACCCTAATGTCTTGTCAAAAAATATTGAATAGACAGTCTGCAGAGCACAATATCTCATTCATGTTACAGGTTGATCTCAGCTTAATGTAGCAGATGACATATTAAGACCATTTGTAAGGGAGTCCCTGGACCAATTATAATCTGTGCTTCTGAAGGCTGGAATAGTTGGACTCTGATTCCCTTAGACCTCACCAGAAATTTTCATTTATTTGTTGATTCATTCATTCATTTGCACAAAATGAACACTTACTAATGTTCTCATCCTGTGCTACAAGTTCAGCAGTGAACCTGGAACAGTCCCTGTGCCAGAATTTTCCACAATCTAGTGAAGAAGAAAAATTAGTAATGAAATATGTATTGCAACAATGGATAAATGTCATTCAAGTTATAAACTATGTTTTGTGGAGCACAAAAGGAAAGGAAAAAAAGACTACTCATCCTTGGGGAATTGGCCAAGACTTTGAGAATGATCCTCCAGATATGGGGACAACAGCAAAAACAATAAGAGCAAAGAATATTCTCTTACGTACTGTAGGTACAGCTGTGCAGGCTGCTAACTGATGCCATCAGGTTGTGGCCAGGTTGTTTGAAAGGCTAGAGAGTTTGGACTTTATCCTACGGGTAATCAAGAATCATTGGTGCTTTTGGTTTTGCTTTAAAGAAGGCAAGTGATACAAACTTATGTTTAAAAATGTAATTTTGCTGGAAGTATTAGGGGGAGAGTAATCAATGTAATGTCCTTTCCAGGCTTACATGATCTTTGGAAATCTAACTACCATATGTGACATGTATTTAAATGTCTTAACCACACGTGAGTTAGATATTACCTTTTGTTATAGAGTTGCTGTCTTTTTTTTTCCTCTCCCTTATCCCGATCTCTTTCATGTGCATATTTTCATCTTAAATATTATTTTTTTAGAATCCGTGTCACTTCTTCTTAGGTTAAATTTGTATTTCCTTTGTCCTTTTTCTGTCTCACAAACTACTCTAGGGATTTTCCTTGCTTTGGATTCTTTTTATTGACAAGATGAAGCCAAATAAATATCTTTCCAGCTTTTATTTGTTCTTTCACTTGATGCCCATTCTTGTGTATAGTCTTTGATCAGAAAGAGAGGCTGATTGTATTATCATTGAATTTGCTGAATCACTTGTAAAATTCATTGAATGCGGAAGGCTTCAATGTCATTAGAGATGAGGTCTAAATCTGGTTGGTTTTGAATATAATGTAGTCAAATTATGTGTTCTAATTGTATGTCCTAGTTTTTAATGAAGCCAAAATGAGACAGGGTCATAAGGGTGCATGTCGTTACAAACTCCATGAAGGAATAGAGAAATAGTGAGATGCATCTTCCAATATTATATATACCAGGAGAACTGCTTCTTTAAAAAGAAACCCAGAGAGGGCCTCCCCTGGTGGCACAGTGGTTGAGCGCTGGGCTGCAAAGCTGCCCGCAGCCTCTGCAGCGCCAGTTCAATCCCCGGCTGCCAGCGGTGAGGGTCCCACATGGCGCAATAGACCTCTCCTGCCGTGCCCACTGCTCCCCTCAGCAGTGTACTTCATCAATCTCTCTGTTCTGTTCCTTACTCTGGCTCTGGTGAATTCTCTCACCCTCCTGCGCTTCTGACTATACCCAGTGCTTGTATAAATAAATAAATAAATCTTAAAAAAAAAAAAAAAGAAACCCACAGAATGATAGAAATTGATAAAATTATAAGAAAATCTAAGCTTTAAGAGGAATTGTTTAATTTTAAAAGATAAGCTAATTTTTTTAATACAGTATTTGCTTTACATAAATAGAGTATTTTTGTGTTGTGGTGGTGTCATACCAAGTATGCTTCCTTATCTAATTTTGGACAGACTATAGGTTCTAATGGGAATGGCAGTCTTAAAAAGTCTCTATACTATTTTTCCTATTCTTACCTTGGGGAATATTATTTCCCCACTTCTTGAATCTTGACCTAGCCTTGGAATTTGTTTGACAAACAAAACAAAAAACAAAACAAAACAAAAAACAGACATGAGGAGAGAAAATAGAAAGTACTTTCCTATGCTCTTGCTACTTTTGGAAGCTTGCTGCTGATACAGGAGTCTAGATCCTAGAGGAAAGTGATCTTGTTTTCCCTCTTGTCCTAGTCAAACACCAGGGACATGCAAGAGGAACCTGGAACCATAAGCCCCAGGGGTACCCAACGTTCATGGCAGTAGCATGAGTAAATCCAGCTGAGATGATCAGAAATGCCCAGCAGAGCTCAGCCCAAATTACCAACCCACAACAAAAATCAATGATTACTGTTTGAAGCCACTTAGTTTCAGGGTGGTTCATAAATATAAGAGCTAACATACTGAGCTAATGTATCCCCAACTATGATAGACTAAATTTTAAATTGGTTCTTAGGATTTCTGTCCCCTGCATGCCCTATATATTCTAGGAACATGAGGCAGTATCGGTCCTGAGATTAGGCAAAGGTGAAGGTATTTTGCATATGTAAGTACGATCTCTGATCAAAGGAACATTATCCTGGATGATTTTGACCTAATGGAAGATGTCAGGAGGATTTGAAGCAGAAGCAGATACTGTTTTTTGGCCTTCAAACTACCCATTTTAGATAGAGATAATCACATGACAGCGAACAGTGGACAGTTTTCAGAGATAAGGATAGCCTCCAGTTTACAGCTAGCAAGGGAATGGGAATCTAGTCCTCTAGCTGATAACTTTTAGCAACTGATAGCTTGGAGAAGGATCACGAGCCTCAGAGCAAATGACAGACCCAGTTGCCAGTAGATTTTAACCTGATGGGACTCCAAGCTAAGCACCCAGATTCTTAGACTCCTGACATCAGAAACTGTGAATTAACTAACATTTATGTTGTTTAAACTACATGTGTGGTAATTTGCTATGTTGAAAAAGAAAGAAAAATAGAACAAATGAGCCCATCAACTATTGGATAAAGTTAAAAATATAGTTTACGGAAATGTTTACTTACAGGTTTCTTGTAAACCTTGGGAGAGGAGAGACGTGAGATAGCTTGGCTTGAAGAAAGCCACTTTCTCTTCCTTCAGGTTCACAGAAAATGTAGCTCCCTTCAATGTCCTGTGAATATAAAGCAAGGAGGAAGATTTTATCTATAAGTGATGATCTCTTCAAAGCTAATGTTCAATTGGAGTCAGAGGATTAGATTATATGACCTCTTGAGGGAATTTCTTGCCCCCATAATGTTGTGGCTCAGAATAATATCATCTTTTCTTGGTCTTAAAAGTGCTGAAAGGCATTCAAAATTATAAGTCAAAGTGCATGACTGATGGGCTTGTTAATGCTGAAAAGGAAATGGCTTGTTCTCTATTATAACATAAACAAGAGGAGCATAACTTCCACCAAGGAAAACAAAGACTAGAGGAAAACTGTCTACTGATAAAATAAATGGCATAATGAAGCCAGTAAAAGTCCCAGCTGGTTACAAACAGAGATACAGACTAGCCAGATCTCCATGTGGCAGAATGGCTGCAGAGCTTTCTCTGACAGAACAATGACAAGAGATTTCAGTGAATATGCATTGATTTAGCAGGGCCTCGGACAAATCCATCTTTACTGAGTGGCATATACAAGTTCCCTGTCACTAAGTACAAATCAAAGCATTTAAAATGCATGCAAGAAAAAAAAATCCAATCCTGCAAGGCTTAGCACCATGCAGAGAGCACCATAGGGCATCAAATTTTTATAGCGTTATTCCTGTACCACTTGCCTGGATCCATCTCAATCTCCACTCCCTAATTTGCACTTGATTCTCCTAACTTCTGACCTTTAGATGTGTTCACCCTAGTTCCTTTCTAGTTATAGCTTTTGCTTGAATATGATTTACATTTTCCCCCCGAAAATATACCTCCTTTATCCCATCTATAATGCTGAGATCTTCACAATTTTTAGATGATCATCTCCATTAAGAACACTTCTTTGAGTTCATCCCAACTCCTCAAAGAAGAATGAGACAAAACCAAGGCATTATCATACCCCATGTAAACACCACTCTCATTCTCATATAATTATTCCAATGCTTTGAAAATTCTCTGGGTTATCTTTACAGAGAATAAATACTTTGAACTAGGACTTAGGGAAATAATCATTCATTTGTTCAACCAATTTTAATTAAGCACTTACTGTGTTTTGGCACAATTTTAGGATCTTGGGATATATCAGTGAATAAAATAACGATCCCTGCTGTTTTAATAATTAAGATGTAATATTTATAGCTATAATAGCACTATAAAATTAGTAGTAGGAAATGGGGGAATGGATTCCATATAAGAATTCAGGAACAAAATTGAATTCTTATTAAGTAAAATTTATTGAACTACAAATTTTACCTACATTGGCTATTTCTTTAATGTTTTCAAACCTATTGAACTATAGGTATTATTATCCTCAAAGTCATGTACACATCAAATGGTAAAATTTTGATGCGAATTTACAAATAAGGTGTCGACTAAAATGTAGTTCCCTTGAAACTATGAGTAAACAGTGTGATTGAAGTTGAAGAGCATAAAATTTCAAGGCAAAAACATTGTTTTAAATTTCGCTTTACCAGCTATTAGGACTGTAACTTTTGTTGACTCTCAGATAACATCCCTGCTAATCATGATCTTCCATGCCCTAAACTGCATAGATTTGAGATGGTTTTGTTGGCTTCATCCATCAAATTTTATTTCTAGTTAGTGTCAATGTGAAAGTTAGTTAAAGACAGCCATCCTACAGACAAGGATGACAGAAACTTAAAGAATCTTTTCTACCAATTCATTCCTCATCTCTAAAAAAAGTCATTCCCCATTCCATCCTCAAACTCTACCATGTCACCACATAGCTTTTATCTCAATGGTTCCCAAAATTATAGTATGGGAATCACTTGAATACTTTATTAAAACATCAATGGTTATTAGGCACTCACAGAGATTTTGATTCAGTGTCTGGAATGGGACTGAGATTTGCATTTCTAACAAGTTACAAGTAATTCAAATTCTTCTGACCTGAGGACCACTCTTTGAGAACCATTGATCCATGCCTTTACTTCTCTTTTCTCTCTATTCTCTTCTATGTAACTCTTAACTCTGGATGAATAATTAGATACATGCAAGCAATCTTCTCTTTGATGGCTCCAGTCACATAAATCATTACTATGGTTTAGTTAAATACCAGGCCTCCACAACATGGTTCCAATTTCAATGGCCATAATATATTAACTGAGTAATTTCATAAAGTATAAACTTCCATATTAGTTCTTCAGTCAATAAGTCACTATGTAAGTGACAAATGTATTATGAGAGCAATGACCAGTCATGCCAATTCTTTGAATATCTATTGGCGATTATTATTGTGTGCACTGTTAGTTGACTTACCTATAGACAGCAGAGAATGTAGTCATTTTGTCTCCTTGACTCTCACTAACATAGCAACATGGAATTTTACAAAAATGAATGATCTAAAGAGAAAATTTGCCAAGAAAGATAAAAGTGCAGGGGAAAAAATGAAAAGTGGTAACAGTGGAAGTGAAATTGGGATCTACTGTAAATAGAGTTATAGAAGAAATTGCTGATTATGAAATAGACATTATCACTATTTGAAAGACTCTTGATAACAAGCCAGAGTAAATTAGTCAACATAAATGAGGGAAGTGGTTATCATAAAAAAGAGGACTAACATCCTAGAGAAAGTAATGCCAGCCAAAACTTCGATTAATGCTATACTCAAAGATATTTCATATCATTAAAAATACAAAAGGTAAAATTTAGGAAAGGGATCCAAACTTAAAACAAACAAGCTAGGGAAAAAAATATTTTCTCGACAGTTTAAGTTGTAAGTCAATAAGAAGGAAGGCACTGTCCAAACTATTCTTTTTTTGTTTTTTGTTTTTTTTTTTTAAGATATATTTATTTATTTATTTATACAAGCACTGGGTACAGTCAGAAGCACGGGAGGGTGAGAGAATTCACCAGAGCCAGAGCGGGGAGCAGAGCAGGCAGAAGGACTGAAGTACACTGCTGAGGGGAGCAGCGGGCGGCAGGAGAGGTCTGCGCGTCATGTGGGACCCTCCTCTGGTGGCCGGGGAGCAGCAGGGGATTGAACCGGCACCGCAGAGGCCGTGGGCAGCTTCGCAACCCAGTGCTCAACCACTGCACCACTGGGGAGGCCCCAAACTATTCTTGATACAAAAATAAAATGAAAAGTTGAATTCTTAGTTTTTTCCAGTGTTTTAAATTATATATATATATTAAATATTAGTTTTACCGTGCTTTTAAAAATATTTTCCCATAGAATCTAAATAGACAGTAAATGACTTTTTAATGTTTGCCAACATTTTAATGGTACAGAGCAGTCATAATTTCCCATTGATTTCTAATATGTTGGCTTTGTAGGGTTTCAATTTGTATGGTCACTTTTATGAGTCTGAGCTGCCATACAAACTGAGTATTACTGCCTATACCTCTTTCTCTGTTCTCAGATATGGAAATTTACCCTTTGGTTATACCAAATCAACTGACAGCTATGTTAGTAGGTTTATTAGAGTCTCTAATAAATGCTGTAGTCACCACAGCCCTCCCACCACCAGTGCACCCATAGTCCTTCACCATCATAGCTTGTGTCTACCCCATCCCTCTATTCTCTGTTTCACCACTCTTCTTCCCCTTCACCCTCTGGAAGCCAAAGATCAATGGTCAGGGCCCTCCTCCGGTGGTGCAGTGGTTGAGTGCTGGGCTGTAGGGGCTGCCCACAGCCTCTGCAGCGCCGGTTCGTTCCCCGGCCGCCAGAGAGGGTCCCCCCCAAAAAACACAAAAAAACAAAAACAGATCAATGGTCAGTTTAAAATTTGTCTTTGTCTGACCCTTTGTTTGGTTTCTCCATATTCTACATATAAGTAGTACCATCTAATATTTATCTTTTCCTTCTGGCTTATTTCGCTTAGTGTATATCCCTTCCAGTTCAATCCATGTTGCCACAAATGACATGAGTTTATCTTTTTTGATTGCTGAGTAGTATTCCATGGTGTATATATACCACAACTATTCAATCCACTTAACTGTGTTGGGGCATATATGATCACTCCTTGTTAAATTACGTTACTAGAGCTGCCATCAAAATGTGCCAGAAACTAGGTGGCTTGAAACAACAAACAACAGAATATATTATCTCACAGTTGTGGAGATGCGAAGTCCCCAAATCATGATGTTAAGCAGAACCATTCTCCCTCTAAAGTATATAAGGAAACCCTTCTCTAATTCTTCCTAGTAATCTTTGTCATTTGTTGGTTTGCAGCTACACAACCCCAATCTCTGGCTTTGAAGTCATATCGAGATCTCTGTTCCTGCCTTCCCAGGGCAGTCTTATAAGGACAGCAATCATATTGAGTTAGTGGGTCCCACCCAATTCAATGAATATGAGCTTGTACCTGAGTATATCTGCACTCACCCTTTTTCCAAATATTATTTGCACTGTTGATGACCAGAGGAACAAGCCATAGTCCATTATTTAGGCCATAAGACCTTAATTTCTCGGTCTCCATTGCCTCAATAGTATATTTAGGAGATTAATTCTTAGTCACAGAGTAGTTGTAAGGATTAATTAAACATATTTGTAATGCATGTGTCAAAAGTTCATGACTCCGTAATCGTTAGTTCCTTTTGAGAACCTCCCCACCCAAGCATTTATAAAATAAATCACTCATTAAGCCCTTGACATTAACTGCTTTAAAATTACTGATATTTAAATGCCGCTGTCCATGTAGGGTCACCTAACTAGATTAAAATAAAACAAAATGATTATGTGTTACATAGGATTTTGTAACTCCAAAAACCTAAGATGTGGTTAAATATAGAAGATATGATTTTAAAAACTTTATTATATGTTCCTACTATTAAAAACAACTGCATATGAATGAACATTGTGACTCTTGTTCCTGAATAACTAGATGCAGATAAAAATCAGCCTTTCATGTTTGAAATGTGAAAAAAGGAATAGAAACCAATAGAACTGTCACACATAGCTGTACACTTTTTTCAGGTTGATATGGAATATTATTAATATTTTCCTCTGCAATTTTTTTTGTTCAGTTGAGGAAACAGTTACCTTAAAATTGAAATATTTTGGACAGAAGTATGACAGATTCTAATTCTAGATTTTTGTTGTCATAAACTTTCTAAGACAGTGGATTTTCTGATAAAGAGGAGTTATAGAATTATATGCTGAAAACTCAAATGGCAAATGATAGAATATCTAGGAAAACATATAGAATATATCAGTGAAACTAAATAAAAAAACTCAAAAATACCTTGAGTATATACAAAGAATATATTAAAATACTGCCATCTACCTTCATTGGGTAAAAGAATGGCTTTTGTAATAAATAGTTTTGGTTAATTTTTCTATCAACTTGATACTAAAGTAAGAGCATATCTTTGTACCACATGGGAAAAATCTGATATGTTAAAAATAGTAGGAAAATAGGAGAATATTTGTTTAACTTGATTTTAAATATAACTATATTAAAAGTCAATGGATGGACAGAGATGCAGCATGGAAATATTAACCAAAGGGCAGTAGCAGAAATTATGACAAGGAAATTATGATATATCGTTAATATCATATAGATATATGACAAGGCAGACTTCAAAACAAGAAGTATTGTCCTGAAAAAGGAAATACCACATAATGATAACAATATCTAAAAACACAACAATTACAAATACTTGAGTACTTCTTAGGAAAGTGTTAAGGTACATGATGAGAAACTCATATAGAACTATAGGAAAAATAGAAGGAAACAAGAAATGAATTATTTTATGGCCAAATAGATCAATTTAACATTTATACAAGATTGTAGTCAATATCAGAATATACTTAGTTTTCAAAAGTACATATAGCATCTATCAAGACAGGCCACTTTCTGGGCCCTCAAGCAAGTCTTGACAAATTTAAAGATTAGAAACCATCCAAAGTATGCACACTAACCATGATGGAATGAAGCTTGGAGCAAACAGCAGAAAGATATCTGGAAAATTGCAAATATTTGGAAATTAAACAATATGTTTAATTCATAAGTAATTAACACAGTTAGCAATAAGTACAACTGTCATAATTGTATGTCTTCTTAGTTTGCAGAAAAGGAAGCAAACTCTTTAATTTTAAGTTGTGCTTCTAGTGGTTGGAGTGGTAGCAGGATTGACTAGACAAGGTCAGCATAAGAGTTTGGAGGACGATACAATTATTTTTATAGAAACACGGTGTTGCATATATGCCCATATGCATTTTTCCAAAACCCATAAAAATTTACCAATTAATAATACTATTTTTAAATTATAATCAAAGACAACAAACATTTCTGCACATAAATCTTGTAGTTACTTTGATGTGATGTGACTGAAGGAGAAAGGGGTGGGAGAATACACCCTAGGCCCAGAGCAATGTCCATATCAGAGGAACAGAAAGATATGCTGTGTAGGAGAGGCTGGTGGTGATGGTTATTACTTTTATTTATACACTTTTGCATTGTGCCATGAGTTCAAATGAGCATCTATTTTCACAATAAGAGAAGTCATATATAAGTGCTTAATTTTATAATTATAATCACTCTTACCTTTACCATCCCAGAATATAGAATAAAAGTATCTAAAATATGAAAAAATGTAGATAACTTTTAAGGTCCCATCAGGAGCCATAATTATTTGCTTAGGGATAGTTTAGATCTCCATTTTTCTAAAGTCCCTTCTTTGGAATATCCTCTCTCCATCATGACCAACCGGCATAAGTCAGACTGCCTCTTCAGAATTTGGAGCCCTACTCTCAAGTTGGATATAATAAAGACCATAGATGATGCTAGCCAACATTTATCAGAAGGAAAAAGATAAATACCAGATGGTCTCACTCATATGTGGAACATAGAGTAACCACTTGATCAATATAAAATATTGATCAGACCATAGACCTGAGGCATGCACCAAAGGTGGGGGTGGAGAGGGTGCAAAATGGGAGAGGGAAGAACACAATGGTAAATGGTGATGGTTCACAGGTGATAAGGTGGCGGGAGATCTATGGAGACTACAATGCTGCAAGAAAAAAAAAAAGAGAATTTAAATAATAAAAAGTAAAGAAAAATAAAGACCATAGAAAGTGATTCACATGAGTGAGGGAGACCCAATGTAAACATTTAGCTCTTTTTAAAAAAATTGAGGTAGTCTTGCTTTGCAACATTGTATATGACTCGGAAGTCTAGGATGGCACCTCTTCAGATATGTCACCAAACTACACCCACTACCAAGCCACAAACATTAGGTCTTAAAATGAACCTTCGCCCTGAACAATTCCTGAACTAATAAGATGTTCTTAACATCACACATACGCTCAGAATGGGAAAATGATAATGCTTTTATTAACAATATTAATAATACAACTAACCAATCTTTTGCACAGTTTTACAGTTTTCCAGCTTCTGTTGAATGAGGTCTGAGGAAGGAAAATAATGTGTCCAAAGTCACAACCACGTGGCACAGTTAGCACTTGACCCAGAAGTCTCAAGAGACCTGTTCTTTAATAACTTAATACATTGCTTTCCCAACTACCTTACATTTCTGAAATAAAAACAGGGTCCTGTAGGCTTAAACTTATTGCTTCAATTTACTATCTTATATATACATATACATATATATATATATATATATAGCAGTTTTTTTTTCCAATTTCCTCATGGATTTATAAAGCCATAAACTCAGAGGATATTTGAACGTAGACCTCATTGATGGTGAGTGTTGTGAAGAATGTAGCATCTCCTAGCACACCACTCATCCTCTGCGCATCATTAAATGACTGAATTTTCTACAAATACATATTTACTAAACGTTGCATGTCTCAGACTGTGTGTGTTTTCTATGAATCTAAAGAATTAAGTTATTTGGGGTGGAGTTAGTCTTTGAGGCACCAGGTGTACATTATCATTACATGTCACAGGGACAGCAATCTGGGTTTAATTTAGTTGTAAGAATCAGATTTGGTAAGAGCTGGTAGAAATAAGGCCAGCAGTCTGGCACCGGTGCAGTGAAGCACCGTTACCGAGGGCTTTCCTGGACTGCTATCTAAACTGTAAGTTCTACAAGTGGTAGGGCTTTGACGTAGTTGATTTATAGCTGATGTTTTTTAAAGAATCTGAGACAGTGCCTAAAATTAGAATAGTTGCTAAATAAAAATGTGTCGAATTAATCTTTGAGACGCATTATAATATTTCCATTTTAAAAGTGAGAAAACAGGGACACGTCCCCAGAATTTGAAAGTCAAAGAGCTGTGTTTTAAACATCAGTCTTCAAAGGCTGAATCTGTTGCCTCTTTCCCTGTCCCTCCAACTAGGACAAATCAAACAAAATGGACCCAATCATTAACTTACCAAACAACTGTTATCTTAACATGTAACAAAATATAGCTATATCCTTTCAGAAATTTGGAAAGGGTAAGAAAGTTTGTTTTTTTCTTTCTCTATTCCTGAGATGGCTGCTGAGTTGAGATATAGGCAATAATTTGATTCTATGAAATATATTGATCAAGTGATTATAATAATTTATTTTGCATATAGGCAGAAATTGTTCTTACTGTCACTGTGTCTGCATCAAATGATTCTTTCCCTTCAAAGCAGTGACCACATGTGGTGACACACCTCTGAAGAGGTATGAACCTGTTCCCTTAAATCATATCTAGTGTTATAAATTGTTACCACAATAAAAAAAATCATATTTTGCATGCAAAGAAAAACAACAGAAATAAGAGGTCACCATAGCCACTGAGAAATTCTAAAACATATTTTGAATAAAAGAGATTTCAATTGTGTTTAATATATTTGCAATTTTAATATGCAGTGATTTTGATACATAATAATTCTATTGAAATTTGTCAATAGAATATATAGTTTATTATCCATAGATTCAGTGGACAAATATTTACTAAGTACATGTTTAGTACCAGGCTCAGTGCTAATTGCTCCAATGGCTCATAATCAGAAAAGTAAGACTGTAAGCCAAAATTCATAAAAATTGGGTTTTACGATAGCAGAAGTATAGATTATGCTGGCTCCACACATGACCTCAGGCCTAGAAATAGGGAAAGATCCAGACAAGGAGAGTGAATTTTACATGCAGGTTGGAAAGGGAATTATGTGGTATCTAAAGGGACCTCCCTGGTGGCACAAGAAGTCTCAGCACTATGAAGCTACCACCAGCCACTGAGTTCGATTCCTGGCCAGGGAGCAACCCACATGGTGCAGCAGACCCACTCTGTCTCTGGTGAATCCTTTCACTCTCTGCACCTCTGGCCTACATTCCACCTCTTGTATGCATAAATAAATAAATCTTTAAAAAATAAGTAATTAGAGTGACACCAGAGGAAGTCCAGGCAAAACCAACAATGTGTGTGAAGTTCCAGTGATGGGAGAGAACTTGGCATCTCTGAGGAAACAGAGACCAATCAAAATATCTGGAATGCACAGATCAGTGGAAACAAAGAAGAAGAGGCCAAGGTAAAGGGTTCTCCAGAACTGGGGCCTTATCTGCTGTGCTGGGAAGTGAAGAATTTATTGAGTTTCTAAACTAGTTAATGGACTAATTAAATATGCACCTTAGGGATCTTTCTTGCTGCTTTCTTTGAAATCTTTAATAGGAATGTGACCAACAGACAGCTTTGCCCTTCGCATTTTGTAGATACTCAACATGCTTCAGTTGAATTAAATATTCCATAGATAATTCTAACAGTTTTGTTTGCTTTATATCCTGTCTATTTCCAAAAGAATTGGGGGCAGATTGCAGATCATGCATTTATGGGAATGACTCCTTTTCCAAGATCATTGGTTTATAAACCTGGAAGGCTAGTGTTGGAAAATATCATTGAATTACCCCTTAATAATGATAATGCATTTCTACCTATTCTGAGCTCACTCGTCTAAGGATAAACTTAATAGATGTATAGTGTTTGGTGACAAGTGAATCAGTGAATGAATTATATTTTTAAAGATTTATTTATTTTTGCATGTAAGAGTTGGGGTATAGGCCAGAGGTATGGGTGGGGGGTTTGTGAGAGGATCCACCAGAAACAGAGTGGGGAGCAGAACAGGCAGATCTATAGAAATACACTGTCAAAACTGAGCAGCAGGCAAAACAGGAGAGGTTTGCTGCGCCATGTGGGTCAGCTCCCTGGCCAGGGAACAAACTCCTGTTGCAGTGGCTGTGGATAGCTTCATAGTGCTGAACCCCTTGCACTCTTAAGCTTCATACTTAACCCCTTGCACCACCAGGAAGGCCCAAATGAATGTTTTATTGAAGATGTATGGTATGGATAATTTGCATGCAATAGCAGGTTTTTGACTCACCACTGTCGAGTGGTATATGACATAATCTATTTCTAAAAGCCCTTGCAGTCAAACAGAGGAGATCACACACTCACAAACACACACGAAAGATTCACACCCTCCCACATGCCTCAAGTTGAGGGCAGAATGTGACAACCCTACATGACAGGTAGAGTGTACCTATTCCCTCATGCAAAACGCAGTATTTTTATTCTTCCTCAAAACAACCCCATTTGCAAAAGTTCAAATGCTCATCCAAATCTGATCCAAACTCAAAAGCCTTGGGGGTTTTCCTGTCACTGTTTATTTTTTGGTTTTGAAAAATCACTGCAGATGACTTAATTAATTGTCCCTTCTTCCATCTAAAGCAGATGAATACTGAGGCATCTCACAAATCAATGAGGCCTGGAACTTCCTGCAGATAGATTAGCACATCTGTAGTTTAAAGCCAGTTTGCATTAGAAGGGAAAAATATATTCCCATGAGGAATGTTTAAGGGATCAATTCATACGCAAAGAAAACATGCTACTCTCAGCAAGGAAACAATATATTTTGCATCTGTTGCTGTGATTAATTACACACCACTACTCGGAGAGCGTTTTTAAAGGGCCATAGTCAATCTTTTAAGACCCACCGGTTGACCTGCATTAAAAGCGGAGGAGGAACTGCATGCTCGTTCTGAGCAGTTCTGTGTAACAGGCTTGTTGTACAAGAAATTATGGATAATAGTAAAAATGTACAGCCTTCGCATAACATTTGAAGTAGGCAGAGTTGCCCCACCTCTTGTGACTGACTCGGCTAATGAATCAGAGTGAGAACAATTCAAACCTTTTTCTGAGAGTTTACCAATTATTCTGCAGTGAAAATGAGGATGGACTGACTCCCATAAAATTTCTTTGCGGCTCCTGCTCTTTCAGATTCTTCTAACCAATATATTCATAAATGAGTTTCTGAGAGAAAATGATAAGAAGAGATATTTATTTCAAATCTTCTATGGTTTAGTATTTAATTTCTTGTAAATCATTTACACTGTATTAATGACCAAAAAAAGGGGGAGAGCTTGAAACACAGACCTATAGGCAATTTATCTCCTCTTTCTCTCTCTCTGAGTCTTCCATTTTTCCTTCTGCCCTCCTTACGTATCTTTCCACTCTCAGGTAATGAGACGGAGCATCCCCCCCAGTCTACACCTTGTCCTGAAGCAATCTCACAATCCATTATGCCAACTCTGCTGTCCTCACATTTTGCAAAATGAAGGATGCTAGTCATATCTCTTCAGTGAAGTGTTCTACTCACTGTGACCTCCTACTCTCTCAATATCATCTTATTTCACTTGTTCTTTATTATGCTGTACCTGCAAGACCATGATACAGAATCCTTGTGCTGATTTTCCAGCCCTCATCTCTGAGCAACCTTTCCCTACCACACAAAGCCATCCCCTCCTACCTAGGACTATATAAATAATAGTCAATTTGGTTTCAATTTCAGGCAGATGAACCCTGCCTTTACACAGTGACCCCTGACAATCACAAGAAATGAAGCATGTGTTCTGCCCACCCATATGTGGAGAAGGTTGGAGACACTATTCCATCAGTTTTTTTTCTCCATCTTTTAAGCTTCACTGGCACTGACTGGTGCATTTTCAGCAAAGGCCTGGAATAGGACCTTGAAAACCTACAGAATGAATTCTAGTTTGTCTACTTCACAGACATCTGGTTGAAGGGAAATGATTTGAAAACCCATACATTTGAGGAACTACTAACTTTACGCCTGTAAAAGCATCAGGCTTTAAGTAGGTCTTCCAAACCTACCACAATGGGGCAGTCCAAGGGCTGATGAGAATAAGAATCATTTGCTTGAAGAATCACTCCTCTGTGCAAGGGAATGTTTCAGTGTTTTCAATTTCTGTTATACTAGATCCTGACATCTCGGTGCAGTACCAGGCATTCACCCTCTCATTGGTGCTTTGTAGACATTTGTTCTGACACTGAAGTAATGGATATGGTCCTTGACTTTTAAGAACTTAGCATCAAAAAGAAAAAAGCAGAGAAGCATATACATGCATAAAATACATCTCAGATTATCAGTGTGTCTTAAATGAATCAGATAGAGTTGGATAGGGCTAAATCGGGAAGAATAAATAGACATGGGCTGCAAGGATTCTATGAATAATACCATTCTCTTGCCTCACAGACTTTGCAAATCTATTTAGCATGTCTTTCCCTTTGCCTCTAATCATCCTCCAGGAAATATCTTGGTTCTTTCTTTTTTCTTCAATTTCTTCCTAAATCAGCTTTCCTTTTGCAAATTTCACTTATACTCTTTTTCCCCATAGCTCCCTGTCCTACCCCAAGATGTGCTTCTCACATTGTATTCTGAGTGCCTAATTCCATGATGGTTTTACACCAAAGATCAGAGAGTTTAGAGGGGAGGAACCATCTCATTCTTTCTTTTTTCCCTTTCCTTTCCTTGATCATCTCTCTCAGAACCTGTTGAATTAATGGGTATTAGTGAAAATACAAGCATATAATAAGAATATAGTTATGTAATAAGAATGCTGACATATTACATGATACAGTAAATATCTGAAATGAGAACATTAAGGTTAGAAGTATAGTCATTAATGGGCCTCCCTGGTGGCACAAGGGGGTAAGTCCCAGCTCTATGAAGCTATTGGCAGCCACTGTAGTATGATTTCAATCCCTGGCTTCAGCAGATCTGCCTGTTCTGCTCCCCATTCTGTCCCTGGTAAGTCCTCTCACCACTCCCCACCACACCTCTGGCCTACACCCCAGCTCTTATATGCATAAATAAATAAATATTTTTAAAAATAAGTAGGAGTCATTAAGAGAGCACATGGTTATAGAAGAATACTGCTTTGCCCATGTTGGAGCAAAGACCACACCGTTCCTGGGTCTGCATTTTTGCTTTTTCCCCATTAATTCTCAGTTCAAAGATGAAAAGAAAAAGAGTATGTCAAACACAGTTTCCTAATTGCCTCAGAAAACTGAAAAAAAAAAGTTTTAAAACAAGGAAAGTCAAGGAGAATGTAATAATTCAGAAGCCAGAGGCCTGGAGAGAGCAGGGGAAAAGATCATTTGCCATGTACATTGTCAGCATATTTTTATTTCTTTACAAGTATTGGGAATGCAATTAGTTAGGCTGATGGGTTAAATATTCACCTTGGTAGCAGGCGCCTGGACAGGCCATTATGTGGAGAAATTAAACAACATATTTACCAAATATAATAGACTGATTCTATCACCATATTTGTAGAACATAATAAAATGTGGACTTGACTAACATGTATTTTTACCTTTAAGTACTTTTCTTAGTGTATTATGAACCTTGTTTTTTGACACCGGTTATTACTTATTTCTACAGCCTTTATTATGGAAGCAGTTAAAGACTAACTTCAACTCTTAAAAAAGCTTGATTTGTTTTGCTCCAGAAGGGATTCTGGCATAAAATGTTGAGGAGCTTGAGTTAAGGGCAGATGTCAGGTGACAATGGAGATCATTCATCTTCCTTGCCTGCCGTCTGTCCTTTAATTTCCTCTTCTTACAAACAGAACCAGCAATTAGCTCCAAAGTCAGTATCCTTGCTGACCTCCTTGCAATGTTCTTTATTTATTCTTGTTCATCAATCTCCTCAATTCTGCAGATAGCCAAGAGTAGGAATCACCACGCACAGCTCCACATGGGTCATCGCATAATGGTTTTACCTGTCAGTGTAGATTGGATATCTTGTTCTTCCACACTGGAAAGTTGGGCTAAGTTAATTAATTGTTTGGTAATGGTTAAGACATTTACCTAGAAAGGACATTCATTATCTGTTCAGAGAAATCTTCACGTTTATAAATGAAGAGACTTATTCTGGGTACTTTTAGATATTTAAAAATATTTTAGTTATTGAGATTTCTGGTACTTAATCTGGTCTTTTACTTATTCCTTCATGGGAAAAAAAGGGCAGGTCTAAATGCAAATGAACATTACTGTTTAAATATCACAGACCATTTTCTCTGAGCCCAGTTACAATAACTAGTAATTATAAAAATTGCTTGCCTTCGGCTTCCGGCTAAGCCAGTGCTAAACTTGTCCTTTTATTAGATCTGTCAGACTGAGTTAATTATCTTTATGATAATAGATGTGCCTTACCTCCAACAAAACAAATACACTTATAATTAGCTTTTTAGTTAGAATTTTAATTTATTTATAAAGACTGTTTGTTTTCCTTCTCTTTTCTTGCTTTAGAGGCAAGAGGATGGAGACTGGAGCTTTCCAGCTTATCAGGTTACCAGTCCACTTGCTAGTTTATAAAGCAGAGAATTAAAAGAACTTACTGTGTTTACGCACCAGTCTAAGGTATAATAGTGCATCAGCCTCTTGGATGTTAAGTAAATTCTACTCCAAGGCATTCTCTTTGATTCTACATACACAAAAAGGGAGACTTTTGATTTGTCTTCTCAACAGAGTAATGTTATGGAAGCTATTATGTGGAAATACTAACAATTATGAGTTGAAAATCTTTCTGTATCTCAGCATAGCTGCCTTCAAAGTCAAATCCTCTTCTACTGTCTGCACACTTTAAGGCATATTCCCCTCTTTCCTTTATGCCCAGCACATTTTAGAACATGAGAGAAATATCTGTGATGCATTCTTGGAGAGTAACTATGCTGAAACCATCAAGTATAAAGGAAAGGCATGTTTTGGGGGCTTGTCAAACACTGCTGCATTTCATCATTGGTTCTGCCTCTCATTAGTTGTGTGACTTGGGCACGGTATTTAACCTCACTGAGCCTTGGTTTCCTCACCGGTTTAATGAGAATAATGTCTAAGTTAGTAGGGGGCTTTGGGAGGACAAAAGGAGAATGTATATAAAAGGGCCCAGCTGGGTGCCTGACACAGCCTAACAGCTCAGTAGGTCAGGGCGGTTGCTGTGATCACTGTTAGAATCATGAAGAGTGTAGATATCTAGAGAATTCCAACCTAGTATTACAACCTAATAATCACTTTATAGGTTTTATTTTAATGGAGATGTTTTCAACTAATCTGGGAAAGCAGGCATCCATATCATCTAGATATTCATTCCAACTCATTAAATAATGAAAACACACAGCAAAGAAATTATTTTTGAAAGCTGCCACCATGAATTTCTACCTGTTCCATGCTAAAAAAAAAAAAAAAAAATCGAAAAAGAAACAAACAAAAAAAAAACAGACTGTTTATTTCTTAATCATATAGCAGAGCACAGTCCTTTCTTTTTTTTCTGTAAACTGACTGATTTACATATTTGACATCAAAAAAATTCCATTGGTATAAAGTTCCCCTGCAGATATATTTCATTTGCCAAAAATAGAGATCTTGGTTAGGAGAGTAAAGATCTTAGTCATTGAAGATGCTTCCCAAATATTTTTTTTTTCTTAAAGATTTATTTATTTATGTATACAAGGACTGGGGTACAGGCCAGAGGTGCGGGTTTGCGGGAGGAGGTGAGAGGATTCACCAGAGACAGAGTGGGGAACAGAACAGGCAAAATGACTGAAATACACTGCTGAAGGGAGCAGCGGACAAGACTGGAGAGGTCTGCTGTGCCATGTGGGTCACCTCCCTAACCCAGGAATCAAACTCGTGCTGCAGAGGCTTCAGATAGCTTCACAGTGCTGTGCTTAACTCCTTGCACCACCAGGGAGACCCTTCCCAAAGATTTTATGATGTGATGTTAGGTTTGTCCAGGACAGTGTTCAATCTGCATGCACCCAGTTGGTGGTGAGTGCTCATCACACTGATTCTCAGTGATAAGAGGAAAATAGGCACAAAGTATTCAACAGTGAATCAGCAATGGCATGTGGCTGGACTCACCTACTCCTGAGTACAGATTGCGAGTGGCACATGAGTGATAAGGACAGAGCAGTAGAGAAGCTTCCAACCTCCTCTCAAGTCAAGCATCTAATTCTGGACTGATCTGTTTCCAGAGGTGCCTTAGAACCAGATATGATAATTCAGGGACCATCAATGCCCTTGGCATTCAAAGTTTCATGATTCTCCCCCAGGTTGTTACTCCAGTGACATTTTTTTCCCGTGGGCCCAAGTGAAGGTCTTACCCATGGATCGGAAACATGGAAACTGCTCTCAGCTTCCTCCATCATGGAACTGTAGAGATTATTTATAAAATCAAAGGTCTTTTTTCATTTCCTTGCTTCCCTAGTAGGTCTTTGTGCCAGGGCCATCTAGCTACTGTTGCAGTATGACTTTGAGGCATGTATTTCTGTAATCTGTACTTCCGCTCTCAGCAACTAGAACAGTTCATGTATTTATTCATTTATTCACCCATTCATTTCCTCATTCATTCAATAGATATTTTGCCAATGAAATGTGCTGGCTTCAACACATATTTTATTAAAATGATCATCAGAGCCTCCCCGGTGGTGCAAGGGGTTAAGATGCAACCTATGAAGCTATCCGCAGCCACTGCAGAATGAGTTCAATCCCAGGCCAGGGAGCTACCCACATGGCACAGAAGGCCTCTCCTGACTCGCCCACTGCTCTCCTCAACAGTGTATTTCAGTCAATCTGCCTGTTCTGTTCCCCACTCTGTCTCTGGTGAATCCTATCACCCCTCCACACACACACACCTCTGGCCTGTACCCCAGTTCTTGTATGCATAGATAAATAAATGTTTTAAAAAATAAAATGATCATCACTTCCTCTTCTCACTCTTTACCCTTACTCTCACATATTTTTGAAAAAGTTTGACTGTGAAATAAAGACTTATCAAAGCAACAACAGCCTGGAGGATGGCTTACTTAACAATTACCATGAGAAAAAAAAAATACTGGAATAGCATTTAGGAAAAGAAGGTATCATCAAGTGATAGATAATTGGAATTTGGAATGTTGTTAGTAATACCATTAGTTTTCAATTAACAGTATAAAACAGCGTATATATTTTAGCATGAAAGAAACAATGATACGTGTTTTGCAAAGAAACCTAGATTTTGCATTTGCATAAAAATATATATGGATATCATTGTATTCATTCAACAAGTATTAATTAGGATGAGATTGTATATCAGATGCTTCTCATTAAGGGGCATTACTAGTGATCCAAGTATTCTAATTGCTAATATATCATCACAGAGCCTTTGATTATATCTATGTAGAATGCTGGGTTATCAGAAAAGACTCTTTTAGACCTGTCTTAACTGGAGCAACTTACCAGTTAAGCAACCCACCCATTCTCGCTCTTGAACATACGGTTTCTCTTATCACACTGAGTGCTTACAGCCACTCCCACCAGTAGAAACATGGGCTTGTGAAGAACCAACCATGTTTGTTCCTACAATTTTTCAAGCTATCAATATATGTGCTTTTTTGGTGTAATTACATGAGTTAATTAAATAGGTAAACTGAGTACATGTGAGTGCAGTGAGACATGTGAGACCTGTAGATTCACTAAAACTGATAAGGAATTTCTAAATCTTCCATGTAACTAAAATACATTTGTTGAAATAGTCACAGATAAACAAATGCTGTGATACCCTCGCCAGCATCTGGTGATGCTGGGTGTCCTCGGGACATTTGTGATGTCTGGGTCTAGGGAGGGACTAGTGAGCATTGAGAGGCATAGTGGGGATCACAGAGCATTTGAAAAATGGTGGTTTTCTTCAAAGTAATTTTGATGAATATCCTAAAAAATGAGGAGTAATAATTCACATTCTCAGTTTCACAAGAAATTAAAAATGTCTTCATTTATCCCTCATGAATTAATTCATGAATTAAATATTTTGGTGAAAAGAATTTTTTAATAGCTGCTAGTAAGACTAAGTGAAGGAAATGTGACTGAATGTAAAAAGACCAGTCTTGCTTTTCTTTTCTTTCTTCTGTGTAAATCATTTGGGGCTTTTCTTTGCTATTGCTGTGCTCCAGTGAGTCAATCTGATCTCTGAGTCATTATTACCTTTTTGCCTGAATGGCAGGGCTACATACAAATAGAACTTGTAGTATAATTCTACACTTGTATTAACACTCATTCCTCTCCATTTTATTTAAAAGTAATGGGGCAGAGAGGTCCAAAAATAATATTTGACTCTAGTAGCTTGCCTGCAAATTACCATTCATTTCTTTGCATCCTGCATTTCCTTCCCTGTCATTCCCATGGGCTTAAACAGAGACTCTAACTCTTGCAGCTAGTTCTACTACTAAAGAATCTCAGATATTTAATATGTGTAAGTGAGGGTTGGTCTTTGGTAACTTAAAAAAGTGTCCACTGGCTTCTTTCAGTTTGGTCTTCAAAGCGAGGCCTGGCATCTTTTCTCAGACACCTTCATGTTTTCTGGCCACATTGCTTCCTGTGATGTCTTTCCTGAAGGGCAGTGACCAGCGCAAATGTGTGAGACAACCTTGCAGAGTCTTCTGGAAGCCTCATAAACAAAACTGTGCCCCAGGCAGTAGTGAGGGAGATAAATTTTATAGATGAGGATTCATTCAACTCACTGTGACTTTTGTAGCATTCGGAGTTGGTATTAACCTGTCAAGCTCTTAGTTTCCATTTCTGACTCTCCATGAGTCTCTGATAGGTGAACCAGGAGTCCCATTCAAGTAAAAACCCTTCACCACCCATATTTTCCCTTGGAAAATGCCTCCTAACTGAGCAAAGCTTGTCAACTTGACTCTGTCTTTCCATGGGCGAAGAGTTGCATGTGTCTGCAAAGGCTAAGAACATGGCTAACTTAGTGAATCAGGGTGGGCGCAGAAAAGAACGAGCAAACACAGAAATCACATTCTCCTCAAAGGGAGTATCCCTTGGCCTGAGACAGTTCTTGTCATGTATGGGACAGCTATAAGCAAACAGATCGAATTTATCTTTTAAACACCAAATTTATACTTTTAGGTGAACTTTCTTGATTTCAGAATCATGGCAACTAATTAAAAAACTATTAAAAGTCCTGGTTATGCACAATGCATCTCAATTTTGTTCCTAATTACCTAGTATATGATGTTTAACTTAGGTCATTATTTCTCACACTTTTCTATCCAAGTATTCCTTAGTAGAGGAGTATGGAAGTTTCCCTATAGGATTTATGAAGTAGGTCACACCCCTCCAAAAAAAAAAAAAAAAGTCTCACATATAATGATGCCCAGGATTCTATACCAAGTGTATCTCCTGGCTTGTGCATGCTGTCAAGTGAGGATTTAAACTCTGTCTTTCAGGGATCTGCTTTACAGCTAAATTTCTGCAGTGGGCAGATTCTGCCATTTGAAAAAATGTGCTTGTGCCCCTAAAATGATTAACAAACAGTATCAGGTTGGGCCTAGGCTAGACAGCAGTACACTTTCAAAAACTACGTTGTGCAGATCACAAAGTTCATTTTCCCAGTTCAGTCCTTAAAGATTATGTAGTAGAATTTAGAAGGGTGTAGTTAAAAAAAGGGGGGAAGCAGAACTTTGTTATATAGTTATTACACCCAGGCACTTTATCACTTCATTTAATCCTAGAAACAACCTTAAAAAATACATAAGTTGAAGTCCATTTTAAAGATGAAAAGACTGAATCCTAAGGATATTCAGCTAGTATTAGGGAGTAACACCACATGGAGAGGTGGGGTTCTGCATTTAGGAATCATATACAGTGTTGAAACCAATGTTACTTTAATAAAAATATTTTTCAAAAATAAATAAGGCTATAATTGGAAGCCAAATTTATCAGTGTCCAAAAACTGCTGTTAAAATATTAGGTATATGTGATATATAAGATAGATATTTATATCCAATTTGATTTCTTTCAGGGGAAAGAAACAATTATAACTTGAATTTAACAGCCGGCTTTACCATCTTCTGTTTCTCTTCTCTTTTTTCCTCCCTCCACTCATGGATCATTTACTAAACTTTAAACAAAATTATACATTTCACTCAACTTAGAGAATATCTTCATAGCTGGATTTTACAAGTGTGTAGTCAAATATATTAAAATTAATAGAGTTTTCATTTTCTAATTTATTTTGATTTTTGTGGAGTGACATTGTGTGACAATATTATATAATTTTTAGGTGTGCTTCATTGAGAAGAAACATGTATATGTGTTTATATAAAGGACATTAATAAAAACCCAGATCTATCCTTCCTCATACCACTGCCCCTTTTCCTTGATTTACCTACCCCTTAACTCCCTCCCTTCTGGTAGCCATTAATCGGTCTTGCAGCTGAAATGGCTACCTTTGTTTTATTTAGTTCATCTGTTTGCTTTCTCTATAAGTCACAGATGAGTGAAACCATATGGCAAAGACAGTGATAATCTGGGGTTCAGTTTGCTGGGCTCTGGGTTAAATACTCTTAGTGATTTTTATATGTTACCATGGATGTTTTTATTCTTTTGGTGAAAAAGATATTTAAAACTGATGTGTAGCAAATTTTTGTATACCCCACATGTACAAATAGATCCCAAAAACAAATCAGAGGACGTAACAAAGTGGGTGGCAAAGGGACATTTTCCCCAACCAAATCACTTATTTTTCTGCTCCTGTGCCTTCTCCTTACTCTCAGAACAATTTATATATTTAGTTAATATTTGGTCACCATGGGCCTCATCTCGCTTCCACTCAAAGATTCAGGTCTTTTTTGCCCTGTATCTTTGCCTCTCCAGAGAATCTAACTAAGAAAAGTTAGAGTACGCATAGGAAGAATCCCCTAAAATCGTTTTGGAAATCACAGTCTTTAGAACTCATCATTCCTCTCCCCCTCCATGTCACAAAAATAGAGAACAGATACAAGGATCACTGGCTAAATGTGACAAGATATTAGCTTTGCTAATGGCTAATCAAGTGTCCAATTGTTCTCCTCCTACATGACTCCTGATAAAGTGTCTTAGAGAAAGTGGCTTAGAACTGAAGTCTAACGAATACTTTTTATTTTCATTTCAAAATAAGGCCTGTGGGGAGAGCTGGGTCAGCAAAACAGACTCCAAGGAGTGAAAGCCAGCCTGCTGTGAGAGCTTGAGCCTGCCTCACACATGGCTGCCAGAGGGTGAGAGAGAAAGAGAGGAGAGATGGCAGGTTTCCTGCAGGACACTTATCTCCTTCGAACAGAAAATAGAGAAGAAAAGCTCACTCACCGTAAGTGTAAGCAGTTCCGTGAGAGCAAGAGTGCACACCCAGAATGAGTGTGATGGGCTTCAGGGTGCTCGTGCGCAGTCTGCAAAGGTGAGCTTCTTGCTGTCACAGTTTGTTCTTCCTCTTCTGTGGAGAAGGAGAAAGGAAGTGAGGAAAAGTTGATGTGCAATGTGAGGAGTTATAAGATTAACTTTTATTCTTTTGCACATGGGTTGTGTTGCACTAGTATCTTGTCTCGGAGACCTTCAGAATCATTTCATCTGGGACAATAAACTCTAGAAGAGGTCATAGAAGATAACGGGACAGATCAACCCCTATGGCCTTTAAAGAATTATTCTGTGACTATCAAGGGTAGCAGAACTAGAACAGGGGGAGTGATGTGCATTCCCAAAGGTTAAAATACAAAAGTTGCCCACACCCAGGCTTCCACATACCCTTCCTTCATGGGTTTGTTAGCGATGTCTTATCTCCATCTGGCACGCAATCTTCCATTTCCACTCCAGACTCTGCCTCCTCAAGACCATGGAACATAGGGCTTGAAATGAAATTGAGGACACCCCATTGTCATAACTGATCACCAGGAAGAGGTTGAGGGAAGGGAAAACCCCAAATTCTGCCACAGAAATATCAGTTTTCATATGTATGACAATCATCAAAAATATGTTCATATTTATTTTGAATATCACTGAAATTCAAGCAAAAATCAGATGTCATGTGGACTCAGAAAAACTTGTTTTGAGAATCCTGAAAAGGCTAATCTAAAGTTTTAGAAATGTTAATGTAGAGGGGACAAGGGTAGATTTGTGATCCAAACAGACCAGAATTCTAATCCTGACTCTGCAATCTGAGATATTTTATTTCAACCAGATTATAGGACCTATTTTCTTTGAATTTTCTTTTATTATTACTGTTTTTAAATGAATAGGAAAATGTATATATTTTTTAAGATGTATCCATTTATTCACACAAGAACCAGGGTATAGGCCAGATGTGCAGGAGGTGAGAAAATTCACCAGAGACATAGCGGGGAACAGAACAGGCAGACTGATGAAATACACTGCTGAGGGGAGCAGTGGGGCTGCCTTGCCCTGTGGTTTTCTTCCTGGCCGGCCGGGATCGAACTGGTGCTGCAGAGGCAGCGGACAGCTTCACAGTGCAGTGCTCAACTGCCTGCGCCACCAGGGGAGGCCCTATTTTCTTTATATTTTGAAATAAGAATCACACTGCCTGTACAATGTTTCTTCTATGAAGAAGATTCATACATGCACACATGTGTAGTGATATATGATGTATATAACATGTCACACAGTGTTTCCCACATACTATACTCCAACCAGCATGGATTCCTTTTTTAAGCTGAAATGTCCCTCCCTCTCCACTGTGTGCAATGAACTATAACAGGGAATGCAATGACAAATTAAATAGTATCCAAGAAGCATCAATCTGGTGACACAATTCAAACAATAAAATACACTCTTGTAAGTACTATAATAGGAAAATGTAAAAAAAATAAATAAAGAGATATGCGATCCAAGGGAAGGTTTATTTTTCTATGCCCCTAAAAGAAACTCTGAAAATTATTTCCCAGAGAAACATATTCCTGGTGACTATTCAGTTAATGATAATAGTGATGATGATGCTGTTGTTGATGATGATGATGAAAATGAAGTTTATGATGATGACAATAATGATAAAGATAGTTTACATTTATTGCATATTTGCTATGTTGTAGGAACTCAATTTGCATATATTACTTGATCTTCACAAAATTCTAGTAGAAGGAAATAAAATTTGCAAGATGTAGAAAATCACGAAGTTACAGGGGTAGCATGGGGGGAAACTGGGACTTGGCACAGTTCTGTCTGATTGAAAAACTCAAATTCTTAACCACGATAAGCCATGTTCTTTCCAGAAATTAATTAATGAATGGTAATTAGGTTCTATTTGAACTATGGTTCATTTGAATTTAGATAGGCTTTTGTGAGTATATTGAGCACCTTTCCCTTCTCTCTGCTATTTTAGCACCCTAAATGGGATTTTAGGAAATACCATTTGAAACTCATTGCTTGCCTTTATCACTTGCCTGACTTTTAGGGCTGGTCAGTTACTTCAGGGTTTCTTTCCTGTGACAAAGTGTTGGGAGTCCGATATTCCAACTGGGAGAACTCATCCACAAGGGTGTAAAAATGATGTAAAAAATATATAAAAGAAAAAAAAAATAAGGGTACTTCAAAAACAATAAATACATTAAAAACAAAAAGGATTTCTTTCTTTTTGGAATTTGTTTTTTCCCTGCAGAAAATTCTTTGGTGATTGTCTTTTGTGGCTAAATCCCCACTGGTTTTGAAAATTTTTGAAATTTAAAAATTTTGTTAAAATATAATTTTGTTTGCAAGGGCTTAGTTTTGTTTTCAAAGTTGAAAATTGGATTATTTTTCAACATGCTAAACTTATTATTACAAGTATGTAGTGCAATGGCTAGACACCATTTCTACTGTTAAAATGCTCATTCCTTTGAGAATACTTTCCCCTACCCCCCAGCTATGTTTATTTAGGATATAGTCTAAAGATTCCCTAAAGAGTAGTGTGGTGTGGATTTTCTGTCTCTCTTTTTTTAAATTCATCTTGATTTGGATTCACTGCATTTCCTTTTTGAGTTTTGATGTCATCATTTCAGGGAATTTCTAAACCATATGACTTCAAATCTTGCAACTTTATCCTCTGTATTTCCTTCTGGAGCTCCGATCATCCTGATGGTAGGCATTACACTCCATTGTCTTTCATCTTTTAATCTCAGTATCTCTGTGCTCATTTGGGGTAATTTTTTTGGATCTATCTTCTGGCTCATTAGTTCTTAGCTAAACATAGTCTATTATCTAATACATCCCTGGAACTTAAATTTTAAATTAAATTTATAGAAAACATTTTGTTCTTATAAAAAAAATTCAGGTCATTTTTATAGTATCTTTGGTTGTTCTTATAGTTGTTGCATGTTCATTTAAAAAAAAAATCTAGTCATATTCCTTGGGTCTTTCAGGAATTTTATGAAATTTAGGAGACATTCCTACTGTAATTATTTGTATTTGGTTTTGCTAGGCTCCTGGGAGAAATGCCAAACCAGTACTACGATAAACTATTGTTGTATTTTTATTTTTTTAATTCAGAAAAATAAGAATTTGAACTTGGTCATGAATTAGGCTGTTTTATGTATACACATAATCACTGAAGGGTTTTATTCTTCTCACCTTAACAAACGTAAAAAGACAATATTTGTCATCTCATTTTATATTCAGATATTTTCTCTTATCTACTCTTTCCCTGAGCATGTAGACTTTTTTTTTTTCTTTTTTAAGGGTGGGATGATTATGGCTTTATGCAGCTTCTATGCCAACTCCCATTTTGAGCAGGTTCAAGCATCACTTTTATTTTACCTGTGTAATGTTTCAAGGCCAAGGCTCCAGCTAATGCACTTGTGTAATATACCAGGGAAGCCCTCAGCCCCAGTTACCACTCTTAATTTGCTCCTGTCATGGTTCTGGATGGCCAAGGGTTTCTTAAGTGTTATCTACTGAGGAGTTATAAAGAAGGATTTTGCAAGCATACTTAGATGTTTTGTACCCAGAAAAATTGAGCATACCTGGAATTTCATAATATTGGACAAGGAAGTCCGCACAATAGTTTTCAACTTCTTTTTTAGCTGTGACATTTTCAGCATGAAATATAAACAAATAGATTTAATAGGACACATTTACTTAACCCTCCACTTGTTTCCCACCACCCTCCCACCTATTTTCAGAAGCAGCTAATAGAGATGGCCAAGGCAGGATTACGGAAACGTGTTTCCAAGTTCTTCAAGTTCATATTACAAAGACAAATATGAAAATACACCATTTTATACTTTTTTTTTACTTTTCTTTTATATATATATAAATATATATATAGCTATAATTTAAATATATTTGACCCTTGAACAATGCAAGGGTCAAGCACTGACACCCTTTTCTACACACAGTTGAAAATATGGGTATAACTTTTCTTTTTTTTAATTTTTTTTATTTTAGCATTTATCATTTTTTACATTTTTTAGATAATATTTTCTTCCCCTCACCACATCAGATTGAGTCTCAATAGAGTTTCCTTCCCCAAGGCACTGTTGCACCATCACCGCAGTCCCCTGTGCTCCTCCCTCCCTCCCTCTGATCCCTCTCCCTCCCCCTCCCCTGCGTTATATCTCTGGTTTATGATTGTCTGTTTTTGCTTTGTTGTGTTTTGTACTGTTATTATTATTATTTTTTATATTCCTGTTATAAGTGAAAGCATCCAATATTTTTCTTTTTCCTTCTGGCTTATTTCACTGCGCATAATTCCTTCCAGCTCCATCCACGTTGCTGCAAATGGCATGAGTTTATCTTTTTTGATTGCTGAATAATATTCCATTGTGTATATATGCCACATCTTCTTGATCCAGTCATCTATTTTTGGGCATTTGGGTTGTTTCCAGGTTTTGGCACATATCAAAAAATAAGCAACAACAAATGTTGGTGAGGATGCAGTGCAAAAAGAATTTTCCTACATTGATGGTGGGAGTGCAAACTGGCCCAGCCACTGTGGAAAGCTGTCTGGAGATTCCTCAGTCTACTAAAAATGGAGCTATATACGATCTGGCAATTCCACTACTAGGGATCTACCCAAAGGACACAAAAACAGTGATTCAAAAGAGCACCTGTACATTATATTTATTGCAGCACTATTTACAATATTTTATATAATTTTTCAGTTTTGTACAGTGTATGCATTTTCATCTTGGTTATAGTCCCGGTACAATTCCCACTACCCTAGTTTTGATCCTACTTACTCATAACAGGAATTTAGAAAACCTAAATAAGGGATCAGGAAAAGGACTGATTATCATAAAGTAAAAATCAAAATCAACAAGCAACTATAAACTAGAGACACACTTCAGGGGCGGGAGAGAAGGGAGTAGGGAAAATACCCTGTTTTAAAGCATGGGATTGCCCATTATCATCTTTGAATGTCAAGACTTTTCTCTGCTTCTAGAGCATCTTATGTGAGTCAAACTAGCTTACCCCAGGGGTTTTACACCCAGGCTGTTAGTGCATCTTGTCTAAGGGCTGAAGGGGTTGACGATTCCATTTTGAGGAGGCATATCTTATAGGATATCTGGGCACTGAAATAAGAAGTGTTTTGCAAGGGAAGGAGCCACTGCAAAGAGCTTGTGGATAGCTGCTCTCTGTACTGTTAATAGCTTTCCATTGCAATGAAAAAAAAAAAAAAAACATGTAGATCAAGATTTACCTGCATTTTATATCTATCAAATCAATATAAAAAGATGAGGATAAAAATTCTGCTGCTTCTGTGGAATGAGAATGAACCATGTTTTACAGTAATGCCAATAAGATGAGCAAAAGAGCAAATGCTGAGTTTTTATTTAGGAGCTCAATCCTAAATGGGGTGTGCATAACATATCAAGTATTAAGACATGCTGCAGTTGTAAGACAAGTTGGTTAGTGAGACACAGGAAGGATCTTTTACTCTCAAGGAGACTGACTGCTTCAAACATTCCATTGAGTCAACAGTAACCCAATCTGCTTAGGACTTATTTTAACACTGAATTAATCAATGTCAAGGTGTAAGAGATGGATGACTAAAAACAACATGGTGGCCCTCTCCAAAACAAAGGTTTTCTGAATCCAGAGGAAAAAAAAAATATCTAAGAGTAAACCTAATCTTTACTATCTTTTTCCTGCTGTTGCCCTTGTCTCCCTTATACTGTTCCTTGCTTGCTGAAATTGATTCCACACACTAACTTCTCTCAGTCTCACTTGTTTTAATTCTGTAGTATCTCTTTGTCAATGTAAGCAATTACTGCTGTTTGATTAAAGCAATAGGTAATTCAGAAGGCCTAAATCTAAATGCATTTTCTCAAGAGAAATTAAATAATATAGAAAATCTTTAAGATAATTTAACAAATCAAAACTTTTTTTTTCTGAAAAACCACAATAATAGGAATAAATTGAAGAGTCACATAAAGATGAAATACTCTGTGTGGGGTGTGTGTGTGTGTGTGTGTGTTTATCTTCATTTAACATTGTATTTACTGATTAAGCCACTAGCCCTGTTCTTCTTATATTCTCTATTTCTGAAAGTTAAGTCTAGTATTTCTTTGTTGTACTTATAATCTTTATTTTAATCCTCAAGGTATTGTCACATGTGCTTTGTATTGAATCATTCTCACCATGCTCCTCCTCCCAAGCTGCTGGAATCAGTGTTTGTGAGCACCTCGATTTTAACTCAGTGAGCCTCTTTTCAGAGTCCTTCCTTGATGTTTACTGGTATGTTCTCATCCTGGGATGACTCAAAAATGAAATAGAGAAACAAACCAACAAATGAAACACCAGCTGGAAACTGAGACATTTACAGTATCATCAAATCCTATCAGAGAGTATAGCTTCACACTGTCCCTCTCACAGTGTCATTTTCTTTGTGACCTTTATCACTATCTCAATTGATATCTTTCATTTGCTTGCTTATTTATAGTCTGTGAAATTCTCCTAGAATGTAAAATCTAAGCAAGATGGATTTTTGACTGTTCTCTTCTCCTTCTGGAACACCTATTGCCAATAAGAAGTCTCATCTTGGGCCCAGGGCTCAAAAATCTGTTGAATGAATGAAGGTTTGGGGGAAGATGAATGTGGGCCAGGAACTCACTTTAAATATGAGAGAGGGCCTCCCCGGTGGTGCAACGGTTGAGTGCTGGGCTGTGAAGCTGCCCACAGCCTCTGCAGTGCCCTTTCGATCCCGGGCCGCCGGGCGAGGGTCCCACATGGCACGCAGACTTCTTCTGCCGCCCGCTGCTTCCCTCAGCAGTGTACTTCATCAGTCTGCCTGTTCTGATCCCCACTCTGTCTCTGGTGAATTCTCTCACCCTCTCACGCTTCTGACTGTGCCCAGTGCTTGTATAAATAAATCTTTAAAAAAATAAATAAATAAATATTAGAGATGTGCTGGTATTGAATTGCTCTGCCCATGGAAGATTCCAAACTACTCTTTGGGTAGTTTAATCAATTTGATTTGGGAAGTAGTGAATGTCCTTTTCACAAGGTATTGATATTTGTCAACTTTCTTCAAAAATATATAAATAATTGGAGAGAAAATGAAAGGTAGTTCCATTTCCACTAATGATATTAGATATGTCTTGCAGAAATCATAAACATGATAAATAGAATGATGTTCTCTTTTAATTCCTGCTTGAATAATGTGTACACAGACTAAATCTTTAAGTGAAGAGAGAAGTAAAGGGAAAAAAGGACTGAAAATTAAAATGCAAAAAAGCAATTAGACACACACTTATGATCCCATCATAATCTTCATTTCTCACCTGTTATACATGAAATATAAACGTTTGGAACCGCATATGCTCTTCTGTCTTAAGTAATGATAACATTAATGATAATAATAATAACATTAGGGCATATAAATTACATTTCACACATATCAATTTATACAGGTATTACATGCCATTTTATATGAAAAGTGATAAATTAATGAAGGTTTTCCACCATGAAATTATGTAAACCCAATGTTTAGGGCTCCACTTGTCTCATGCTTTATATTTTAAATCTTCCTGGCAGAAAAATATCTGGACATATTCATTCTTTTATTTGTTGCCTTTTGCTTTATGTTTTGTGAATCTTCAATATGTACAAAAAGAGTAAAATCACTTTTGCTTTTAAATTATAGACACCATATCTTTGAGGAGCTATCCTTGGCCAAGCTTTACTTCCTCTTTCATGGTCCCCACCACCATTTAGTGTCTGAAAACAATCCCCCCAATCTTTATCTTTAATTCATACCTGCTGCCTAATTTTAGGCCTATACACTATTTTGTTTGTTTCCTCCTTAAACATTGCAGATATCTTAAACTTAAGTCATTAGCCATTCTTAGAAATCTACCTTCTTATTTAAATTTTCTTATCAAAAGCATTTTTAAACTTAATTTATTTAACTTCTTAAGTTAAAGTTAGAAACTTTATTTTTTAAAAGGCTTTATTTATTTCTGCATAGAAGAACTGGGGTACAGGCCAGAGGTTTGTGTGGGCCTCACCAGAGACAGAGTAGAGAGAACAGGCAGATCTATTGAAATACACAAGTGGAACAGTGGGCAAGACAGGAGAGGTCTGCTGTGCCATGTGGGTTAGCTCCCTGGTCGGGGATCAAACTCAGGCCATGGAGGTGATAGAGCTGAGACTTAACCCCTAAGCCACTAGGGAGGCCTAAAGTTAAAAACTTTAAGTTAAAATTTTAAAGTTAAAACATAACATTTTAAGTTTCTTTAATTCCAAACTGCATTAGAATAATTGGGGAAATATAAGAATGCATTCATAGAGGAGAGCTGCCACTCGCACTCCAGAAATGGCGAGGATTTCTGAGGATTGACAGTGAAGTCCAGCAGATATGATGCCTCAGTAGCTCCACCATGCTTTAGGGAGAATTTATAAGACAGTGGTGCCTAGCTAGAAGAATGTGAAGCTGCTGCTGGGGCATCTGAAGAGACAGTATCTGGAGGAAGGATCTGGACATGGACAAAACTCTACTGGGAATTACTTCAAAAACCACTTTGCATCAATTCCCTTGTTTTGGAGTGTCTGACTTCCAACACTTTCTCACAGGAAAAAACCCCTATAGTAACTGCCCAAACATAAAACTTAGGACAGTGCTAAAGATTCTGGAAAGTATGCTCTGAATCCTGTTGTCTGACCTCACTTAAGCATCACTCAAATGCAAGGATAAGATGAAGACATTTTCGCATATGCCTTTTAAGTTAGTCATTTAGTATTCTTCACATAGATACTGGGAGGGGAATTATTGAATAGTATGCTAGATATATTTTTAAGGTTTTATGGAATCTCCATATTGTTTTCCAAAAGAGCTGGGCCAGACTACATTCCCACCAACAGTGTCTGAGAACTCCTTTTTCTCCATACTGTCTCCAACATTTGATGTTTCTAGTATTTTTGATATGGGTCATTCTCACAGGAGTTCCATGGTATCTTAGAGTGGTTTTGCTTTGCATTTCCCTGATCATAAGTGATGATGAGCCTTTTTCATGTGCCTATTTGCCATATGCTTGTCTTCCTTGAAGAAGTAGCTCTTCTGCCCATTTTTTGATTGGATTCTTTATTTTCCTCTTGTTGAGTTACATGGATTGTTTGTAGATCTTGGGCATTAGACCCCTGTTCTCTCACTGCATTTTGATAAAACAAAGCAATGCCTATAGTGCCTACATAATCTCAAATCATTCTCATGTCCTCTTTTCTTCACACACCTCACTCACTCTGTTCTGAGTTTACTGCTAACTTTGTTCCCCAGACTTGTATGGGAACTCTGGCAGTGTCACTCTCTTGACTTGCTTCCAATTTACTATCCAATTCTAAGGTCAAAAATCACTTCTTCAGTGATCCCCTCCCCACATTATCTAAAATGACCCACCATTATGCTCTACCACATTGCCTCAAGTGTTTCCTCCCAAATACTTCAGCTACTTGACATTATTTGTTTCTAAATGTCATTTACAATTACTCAGAAAGTAATCAAATTTACACCATAATTATTTAACACAAATCCTCCTGCAGTAGCACTACAATAATCCATGTGTCCAATAATCCAGAAAGTCTTATACATGACGGTGCCTAATGTCAGCCTTAGAAGATGAGCCAGGCATAGCTCTGAATTCAGAAAATACTGTTAATTCATGGGTACATCTCTAAAAGCTGAAATATATATATATATGGAGAGTCATTGGGATATTGTTGACAGTTTTCATTTATACCATCAAAGTTCACTATTATTCTAAATGCAAACAATGTTACTCTGCAAATTTACTCTGCATCTTTCCCCCCATTGCTTGTTTCTTGGAAGACTAAGTCAAAGGGCCTTACTATTTTCCAGTTTCTGTTTGGAAGGGGAGAAAGATGGGCAGTGATTCTAGCCCAGGGTAAAGCACTCCTGTGTGATTTCTCTATGCCCTGACTTCACCTTTGTAAATCATCCTTTTATTAAACTCTGCTCAAATTAGTTTGAAAGTGCCATTTGTTTCTTACTGGGACACTAACTAATACACATGCATTTCCTTTGAGAATTTTCAGATGCCAAGAGTAATACTTCATTTTTCCCTCCATAATTATTAACTGAATGTCTACCATGTGTCAGTGAACAAAGTAGAGGAAAATCATTGCCCTTGCGAAGTTTACATTCTGGTTGGTGGTGACAATGAACAAAATAAATGTGCAAAATTATATGAGGCATAACAATAAGTATGATGAAGAAAAATACAATGGGGCCAGGCTAACAATGGTGGAGGAATTTTAAATTTAAAGTTGGCTGGTCAGAGAAAGTTCCTCTGGGAAATTTACAAAATCATTAAGGGAGACACGAAGTATCAAGGGAGCGTGTCATGAAGATTTCTGCCAAGCATGGCAGGCAGAAAAAATAGCAAATAAAAATGGCCCATGCCAAAAATGAGTATGGTTTGCTCAAGGAGGCCAGTGTGATAGAGTCAGGGTAGTCAGGCAGAAACAGAGGTGAGAGAGACAGATCCTGTAGAACAAAAAGGCCACCAAAGACTATGAATTGTACTCAGTGTAGAAAAAGAACACTGGAGGTCTGGGGCTGTGACACAATCTAACATTTTTGTTGCCATTGTTGCATTTTCTTGTGTGTGAGTGTGTGTGCATTTTAGAATAAAGGAGTACAAGCAAATAATGAAGAATATTTAAAGAGTAAATAATGATCTAGGCAATTGATAATGATGGTTTAAATCAAGCTAATGGTGATGGAATTGTTGACAAAATGGTTGGAAATAGGTTCAAAACATATTTTAAAAGTAGAGTCAACATAATTTTCTACTTGATGTATTCATTCAACAGATATTTTGAGTGCTTACTATTGACGAGGCATTACATTAGGTGCTTGCCATAGAGCAGTGAACCAAACAAAGATTCCCTACTCCTATAAAAATAAAAATATTATAATATACAGGTTGTGAAGAGTAAGCAAACCGAATACAGTATATCAAATAGAGTGTATCATTTGTTACATATTATTAAGTACTATGAAAAAATAAAAAAACAACACTTGGTTCAAACGGGGAAACAGGTAAGTTAAAATAATAAATGCACCTCATTGAGTAGGTGACCTTTGGGTAATCACTTAGGGGAAGAGAGAAAATCAGACAATCACATATTTGCAGGAGGAGTTCTGTAAGCAGAGAGAAGACCTAGAGCAGGTGCCAGCAGGTCAGGGCATGCCTGGGGGTTGTGGAATCACAAGAAGGCTGGTGGGGCTAGAACAGATCAGTGGTAGACAAGATATTCAGACAGGACCCCAGAGGATTAACAGGTTATCAACCCAACAAAGCCTTGTAAAATTTTGTAAGGACTTGTGCCTACACTCAAGAAGAGGCCAATAAGTCACTGCAGGGATTTGTGTGGATTGGTAAAACCTAACTTTTCATTTCAAAGGGTTATTCTTTTTGCAGTTTTTAAATAAGCTCTGCTTTGAAGCAAGTAGAACTTATGTAAGGTGGGATATGTGTAAAAGGGATGAGACAAGGGTAAACTTGCCATTTAATGACCTGGAAAATCTGGAAGGAAAGTAGGTTTTAGGGAAGGTTGTGTGGAGATTAGGGTCTCAGTGCTGGAAATACTAACACTGAAATGACGATTAGAGATTTACTTGCATATAATTTATTTTTCCCATGTACAGTCCCTTCTGTCTATCATTCCATAGCAGTGAGTTATTCAACATATGAGTTTGCAAAAACCAAGTTCATATGCTCAACCTAGCCAATTTATTATTTATTTGGAACATAACTATACTTGCATGGGAAAAAAAAAAGTGATTTCTAATTCTCTGTAGTGTAGTTTTAGAGTTAAGCCACCAGTGAAGGTATCTCAACAATTGTGTTTCATTAGATGAATAAACTTAGATCTTTGATGAAATTAGTAAGTCTTCTTTGCTTCAGTTTTACAGATCTTTATCCCAAGAGCTTTATATAAAAAGAAAATGGTGATTTGAATTTTCATATGATAATCCCCATGTCAATCTGCCAATTATTTTGAGACTTGGGGGTGGGTAGTGAATGGTATTATTCCTCTTCTGCAATTTAAAGATTTTAAAAAATGAATATAGAGTGAATTTTATGCTAAAGATTATTATTAAGAGGAAACCTTCCCATCCAAGTCCTCTCAATTTTGAAGGTAAAATTGAATTTGACCTTTAACTAAAGATCAATTCCACCGGGTAACCAATTTGGACTGATTCCACTGGAAATCACCTAAGAGTATTCTGGCATTGTAAATGGCCATTAAAAGCCATCGGTGCTATAATTCTTTTAGAAACAGATAGTTATGTGAGAGTCATATGATGGTTATTGCTTTATGATTTAGATATTATTTAATGAACAGTTGGAAATATCTATCAAAACTAACTTGACAAAAGAGGACAGAGAGGACCTCCATCTCAGCCAAGACTACTTGGGAAAAATGCTATAATTTCCAAAAGCATACCCTTCAAAATGACAATAATAGCATATTATCCATTTGCTTTACATCTTTCACTTAAAATTATCAAAGCCATTTGCAGTGCTTGACTTCAGTCTTATGTATCAACTGGAGTCACAGCTATAAATTGTCAGGACTTACCATCACCATCATAAGAGGTCATACTAGGTGGAGAGTTTTAACCTGGTTTGTGTCATGGACCATCTTGGCAGCCTTTCAAGACCTCAGAATAAAAGTTTTAAGTATATAGATATCCAAGGTACGGATCATATTGAAATACAGTACATTATTTTAAATAGACCAACTTATCTCATTTTGCTTAAATGTGCCTATTCAAAATGTTTCAGTTTTTTCAATGAAACTATAATTTCTTTATTACTTATCATGTTTTTACTTTATCTGCATTGCTCATGAAATGTCAGCAAAATTATTTATTTGAAGATATCTCATGGCTTCAAATAAAATTATTTATTTGAAGATATCTCATTTGAAGATATCTCATGAAGATATCTCATAAATAACCAACTCTTTGATTCTTTGTATTTGTTTACAGTCTTATTGATCCAAGTGCCAGTAAAACATACTACTGGTCATTTACAATTTATATAAATGCAATTGTTTTTGTGTCTTCCTCCAATTATGTATACATTTACATGCATTTAATGGTTAACCCATGTTTTTGAACACATTATCAATTTAGATGTTCTTCAAGATGCTAGAAATACTATTACAAATAAGACAAACAAATAAGACAAAAGTAAATAAATTAAGAGGAGGAAAGTAAGGCAAGGGAAGAAGAAATCAAGGAAGGAAGGAAAGTTTGGAGGGAAAGAGGAAGCAAAAGGAAGAAAAGATAATGTCAAAGAAAGCATGATAGGGGATAGAAGTAACAGGATCTGAGAATGAGCTAGATGGTCAGGAAAAAGACACCTTGAAGAGATGACATGATCATGTTTACATACAAAGATCAAGAGTTCTACCTTAGAACAGAAAGAAGTAGCTCCTTCTGATTTCCATTCCCAGTCAGGTAACAGTGAGGATATCTTCTATAGAATTATATCTGGCAAATCTCAGCAAGTGATTGCCCACTCTCATTGTAAGTGAAAGGGCACCATAGAAGAAGCAGCATTTAACTTGAATATACATCTTTATCATTTCAGTTATCTTCAAAGGGCCTGTTCTACTATTACTTAGTTTTCCCTTTCTATTAGCTGTCTTTGCTTCAAAAAGAAACTCCTACATTGAAGGGTAAGGGCCACATTCTCTCTAAAACCTGTGTCACAACATCTTTCCTGAGTTCTTCTAGCTTCCTGTGATTATCTGACAATCTTGGCATTCTTAGCATGCAGCTACAGCACTTCATGGTGTTGTCTCATGGTGTTCTCTCATATGTCTGGGTCTTCTTGTTGTCTTTTTGTAAGGACCATAGTCATACTGGATTGAGGGTCCATCCTACTCTGGTACGATTTCGTCTTACATCATTACATCTGCAATGACCTAATTTCCCAGTAAGGTCTCATTCTTGTTTGTGATGTTAAGACTGCCACATATATTGGGGGTTGGAGGAAACCATTTAAACCCACAGTAGACATTTCTAGAATTCACAAAAATAAAAATGAAAGCATGTAGCAATCACATAAAATAGAATTAATTGAGGTTAAGAATTTAATATTCTTAACCTTAATTTTGACATATCTGTTTTATGTCAAACAAAATGTTGATCATAAGGATGTTGCTAAAATGGCAAGACTCATTTTTCTCATTCATAAAATGGTGGTATTTCTTTGCAGAATTATTTTGAAGATGGAAATAATGCAAATACAATGGGAATTCAAGAAATTCATATCTCCACTCAATTTTCATAAATATTTTTGACATTACAAAGCTAAATACAAGACTAAACAGAAAGGTATTGTCAGTGTTCATTCTTAGGGAAAAAACTGTAGGCCTTGACTCAAAAGTTTTAATAAGTTTAAATAGATCCGTTTTTCTATTTCAAGTTCAGAGTTCCAAATTAGAAATATTTCCTGATAGGGCCTCCCGGTGGTACAGCAGTTTGAGCACAGCACTGTGAAGCTGTCCGCACCCTCTGCAGCACGGGTTCAATTCCTGGCCGGCCAGGGAGATTCTCACATGGCACAGCAGACCTCTCTTGTCTCGCCCACTGCTCCCCTCAGCAGTGCTTTGAGTCCATCTACCTGTTCTGCTCCCAGCTCTGTCTCTGGTGAATCCTCTCACCCTCCTGTGCCTCTGGCCTGTACCCCTGTACTTGTGTAAAAATAAATAAATCTTTAAAAAAAAAAAGAAATGTTTCCTGATACATTTCTATTGCAAGCTGGATTGAATCAAAACCAGTAATTACAAGAAAACTTGAAGAACCATCAGAAAAATTAAAAAACAACAACAACTCACTTACTAGTTGACCTGAAAGATAGTTACTATAGTTGCCAAGGAGATGTTAGTATTTCTCAAAGAATTACTTGTCTTGAAGGTAAAGCCATGGCCTGCAATTAAGAGCATATTTTTCAATAAGGCCTATGCTGATTACCCAATATAAATTATGTCTACCCAATAATCTCTCACAGCAGCTTGCCCTTTCCTTTGTAGCATCTATCACATGTTATAATTAAATATTTAAGTCTGTGATATTTGTCTACTGTCTGTTTTCCAGGCTAGATCTTAAGTGTCTAGGTAATAGGGACTAGGTCTCTAGCTGCAAACGTAGTGATTGTCACACAGAAAGTGTTCAATAAATATCACCTTAATGAATAAATGGATGAATAAAAACATTATCACTCTCTCCAGACAGTCCATTTGATAGATTTGTCTTTAGCAAGTGTACAATAAATTGTACATATATTTTCATGTCCATTGCTTAAAGGCACTGGATAAATCCATGAAGTATTGTTGACCAAACACTTTAAAATTCCCATCAACAACCTATCTTGAATACAACCTATCTTTTATACTCCTTTTCATCTTTCATAATTATCTATTTCATCTTTCATTTTTATTGAAATATAATTTGCAAAATAACTATACAAAAGAGGATAAAGCAGAGAAAAGTAAGAATGAATAAGAAAAAATACACAAGGCATAGATGATAGCAAGAGGCAAATTAAACCAAATTCCAAAGAAAAGATCATTAAAGGAAAGTATAAAGGACCAATGTGAGGACATAAACAAACCACATTAAAACAAAATATATATATATGGAACATTATATATATATATATATATATATACAAACATACATATGGCATAACCATCTGACTAAATCAGTCTCTACTCCTTTTTCTTACTATCAACCACAAAGATCTTGGTTAATCCTTTTTAATTAAAGACTTTGGCCCATAGTTCACACTTTAACTTTCTATTTGAAATCCCACCACCATCCAATGTGGCTTCTAGGCCAGAAAAAATAAGCACCCAATAAAAGTAAGATTTACAACTTTTGTGCCATTACAACTTTTTTTTCCTCATGAGGAAAGCCTTAATCTCTGAAATAATTAACTCAATGACTTCAATCTCTCCAAACTCCCATCCCTCCAGCTCCTGAACTCAACTTTTTCTATACTAGTTCTTCCATCTAATCACATCTTCCAAAGCTGTGACTGATGGCACATGCTAAAAATATGTGGATGCGTTTTGTCTCTTTCAAGATCAATTGTGTCAGAACCTTTTGGATTCAAATTCAGGCTCTGGTATATTATAAAGCAACCCAAGTTCTAAGGAGACAGGTTAACTTCCACTGCCCTGTCTCTACCTTTCTCTTTTGAATGCCTTTCCCATCTAGCTTTAATTCTAAGTCTCTTCATTTCAAATTGATCTTTTGTCAATAAATCAACTCTTTTTCTGTGATCTCCTCCGCTGTTTTCAACTGGCTAAGTTTAAGCCTTCATTGGAAACTACTGTTTTAAGCTTGTAGCACTACTAAAGGAAAAAAGTTCAATCATGCATGGAATTGTCACTAATTTGAAGTCACTGATACAAAATGATTCTCATAGTTATCGTGAAATCCTCCTATGTTCCTTATAAACTCACTTTTGGTTTTCTCTGTAACATTTATATTAAACGGTCTCCTTTTGCTTCAAATTTCAAACCTCATCAGCTTAGCCATCTCTCCACAGATATCTATATATGACAACCTCACATTAAGTAAAACATCTTTTCATGGAAACTCCCTGAACTTCAGATTGCCCTAGCTTCAAACATGCAGGCTTTCTGCATGAGTTTGCCTCTTTTTTTTTTTTTTTTCTATTATGATGTAAGAAATGTCCTTCATTCTCTCCGTGACTCGCTTTCAACTTGTTTACACAAACTCTTTGGCTTCTTCTCAAAGATTGTGCTTTGTTCATAGGTTACTTATCCATACATAATTGTTTTAATGAAACCAGTCACGGCCTGGAATTGAACTGTAAGTCCACACTAATTGACTGAGTGACCATAGCATTGACCTTACCTCTTCATGTTCTCATTATAAGTACAAAATGAGCATAAGAAATATTCCTATCTCACAGCGTAGTAATAAGAATTGAAAATGGTCTTCTTTATAAATACCTCAGAGCACAATAAAAGTATTTGACAAATAAAACATCCCTTAATTCCTATATATTTAATTTCCCCCACTGTATTCACTTCTTCTAATCACTATTTACACACTCTTTGGGGGAAAATATGGCACCTCCATGTTCTCCTTCAGTAGCCAATGCATCCTTCCATTCACAATCAAACATACATGAAAAGTCTTAATCCCATCTCTACTTCTGTTTCTCCTTTTCACTCCACAATCTTCTAAAATCTGGATCCTACTTCCCCCACTCTTCTGAACCTGCTCTTGTCAATGTCAGAGATGATGGCCTTGTAGTTAAATCCAATAAATAATTTCCAGGTCTTATCTACCTGAACACTTGGCAGAGTTTGACACTATTGACTGTTCCTTCTTTCTTGACATGCCCTCTCCCTTTGGCTTATCTGCAACTGCACTCTCCTTGTTTGCCTTATACTTCACTGGCCATTTCATTCTTAGTCTCTTTTGTGAATTTTCCTTTCTCCTTGACCTACCCTTTAATTATTGTCAATCTTAAGATTCCTGTCATAAGTCCTTTTACTATCTTATTTTAAATAATTGCGTTAGCTAATATTATCTGTATCCAGGGCATCAATTTCCATCTATAACATCTAGATCCCATCCACAAATTTACAGCTTACGTGGGAGGGTACAGAGAAAGTTTAAGAACAAATATTCTGGTGTCAGTACATCAATGTTCAAGGATTGAATCATTACTCTAAACTTACTAGGTATGGGATGGAGAAATCGTTTCAGATCAGTTATTTGAAAAATAATTTAAAGAATGATCTCTTATTCACTTAAGAAAACATGATTAGATTGCTTAAGTGACTAGATGATTTACAGAAATACTTAACATTCTGTCTATTGCTCATTGTTTCTACATACAGATCTTTTTATAAGCTTTCTGCATACAGATCTTTTTGTAAGTATGACAATAGGCTACTTGACACCATTATTTGTTTGTCCCATAAAGTCTTCAAATTCAGTGTCTCAGTATATTTTCCCCAGCCTCCTTATCTTCAGGTCTTTTCTGATCATTTAGTGGCATAGACATCCAACCAGAATTTCATTCCCAATACTTTAATGTCTTTTTAATTTTCAGATGCTTGTAATTAAGTCACTCTTTCTATTTCTAATATTGTTTATTGGTTGTGTCTTTCTTTTTCTTTTAAAAAGAAATCCTCTCAGAGATTTGTCTATTTATCAGCATCTTCAAGGAACTAGCTTTGTGTGTTTTAAAAATAACTTCATAGAATTTATCATACTTTAAAGCTGAGTGGTATTCCATGGTGTATCTGTACCACATCTTCCTAATCCACTCATCGGTCTTTGGGCACTTAGGTTGTTTCCATAAATTGACTATTGTAAATAGTGCTGAAAAAAACATAAGTGCTGCTATATCTCTTCCTTTTAGTGGTTTTGTATTTTGGGGGCAGATCACTAAGAGTTGAATTGCTGGATCTTATTAAGGTAGATCTATTGTTACTATTTTGAGAAATCACCATACTGTTCTCCTTGGCAGATGGACCAATCTACATTCTGTCCAACAGTTTATGAGGGTTTCTTTTTCTCTACATCCTCATCAGCAATTGTTTCTTTTTATTTTTTATATGGGCTGTTTTCCCATATGTGATATGGTATTTCATCATGTTTGTAATTAATATTTCCCTGACGAAATGTGATAATTTTTTTTTCATGTGTCCAGTGGCCCTCTGTATGTCTTTTTTGAAGAAATGCCATTTTGTCTCTTCTGCCTATTTTTTGATTGGGTTATTTGAGTTCTTTTTGTTAAGTTGCATGAGTTTTAGTATTGACATTATTTCTTTCTTGAATGCTTTTTAGAAAGCTTTATTTCTGTTTCTTTGTGATAACTTCTCAGTTGTTTTCATCTTTGCATGACTTGATTCACATATTTTTCAAATTTATTTTTCTCTGGTTATAACAGTCATTTCCTTCAGTACTTTGAAGAGATCTTACAAGCTCTCCCGGTATCCAGTGTTTCTCTAATTATTCATTTCTTTATCAGTCTCCCTTCTCTTTGATTGCTTTGTAATTGGTTAGATTGTTTTTAACTTATGATTATGGAAGATTATATTCTACTTTTGAAGACATTCTAATGAAGGACTCACTAAAATAAGGAATATGAGATGAATTCCTACAATGAACAATAATCTGGGGTTAGATCCAGGATTTGTATCTTTGCTATGTCACTTCTTAGTTTCACAGCCTTGGGGAGACCACAAAACCTCTTTAAATACCCAAATCCTTCTCTTTCAAAATCCTACTCTATCAAACTCAGAAGGTGGCAACCTCAGGGGATGGCAGAGAGGATTGAAAGAGATGGAGTGCAGAAATACTCAGCTCACTGCATAATTCAGAGAAGTGCCCAAGAGATTAATCCAAGTTAAGACATGTACACTCATCTAACTTCCACCTTGGATTGTCTGTTATGGATGATACATGAACTGCTGAGGTTGGCAAGATCCAGGGAAGCAGTTTGATTGTCAATTAGATTAATATTCAGAATAGATATCATTGTTGAGTATTTTCCCATTACTCTTTAACTATTTTTAAAGGTTTACTCTTTGTCTTTATTCTACAAGTTCACTACAATGTGTTTCACTTTCAACTTTTTCATATTTATCCTGCTTGAAGAATAGGATGCTTCTTGGGTTTGAAGATCTATATTTTCATCAATACTGAAAAAAATATTGTTTTGAATTATTGTCTCGCCTCTATTCTCTCCCTCTGGGATTGAGTCATATGTCTGCTAAAATTACATAATTACCCTTTATATCTTGCAATATCTTATTCATATTTTCCATATTTTTGTCTCTCTGACTCCTGTTGACTAATTTTGGACACATTCTATTTCACTAACTCTCTCTTTAGATGTATCCATTCCGCTGTTTAATCAATTGAAGTTTAAGTTGAATCACTGTATGTACATTATTAGAAGCTATATAGTTTAAAGTTTATCTGTTCATCTCTAATAAGTCTTTCATTAAAGACAGGTAAAACTGCAATTTCTATTTCTTTATATCACTTTGACAGTGTACTTAACATTTTGTGTCTGACATTTTCATCAACTCTAGGAATTTAGAGTAATTAACTCCTTGTTTGTTTTTTTCTTTCTGCTATGCTCAGACAAAGGGACTTGCTTTCTCTCTTGAATTATATCTTTATTACTTGAACTTAATCAGTGATATTCCTATGAGCATAAATTAAAGACTTGGAAAGTTTTTGTTCTAATAACCAATGAACTCCAGAGAGCATTTCAGTGCATTTCAGAGCATTTCAATGAACCCTGAGAGCATTTCAGTCCTTTCTGAGGATCTAGACTAAGTACTGGAGACTGTTTCCCATTCACAAACTATTACAGTTTTCCAATGGCAAACTGTTAATATCTGCAGAAACATCCAACATCCTCTCTCTCCTTCAAGCAGTTCACTCTAATTTTGTCTTTCATTCCACCTCTTACATTGCACACTCTAGGCAATATAAATGCTTCATCTTATTTCCCTGTGCCATGCATTCTCTCTGCCCTTGACCCCTGAGCATCCTACTTCCTCTTCCTGATATTCTCCCTTACCTCATTATCCTCTATCCCCCTCTCAACCCCAAATTCTAACAATTTCTACTGAGTAGACTCTATTCCTCCTTCAAGGCTAAATTTAATATTTTATTATGTCACTTACCACATTTTATTGTAATTTCTTTTTACTTGTCTGTATTCCCAGTTAGAATATACATTCCATGGCAACAAATACTATCTGCTTTGTTTATTTGTGTGTCCTAGACACTTGGTCAAATGTCTTACCTTAGGATAATGAATATTCATTGAATAAATGAAAACGAGGATAGATTTATAACTAGTAAGAGAATCTTGAAAAAGAATCAAAATGAGAATTTCAACTAGTGCTACATAGTTTTTAATCTTTTTTCTTCATCAAATCTAAACTTCAATACAGATTTCTTAAATAAATATCTCACATATATTGAGCTCAATACTTTTATTAAAGAGATAAAGTATTCACTCAATTAGCAATATCCTTGCACATATCTAAAACTGTAAAGATGCAGTGATGGAAACTGTTACTAGTTATATTGAAATATATATATATATATATATATATATATATATATATATATATATACACACACACACACATATAGCTTTTAAATACAGCATAGTCCTCATTATTTTATCTTAGGTCCATTTTCACACAAAACATCTTAATTGGTATTTGAATCCTACTATTTTCAGTTTGTCACAGGGTCCAGCTTAACCACAGTCTACACCACCCACTGTCTCTATCCATTTTGTCCTGTCACAGTCACATCAAGCAGCCTTGAGTGTAATCACATCAAAATCGATTTTCATGGCTGAGAGAAAAATAATGGAAATTTCTCTAATGTAGTAAATGTATGTGTTCCTTTTGGTTAACCAAAATAGACTATATATCAGACCTGTCAAAATTAAGTTTTCTTGATTCAGTGTTCTTCCACGGGCTGGTATACAAATTATAAAGGCATGCTGTGGAGCACCATGATGCAATCTTCCTGCTTCTGTGGTCTCTGCATTTCTTCCAAAAAAAAAAAAAAATCTCACCAACTTGCCAAGCTACAAGCTGATCTATAGTATAAATCCACAAGGAATCTTCTCACTATCAGGATACCTTCTTCAACCTGTTACTTCTTAGGTCAATGAATTCTCACATTAGAAGATTTTCTCAAAGAAAAACAATGGAAACATTTGGGTGGGCTCAAAACCAAAGTTAAATATTATATTCTGGGATTTTTTTTTCCATATCCTACTTTTTGGTTTACTTTTTGTGTAGTAATCATTTGGTCTCAGGAATCACTTGCAAGGATATCAGTGCCCATTTCTCTGAAGTCATTCAAGGTGAACAACCATGTTTAATTTATAAGATTCCAATGAAGTGTCATCCTACATACACTTATTATAACATGTTCTCTTAACACATATGGATGCTAAAAACATATGATGAATTTTCACTTTCAGTTTTTTGATAAGCACAGTCACAGCTGCTTAATGATGTTGTGTGTGAATTTCAACCTGAATGATCCAGCTTATCTGTCTACATTCTTTTAACTATAGCTACAGTTATAGTTAAATCTAGATTTTGATGGTTAAAACAATTGCTAAAAGATAGCTTATAATAATTGGCAATGTTTTCATTACCAGGTATGTAATTGTTTCATTACCAGATTTAATTGTTCAAAAACTGACCCATCATAGAGTTCTGAAAGGTTCTGACTACTACACCAATTTTTATTGGCATTCAGTAGTCATTACCAACAACAAGAAGTAACAAGAAGTAACACAACACCCATTTCAAGTTATTATCCCTAATATATTCTTCTGAAACTCAGGATTTTATTTCTTTTGTCTAAACAAGTAAGAACGAGTACACAATGAAATGTGCATCTTATAAAACAAGTCGTTGAGATGTGGTCCAAAGAAACTTCAGGCAGTGTGGATATATTACCATTAAAAAAAAGTAAGCTTTTCTAATATAGATCTTTTTAAAATGAATTTTACTTCTTAGTTCTGTTTTCTTCATTCAAAACTAACTCTTCTAAGGTTCAGATGAAAGCAAAATAAATTCTCAGAGTTTGGTAGTCATGAACAGTAATGAGAAATGTGTTTGTATGTCTGGTTAATGGAAATCTTGTTAAAAGCCAGATTGCTGTTTTAGACTCCTAGGATTTTTTGAACAAGGTATCGTGGAGACATCCATGAATAGCCAGTGATAGTGTTCTTTTATTTAATATTCACATTTAGTAATCTTAATAATTTGATTCTACAATTTATATATTCACTGGGGTACTTTTTCCAACAACTGACCATATGGCAGAGTAGAAAATCAGGGTACTTAAAGAGTTCTCTATCTCAAATTGAATTTCCTAAAGTTGATCTATCAAATAATTCTTAACAGCTAACACATCTCTTTCAGTATTTCTTTTAAATTAAAAAAAATCCCTCATGCTAATTTTCATGTGGTTAACAAAATATTCTATGTTTGTTTGTAAGCCTGTAAAAAACTTAACTTTTTGCCATTCTTTAAAACATATTTGTGGTATTTAGGATTTTAAATACCTAATGACAAAGCTTTTTGGGTGGATGTAGAATAGTGACTAGTACACTGAAATGAAATCTGAGCTGGTTTTAAGAACATTCTCCTTCAAACATTGATGAAAGTGTTGTAAAAAGGCCAACCTAACCAGAATGATAAGAAATCTATTCATATTCCTTAACAGACTTTCAATTCTAGACATTCCCTCTTCTGGGGTGGCAAGTCTGATGTGATGTGCATTAGCATAATCGATAGGGAAATTGATCCAGTACAAAGATGAGAAGGAAGAAGTGACAGCAGAGGATTTCCTTCTTGAAACACAGACTTGAAAAACATAATTTCTGGTTAGTATATAACGGAAATTACCTGCCTGGACTTTCATAATGAAAAATATCCTTTACAATCTACAACCTTTTTCTAAACAGGCAGCGGTATAAATTAATAATAAATTACTGTTCTATTAGAATTCATTGCACTGTAGATACTTTGGTGACTGTATGACTATATATTACAATCCAAGTGCCCCAACACACACTAAAACTCTGTTAATGTCTGGTTAACTACAGTGTGTGTTCAATATGTCAGTATTTTAAAATTGATTATTATATGTGTTTTAGGTTCTTAATGAACTTGTTAAATGAACAGTGAACATTCACTCATTCATTTGAAAATATAGAGCATTTACTCTGTCAATTACAGTTATAGGTGACCTCATTTAAATTTGATTTTGACTTTGTGATGGCAAGAGTTTGGCATATATGTTTTTTTTTTTTTACTATGTTAGCTCAAAATCCATTTGCATCATTAATTTACTACATTTACTTGAACATGTTGCCCCATTTTCCCCCATATAAATGGAGATAATAAAAACATGAAAAGTCATAGGTGCTTTGTGATGATTAAATAAAAAATGCATTGAAATATCTATCATGGTAAAGTGTTTGACATGGCGACTACTGTTATTTTCTCTCTTGTTTTACATACCCCGAACTGAGGATCTTGATTAGAAAGACCTTGCATTGAGATATCGGTAATAGGTGGGGGAGTTAAGATTTAGTTCCATTTCTGTAAATTGGAAGTCTTTATTTTTCTAAAACTTATTTTTTGTTAGAATAATACATTTGCATCATATTTAAAAAGCAATAATACTATAAGATTTGACCATATTAAAAAAAAACTATGTTTCCTTTTCTCTCCTTATTCCAGTATCATGCTAATATATGTTTCTTAATTTATTTATATTAGATATATATTGAAATATGGGGGCTTAGCACCAAAAGTTTTCTTATGAAATATGGGGGCTTAGCACCAAAAGGTTTCTATATTCTACTTTCAATTCTTTCATTTTTCCATGATAGTTATATCAAAATTGTTCAGATAAATCAAGGTTTGTTGTTAACATTATGGTTACAATTTAATTATTTTTTAAACCCTAAGCCTAGTCAAGCACTATATGAAATTTGTCCTGTAACTTTTTTTTTTACTTATTTTATTATTGTTTTTATTGTGTGTATAGAAGAACAAGTGTGTAGGCCAGTGGTGCAGGCAATGAGATGATTCACCAGAGACAGAATGAGGAGCAGAACAGGCAGATTTACTGAAATACACTGCTAAGGGGAACAGCAGGTGAGACAGGAGAGGTCGGCTATGCCATATGTGTTTTAGATCCCTGGCTGGGAATCAAACTCAGCCAGTAGCAACGAGACATAGGCAACCAGGGTTCTTAAACAATACTTTGGGTTTTTCCAGATTTAAATAATCTTGAATTCATTTTTGCATAATATTATATGTCCCTATCATTTACTTTCATATACTCTGCAAAAATATTAAACTTTCTTCAAATCCTGTTTACTGTGTTTCAAAACATAGGGCCATGTATTACTTTGTCTCTTACTCCATAGATATTCTTACTGCAGGTTCCCGTTCTCCATTCCATTCTCAACTTGTGTCTCAGCCTTGGTATGCTGCCTTCAGCCTGGGACTACCATTGTTATATCTTCATGATGGACCCACTCTTTCCTAGATTATTGATCTTCTCTTTTAATTGCTTACTTGATTTCATGGATCACATTTTTAGATGCTAAAAAATTTACCTGAATAAGGTGACTGGCAATAGTTTGATAACTTATCTGTCCAAAATAGATGACTCTCTTCTTACCTCAATTTTTTTTTAATATTTCACTTATTTGTGCATGAAGAACTGTGGTGCAGGGAGGTGAGATGATTCATCAGAGACTGAGTGGGGAGAAGAACAGGCAGATCTGCTGAAATATACTGCTAAGGAGAGCAGCAGGCAAGACAGGAGAGGTCTGCTGCGCTATGTGAGTTAGCTCCCTGGCTGGGGATGGAACTTAGGCCATAATGGTGGGCCTTCTCAGTGGTAGCACTGAGACTTAACCCCTAAGCCACCAGGGAGGCCCCTCTTATCTCAAATTTGATTAAAAGTTGACTAGATACAGAACTTCCTGTTGAAAATACATTTTTTTCAGAGCTTGAAGGTATTACTCTATTGTTGTTCATTGTTTAGTTTCTAGTTTTGCTTAAGAAGTCAATTGTCATTCTGATGCTCTATGCTTTCTTTGGATTCTCTTCCATTCTTCACATATGACTTGCTTTATCCTTTATGGAAATATTTCCATATTGATTTACTCTGGTTTCATAAATTCTATGATGATATGTCTTAGGTTTTTTTTTTTTTTTTCCTGCCCTATAATATAGATGTTGTTGTAAACATTCTGAGAATTTTTCTTTCATTATAATTTGGATAATTTCATCTTTTCAGTTATTTTAGTGCAATTTATTTTAGTCTTATAGATTATAATTTACCAATTTTTAAAACTCTTTTCTTAATAACTTCTTTAAAATCCTGTCCTTTTTGGCAAGGGTATTATCAGACTTCTCAGCAGAAACTCTACAGTTCAGGAATAAGTAGAATGACATATACCAAATACTCAAAGATAAAAACTGCTAGTCAAGAATATTCTATCTTGAAAAGTGTTCTTTCATGTATAAGAGAGAATAAAGTGTTTCCCAAATAATCAAAATCAGAAGTAGTGCACCACCACTAGGTCTCCCTTATAAGAAATGTTGAATTCTTCTATCTAAATTGAAAAAAAAAAAAAGGTAAAATTCACAAGGTTGAACAAGATAATTCTACTTTCTTAAAGATTTCTGTTAAGACCAACAGAAACATGTAAAGTTGCTGCTTGATATGAATTATGTGGAAAATGCAAGTCAAAATGGTTTGCAACAATAAGCTATCACCTCACTCACATTAGCATGGTTATTAAGTATATTTTAAAAAAATCAGTAAAATTGAAGCCCTTTCAAACTGTTGTTAGAATTAAAACATGATGCATCCACTTTGGAAAAATGTATATAATCTGTCAAAAAAGCTAAAAATTGAATTGCCATATGATCTGGAAATGTTGTTTCTCTGTGTGGATCCAAAAGAATTGACATCAGTATCTTGGTGAAATTTTATTGTTGTCATGTGTACCACAACACTATTCACAATGACTAGATTTAGAATTAAAATATCCATTAGTGGATGAATGGTTAAAGAAAGTGTGGTGTACACATACAAAGGACTATTATTCAGTCTTAAAAAAGAAGGAAATCCTACAAAATCAGACAATGTGAGTGGACATTGAGAATATTGTATTTTGTCAAAGTCAATACCAAAAGGAAAAAAAAAAATATTGCCTATATTGTATTAGGTATTTCACTATATGAAATATCTTAGTCAAAATGATTGAATTAAAGAGTAAAATATGATAGCTAGGTGTAGGTGAGAATGAAAGTGGAAGTTACTAATTAATGTGTAAATTCAGTTATGGAAGTTGAATAAGTTCTAGAGATCTGTTGTACATTATGGCTATAGACAACAAAACTGTATTTTAAACATGAAGATCTATTAAGAGAGTAGATCTGTAATAAGTGTCCCTACAGTAAAAGTTGGAACAAGTATTTCTGTTGAACTTTTAATAGATGTATAATTGACATGATATTATATTAGTTTCAGGTTTACAATATAATTATTTAATATTTGTTCATATCATTTAATTATCACCACAAAAGTCTAGTTAATATACATTTCTATTCAAAACTACAATATTTTGTGATGAGCAATTTTATGATTAACTCTTTTAGAAACTTTCAAATATGCATTAAAGTATTATTGACTATGGTCACTATATTATACATTATACCCACTGATTTGTTTATTTTGTTATTGGAAGTTTGTATTTTTTTAAAAGGTTCTACCCGTTTCACCTACCTCCCTAAAACCTATATCCTCTGGCAACTAAATATCTGTTCTCTATATCTATGAGCTTGATTTTGTTTGCTAATTTGTTTGCAATTTTTTATGCATTCATCCATCAATGAACAGTTGAGGTTATTTCCTTAACTTGGTTATTATAAATAATTCTGCAGTGAATATGGGAGTACATTTATCTTTTAGATGGTTTTTTGCATTTTCTAGGTATATTCTGATAAGTAGAATTGCTGGATCTTAGTGGTTCTATCTTTAATTTTTTGAGGCACCTCCATACTTTTTTTCATTTTATATATTTTTACATCATTTTTCATTTTTGCACAATGTATGCATTTTCATCTTGGTTATAGTCCCCATACAATTCCCACCCCCCCTTGTTTTGATCCTACTCCCTCCTTCCCTCCCCACACCCCCATAGTGTGTCTCTGGTTTATAGTTGCTTGTTGATTTTGATTTTTTACTTCATTATAATTAGTCTTTTACCTGGTCCCTTATTTAGGTTTTCTAAATTCCTGCTATGAGTGAGACCATATGGTATTTTTCTTTTTCTTACTGGCTTATTTTGCTGAACATGAACCCTTCCAGCTCTGTTAATGTTGCTGCAAATTGCATGAGTTTATATTTTTTGATTGCTGAGTAATATTCCATTGTGTATATATGTACCACATCTTCTTGATCCAGGAACTCTCCTGCACTGCTGGTGGGAGTGTAAACTGGTCCAACCACTATGGAGAGCTGTGTGGAGATTCCTCAACCTGCTAAAGATGGAGCTTCCATATGATCCAGCAATTCCACTCCTAGGTATTTACCCAAAGGACATGGAAACATTAATTCAAAAGAGCACCTGAACCTCTTTGTTTATAACAGCACCATTTACAATAGCTAAGCTATGGAAACAACCCAAATGCCCAAAAATTGATCTCCATAATTTATTTTCCAATAACTGTACCAATTTACATTACCATCATTGTGTATGAGGTTTCTCTTTTTCCCAACACGTGTTATTTGTTGTCTTTTTGATAATAGTCATTCTAACAGGTGTAAGATGATACCTCATTGTGGTTTTCATTTGCATTTTACCTGATGTTTAGTGATGTTGTGCATATTATCCTCTGTGGGTTAGTCATCTGTATATCGTCTTTGATAAAATGTCTATGCAGATCCTCTGCCTGTTATTTAATTGGATAGTTTTTTTTATATTGACTTACATGAACTCTTTATATATTTTGGATGTTAGCCTATTATGAGATATATGATATGCTAATAGCTTCCATTCAGTAGGTTGTCTTATCATTTTGTCATAGATTCCTTTACTGTGTGGAAGTTTCTAGTTTGATGTAGTCCCATCTAATTTTTTGCTGTTGTTTGCTTTTGGTGTGGCATTCAAGCCATCATTGTTAAGACTGATGTCAAGTTACTTATAACAATTTTTAATTGAAAGTATAGCTTCAAGTAATTTGTTATTCTTTATTCCACTTTCATATTGCACTGTTAATATGTCAAGAGTGGTATATCTTACCTCCTTGTTTACAATAACCAGGATATAGAAACTACCTAAAAGCCCCCAAACAGATGAGTGGATAAGAATATGTGGTATATATACACAATGGAATACTACTCAGTGGTCAAAACGATAAACTCATGCCATTTGCTGCAACATGGATGGAGCTACATGGGACTACGCTAAGTGAAATAAGCCAAAAGGAGAAAGATAAATACTGTATTGTTTCACTTACATGTGGAATGGAGAGAAATCAAACAAAGAGTCAGATAAAGAGAAACTTTAAGACAAACCTTGAAACCTTCCCATACATTTGAGACACCCAAGAAGAGAGAGAGAATGTAAGATAGAGGGGGATGTGTAGAAAAAAAAATTAGGGAAAGCACAATGGTCTATGGTAAGGACTACAAGTACTTTGGTGGAGGGAGAGCTACTGTGACCACACCTGAGGGGAGAAATCCAATGCAGTCAAAAAATTGACAAGAATGTAAATGTTTTTATTTTGTTAAAAATAAAAATAATTAAAATTTAAATAAAGGAGGATATACCTTTTTAAGCTTCTGCATAATTTTTGATTTACCCTCTAGGTCTGCTATTAGTTTAGTAATCATCCTCAAATTTCCAGTAAAGAATTTTCCTATCTATTTTCTATAAAAGTTAATAGAGGATAAAGAGTGAAGAATAAGCTGCCATGCCAATGTTTTTGAAGCTAGCAAGGAGAAGGATAAAGATCTTGTTCAATATGTAAAATTTTCTTTGTATCTCTATTTTCAATACTATGCTTTTATAAGCAAGAAATGGAGATTATTGAATTAATCTCCACATAACAAGCTTATTCCTGCCAGAAGTGAGAGGTATAGTTACCCAACCTCACAGGATAATGCAAGTTCTATAAGTCAAACTGTTCTGTATTCAAAGTTGTATTCAGTTCTAGATCTTAAAGAGACCTTCTAAGGTAGCTGATGACTCCAATTACTGAGATCTTTGAAGATTCTGCAATATGCATTTGTTTGTTTATCATTTGATATAACTTCAACTGTAGATCATTAGAATGTTGATTGATTGTAAGAATTTTATTTTAATATTGTAACATTTTGGAATGTGGAGAGTCAAATTAGTCACTTGCATTAAAGAGTGTGTTTTCAGAGATGTCTATAATGATAACTTCCTTTTCTCCCCATCTGTTACCTTGTATTTCATGCATAAGACATTGGATATAGAACTTCTCTCATGGTAGCTGGCTAAATCTTTGTGAACGTCAGGACCACTAGTGTGGGATGAAGCCGTGTGATATGACTTCAGTCATAAAAAGAACAATGTGGCCTTGGCCACCTATTTTTCTTGGGATATTTTGCTCTTATAACTCTCCTAGCATGCTGTGACAGGCCCAAGTTACATTAATACACTCATATTAAGAGTCTCAGCCAGTAGCTCCATTTGAAGTTCCAGATAATAGCTACTATTAATCATCACTCATATGAGTGAGAAACCTTTGAGAAGTCATAGGTCCCAGCCTGCATCTGATCACAACTGTATGAGAGATCCTAATCCAGTCAAGCCCAGACAACCCTCAGCACTGTCAGAGATAATAATGACATTATTATTGTTGATTTAAGGTACTAACTTTGAGATGGTTTGTTATACAGCAATAGATAACTGGACCTTCACAATCATAAATTTATAATTATATTTGGCATGGTTTTTATTCCTCAGTTAAACAAACTAATGGTGCATCTTATAATAAATGACATCTTAGATTCAGAAATTATATTGGTATTTTACTTCCGCTGTCTTATTAACTCTTCTTCTACTTTCTATATTCTAAATGCTTGTTTGCCTTTCTGGTTTAATGATGGTTACCTTGGTGGTTTATACCTTTACTTCATTCTCTATGTACAAAACTTTTGGAAGGAGTGGTGGTTTGTGTTCACTTTGTTATATATAACTGGACACATCATATAGTTCATAAAGTTTTCAATTTATAGGTGTGGTTTCAACACTGATGGCTACCTAAGATAGTCTTGAATCTTTTTTTGATATTATAAGTCAGTCAAGTCATATTTCTTTACTTTCTGTATAGAGGTCAGTCTGTACAATAATAAAAAGATAACTAACTAGTTAACTGTATATGTATACACACATACACACACACACACATATATAATATTTGTTTTATAATTATATAAATGTAACAAAAATGGACCAAAATTACTTAGCAACTGACAATAAACAAGTCAACACAACTTTGTGATTCTCAGTTTCCATAGAACAAAATAGGAAAATCAATTCTAACAGCAATTGCAAGAATTGCAGTTGGTAATTTAATGAGATGATACATAGAAAGTACCTAGTATATCCACAATAAATATTGACTCAATTTGAAAACAATAAAATTTTCTTCATTATTTTTGATGAAGTAGTCAGTCATAAAATAAATTTTAAATTATAAACTATTCATGAAAAGTATAAACTATAAACTATATAAAATATTCATGATTATTATGTTGATTTTTAAATATTCTACATATTCTCTAATCATGAATGCATTTATGTATGTATCATGTTGTATTTTGTCTTCCCAGTATTCAATCCCTTTATTTTCTGGGAGCAGAGTTCAGTCTCCCTCTTTGGCTACAGTCTTTGTAAACTGATTGATCAAGTCACTCAGCTTCCCACTGGCGAGGGTTAAATAAATGATTCTATCCAGGCCATAGCTAAATTCTTGACCAGGAACTTGAGTGTTGAGCTGAGCAATACAGAAACTGAAAACATTTAGATTTCATTCATCCCAAGACTAGCACTTGGAAAAAAATCACCCATTAATTCCTGTTGCCTTGATACCTAGAATTTGTACATCTGACCTTGCTGATATGTTCCTTCACTTCTTTATCTCGCTGAGCAATTCTCTTTTTTAAAATGAATTTCTGTTTTACCCAAATTAAACATACTTTTTTCCTATTGCACACAACCAAAGAATATCAATTGATATATTTATATTCTGAGAATTCATTTCTAAAGAGGAATGTAGTGAACCTGACTTGATGTATTAGAAGATAATTTAACAACTTGCTATTTTCCATACTCTTTCATAAAATATCTCCTTTTGCTCAGCATAGGCTGTTCTAATGTATATTAAAGTCAAGTTTATTCATTTTCTATTTTGTTGATATTTCAACAAATGCAAGCGTTCATAAGAATGTATTTGGGAATTAAACTTTAAAAGGGAGTAAAACTATAGGAGCATACTTGAAAGCAAAATTTGTTTCAAATATGTAAGATAATCAAAATTTTCTTCAATTCAATATTTGAAATACCCTTTTCTAGAAATTTGTTTGGGAATTTGCATCAACATTTAATTTTAAGTTCACATATCACTTGGAGGTTTTCTCCCTTTGCAAGCATTTAGTTGGCATGGTGGTAAACCAAAGCAAGTCCTTTGTGAATCATTGGTTAAATAAAACACAAAGGACACTTTGACATGATGGACCTCTGAATAATTTGCCAAATTATAATGATCTGTAAACAAAGACCAGAGTTCCAGAAAATAATCTATTTGTGTTGTCAGACCTTCTTAAAGCTCTTCCTAGTCTTTCTATTGCTACTCAGTCACATTATTGCCTGCTGATGGTGGGGGAGGGGGGTAGGCTCAAAGCAGAGAACTTTGTTCCTGTCAAGATTATAAGGTTTTGGTGAATTTCAATTTCTTTTATTTCTTGGGTAATTGAGTGCTTTTGTTGTTTTTTTACTTAGTCAAAATGTGGTTGTGTCCATAGGGCATTTTCCTGGCTCCCATGAACTCATGGTAACTGAAGATGGGTCTGTATTTCCCTTTTACAGTTCACTTGAAAGATACCCTGAATGATTTGACTTCTACCAACTTGTCACAGAAACCTGGCCCTGAATCCTGAGTATTTTTCAGTCTTGGGGTTTGAACGTGTGTGCATATAGTCTCTTAAGCTTTTCAACTTTGGATTTCTATTCCTTCTTCCCCTTTTTCTTCTTCTTTTCTTCTCTCTCTGTCTCTCTCTCTGTCTCTGTCTGTCTCTGTCTGTCTGTCTCTGTCTCTCGCTCTCTCTCACACACACACACACACAAACATACACATACACATTTTCACCATCCACAGCAACTTGGAATATTATCATGTATAAGAGAAGTACAGTCACAAACATTAGGACAATCATCCCCAAACTTCCCTACTTAACACAACTTTCCAGTTTCTACTTGCACTATTTCTCTATTTTCCTCTTCTATTTCATCATTATGAATTTCCTTGCGTTGCTACAAGCTTTAGTTTGCCTAGGATTTGACTTTGGAAACTCATAACAGAAGCTTTCCATCTTTCCTGCATTCATGAATCTACACAAGATGTTAGAAGGACTTCAATGACTCCATCTTTGCCCTGTTCCCATGGTTTTTGATAGAAATTTTCTAATGCCAGCTAACAATTCAGCCTGGTTTCTCTCTCCACATACTTTCATCTCTTTTATAATTTAAGAATCAATTTTAGGTCTTAGAATTATTTTACCTTCTGGAATATTTCTTTTAATATACTCTGCTTTTTAAACTTTATATATATTCAAAAGTTCATAGGCGATGAATCAGTAGAACATGTGCATATACAGCATTTCCATGTGTCTTCCACCATATCCTTTATATGTAAGTGTCAGAATTATATTTCTGAGTAAGGACCAGAGGGGCTTTTAGGAGAATGGTATTTCATTAACTCACCTTCTGGCATTTTAACTGTTATCAGCTGTACAGTTTAGTTTTATTACAACAGACATTATTGTGATAACTTTTCCTACTTTATCTTTGCAATTTATTGGAGCAGTTAATTTCTCAAAAAGGAAGAGCATTTTTTCTCATTAGATAATCCTTCATGGCCTCTTTAATACATGTTCTTTGCTATTTAGAAGAACTGCTGATAAGTGATTTTGACTTGTATCTTCAACAATGTGAAATGTTTAACAGAAACTTGGCAAATCACTTAGGGGCTGAAGTCATTTCTTACAACAAGCCCCAACTGATTAATTTCTGCCCCATTACTGCCACCAACATTTAAAAAGTTTCATATAGGAATGGCCAGCCAAATATACTTATGAGCTTCCTAAGGACAAAGTTTTTACTTTGTTGAATCTTTTTTTTTTCTTGAGGTTATTACTCCATCTTTTGGTTATATATAACTCCATTATTTGACAGCATTGAATTTTAAGGACAGAATCTATTACCTCAATGTAAGTGGGAGAGAATTAAATTATCTAATAAATATATACTCAGTATAACACCATGTAACTCAGTCATCCAAATTATCTTCTTTGACCAAATGAACCAGCAAAAGTCACTCTCTCCTTTTCTTTGTCACACTAAATCCACAGAGTGATCTACATACAGAGTTCAAAGATTCCATGCCCTATTAACTGGGTTTGTAAACAACAGCTCTAACTAGTGAATTTTTATAAATCTAGATGGTAAATGAATGCTAATTAACTATGTGATATTAACTTCAACATCAATAAATGTGCACCAAGTGGCCACATAACTAAAGTTGTTTCAAAAATATTCACTCCTGCAGTCCTTTATAGTAATTACTGTTGTCTTTACCTTATAACTGAGGAAACTAAGATAAGAAAAAATAAGATAACTTCTTTAAGATCAGTGAGCCACTTGAAGGTCTTTGATTTAGATCTTTTCTACCCTGCACTATCTAAATTTGCTTTACTGTGACTGCCATGCCACCTCTACACAATCAGTCAGATATCTACCACTCACCAAGATTGTACCCAATGCTTTCTCGCTGGTGCAAAAATAATTAATTATAACATTGGGGTGTTCTGCTCAAATAAAGTTCTGAATTAATTTTACTTCACTGAGAGCTGATCTTAGGATGTCATCTATATTTATAATACAAATTCCAGTTATTACTGGCGATAGATATATTTACAAAATCTAAGAATTCCTAAGAGATTGGTAATTGGGCAATTTAGACATCAATGGTAGTGCTATGCTTAAGTAACTGGGTGATAAATAAGATACACAGAGGCCTGCTTCAACTAGGTTACACTAAGAATGCACTGAAACAACAGCCCTGAATTAAGTCATCAGCTGAGTCTGGTTGAGTTTTTTTGTGACTTTTCTGAAAGAGATGACTTTTGAGAATGTGTCTTGAATATTAGGCAGGACAATGAACCTAGGCTTTGGGAAGACACAAAATAACACCCAAAATTTAGTTTGTGTGTCACAGGAAAAAATGCAAGACTGTGAAAGGAAAATGCAGAAATCAGAAAGACTAGAAAAGAAGAAATTGATGAATCACCCCATTTATTCAAGGCAATGCAAAGGGGGCACTACAGGTTTAGGAAGAACAAGGGTTGATTGACAGAAGGGAAGATAAAAGCAACCTTGATAGCATTATTCTCAATTGTTGATAAAAGAGCTCTATGCTGTCCCTGGAATCTAAAGCTAGAGCATCCCTAAGTGGCTCCGATCACTGATGGTGCATGAGTACTAGGAAGTACAAGGAACTCATGGTTCAGCCTCTAATTCCACATATCAAACCATAGTGCACGTGGACAAAGCTTCATGTCGTCATAGTTTTTTGAAAGTCAGAACTCTAAGATAAAACTGTAAATATTTGCCTGTTTCAACTCCGTCATTTAACAAATAAAGAAACTAAATTTAATGAGGTGAAGAGACCTGACTCAATCACAATGGGAATGGATTTCAAAATTGAAAATTTTAATATTTAAAGTCTGGCTAAATTACTTTAACAAAGAATCCCCAAAACAAACTCACCAAATCAACCTTCCAGGCCAGGAAGGTAGCAAGGTAATTCGGGGACACTGCCACCTTCAAAATATGTCTTCCAGAGGTTTATCTCAACTTAGCATGACTAATCAGTGAGAAGTGAGAACATTGAATTTTACTTAAGGTTTATTAAAACTTTGGAAAAAATTGAAGAGTGAGAAAACACCCCACCCTTTTGTGTTCTGGAAAATGGCTAACTGCAGAGAACTGTATTTCCTACTTTGATTTCCACAAGACTCATGGGATCCACTATTGTTTACAAGGCTACATATAGACTCTAAATTCCTGTTCCTTACCTCATTACTATTTAGCTGCATTCCAAATCACCAATGATCAATTGGAACCAATAGCAAATAGTCAAATTTGGGGTATATTTTCCTCCTTCCTCTGGCACCTGTCTTGTTGATACATCCTTAGTCTGAGTCTGTACATAATGTCTCCTATCAGCCCCTATTGAGATTAGTCTGTCTCAGAGGAAAGCATTCTTTTATCTACTTTGGGATCACATAAAACGTGTATATTTCAGTCTTAGTTCTCTGAGTCTGATTTCCTTTTCTCTATGAATGAAAAACTTTGTAGCCTAATCTCTAAGACACTTGCTGATTTTTTGGTCAGAACATTTTCCCACTTCATTAGTCCTTTCCCACCCTACATTCCAACCTTTTCAAATAAATCTCTCCTTATTAGATCCAGATTTCTTTTTTATTTGGAAAGTAGACACAAATGTAAGGACCCAGAAATTTCAGCATTACCTTTTAAAAACTCCATTGACAAGTGGAGTTTGAATTATGGGTCTCTAAGTATCAATTCTGGGGCCTCACCGATGGTGCAGTGGGTTGAGCACAGCGCTGTGAAGCTGTCCGCAGCTTCTGCAGTGTAGGTTCAATTCCCAGCCATCCAGGGAGATTCCTACATGGCACGGCAGACCTCTCCTACCCCTCCCGCTGCTCCCCTCAGCGGTGTTTTCGGTAGTTCTGCTCCCCACTCTGTCTCTAGTGAATCCTCTCACCTTCCCGGGCCTCTGGCCTGTACACCAGCTCTCATATAAGTAAATATTTTTTTTAAAAAAAGCAACCAAATTGATTATGTATTAAAAAAATAAAGTATCAATTCTTATTTATGTCAAATTTGAACATCTTTATGTATCACTTTCCTAATTTAAAAATAATGATTAAAACAGAACCTACCATATAGCATTCAGGGAAATACCAGATACTGAAAGAAAAAATATAGTAAACGTGTTTATCATATCTCCACATAGCAGTCACCCACAATGATAGTCTTACCACTTACTAGAATATAGAAAGCCTACACTCTATTAAAATTGTCACAATGAAATCTTAACTTCATTGCATTGTTGTTATTATTTTCATTTTACATGAAATAAATCTGAAGATCACAAAGATCAAGGAATTTATGCCATGTGAATTATAGTAGAAGGATACCTGGGACTCAAATTTTACTTCCGTTTTATGATTTTCAGAACTTTCTTCTTCTTCATATTACATCATGAAATTCCCTATCTTCTGGAGTATGCTACAAAGTTAACATTACCTGATTTTTATGGAGAAAATACCCTTTATATTATGGAAATATTCTAATGAAATGTAAATATATAATTCTCCCACAATGTATGCAAAGGTATAAAAAATGATATTTTTCTCAAAATAATTGTAACAAACATCTATGTAAACAATCCTATTGAAATTTTTGAGTCTGTTATACCTAGTTGACTAGACCAGTGTTCACTGCAAGGAGTAGTCAATCAAGACTTGTTAAACTGAATGCAAAGGAGAAAATATGGCTGTACTTCTGAGGAAATGATAAATGGATCACTGCATAGAGGAGTTGCAAATAACATTAATTCCCTGATGTGCAAAGTCAAAGACATACTTCTCTTTTGTTCCTGAATTAATGATGACTGCAGACAATCTCTAGACTTCTATTCTGTTATTATATACCTCAATTGCATCTAATTTGATGGGAACAAGCAGCGTATTAAGATGGTATAATGGGGAACTTGGGGATGATATTTTGCTAAGCTTAAAGACAAAATTCAGGAATCAGTAATTTTTGAGAGTTAAAAATCAGGCTTCAGCTAAAAGAATAGAGAACTATTTCAAACTGTATATGGAACTCTTATATGGTATCCCTACAATCATGATAAGATCATGGTACTACAACAGTAAACAAAAATTGAAAAAGAATGAATCATGATTTAAATAGTGAGAAATATTTCTAGTAAATATTTTATATTTACAAATGTATGTTTGCTCTGAATTAGCCTATATTAATTCATGAGGATAGGAAATGTTTCCTGTTCATATCTGCTTCTCTCCATGCATCCATCCATGCATCCATCCAACAAATGAACATTTACAGAACCCTTATTATTTTTATGTGTTAGCTGAATGGAACACAGGTGTAAGAGCACAGTTACTTCTTTCACAGTGTCACAGTCTACTTGAGGACACTCATAAACACAACTCACAGTGACAGAATCAAACTATAATAAGTGTTATAAGGAGGTCCATAAAAATGAGAATAAGTGTTTAGATGAAATGATTAATTACAACAATGTTTATATGTTAAATGTTTAGTACAATGGTTTCCATGGTGCTGATAAACAATAAATACTTACTGAAAAATTGTGTGAATGAATGAACACTAAAAGGCACACTCAATCAAGGTGCTGATTTCATGCTTGACTGAATTGTTCATATTCAGTATTTTTTTTTTTAAAAGTCAGACCAGATGATTTCCAGGTCTATGAAGAGAGCCAATTCAATTCAACAGAATTTGCTTTCATAAGGTCCTTGTTCAAAATGCTTGATTGGTTCTCCTGGAACTTAACTGATGGTCAGGCCCTCTCTGCAGGATGAAACAGCCAGGAACCCTCTGCACATAACCGAGGCTGTTAAGAATCTATGTGATTGGAAAGCAAATAACCCTGCATCATGTTTCACATTTTCCCCACTGAACCTTTTCATAGATTGACATTCCGAACCTTTAAATCCACATACCAATGCACGCATTGCCAAATACACAATTTGAAGTCACCTTATATAGGAAGTTTTGACGGTTATCCTAATGCTAAATAAGCTGCTGCTTCTTAAAGCCACCCAGTTCTTTCTCTCTTATGAATATTGTGACAGTATTCTCTTCTATTCTTACCCTCATTGATTAGAAGAGTACATAATATTCATCATTACATTCACAGTGGCTTTCAGTAGGTCTTGGCATATGATAACAAGTCAATAATTATTCATCAATAGATTGACAAAAATAATAGATAAATACATTGACTGCTTCTCCAAAATCTTCCCAAAGCAGAGCTTTGACCATGAAATACCTCCATTACAAAACTCTCCATAGAATTCTAGCTAAGCTTTGGAAACAACCCAAATGCCCAAAAATAGATGACTGGATCACGAAGATGTGGTACATATACACCACGGATTATTACTCAGCAATCAAAAAAGATAAACACATGCAATTTTCTGCAACATGGATGGAGTCAGAAGGGATCATGCTCAGCGAAATAAGCCCAAAAGAAAAAAGAAAAATACCGGATGGTCTCACTCATAGCAGGAATCTAGAAAACCTATAAAGGGGACCAGGAAAAAGAATAACTATAAGAAAGAAAAAATCAAAATCAGCAAACAACTATGAACCAGAGACACACTGGGGGGGGCAGGGAAAGGAGGGATTGGGGTTAAAATAAGGGGGTTTCAATTGTGTGGGGAATATAAAAATAAAAAGAAAATAAAAAAAGAAAAGAGAAAAAAAATTCCAAATACTATTTAAATTCCTTAGAGTATTAGTAAAGGTCTTTCATAATCCAGCTTCCATTATCATTTATTCATATGTCAAAAATTCCAACAACATTGACATTTTGAATATGCTTGAAGCTATCACACATCAGTATTTTCTGGGGTCTCACATCTGACTGTTGAAACTCAGTACATCTTCCCAACCCAACTGGACTGCTTTGTAAAGAACCCATACTGATGCTTCTTTCCTCTAACTTAGCCCACAGCTCTGAGAATTGAATTTTTCTTTTAACTACACATACTTTATTTTTATTTTTATTTTTTTTAAGATTTGTTTATTTATACAAGCACTGGGTACAGTCAGAAGCATGGGAGGATGAGAGAATTCACCAGAGCCAGAGCGGGGAGCAGAGCAGGCAGAAGGACCGAAGTACACTGCTGAGGGGAGCAGCGGGCGGCAGGAGAGGTCTGCGCACCATGTGGGACCCTCCTCCGGTGGCCAGGGAGCAGCCGGGGATCGAACCGGCGCAGCAGAGGCTGTGGGCAGCTTCGCAACCCAGCGCTCAATCACTGCGCCACCAGGGAGGCCCTAACTACACATACTATAAACATACTTCTGCTAGAGAACTGTACTTGGCTTTTCAATACATATTCCATCTCCTTTTTCAGATTATGGGTACATGGATAACAGGGACTATAACTTATTCAACCTTATAACCATCTCAGAAAAAGATGAGTAGAATTTTATCAGAGGGAGAAAGAACTTTCTTTTTTTTTGAAGATTTATTTATGCATACAAGAACTAGGGTATAGGCCAGAGGTGTGAGGGGTGAGAAGATTCACCAGAGACAGAGTGGGGAACAGACTAGGCAGGATGACTGAAATACACTGCTGAGGGGAGCCGTGGATGAGTCAGTAGAGGTCTGCTGTGCCACGTCAGTCCCCTCCCTAGCCAGGGATCAAACTCATGTTGCAGTGGCTGCAGATAGCTTCATAGTGCTGCGTCTTAACACCTTGTGCCACAGGGGAGGCCCTAGAACTTTCAAATAGATGGTATTTATGAGTTTTTTGATTTTTTGTCAGAGTGACCATAGATTAATGTACAATGGAATATAGTAATCCACCTTAAATTTATATTTTGTCTACACATGTAGATCTTCTTCCTTCAAGTCTACTCTAAAAACATGGTTGTTGAGAGAATAGAATGAGAAGCATGTAAAGTGTTAAGTAAGTTTGCAGTCTTACAAACAGTAATTAAATAGTATTTCTTCTTATTACTGTCTTCATTTCTATTATTATTATATCATCATTGGTAATTATGAGTACTTGGGCAACATTTCAAAGAGAATTTGAGCATACATTAGATTTTCAATCCTTTCATTTTGTATTTGTTTTCAGACTTCTGTGTTGTATGAAGTTATTACCACCCAAACCAAGACCCCATGTCTCACTAGCAGAACTCTATGATTCTTGACTCCATAATACTTGGGAGATACACGCTTCACTGAAGTGCCATTGATTTTCAACTAAAGTGAAATGCTTTCATTTAATGCTTTCTTAAAAGAATTACAGCAGAGTTTGAAGAGAGTTTGGCTGTAGAGAAATCCATTATTAATTTTACATGGCAAAATTGGGATTTATATATTGAAATTTAAATTCAGAGGTCCCTTACAGCTGGTAAATCAAAATGTTGTTCTAAAATTATTTGTCTTTTCTTTTTTCAATGAAATGGAAATGCTGTTTTGTTCTAGACTTCTAAATTGCCTGCTTTGTTCAAACAAGTCTCAGCGTTTTCTCTGAGGGAGTCCTATCTTTTTACTCAGTGTATTAGGAATAGCCTCAGACTTCTCATCGATGTATTTTTTTTTCCTGATGAATCTTAAAGAGTTATGATCCACTTCTTAAAATGTCTCTGTTTCTATACCTCCACCCAGGGTAAAAGAAGATTTAGACTAACCCAGACATATAAATACTTTCATCGTCCATCTTAAGTGGGCACCATTCATTTAGTTGGTCTTAAGTTAACCCCAATGGATTTCACCATGGGGGCTTCTAACATGAATTGGTACAGTATTCTTAAGAGGGCTCAATCTGCCACCAGCTCTTTAATCCAAGAAGAATTGACTTTAAGAGCATTTGCTTTCTATCACTAAAACTTAAAAACTTAAAAAATAATTCACTCATGTCTGCTCATTGGCTTACACAATAAGGACTATAATACCATTAAACTGATTTTTCATTGTTAAGCTCTTTCTAAGTAATGAGTTAAAAAAAAAGTAGAATGTAATGTCTTGTCCATGTGTGCATGGACATACAGAGTTTAAAGGCAGCAGAGGGAATTCACTTCAGACTCCTCTCCTCCTTCCTATCCACCCCAAAAAATTTCCCTTGGAATAAATCAAGCATAGAAATTTTTTGCCTAAATGCATTTTTAAAGGAAAAGTCATAATCAATTGGGAAAAAAGGCAACTAATAATGAAGATGGTTTTTCTCAAGCATGGTGATAACATTTGCTGCTGTGCATTATATAAAAAGCCTTTAGATTCTTATAACAGGATAGTAGTATCGCTTGCTGCCTGCTGCTCATTATAATTTTAAAGATGGAAAATCTAGATGTTCTATTTTGTCTTAGGAAGCAAACCTGACTCTGTGGTCAGCCTAGTTTCATATTTCTCTATCAGGGACTAAACATTTTTCTGGCAGGAACAAGAGGGTTTGCTTTGTTCATTTCTTCAAATATGACTATGCATATTCTATTCTTGGTTTTAGAATACAGTAATTGAAAAAAAAATCTGGCTAGCTGAAAGTCAGATATGTAAGAAAACAGTTAAAATACCATGTGATTGAACTTATATATATGTTATATATATAACATATATAACTTATATAACATATATAACTTATATATATGTTATACCCAGCATTGTGAGGGTGTGGAGAAAAGAGTTCCACATCCATCTTGAAAAGGAATCTCAATCTTGCAAAGTCTTAAAAATTCAAAACTCTTGAGTGTGTATATTTGTAGCCTTCCTGTCTAGAAAACAGGGCCAAAGGATGCTCTTTGGTTACCAAAAGTTGTTGACTCTACCAGGCACTCAGTGTCTTATGGATTATGGCGGTGGATTTGAGGTTCTTTGGTGGAGATCATGGTGTGACAACATACATTTGAAGTGGTATGAATGTATAGCCCCAAATTATATGCAGTGTGTTAAATTTACCTCGATAAAAAATATTACAAATAAAAAAAATTGTGCAGCTGACTTTGTGTGCCTCAATAAATTTGATTATGCTGGCTATTTTAGATGGCAGCTGCAAAATATTTTGAGCCAGAGTGATATCATTGAGCATTAGGCTTTAATGATTAAAGGTCAACAGCACAGTGTGTAAGCTAGGGTTAGGTGTTTAGAATCAGACAATTTGCTTCCAACTCTGCCCATTCCAAGTTAGCACTGACTGAGATCAGTTATTCTGTACAAAAGTCAGTTTTCTCTTGTGCAAAATGGCCATACTACCTTAAACAACTGTGAAGGTTAAATAAGATAATTTGTGAGAAACCTTACAAAGTATCTGTTACATAGTAAATAGTTAATATATGGTAGTTAGTGCTATTGTGAAATCCAAAAATATTTGTGGCACTTTGTTAGTTTACAAACCACCTTCAAAAATTTTTTAAAGTTTAATTTTCATCACAGCCTGTTCATGTATGGATTGTTATTCTCACATTATGGAAGTATTGTGACCAGCTCTAGACCACACAGTTAGAAGCAGCAAAGAGGGACTTGAGTTCACTCCCTTGATGGCTATCAGGCCTTGTTCTTACTTCCCAGTTACCAAAACTGAGTCTGGTGGATGATGATTAAAAAGAGAAAAATAGGCTCATCTTAGGGATTATCTTTACCTTTCCTAGTCATTATTTTTATTAACAAAGTTGAATTTTGATTTATTGCAAAAGGTAGGGATGGGCCTTTTAAATGTAAGTCATAAGTATTAATGCAACAGCTTTTAGTAAATGACTTATTTAAAATTCTCTATGTACTTCTATGATATGTAATAGCTTGCCTCATTTATGTTTTTTTCTTATTCATTCATTCTCAATGGACAAAATTTCTAATTCATTCAGTCTCTCCTGACACATTGTACTTGGCAGGTAATTCATAATAAGCTTTAATTTTGAAAATGAACATTTGTCATTTGGGGCCGTCATTTAGATAGTTTAAAAACACTGAACCCGCTGTGCCAACATCTGGAAAACTTGATGATAGGGTGCTGGAAGGGATCATGCTCAGCGAAATAAGCCAAAAAGAAAAAGAAAAATACCGGATGGTCTCACTCATAGCAGGAATCTAGAAAACTTAAATAAGGGACCAGGAAAATGAATAACTATAAGAAAGTGAAAATCAAAATCAACAAAAAACTATGAACCAGAGACACTTTTAGGGGGGCGGGGGCGGGAGGAGAGGGATTGGGGTCAGAATGGGGGGGCTGCAATTGAATGGGGAATATAATAAAATTTATAAAAAAAAAAAAAGAACTTGATGATAGGGGATTGTTTGCTGCAGTCAACAATTCTACCAAGTAAGTGGCAGAATCAGACCTAGAAAGGTCTGTTGTCAAAGATCCCTAATAATAGTGATCTGTGTAGGAAGAGGTGGTGGTGAAGAAAGAGAAGAAAAAAGTCATTTTCCAAACAATCATTTGGTAAATGAATTTGCTGTTTCAGGCTAGTTGCTAACTGATACTTTAAATCCATGATTCAGTCCACTGTTAAATATGAAATCTTTCCACACAGACTTATACCCATGTGAAGATGCACACCCAAGGTAAATCAATGCAAAATGCCATACTTTGATGTTCCCTCCTTTGGGAATTGTCAAATTCCAGTCAGGAGATTGTATTAGTCAGTTACCTCGTGAAGACCAGGAGACTGAGAACAAGGCTCTAAGAGTAGAGACCACGGGTTCTTTGGTAATATATGCAGATAATTATAGAAGTAACATGAAAGAAAATTACGATTTTTAGTTTTAAAATATGATAATCTATTCTTCTATAAAAAATGATTAACATCATAGGACCTAAAGCCTCTTGCTCACCCTCTTCTCTGATAACCTTCACTTTTAAAAAAGACTGTAGGGAGATTCTCAAGGGAGATTCTGGACTTGCAATATATAAGTAAGAGAGACTAGCTTTTATAGTAATACTCAGAGGTCAATAATGCCACTGAAGAGAATTCTGAGATTTGCCTTGGAGTGAGAGATTAGGTGTGCTTCAGAATCTTAGAAGAGAAGTTAATATATCCCCATAAGATAATCGAAATGTATTTCAATTACGACTGCTTTTAAGTAGTGGAGAGAGACAGCCATATTAAAAGATATTTTTTAAAAATACAATATATAAGTGCTTAAAAAGAAGCACAATAAAAATACCAAGTAAGCATTGGAGACCATCGAGTTGCTGAGTAGAGCCGCAATGTCTTTGTTAAGGAACTGACTTTCTGGCTTGGTCCTGAAAGATGTATGGGAATTTGCCTGGTGAAGAAATTTTCTGGGAAATTAAATAGCATTTGAAAATATATTAGACAATATTTGGGAGTCCAGTTGGGTTATTGGTTCCCCAAAATTCCTTTTGGTGGTGAATATGATTGACATATAAGGAATCAATGACTCTAGGAAGTTTCTTTATTGGGTCTTCTCTCTCTCTGTGTGTGTGTGTGTGTGTGTGTGTGTACTTGGAGGATTCAGATCTTTTGAAAACTGGAACTCTCTATTTGAAGTAAACCTGAAAAAAAAATGTGGAAGATAAGGGGGAACTAACAATAAAGAAAACAAAGTTTCTGCACCTTATTCCTTTTTAAGTGATTGAATAGTCATACAGCATACATCGAAGGAGAATTAATGCATTTTCCAGTGGGAGAACTCTTAGCAATTATGTAATTCATTGCCCCATTTTCATTAATGAGGAAGCCAAAGTCCATCAAAGTTAAAACACTTATCCCAAACAGCAGCTATTTTCAGATATAAAGGGAGTGGAGCTCAAATGTTTGACTCCCACTGGAGTGTTTTACACCAATATAGCTTTTAGACAACTCAGCACCATATCAATCAATTGCCCAATGATTTTATTGATACACTGCCTAAAATGCTGGACTTTACAAGGAATTTAAAATAAAAAGAATTTATGATATGGAGATAGTTTTAAAATGTCAGAAAATTGAAGTACCAAGCAATTTGAATAGTCATATGGTATTCAAATTGGAATGAGAATTTGTATTAACAATTGCTATTGGAGAAGCTTGTATTACCAAATGTCCATTCAAAGAAGTATAGATACCTGAAAATTACAACCTAATTTTTGGGTTGTCAAATTTAAATTGTGAATGAAAACTAGATTTGATTTTATATCATCATTCTGTTCGATTTGTCATGTTTTCATAAAGCAGTTTGTTGAGGATTCTGATTCTGTTTGACGTAGAGAGAGAACGAGCAATGATAAATTAGTAAAGATAAGTGATAATGTAGTCATGACCTTAAATATTCCAAGACATTGCCAAATAGTTTTAAGAAAAGCATCAAATATAGAGTCAATATAGTAATGAGCATCTAGCATAGTAACTTTCTTCAAAGATCAAAGACTTTCAAACTAAAGCTGTGAAATTGAAAGTGAAAAGCATACTTTTTAATCCACAGAATACTTTGTCGCCAAAAGATTATGTAACCATCACTAATGTGCTTACATGTGTAGATAGCACTGCCAATTATATTTCTATCTCCACTCTATAATGCATATCTTAAGGTGATGTCACTGTGGCAGTGTGTGTGTGTGTGTCTTTCTATTTTATGTCATGAAATCCGCAGAGAAAACAAAAATACCAGAGCCGATTTCAATTGAAGCTGTTCCATCTAAATGCCACTCACCTGAATCATTTTTAAATGCGACTAACCTCCAAACTTGCAACTCAATCTAATAGCTAAATGTATTTTGTCAATAGCATGGATACTGTCAAAGCCTTATAAAAGATGCTGTGGACTCATGAAGACAGAATTAAAAGACATTCACTTGTGGTGGCTTTAAACCACACAGGATGACTCATCATGTCAGTTACATCCACTTATGCTGAAGTTTGTCTTGAGTAACTATTGTGTTAAGTGCTTTCCATAAGTAGCATTCATGCAAATCTATTTTTTTCCTGATCATTAAGGCACTTTAACACTAAAGGATAGAACTCTCCCTTGTAACCACATCCTGGGTTTGTTTCTCTGTAGGAAGATTGCTTTGGGCCTGAAATCTGTAAAGGATATTTAAAGAGTTGAGCAAATGATTAAAATTACCTGCATTACCCCCGCCCCTCCCCGCCCTTTGGCAGTCCAAGCTCTATGCTTTACCTGTCATTCACTTCTTGTAAATGCCAAACTATGGGCTGAGGCAGAGTAGAAATTTTGTCATGTGACCTCACCTTCCTACCCAATCTCCTTTTTAAGGTTTCCTGCTATTGTCATTTACATTAAAGTCCTGCACTCAGGTCTGCAAGTAAAGAATTGTCCTTTTGTTGAGAGTTTAATTTCTGTTACAGGTCAGAAAACAAAGATTTTGCCAGACAGAGGTTTGCTTTCTAAAGTATTGCATGGCAGGATTTTCTAAACAGGGAAAGAAAGTCAGAAAGCAAGACAATTCTTGAAATGTTTTGAAATGTTACTGCAATATAAAGGTGCCCTTAAGGAAGTGAGCAACTTGACTCTCGGGTTCTTTTGGAATCTACACTTAAAGAATCTGAGGGCATCTACACTGTGACATCTGAAGGAATTTGGGAGAAAATGGCAGCAGCTCAATATATTTGACGAACGTTTACCATGTGCTGATATTCCAGGCATTGCATAGACACCAGGGTTATGGCACTGAGGTAGACAAGGTCTCAAGCTCCAGGGAGCCTATTTTCTAGTTGGAACAATGCATGTATGAGTGACTGTAACAGAAACACAGTCTCTGTATAGTGGGAAGAGTTCAGAATAGGATGATTCAGAGGGAATGAACATTCTTCTCACCTATCATCATATTCATGTCTGTTTTGGTGACATAAATATAGACACAGTGCAGCATAGAGAGTAAGTAACGACTTTGGAATAAGTATGGAGACGAATCACTACTCTGTATGATCTGTGGTTAAGTAGTGATTAGATAATAAGTAGAGTACATTTTCTATGTCTCTTCAAAATCAAGTTGTTCCTAAGACCACAGATGACATCAAGATTTTACTGAAATGTGGGCTAGCAACTTTAGCCTAGGAATATACTTGTTTAAATTATATAACTGCTGTGATTATTCTCTTTTTTTGCCATAATTGTGAATCCCCTTTCTTTAATCTTGTTTATAACTGGATTAGGAAATTAATATATGCTTTTTGAGATATTCAGAAAATAAAGAAAAATCCAATAAAGGAAATTAATGCAATACATAATCCTACCAATCCACTTATTTAATGACTGTGAACATTTTGGAGTATTTTGTTCTGGATTTTTTTTTTTCATAACTTGATCTATTTTCAAAAAATCATATTATGCTTTGTTATACAACCTGATTTTCACTACTAGAAGTTTTCATACTTATAATTTACTCAATCATACTGTATTTTTTCACACTTTTTTAAAGATTTATTTATTTTTGCTTTCAAGAGGTGGGGTACAGGCCTGAGATATGGGGGGTGAGAGGATTCACCAGAGACAGAGTGGGGAATAGAACAGGCAGATTGACCGAAGTACACTGCTGAGGGGAGCAGGGGTGAATCAGGAGAGGTCTGCTGTGCCATGTGGGTTGTTCCCTGGCCAGCTGGGGATTGAACTTGTGCTGCAGAGGCTGCAGATATCTTCATAGGTTGTGTCTCAACCCCTTGCGCCATCAGGGAGACCCTGCATTTCTCAAAATTTTTTCACCTAAATTATCATTCTTCAAAAAGAAGTAAACTGAAATAATCACCTCCAATCCAGATAACAGAGCCAATTTCATATATTCTATAAACTTCATAAAATCCTTAAAAATGGCAGTGTGTTTGAAATCAAGGTCTGTGTCCTATATATTCTATTTTCTCCAGTGAAAACTACAGACCAGGTGGCCATGGAGTAACTGGTCTAAATTGCTCAGAAATTTGGGAAAGAAAATTATAGGATATGAAATGAACTACTTAGCAGGCACTAGGCTAAGCATCATTTGGGATTCAAGTGCCCCAATGCTGAAAACATGCTAATGATTTTATTTTGAAATTACAATAAAATCTAAATGCCTTGATGGGACTTTAATAATAATACTATTAAGAATAATGATGAGGTAGCAACAGTTATTGAATGCTTTTATGAATACACCATTGTGATTTATCTACATTAACTTATTTACCCATTAGAACCTTTTATTATAATAATAATCCTCAGATAATAATAAAAGAAACAAAGACACAGAGAAAGTAATTTGCTAAGGTCACACAAGTGGTAAGAGGGTGAGAGAATACTTAGAATTCTCTCCATCTAGATCTTTCTGTATTCTAGTCTCACTTAAATGTTGTCACCCTCTATTACATTTTCAGACCCTGGATATCCCCCGCCCCAAGTACTTATTATTAATGCTGCTATTTTCCCTCTAATTTGCTTGTTTAGTATCTATTTGCTTATCTGAAATGTGACCTCCATCATGACATCGACTTGATCTGTTAGCTTATCACTGCGCCCTCAGCACCTGGAACAATACCTAGGAACTAGCTGGCCATCTGTAAATATCTTTTTGAAAGAAAGAAAACCAAGGAAGTTCTGCCCTCAAAGGCCTGACAGCCTAGTCCATTCAAGAAATGCACAAAAGTTGTGTCTGGTAAATGGGTGTTTTGAGAGACTCTGAGAATTGCAGTTCTATGAAAACAAAGGTAACTCAGAGTTTGCGCCCACCTGTAGGAAAGGATCTAGGCTGAGGCCCTGGTTAAGAGGGTGCCTGGATACATAAATTGCATAAAAAACTGTCTCTAACTTTGTCCCAGTCATTTCAGCCCAGCCTTGGCGATTTAAGAAATGAAAGAGAGCCCCTTCAAAGGGAGAGCTAGGAAACCCCATAGCCTTGATAAAAACACATCAAATGAGATGCTAACGCCCCCCATTGATCACACTCAGAAAGCCTGACTGAAGATGTTTATCCTAATCCTCCAATCCAGACACTTCCTGAGATATGGTCAGAAGGGCTAATTACTCCAATATATAAAAACGGAAATGCTCTCAACCCAAACAGCCAGAGAGATCTACATTAGCAGCAACAGCAGTAAACCCTGATGCTGCATCCTTGGTGAAAGAATAAAGCAATGTCGGACCAGTGACAGCAACATTCATAAAATCCAAATTGGATTCCTCCCTTGAAAATGAGCCACAGACTTCATCTCTCCTCCGATTGCTGCATATTAACAAACATGTAAAAAAAATCCAACTGGGAGAAGATATTTTCCCTGCTTTATTAGACTTTAAAATCACCCTGGACTCAATCTGGCACCAGAAGTGAATCCACAACTGCTACAAAGGGAATGGATGGAAAAACAAATGACGTATTTAAGTTTCTACATCAATCCATCAATTGAAGGATGGAAATGAGCATAAACAGATGCCTTCAAGCGGGAAAGTGAGACAAGGACTCACATCTTAGAGCTTAATGGAAACTAGGATGACTTACTCCCATGGTCGGAGACTTGTCCAAGCTCAGGGCTCCTGGCAAACCAAAACAAACAAACAAACAAACAAACAAACAAACAAACAAACAAACCAAAACCCCAAATAGTTGATTGAGATACTACCACCACCACATTGGCTGGATATTTTTGTGGCATTTAGTTATTCCTGTAGGACCTAAAGGAAAGAGGTTAGTTGCACATGCGTGATCAGACTCTAGATTCATCGGTGGAGCAGTCTTAAACTATTTTATTGATGAGACCACCATCAATAAAAAACAGAGCAATGATTGATAATAACATACAATATGGATAACAACATGCCTGCTTTATCGTTTGAATGTGAATGACAAGGAACAAAGGATTGCAATGTGTTTAATTCAATTTTTTTTCTGTTAATAGAAATATATCACATGGTTCTAACCTTGAAAGAACATACAACCTTTTAGAAAAGAAAAATTAGATCTGAAAAATCTTCTTAACAATCTTCTTCATCTTCTTAACAACAGAACCTTGATATTTCTGGGAAATGCCTCCAGTGTCTTTCTCCAAGCCAAGAATAGCACCGGAGCATATAAAGCTGTCCAATTCACTGGAATCTAATGGAACAGCTCTGACATGCAATATGTAAATTCAAAGGTGCATGAAACCTGTATGATGCCATCACAAAATGAACCACCATGTCTTTGAGAATCCAAAGTTTGAGCCACAGTTTCTTCTTTATATTTCTTTTTTTTTTTTTTTAAGATTTCTTTCTTTCTTTCTTTCTTTATGCAAGCACTGGGCACAGTCAGAAGTGCAGGAGGGTGAGAGAACTTACCAGAGCCAGAGCAGGGAGCAGAACAGGCAGACGGATGAAGTACACTTCTAAGGGGAGCAGCGGGCAGCAGGAGAGGTCTGTGCACCATGTGGGACCCTCGCCCAGCAGTTGGTGATTGAACCGGCACTGCAGAGGCTGAGGGTAGCTTTGCAACCCAGCGCTCAACCGCTGCACCACCAGGGAGGCCCTCTTCTTTATATTTCTCAATGCTTGATGATTTATAAAAGGGCTTAAACCAGTTATCTTCATTATAAAATCTATCCCAAAGTCACAAATAATAATCAATATTTTTAACTACCTTACACTTCCCTCCTAGATAAATACATTCCTGAAGAAATCTTATTCCAATAATGGTCTAATTTGGTTTTAATGAACACTCACATCCCAGCCTATATTCCTTTACTTGAGTGTGATCCTTGAGTTTAAGAGGAAAAACTACAGGAGCAATGTGAATTCAAATAAAAAAAGTACCAATCTGATCTACAATCTGCCAGATTCTGTAAGGACTAAGTAGGCAAGACCATTGATCTCATAAAGTGGTGTCCTAGTGGGGAGGAGTCAGACATTAAGCAAGCAATAAATAGATGTACAAAAAGATACCCAAATAGTGTTTAGTGCCCAACTGAGACAGAATACATAGTGTGTGACTACCACATAGCTGTTTTTTATGAATGCTCAAGTAAGACTCCTCTAACAAGTTGAATTTAACATCTGGGTAATATGAGCTATATTCAAAGGAAAGATAAGAGCAGTTAAGCCTAAAGGAAGAGCAAGTACAGAGACCAAAAGGAGCGATAGACTTTGGCTTTTTAAGAACAGAACCAAGTCCAGTGAGAGAAGGGGAAAAATCATGTGAGGGAGAGTTGAGGATTTAGACAGGGATTGTGCAGGGCTTTGTTAATCTGAGTAAAAAGAGAGTGTTATGCTTTAAGTGAGCAGGGAAGTCATTGAAAGCCATAAACATTGAAATTACATAATCTGACTGATAAATTTCAAGAAATACTTGGGCTTCTATGTCAAGAGTATGCGTCTTCAGGCCAGATGTAGTAGGCTTGAGTCCAAGAGATAATAGAACTTGGGATTAGAGTGAAAATGGAGTTGGCAATGAAGCTATATTCTAGAAGTAGGACACAGAAATCACTGGTATCTTCGTACCATCTTAAAACCGTTTTAAGGATCTTAAATGTGAATTGAAATTTTAAATGTGAACAATAAGTGTTTGATTTTTAGAAAAGTCCCTAAAGTGGACTAGGTTAAGGGGGGTATAGATGAACAAAAATATTCATCACTCTCAAGACACAAAATAAAATTGGGAAACCAAATGGGGAATTTTTAGGTATCCATCAAAATGAAGTTACTAAGTTATGGGTAAAATGTTGCACAGTTACATTAGTGATGGTGTGTGTTTATATTTATTGATATGAGAATATTGTCAGGTGAAAAATGTGGGTTAAATAACAGTATATATTCTGTTAAATATAAAAAAAGAATATGTACTTGGATGCATAGATCCATAGAAAACGTGGAAATACACAAAATTAATCCTTGACTTTTCTATGAGTACATGTTACTTTGATTTTTTAAATAATAATAAATATATTTCCATTGGAAAGGAATGGATATTCAGTACCCATATCAGTATCTTCAATGCCCATGGCTTTGTTTAAACTACTTGTACAGATTTTTGAATATCCATCTGTCAGTTGTTTGTCAATTTAATTTTTCCTAGCTGCCATGTATCTGCTAAGTAGTTAATAATTTGTCATCTTACACCAATGCCCTCAGGAGCATACTTGAAAAACAGAAGTACCAACAAAACACCTCCGACAAGACTCTTTAATGATATTTAATGAGTACTAAATGTTTGTTTCTTCAATGTTACAGCTTATAATTCTGTCAATGGATTTTTCATAAGTTGGGGGTGCCAACAACTGTACTCTGTGGAAATCTGAACTTTTGTCCAGCAGCCTACACTTTAACTTTGCTCCTCTGACATTTTCAACTCACACTGAAATCGCCCTGTCCCAGTCTTTATATTGTTTAATGCTTTACTGCTCAACAACATATAGAAGTAAGATTTTAATTATTTAATTAACAAAATTAAAATTTTACAAAAGTCTTTGGGGGTGATGATCTCCTATGCTATAAGAAATAATTTTCTGAGACAACTTTCAGGTATTCATTAATATATATTCTATCTCTTCCCTCCATCTTTTTGCCTCTTTTTTCTTTCATTGTTTCTTTCTTGTGCTCATTTATTTGTTCATATGATAGTCATTGAGCCCCAAAATATATCAACACTGCTAAATGCCAAGAACACAGAAATGAACATGCAGAAAAAATGTTTTCTCAAGGAACCTATGGCCAGTGATGACAGCATGATTTTTAGTGCTGACAGTGACTCTTTTTTTTAAGATAAAATAAGGTTTTGGTTTAGTTTTTTGACCTGTGTTGGCTTCCATAGGTCCTAAGACCTGCTCTTGCCTTGCTGGGTCACAGGGTGGTGTTGGGATCTGTAGGAGTGCAACCACTGGAGAGGGGTCATGAGGGTGTTGGGTCGTTTTTGTGATATCACTATATCTCTCTTCTCTGGAGTCCGGGACCCAAGATTGGCTCCTGTGTGCTGTTAGTGAACTTCAGGAGGTCACTACCAGTCCTGAGGGTTTGGGGAGGGGAGTATACTAAATTTGCTCCTTTTGCTGGTTGCCTGGTCTGTAAGGAACCCCACTATCTCCTGGGCCCAAGTTTTCCCTCAGTTAACTGTGTTTGCATCCAGAGCAATTAGGTCATCCCAGAGCTCCTGGCAGATCTGATAACCTCAATGTGTATATCTCCCCATCCCAGACCCCGGCCTCCAGGTACTTCTCTCCACCTACTTCCTATTCAGTGGAATGTAACTCCCTTCTCTGTGTTCCAATCTGTGTTGATTTCTGATCTCCAGAGGATATTCTAATTTCTCCTCAAACCACAGGACTCTGGGTCCAGCAGCGTCTCTCTGGTTAACTGTTAGGTGATCCTTTTGGGAATGAAGCAAGGAACTTCCTAACCATCCTGGTTAGTCTCCAGCAGATTTTAAAAAGGGAGAATATTTTGTCATTTGCTAGCCTACATCCTAGGTCTTCAGAATGCTGATACTATGCCTTAGGTTAAGGAAATCGGTACCAAAAAATCAAGAAGCTCTTTGGGGGTGGGGCTGCATGAGATTTGTAAATGGAAACATGCATCAGTTGAGTAGAAATGAGCCAGGGGCCAGGGCAGAAGAGTATGGGGGCTCAGGAAGCAGTGGTTCCAGCACAGCTGGAGTCCTGAGAAGTAGCCTGGAGCCTGCAGGGAGTACTGTCCCTAGGACCTGATCGCTGAAGCAAAGTGAACGTTAAAATATTGGTGAGATGCAGCTGGGAAGGGCATGGGAAGCTTTCCCAAAACTAGGCAGGATTCCTCTAAAACTTACCAGGATCCCAGCCAGTGACTCAGATGCCCTCACTGGGTGACCAGAGTTCAGGTTCAGGTAGTCAGTTGTCAGGTTTTATCAGTACTGTGGAGGTCATTTTAATTTTTTCTTGAAGATTTCTTTATTTATTCATACAAGAGCTGGTGTACACACCAGAGATGCAGGGAGTGAGAGGATTCACCAGAGACAGAGTGGGGAGCAGAACAGGAGGATCTACTGAAATACACTCCTGAGGGGAATGAATAGCAGGTGAGTCAGGAGAGGTCTGCTGCACCATGTGGGTCACCTCCCTGGCCAGGGATCGAACTCATGCTGCAGTGGCTGCCGATAGGCTCATGGTGCTTAGTCTTAATCCCTGGCACCACCAGAGAGGCCCCCCCGGGAGGCCATTTTAACCTGCACATTTATGGACTAGCCTCTGAAGTTCTTGCTCTCAGGGGTTTAGCCTCAGACAACGGGCACTTTAGGGATATTCATGCTTTAGGGGCTTCCTTGCAGGTTGGCATGTGGGCATATGCCTCTCTGAGGGAGTGAGGTGTCCACAGGAACTAGGAAACTTGGCCATGTAAAAGACCCAGCTACCATTATTCCCATTCTCAGAAATCCATGAATACCCCAAATCCTGGAATTTATTTCCCAAGTGACTCCAAATCCTTGTTTCAGGGTCTAGAGCTGCTTCTTTATAAAGGTTTCCCTGGAGAAGCTGTGTGCCAGAGAAGTCAGTGGAGGCAAAGCTGAGACATATGCCGAGATGTCAGCATGTGATACAAGGGACCTCTCAGTGCAAGGTAGAGTTGGGAGGGAAAGAAAATGCAAATGGCATCAGGACCAGAGTTGTGTCACGAGAGGCACCCAGGTCAGGTGCCCAGTTCTCAGGAATTCAAAGCCTGGCCATTTGAAACTGGCCTTTGAGGTTATTTTGAAGATATAGCCATGGAGGAAGGAAGACAGGTTTATGGTGTGCCTGAGCTGATTGCGGGCATCTCTTTCAAAGACCACATTCAGAGGCATCACATTGTTTCTTGAAAGCGGCCATGCTGGGAATATTTACCCACAGAAATCAGCAAATGCCACAAATTACCTCCATACCATCCCACTTCAGTGACCCAAATGTTAAACATTTATTGTGATGGCACTGCATTAAATATGTTTTATTCAATTGCTTGTAAATATGGAGATCTATGGTCACACCCTACAAATGTAGTGGTAAGATTGCCGGGGAGGCGCCGGGGGGATGCTGGGTAGTTGTATAACGCTGCTTAACCTCCCTGAGAGACATGCAGTTATCTCCCACTAAAGACAGAAAAGGTGATTAGTCTCTCCTACCACAGAGTGGTCACAGAGCTGTCTTTCATAAAACTTACCCTCCATTTATTCTGTTCCTATAACTTAGCAACATGGAACTTTTGGAAGGTTGCAGGAATGTGATATTGAAAAGAAAAATAATCACATTTTATTTATATGGGTATAGAGTCCTCCTTTTAAAGCATGAGAAAGAGTTGTCCTTTTGAACTCTCTAGAACTCATAAATACCCAGGGGCAGAGCATAAGATTTTAGGGTATATGGGTCAACATAGTAGGGAACAGGATTTGAAGGGGGTGCATTCTGGATTTTTCTTAATGGAAAGCTCAATATTGTCCAAACCCATTGTCTGTGCTTCATATTCATATCTATTATAAAAGAAGTTTTCTTTTTACTAATATCTTAAAATTCACATCTAACTTAATCTAGGATAAAGAGCTGATAACTGGTTTTCCATTGTTAAAAATGGTCATGAAAGTAATTAAAAATGAAGATTGTCTTCACTTGGCTACAAAGATTCTGACCTGGCCTCTATTGGGTGACGTCCAGAAATTTTAATTTTCAACAACAAATTTGAATGTTAACGAAAGTGGTGGCAGATAGAGTATTTTCTCAGTAGGCAACATCATTGATTAGCTGATTAATAACTTCTTAGTTTTTTTTGATGAAAATAGTCAATAGGCAATATTTTGAAAACAGTAACTCATAATCAAAAGTATCTGTCTAACAGCCAATCCTTACATTTCCTCTCTGTTGTTTGGTACCATAGAAGCATATTAATATTAATGGGGGATTTGGACCAACTCACACATTCCCCACAGGTGCCATAGACTGAACTGTCCCTCCACAAAACTTAGAGGTTGAAGGTCTAACTCCCAGATTGACCGTATTTGCAGACAAGGTCTTTGATGAGATAATTAAGATTCAATGAAATATCCTTCTTAAAAAGAAGAGATACCAGGAGTGCTTGCTTGCAAGGGAAAGGCCAGGTGAGGACACAGACACAGACAACCTGCAAGCCAGGAAGAAAAGTTGCACCAATAACCATCCCTGCTGTACCTTGACCTTGGACTTTCAGTCTCCAGAAACATTAAAAACAAATTCCTGTTATTTAAGCCATCTAGTCTATGGTACTAGTCTGCTGAAGCAGGGGGTCATTTCCAACTCTTTTAGAACTGTATTAATTTTGATTCAGGAAATGTTGGTTTACAATACTACACGTGATTCAGAGGCATATTTTCACATTTTTTCAGATGTATGTTACCACAGCACCCCACCAGCAAATCACCCATCATCCTCCAGCACAGACCAACGGCTAAAATATTTTAAAAGAAGTAGCAAGTGGCAGACTGGGTCAATAAGATGATTCTTTACCGCAATGAAAATATTTCCACGGGAAACAGGATTTGTTATTATAAGAAAACCAATGTCAGCATCAGGTGCTGACAAAATCCTGTGCAGATGGACCAAACCAAGCGCTCTGACTCCAGGTTCTTACATGGATGTGTTCAAGAATTGACTCTGATTTCTTTTTTTGCCCTCTATGGTTGGCCCATTCTCTGGTAGATTCATTTTTACTTTAGCTTTGTAAATGCAACTGACATAGTTACAATTTGGTCTTACTGATCAGAGACCCTCTGTATTTTTCCAACACGTCTGGGCATGTTTCTACTCAAATACATTCTATGTTAGTTGCATTGGTTAATTTGCAGAGGGAGATTGTGTTTGTGTGCATGTGTGTGTGTGTAGGGCTTTCAGGAATTCAGGGTAAAGAAAGGGCCTACTGTGTACCCACCCAAGTGAATATTCTTCCAGTTTGGGCTTCCATAATCGATCAAAGAAAATGAGAATGAATGATGCAGCAAACCCTCTTTCTTAGGAAAAAATAGTGACAGATAGAGCATTTTCTCTGTAGGCAGCATAATTGATTAAGAGAGAAGCTATCCCTCATGACCACAATGGATAACTGAGTGTTTATACTTATTAATATAGATACAAGAACTGCCTTCTGTAAAATGCGGTTCAACATCCTCTTCTTCTGAATTCAGATTATTTTTTCCCTAGTCACTTTTCAATTGTAAGTCTCTATTATAAATAAGTTAGTTTTAAATAAGCTATTTCTAAAAGCCTGAGGAAGTATATTTTTCACATTTCTTTTTATTTGCTGTGGTAAAAAAGGAAACCTCTGTCTCAGTCACCATGATTATTAAGTCATTTCTCCACAGGTTTCCAGGGACCCTCTGCTAACTAATTTCCATTTTCAGTTGCTGATGACTATGTTCACTCAAGGAGAGTGATGGAGTTTCTTTTCATTGGTTTTAAAATAGGGTCTTTTATGGAAGGTTTCTGCATATTGCTGTTGAAGGTGCCGTGTGCCATTTGTTTTTGTTAAAAGTTTCATTCAGGTCACACATGACTGAAGACGCCTAGATAGTGAGTTCTGCCCTGAATTCCCTGAGTTTATTACTGAGGAAATGTAGTCTTCATATATCACATACAATGGAGGGAAATACTATATATTATTAATAATTATCATTTCTCTATGCCAAGTGATTTGCATAAAGTACTTTATAATATTCCCATTTTCTTGATGAATAAACTGAGGACCAAAAATGACTCATAATAGACTGAGTATAGAATGACATGAAGCGGACTAGCTTCTTCCAGGCCCATGGTGATATCCAGTCCCAATGCCAGCCCTCTGTGACATATATCTAGGACCATGAGTTATTTCTGCTTTTCCTGGGGTTTTTCATTTTAGTGCTGAGTTTTGTGTCTTGCTCATCCTGGCAAATCATAATGATTGGTCTTTTTATCAAATGAGAGGTCCTTTTTAAGGTACTGCCTTGTTGGTTCATATTTTAGCTTAACTATAGATTTGCTAAATCAAATATTTTAGAAGAAAATATTGGTATGAGATGAATAATATTTTAAAATAATAACCAGTTTTTCTTCCCTATGTTTGCTTAATATGCATTGGCCTTTCTTGCAGTCAACCAAGGCATTCTATGTGCATTTCCCAAGGTAGAACATTCCACAAGGAGAAGGGAGGTTTTTATTTGTCTATTTAAAGTGTAGTATCTTAAGGAAATGGACAAATCTTGAATAAGGTCAGTAAATTTGGTGACATACATTATGATGTATAAATAAGAATTTAGCCCCTGAAGTGATGGTAATCATAATGCTGATAGATAACACATTAGGACTTGCTGTATTGCAAACACTTTTCTCAATATTTTTCAGAGTTATCTGACAATTTCTATCTGAATTATGTGCTCCTTATTTTACAGATGTGGAAAAAGTATACAGAGAGACTGAGGGAAGTTTCTAAGTTCTCACATATACCAAGTGGCAGCGCCAGTATTCAACATCAGGCAATTTGGCTCCAGACTCTGCTTGTGAGTCTGTATTCCTCCCAAACAGAAAATAATAGCATTGGTGGTAGACAAATGGAGAGGAAGAGAAGAAGCTCAATAACTGCTGAGTCTTTCAGGAGCTGAATTTAGGAAAATACAGAAAGAAAATCAATGTCTGTTTAGAAGGAATCTGGGAGGAGTGTGTCTGCAAGAAGACACAAGAGAGGCCAAGATCTCAGAGCAGAAATTACTTTTGGTTAGTCAAAAAGTTCATTACTAGATAACAGGAATCAATTAAGACTTGGCTCACCTTTATGGAACTACAACAACAAAACAACAAACAGAGTTTATTTGTTGTTTTTTTTTTTTTTAACTGGATGTTTAAAAAATCAAGTTGGTGTTGGTTTGCAAGACTGTATATGATTTACAGGGATAGATTCACACCTCTTCAGGTGTGTGTTATCACACCAGACCTGTCATCAACACACCTATCATCCTCCATCATAATCTGTGGGTACCATCCCCTGCTTGTTCCCCATCCTCCACGTCTGGTAGGCTCAATATGATGATTATATTTCTAGGATTTGTTTGTTTAGTCTTTTCTGTCCCATTATTTAGATTCTTTATATTCCACATATGAGAAAAATCATCCAGGTTTTACCCTTCTTCTTGTGACTTTTTTCACTAAGCATAATCCTCTCCAGTTTCATCCATGTTGTCACAAATGGCAAGAGTTAATCTTTTATAGCAGTGCAGTATTCCATCCTGTGTGTGTGTGGTGGGGGAGGTATTGGCACACCAGTTTGTGGGTATATGTCTGTTTGTGTGACACACCTAGGCTGTTTTTGTAACTTGGCTGTTATAAGTAGTGCTGTAATGAACATAGGAGTATATGCATTTGTGTGTGTGTGTCTATCATGGAATTAATGTTTTTGCATTTATTTTTATCTAAAAGTATATTATAGTGATCATAAGGTAGTTATTTTTTTTAAATCATCATCCTTACCATGTTTCTTATGCTCTGCAATGACAGTTTGAGCATTTTCATTCATATTTACAAGCAGGCAGGAAGTAAAAAAGAGGGCAGAGAAACACACTTTCCTTCAATATCCCACTCAACAATTTCCACTTATATTTCAAGTGGCCAGAACTTAATCACACTGCCACACTTGGTTCTAAAGATGCAAAGAACTGTAGGCATGTAATTACCCCTAAAGAACCAAAAAGTTCTTTAAGATAAGTAGAGTGTAGACATGGTGTATAAAGTGCCAGCTTAAACCAGAAGTTCAAATTAATAGCAATAGACAAAACTAGTATTCGTAGATATTTAGTGGCCCAAGAGTGGCCAAAAAGGCAAAGGGCTTGCACTTCCTAGGAAACAGTCTGACCTAATAATGTTGGGGGGATCCCTAAGTGTCAGGTGATACAAAGTTAGCTGAAATATGTTCAGACCCAAAGACACTAGGATCAGGAAGAAAGTGCGGTATAGCAGCAATGAGTATGACAGGTGAAAAGTGAACACAACAAGAAACGATCTACCAGATATGCTCTACTGTGTAAACCCTCCCGTCATCAAAAATCTCTTCAGTCCCTGAAAACTTGACACAAATCTAGGGAAAGGGTGCAGAAGTCCCAGCTGGACTGAAATTTAATTTATTTCACCACAACAAAATGGGGGTGGATTGATTCATTTCAATTTAAGAATAAAGTTACCTTCCTTCCATGTCGAAACAGTAGACTGAGATTCATAAAATTTACACGTGTAAGTGAAAAGAGGAATGCATCATTACATGTTAGTAATAAGATTGTGCTTAGAGCCAAATGAATATTTATGGTACCCTTTGATACCATTTGATTATATCTTAGCCTCTTCAGTCCCTGGGAGTGTCACTTTACGTACTTTAGCACATAAATAAACAATTTCATTATGAATTAGAATGCATACTCTTGAATTCAGTAGTATTAGTTGGCTGGGGCTGCCCTGACAGAGTACCCTAGACTGGATAGCTAAAACAGAAGAAATTTGTGTTATCACAATTCTGGAGACCAGAAGTCTGCGACAAGGGTGTTGACAGAGTTGGATTATTCTAGGGCCTTGTTGTCTTGCACATGGCCACCTGTCCGCTGCTCCTTGACATGGTCTTTCCTCTGTGCCTGTCTGTGTCCTAATCTCTTCTTATAAGCACGCCAATCATATTAAATCATGGTCACTCTAATGACCTCAACTTAATTTTCTCTTGAAAGACCTTATATCCAAATCTTGTCATAATCTCAGGACCTGGGTGGGTAGGACTTCACACTTAAGAACTTGAGGGGGATACAGATCAGTCCTTAATACCAACTTTGCACCAAAATGATCTTATTGTTATGATCCTATTAGTTCTCCAAGGTCCTGGAAGGCCCCAATGTAGTCGTTCTCAAGGATTTTTGATGGTGCACACTCTGCATGTCAGGCCCTCGGTTAGGAGGGTTGTGAGATCCCCATCGATATGGAGAGCTTCTCATTAACTGAGATGTCTGAATATTGAAATGTCACATGAGGCAATTTATTCTGTTTTCTTAGTGAAATTTGTCCTACTATAGAGTAGGGGAAGGGTCCAAATGCTTAAATTATAAATTGGCCTAATGTTTTATCATAACAAGTATTTAATATACATGCTGTGAATGAATGTAAGGGAAAAAATTACAGTTAAAATCCCTTGTAATTGGGTCTAGTTTATGCTATTTAGTAGTTGTGTAACCCTAGTTACTCATGTCCCATCTTCCCTTTAAAATGAGGATAATTATTTATAAAACTCTGTTGAATAACATGCCACATGACAAGAGCGATTTTTAACTCTAATCATACTATGCAGTCATTATTTTTAGAATCTATATTAATATTAATTATATTATGTGATTTGCAGGGAAGAGAAACACCCTCCATTATCTCCATGCATGTTCATTTCACTCATGAAAGGTCCCCCAATACATCAGAGACTTCGGCACAGCTTGTCTGCTGTTACAGCCATCCTTCTTGGCAGGATTAAAGAGCACAAACATGATATTCCTTTCAAATCTGTACCACTCACCAGCATCTATGCACAGGATTCTCTGTTTCCAATTGACAGGAAAATCTGGGCAAGGGCTCTTGTATTTGTTTTCAGATTAATATGCAGATCTTCTTCTTCTTCTACTTTTTTTTTTTTTTTTTGGCTATTCCAAATATCACAGGATTATTGAGGCAGCAGATAGGGAAGAGCACTATTGTGAATAATGTTACATTTATTTAACTTAACTGCTAAAGGTATCAATTGAGCTAGGTTAGGTGATACTATAGGAACACAATAATCTTAAATCTCAGTGACCAAAAGTAGCTTCTTCTTTGGACCTCCCTGGTGGTGCAGCGTGTTGAGCACCATGCTGTGAAGCTATCTGCAGCCTCTGCAGCATGGGTTCGATTCTTGGTTGGCCAGGAATAAACCCACATAGTGAGGAAGACCTCTCCTGCCTCTCCTTTTACCTCTCCTTTTACAGATTTAAGACTCAGGAAGAGAGAGGGCAGGAGCAGAGAGAGCAGTTAGAAGCTTATCGTTAAAATGAAACGGGATGGGGGGTTGGACCAAAGTAATAGCATTGAAATGGTAGAAAGACTGTGGATTCTGGATAGGCTTTGAAGCTAGGTCCAATAAAATTTGTTAATGTTTTAACTTTCAAATAAGTATTTGAATGGAATTGGCAAGAAAAACTTAAGACTAAAAGAAGACACAGTTGAACTGCAAGAAAACTTCAGTGGTATGGACAGGGTTCTCCTTTGGCAATAGGAGAAATCAAGACAATCAAAATGCTTTCTCCTTCAATTCTCTATTCATTTGCATTCTGATATGACCATGCAATACTTTAATCATTACATACCCAGAATTCTTCCCCCATCAATCATAGGATATCAGAGACAAAACTTACCTTCTGTGTTTCATTCAAAGTCTAGAAATGTGTAGAACAAAGTATGTATTCAATAGAAGACATTAACTGATAATGAAACCAAGAGTGCCACAGAGAATAAAAAAGAAAAAGCTTTACAGCTTCTTCTTGGAGCACTGTGAAACAGGAGAGAGTGCTTTGCTTACTCCGCTTTGCACCCCTCCTTGATGGTGATGCTGCAACTATTTTACAAACCATTTATATTGAGTTATAGATCCTCTTAAAAATATTACATTAGCTGCTATTATCCACTTTTTTCCCCTGCAATTCAAGGCTTACCCTCCAATGGAGCACAAAACAAAGAACCAAGGAACATCACACAATTTTGTCTTAAAAATGTTTCTGGATATTAATAAGTGAAAAAGATAATAAGTGAAATACCCATGTACTTCCAGCATTCTAGAACATCCTTTTATTCTTAAGTGATGTGTCTTATGTTCTAGGTTATGTACTAATACATAGATTAGGTAACTCGTTTGACAATAAACATTTGTGGTGTGCCTACTATGTGTTATAGACTATAATACACAGTGTGATTATGGACACAGAAAGTCCAGACATCAACCAAGTCATTTGCAAATATTACTCCTATGACTAAGTGAATACAGAGAGTCCTGTAGGAGTCCAAAAGGTGGTTCAGAGTATTAAAAGCAATAAATCTATAAAGTGCTCAGGCCAATTTTTGGATGAAAGGTCTGTATGAGGGTTGGCAAACTGAAGATTGTAGGCTCACTACATGTTTGTCCATAAACTTCTAGTGGGCTGTACTTCTGTCCCTTCTGTTACTTATGGGCACTTTCTAATGGTATTGGCAGAGTTGAGCAGTTGTGGTAGAAACTGTTGAAACCGAAAGTCTCAAATATTTACTGTATGGCCCTTGAAGAAAAAATCTGATGACCTGTGCTTTAGGTAATGGCTAGTAACAGCCACAGGCTTACTTATGACTCTTAAGTGTGATGTGCATGAAAACCTATTCTTCCTGGTTCATCCAGTAGGGTTGACATTGGCAACAATATCCTTAGCTGATTGACCCACAGAAGCAAGCCCCACACTTAAGGGCATTTCTTTCTGCTGGCCTGAAGGAGAGCATTAGTGTTGATGGATTATTTTTTCACAAGGCCAAAAAAAGCCTTTCCAAACATGTGACAGTTGGTCTGTCTCATTCGAAAGACTAAGCAAGGAAAACAGCACAGACGCTTTCCCAGTCTCAAGTGTCGATTTATTGACTTTGGCAACTCTGGAGCTCATGTTTACCTTGTCATGGCAATAAAGTTATTGAAATTGAAGTTGAATTGAATTGACAGACACCAAGAAATATAGCTAAGGAGGCCTGAGTCCATTTTTTATTTATAGGATTCAGCATAGTGTATCATATTGACATTTAATGAAGGCCCAAAACATTCCCAAACTGAGAAGCAACGTAGAACAGAACAGCAGATTAACCAGCAACTGTCTATTTATCAGGGTTTTATAGAATGAAGTATGAAGGGTGGGCCTTGAGGTGGTCACACAGTGAGTCAGCACTATTAGTATGGGACAACATGTATTCTCCTCTACAATAAAAGAACATTTGTGTACCTCCTGCCCAAATCTAGGAGTTTTAAGAAAGGTCACTGGCCATTCAGGCTTTTCATTATTTTCCTTATTTTTAAAGAATTCCTGCTTTTCTTCGCACAGGAGATTGACGGTGTATTTTTCACTTCACAATGAAATTGAACTCCTTTATCCCCTTTCATTATTTGGCTACATTTATTGAACATTCATCAGCATAGTAGATTTATTACATGAGCCATCCAAATAAGAATAGCAAGACAAGACCTTCATCTTTAAAGAAATTATAACCTAAAAAAAGGAAAGAAAATAAACTCTGAATTATGTTGTAAAGTTCACAGTATTACACACAACACACAATACACATGCACAATGTTTGTAAAGGGAATATGAGGTTTCTGGCCTATTGGTCTGATCATTGATTACAACAACTCAGAGGAGACTTGATGGAAGTGAGCTTAGAATGATTTGGAATGGAAAGAATATGTGGCATTAAGACGATACCTTAGATCAAGGTGTAGTAAAGGATACTACACTTGATCTTAGGCAAAAGGTTGTGAACTGATAGGGTCCTTACAATCTGAATTTGTCTCTGTCTGTCTGTCTTGGTCAATAAAGAGATTTGGAGCTTATACATTGTGGATGCCCACTTTCATGTAACAATGGCAAGAATGAAGTAGTTACAGCAGAGTTAGTAGAGCTTGGATTTACAGTCGGTTGCATAAAATTTAGCTTGCTATTCTGTCTTAGTGGAGTAAGAAACTGGATGCAGAGCCACTGACAAGAAAGATGCTCTTATATTTGCAAATTTAGGGTATGAATATTCATATGTATTTGTCTTCCTTAAATTATTTCTGGCACAAGGATGGATATAAATTATAATTAATATATAAGATGATAATCACATAACTGCTTGAGACTTGATTTTCTTACTTGAAAAGTAGAAATGATGTCACCTACAAGCAGGTCTCTGCAAAGATTATATGGGGAAAGGCCTTTTGTCATGAAAGAGACAAGGTTATTACCGTGGAGATGGCCTCCTGACTGTCACTGAGTTAGGACTCTCAAACTGCCATTTTGCTGAATCAGGGTTTACTTAGACAAATACTTCTAACTTTTCTAAATGTTTTAGCACATTCTTCTGAATGAAAAACTAGATTGTTTTCTTGCATCATTCTTCAACATTTTACTTTTGGGCTTTTCAATTTAGCTCAGGTATGAACTGGTGTTTTAATCTGTGATGGTTTCTTTACAACATGTTAGGAAAGAGAGGAATTTAACATTATCGGAGATGGATACCAAACCAATTTAAGACTTTTGGAGAGCAGAAAAATCATACTTACTTCATCCTTTTTTTTTTTTAATGAGAGAAACCTTTAAGAGAACTACATTAACCACAGGAATATTCTAAGTACTGTCATGCAATAAAGTCCAGCTGTGCAAGTAGTGCTACCTCATGTATAATGCACAAAACACCAAGCTGCAGAATTTAAAGTAATTTTAAGAATTATGGGTGGAGATGGACACATTTCTTTTTAAAGGTACTTCTAAATTGAAACTCATGCAAATGTGCTGTAGACATTTATATTATATACACTCCCCCCTATTTTTTTCTGTGATCTGAAATATGGCTCATGTTTCCATTCATATTATTGACTTTATTCCATAATCTGGTTTGAGAGACAGCGTGAAAGTAGTTTTTTGTTGTTGTTTCCTTTCACTGTAAGAAGATCAGAGTTCAGAAGCACTATTAATGCCCAGATCTTTGGGAAAAGAGATTTCATATTTCATAAAATCTTTTCTGAATGTCCAACACAATAGAAAGACAGACACATGCACAGATACATAGTTACAGAAATCACATTCACTCTGATATGCTTATTAATGGTTATTGTTCAGTATTCTTTAAAGGAGAATTTCATGAATTGCACTTCTCTTCTGCAGTCACAGCAGATATATGATTCAGTACTTATGTTGAGAAGGGTGTTGTGTATTCTTCAAGTTATGGAAATTTCAAGTCTAGAAAACGAAGGAGTCTAGTTAATATCTCCAGAGACAATGGAGATTGTTACACTCCATAAAATTGTTTTTGCATTTATATCCCATGCATGATCATCATCTCTTATCAAAGACAAAAGTTAAACACCTTCCTTCTGCACCAGAGAAAATCCTTTTGACAAGGAAGCCAAACCATCTGTATGCATGAATTATATAATACCTTTAGTTTTTCTATATCAAAAGTTACGTTGATCAAGTTTAAAGAGAAGCTTTGGACTGATACTAGGTGTCTTCACTGAAAGAATGTTCAGATATTTGGGAAAACAAGGTATCTGGATGTTGCAGTGAAGGTCAGACACTTGCATTGACAAATCAACTGTTTTCATAGTTGTCAACAGAGTCTCTAGTATGCACAAGTTGTCAGGGCATAACTGTGTTCATCCTGTGTTCTATATGTGTTGAATATACACACACTATAGGCACTTTTACTGCCACTCGTGGTTAATTTTCAAAGTTATGAGATCAATACTTAATCTTGCCACAGATGACCACGTAATCCTTCAAACTGCCCTATCCTGCCTGTGAGTCAAGAAGATATAAGAACATGGTTATGTCTGATTGTATCCCTAGAACCTCAACTTAGTATACCAATTTGACTGTTTGCCCCACTATTTTTTATACAGTTACTCTGTAGTCCTCTGAATTGGCAATTAAGCTGGACCAACGACAAGCTGTGAATTTCATGTTCAAGGTATTATCATTTTAGAGACTCAGGGGATATGGAAGATCCTCTTGTTCTAGTAAAAGAACATTTTTCAAAGCAACTATTAAGGGGAATTTTATGGTCAAATTCCAAAACTGACTTAAAGATATATTTATGTTCAAGAAATTCCATTTCTCTGACCAGTCTTCCATGATGCCTATAATTTCCACACTGCTCATCATCATCCCTTTAGGCTATAGCATTTTTTTTTCAACAATGCCTCTAAGAATAAAGTTGAGACATTAAGGGTTGTGTCTTTGGCATACTGCTTCTGTGAACACTGTTGAGTAAATGGATATATCCAAATAGTCTATGGAAGGAAATTGCACAGGGCAGATGAGTTTTGTTTGATAGTATAAAAATGCATTCATTCACCCACTCATTCATTTAAGCCTTCTCTTATTTATTATTAGACCTGCTTTTATTAATTTTCCACTGTGGAGAGTGAATGATCAAAGGAGATTTTGATTGCTAATCTTGGGTCTGGTGAAGGCAATGGCACCATAGGCAAGTCATCCCTGTGCATAAAGCACAGAGGTCTGTAAGTTAAGGGTGGTGATCCTAAGACTTGTGAAAAGAAAGATCATATCAGTTAAAGACAAGTGTGTCCCACATCAACCATTCTCTGGTGCTCCTTGACCACTGTCTACATCACTGGGATAGTTAGAGAGGTAGAGGAGATTGTTGAGTCTCATAAACAAGGTCAGGGTGGAAGGACACCCAATGTAGTACTGTTGCTTGCCCCAAAAAATGCATGCCAGGGCTTCTAGCACAGTTCCTGCCTGCTATGGTCCTCTAATACCCCTTTACAGTTCCAGGTTGCAGATCCAGAGTTAGGATCTCAATGTTAAATTAGCCAATAGGATGATTCTTAAAAGAAAGATGTAGAGGGGAAAAACAGACTATTAAACAAATACAACAGTCCTTCAGGTTCCATTCTCTTAAAAGCCAAACTCAAGATCTTAATGAACAAGAAGGTTATCATGACCCATATTGTCATCCTGCTCAACCCCCGCTTACTTCTCTGAACTCAGTTCTCTCTCCACTCCCTACAGAGTAAGCTCTGTGAAGTCATTAGAACAGTGCCTGATCCTTTAAAGCATTGCATAAATGTTGATGGATTTAACTGCCATGTTCTGTACCTTCTCTGAGTCTTATTTATAAAGATGAGAATATACTGCCCATCATTCAGAAAAACTTAGAAGATACAAAAAGGACAATACACATCAAGGATCTGACAGTATCCTACACAATTGGTACTCAATACATTTTTGTTTGACCTCATATTCACTTTTATTCCTCCAGATGCAACAATAGTAATATTTATTGTATTCTTTCTATATGCAAGTTTTTATGTTGAAAACTTGATGAGCATTACCTTATTTATTTTTCTTAACCCTGCAAGCTAGGTAGTAGTATTGCTTCTATTTTATAGATTAGGATTAGAAAAAGCTAAATTATTTCCCTAAGATCACAAGTCATTATATTTTCAAAGGATGATGCTAATTGGGTTTCCTACACTTGGCCATGATGCTATCCTACCAGTGGCATAAAGAATATGAAACTGCACCCATGAGCTTGATTTACAGTGAACTTAGATGACTAAGATAGTGTCTAAGTGCCAAAAAGTGAACTATAAATGTCTCCCTTACCAACTTACATTATAATTCATTTGCATGTTTGCTTGCTTTTAACTCAAAGTAGCTTAAGTAACCCAACAAACTTTTTAAGTTCACCTGAAACATCCTGATAAAAACCCATCCTTGATTCTAATGAGCTGATAGAATGAAGGTCTTCATATTATTAAATTAGATGTATTATTTATCATTGATTCCTTACTTGCAAGGAGCCATGATTTAAAATTATACTTATGCGTGTTTTATTGCACTTAGCATATTTTGAATTCTCAAATCAAAATTTTTACATAGACATCATTAACCCCATTTCACAAGGTCATTGGAGAAGTTAGGACATTAACCTACAGCCACACAACTATTATGTGGCAAAAACCTTAAATTATGGAATTTGAATTTCAGCAATTGATTTTCATAGGAGTTAATATAACTCAAACCTAATTCAACTCCTGTGCTCTTAACCATTATATTAAACTATAAAGTGCAATATAAATTATGACTTTTCTTCTATCATTATTCCACATGGAAATTTATTCTCTGGAATGCCTTCATGAGAACTTCAAGTTCCCATCTACAGAATCCCTTTTCACCATCAATTATTCAAGGAACTGAGTTGACAATCACTCTCACGAGTATCAGAAAACAAAGGTCAAAGATGATTTGGGCATAACAACCCAATGACTCATCAAGGGACTATGTGACCACTTGCACTGAATAGTCAAGTGAAGTAAAAGTCACTTCAGATAAAACATTGACATGAACTAACTAAAATCAAAGGTTGGCCATCTTCCCCAAGTGGTGTGCCAAGACTCTCACCTCTTGCTGGGTAGAGGAGAAGTTTGCACACTCTTTTACTGCTGATGTTCCAGCTGTCAAGGGTGCAAACTTGTCATCTGCCAAATCAACTTTGGCTTGAGACTTGAGGTGAAGAACACTTTTGTGGAGTATATTAAACATCAGGAATAACAGCACTCATGTAGTTAAGCTGCTCGAAAATAAGTTAGGAGCACTTTGGCATCCCATACAATACATGCGTGATCAGTCAGCTGTTTCTTGCAGCCAATGTAATCCTTCCTTTTAAAAATTTTCCCCAGCACAAATGGAGGACTCCGTGCTTCTTTACGATAATTTGCTCTTGCAGTCTCCAAATGAATTTCTCAATACCAGTGACCAGTTTGCTCCCACATTTGCTGTCGATGCCAAACACATTCTCTTGCTTAGCATGGCTCTTAAATTCATTCAGCAGTATCTGTTTTAATCTTTCAGCATGCGTCAAGCACCTTTGTAGAATATGTCTGCTTCCAGGTACACAAGCTGTTTCACACACACACACACACACACACACCCTATAGTGTGTCTCCCAGTCACACCCAGGACAGCATTATTTCTTCAGCATTATTTCAACAACAAGATCAAAGACCTGATGAAGTGACATAAAACTATAAGCCACAGTTTCATGACAACATCTAAAAGTTTGGCAGGAGGACATCATTAATATTTGAGAAGATTCCCTGCCTTTTGGCAGAAATTCTGGCCACTGCTTTCCAATTAGCATGCTTTATGGCTAGGGAGAAGCTGGTTTCTCAATTGTAAGTACCTTCTCTGACTGAAATCTTATTCTGCGAGATAAATTACAAAGGAATTTGTATAATTTTACGGAGACTCTAACTTCACTACAAGATTAATACGGAAACAAGGCTCTCCCTCAAGTGTTCTCTGTGTTCTTCAGAGAGTTTTCTTCATTATGTCTTCCAAATGCTCTGCTTTGCTAATGGAACATTAAATGGTATTCCTACCAGGAGGTGTGGGATGAAAGTTGCAGCTAATTCTCAGAAGAAAGATCTAGATGGTGACATTGCATTAGGGACTGATAGTGAATTGTTTACAATGGCACATCTTTCTTAATTTCCACTAGCTATGAGTTGAAACACAGTAAAACTTGAGCTGATCAAGATTAGACCTAAATAGACAAAAAACAAAACAAAACAGTGTCTCCCCAGTTTTATGATGGTGTCCCCTGGGCACAGACCCTAAATACCAATATCAAATGGATCAACAGGGAATTTTTCTGGCAACAGTATATACTTTGGAATATTTGGCACCATTTAAGTTTAAGGACATTGCTGACTTACTATTATATGAAAGTTACCCTAAACATCTCTCATTAGAGAGGATTTTGTCTTATTTAATGTGACTTCTCACCATTAGCTTGTTTTTAATGAAAACCTATGGGCTAGCACTCTGGATGTTCTACATTTACAATATGTTGGTAGAAAACATTATTTCCCTTATGGCATTTATGGTTTCCATTGAAAATCAGATTCAAAAATAGTCTACATTTACATTAAGAGATCTTGAGGTACCTATCAAAACAGATCTTGAGATACCCATCAAAATAAGTGTTCATCATCCTAAACAATCCTAATAATACATGCTTGGAACTTGAAATGTTACTTTTCCAGTTAATATTGAAAATAGGTAAATCAGTTGTTGCTTGTATAAACACATACAAACTGTGAGGTACAAGGATTTATAATAATCATATCATGTATCTACCAATGCCTTATCATTAACAAATTTGAGATAATATATTTTCACATAAGAAAACATTACTGAGAAAATCAAAATGTCTTTGACAGTCATTATGTCAAAGTAAGTTTTTTTCTAGACTATCGCTCTCTTTTAAACTATAAATCCTCAGGACGAGGCTCTGTTAGAGTCTCAATCCAGGAACAAAATTTAGGGAGCTTAAAAAAACCTCAGTAAACAATATAAATAACATTTTAACATAACATAATTTTAAATAATCAAAATTATAGTGCAGCCAATATGTTGTTTCCACAAAAAATTACAAATACAGCTACCAGATGATTTAACAATCTCACTTCAAAATGTATCCAAAGCCAGGGCAATAAGACAAGAGAAAGACATCCAAGGAATCCAAATAGGAAAAAAAGAAGTCAAACTATCACTATTTGCAGACGATATGATATTATACATAGAGAACCCCAAAAACTCCACAGAAAAGCTAATTCAACTCATCAATCAGTTCAGTAAAGTGGCAGGATACAAAATCAACACGCAAAAGTCAGTAGCCTTCCTATACACAAACAATAAATCTGAAGAAGAAGAAATCAAAAAGACCATCCCTTTTGTTATTGAAACAAAAAAAATCAAATATTTGGGAATAAATCTAACAAAAGAGGTAAAGGACCTATACAAAGAAAACTATAAAACACTGTTAAAAGAAATAGAAGAAGACACAAAGAAATGGAGAGACATCCCCTGCTCATGGATTGGAAGAATAAACATTATTAAAATGGCCATCCTACCAAAAGCAATATACAGATTCAATGCTATTCCAATCAAAATTTCAATGTCATTCTTCAAAGAAATAGAACAATTATTGATGAAATTCATATGGAATCACCAAAAACCCCGAATAGCCAAAGCTCTCCTGAAAAAAAAAGAAGGGAATGGAGGCATCAGACTCCCAGACTTCAAACTATACTACAAAGCCATAATCATCAAAACTGCATGGTATTGGAACAAGAACAGACATACAGACCAATGGAATCGAATAGAAAATCCAGAAATAAACCCACAGATTTATGGTCAACTAATCTTTGACAAAGGAGCAAAGAATATGCATTGGAGCAAAGAAAGTTTGTTCAATAAATGGTGCTGGGAAAACTGGGTCGCTACATGCAAAAGAATGAAGCTTGACCACCACCTCACACCATACACAAAAATCAACTCAAAATGGATTAAAGAACTAGACATAAGACCTGAAACCATAAAATATATAGAAGGAAATATAGGCGAAACACTACGTGATTTGCACATCAAAGACATCTTTACAGACACATCACCCAAAGCAGTGATAGTGAAGGCAAAGATAAACAGCTGGGACTACATCAAATTAAAGAGCTTTTGCACAGCAAAAGAGACAATAACAAAAACAAAGAGAAACCCCACCAACTGGGAGAACATTTTTGCACCCAACACTAATGATAAAGGACTGATCACAAAAATCTGCAAAGAGCTGATGAGACTCAACAACAACAAAGAAAATAATCCAGTCCAAAAATGGGCAGAAGAGCTTAAAAGAAACTTCTCTGAAGAGGAAATGCAAATGGCCAACAGGCATATGAAAAAATGTTCAACATCACTTGTCATCAGGGAAATGCAAATCAAAACTACCATGAGATACCATCTTACACCAGTGAGAATGGCACATATTAAAAAAACTAGCAACAACAAATGTTGGCGAGGGTGTGGAGAAAAAGGAACTCTTCTGCACTGTTGGTGGGAGTGCAAACTGGTCCAACCACTGTGGAAAGCTGTATGGAGATTTCTGGACCTACTAAACATAGAGCTTCCATATGATCCAGCAATTCCACTCCTAGGTATTTACCCAAAGGACACAGAAACATCAATTCCAAAGAACACCTGCACCCCTATGTTTATAGCAGCACTGTTTACAATAGCTAAGCTTTGGAAACAACCCAAATGCCCAAAAATAGATGACTGGATCAAGAAGATGTGGTCCATATATACCATGGAATATTACTCAGCATTCAAAAAAGATAAACACATGCAATTTGCAGCAACATGGATGGCGCTGGAAGGGATCATGCTCAGTGAAATAAGCCAAAAAGAAAAAGAAAAATACCGGATGGTCTCACTCATAGCAGGAATCTAGAAAACTTAAATAAGGGACCAGGAAAATGAATAACTATAAGAAAGTGAAAATCAAAATCAACAAAAAACTATGAACCAGAGACACTTTTAGGGGGGCGGGGGTGGGAGGGGAGGGATTGGGGTCAGAATGGGGGGGCTGCAATTGTATGGGGAATATAACAATAAAATTTAAAAAAAAAATGTATCCAAAAAAATGAAAACAGGATCATAACAAGATACCTATACTCCTATTGTGAACACTGGCATTATCCACAATAGCCAATATCTGTGCAGGAAACAACCAAAGTATTTATCAAAGGATGAAAAGATAAACAATATGAATGGATAAAGAACACACATGCAAACACACTGTGAAATATTATTCAGCCATGAGAAAGAAGAAAATCCTGCCATTTGCAAAAAATATATATATATGGACCATAAGATATTAGGTTAAGTAAAATAAGTCAGATAGAGAAAAGTGAATACTGCATGATGTCATTTATACATAGAACACAAAAGTGAAATTCATAAAAAGCAGAGACTAAAATGATAGTTACCAGGGGCTTAGATGTGCACAAAATGGATAAATACTGTTCAAAGCATATAATCTTCCAGCTATAAAATAAATTGTGGGGATATATTGTACACATCTGTGATTGCAATTAACAATAGTGTGTTGTGTACTTGAAAGTTGCAAAGAGAGTAAATCTTAAGTGTTCTCACCACAAAAAAAGAAATAATAGTATGTGACCTGCTGGAGCTGTTAGTTAACATTATGATTGTCAACATTTTGTAATTTATAAATAAGTATATCAAATCAGCAACACAAAACTTACACAGTTTTACCAGTTATATCTCAGTAAATCTGGAAAATAGGTTTGTCAGGCCCAAAATGCTCAAAATTAATACCCAAAATGCATAATGAGCAAAATATGCATTGAGCAAAATCAATTAGGAATATTACTAATTTTTCCTTTCTTACATTTCATCATGGCTCACCAGGTCACAAGACCATCTGTATTTCTCTTTCAGGATTAATAGATCAAAGAAAATATTTATATTATTTGTGTAACAATAGTTTTAGCAGTGATGTTATACTAATTTTAAATAAATTAATGGGTGACTTCCTCTCTCTGCCTAGATGATAAGATACTGGAAGTAAGGAGCTCTATACATTTTATCTTAAAGTAGATTATTAATCTTTTTTTAAATATATATTTATTTACTTTTTACATGGAAGAACTGGGGTATAGGCCAGAAGTGTGGGAAGTGAGAGAATTCACCAGAGGCAGATTGGGAAGCAGAATAGGCAGAGCCACTGAAATATACTGCTGAGGGGAGCAGCAGGCGAGACAGGAGAGGTCTGCTGTGCCCTGTGGGTTATCTTCCTGGCTGGGGATTGAACTCAGGCCATAGTGGTGACAGTGCTGAGACTTAACCCCTAGGAAGGCCTAATTATTAATCTTTGAAGACTACTTAAAACTCAAGACAAAAGGGAAAATTGTCTTGTTAAGAGAATATTGAAATGAAAATGTAACAGTTCCAGCAAGATACAGAGGAAAGAACAGTGGTTTCTTCAAGTTCTTCTTGTGTAAGGCAAGTTACTTAACTCGTCTGGTCCATCTGTCATGTGACTATTTTAATATTTATCTTCTTGAGAGATTCTGAGCATTAAGAGGAATCAACATTGTGACTGTGAAGTGTTCAACCCACTGCAGACACTGAGGTAGTTTCTCCTTTTTACTTAGAATTCTCTCCAGGATATCCTGGGCGAGTTCACCTTTCATCTTGAAGATCCCAACCGAATAGGAAACTGATCACTGTTATCTCAGAGCATCCTTGCAATGTGCACGCTCGCTTGCCAGCCCTGCTTCCCACCTTCCCTGACCCTGGTCCACATCCTTCCCTGGCTGTCCAACCTGGGGCATGCACCAGATGGCAGTGTCCCATTGAGGACCAGCTCTCCTGGCCTTGGAGCTCACAGCCCAAGTGACCAGTCACTTTGCCATATCCCTTGTGTGTTACAGGTCAACAGCATGAGCCCTGGGGCCTGGTAGATGTTCAATGTAAAAATAAACACTGGAAAATCTCTGAACACATTCTAGTCCCCTTCAAGTGCAAAGCTTTTTATTTACAAGGTCAATTGGAAGAGGTACATCAGTGATGTGGCAGTAAACATATACTTCAAATAAGTTTTTTGTCAATATTCTGTCAATATTTATAGTTTCATGCACTTTAATCAGTACATAATGATCCCTTGTGTGCCCCTCACACACACGGCCAGGTTCTGGGGCTCCAGGTCTGAGCCATGCAGTCCTCTACTTTCATGGAGCTCACTGTTTAGTAGAAGATGGTGTGATGCTACTAATAATAGTACAATGTGATCTCTGTTATGCTATTTAACCCAGATGACAGCACATTTTTTTTTATTTTTATCATATAGGCATCTGCCTTGGAGTTGATGCATTTCTGGATTTTAGTATGTTCACTTACCTTCAGCTAAGAGCTCTCAAATCTCACGGATCATGTTGTTCTCCATTTAAAAGTATGATGAACATTTCTATCTTGCTGCAATCTATCACCTATGTGATTTTGGAGGCTTTTTCTCATAACCACAGTTCATGACTAAACAGTAGGGGATGCCTGAAGTTTCTGTTCTGTCTGTTCATTTATCCTACCAACATGTGCTAGGAGCTGCCAGGTACTGTGCTCAGGGATATGTAAACATGAATGAACTATAGTTGCAAGGCCATAAGTCTAATAAAAGGTTAATAATTGGTAAGATTCTGAAGTTCTGCCAAGTGAGTGTGTGGGGGGTGTGTTTTTGTGTGTGTGTACATATGCAGTTTTCAGTTGCTGTTATTACTTTTGGCGAGGTTCCTGAATGGACAGCTGAGACATTTGCAGGAGGGGGCATATGTGTGTGTGTGAGTGTGTGTGTCCATGTATGTTGTGGGTGTGGGGTAATGACTGCTGAAGTTAAAGACCACCTCTCTGTGCAGTAACCAAAGACTCACTTGCCATCCAGGATGGCCAAACTCAAAAAAATCATAACAGGAGTCAGTTTCTTCTGGTCACATTTCATTCCCTTTGCCCCCTATTTACTCCTTCCCCCTCTCTTTGTCCTGAGCCAACCTGCCTCCCGCCTCTGACCAGAGCAGTCAGACACCTCCTGTGACCTCTAAGGACTCACAGGAATCTGATTTTCCTACAGACCCGCCAGCTGGAGCCTTGGGAATCTGATCCACTCTTGGACCTTTCACATATTCAGCAGTGGCATTTCAGAGTAGGCGCCACCCAGATCCCTGCCTCACTTGCGCCCCAGTATGCACAAGGTCACCATCCAGGGCATTTCAAAGACCCACAGGGGCAGGGGCTTGCTGAACCCAGGAATGTTGCTGCCAAGACTTGGGGAAGCTCAGCAAGGAGGAAGTTTATAGGGTTGCTTGGCCAAATGGAGCCCCAAAGGTGCCTACCAGAGCTGAGCATGGCCAGCAGATCAAAGTTCAGAGTGAGCTGGATAATTATCTGAGATTTAGAGGCAAAGGGGTTTCTAAGCCCTCTCTTCTCCTTTCTCAAAGCGTGGATCACATGCTATCCTCTCTTTCACAAGAGGGAAGGAATGAAATAGCGCCTGAAATCCAGACTTATCTGTGGCATATTGGAAAGGCCATCTGCTTTTTTGGCTGATGATGCTTTGGGAAGCATCTTTGTGACACTGTCCCTTCTTCTGATGCACAAAATCTGAAGCAGAGCCTAGGAATCTGCATAAAACAAACTGCTTACCTGTTTTACCAATGCAGCCTATGGAAACGGCTGCTTAAAATTTCCTTCTAACATGACACACTGATTCTATTATTTCTAGAATACAAAAAAAAAAAAAATTAACTGTAACACAAGCCAGAAAGCAGACAGGAGCAAAGTCAAGATTAGAACTCAGGTCTCCTGACACCCATCAGCTGCCCACATTGCAACCTACATGAGTCCAGCAGATGCTTCCAGGTGGGGAGGGTGAGAGGAGTAGGCATAGGAAGGCAGATGGGTGCTTGCGAAGCTTCCCAGGCTTCCAAAAATAAAAACTCATTGTTTAAAGCTGCAAAAGGAGAATCAGGAAAGAAACAAGTCATGACCTCTGGAAATGAGATGATAAAACAAAACAAATTTCTAAAAATGGAGGGAGGTATGAAAGAATAGAGAAGGGGAAACCCTTAGTTGAATCGGATGATGTGTTTTGGGACGGTAGCTGGGCTCGCGCTGGAAAGCAAGTCATGGGGCCTGAGCCACCGGCCAAATAATAATTGGTTGGAATTTGAAACAGACAAATGACTCCCCCAACGAAGGGAAGGGGGTGCCAGAAAGGTAGGTAGGGCAGGTACAGATGTTCTGGAGACAGCAGTTAGCGCCAGCATGACCCATCCAGGACACACGCTACAAATCCCAAGGTCACTGAAGAGATGACATAGGCCGAAGAGCGTGATCACCTTGACCGCTGGTGACTGAGCCTGTGCTCTGGGCCAGGTGCTGCTCTCTTGCCAGCACTATCCTTTGCGGTAGCAGAAATGATTCCTGGTGGAGCTAGTGAGACTCACCCTCTTGTGTCCTGACTTGCCCAGTCTCTTGCCACAGTCTTGGGAGGGGTCCTAGAAATGTGTTCCTACAATCATATGTTCTATGCAGTTCACAGTGTAGATTTTTTTTTTATTTTTATTCATGTACAATTATGCTGTGGGGTCCACATAATCTGACCTCTTGGTACGGTCTGGTTGGGGATTCTGGCTTTGATGCTGCCACTTACCAATTGTGCTGTTATAGACATAAGGTATTTTCTCCGAGTCTCACTCTTCTGTAAAGTGCAAGTATCTCCCCATCTAACTTTATAGCATAACTCAGAGGACCAATTTATTTACTTAAGGATTCATGTCAAAATATACGGACATAAGTGCTTAGCTCCAGGTCTTTTTCTCCGATGCAATTATTCACAAACATGTGAAGACTGACTCAGCTGTGACTTGGAGGGGTTGAGTCCAGCTCTGGGATAGAACACTCACTGCCAAGAAAATCTTCAGTGGTAATTTGTCTAAACACAATCAGACCCCCAGCAACCCCCCCACAAATACTGAACTGCCTTACTTCAAAGATTCCTTATCTCCCTGTGTCACAGAAAGAGTCCACATGGAGGTGAATTATAAACAAAAGTGTTTCTGGGTCATTGGCTTTGCATCAATTACTTATGACTCAGGTCTGATTGGGAAGCCACTGTTCATAAAGCCACTTTCTAGTCGTGAAAGCCCTTTTCACATGTGCGGCCAGGCTGCCGCTGATGTCTCATCATTTGACTTTCTTCAATGTGGTACTTTGAAGATGCAGAAACAATTTAAAGGAAATGTCTTCTTCCAGCATGAACCTCCTTTGTGAACAGCTGTTTCATTCCTCCAAGATCCCTGATGGATTCCTTTCTCCTGCCTCTGGAATATCCATCCTTGGAGGAAAGGTCCACTTGTATTACTGATAAATTCTGATATTCCCTTGGCTGCTATCTTCTCTTTCAGGAAGGTCTGCAGGCCTTCCTAGCAGTAGACCACCAAGCTGAGATGAGGGAGCCAGGAGGACACATAGGCATGATTGGTGAGTCAGAAAGAAATAAAGCATTAAGACCAAGATGTACCACGTTCCTACAACATAGCAGACACTCCGTGCATTTTGTCTCATGTTATCCTTCCTAGTAAAGAGAGAGGAAACTATTATAAGACCTGCTTTTCAGCAGAGGAATCCGCACCTCATGGATATGGAGTAACTTTCCAAAGGTCAGTAATGAATGGAAGAGTGAAAGCCAGTCTCAGACTCTGGTCTTTCAGAAATCAAAGCTCATGCACATTTCCCTGCACCCTGCTTCCCCCCTTCAAGGAAAGTAAGGCAAACCATATTTCTCTTGCCTCAAGTTATAAATTGGATTTAACCAAGTGGATTGCCACACCATCAGATGGCATGCCCACTTCCTAGTTTGTTTTTAATTCCACATAATCACAATGGCTGCAGTCTTAATCCCCTGAATGGTGGAGCACACATGTTGGTTCCACGCCAGTCCTCAGGACCCAGGCACCAGCTAATGCAAGCAAGTGACTCAGTTTGAAATCTGACTTGGCATCCCTGGGTGGGGACTGTCAGTCAGGACTCATTATCACAAAGTCTTCCCCAGGCCATCGCTCCTCCCTGCAAGGGAGCAGCAGCTTTGCCACTTCGGGCTCCACACAAAGCTCTGTTTGTGTAGCTCCATGGCCCCCTTGTCAATAATGAAATGGCCATGTGTGAGGGGCTGTGAAGAGATCCAGATAACTGCCAAGCCTGCCAGCTGCACTGGAATGTTTTGAGTACTTGGGATTTATGAGTAATGATCTCGGAGAGTGCAGTCATTTGCTTTGAAGTGGGCCATCGTGAGCTAGTCCTGGTTTTAGGGGCACTGCCAGAGCACTCTCCCCCACTGAGCTGTGTGTTCTTAGGGAAGGCTAAGTGAATATTTCATGGTTAATGATACAAAATTGGGACTTTTTCCCTCTGCTTTTATTTACCCATCCATTCATGTAATAAATATTTATTGAGCAACTACTATAATCTGTTCACTTTACTAGAAACATGGAAAGCAAAGATGAATAAAGCATAATCTGTGCTCTCAGTAACTTAAAGTTTGGATAGGGAGTTATGCATATAAGCAAAATGTAAGTGGTAAAGTGTTCTGTGCATTATAATGGAGAATGGTTTCAATGAGATTAGGGAGGAGAACGAGTGGATGGAGTATTCAGGGAAACTTCATAGAGGAGGTCTTTGCAAGACAGCATTTTCAGTGGGAAGAATAAAAATCATGGAATGAAATCAATATCAATTTATGTCCTACTGCTAACATTGAGCTATGTTGTCATAACCTTGACTTTCACCTGCCCTAGCCTCATTTGTAAAATGACAGTGACACGATCTATGTCTGCCACTGAGATTTGTGAGCTTTGAATAAGAGTCCTGTGGGACAATACATTTTGTTGTTGTTGTTGTTATCATTGGTTATAATTCAGTACTTTTCCAGGAAGACAGTCCCTCTGCGTCAGATGGGTGATTTTCCTAGGCATGCTGTCTGAACTTTGGTATGTGAATGTTTCTTTTTACCCATCTAAGAGGTGCCAAGAGCAGAGAACCTTGACCTTACAGATTAGAAATGTGAGCTGACAAAGGAAAGATCTTAGCAACACCCAGGCCCATCTAGTGGTGGGCACTGCCCATTGTCCCCCTGAAGACACATGATGTGGTTGACAACAAACAAATGTGTTAGTCATTTCCTCATGCTGTCCTTCTGGAACAATCAGAGTGTCCAATATTCATATTCTCCAAGGGAGTCCTGGCAGAAAGTAGAGAGTTATGACTACTCTGCCATCATTGTCTTTTGAGACTAGTCAGTTTCCTCTTACATTTGGGATGCTGAAGCTGCTTAATATCAACTACTCAATCAAATAGAGCAATCATTATTATTACTGCATCAGTCAGATCAGTCAGAGCTCTGTATTGCGACAAAAGCTGACTCTGACTTATAAAGAAAAATGTATTGAGAATGTGTGCAGAGAAACTTTGAGAACAAATTCCATATCCATGGAATCTTTGAGCAGACTGGAGAACCAGGCTAAATGTTGATCTTTTCAAGAGATGGCCTGATAAAAGCATATGAGAGTACCCTGCTGGCACCACCATCATAAATGAGATGCCACAGCTCTCCCCTCGGAACTTGCTATTTCTCAGGAATTCACATTTATCACAAGGGCATCTAGCAGTAATGCCTCCTGCTTTGCCAGGAATTCACCATTGAGGCATGGCTACTGGCGCCACTATCATACAGGAAAGGGACTCTGAGTTCCTAACTTCTTGCATCACTAGAGCGCTGCTGATTTGTGGATCTAGTTGGAAAAAAGACTGGGTGACTTTGACCTTTTATCTTGAGAAAGTAAGGAATCACAAACAGAAATAATTCTGGAAAGAAGAACCAAAAACTATAAACAGGAAAAAATATCTACTATAATAATTATTGTTGTCACCATTATTATTATTGCCTCTAGTGACTCATTAAACATTTATTGATTCACTAACAAGTATGAGACTTTGTGTGGAATTAAGGATAAAGGCAGTGACCCTAGTACTAAAAGAGCTTTTACTCAGAAACAATAAATTCTGTAAATATACAAGATGTGATTCTCTTGAAGTCATTGGAAGAAAAGGAATTTCATATTGTGTGACTATTAGGGCTTCATTTAGCCACGTAAGCAAAACTGAGTCTTAGGAGACATGTAAGATTTGGATAGAAAAAAAAATAAACAATGATGTAAAAAAAAATAAAAAAAAGAAATCCTTTTTCAGCTAGGAAGTTACAGTTCTCAAAACTAGCTTGTCTGAGAATTACCTGGAGAACTTGTGAAAACAGATCGCTAGACCTCTCTCCCAGACTTGGGGTGGTGTGTAGGACAAGAGTTGGCTGTGTCAGTGAGTAACCATAGTTTGAGGACTGCATTTTGACAACTGTTGGGTTAGAGAAACTTCAGGAATAGTGGCATGGGAGAAAAAATAACCCAATGGGACTTAAGCGGAAAAAGAAACAACTACATATCGAAGAGAATGGGTGCAGAGAAACTTTGAGAACAAAGTCAGAAAGTAAATTAGACCAGCCATTCAGGGGTGGATTGGGCTTGAATGCCCAGAGAAGAGTGTCTGGAGTTAATGCTAGGCAGGAGAAAATACTAGAATTTTGAGCAGTTGTTAACAAATAATTTGTAATGAAGACACGTGTGTGCTGGATATTATGCTAAGTGCTGAGAATACTGGAATGGGATTTTTTTTCACTAAGATATAGCAATTGGTTATTCTCAAATGAAAGGAAGAGAAGTATGTGAAGTGGGCTTAGGCGATTGCATCCCAAAGGAGAATGAAGGGCCCAAATAAATGTCATTTGAGAGAAACATGTATGATGTCCAAATAGAGACTATCGGCCTTACTACCATCTTGCTGTGTGAGCTTTGGCATGCTGTGTAACCTCTCTGGTTTTCAACTGCATTGCTTAAAACCAAGTGATCTCTCAGGAATTGACAGTTTCTGAAGGTACACAGTCTGGTGAGATAGGAGGATGAAGAGACAACTTAGAAGTGACTTCAACATTACGGGATAAGAGAACTGGGGAAATCAAAAATCTAATGAGGAAAACAGAAACAATGTCAACATTTTTTATCTTGACTAGAAAATACTATGACCTTGCCTCAAAGTAGAACAACTACCACAAACTAGTGCATGAGAAAGTCTTTGTTTGAAAAGTTGCATTCAATTTTGGAGGTTACGAATAGGTAATGTATTGGGAGGCAACAGATATGCATATAGATGAATCCTAATTCAATGCAAAGCTGTTAGTTTATTTATGTTATTAATATGATACCCTAGAGGATATAAACCAATTAAAAACCCATTTCAATTATTAATTGGGTCCCCTAATTGAAGGGACATAATAAATTAATTAAAATGTCCTCAGCTCTATTCACTAAGGAAAACATCTAAGTCAGGGAATGGATTGGACAGACAGATCAGTATTAAACTCTTCAATTGGGTCTTATCCAATGGCACATAGAAGTAGCCTGTTCCTCCCAAGAAGGGGTTTGAATAAGAAGACCTGGAGAAGAGAGATACCAAGATGAATTTCTCACCTAGCTATGCGGTTGGCGTGTCCAGGACATGCCAGTTATACACCTCAAGGCTCCGTTTACACAATTATAACGGGAAATAATGGAATCAAATAACTTAAAATATTCCTCTCTCATGGTAGCCGTTAAGACTCACTACATATGTGGGTCAATAATATCAATCCAAAAAATGTCCAATGATGAATCTTAATGGAGCATTTACTGAGCACACGCTTAGCCTCATCTTTGCTCGGAGTTAAAGGAGATGAAAAACTTTGCTTGTGAGCAGTGCACTTTCTCAGGTCAGAAGAGATGCTAAATTGATGAGAGGAGCAGGTCAAACTCACCTCTCTGCAAACCCTAGCTCTGCGCATGGGTCTCATTTAGTTCTGTGGTTCCTCAAGTAAAAACGGGGAAAACACCATCTCAGTGGCCATTTTTATTTCCTTCTTCTTTCCCTCCCTTATTCTCTCCTTTCCTTTCTTCTATATTAGGGTGACACTGGTTTTCAATATTACAGGGGACTTTCAAGTACAGGATCTCCCCCTTCAGATGGTGTTACCACACCACCCCCGCCCCCCTAAACACTCATAGTCTGTCGTATGGTCCATTTTGCTCCCTTTCCACTGTTTTCTCCCCCAGGCCCTCCCCTACTAGTAGTCTCAGTTCCACAATCAGATTCCTAGGGTTTGATTTGACCCCACACTTTGTTTCTTTGTTTTCCATGCATCAGTGACAACATCCCATCAGCAGGTGGATGAAAAGATTGCAGCACCTGGTGGACGGGGAGCCTGCAACACCAGGGTTGTTTAGTTCCCCACTTCTCTTCGCTATAAATAAAGAGGACTTGATGCTCCAGGCAGGCCTGGGGAGGGTGTCACATTGCTGAGGGACAGTGTTCTTTCCTGTTGCTTTGTACCGAAGTGTTAGTCAGTGTTTAGGAACATACAAGACGACACATGATTTTAACAGTCAGTGTTTCCTAGATAGAAATAAACCCCGGTAGAAGAGAAAATGAATTTGTTGCCCCTTATAATTTGGAAATGTATCATGTATAAATACGTGTGTGCATGTTAGAGGGCAGTAGTAGAATATAAATAAAATAAACACCCCTGTACCTAAATTGAACTTTAGTAGAATATAAATAAAATAAACACCCCTGTACCTAAATTGAACTTAAGAAATATTTGGAAAACTCTAGTATGTCCTGCAAACACATTATATTTCTTCACCATCACTAGTAGCTTTAATTTTGTGTGCTAATCTTTCACTTTTATTTATATTTTTACACATATCTGCATGTATGTGTATATATGCACATGTACACATGCATCCCTGAATACATCTAGTTTTATTTTCATCTAGTTCTGAGCATAAGTAAATGGAATAATACTGTCTATGTTCTACGATGACTTGCATCCTTCATACCAGCTAGGATTTTGAGTTTCATCTTTAGTGTCATACATAAAATTAAATCATCTTCACTGTAGCATTCCATTGAATGAATAACCCCCAATTTATAAATGTGTGCCCCACTGTTAATGAATAGAGTTTGCTATTGAATTCAGTGCTGTTGCAGTTATCTTTTCTCTCTCTTCTGCAAACCACATGGAAGAGTTTCCCAAAGCCACCTATCTTTGAGAGTGGTTTGCTGGGTCATCAGATATGCTCAGCCTTACTAACCCTGACAAATTGTTTTCCAAGGTCATTGTTTCAGTTTGGACCCTCACTTTCTGTGAATGCACAGCTTGATTAAGAGGACTTGGTATTTTCAACTGTTAGAGAGTTGCAAAGTGATAAGTGTAGTTAGCTGTTCTTGAACTATTTTTTTTAAGATTTATTTATTTATGCATACAAGAGCTGGGGTACAGGCCAGAAATGCAGGGGGGTTAGAGGATTCACCAGAGACAGAGTGGGGAGAAGAACAGGCAGATTGACTGAAGTACACTGCTGAGGGGAGCAGTGGGACAGTCAGGAGAGGTCTGCTGCGCCATGTGGGTAGCTCCCTAGCTGGGGATCAAACTCCTGCTGCAGAGCTGCAGATTGCTTCATAGTGTGGTGCTCAACCCCTTGAGCCACCAGGGAGGCACTGTTCTTGAACCATTTATAAAGTCAAGGATATTTTCATAGAGTTTTAGGTCCATTTGTGTTTTTCTTATTCTGAAATGTTGGTTTACATCTATCATCCATTTTTATAATGAATTGTCTTTTGTTCATTGAGTTAAAAAATATTTATACTAAGACTTGGCTGTTTTTATGTATTGCAAATTTCATGTTCAAGTTGTGACTTCACTTTTAATCTCTATATAGTCTCTTTAGAGAAATATTTTAATTTTGATGTAGTTTTTCTCTTATGAGCTGAAAATTTATCTTGTCAAAGACTTTTTTCAAGCCTAAGGTTACAAAAATCTTATTCTATCTTTTCCTTATAAAGTAAGATTTCTGCATTTAAATGGTTGAACTGTCTTTAACTTTTTTATGTATTAAGTAAGGATGCATTCCTTTTCTTCTCTTTTTGCTTTAAACTAGTGTCCGACATATCACTTAATAATTAGCTCTCTTCTCTGCTGATGTGCAATGGATATGTTAGGTGGATATAGTTCTCTATCTCACGCACATCAAATATCACTTTTATATGTTGATAGTGTATTTTTATTTCTTATTTCCTTCATCAAAATAAGGAGGTTTATTTTTATCCCTAGTTTGCTAGGAATTAGAACATGTATGTAGATATAGATATATAAATGATTGAGTTCTCTTATAGACTTAGGATACTATTGAAATGATAATATGCTTTCCTTGTATCTACTAATGTAGAGAATTGGTTTTCTTATGTTGAAGCACATCTGTATTCTCACACGAAGATTAGTTATAATGTAGTGTCTCTTTATGTATTATATTATTGGATTTGTGGTTGCTAATATGTTGTTTAGTGTTTTTTCCATTTATATTCATAAGTAAGAATGGTCTGTAATTTTCTTTTCTAATGCTGTGTTTCTCTAGATTTGATATCAGGTTTACATTAGGGTTATAAGATGAGTTGGATGTTTTTTCCCATTGTTTATTTTCTGAAATACGTAGCGTATGATTTGAATTATTTGCTCTTGAATTTTTGATAGAATTCACATAGACAAGCATTTGGACTTGCTGTTTTCCTTATGAAAGAAAATCTGAACTACTGACTTCATTCTTTAATATTTACAGACCTAAGTTTCTTGATTCTTCAGCAGTTTTAGCTGTTCTTTATTTTAATATATAATACTTTTGGTTGTCTTTTTTGTCTCAACTGTATGTTGAATTATGTTGTCATTTCATATTTATATCTATCAATCCATCTATCTATATCTATTATCTATCATCTGTCCTCTACCTACCTACCCACCTATCAATTATATATTATTACCAATACTTTTTTCAGTCTTGCCAGATTTCCTTCTCTGTTCATTTCTTTAGCCCTTTGACTTTTTTTTAAAAGATTTATTTATTTATGCATACAAGAGCCTGCATGGGAGTGAGAGGATTCACCAGAGACAGTGTGGGGAGCAGAACAGGCAGATTTACCTAAGTACATTGCTCAGGGGAGCAATGGGCGAGACAGGAGAGGTCTGCCGCACCATGTGGGTAGCTCCCTGGCTGGCTGGGGATCGAACTTGCGCTGCAGAGGCTGTGGACAGCTTCATAGGTTGTGTCTTAACCCTTTGTGCCACCAGGAAGGCCCTCTTCAGCTCTTTTTCAATGAACTATGTTTTATAGTTTTAAAACCTCTATAATAACATATCTATTTTTTCTCTTTCATCATTTGTGTTCTAGTGTTTGTTTTATTACTCTTCGAGTTTATGCTCTTCTTTCGCCTAAATAATTTAATTTATTTTAAGTATTTTTTAATAAAAGTATTTAAACTATATATTGTCCCGTAATTACTGTGGAATTTATATGTCTCCTATAAAATGTGTTTGTTTTTCCTTAGTAGTTTTTTTGTTTGTTTTTTTTAAAAGATTTATTTATTTATGCATACAAGAACTGGGGTGTAAGCCAGAGGTGTGGGAGGTGAGAGGATTCACCAGAGACAGAATAGGGAGCAGAACAAGCAGATCCACTGAAATACACTGCTGAGGGGAGCAGTGGGGGAGGCAGGAGAGGTCCACTGCACCTTGTGGGTTGCTCCCTGGCTGGCGGGATCCAACTCATGCTGCAGTGGCTGGTGATAACTTCATAGCCCTGTGCCAACGGGGAGGCCCCCTATAAAATTTGATGCATCGTGTTTTTTTTTTTTTTATAAATTTTATTGTTATATTCCCCATACAATTGCAGCCCCCCATTCTGACCCCAATCCTTCCCCTCCCGCCCCCGCCCCCCTAAAAGTGTCTCTGGTTCATAGTTTTCTGTTGATTTTGATTTTCACTTTCTTACAGTTATTCATTTTCCTGGTCCCTTATTTAAGTTTTCTAGATTCCTGCTATGAGTGATACCATCTGGTATTTTTCTTTTTCTTTTTGGCTTATTTCGCTGAGCATGATCCCTTCCAGCGCCATCCATGTTGCTGCAAATTGCATGTGTTTATCTTTTTTGAATGCTGAGTAATATTCCATGGTGTATATGGACCACATCTTCTTGATCCAGTCATCTATTTTTGGGCATTTGGGTTGTTTCCAAAGCTTAGCTATTGTAAACAGTGCTGCTATAAACATAGGGGTGCAGGTGTTCTTTGGAATTGATGTTTCTGTGTCCTTTGGGTAAATACCTAGGAGTGGAATTGCTGGATCATATGGAAGCTCTATGTTTAGTAGGTCGTGTTTTAACACAGTATGTCATGTTAAGGATGTTTGAATTTCCATTGTGATTTCTATTTGACCCTTGAGAAGTTAGATGAGCATCTAATTATCTGTTCTTTTTTGGTGATCTGTTTCCTCTCTGGATTTTTTAAAAATAGTTGATTGGTCTTTAGTGTTCTTCAGTGGATTCCTTTCTTGTCTAGCTTGATAATTTTTTTCCTGAAAAATGTGTTTTTTTTTTCTGAAAATATTGTTGATTTTCATCAGTTCAAGAAAATTTGCAGAAATTGTCTCTTTGATAGCATCTTTGTCTCACTTTCTCTATTTTCTGCTTCAGAGAGTCTAAGTAGAAATAGTTTTAAAAGTTACTTTTTCTTTCTATGCTGTATTATGTTATTTATTTGGTCCTATTTTTCAGTTTTCTGATAATCTCAGGATTATTCTACTTTCTTGTGTCTTCTTTCATGGCAATATTTGTCATACAAAAAATAATTTTCACATAGTTGAATTTATTAAAAACATATTTCACAGTGTTAGGTTTTTTTCTTTTCTAAAAATTGTATTACATGCTTCAGGTTTATATAATAAATATTCCATTTTTAAAATTCAATTTCATTTTATACTAATATGATTGAACCAACCAGATTGCAATGTGGAGGGAAAATCCAATACAAATCCAGACTTCTTTGTAGATAGAAAAAATATTTTTAAATAATAATTGCCTTTATGGAATTCAGAAAACTACAAGGTCCTTCGAAAAGGTGACTTTGTACTTATTACATAATAAAACTAGCATCAGTGGTTAACAAAAAGTAATTATGTTTTTGAAGTAATTTTATAAACAAATAAATGAACTTCAATAATGCATATTTTAATAAATTACCTCTAAATATCTGTAAAAAGTAATACACCTTAAACTAAATTAAAATCATACATAATTCATATAATTTTGTGTTAACATAGACCATCCATGTTTATGTATTTTATTTAGTTTCACTAATTATTTAAACATTATTTTAGTGTGCTCCTTATAAATACATTTAATAATTATTACATTAAGCTATAATTTTAATAAATTCATTTTATTATCTCCCTATACAATAATTCATTAACCTAAGTATTTGATGTTGGTCATTTAAATTTGTTATAATAGATTTTATTTCATAAATTTATTTGTGTAGCCAGAAATGTGTTTCTGTTGTGGTTTCTACTGTGTTGACATTAGAAGTTTTGCACTTAGACAAATTGAATATTGACCCAACCCCAACATACCAGCAGATTACTTGGCCCCTTTATTCTTCCTAAGGCCTATATAAAGGGTCTTCAATGGTATTGCATTTTAAAAATATACACTCATATGTGAACAAATATTAATTGACTCAACCCCTATTTTTCCTATTGATTGTATAACATATGAGCAGAATTACTTAAAGTATATGAATAGCTAAGGACTATGAATTAAAAAGATAGCAAGTGTCTGAATCAATGACTTAAAGAAAATTCTAGAATAGTATTGTAAAAATGACAATTGTTCACATCACATCAATAATGCAATCTGTGAATAGTATATCCCAATTTACTGATAAAGAAGTGAGGCATAGAGAGGTGAAGTGATTTCTTAAAATCTCTCATCTGATAAAAGGCAATAAAGGGCAGATTTGATTCTAGGATCTCTAACTCTTCCAGAGACCATTTATTTAATGATATGATGTCTGAAACTTTTTTAAACATTTCCCTGACACTAATTGCTTCTTATATTATGGAGAAAAACACATTTTAACTATGTATCTTAATTTAAAATTGGACAAGATTTAGGGCTGCCTTTATTTCTTTTCTAGTTATTTTCCATTTAGTCATATAGTTTCAGTGTTATTCGTTTCACAAATATATATGCCTCCTCAGCTGATTTTAAGCTCCTTTAAGAGTTAGGCTAATTTTCATTCTTCTCTCAAATCTTTTACAAAATCCCCTGCAATGGATGATCAGTGAACACTATTGTCTGATGTTTACTAATCTAATGTGTCACTGTCCTATGAAGCATGCACTTTTCTAATAAACCAGTGGAAAACAAAATACACTATAAAACAAAAAATCCAAACAGAAAAAGTTTGATGTGCCAATATGCCATTTTATACTCATGATAAAGAGTATTCATATGCAGGTTTTTAAATAGCCGTAGTGAAAAGAAATTCATTTACTTCCCTGGAGAACCGAGAATTAAAGAAAGGCTGAAATCCAAAGTCTTCATGGCAAGTCATCTTGCTAGTTTTCAGTGTGGGTGGGTAGTAACCAACCAACTTGAACATTTGCCTAATAATACTTTACAACGAAGCAGGTCATCCCAATGTGTCTTGGAAAGCTTGTCTATATTAGCACCATCCCTGACCTGGTCAATGTGTGTATTGTTGCTTCAGATTTGAGAAACTGAAGAGTTAACACCAACTTGAGAGGCAGAAGAAAATAGGGTAAGAAATTCAAACCATTGGGATGATAGAATTTTTTACCAACAGGCAGAATAAGTTGAAGGTACTCATAACCTATGAAACTTCAGTAAGGTGTTCAGGGTAACTCCTGTAACCTCAAAGGGGTGTTGTGAAGATTAATGTGATAATATATAATCATCTATCTTATAATAGGCACTTAGCAAATGGTGCTATCACCATGATTAAAAGATTACTTATAAGGAACACCTCCTTTCTATCCTTTCTATAGTCATCTGCATTTTGAGAGTTTACAGTTACTATGAATGAATTTGAGATCTAGTTAAAGGTACAAATTTGCTATTGAAGTCAGTAATTATCTTATCCTACTGCTGTAGTGACTAAGTCTATAAAATTGCATTAACCTATACATATGTTTTAACAAACAAAATCTTAAGAAAATTGATTATAGTATATTTATCATATTAAAAATTAAAATAAGTGACTTGGAGATGAAGTTGGAAAATTTATTGGCCAGGCAAAACTTTTCTAAAGGATTTTTATTTAAATTTTAGTAAGGCCTTTTATTTTCTCTGTGAATACTCACATTTTTTCCAGGAAACTTCAATTGTAAAGTTATCATTTTATGAATGAATTAAATGATAGTAAGAAAATTTCCCCAAATTGCCAAATAGGTGACAGGTGGAAAGGATTGTCTGATACCTTTATGTATCAGTAAACTTTATACCATGATTGAGAAAGTATTGACATACACCTAGTGTTGATCTGCTACCAAAGTATATGTTAGGAGTTTAATGGGCTGCATTCATGTCCATGATGCATAACACAGTTAAATGTTGGATGTGAATTTTTTTTGTTTGCTTTTTTTTTTTCTGAAAACTAAGCACTGAGTCTTCTAAACTGGCTCGAAGTACACAGATCTCCATTTTGGTTTCTTCTATGCAATATAAGTGCTGACAAACTCTGAAGATCATGTCCTCACCCTTCTCACTCACATTCCATTTATATTGATGTCCAGAATATGCAACACTATTAATAGCACAGCTTTGTGGCTGCCTAAGGGTGGGAGACATAGGGGTTGTAAGTTGAGATGGGAGAGTGAAGGGTACAGGGTTTCTTTTGGGGGTGATAAAAAATGTTCTAAAATTGGTTATGGTGATGGTTACACTGTTGTGTGAATACACTAAAAATCCAAATCGTACACCTTAAATGGATAGCATGTGCATTTTAATGATCAATAGAGCTGTTATAAAGAGAATAAAAAAAGAATTAAGAGGAGAGAAGAAGCACCTGACTTCCCTCAGCAGTATCATGACAAGGTTCACTGACATCTTATCCCATTGTACCTTCAATGAGAAATGCAGGGGAGACAAGATTATAAGGCGTGCCATGCAATATCAAGGCAAGGGGAAGCAATTTTAATTTACCAATACATTAAGCAATGCGTTTGCTCCAATTTTTCTGCTTAGCCAGATCAGAGACAGTGAAGAGTTAAGATCCAAAGCCTTCCTGCTCTAAGTTGCTACATTTGATGAGAAGAAAACTTTGTGCATGGCCTTCATTATTTCCGAATGAATGATCAAGCACACTGCAGAGAGATATATGACTTACTTCTAGGCTGATGGACACTTTCATTCTGATACAAGGTTCGAGACACATCATATACATAGAGAATACAATGGAATTTTATCATATCTATGTGGATGGACAGAGCGAAAAAGAGTTAGAGGTCAGGGGAAAAGAAAAGCAGCCATTGAGTTGGCACTGAACTTTCAACCTGTACAGTCATTCAGTGTGCATTTATACCCCAGGAGTAGCCTAGACTACGAACCTAGAAATCACCTTTTGCTGGCATCTTGACAGCTGTGCGCCATGCTCAGAACCTGAGCACTTTCTTCCCATTACATGTGATTAAAGAATCTCTTTTGGGATTTATTATGGACTGTATGAAGAAGTCGATTATTTTATATGTGGTTCAATTAAATAAAGAGTGATCAGTTCCAACACTGGAGGGGAAATTGTCAACATGGTTAGAGAAGATCTCTTACATCACTCACCCAAGGGAATTTCAAGGGTAATTTCAATAATATTCAATTTTCTTCTTATTTGTGGGCCTTTGAATGTAGCCTGCATGTTAGTAGCACCTTTATTTTTTTCTGAGTTTCCTATGTTTTATGTGGTAATGGCTGACTAATGACAGCTCACAAATGAGAAAGATCTGTGAGAAGCCATTAGGATATCAGCTGCAAAGCATCAAATGGGTACCAGTGACAACAAAAGAGTGCCATAGACTTTCTGCTACCCTTGACTCGTGTAGTAAAAATGAATTCAAGTGTAGGCTGTGACTGTGGTTGTATTTTAATGCCATAACTTGTAGCCCTCAAGTTGATCTGTGGTTTGAAATATTAGTCCTCATTAAGCTAACTGTACTCTCAACATTTAAATAATTACTAAAAGGGTCTATAAGTTTTCCCAAGTTGAATCACCAATTCAATAAAGGAACTTGCTCACGTTTACTTTTAAGTTTGGCTTCTCTTAATGAAGTCAATCGGAAACATTGCTTTATAAGTAGAAAATAGTAGATTGAAAAGGCACATAAAGAAAGATAATAGAATATCTTTTCAATTTCCAGACTTATTGTGGAGTGTTCTACCCAAGCAGTAGTGTCCAAGCGTACAATGCTTCACTGGAGCCATGAACACATCAGTGTTACTTGCCATTTGGGAGCTTTCTCTGGATAATTTTTAAAATATAAATTTAAGATTTCTTTTAAGGACTGATGTGATCCTTTTCCCATTAACTAAATGTTCAAATGATAGGGTTCAATTGTGGAGGCATCAAAACGTGCTGTGAGTAGTTGAACGCGTGGCAGGACATCAACCCATTGTGGCTACACTTTCTCTTCATATCCAACAAAAGTAAGAGGACCCCATGTCAGCTGTGAGAAAGCCTGTCCTCCCCCATTTTATGAGGATTCCAAAAAATGGAGGTATAGCTCTCTCATGTCTGACATTGCCCATCTTCTTGTCTTCTTCTTTCTTCCAAATCTCCTTGCACATCTCTGCTTTTGACATTCCTGTCTATTTCTGCAACTCCTAGACTCCTTAAGTGCCACTGGCTGATGTGTAGACACAGCTCCTTCCAAGTAAAATAGAAAATCGGAGGAACCCTAAGGAGGTTCTGGTTGTGGGGTTGGTGATGGGCATTATAACAAAATAGGAAACAGCCTGAAGCTGATATTACACATGATTGTGAAAATTGTTCAACTATCTCTCTGCCAAGAAATTTCACACCAACCCTCTTTCTCTCAGAATGCAAATGCCTGATAGTCCCTGATATCTATGTGTGTTTGTGTGTTGGTGTGTGTATAAAATGGGTTTCTCTATTTCTATCTTCTCCTAGGTCTAGTTATACCACTAGCCTCCCTCCAAAGCCACCAGGGTACAAACACAAAATTCTTGACCCTTGAGAGTACCCAGTGATTTTGTTCTTCTGCCTCCCCTCCCCGCACTGGACTAGTCTTAGGGACCTAATTTTGCACCGCCTAAAAATGTCATGGGTAAATTTTCCTAAACACAAGAGCATCTAATTTAGAGGTGAATTCTGCTGTGCTCTCATAGTACAGAAAGCAGCTTCATCCATTTCTAATTTCTAGTGATTGTTTTCCCTACCTGTTATATATTATTGAAGATTGATTAACCAAGCAAATCACTGAGGTTCAGGAAGTGGTGAGATGCTTTAGGATTACAAAGCCCATTTGAAGCAGGAGCTGGCAGTGCTTGGTTAACACTTGGAGAATAAACAAAGAGAGCTTGTCTTTTCCTTTTTTTTTTTATTTTTGTCTTTCCGCCATATTCCGCAAAATAAACTCCAGCAAATAAAACAGAAAAGCACTACATGAAAACAAGGCGATAGCACTCAAAGTGCAGAGTGGGGAAAACTGGCTATGTAGATAGCGTAGTTCTATTATTTTCACAAAATATTTTGCCCTTCACTGGTGACCCTTTGCATCTGTTGCGTGTGGTGCTGAGCCAGGGACATTAGGAAAAGTCAATGGGATAATGTAACCGACTCCAGTTCCCTAAAGGGAGAGAAGCCCTCATTTCTGCTGGTGTTAAGTGTGCATTCTAAAGACTTAGAAAACCATTTGGATTTTCTGTAGCTTTTAGATTGCCCTGAAATTCAACAAATCACAATCTTTTTGTTTTTTTGCCATCTTAATCTATGTCATTAGTCTGTCTTTAGGAAGTGCGTTTGTAGCAGTCTTTCTGAAAATGGAGGTGTGTGCAAGTAAATGGTTTGATTTGCTCTTTACAGGGCTCCGTAAGGGCATTTGATTGTGAGGCTGGTTTGACAGAAGCTGCATGATGGAAGTTTTCCTGAATGCAGCTGCAGGATTAGGACCAAGATATCAACCCAAGAACACAAAATATTGAACTGCCAGGAGGCACCAGAACTAGGCAGGGTCAAGGACCCAAACAAATCACAGCTGTCCCAGGTCCATCCGCCCCTCTCTTTGTCACCTGGATAAAATCTAAGTAAGAAGAACCTTGCTGGCAGCCTTGATCAATGAAAGTGGATCACAAATATCACAATCTGTTATCAGTAGATAGAAGTGGTTTTGGATCTAAGCCAAGCTCCAAAGGGAAACCGTGAGATTCACAGGCTGATATTAATTTTTATGTCAGTGACCAGTTGATAGTTATGCCCTTTCCTTCTTCCCAGGGACTGAATCACAAAACTCAATAGAGACAAGAACAAACTTGGCAGAAAAAACAGTGGCCACCTGTTACTTCCAAGGCACAGCCAAGGAGGCGAAATGTGGGAAGAAACTGAATGTCCCTTGCATGAAAGACCTTCCCTCCAAACAGAGCTGTATTTCCTTCAACAAGAAGACCATGGTCAGCCTGCTTGGTCCATGTGTTGTTAATTGTCACTCTTTATTGTCCTGAAAAACCACACTCCCACACTCCGTGGTGATGCCTGTGTATTTTAACTGCTCGGTAATGATGGAAAAGCTTTTGCACGAGAGAAGGAAGCTCACCTTCCAGCCAATTAAAAGTCCCAGTGTGCTCTTAGGGCACACATTCCCTGATGGATGCAGGTGTAAATTCAAACTGCATGTCTTTTATGACTCACATGCTGTTTCTCCAGCTTTTTTTTTTTTTATACAGCATCCTCCTGCTTGCAATGAAACAAGCGCATTGGGTTTTATACGGTTATAAAATCCCACATAAGACAAACTATACAAAAGACTTTTATGTAACTTGAGACTTCTTCACAACACTTTTTTTTCCCCCACCACCATCGTCACACCTCCTACTTCCTCATTCTATTTCCTTCTTTCTTTTTCTGGTCTTGAGATCTCTTATTCAGGATCTTCTGGAGACATTCACTTTTTTTGTCCATTTCTTGCTTGCTTTCATAAACTCAAAGTCTGGGAATCATTCTTTTTAACTGTGGAGGAACACACTGACGAAGGTTTGTAATGACAACATCTGTTTGTTATAAACAGATGTTGGAATAATCTCTGGTAACACACTTAATATGCTGGTCAGGACTAGCCAACGTTCAGCCTTAGAGAAAAGATCCTCTGGTATTCTTGGGCCCCAGGAAGATATTTGATAACTCAAACTGTAAGCTACTCTTATCCAAGCCTCATTTTTGGGAAAAAAAAATCTTTAAGAAAACAATACTGTTAATCTACCATCTACTGAAAAGCTCAATGAGCTAGGTGTATCGTATTACAAATTATGTACCATACAAAGCTACTGCCCACACTATTGAATTTGTTTTTAAAGAAAAAATGCGTAAGTTCTCCAATGCCTTCAGGTTTATCTACTTATGCAATAAGCCCAGATCAACTTTTGGCTACATGTTGTCCTTATTCCTTGTTAACAGTCATCAAATATTTGAAAAGTCTATTTTTGAGTTTAAATTAATCCATAGCTCATGGTGACATGCAAAGACAAACTTGGCTCTAGTATCATTTTCAAAAGAAAGCACCAATGCCAGCAATACTTTGCCAGTGCCAGAAGGCTTACGACATGACCAACAAGTTGCTCATCTACAGATAAGTCAAAGTGTTCTAATTTAGAAGGCAGTCTGGAAATGTATTATTATGGTGAATGTAATTCAAGATGCCCAGGCAACATAAGGCACAGGATAATCTAAACTACACACTCAGGAAAAACAACCTTTAGAAGGAAGTGCTGCTTGAGCAGAAGCCTGCAGGGAGGAAGGAAGCAACCATGCAGGTGTCTGGGGAAAGGACAGGAGGCAGAGGAAGGAGTGAGCACAAAATGTCCTAGTATGGAAATGTCATAGAAATAAGGAGGTTCACATGGCTGAGTCAGCTTGGGAGAAAGTGAAGGCAGTGAGGTCAGAAAAGTAGCTAAGGGGGATCCTGACCTTTTAGACCATTAAAAGGAATCTGAATTTTATTCTCAATATAGGAAGCAAGAAAAATTGAGAGTAAATGATACCATATAAAATTACAATATACAAAATAACTCAATGATTATGTGCCAATGTAATAAGTAAGAACTCTTAAAAAAATAGGAACACAGTAGAAGAAGTGTCTAAATAATTCATAGGATGCCAAGGAAGGTACAATTGTTTCTTGATTTTGAAGTACTTGACTGAGGAGAGAGAAAAGGTGGTTCAAACGGAGGTAACTTGTGTGTAGAGTCAACCCTTTGCATAGGGCAGAACAGAGCAAAATGTAATATATTGAGAAATGATCCAATTGGAGTGTGAGAGGAAGACTTAGTGGATGAAGTTAGCACCAGATCTGCAAGGTCCCTGCTTGTCACCCTAAGTCATTTGGACTTCAGTCAGTAGGTTGGAGCACCACAGAAGTATTTTAAGGAAGTGATGCAACATGATCATAGTTTTATTTTGGAATAACAAATCTGTCAGTGGTGTGAAGAATTAATTGAAGTACAGGGGAGTGTCTGAGGTCAGGATTACCAGCTGGGTAACTTGAAATAATCCATAGGAGTAAGAAGATCTGAACCAGGAAGTGACAGTGAAGAGAAATATATGGGAGAGTTACCCAGAAGGTCCACCTCGCGGCAATTTTGATATACATGTGGTAAAATTACAACCTGTCAGAGATAATTTCTTGGCTCATGCTTAGAGGAATAAGACCCATGGTGATATCATTGCCCAAAATAGCACAAAGGGTCAATCTGGAGAGTAAACTTATTTTCAGATTTAATAAAAAATGCAATCTTTGAAATGAAGGTGAATCCCAAAGGACTAAATATCTAGGGAAAGTAGTTGAATACAGGTACAAGATGGTTGGTGTAACTGTTAGCTTTGGCAAAGAATGAAGGACAACACATCTATAAAGGAGAAAAAGATGCAATAGTTGATGAGAACTAGAATAAGTTAGGAGATGAAAGGAGAGACAATATTGATAGTTCACTCAGGATTTTCTCTCCATATATGCATGTACAAATATACATATTTGAATGTATGTGTGTATCTATGCATATATAATTTATTGCTTATGTATTATATATGTCTATGTGTACATACATTAATAGGGAGACAGGACTTCACGGAAGATATATGAGCTAAAACAGGCTTCAAATGATGGTTAGACTTTAGACAGATCAAGGATAGTTAAAAATGATGCTGAAATGCAAGGTGGGGTGATAAAAGTGGGACTTAATCATCTGAAGAAGCTGAAGAGACAATTGGCACCAGCTTATTGGTAGGAGAAGGAACAATGATTAATTTCACTTGGGACATGCTAAATTTCAGATGATGGTAAGAGACCAAATATATATGTTCACTACAAAACTGAAATTATGCTGATGGAACATAAAAGGTGGGCTTAGCAAACAAGATAAATTTGTGGAAAAGTAGTGGTTGAAGCTATGGAGTTACAAGGGCTAACCGTAGCAAAAATAAATGGTGAAGGAGAAATTTTGGGGTAATATTTTCCATAGCTAGTCATCAAGGGAAAGAATGTCTCACCTATAAACGCAAGAGTCATATCCATCAGTCTTATAAGGTATAGAGCTGGCTTATTGCTTGAGAAGGAGAAATCCCCTGCAAGAGGCATGTGTCTTATATTTAAAAAATTCCTTAGTAATCACTGGTGAAAACAGGATAGAAAATGACTGCTCCTGGGAGAGTATGGTTGGGAATATCACTAGAAAAATCCATGCAGGATAATGAAAATATGCAATGGAAATAGAGTTTTTGAATGGGCTTCATGGGAAAGCGTCTCATTAAGTTTTTGGGGCTTCAGTCCTGGAAACTGGGGTTTGTCAAATAATGCAGATTGGTAGAATTTGAAAGAAGACGACAGGGAAATGACAATCTCTGGGGAAAGAAGCATTATGTAAACATGTATGTCCTCCCCATGGGGTAAACTGGCAGTGTTAAAATTCATCTTTTGCTCAGAATTTTCTCTAATCTCAGTTTAGGTTTACAGAGTACACATTTCAGAAAAGGAAAACCAACCAGCATTCAATGATGCTGCAGCATCAACACTCAGATTCTTTTCCATTCAATGTCTTTACCCCGATGCTTTGAAGATCTGCTAGACTTCTGACAACACCGATTTGGGGTTTTGGAATGTCATTTTTGCCTGGGAGATCTGCCCTTGAGGAAGACGATTATCTCATTCTCCAATTTGATGGGTGTGGGGCCAATGCAGTGAAAATCTCCTGTGTCCCATTAATTCTCTGCAATCTTCAAAGGTTAGAAAGATCATGACCATGAAAATAATTTAGCACAAGTGATGTTGAACATTTTTTCATATGCCCGTTGGCCATTTGCTTTTCCTCTTCAGAGAAGTTTCTTTTTAGCAGATTTTTGTGATCAATCCTTTATCATTAGTGTTGTGTGCAAAAATGTTTTCTCAGTCGGTGGGGTTTCTCTTTGTTTTTGTTATTGTCTCTTTTGCTGTGCAGAAGCTCTTTAATTTGATGTAGTCCCAGCTGTTTAACATCACTTGTAATCAGGGAAATGCAAATCAAAACTACCATGAGATACCATCTTACACCAGTGAGAATGGCACATATTAAAAAAACTAGCAACAACAAATGTTGGCGAGGTTGTGGAGAAAAAGGAACTCTCCTGAACTGCTGGTGGGAGTGCAAACTGGTCCAACCACTATGGAGAGCTGTGTGGAGATTTCTTGAGCTACTGAACATAGAACTTCCATATGATCCAGGAATTCCACTCCTAGGTATTTACCCAAAGGACACAGAAACATCAATTCCAAAGAGCACCTGCACCCCTATGTTTATAGCAGCACTGTTTACAATAGCTAAGCTTTGGAAACAACCCAATGTCCAAAAATAGATGACTGGATCAAGAAGATGTGGTACATATACACGATGGAATATTACTCAGCATTCAAAAAGATAAACACATGCAATTTGCAGCAACATAGATGGAGCTAGAAGGGATCATGCTCAGTGAAATAAGCCAGAAAGAAAAAGAAAAATACCGATGGTCTCACTCATAGCAGGAATCTAGAAAACTTAAATAAGGGACCAGGAAAATGAATATAAGAAAGTGAAAATCAAAATCAACAAAAAACTATGAGCCAGAGACACTTTTTGGGGGGTGGGGGGCAGGAGGGGAGGGATTGGGGTCAGAATGGGGGGGTTGCAATTGTATGGGGAATATAAAAATAAAATTTATTATTTAAAAAAAAAAATAAAATAAAAGTAAATTAACTACCACAAGCCAAAAAATTACTTCCGCTGTCATTTAGCTGACCTGGAGTTCCAGACAAAGGTGTAATGCTCCTTATTGTTGGGGTTCTGAAACTTTTTGCCTGTAAAATAATAATATTAATAAACATTCATCTCTGTTTTGTTTCCAAAAAAAAAATAAATAACTATAAGAAAGTAAAAATCAAAATCAACAAACAATTATGAACCAGAGACACTCTATGGGGGGTGGGAAGCGGGGAGGGGAGGTATTGGTGTCAAAATAAGGGGGTCGCAATTGTATGGGGAATATAAAAATAAAATTTATAATTAAAAAAATAAGTTAGCACACCTTCTGAGACTCTGAAGAAAGTATCCCAACTCTTTTGAAAGACACTCCAGCTTACAGCTGTTGCCAAAATCTCAATATTACTAGCCACTGAAAATATTTCTAACTGAAATCATGAAAATATGAAAAATTCTTTGAACTTTAAACAAATGGAGAAAGAAAATTTGATTTTGGACTTTGTTATTTTGGTTTTTTACTAGCCAGGGACTGCTATATTGGTAGTGTTCTCTTTCTTCATATATGCACTAATGAGGCAGGATTTGAATTGAAGTTGAGATAAATCTGGTTTTGGTATTGTACTATTGTAACATCTTTGTTTATTTTACCATTGGAATTGCTTAATACTGTCTACTAATTTGATTGTGGAGTTTGTGATGTGCTCCATTGAACAATACAGCTGGCTCAAAATTAGGATGAGAAATAGAAAAGTCAAAGTTAAACTCTGTGTAAAGATTGAATTTGTAGTTGACTATGTAACCCATTATTCTAACCTATCCCTTACTTTTGTGAGGATAGCCTGAACTAAACACAGCTTGTTCAAGGGTAAAATCAAAAAGTTTGTGTTTGCCATTTAAAAAACAACCTCATTGGGTTGAGAACAGGGTCATTGTGATAGAGGGGAAGCACTCCTGTGCAGCTGACAGCCACACTTTTATTTGACTATAATCTTAAGGGTTAAGTCCACTGGGCAGAGAGAGCAAAGGCTGGGAATTTTCAGAAAGACCTCATCTTGCCCGGTCTTCCACTTCTGATTGCCATAAAAGGAGATATGATGAGCAGAATAATAACCTACTCCTCTCAAGGATGTCCATATACTAATCTTCAGAATCTGTGAATGTGTTGCCTTCCACAGCAAAGGGGACATTTCAAGTGTGATTTAATAAAGGATCTTGGGATAGGAAGATTATCCCAAGTATTTGCTTGAGCCCAATATAAGCACCAGGGTCCTGCAAAATGAAAGAGTTGGGAAATGCCAGGGCAGGGAAGGGTGGTGAGGATAGAAGCAGCGCTTGCAGTGATACAATTGCCTGCTGGGGCCTGCCCATCAAGGAACACAGGTAGCTTTTGGAAGGTGGAAAAGACAAGGAAACATAGCCCCATGGAGTCTTTTGAAGGAATATTGTCCCGCTCACCCCTTGCTTTTAACCCCATGATATTCATTTCCATCTTCTGACCTCTGGAATTATTTAAGATGACAAAATTAAGTTAGAACTACTAAATATATAATAGTTTACTACAGCAATAATAGAAAATTTATACAGAAATCTTTCCCTGGCTGTCAATGACCTCTTCCTACACTTAGTCATACTTCCTAGGAGGCAGAATGCCTTGCCTGATTTGTGTATTTAAGAAGTAAAAACCACAATGGGCATAGTTCTATTTTTCTTCTTGTGAGTGTGTCTGCTCCAGTTCCTCTTCAGTGTTCCATGAGATAAGTCTGATCTGGGCAGGAAGGGGTTCCTACCCCAGTCCACAGTAGCTTCTGGCTGTGAGGATGTATTTAATTATGAACTTATGGCCTCCCTGGTGGGGCGGTGCATTGAGTGCAACGCTGTGAAGCTGTCCGCAGCCTCTACAGTGTGGGTATGATTCCTAGCCAGCCAGGGAGAAACCCACATGGTGTGGCCAACCTCTCCTGCTGCTCCCCTCAGCAGTGTCTTCACTCCGTCTGCCTGCTCTGTTCCCTGCTCTGTCTCTAGTGAATTCTCTCACCCTCCCGCACCTCTGACATGTACCCCAGTTCTTGGATAAATAAATAAATATTTAAAAAAAATTATGAACTTAGTGAACTTTCATGATTATCATTTATCAATAATTAATAACTAAAATAATATTTTGACATAAACCTGACATTTCTTTATATACTTTAAATGTAAGGGAGGTGGTGGGTTCTGATTTGTTGGGTGTTTGATGGCACCCAACATAAATACCAGAAAGTAGTGGCAACCATTGTTGAGATTAATCAAGAAGACTAAGGAAAGAATACAATACAAGTCCAATAAAGAAATGGAAGGAATTATATTTATTCCAGATGGAAGATGGGCTATCCCCTCACAGCATTTTTCTCAATGTTTTTACTATCTCATTAGATAAGAAAAATTAATTATATTTTTCCAATACTGATTATCTTATGAGAAAAATCTTAGTTTGATTTCTGTTAGTTTTAAGGCATCTTTCTCCTGCTAATCTCACCTCTTAACAAAGAAAGTACACACTTTGAGTTCTGAGTATTTGGCAGACTGCAGTATCTAGTTAGAATTTAATGACATGAACTTATATGATTTTATTATTGTTATTATTTCATGGTTTGTAAAGTTACATTTTATGAATCATAAGTGATACAAGTTTTCTTTTTGGGAAGTGATTAAAAAAAATCTATGTTAGCTAAAATGTGAATCAATGAAAGATATCACCTACAGCTTTGCATTGCTAAATTACATGTTCTGAGAATCATTGTTAGGTGATTTCACCATTTGTAAATGTCTTTGTGTGTGTGTGTTATTTTCCAAACAGTGTTTCTCCAATTCTTGGGCAGAGAAATTCAGAAGCGAATCAGAAAGAGGAATAAACTTTTTCTTATTCCTGTAGCACACTGTACACTGTAGTATTTCTTTCCTTATCACTAGGCCCTAGAATTTGGGGTACCACAATGGTAAATGCAGTCCATTGTTGACCAAAACATTCCATCGAGTGACTGCATTAGGTTCAATTATATAACATTTCAGTTTTCACCTACTTTGTACCTCCAAAAATAGTAATCTTATGTACTAATTATAACACTACAGATTGTATGTAATATGAGACAGTTTGTGACCATATTATGGAATTATCTGAAGTCTAGGTACACAGATATACTACTACTATTACTACCACTACTACTGCTACTACTACTACTACTACTACAATAATGATACCTTTAACAGAGGTTCATGTAATTAACTACTGAAGAGAAAAACCTCTTCTTTGACCTTTCCTTTGTGTCCAAATGATATAACTAGGAGAGTGATACTTTGATTCTAGATTTGAAGACGGCAATGACCATGTTTTGAAAAGAGTTAGCAACATTAGGAGCTGAGCTCTGTAGCTTGAGCTCAAACATGACTTCAATGTTTAAACATGTGTCCAAAACTGAGATTATTGAAGAAAAGCTACTGTCTAATACAAAGGAAATAATATTCTAATTAAAACTACATTGTGACTGAGCAAAGATGAGAGAGAAAAAAGCAAATTGGGTAGCAAAGTTGATTTTCATCAATTACCAAGCTTCCTCAAACAAAAGTCATATTTCTATTATAATTCAGTTGTTTTGTCCTATTGCTAGATGAGTTTTATCAAGAATTTGTGGAGGGAAATTGTTCGCAACCAAAGGGTCTGGTGTAGAATACAAATGGAAAACAAAATGACAGCTATCAATATATAATCTCTAAAAGTGACATCTCAGTACTAAAAATCAGGAAGTGATGAGATGAAAAAGCAAATTATAAATGCATTCAAAAATGTGAGAAAATAAAAATAGAAGAGTGCTTGAAGGAAGCTTCTTAAGAAGGTAAAGTACTAACTTCTTGATCACTAGACCATGTATTCTTGGCCAGAGAATTCACCCAATCCTTTCACCTGTGGCCATGAAAATTGATGCAGTGTTACATATATATTTTAAATGTAAAATGAAGAAAATAAATAACTGAGATCACAATTTCCAAACCTAGAGAAAGAGAAAATGGAACATCATAAAACTATACAAGCAAAGAGGGAAATCAATAAAATTCAATGCAGCACATCTTCCCACTCGCTTCTGAGCACACAAAGTCCACTCATCTGGAATGCACCAGGTGTATGGGGTGTGCGATAAATCCTTCAAGTCTTCAGAAATGTGTTCTATCATTAGAAGCACTGAAAATTACCAGGCGTCACTAATTGTGGATTTTGCTTTCTCCCAAACTTGGGTATCATCAGCACCCTGGGGGAGGCTGTGGGAGTCAGCATTTGGTGGCAGAGGTGGTAGATGGAACTAAGTAGAATGTACTTCATGGAAATCTCCATTTTTCACTTTTCCAGTCACAATCTGGATTCAGAGTAACCAAGGAGGTGGTCTTTTCCCCCTCATGCAGGTGGAACACTCCCTTTTCATGCCAGGGCATTCAGGTACCACAGCCTCCCTCCATCCTAGTGAGTGAATAGTTTCATAAGTTAAAAATTGCTAATAACAGGGGCCTCCCTGGTGGTGCAAGGGGTTAAGATGCTGCACTATGGAACTATGGGCAGCCACTGCAGCATGAGTTCGATATCCACCCACATGGAGCAGCAGACCTCTCCTGACTTACCCGCTGCTCCCCTCAGCAGTGTATTTCAGTAGATCCGCCTGTTCTGTTCCCCACTCTGTCTCTGGTGAGCCCTCTCACAGCACCCCCCCCTTGCCTCTGGCCTGTACCCGTTATTGTATGCATAAATAAATAAATCTTTATAAAAATTTATCAAAACAGTCATTCTGAGGATTAATTTTCTAGCAAAATCATCATGAATTTATTTTAAATGAATGTAGATTTCTAAACCCATCAACAGTTGAAATAAATGATACTTCCTGATACTTCACATATGTGTTTTTTAAAAACAGCATATTCTGATATAGACAGTCATAAGCCACATATGGGATTTGTATAAAAGTACTTTCCACTTTATCTGTGTCGTGGGGAAAATGTAATACCATCTTTCTCTACCTTTGGAAGAGAAAGTCTCTATAAAATATTTTCCATCTTCCCCCAAAATATAAGAACATCTCACTTTAATCTTGCCTCCTCCAAACATCAATTGTCTCACCAATATCTCACTAATCTAGTTGTAAATCCTAGTGATTTATGTCTATTAAATTCAAAATAAAAATCATACTATATAAAATAATCCATAGTACTGAAAGCTGGCTACCGTGTACTGGCATTATATTTCTCCTGGTCTAAATTTTTATCAGGAAAACTGAAATATATTTCTACTTTTGAGTCTAATAGGTGAAAAATTATTTGAAAATCCTAAGCTATTGAGCCTTATGAAAAAATGCAAGATGCAATATTCCAGATTTCTCAAGTGGCTCATTATAAGCATTCCCCCTTGTTACTTAGAGACATTATAGAGAATTCCAATTATATCCCTGTGTTTGGACTGAAGCTCTAACACTGGCCACTGCATTGCTACTTGCTGGCTGGGATTTCGTCTGGTGAAGATGTGCTAGTGTAGTGGTGTGGTGCCTGTTTTGGGGGAAAGGTGCTGAATCTCTTCCATACTTAAGTTCTTGACCAAATTTTTCTTCTGTGAAATTTTTCTTCTTCTGCACTCCATCCCACCTGTTACCATTCTAATGGGGAGAAAGGGTTTTTGATTTGAAAGAGTTTGTTACTGGCTGGCTAATGTTCTAGGATATAGATTTTTTTAATTGAGGTAATACTGGTTTACAACACGGTATATGATTTAGGGGAATAGATTCACACCTCCTCAGATATGCGATGCCATATCCTACCCCTCACCAAAGTACCCATATCCCTTTACGGTAAGCCTCTGGTCCCTTCCCTTCATTCATCCCCATACTCCTCTAGTAGGCCCCGTTTTACAGTCCTATTGCTAGGGTTTGTTTTTGTTTAGTTCAATGAGTTCCTTTGTTGTGTTTCTCTTTATTCCTGTGAGTAGAATTAGCTGGTTTCTGTCTTTCTCCTTCTGACTACCATAGTCCTCTCCAGCTTCATCCATGTTGTTGCAAAGAGCAATATACTGACTTTTTAAAGATTATACACAAATCTCTGTTTTTGTACTAAGGTAAGAAGAACTTCTTTGTGAATTGGTATTAAAGGCTAAAGTCATTATTCTAGATGAGATGAACTGACCATAGGCAGGGCATCTGGACATGGGTGCTTTTGCAGTAAACAAAAGTTCTTGCCTGTTCAGACCTGGAGATACGTTCTCTTCTAGAAACCTACTTTGTTCAAACTTGTGTTTTTCCTTCATCCAAGAATAGAATTGTATATCTTTTAGAGAGGTGAGATTTTCCTGGTGTCTGGAGACTGAATGGTACTGCTGGCATTTCCTGGTCTAACTGTATACCCCCAGGCAATAAAGGACAGATTTCCAGGTACAGTCAGTGGCATAAGGCGGCCACTTCCAAGTCTTTTCCTTGAATCACATCACTAAGGAACACAACTATCCACAGAAAATCACATTCACTCACTCACTGCACATGTGTTCTTCACCGATTCCATAGTCTGTTCAGTGGTTGCTCTGACCTGAGGATGCAAACGAGGGAACTGATTTGAAATAAGTGAGCAGGCCATATGGACAAGAAGGAAGATTTCCTAAGTGGATGGCATATTTAATTGACAGAAAATACAAATGTGAAAGCATTAGTAAAACTATAATTTGTTTTTAATTCTACAAGGAAACATTGCATAAGGCGTGGGCCCCTCATCATAAAGGCCTCTGCACCTTTGCGTTGCAGAGCCCTTTGCGGGCCTGGCTTCCTGACAAGTCCTTCCTCAGAGGCGGCCCCAGGGGCCCCACCTACTGCCTGTTCTCCAAGGCTGCCAACACCAGCTTGGTCCCTGGAGGATCCTCTCCCCTGGAGCTTCCCTGCAGAGACTAACAGTCTTCTCAGCTTCCTCCTTCCTTCTGATCCCCAAAGACAAGTACACATGATATTTTTTTTTAAAAAAATTACTATTAATCACTATAGGGAAACAGAAAAGCCAGAATAACCAACACAGGGGAATTACAAAGTTTAAGAAATTGTACAGATTTCTTTATTCTTCTCTTACTGAGACTGTAACAGTCAGTCCTGCTCCTCCCCCACATTTTGTCAAACCCTAATTGCCAAGGACAGAGTTGTCAATCTCCTCCAGTCAGCCTAGAGTCAAACCTTTAAGAAGAGGGCATGCTGACTCCTTCCTCAGGAAAGCCCTTTTCTTTAAGCAATTGGCCTGAATGCCTTCATATCTGCACATTAGTTCAACAAATATTTATTGAATATTTGGTCTCCTTCAAGCACTGTGCTAAGCTGGGAATACGTAGTGAAAATGACACACTTCTTGCCCTGCAGGGCTCATTCAATAGTGGTGGGGGAAATTGAATATATGTGCATTTACCAGGCAGTTTTCTTTCCCCCAAGTGAATAATGCATTCAGGTAACCTCCGTGGTGGCAGAGCTTTAAAAAATATGCTTTGTTTACTGCTGCATCCCTATCACCAAGAATAGGACTTGGCACTTAGCTGATGCACAATAAATATGCTTTGAATCGTGAAATACCCACTGCCAAAAACAGAAAGATCTTTGAACATTTCCTCAAAAAAGAACTGATTCTTTTATGATTGAGGCATTCAAAAATAGTCCTATAAGAATAATATTCTTCATATTCATAAAACTATTGTGAATAAAAGTAATTCATTTGTTGGAATTGATTTTACGTCATTCACAACCTCACTCCTGTTTTGTGAAGTATATTAAAAACATCATGCAGTGACTTGCAAGGAGATTTATCCTGCCTGCTTTGGGCCTAAACATAGGGGATGGAAGGTGAGGAAAAAAGGCGGTTGATATGAGGACTTCAAGGCATCAACTGGTTTCTGATGCTCAGATTAGGCTGTTTTGGGTTCATCCTTGCAATAGATTGTATTCTCCAACAAGACCCTCCAAGACTCATGTTCTTTCAATGCGGTTTTGAAAATTCTCCCTTTAGAAGTGGGGGTTTCACATCCTTTTCCTCCAATCTAATGGGTTTAAGGCTAAGGCAAAATGATGCTATGTAACTTCTGTGAGGAGGCCATAAAAAACAACATTCTGTCTAGTTGTCTTTGAAAACTCACCATCAGAGTCTGACAAAAACATATTACCAGTCTGATTGTCTTCAAGCCATTCCACTGTAAGCAAGTCCAGACTAGCTTAGGGGGAGGGACGGAGAAGGGAGAGAAATGTAACAGATCTGAAGAAAGATGATTGGATCAAGAAGATGTGGTATATGTATATGGTGGAATACTATTCAGCAATCAAAAAGGATAGACTCATGCCATTCACAGCAATATGGATGGAGCTAGAAGGGTTTATGCTCAGTGAAAAGCCAGAAGGAAAAAACAAAATATCACATGGTTTCACTTATAGGAGGAATGTAGGGGGACTAAATAAGGGATCAGGAAAAAAACTAATAATAAATAAAAAACAAAAATTAACAGGCAACTCTAAATCAGAGACATTTTGCAGGAGAAAGGGAGGGGAACACAAGGGACTATGGTGATGGTGCATGGGTGAATTGGTGGTGGGAATTTTATGGGGACTGCACCTGAGAGGAGAAAGCAAACATTGTACAAAAATGAATAATGATGTAAAATATATAAATAAATGAATTATTTTTTAAAAGGAGCAAAGAAAGGATGTCCAGACAGCTCCTAGTTCCTGCAGTTCCTTCTCTAGAACCAGACTCCTTCCAATGGTGACCACATGAGTAACTGCAGTTACTCAGATCTGCCCCCCTCAGCCTTCTCCGCTCATGACCCACAGAAACGATGACATATAAGAAAATTATCTGTCACTGTTATGCCGCTGTGGTTTTCAGTGATTTGTTACATAGCAGTAGACTCTTGGAACGATAGTAAATGATGAGTCATGCTCCACCCAGCACTGGTTGGCATGTAACACTGTCCAGTGTCCCAGTGCTAATTCCTGATTGAGAAAACTCAAACATACAGTTGTGTTCCTCTGTCTTTCTCTCTCTCTCTTTCTCTCTCTCATCCCTCACACTCTCCCTCCCTCTCTCCCTTTCATCACTCATTTTCTGTATAACCAATAGATCATTTCCCTTCTGTTCATTTTATCTTGAACTCCCACTACAGCAATTACCTAATATCATGGAAGTTTCTAATCCATTTACTCCATGATATTTATCCTGTCCATTACCCCCTTCACAGTCTCATATTTTAATGTAGCCTCATTTCCATAGGTTGGCATCATACTCATTTAAACACTCATAAATTCCTTACTTGTATTTACTACTTTTTTAGTCCCTGTATTATAGTTCTTTGCTGCACAACGAATTACAAATAAACACAGTAACTTAAAAGAGCATTCATCTATGTTGTCTATTAATGCTGCTCCCTGATTTTAAATAAGATCGATCTTACAGTGATATGTCTGCAACAGGGTGTTCTTCTGGGATCCAGGCCTAGATGTCTTACTTTTTATTCATCATTTCCCTTGAAGGTATAAAAGGAATTTTAAATTTCACCGCTCCAAAAATAGAACTAGTAATTTTCCTCAAAAATCTACTTTTTCCAGAATTTTCTATTTCACTTAATGGTATTGCCACTCACTTAGTTACTTAGTCCAAGAACATGTGACTCTCATATTCTCTTCTTCCCTTTCCTTCATAGTCCATATTAACTCTTACTCAAAAATGCATTCCAGGTACCACTTCCCCTATTACCTCTACAAAAGCAACACTACATCCTCTTGAATTATAGCTCACATCACCCTGTTTATCTATTCTTTATTTTTCTCATTTTTGCCTTTATCCCAAAGAATATAAGTACTTTGAGGGCAGACTGTTTTTTTTTTATTTTTTTAATATTTATTTTTTAAAACAACATTTGCTTCCCCCCACTCCCTCAGGTTGAGTCCCCATAGAATTTCCTTCCCCAAGGCACCTGTGCACCATCACCACAGTCCTCTGTGCGCCTCCCTCCCTCCCTCTGATCCCTCTCCCTCCTCTTCCCCTGCAGTTTGTCTCTGGTTTATAATTGTCTGCTTTTGCTTTGTTGTGTTTTGTACTGTTATTATTTTTACACTAATGTCTTATTTGGATTCCCTATATTCCTGCTGTAAGTGAAACCATCCGATATTTTTCTTTTTCCTTCTGGCTTATTTCACTGAGCATAATTCCTTCTAGCTCCATCCATGCTGTGAATGGTTGCTTGCTGAATAATGGTTGCTTGCTGAATAATATCCCATTGTGTATATATACCACATCTTCTTGATCCAGTCATCTATTTTTGGGCATTTGGGTTGTTTCCAGGTTTTACCTATTGTAAATAATGCTGCAATAAACATAGGTGTACAGGTGTTCTTTCAAATTAATGTTTTAGTGTCCTTTGGGTAGAATTTAAAAGACATTTCTCCAAGGAGGAAATACAAATGGCCAACAGGCAAATTAAAAAATGTTCAACATACCTTATAATCAGGGAAATGCAAATCAAAACCACACTGAGATACCACCTTACACCAGTAAGAATGGCGCATAGCAAAAAAACAAGCAACAACAAATGTTGGTGATGATGCGGTGAAAAAGGAACTCTCCTGCATTGCTGGTGGGAATGCAAACTGGTCCAACCACTATGGAAAGCTGTCTGGAGATTCCTCAGTCTACTAAAAATGGAGCTACCCTATGACCCAGCAATTCCACTACTAAGACTGTTTTTTTTTTTTTCAAAGAAGAAACTGATTTAATTTGTGCAGAATGTTAGTATAAGCCTGAAAAAAAAAAAGATAAAGAGCGGAGTTTGCATAAATTCACTTCAGTCAAGTTTCTTTTTGTTGCACCACCAAAAAGAAAACGTCTCAGATTAATAGTAAAGTGATTGTATTTCATCTTTCTAACAGTGCCCACCATGAGTCCTAATTTGTCCAACTTATATTTGAGACATAACTTTTGGCATGAGATACTAGGTGTAGTGGGCCATGGTATTTCTGATATCACAGTGCATAGAGATCATAATAACTTCAATCAGTAGTGAATCTCCTTGGTTATCACCTTGGATATCATGCGGTTTCCTTCTAAGATAATATGCATTCTAATCTGTAACCTACAAAGTCATGTTTATTTCAGGAAGATGTTCTTGTAGTTGTATATGTCATGCTGTTAAGTTAAAATCTTTACTTTCTATTTTTTTCTGATTTTCAGTTTGTCCTCTTTCTGACCCAAACCCACCTTCAAGAGTGCCACTGGCAGCATCTACCTGTAACACCGTCTCTAGAGGTATGATTAAAGGATGAACTGGCAGGCCAGTATCCCAGTTATTACCCCAGGTATACTACCTACTAGTTTGATGGCTTAAGGTAAGTATCTAAGCTTTATAGACCTTGGTTTCTGATGTATCAACTAAGGATTTTAATAGACTTGTCAACTACAACATAATCCAGTGGTTTGTAGTCTATGCTTCTGCTCTGGACCAATTTTGATCTAAAATTGGCTCTTATTTGCATTTCAAAGAAAGAATCCAGTTGCTGCAAAGCATCAGTCATGAATACAAAATATATTGAAGATTTTACTAAAGGGGGCATAGATGGAAATTTATCTCCCCATCAAACATGTAAAAGTAATCCTTAAGCACACCTATGTTCCTTAATTCTTCCTTCCTCTGTTTACCCCACTGGGGAGCAGTCTTTGTTGTTGCCCTCTTGCCAAGTTCACCCCCAAATACTTTGTCTCCATTCACTCCTAAATTCCACCCCCTCCAAGAACCCCTTATATTATTAGAGCATTTTCACTCACTCTACCTCAGTTCTCCAAAGTTCCCTACTCACACCCAATCCAACATTCAGCAAGTTGCCATCCAATGGCCATGTGAACAGATATTTTTCCTCTTTTGAAGGCATTAGTACATCATGTGTACATTAGAAGCCTTTTGTGTACACTTACAGGCACACAAATGTACAGATGCAGACACACACACACTACCTAAATCCTATTGGTCAATTAGGTTTCAGAAAATAAATCACCATTTTCCAGAATCATATATTGAATTACCAAGTCCTGGTGATGGATCCTTTCAAAAGCTGTCACAGTCTCATGTCTCGGTGCCTATTACCTGTGGTCTAATCACCTGGTTAACTATAATTCTCCTTCACTAGATAATATACTCCTTGAAACTTTCCAGATTTTAATATACTTCTTGAAACCTGCACTCAATAAATCATCGTTGAATTGATGCATCTCTTTATCCTTTTCACACATCCACCCCATCTCTCTTGAATTTGAAAGGTCCAACTCTGAAATTCAGGCCCAGATGAATACATAGCGTAATAAAAAATGTAAAGGAAACACATATTACTTCTTATTGTTTAAAAATAGGCCCTATATTGGTTTTATGGTCAGGTCACATGCAGTCTATTAATTCTTTGCCACATAAAAAAAAATGATCTACTGAATCAATCAGGCAGAAATTGAGTTGTATCTAGAGTAATGAGCAGAGTGTTCAAGAAGAACTCAGTTCAGATTGTCAACATTATCTAGGAAAGATGAGTGAGTGGGTCATTCACTGAAATGGGAGCCCATAGTCAAAAATTAGTTTCAGGTGTTCGGTTGTTATGGTGTAGATTCCAGAGAGTGAACAGAGGAATGGAGGATAGAGTCCATGAGTAGAGAAAAAAAAGAGAAGAAATGGTTCTTAGTCCATTGAACTTCTTTCCCTCTTTGTTCGACCCCTCCCTGTTTTTATCATTACAGCACTGAAGTATCCACAGTAGCACAGGCAGGGGGATAAGAAAGTGTATCTTAACATTCGAGATGTATGTAATATATATGACTCCCCACTCTCTCCTGCAGCTGAGTTGGCAGGTGCTTTGGTAAAAGCTTCAGTGAGATCAATGTTGGTCACAAATGACAAAACATTTTGTGCTGATCGTGTGATTGAAGGATGCTGAGAAGGTGCTGAAAATGACAATGCAATTTGCTTTTGTTTGATGACTTTTTTTCCCAGAGGTTAGTACTGATCAGAAATATGAGGAAATTCTTCCTGGCTTTTTATAGAGTTTGCCTATTATAAAAGCCTACCACATAAAAGTTTCTGTAGAACAGACATCAGTTTTTCCTTCTCTTTTTTTGTTACTCATGAATTAGGATTCTCTTTAATCCCACCCATGTCTATAGCACAGCATAGTGCTTAAGAGCACAGACCCTGCAGTCAATGCTGGGGATCAAATCCCACCTGTGTCCTATCCCAACTAAGTGTGCTTTGGCAAATTACATCAGTTCTCTATGCTTCTGTTTCCTTATTTTTAAAATGTAGGAAAGTAAGTGTACTTACATGTGATGATTGTTGGGAAAATAAAACATTAGGGGCCTCCTTAGTGGCCTAGGGGTTCAGTCCCAGTGCTATCACTACTGTGGCCTGAGTTCCATCCTCAGCCAGGGAGCTGACCCACATGGCGCAGCAGACCTCTCCTGTCTCATCTGCGCTCCCCTCAGCAGTGCATTTCAGTAGATCTGCCTCTTCTGCTCCCCACTCTGTCCTAGTGTATAAGGAGACTTGGGTGGACCATAATACGCTCAGTGTGGTATTAGCTATTATTTGTCAGTTAGACTCAATTTCACAGGCTTCAATACTACTTTATGTATAGCTCTATCACAGTTCTAAACCCATAGTATTTTATCTATCATCCCCTGAGTTGGGAGCTCTTTGAGGGCAGGGATTCTTTCCTCTGTTCTTTTGAGTGAATAGCACAGTGTCTGGTAACTATTGAGTATGAAACATATGTCAGCTAATCAATTAAATCCCATGAGCTAGGCAATGCAATTTCCCTGGCTTCTAATATGAAAACAAGATACATTATGGTGTCACAACTTCTTCAAAACTTGGGAAACACATAAAGGAATACAAAAGTCATTCCCAAACCACTGGGATGTTGCCATCAAAGGCAAAGGGGAATGCATCAAAATTGATTCCTGAGTTCCTTTTGCTTTATTTAAAATCGCAATATATTACATTAGTTAAACTGCTTCATGACCTCATGGAAATCCTGTAAGGTTTAATTAACATTTGTAAAGCCTTTTACAGTCCTCAGATAAGAGGCAGAAAAGTGTCAGGAATCATTATTATTATCACTGATGCCCTCTTTCATGACTGCAGACAGTTTGCTGCTCCTGGTGTTGAATTCTAGCTATGGGTATACAGAAACAAGAAAATCCAGTCCTATGATGTAGCTCAGCTTACAGATTATAGACAGACAGTTTCCAACTATTTTTCAGAGGGGCAATACTTAAAATGATGACTAAAGATGGGATAAAAACAAAAGCATAAAAGTAGTGCATTGGTCTCAGCAGTCCCACCTTACAAATTGTATTCCTCTGAATTTTGGAGTCAGGCCAACTTGGATGGAAATCTGACTTTATGGTTCACTGGTTTGTAACTTTGGGCAAATTACTTAGTATCTCTGATTCCCTTTCTAATCTGTAAATTTTGTGGGTAGTGAGGGGTATGTATGTTGAGTACAAGACTTTTAACCCAGTGCTTAGCATAGAATCTGACACATTGTATAAATTCAATATATATTTTCAATGTATAAGTAATTATATGCACAAGAATTCGTACTAAAGTGTTAAAATGCAGTGTCACCAGCATGTAAAAGATTGATGGCCTCCATCTTCTGAAGTGCCATCATTCCATCATCCAGAATGACTTATTCCCCAAGAGTTCTGGATAACTGGATTTTACTGTGTTGTTTCCATGACTAACAATTCTGCTTTTGAAAGGCACTCAATCATGAAGTCATATCAAAGACCTTACCTAAGATGTTCTGTTTATCTATTGCTGCATAAAAAAATACTCAAAATTTTGCAGTACCTAACATCCATTTCATTGTGCTCACAATTCAGAAAAAACTAGAGCAAAAAAATCTCATTCCTGCTCCTTATTGACTGGGATTCAGGCAAGGGTGGCAGAAATGGTTAGACTGAACTGGGGCAGCTCAGGGAGGGCCATGTGTTCATTAAGGGCTTTGTTTTACCATGTGCCTTCTTCAATACCCCCCCATTGTGTCTTTGGATCAGAATGTCCAAGAATCTAACCCATGGGTATGGAAGGCTGAGGCAATAAAAGCTGATTGCCCGTTCCTTGCTCTCTATTAGCTAAAGAATGGCATTATTCTCAGGGTCTCAGACATGTGACTGGCTTCTCCCACGGGGAGCATCCAGGAGCACAAAGCTACACAGGTTCTTTCAAGATGTAGCCTCAGAGACCCACAGTAACACTGTCACCTTCCATTGGTGACTCAGGGCATCACAGATTCACAAGGGAAGAGACTCCACTTCTCAATGGCATGAATTGCCAATAATGTACAGCCACCATTTTTCTACTATATAACAGAGGAACTCTGTCTGCCTTAATTCTCTAGAAATCTGAATATCATCATGAAGAATTCTGCTCTCTTAGGTGTTTTCTAAGTCCAGTCCACGAATAGGCTTAAAAGAAATGGATTATAAACTTGATTCTGCCACTTATTAACTGTGTGACTTTGAACATGTCCCAATCTCTCTCATTTTGCCTTCTCATCTATTCTGGAGAAAAGTAGTGCTTGTTTGATCCAAGTTGCTGAGTATTTGAGAAAATGAGATTGTGGAAGGAAAAGGTGATGAAAAGTTAGAAATCCTAACTTTGATCGCCTAAGTGTTTCCGGCAATCATCAGTAGTAAAGTGAAGGCAGCTTTAGTAACTTGCCTTTCCCAGTTTAATTAGGAAGAGTCAGTTTGTTAGTTGCTTTAAGTTCCTGGATAGATGCAAATGGAGGTTGATAGGAATCTGGGGACTGAGCTATATTTCTCTGAGTGTGGGCTTGAAACCTCAGCTTTAGCATTGAGATCTTGGCCACATGAGCAGCTGACCGTGAAACTCTTTTGGGTCCCCCAGATTGTTGTATCTGTCTCCAGTGGGAAGCTGAGTGCAGTGATGATTTCCCAGGTGAGTAAATACTATAACCATGAATTGTTTTGTATCTTTGTGTTTAGTTCAAAGTGCTATGATTATGAAGATGAACTTACTGATTTGTATTTCTGTGAAAAGACCGTTACAGATCCAAACTTCTTGCTGACAACTTGCTGGGGGATAGGAAATATATCTGAACTAGTCATTTATCAAAAACTGGGATATAGTTGCCACAGTGATCCCTTAAGTCCATATGACTTAAAGAAGATGTCGTGTAATGGGTGGTTGTACATTTTTGGATTTCTGAGACACAACCCTCCTAGTATTCGTCCCTCTGCCCTGGCTGATACTTCATGAACTCCTTCATGGCAACTTTATTGCCCAGTTCTGAAATGTACATGTAATAAACCCTCTTTCTACACATGCTCGTGAAATGATCTCACTCCTACTTAAGACTTCATTATCATCAATTTGACATCCATCCAATAAATATTTAGTGAGTGCCTTTTGTCTTCCAGAGGCTATAACCTGATGTTCCAAATATAAATTTACAGCCGAGTGTTTTAAGATGAGCTCCAGACAGGCTTATAGGGCTGCACACCCAATTCATTCCCTTGCAGGCTCCAAACATAGAAAAAGCCCAGCGTGCAGTGGGCACGGCCTTTGTGGGGCAGGGAGGCATTCCCTGGATTCCTGCAGTGTCTGTCTGAGCGTATGACTGAAAGTCCACTTGTCCAAATGGAAACATCTTGTTTCCCAAATGACCATTTCTCCTCTTGTGTTTTCTAGTTCAGTGAGTGAGATTCAGAATTGGAAAGTTGTGAAACCGCCGGAGTTATCTGGATCTTCAGCTGAAAACAGAGAGAGAACAATCTCAATATTAAAGGACTGTAGGATGATTGAGTAAAATAAAAGAAGTAAAACATCGTTCTAGATGTGGCGCATACCCAGCTCTCAGTGCTTATTGTGCGCCATCCTTCACGGCTGTCTGAGTGAGAAAAGAGGTTCTCACCTTGACTTTTCATTGTAGTTTATTTTCAGAAATTAGGATCGCAGAGTTGTGATGATTCTTAAATGGTTTTATAACACAGGCCTCCTTGAGAAAATAGTAAAGCCTATAGAAATCCTCTCTAGAAGTATACCTTCATCACATTTTGAATAAAATTTTGAGAAATTCACGTTCAGACTCCAGGTGAAATATTTTGTTCAGCCAGAAATAGTTTTGATGTGAAGTTGAAGTTAAACTTTGAAACATGTTCAGTCTTGTAAAATTCTATTCTTGGGTATCTATTTGGGGTCCCCATCATTCTCTCCCCTCCCCTCCCCTCCCCTGCCCGGAGGGGGGTGAGCTGCCAGCCGCGCTGTGTCTGAGCCGGGTTCCCTGGCTGGGGCTCGAGCTCATTCAGGGATGACCCTGAGCTGGGGCTCGAACTCGGGCTGCAGTGGTGAGGGCACTGAGGTATGAGGCATTGGGCCTCTACGCTACCGAGGAGCCCCCGGCTTGGGGGGGGGGGTGTTTCTCCGTCCCTATTAAAGAGCTAGAAAGTGATGTAATGCGAATAAGTGGCAGGACCTGAGACAGGCTCTTTAGGCCCACCTGTACCCAGTCAGCTAAATAGTAAAGCATTTCACTAACCCTTCACTTCTACTTCCAGGCTACTTCAGGGTTTAAATCACAAAAGGGGGTGCATAACACTTTTTACACACAATGTATATAGGCTTCCTTTGGGAAATGCAATCCCACAAATTCCTTTTAAATGAATCTGAGATGCTACTTTAAAATGCCATAACTTGAAATTTTGGTAAAATAAAGTTTCTTTCAATGTATACACCGAATAGAGTTGTAGCCAGCAAAGAGAGGAGGGAGGGGGGCCCATGAACTATGGTGAAGGATTACTAATGCCATGGGGGTAGGGTGAACCTGTGAACCCCAAAATATAGTGTTACCCTTGACATGCAATGAACCTCAATAAAAACTTAGTATGAAAAATCAGAATTTGTCATTTTTTTTTTCCAATAAACAAAAATTCAATAGCATGCCCAATGGTCTTCATGAATACAACTTTACAGGTTTTTTTGTTGTTCCTTAAGGAGAAAATTTACATGGGACCAAATTTCGTAAAACATTCAAAACCCATGCACTTTATAGCAGCATGTCTTTCCAATTTCCTACACTAATTGTCAGTCATCTATGGCAACAGGGGAGGGGCAGGACGAGTGCAGGCATTATAGACACGCTCAAAGGAGCTAGTGGGGTGAGAGATCTCAGGGGATTTTGTAAGAATAAACACAAATGTCAAGGTTTTGTTTATTTTTTAATTATAGCTTATATTTTACACGATTCTTCCTTTTTGTACACTGCATGTGATCTCCTCCCAGGTGTAGTTCCCACACAATTCCCCACCCGTTCAGCCATGCACCATCACCATAGTTCCTTGCGTAAGATCACATGTCCCTTTCTGATCCCTCTCCCTCCCCCTCCCCTGCAGAGTGTCTGATTCATAGTTACCTGTTATTTTTGTTTTTTAATTTATTTTATTTTTTCCTGGCCCCTTGTTTGGTTCCCCTACACTCCTATGAGTGAAACCATCCAATATTTTTTTCCTCAAACTACTACCTATGGAGCTCCCATACGACCCAGCAATTCCACTTCTAGCAATCTACCCAAAGGACACAAAAATTAATTCAAAAGGACACCCGCATACACGTGTTTATTTCAGCACTATTTACAATAGGTAAGATATGGAAACAACCCAAATACCCCAAAACAGATGACTGGATCAGGAAGATGTGGTCTAGATACACAATGGAATACTATTAAGCAATCAAAAAGATAAACTCATGCCATTTGCAGCAACATGGATGGAGCTGGCAGGGATTATGCTCTCGTGAGGTTTTACTTTTTAAGGATAAAAGGGGACTCTTTTACATTGCCCTTGAGATGCAAATTCTTGACCCACAACTCAGACCCACAGAGTCATCAATTCTAAGTTTCTCAGCCCCCTGGTTGAATAGGTCTGGCTGGTACTGATTCATGGGCAAATTGAACCACCGACCAGAGAGGAACCATGAAGTTCCTCTACTGTAAATGTACAGGGTGTACAGCAAAGACCAGGCTTCAGAAGTGTCCCGACAGCCTTTCATTTCATTTCCCAGTAAAAACACAATTCATCAAGTCCCGCACCAGACTTCCTGAAGCCTGGAGGAAGAGCTGTCATCCTTGCCCTTTCCAAGCTCATATAAATAGGAGATCCTGAGACCTTGAGCAATGTTCAATGAGCAGTCTCCCCACTCCAGCTCAACTTCCCAACAGTATCATCCTCACTATGAACACTTAAGGAACTATTCAGTCAAGGTCACTATGATGTACTAGTAAGGCAATGAATTGGACTTGGGTTTTACATAGTTTTACATGTGAGGGAAAACTCTGAAAGTTTAGTTAACCACAAGTTAAAGGAATACTTTAACTGGAACCCAACATTTCTCTAGTGACTAGTCTATCACGTGACTTTTAGCTTAGGAAGGTGAAGGGAAGTGTGAGAACCTCTTTATACCTGCTTTATTGACCACCTGAGCTGACTCGCACTTGAGGTGGAGTCACACCTAAACTCAGCTCTGCTTTTCCCGAGCCCAGAAACTCCAATTTTTCTTTACCCCCTTTTCTGACTGAATCCACTCATTCATTTCAATCCTGGAAGATTCTAATTTAAACTTAGAATATCAGATCTTTGTTTCTGTTTGTGAAAATAATGATATCCTTATGTACTCTGTGTACATTGCAGGACTATTTTAATAGCCAGTTATGGAAGCAACGTAAGTGCCTAAGGAGCGAGGAGAGTATTAGACAAATGTCTATATACAAAATGGAATATACTCAGTGACAAAAACCTTTTTTGTTTTGTGACAACTTGAATGGAACTGGAGGGGATTATGCTAAGCAAAATAAGTCAGAAGGAAAAAAACACCAGATGCTTTTACTTATAGAGCAACAAAATAGTCAGAAAAAAATGAATCAATAAGAAACCCTAGAAATCTAACTGTGGAATTGAGGTTGCAGGAGGTAGGAGAAGGGGGCATAGTGGGGAGGGAGCACAATAGGCTCTGGTAGGAGACTGTGTGTCTTACTAGTGAGTGTCCCATGTGACCCTATGCCTTTTAATCACGTGCAGTACTATAAACCATGTTAGTGTAATAAAAACTTTAAATAATGATTTCCTTAAAAGTCCTATAAACCTGTTTTCTCTAAAAGGGAAATATTCAGTCTTGGGTTCTAGGCATGATAATAACTATGCTAGGCATGACAGTACTCAGCTATTCTAGGCATGATAATAACCATTGGCCCTTATACTATAGACTACTGATGAGGACCAATTGACGATAGGACAGAAGCTGTCCTATCATGTCAGTAGTGCGACATCTCTTTTCTGACTAGTCTCAGGCAGATAATCTAAGAGGGAAGAAATGACCAGATGGATTCTTGGCAAGAAAGGCCTTAAAAGGAGGTAGCTGTGATTTACACAGAGAAGAGCACATGCCTTGTGTATGTCTTACTGATGCAGGTTTCATTTTTGTATGTTTTTATTTTATTGACTATCAAATGATAATGGTAACTCCATGTCATTGGGGTTGCTTTTTGGCCTTTAGCCATAAAGATGACTTGTTTTTTTAAAGAAATGTGGGAATCTATATGTGTTTATTAGTTTGCATCCAATAGTGATTCTCCTAATCTGGCCATTATCTCCTGCCCTCCCTCACTCCTATCTTTCAGACATTTTTCATCAATGAGCTTTCACAATAATATTATATACATTTCTGGTCCTTTTGCTACTCAGCACAGACTTTTGCCTTTCAAGTCAGACTCCTAAGGTTGCTAAGACACTTCATAACACAATCTCTTTCATCACTGTCTCACACTCTTATCCAGACAAACTCACCTACTTTCAGCTTCTTTGTCTCATGCTGCTTTTGCTGCTGCAATTGGCCCTCCTTCCTTTTCTTACTGTGGCTTATATTTCAGAACTTACCTCACATGTCTTCCAGGAAGCGCTACTTGGGTACTGAGACTGGACTAGGTGTCTGTGTCTCTCCTCCCCCTATCCCCACCAATGTTGAGTGAAGCATTATTAGTATTGTTATTACTATTTTAACTAATTATCATGATTTGCACCCATCTTACCTGATGATGATCTCAAGGACTTGAGATCACACACTGTATATCTTTCATCTTTGCAGTGTCAAGTAAAATGTCCAAAGTATATGCATTTGTGGAAGCAATTAATAAATGAGAGTTTCACCATTCAATTGATGCTCTCCTGGTGATGACGATAGCACATACATCTGCTTAAAGGAAGAATTATTTGGACTGCTGTAGATCAGTTGTGGGGGCAGTAAGGGTGAGAGGCAGCAGAAGCCCTCTCTGTATTCCTTCCTAGAATTCTGATGGATCTGAGTATGATTTTTTTTTAATTCATTTATTGAAGTGACATTGATTTACAACACTGCATAAGTTTTAGGGGTATAGTTCACCCTGCTATAAATGTATGTCATCACACCACAGGCACCACCATGGCATCAATAATCCTCTACCACAGAGCATGTTTATAGAATGGTGGGACTGTCAAATAGGAATTTATCTTTGTGAGATACTAAGCAACATCTATATTTCACAAAATCCTAAGGTGGTGTTTCTGAAAGAGGGCTTCAAGAATGCTAAGGATTTTTTTCAGTTTTATTTTCATTTGGATGTTATAAATAAATACAATATACTTTAAGAAGCCTTCAACTTATGACTGGGTAATACAAGCAATTTTTGTCCCAGTATTAATGTTTCACATAACACAACTTCATTGTTTGCTAATGAGATGAAATAGAAAAGAACATGATTGACTATATAGGTGTTTATTTAACACAAAACATTGGTAAAATTACATTAAATTTCATTGGATGAAAAAAAAATTCTAGTTTAAAATATTATGAAGAGTGTACCGTGGTGGGGGAATTACATTCATGCTGCTTTGACAAGACAGACCTGTATGAGCTTATGTCAACGCCATGTTCACAATCACAGGGTTCAGTTTCAGCAAAGCAACATTCTCCATCACAGTACGTTAATGCTATTAATTTTAGATTTTTTTTGTTTTAATTTACAAATCACTTTTCTATCCTATATAAAAACATTAAATATATTTTAGAAAGAGCATAATAAAAATAATAGTATATTATTTTTATAATAATATAAAAGACCTGTGTGATTATCTCTTAAAATAATTTAAATTTTGCTCAGGATGGGACACATTGTGTTCATGAAAATGGGCTCAGGCCTCAATATGATAGTGTGAACCTCCTTGTCAGTAAAATAATTGACTTTCCAGCCCAGCATGTTATAAACATACCAAACACAACATACACAGAGACATGTAACATTGAGATGTACCTCTACATGAGAAATACAATACACATAAACATACATGCACAATACATAGCACACATGCATATGTATTGACATGCACCACAAATGACCCCATGCAAAAAGGAGACAGACACACACACACCTACCTCTTCCATGAATTTGTATCTGCATTTCAAAAAACAAGAAAGCAGTATCACAAGAGCTTAGCACAACACTTTCATAAGCAAGACCTCTGCATTTAGACTGCCAAACTGCCATCCCCAGCTCTGCCCCATCCTAGCTGAAGAGCCTTGTGTATATTTAGTGTCCGTCCCTCACTTTTCTTGTTATTAAATTAAGGAGGATGGTGAGCACCAAGTTCACAAAATCATTTAACGAATTAAGTACATTGTTTGCCCATTCAGAAATTTGACACTTTGTTGCCTCCTAAGAAATCAGTAAATCTACCAAAAGACAAGAATGTAAATGAATGTCACCTCAATAACAAATTAAGTGAATAAACACCCACATTCTGTCCCATTTAAAAAATTAAATATATATTGACATAATTTTTAAAGGTTATCTATTAGTAGAGAGAGAGCACTGCATTGGGGTCCTGTGAGAGCTGTGACACCAAAGATAGTTTGTTTCTTCCCTTTCCAGAAAAGTGAGAAGGAAGTTACCCCTCACATTTTAAAATGTTATATTTCCCATACCCAATCTCTTCCTAGTCTCATGATTTTTTCCCCTTCTGTAACTCTCCCAGACTGTTGCATTTCTCTACCTCAGGTGATCCTGTGCCAGAAGCTTACAACTATTTTTCCTACATTCTTTCTTCTTTCCATCTTTGTAATCAGGTAGACATTTTTCAAAGCAAATATGACCTTTCATCCCCTCATATTGATTGAATGACCTCCCATTGTTTTCCCATTGTGAAACTTTGCACAGGTCAGCCCCATTCTACTTCTCCATCCTTCCTGTCACTTCAAAATAATCAACATTGCTGGGTGGCACTACCCAAATGAAAGCTTCATAAAGACAGGACTATTTTAGTTAACCATTGTCTCCTTCTTTCCTAGTACAAGCCTTGCTAAATGCTGATTACCTGGATGAGCAGAACAAAAGACCGCTCTGACACTTACATCCATGACACATTAGCAGAGGGATATAAAGATGCTTCCCAACGGGAAGGAGAATGATGACCGATGTGATAGGACAGGACCTTATGGCATGTGCCAGTGTGCAGAGAGTTAGTTGGCAGCATACCATTCTGTACTATTGCTGGTTCACCATCAATGTATGTTGGGATTGCATCTAACCAATGAAATTGTCAGCGTTACTTCAGATTAAGGAAAGTGCAATTATAGGTTTATCTACTTGCTTATTTCAAATCTATAATTTATGAAAAGATTTCTTTGTAAACTGAGATGAGATTCCTCCTACCTCTTCTTAGTAATATATAGTGGGACTATTCTCCTTAAGCTCCTGGAGAATGTTTGCTGTGTATCTATGTCACAGACACACTCACAACTTTACCAAATGAAACAAATGGTCAACGCTGGTTTGATTTTTCTGGCTTGCATCTAATAGAAAACTATCCCCATATATCACAATTTTTAAGATTACTGAGGTCACAGATCCAAACCCAGCATCATTTCACGTATCACTTCATTGATATCACAATAATTAATAAGGATCAAAGAAATGAACTTCGCTCATCTGCTCTAGTTCCCCTTGGTTCTATAGAGACATAGTTGGACCAACTACAAGGAAAGGTAGTTTAAGGAGCTCTGGGTCCATGCTGTGCTGGACTTGAAATACTGCTCACAAATTTCCTCATATATACCATTTTTGGTATGAAATGCATTGGTGGATCTTAAGTGAATATGCTAAATTAAATAGGACACATATTCAATTTGCCAAATCTTAACTTAGTTATATCTTTGATCCAGACATCCTTTATACATGCACCCTTATCACACTGTATCATTGATGGATATCTTCTTAGAGTGTATTATAATATTACGTTGTGCTAAGTATGTGTACTTTTTCCATTGATGTGTATTTTTTTCCAAGATCTTAAACTCTTATTTCTGGTGTAGAGTCAATTCAAAGTAGCTCCAACACTCTATTCTTGTATATTAACTTCATTTTCTCCCCAGCCTAACCTCATCCTATAAAGTAGTTAACGATCTGGTAACTAACAGTTGAATGCACTGGTAAACTTTGATATTTCAATAATTCCTCTGTGAACTTTCTTGTAAAGTGAACAATCTCTCTGTAATAAAATGATCCTCCTCAGTTATTGTTTTAGTACATTTTCAGAAACAAGGATTTATTTTATTAGCTAATTGGCAAAAAGTAGATTTTCTTTAACTTGTTATGTACAAAGTTATTGATGAAAGCTCTGAGCACTATATGTACGTAACTCACCTGTTCATAACTAAAATGTTTCCCTTAAAAAAAAAGATTTATGTTCCCCTTATTGTCTTTTCATAATTCTGCTGTTTTGGGGAAATCAGCCTTCATACCACTGGAAGGTCAAAAAAGTATGATTTCCATTTGTTTAGCTACCATCTATCAGATCTTTTGAAAGAAGGGCACATTTGATGATTTGTTCTTAGTATTTTGTTATAATTTTCACTCCAAATTTTAAGCGTTCTTGATGGGTAAGACTGGCAAATAATAATATATGTGTGTATGCATGCACATAATTTGACAAATTTTAGCATAAGCTAGTCTTTGTGAAACCAATACCACAATAAAGATAATGAGTATATTTATCACTCACCAACATTCCCTTGGGCACATGTCATCCCTCACAGGACAACCCCTGATATGCTGTCTGTATAGATTAGTTACATTTTGCAGAGTTTAATGTGAAGGGAGCCAAACACAAAAGAGTCTACATTTTTGTCTCTCTCCTTAAACTCAGCATAACTTTATTTGGGATTCAGCCATTTTTCAGCACTTGTCCATTGAATGGCTACACAAGAATTTATCCATTAACCCCAGATGGGGTTAATTTCAGTTTTTAACTTTAATAACTAAAGACACTAAGAACATTCAAGTGCAATTCTACACATGCATTTCTGTTTTCAATTCACTTCACTAATGCCTAAGAGTCAAGTGATCATTTATTAGACATGTTTCCTGGTCATGAAAAGGCAACTTTTTCCCAAACTGGTTTTAGCACTTTACATTCCCGATAGCATTCATTTTATTTGCTCCACATGCACACTCATATTTCATATTTCAGTCATCTACATTTTAGCAACTCTAATATATGTGCTATTGTATCACACTGTGGTTTTAATCTCAATGTACCTAATGACAAACAGTGTTGGGTATTGTTTCATATGGTTATTTACCATCCTTTATTTTCAGGGTGATAGATTCATTCAAAGCTTTTGCCCACTTGTTATTGGGTTGTTTTTTCTCTTGTTATTGAGTTTGGAGACATTCATATCTTCTAGACTGTCTTATTTAAAAACTATTATTTTTATTTAGGTGATGGATTATGACACTCTGTTACTTAGGGCTATAAATTCTCACCTCTTCAGATGTAGTGGGTGTGGTGTAGGCAGTCTTCTAAAGGTGTACAGTTGGTAAACCACCTCCTGTGGTATCTCTTTTCATTGTCTGCACAATGTCCTTTGAGGAATATTAGCTTTTTTTTTTAATATTGATGATGTTTAATACATCAATTTGTTCAATTGTGGATCATGCTATTGGTGTCCTTATAAGAAATCTTTGCATATTTAAAAGTTACAGATTTTCCCCTTTGTTTTATCCTCCTTAGAAATTTTAGATTTTATATTTAGACTCATGGGCCATTTTTAGTTATTTTTGAATATACTGCAAGGTATCAATTGATGTTCATTTTGAAACCTGTGAATATCCATTGTCCAACAATTTCTTAAAAGAAATTTATCGCTGAACTGATTTTGAACCCTTTCTAGAAACCAGTTTTCCATGGGTGCGGGTATTTTCTGAACTCTATTTTGTTCAATTGATTTATTTATCTTTATACCAATATTAACTGTCTTGATTACTAAAGCTTTATAATCAGTCTTGACACCTTCCCTTTTGGAGATTGTTTACATTTTATTACATAAGTCCTTTACATTGCATCAGGCTTTCAGAATTAATTTGCAATGTTCATAATATACCTTGCTGGAATTTTGATTGATGTTATATTGAATCTTGAATATTTTGTTCAATTTTGAGAACACTGCTATCATGACCTCAGAACCATGAACATAGCATGTATCTCCTTTTCCTTAGGGTGCCTTTAATTTGTCTCAACATTATTTTATAATTTTCATGTACAGTTATTACACCTATTTTCTAAGTTAATGATAGCACTACTTTCTAGTGTCTCAGGCTCAAAACTACAGAGAAATCCTTCAATCAGCAATTTCTATCATATCATTTATCTAATAATTCAACAAGTTTGCTCATTTCACCTTCAAAATATATCCAGAAACAGACATCTTTTTCACCACTCCCTTTGCAAACATTATCTGTTATCCAGATATTATCTATTAAAGTATCAATTTCATCTGCTTAGATGTAAGACTGCTATTTGTAACTTCCTTAAACAGAAATATTGCAAATAAATTAATGGGAGCATGCTGAGCAATGAAATACAACAAATGATTTTAAAAGTACCAGGCAGTCACAAAATCTATACATCTCAAGATCCAGAAATATGATGAACTTTGTTTCCACAAGAATATCTTCTTCAAACATTTTGAATAAGCTTTATCATTTTGGAACAATTTCAGATTTAAAGAAAAGTTACAAAGATGATTTTAAGTATCCCTTTATTTTACTTAGCAAGTTTCAGTTTCTCCTAATGTTATCTATTTACATTATAATCTTTTTATTTTTCAAAACAGAGGAACCAATATTAGTACATTACTCTTTAACTAAACTCCAAACTCTATTTGGATTTCACCAGTTCTTATATTACTGTCTTGTTTTTGCTCAAGGACCTAGTCCATACACTGCATTTAGATGTCATGTATCCTGATCCTATCTACTCTGTGACATTTTCTCCATCTTCCTAGTTTTCATGACCTTCACAGTTTTGAGTAAGGTCAGGTATTTTCTAGAATATTCCAAAAACATCATTTGTCTGATGCAGTCTTGTAATCAGAATGGGTGTATGACTTTTTAGAACATAGATCATAGAGGTGAACACATCCTTGCTATCACATCATGCCAGGGGGTGCATGCTGATAATGTTGATCTTGATCACAGGTAGTGCTTGCCAGAATTCCCTACTGCAACGTTATATTTTTTCCTTCATTTATTTGACTCACTGGAAATGAGTCACTTAGTTCAACCTCTACTCAGAAGTGAGTGTACAAATATTCTGTAAGGAGGATTTGTCTTTCTTCTCTATTGTCTATTTATACATTGATTTATTCATTTATTCATATCAGCATGAATACATGTTTATTTTATACTCCAGTTTATAATCTGATATTATATTATCATTTGTTTATTTATTTTTATTGAGGTTGTACGACATTGTATATGATTTAGGGGTAAGGGATCACACCTTTCAAGTGTATGTTACTACACCACACCCACCACCAACACACTGAAGTTCTTTCACCCCATCCATTGTGCCCCGACCCCACTTTGCTTTTCTCCCTCTATCGCCCTCTCTGCTTAACACTCATTCTTTTCTAGCTCTGGTCACTGGAAACTCTTTCAGATAGCCTCCTATGTACCTTTTACTCACCCCATATTTGTTTTATTTGCTTTCAAACATTTCACATTCAAAGAATGAAAAAAAGTAATAAATGAAAAATGTTTAGACTTTTCTAACACTATGCCCTTTATGAAAGCAGAACATTTGTCATTGGTTTCAATTACTTACTACAGCAAGATGCCTGGGGATAGCTATTTAATTGGGTTAAGATGCTCTGTTAAAGTGTTTCTCTTCAGTCTAGCTCAAGGCAGGCTGACGCTTTGATTTTCCCAAGGCCAATCTACATAATTTCTTTGAATTCCTTATTCTATTATAGACACCAATGATATCTGCACAAAACAAGCAAGGCTCTAAAAATGTCCTCCCTTATACGAATGTCCCTATGTATCTTTATACTTAATTGTATTATATATTGTTGTACTGATCTTTCTGGAAACTATATTCCCCAAAATACTTCCTTTTAGCCAATCAGAGTTGGGTGACATAAAAGGCCCGGATAAGAGATAAGTTACATGACATAATGTTTAAGAGGAAACTCTAAAGTGAATCTAATGGTAAAAATACATATGGATCATATTTTTACACTTTTTCCATTCTGTTAATCTCATGGTTCATAATATGAATGTTTAGGAATTAAATCATGAGCTCTGTGTGTGTGTGTGTGTGTGTATATATGTACATATAGATCTTTGTAATATGAATTTTTTATGTACATAGTACCTCCTGCATATGTGACTCAGAAAATATAACTTATAGAAGTTTAAATTAAAAATCAATATTGGTCACATTTTGGATATCAAGTTTTCTAAATAACTTCTGCAGATTTTCCATTAAATAATTCAGTTACCTATTTAATTACCTAATGTCACATAATATATGCTCAGAATACACTTTTCTCCCATATCTTTTTTTTTTTTAGTCAAATGCTTTGGTTAATATTAACATTAACCAATTCCAGATGTCAACAATTAAGTTCAATCCAACGAAACATTTAGTCAGGCACTTTCCTCAGACTGAGAAAAGGAAGACTTTACATAAACATGTGTAGTGGATTTTGAGTCTATCTTAAGATAAAATAGTTGTGTTTAGTGACTAAACATCTCATTACACAGATGCCCGATCCCCTTTTGCAGCTGTTCTTGCTGTTTTCGTTCTGCAGAGCCCCTTCGCTTGTCTTTCTTGCAGCTTTCACTTTGTGGTGCACTATTTGGGGGGAAATCTGCAGATGAGGGGTTCTGGCTGATTTTGTAATGTGCCTGCAGAAAGCTAAGCTTGCATTGTAATGAGGTCAGATTTCATTTCTAAGCAAGGTCACGCTCTAGGGTTGGTAGAACTCCAAAGAAAATCAAAGTGCTGACAGAAACATGGAAAAGGTGGTAATTCAGTAGGTGGCACTCTTTCTCCTGCAAATCCTGTTGTCAGTGCCCAGGTTCTGCTTGTCTTTCAGAGTAGATTTACAACACACCCTGCTTTGACCATTGGGGAGTCTACTTTGAATAGTTTTGTGGTGTTGGGGGGAGGTATGTGTTTGTAGTTTTGTTCAGAAAACTAGGATGTTTCTCTCAATCTCTATGCCCCAAATAAATGAGATCTGTCTTTTTATTTTGCTTTAACTAGAATTCTGACTTGATGAGTTGGCTAACTGCACAGGAACAGAAGCTGCTGAAAACCTTTCTTGTGCTTAGAAAACATTTCTTTATGTAGGATATTTCAACTTTCTGATTATTTATGAATTTCTCAGTTTCCAGAGTGACAAAGACCTCACAATTAGCCTGCCCTATAGAAGCTTCACATTTTCAACTACCAAAAAAGTAGATACTTATTTCTCTTTTCTCTCTCCCTCCCTCTCTCTTTTTTTTTTTTTTCTGAAACTAAGCAAGAGTGCTCTTAGTTTTTATTAAACAGAATGTCAATCAGGATCCAGGGGTTATATTTATTAATGAATTAGACCTCCTTCCAAAACTCTCCTTTTCTTCCAAAGCAAAAATAAAACAAAAAAAAAATGGGGCTTACATTTCCATTACAAAAATCTGGGTGAAGCATGTTTATCCCCACTTCATAAAGAACATACTGAAACTGCTTCAACAAACCATTCATGTTTCATTTAGATTGAAGATGAGTAGTAGAGAAATTGGAACTCCCTCTCTGCCCAATCACACAAAATAATGTGCAAGACAGGTAGAAATGACCTAATTTTGGTTCAAAATATTATAGTTTACCTATCAGATGATTACATTTTGTTTTTAAAATTCTTTTTTTTCTTTCTCTGCTTACATTAATCTTTTGCTAGCACGATGACTTTGTGTCTTTGCTTTTGTTAAAATGTATAAAGACTGTCTGTTGTGACTGGACTCAGGATTTGCAAGAGTGAAGGAGTGTGGGGAAATTCATTTGAGGTTCCATTAGTTCAACTTGAAAAGGTTGTCAGTGTGTGATGGTTTGATATTTACTCAGTATCCACAGAATGTTGTGCAGAAAGAGAACAAGTTCACACATATTTACAAGCATACATATATATATGTGTGTGTGTGTGTGTGTGTATGTAACCCTGTATGCACATGTGCAAACACACACACACACACACACACACACACTCTGGAGGATTCCATTAACTCAGATCCACTACATCAGCTCCAAATAGAAATGAAAGATACAAATTACCCAAGAATGTGATAAACATATAAATCATCTCCTTCTTCTAGTAATGTTGTTTGCACCACTTAAATAGATTCATTTGGACCCCCTCAAATCCTCCCACCAATTAAGCTTTGACACGCTAACCAGTGCGAACCATAAACTCCAGTTACAAAATTATATGATCTGCAAATCTCCCTAAACTCCTTTGGCTCTTATCCCTAGAACAATACTGTGCTGTACATAGTATTAATTGTTTCTGATGACAGGGATAATTTTAGAGAGGACTTGGCTGGCTTTTCCGCTCTCCTTATTTGCACTTCTTTGTGACAAGTTCTGGGAGAAGCCACACATAGATGCTCTGAATTCCCCCATAAAGCTAACTCACAGTCCTGAGGTTACATGTCTTCACAGGAATCCTGCATTCTTTTTCTTATTTAAACGGGTCGGAAAATGCAAAGCAGACTTCAGCTGGCACTGTTTGTGCTTGATTCTATATAGCTTTCTCCATCTTCTTTGGATCTTGTGATTCAGAGATTTTGAACAAATCTTGACTGCAAATAAGAAATAACCACAGCTTTGGGGGGCGTGGGAGGATAAAAGATTCACATTTATATAGTGAGCACATTGGATTGTCATCTCCATGCCCCCTTGAACCTTCTGTTCTAGAAAATATGTGCCTGTGTTACAAGCTTATGTACATTCTCTCCTCTCTTGTTAGAATACATTCCCCAAAAGTCTCCTTAATCCACTTTACCTACTAGCAAACTTTTATCCATCTTCAAAATGCAGTGCAGATATTAGCTCACTGGAAAAACTTTGGTTTTCTCCCTACCAAATGCAGTTGATTTCATCTCTATTCTCTTTAATGCTTTGCTTTACATAGTTGAGGCTCTGAAGTCACGGCGTGGCACACTGCTAGGGAGTGATTAGCACTGTACTTTATGTGGAGGGTGCCTTTGAAGTTATGCAAAGGGATAGAAACTACCAATGTCTGCCACATTGAAACTACTCAGTACATAATGATTGAACAGAAGTTATCAAATAAAAAGCCTTGAATATTAATGCTGGAGTTGAAAAAAAAATTAGATGTCATTTTGGTTCAACCCAGTCAATTCATACAAGAGTAAACTCTGGCCAAAGCTGTGAATTGACTGATTTATTTTTGTGCTGCTAAGTAGTCATAGATTGACTCGGATTAGAACCCACTCCTTGTCGTATCCATCTTTTTTCCCCAGTAGCCAGCTGTCTCCCAAGTTGCTGAAATGAAAAGGTACTATTCCAATGAGGAAAATATAGAATCTGTAAAATCCTGACCTTGGAAATAATCTGCACAGATGTATTCATGCCTCCTCCCACTGATGACTGAGAATCTCTTCATCCATTTTCAGTTCTCAGATTGAATCATCCTTTGCAGTCCTTTCCTTGTAAGATCACAGAGTTCTCTCCAGGTACTAATTAGGCCTCATGTCACTCCTCTGTGGAACTGATCTTATTATTATGACTGAAATGGTACTAGAGATGGTTGCTGTGTTTAACTTAAATGTGAAGAAAAGGCATTATGTAGTCCAACCCTAGGCTCCTGGTACTGAAAGCACACAACATCAAGAGCCTTCAGAGTGTGACCTGGGGCACAGTGGGAAAGTGTGGAAAGACTCATCTACTGGGTCGACTTTCAGAGAAAACCTCTGTATTGATCAGGGGGTCTTCATAAAAATAGATCAGAGGCTAATATGATATATAAATACACAGACATGTATATAACAGAGGATTTATATATGCAGCTACATAGAAGAAAGAGCAGGGAGGAAAGGAAGGAAGGAGAGAGTTAGAATAATTGGCTCAGTTACTGTGAAAACTGAGGAGTCCCAGGATGTCAATTGCAAATTGTATCCCCAGCAAAGCAAATGGTATAAATCAATCTGAGTTGAAAGATTTGCAAACTAGGGATTCTGGTGGTGTAAATTCTGCAGGAGCGTATGAGAGGATGCTAAGCTAAGGGGTCCTAGCTTAAATAGCTGAGTCAAGAAAATAAGGGTGAATCCTTTCTTCCAACTTTCCTTCTACCCAAGCCCTCAGCAGACTAAATGATGCCCATCCACATTGAAAGGGGCATCTGCTTTACTCCAGCTATCCATTCTCATGCTAATATCATTCAGGAATATCCTCAAAGACACACCCAGAAACTGATATTGAATGCAGGCACTCCTCCAAGTGGAGCTAACATATAACATGAAACATTTGTTTCATGTTATCCTTGCTTATGCACTTGCCTGCACCTTGCTCTTCCTCTTTTCCATCCTACTCTAACTCTTCCTTCTTGGGGCGTTTTTTCCAGATATGTTTTACTCTTTTTATCTCCAATTTGGAAATTCCCTTCATAACCTGAGTCTAGCCCTAATAATTATCTGCTTAACAGCATGGACTACAATACTGATGTAGGTACCTTTTCTACTGTTTCATTTAGCCTTTACTTCTATAGTACAGGGTAAAACAATATATTCTGTCTTTAATTTAGCTATACCAACTGTAACATACTATAAGTAGCTATCCATTCAGCCTGTCTAGAATTTGTTCCAAATTATTTAGGTATTTTCTTTCCACTAAATGCACAGCGCAACAAAAAAATTATGTTGGGGAGAGGTTCTCATGCAATTAAGAAACTTCACAAAGATGGGCCTCCCCTGGTGGCACAGCAGTTGAACGCTGGGCTGCAAAGCTGCCCACAGCCTCTGCAGCGCCGGTTCGATCCCCGGCCCCTGGGTGAGGGTCCCACATGGCGCGCAGACCTCTCCTGCTGCCTGCTTGTATAAATAAATAAATAAATCTTAAAAAGAAAAAAAAAAGAAAGAAACTTCACAAAGAACCCTCAACTTTGGTCTACAATAGCCTTTGTTAAGGGCCACTGGCTGATTCCTCTTAATTTCTTGAATGCAGAGACATCCTACTTCCTGTTCTTTGGTCATGGTAGCTCTTATTCAGGAAGGGAAATGAGGGCTTTGGCCCAGCCTCCAAAGATACCCCTTACTTATCTTGTCTATGAGACCACTTAACATCAGTGCAATGTTAGCTGGGACTCCAGGAGGTTCCCCACAGGTCATTGAGCCCATGTCTTGACAATATTTTGGAAAGTTCTCTTCACTGCCTTTACAGTATTTGCATCTGTCTTCCGATCTCAAACTCTCCTCCCACCGTCTGTCCCTTTGAGTGCATCTTAAACAAACACTTCTAACTGGGACTCTAAAACCAGAATTCCATCTTCTTATTCCTTTGGAGAGCGGAGAAAAGAAGATCATCAAGGAGGTCATTTTCCCTTCCTCCTTTGTCCTGTCTTCCCTCCTTCCCTCTAGTCCTCACAGAGCTACTCTGTATCTCCTCCAGGTGCCTAGCTAGTATTAGCAAACCTAGCTTTAATATTGCCCGCATGAGATTTTTTTGTTTCTATCTTTCCTCCGTTTCTGTTTTCCTAAACTTGCATTTCTTACACTTTGATCAGTACACGACTATTATTATCATGAAACCCAGCTCAGATGTCACCTCATTCAATCATTTAATAAATATTTAATATTCATTGAATGATTCCAAGAACTAGGAATATTTTAGCAAAAAAATACAAACTTTCTTTGCCATCAAAGCTTTCGCCCTGTGAAACATACACTGCAGTTTCCTAACATCAATATCCACCATCTATTATAGCAGTGATACTCAACAAAAATGTATTGTTGGTGTTGTTACGCTGTATTTTTTAATTTGTTTTAAATCTGAATTTCCATGCCTCCTGGGTGGCACAAGGGGTTAAGCACCATACTATGAAGCAATCCGCAGCCTCTGTAGCACGAGTTCTCTCCCCAGCTGGCCAAGGAGCAACCCACATGGCCCAGCAGACCTCTCCTGTCTCACCTGCTACTCCCCTCAGCAATGTGTTTCAGTCAGTCTGCCTATTATGTTCCCCACTCTGTCTCTGGTGGATCCTCTCATCCCTCGCACTTATGGCCTGTACCCCAGCTCTTGTATGCATAAATAAATAGACCTTTAAAAATAAACAAATAAATAAAACTGATTTTCCTATAATTCTGAAAATCCTTGAGGCTTCTCCTGTATCATTTCATTTTTACCAATTGTAAAGTTTTTTTTTTTTTATTTTTTGTATAACTACATAAAGGCACAGGAGAAAGAGAAATGTATAAAGAAGATGGGAAGATTATGAGAGCTATAAATGTCCTGGTAAGTGTTTGTTTTTAACTGACTAACACCACTACCCTTCACTAATGTTTTACAGTTAAACGCAGAATTACAATATATAGTTTTCATTATCTACTAATAATTACTAACATATGTAATGCTTCACAGATTACAAAGTTGGTATTTAGAACATACCTACAAGGAAAGAGTATTTTCCTGTTGTAGGTAAATAAGTTATATATCATAGTTTATTCACTATCACATGGATAAACAGCAGAAACCATAGTTGGCAGTAATAATTCTCCTCATTTTAAATATCATTTACTAACATCTCATTTTTAATACCAATTCTTTGTTTTTTCGTATGTCATATTTCCTTAGGAAAGTATTACTTTCTTTAGCACGATAGAATGAGTGGTTTTATGTTTATAGATAACTGTAAAGAGAGGAAATTGAGTTAAATGTTGAGATATTTCTAATATAACATGTGTGTCTGTGATGACAATGGAGGCAGAAAATATTGATTATTCTTCCAAACTCTTTGATAGTGAAACAAAGCAGTTAGGCTCCATTCTCCAAGTATTGTAGGTTAAATAAGACATTTTTCAAGCATATATAACCAGACAACTTATAAGCAATAAGTATACAATGGGTAAGGAGAGATGGAAAAGTAAGTATAAGAAAAAACAAAACAGAATAATTGGTGGAGGGAGCACTGGGGCGGGGGAGGGGGACATGAGAAAATTAATTCATGAGATAGTAGGGTTATCCTAAAAACAGAAGGGGGGCATATTTTACCAAGACACAAAAGAGAAGGTCAACGTTTAAGAGTCAACAATAGCTAAGCTATGGAAACAACCCAAATGCCCAAAAATAGATGACTGGATCATGAAGATATGGTCCATATACACAATGGAATATTATTCAGCGATCAAAAAAGATAAACTCATGCAATTTGCAGCAACATGGATGGAGCTGGAAGGGATCATGCTCAGTGAAATAAGCCAGAAAAAGAAAAAGAAAAATACCGGATGGTCTCACTCATAGCAGGAATTTAGAAAACCTAAATAAGGGACCAGAAAAAAGACTGATTAAAGTAAAAATCAAAATCAACAAGCAACTATAAACCAGAGACACACTATGGGGGGGATAGGAGGAATTACAGTCAAAACAAGGGGGGATGGGAATTATATGGGGATTATAACCAAGATGAAAATGCACACATTGTGCAAAAATGAAAATGATGTAAAAATATATATAAAACAAACTAAAGTTAAAAAAACAATAAATACTTATTGCATGTGCAAGAAAAAAAAGATATAAACTGGAAATGGCAGACTTAGGGACAAAAAGAAAAATTGAGAAGCAGATAGAGAAGTAGCCTGCCTCCACATAAATATTTTCAGATAATAAAATAAAAAAATAGAAAACTGAGGAGAAGGAAATCCACAGTAGATTACAGAAAATTTTTTAAAAGGACTGTTGCAAAAGTTACAGGACACCAGCAAATGGTGAATAATAAAAAATCAAACTTGTACAGTAGTGTTTGCAAGGGTTTAGGATGAATTCAACACATTATATTCAGTTCTGGGTATGTAAGCTATCGTTCTTAACTAAAGAGAAATATGGTTCCTTTGAGAAAATGACTCATTCCAAGAAAGAGCAAAGAGAAAACGAGATAAACTTGAATATCTTGTTAGACCCGAATATTAAAAAATGCTCAAAAAACAATGAAGACATGCAAAAAGTACAAAGGATGCAGATATAAGAGGTTCCTAAAAGGCAAATCTGAGTTAATTTGAGCATTGACATAAATAATGATGCTAATGTTATTGTCAAAAAAAAGATAAGCATACACACTCATATTGATAAGGAATAAATAAATAAACATTTGGAGGGAAGGTAAGGCCAAAGACCAGCTAATAAATATAGAATCAATAAAACAGCAAAGTGGCCAGTGCACATTCACCATAGTCAGTGTCATCACACAGGAACTGCAATGGAACTAGTCTCTGAAAATTTCATAAGGAACATGGAACATAATATTTGTAAGGCTATAAACCATCTCACCAGTTTATTATTAATTATAGGAAAAGTCATAACTGAGTAAAGAATCATGACAGTCATCCTTTTAACCAAGAAATAAGTTAAAACTACCCACAATTAGAAAATCAAGTGACATCCTCTGCCTCTTATTGTCATACATTAGGAAGAACATTTAATTACACCTGTAACATTTCTGCCTACAAAGGTATAACTTAAATGCAATCATTAGAAAGCATTAGGCTCACCAAATTGAAGGCTGCTCTGCAGTATAACTGGTCGACACTCTTCAAAAACATTAATAAGCTGAAAGACGAAAGGATAAGAAACAGTTCGAGATTAAAGGAGTCCACAAAGACATGACAAGTATATTAAATGAATGAACTTGCATTGAATGTTGATGCAGAAAAAAATAAAACTCTATAAAGAAGCAAGTGGGGGCCTCCCTGGTGGCCCAACAGGTTAAGTCTCAGCACTATAAAGCTATCTGCAGCCTCTGCAGCTCGAGTGCCATCCCCAGCTGGCCAGGGAGCTACCCACATGGTGCAGCTAACCTCTCCTGCCTCTCCCACTGCTCCCCTCAGCAGTGTACTTTGGTCAGTCTGCCTGTTCTGCTCCCTGCTCTGTCTCTGGTGAATCTTGTCACCTCCCACACCTCTGGTCTGTACCCCAGTTCTTGTATACGTAAATATTTTTTTTTTAAAAAGCAAGTGGAAAATTTGAATAGTGGCTGTAATAAGAGTATTTATTAGTGTTTAATTTCCTAACTTTTATAACTTCACTTAGATTACATAGGACAATGCTTTGCTCTTAGAAAATATATACAGGGCCTCCCCTGTGGCACAGGTGGTTGAACATAGCACTATGAAGTTGTCCGCAGCCTCTGCAGCACCAGTTCAATCCCCACCGACCTCGGAGTGACCCACATGGCCAGCAGACCTTTCCTGTCTCACCCGCTGCTCCCCTTAGCAGTGTATTTCATCAGTCTGCCTGTTCTGTTCCCCACTCTGTCTCTGGTGAATCCTCTCACCCTCTCGTGCACCTGGCCTGTACCTCAGTTCTTGTATAAAAAAATAAATAAATCTTTAAAAAAGAAAATATAAACAAATGCTTTCAAAAGCAGAGACTTGATGAGTGCAATTTGCTCTCAAATGTTTCAGGAAAAATCATGGCATATTTATATATAGAGAGGAAGAAAACAATAAAACCAATGTGGCAAACTGTGAACAATTTGTGAATCATCGAAAAGACGGTATAATGTTGTATTATTTTTGAAACTTCCCTGAAAATGTGACATTATTTTACAGTGAAAAGAAGATAATGACATTTACCAAGTGACTGATTAAAATGTACCTATCCCAGATCTGGAAAAGATGCTCCAGGGTTAGAAGACAAGACACAGTTGTTGGTCTTACCTGATTCCTAGTTATAGGAGGAGACAGACTGATGAAGCAGGACCTACCACAGTGTGGGTATCTCAACACTTAAGTTGGAAGTGAGTTCAAAACTTAGATCAGAATATTTTACATATCTTTAAAACTTTCAAAGGACTTCCCATTTTCTATCAACAAAACAAACCACCAAATATGTTCTCTCAATGGGTAGCAGCTGCTTTGCAAACTCAGTTGAATCATACTGGCTGTCCAAGGGTTGTGTCATACTGGCTGTCCAAGGGTTGTTTTGGGAAACTTTCTGAGGCTGTGGCACTCTCTGAGGTGCAGGGACAGCTGCTGCCCTAGCACAGCAGATTTGGAGTCACTGCCCACATTAATTTGCTAGAATGACCATAGCAAAAACTACAAGTAATGTGGCTTAAACAACAGAAATATACTGTCTCACAGTTCAGGAGGCTGGGAGTGGGAGATTTTGGTGTAGATAGGTAAAGATGACTCCTTCTGAGGAACATAAGGGAGAATCTGTTCTAGCCTCTCCCCTGACTTGCTGTGGTCTGTTGACAACCTTTGGTGTTCCTTGGGTACTAGATGCAGCACCCTGGTTTTGGCATTCATACTCACATAACATCCTCCCTTTCTGTTTCCCAATTTTCCTTTATATACAGTCACAATCCTATCGGGTGAGGGCACATTCTAAGACTTCATCTTCACTTGATCCTCGGCAAAGACCGTATTTCCAAACAAGGTCATATGCACAGTTATTGGGGTTAAGGTGTTAGCATCTTTTGGGGGGGGACACAATCTACTCATAACACTTACAGTGCCACCAGGATGTCTTACAGTGACATCCATAACTCTCAATGAATTTCCCCCAAACTATCTTTCCACCTTATTTCATATTTCTTCCAAAAAAATAATAAAAAAAAAACCAAAACCCTGTGTCAGATACACTGCTATCTAACTGTCCTTGAGCTATTTTGCCACTAATTCATTCATGGTCAACACATTCTCCTCCTTCCATTCACAGTCTAATTGCTTACACTGAGCCACTTCCTATCACATAAAGTCGCTTGATTTCCTTTGTGAAATTTCTACATTGATGTTGTTGATGTTGTTGATGTGTTTACTGATTTACAATCTACCTCTGGCTACTAGGTTGTAAGTGTGATGAAAGCAAGAATCCCTGCCTTTCAGGGAGACTACCAGAGTCTTGAGGCCAAGTTCAGGATCCAGCACATAGTAGGTGGACATTGCTTCTGCAAGTGCAACATGGAAAGGAGCCAGATCAGTCTCCAACCAGTCCTGGCTCACCAGTCCAAAGTAGACAGTCTAGGTTTTGAATAAGTATAAAAGTATATAAATTTGAGGAGCCTAAATGACAATAATAAAAGATTCATCAGAAGAAACAAAATGTCCAACCGTAGGGTATTTCCTGAAAGCAAGCTAAATGAGCATCTTTCCATGACTGCAAATAGCAAAGAGAAAGAAAAAAAACTCAGCTGGAAGTAAATTAGAAATGTGAAGACAATAAAACATAGGAAAACAACAACAAGAAAATCGGTGACATGGAAAATTACTTAAAAGCACATAAAAGCTTATGAATCTACCTAGCAGTGTACTCATATAGCCCACATCGGAATAAACAGGAACAGAAAATATCAATTTTGGCTCAATCTGCTGGGTTTCCCTACTTGTTTTTGCACACTTCCACTTGTTCTAAGTGCATTCAGTCTCACTGTTGCTTATTTTTTGGCTAATTTCCAAAGGTATAGAAAAAAGATACCCATTAAATCATTAAACAATGGCAATTGTTACTATTATTACTGGAATACCATTTCAACGTAAGAAGAAAAATGCATTAATGTCTTTAGTACCTGGTCTCAGGTCAGATACAGCTGGAATGAGACACCATTGAGCACCTTTTTCCCTGATCCACACTGACTCTAGACCTTTGGCCTTTACTCACTCTGGAGTCAAGACCTTTGGAGACAGGCTGACCAGGGTTCCGTGTTACCTGCTCTTCTTAGATACACACTGTCAAGCTGTCAGGTTACCAGTGACTCAGCTGCCTGCTGCCAGTAGAGACTCCCACAACCCGTCCTGCCCAGGCAATGCCTGCACTAGTCACCTGTATGCAAGGAGAGCCTCAGAGGCAAAATTGCCCTCACACTGACATAATTACTCGGTTGTTCTGTCCATGCACTATATAGCAAAAGACAGTAGGACACCAGAAACCAGAGTGAACATGACACAGAAAAACAGGCAACGGTGGAAAATAGCTCCAACCCTGACAGAGGGATAGAGTGTGTGTCTGGAATATGATTTTCAAGCAGAAAGATCATGAAAAGCTTACACTTCGGAGTATCCATATGACTAGTTAGAAACAGTTGGTGTGTTTTAGTCATGGCATATTTGTGTGAAGAACAGAAGGACTCTCTTGGAGTTCATGGATGACAACCTTGAGAATGAAGGTAAGCACCTGCTCGGAAAAAGAGGAAAATGCACCCCCCCCTTAATAAAACAAGATGCCCCCGATGAAATATAAGCCGCATATGCAATAGCACATGCATCATCTCCTCCTGCCATCCCTTCCCATCTTCACTCTTGCCTACCTGATGGCCCTTTGCATAATGGTAGGCAATGCATCACTTACACCCTCAAAACAGAAATAAATACTTTTTTAATATGCAAGTCTAATGGCTTCATTTGACAAAGAAATCCCAGTGATCTATATTGTCGCTTAAATTGATCCAACATATTGTGGCGTTTGGGCCCAGCTACATCCTGCTAATAATTTCTTAACAGAAAATGGAAAGACAATAGCATTAGTAAATCAAACCAAACGGGTTATTAAATGCCCCTTGCGTCTCAGCCATTTTTCTCAGTTCCACCAGCTTGAGTTCTACCAGCCTGAGGAGGAAGTATGTCATCTGCATGCTCCAGCCAGGTGCCTTACACAGATCACCTGAAATTATCAACTGCTATGAGGAAACTGGTATAATATTCAGATATCAAAGGCCAACCTCCAGTGAGGACACAGCTTGACACCTCATTTAACTGGGTACCTTGAGTCACCTTATAGGACTCACCTCTCTCCAGATCCAAACTCTCTAGCTCCCCTGTGTTTCAAGGCTTAACCATCATGGAAAACCAGCAGTCACCTGTTACTTAAAAACTTTTCCATTTTCTACATCTTTCTCAATAATGAATGACGCTTCAGTGTCACTCCTTTAATTCTAAACTACAGCTGAAAACCAGGCTAGATCTAGCCTTTCCTCATCGGTGCTTGCTCTATCAGAATGATTATGCCTTCTCTTTGCAGATTTGACTATTGGGGTCAGGTATGCATCTGACTCCCACAATGATGTCTGTGCTCCTGTCACCTTTCCCGCAGTGCCATGTCCGTACACTAAATGCCTGAACTGTCAGGAATAACCTGAGAAATCTAGGCACTGGCCTCAAAGTTTGAGAACTTGTCATTTCTTTCTGTGGCAAGGTCCCCTCCAATTTTTCCTACAGGGTTTCCTATCTCAGAGTCTCATTCAGAAGACTGGATTTAGGAGAAAGTCACTTGCTTATATGGGACAGAATACAGAATATGTATGCATTCATTTTCTTTCTTTTTTTTTTTAAGTTTTCTTTTTTTTTTTATTATAGAGGCATGTTTTATTATTTATTTATTTGTTTGTTTGTTTTGTTTATACATGCACTGGGTACAGCCAGAAGCGTGGGAGGGTGAGAGAATTCACCAGAGCCAGAGCGGGGAGCAGAGCAGACAGAAGGACCGAAGTACACAGCTGAGGGGAGCAGTGGGCGGCAGGAGAGGTCTGCGCGCCATCTGGGACTCTCCTCTGGTGGCCGGGGAGCAGCCGGGGATCGAACCGGCACTGCAGAGGCTGCGGGCAGCTTCGCAACTCAGCGCTCAACTGCTGCGCCACCGGGGAGGCCCTGAATTCATTTTCTACAGAGAGTGAGCCCTCAGCATCCCAATTCTGAACCCAGGGATTCAATCAAACACAGATCAAAAATACATACTTGCTAGTTAGGTCTCTCATGCTCGCATCTGTACCAAACATGTACATTTTTCTTATCATTATATACAGTGTTTCCCTTGTTTAAAAAATTCTAAGTAACATAGAGATTATTTAAATCATATGGGACAATGTGTGTAAGTTATATGCAAATATTACATCATTGTACATAAAGTAGTTGAACATCCATGGATTTGGTATCCTCAGGGATACCTAGAAGCAAGTCCCCTCAGTTACAAAAAGCAACTGTATATTTTGGGGTATGAAAAATAAACAGAGTTTCCAGTGGACAGTGCAGAAATTTAATTTATTTGTAGTCCTTCATTTGTGATGCACTGTTGTCTTATATGCATGACCTCTCTTAATCTATTGACACTTATTTAAACTCTATATTAAGAAGGGAACTAATGCTCGTGAACCTATCACCCATTGTTTGCATTTACCAGTTTACTTCTACTTGTTTCCATTCTGTCCTCCCCACAAGGTAATGACCATGCAGAATTTTGCTCTCACTTGATTTATCTACATTTATTAACAATAACAACAATAAAATGTTTAGGCTTAATTGTTTTTTGGAAGTTTTCAAGAAGGGCACCATGTAATCTTCCAGGATGTGCTTTTTTAATTCAAAATTATATAACTACGATTTACGTATCTAGTTACAAGTACAGGTGATTCTCGTGTTCTATAACGTTCCCGTAAACACTGAATTAGCTACAATAATATTGAGTGGTTGCTTCTAGGGGAAATACAGGGTTAGGTTCCCATGAGCCTCTGGTCAAAGCATTTTTGTTAACTAACAATATGCAGTCTTGCTTTATGTATGTTTTTGTTTAAAGACATCTTATTTGACATACAGTGTTGATTCATTAATAGTAACTTGACAGCCAACAGCACTTTAACTCAAGCCTGGTTGAACCTTATCTAACCCCTGTTTTCTTTATATGGCATAGCAAAGCCTTCTGCCCTTAGGAATACTACATGACACCTTAACATTGCATTTGAGGGCTGCAGGATAAATGAAGTTGGTCAGGCTTTTCCACTATTGGCCTCTGAGGCCATCACCTATGGTCTTGATCTTGTTAACATAGAGGGCACATGGATGTGGGGCACGGGTACCTGACTATGGACATCTGAGCATGTGCACACACATGTGCAAGTGGGCACACCTGAGCCTAGAGGTCAGGGTATAAGGGTGGCATTAATCACCAGAGACAGCCCTAGCAGAATGGCTACAAGAGGAAGAGACCACAGGAGAATGCTGGAGAAAGCCCAGAGGAAAGAGCACTCAGAGATTCGCAGGGGGCTCAAGTGGCTGTCTCCCTGCTGCCTTGTTTCCCCCGCTCACCATTAAACCCTGTGAAAATGATGCCAAGGACTCCGAAGTTCTCATTCAAGTTGCTAGAATTTACAGTGAACACACTGGTCTAGATGGTTGCAAAGCAAGGACCATTTTATTATTTTTTTAAAGATTTATTTATTTATGCATACAAGAGCTGGGGCACAGGCCAGAGATGCAGGGGGTGAGAGGATTCACTAGAGACAGAGTGGAGAACAGAACAGGCAGACTGACTGAAGCACACTGCTGAGGGGAGCAGCAGGTGAGTCAGGAGAGATCTGCTGGGCCATGTGGGTTGCCCCCTGGCAGGCTGGGGATCGAACTCATGCTGCAGAGGCTGCAGATTGCTTCATAGTGAGGTGCTTAACCCTTTGCGCCACCAGGGAGGCCCACAAGGGCCATTTTAAAGAACAAAATAATCAACAAAGTGCACAAATGTGAGAAAAGCATGGCATTAAAAATACTGTGAAAGGGATACTTGCTTAAAGGAAAATGACTGAAATAAGAAGACAGAGCAGCTTGGCTTTAACTGACTCAGATCTTTGCAATTTTGCATCTGTATTTAAATGACCACAAGAGTCACACACACTTGTCTGGGGGCTACAACTAAACTTTGGCAAGTAGGGAATTTGCATCAGTAAGTCAGCAAATGAGAGTTGGCTGTATTTACATCTCATTTTTATTGATATATAGTATTCTATTGTGTAAATGCACCCCATTCTTAAAATCACTCTGTAGGGTAAGTAAATGATATCAGGCTTTTCTGCCCTCCTGCCATTAGGATTGATGATGGATCCTAGTGGTCCTGAATGCATGCCTGATGGCGGGCACCTGGAATAGGGTGTGGGCATGCGTAAGTGGGTACACCTGGGCTAAGGCTGGGCTTATAAGGGTGGCGTCATGGGGATGCCAGGAGAAGAGCAGAAGCAGAGAAGCAGAAGCAGAATGAATAGAATAACCATAAGAGAAGGAGAGCGAATGCTGGAGAGCCCAGATAGAGTGAAGACTTGCTGGGGGCTGGGAGGCCTGCCAGCCTCCCGGCCCCCAAGCACCCCTGCCTGCTGTGTACCTGGTAAATCCCAATAAAAGCCTGAAAAAGCCAGGGAGGGCTCCAGGACTCTCTCTCCTATACCCCATCTGTTCGGGTCATAGAGAAATCTGCTCTGTGTCCTTCTGCCATTATAAACTCATATCAATATTTGATATTTTTATTCAGAAACTTTTAATTTTAATTTATCATACATGAATTCAACAAGCTACTGAATGATTGTGCAAGGAAGAAATACCATTTCACGTAAATATGATGCCACTTCCTACCATCAATCCAATGCCTTATACCTATTTAACACTCAAACTTATAATAGAAATAAAGGTATATTAGATACAAAGCAAGTTTCATCATAAATTTTAAGTGTATGTTATGTGATAAAAATGTATATTCACTGTGGTAGCCCCTGAAATCAGGCACAAAGGTAAAAGAATGATATTTCTTTTATAACTTCCAAGTCTACAGACACACAGATAGGTGACATAAATACTACCCTAGTATGAATACTACAAAAGCCAGTGGCGGAAATACTAGTCTCTGCCTCAAGCAATCAGAAAAATCTCCAGGAAGAGGTAGAGATGATTTTGCTATTTGACACATAAGAAAACATAAATTCAGATACTTTTCTGGACCTCTCCAATGAAAAAATTGCAAATTTCCTGGGCCTCATTATTACTTGGTTTTGAAATACATAGAAATGAGGTTTGGCCTTTATACATGATCATTTCCCTCAATTTTGTGTAACCTTCTCTGTTGACAGTAAATAAGGGCTTTGGAGGCTCTGAGCTGGTTTTAGCTGCTGTGGATTTTGATGAAATAGAATTTATCCTGCTCTATACACCCTTAATCTTTGGTTACATGTGTATTGCATTTGTGCTATTTGTGAGCTTGATGATATCAAATATGATTGGCCACACTTGTCTAAATACAGTAAGTCTCTCTTCACAGGCACCAGGACCATACTATAAGGCATGATTCTCAGATGTGGCTCTCAGCAGCCTGAGCATCATCTTGGCCTTTTAGAAAAATTACCTCTTCACCCTCAACCGAGACCTACTAAAGCAGAATCTCTAAAGATGGGGTCCTGCAGACTGATTAAAGAAGTCTCCCAGGTAATTCCCATGCATCCTAAAGTTTCTAGTGCAAGAAGGAAGTCTTTATTGATTTAACCTGTTCTTAAGCACCAGGTTTTGTCAGGGCTGTGAATTGATCAAAGGATGTTTACTGGCTCTATCTTAATTAAGAAGTTAGGGTAAGAATTAAGAGAGTAAGTGATGAGAAGACTGTACGTTGTAAATCACAAGCAGTAGGGCACAAATGCATTACATGGGTTGTAATGGAGAGAGCACTTAGAGAAATGAAGAAATGTGCAATTGTAGCCAAGCCCAGCTGTCTGCAGCAAGGAGCGTCACTTAAGTCTGCTTCCTGAGACCCACCCAAAAGGGTTTAAAGATAGGTGATCTAGTGTCTATGCCTCTTCTATACAAAACTATTTCCACCCACTAGCAATCTTGACATTCTTTGGGAACTTTATGGACAAAAGAATCGTGGCTCTCCATCTGGCTCATAGAATGGGGGCTGTTTTTCAATAAGATCTCCAGTTGACCAGTGTGCAGTAAAGTTTTTAGTACTGGTCTGAGCTCTTGCACATAGTATATGACGTATGCATCTTAATTTTGAATGGATTCTAGAATGAATGCAGGAGTGAATAAGTTATTTAGCTTTTAGGTACTAGCCAGAAACTCATTAAATAAGAGCAAACACTTGCCTAGCACCCACTCTGTGACAGCTTATTAGATTGGTGGATTCATGTAAACATCCCAACTGCCCTATCAAATCAATATTTCCACTGTCCATTTTTTACACAGAGAAGTCACTGGTTCATGATCATTCAGTTCATTAGAGACAGAATTAGGATCCAAGTTTTTCCAATGTAGCTCCTGATTCTGTATTCCTATGATGCTAATTATCTAATAAGCAGAGAGGAGACAATGCACTTAATTAGTCAGGAGCCATTTTGGTTTTTTAGACGCTCATAATCAGACATATGGAATATGTCCTTCTTTTAAAGGACTTTCACTAGAGAAACCCCCTAAACTGCCTGCAAAGTGAATCTGGAATGAAGATAGTTCTGGACACTCTTAGGATCTCCTTATCTATAGGGAAATCTAATCTTCAAATATATCCTAGAGCAAAGGGTTTGCTTCCATTTTGTGAGGTCTGTGGTTTTCGAGTCCTCCTGATACAGGGAGGTAAATTCTTTCGGGCTATTCGAAAAGCCATGATGTATTTTTTTCATTGAAAAACATAGAAAAATGTGCCATGACTTTTTCTGACAACCCAATCATCAGGAAAAATCCTTGTTGCTGCATATCTGAGCTCTATCCTCCAATCCAACTGTCACTGCCAATGACAAAGATATTTTGGTCTCTGTCTCCTCAACTAAGGACATTCTGTATCTCAATAGGTTCTGGTTTCAAGCAGGGATTCTTTTTCCTCTTCAAAATCATTCAGGTATATACAGTAAGGGGAGCAAGATTGTCCTTTCAGAATTTTCTCATAACAAAATTATTCAGTCAATATAACATGTGTAGGGAAGTAAACATGTACCACCCCAAAGTATGTCGTCTTGATAAAAGGTTAATTTCATGGGAGAAGCTCCGAAGCGGCATGGAGGTTGCTTTCGTAAAAGATATTTACATGTAAACTTCCATAAGGGAAGACCTAGTCTCCTTATTTCTTTCCAGTGATGAAGACAGGACTTAGTTTGAGTACTACTTTGCCTTCCGCACAGCCTCCCTAGCTAACTTTGCCTCCACTATCCACAAGTCCTTCTGTCTTAGTGAAGCTATTTAAGACAGCTTCTGAAGCCAAGTGGTACAGTCACTCTGTCATGCTGGGTCTTTCCCCTGTATAGGGGATTATTGTTCAATTATTTTCCAGCCTGGAAGAATCAGAGGGGTAGCGGATGATTTCTGCTGCAACCCAGGAAAGCCATAACTCAAATCAAATTGTTACCGTATAATAAGGAACCCAGACTCCTGTGTACAAGTTCTCTACTTTTTTCTATTTAGCCAAGTCCAGCTCCCCCTGTGAAATAAGACCACACTCCAGAAAGTCTCTGGCCCCACCACGGATCACTATGTGTTCCTCCTCTGTCCTCCCAAGGAAGTTTATTGATACCTAGATGTCCCCCAGGCTTAGAGATGGAGGACAGGGTTACATCTAATTCTACTTTATAAACATCTTGCACAGTTATGACTGGGCACAAAGCGCTCATGTAACAGAAGCTCTTTTAATAAATGGATGAATAACTTGGAATTTCAAGGTGAGGATATTTTTAAATTAAATGTGGATTGGTACAATCGTTACACACAGAAAACAAATTATCGTAGAGATTCATGAAAGAATAGCTGTTCTGTGTTGATTAAAAGCCCAACACCGCACTGAAATATAATTGTGTAATCTTAGAATATGTACAGAAATTAAGGTGATTTACAGCCTAGAATTTTGGAATAGTATCACACTGATAAATTTAAGGCCTTTGGCCCAATAAGTACACTCATAGGAGAGAAAATATATGGTCACAGTAACAACTCAATCTAGTCTTACATTCAGCTTTGTCCAGGTCTTTAGGGAATTTGCTGGAATGCTCTGGTATCATTTGTCCTACAACTCGCTCTGTGCAAAAGTGCATCACTGATACACTTGCAGGGAGGTTAGCACTCCAGAGAATTTTTACTATTTTCTGTGGCTCCTCCTCCCCTTCATCTAGTTTATCTTAAAGTTGCATAGTCAATGAAGGGAACGTTGGGTTAGCAAATCCCTGTTTGAATTATCACAAATTTCTAATTGTCAGATTTCTGATTTCATGAGATTTTTACCCTAGCACTTTCCATTTTAGCTCCCATCAGATAAAACACACTGTGCAAAATTTGGAAACAGTCCAGAAAGAGAGCAACTAAAATGATTAAAGTTTTGACTAATATTCCCTCTGAGGAAAGGCTAAAGGAACAGAGTTTATTTAGCCTTGAGAAAAGAAGGCTGAAAGAGGAATTAATAATAGGTCTTAAGCATATGAAGAAGTGTGTGAACAACAAGAAGCACATCCCCTTGCTTCTAACAAACCCAGCACAAGAAAAAAGAGACTTGAGACAGAGGGGAAGAGAATGCTATCCTTGGAAAGCCTTCCGGGCCACACAGGACTCAACATAGTCATATTTAGGAGCTGCTCCAGGGAACATTTCTAAATAAAATACTCTAAACATTTGCCTTCTCCCATGGGTCCCAGCAAAGACCTGCCTGGACACAGGTGGGTAAAACTAAATGACCTCTCCATGTCCCTTCTAACCTGATTTCATCTCAAGAAAGGTCATCTGTATAAACTGACTAGAATGTTGGAATTGCACTCTGCATCAGAGAGAACCTTTCCAATCCATGTGGCTAGTCTGAATTCCAACCATTGGCAGTGACCAGAGGTCACACACGGCCAGCACACCCAGGAAGGGTTCCACCGTGAGTGCCAAAGTACTAAGCCGTGTTGCCATTGCACTGAGAGTGTTCTTCCTTGCCTTTGGGGAAAAAAGGCTTCAGAGCTGCAGGGACAGGCAAACTGTAGCATCTTTTAGATTAACCTCAGGTACTAAGCAGGAGGAGCCTCTGCAATAGAGCATTGTCATGTGGAGAGTAGGCTTTGACCTCCAAAGATGCCAGAGGCTCCAGAAGAAACATGACAGGATCAGAATAGGGATTCCTAGCACGAATGCTGAGAGATAAAGGTGAGGGGCTTGCAGTCCTCATATTGTCACTGAAAGCATCTGAAAGGCAGGACAATCACCAGCCAGGGACCCAGAAGAGTCACTTCAGTAAATATCAGAAGAAAGTCTTCCTGCAACACTCACCAAGACCAGAAATTAAGGCAATGGTCCTGACTCCTCCTTTTCTCTCCATAACCTCCTCCCAAATCCACATGTAGTTACTCACCCAGCCCTTGCTCCTCTCCCCACTGATGGCTCCGTCTACAGCCTCTCTTTACTATTCCAACTGTCACCCTGAGTCATCTTCCTTCAACTATCAGTTGGACTCTTGAAGTGAATTCTTACTCACCTGCCTGCTTCCTCTAACCTTCAAACCTCTCAATTCATAGCAGCCACACTATCTAAATTGCAGTTCTCATCATGTCACCCAATTGCGTGAGCAACCTTGATCTTTTTCTCTGAATTCCAAAGTGAAGCTCAGATTCCATTACAATGAAGGGCCTAAAGACTTTCATAGTCTTACTGGTGCCCGCATTTCTTATCATATTCCTATGCCTCATCCCAAAGTCTCCTTTGATTTGCTGTGACTAATAATTTTCCATTTCTACAATAAATCATGTTTTTTCAAGCCTGTATGCCGACTCATAATACTCTGTCTGTCAAAATGTCTCTTGACTCCCCACCCCATGAGGAGTCTGAACTTCAACAGATAATTCATTTTCATATTTCCGTTACTGCAGCACTTCCGGCAGGAAGAGTTCCTAAATCCCTTGGGGTTATTCCTGCTAACACTGTACTTCTACGGTTCTCTCCTGACAGAGATATAGTCTAGTGGCCTTTTCTGTTTTTGTCTGCTCAGAATTCATGCCCTTTCTTTCTGATTTTTTCCTCTTGTGCATTCTTGGGTGGCTTGCTCTCCAGTGTGCTCTGCTTTCCTCTAGTCAAATCATGAGCCTAGATAAAGCCTGGTAATTGAGCATAATCTCTTAGAAACTGAGACCTTATGTGGAGAGACACAGGATCGAGGATGGTTAGTGCTGATGAATACCAACTCTGGCAGTCTGACAATATCACTGATTGGTCCCTGACTTTTATCCTGTCCATTTGGAAGCCTTAGTTACTGATATTTCTATTCACTACTGTGAGGAATTTTAGAGACTTCAAATAAATTTCTTTTTGAATTAAATTAGCTAGCATGAATTCCTATTGATTACAACCAGAAGTCCTAAAAGATAAAACTCTTTAGGGAGTTATCTCTTTATTGGTCTGACTCACATAATAGGGTGTAGGGTGTCTTTCCTGCAAAGGTGGGGAGCAAACAACTACTCCACATCCTTTATACTCATCACCCTATATAATGTGTACCTTATAATAAGTGCTCATAAATAAGTGAGTGAATGTTTTACCTTGTGGAGTGAACATGGGTAAAGAGCAGCACTGAATATTGACTTAGAGTAAGGGAACTAATAACTCCACTCCTGTTTATAGTGCTTGTCAAAGACTTCAGTGAAGACTTGGATGGCATACAATCACATATGCAACTAGCAGTAACTGGAGAGATAGAAAATATATTAAATGACAAAACCAGGTCCAAAAAATGATGTCAGCAGGCTCAAAGAATGAGTTACATTTGTATTAGCTTTACTTAGCTATAATTCACATACCATGAAATTCAACCAAATTCCAAGGTATTCAAATTATGGGCTTTTAACATAATCATAAGGTTTTGAAGCTGTTGTCAAAATCTAATTTTAGAAGATTTTCATCACTCTGTGACAAAAATCCCATACTCATTAGCAATCACTCACTATTTGCCACTTCCATTGCCAGCTCTAAGCAACCATTACTTTACTATCTGACTTCACAAATTTGCCTTTTGTAAACATTTCTTATAACTGAAATCATACAATATATAGTATGTGTGACTTTTCCTCTTTCACTTACTGTTCTTAAGGTTCATTCATGCTGTACCATGTATTTATATTCCATTCCTTCTGATTGCTGAATAGTATTTCAACCTACAAATACACCACATTTTATATATTCACTTAGCAGTTGATAAATGTTTGCTTGTTTCCATTTTTAAAAGTTATAGAAAATGCTGCTGTGAACATTTATGTACAAGTTTTGTGTAGTATATGCTCCTTTTTATTTGGTGTTTCCCTGGGTCACAGATATTTCTATGTTTAATTTTCTGGAAAAAGCTACCATTTTCAAAGTGACTACAGCATTTTTACATTCCAACCAACAATGTATAAGTGCTCAAAGTACTTTATATACTTGTCAACCTGCAATTACCTGTCTTTTTGATTGGAACTATGTTTGAATGTGTAAAGTGGTATATCATTATAGTTTTAGTTTGCATTTCTCTAAAGATGAGTATATTTTCATGAGCTTACTAGTCATTTGTGCATCTTTTTTTGAGAAATATCTATTCAAATTATTTGCCCAATTATAAACTGGGTATTTTTTTTTACTTATTGTAAGGATAATTATTTTCTAAAGAGTCCTTTTTTGGAAATATATTTGGCAAATATCTTTCCCTGTTTCTGTGAGTTTCTTTCCACCTCTTGATAGTATCATTTGCAGCACAAATATTTTAAAACTTTCCAATTTATCTATTTCTTTCTGTGATACTTGTGCTTTTGTTGACAGGAATAAAAAGCCATTGTCTAACATAAGCTGTATTTATCTTTATGTTTTTTTTTTTTCCATCAGTTTGATAGACTCTGCTTACATTTAGATATATGGCCCATTTTGAGTTAATGTTTCTGTAATATGGAGATAGGAAGGCAATTTTAATCTTTTGCATGTGGATATCCTGAAAATATTATTCTTCCTTCCCATTGAATTGTCTTGGTAACTTTGTCAAAATTAAGCAACCAAATATGTATGGTTTTATTTCTGGACTTACAATTTTATTCCATTGATCCATATATCTATCTGTACACCAGCACCATAAAATCTTGATTACGATAGACTTATAATAAGTTTTAGCATTGGTAAGTGTGAGTTCTTCACCTTTGCTCATTCCCCAGATCGTTGTGGCTCTTCCAGCTTTTCCTGGCAATTTCCATATGAATCATCTTGTAAACTTGTGGGGAAAATGTCAGGATTTGAATGAGTTATATTTTATATCACAAAATATCATTTTAAACACCTAAAAGCACCATCAATGGGAGGGAACTGAAGATTAAGGTCCCTGTGAACTCTGGATACCAGGATTCTGAATTTTATTCATGTTGGTTGATAATGACATAACTATAAACACAAATGGATGGATGGATGGACTGATAGGCAACTTATTAGGTATTAATGTGTTTTTCCTCTTGGCCAGCACCAAGTTTTAGCACTATCTTCTTTTGCCTAAGTTCATTACTGTTAACACCATCAGCATTAATATTTGTACCTATTGATTATAGAATTGTGTCACTATTCTGATTCTAGCTAGCTAAAAAAAAATATGTAGTAAACACAAAGACACATACACACACACACACGAACGACAGAACAAAGCATATGCTCAATTTCCCTGTCCAATACTAGCATCTAGTATTTAGCATCTAGCATTGGTAGACCTCATAATACTCAGGCTGATTTACAAGTTAGTTTTATAACAGCACCAAATGACCTTCATTTGGTTCTTCCCCCATGGATCACTGCAATGCCTCTAAACTTTTTCTCAAGACCCCTTTCCAATTCTTCACCACCCTTTTGTGAGAAGCATCAGAAATGGTCTAAGCCAACTGTGAGGACCAGCTTTGGATCACTGAGCATCAGTTTTCATTTTCCTATAATCCAGTCTAGCTCCATGGAAAGCTGTCTGAGAAGAGAAGCTCCAAAAACAAACAAAAAAACTGAATCTCACAGTTCTTGAGAAAATTCTCTGCCCTTCATCCACACATCTGCTCTATTCACAGTTATAACATTCCATTCAGGTGTCTATATCTAGAAAGGAAATCTCAATAATAGTAAGGATTTAAATACTATCAATACTATGAATAATGGTGATTTATTGGATTTTTGTTAATCACTTATTTACATATTTTAACTAGTTAAAAATTTAATGAAGCAAATTGGTTCATAACATTATGTAGGCTTCAGGTGCACATCATCATATATCAATACCTGCATTTACTACATTATCTTCACCTCTAAAAGTTTATTCCATGCTTCACCAGATAGTTCTATTTTCAAATGTCAATTTTCCTTCTCTTTTCTCCTTTACTTGCAGGACTTCCTTTTATATTTAATATTAAATTTACATTGATTTTTGATGTTTACAATAATTTCCCCATCATCACCTTTATCAGTGATTCCCTTCAATAAGAAGATATCCTTAATTTTTTTTAAAGATTTATTTATTTATGCAAGAACAGGGGTACAGGCCAGATGTGAGGGAGGGTGAGAGGATTCACCAGAGACAGAGCGGGGAACAGAACAGGCAAACAGACTGAAATACACTGCTGAAGGGAGCAGTGTGCAAGACAGGAGAGGTCTGCCATGCCATGTGGGTATCTCCCCAGCTGGCAGGGATGGAACCCTCACTACAGAGGCTGCGGACAGCTTCACAACACTGAGCTCAACCACCTGCACCACCAGGGAGGCCCAGATATCCTTAATTTTTAAGCAGCACAAATTGCCAGTTTTTTTCCTTGTTTTGTTTTTTCCAGGAGTTTTTTTTTTTTTTTTTTTTTAACAGAAGTCTCTTTTTTCTGTTTTTTTGCAGAAGTTCATCAGTCTTAGGGCCAAAGATGTCTCCCAATTTTGATCTAAGACCTTTATAGATTTATCTTTCACGTTTAAGTATTTAATCCATCTGCACGATGGAGTGGGACTCTCTACGTGCTATAAGGATCAAGGTTTTCTTTTTACCTATAACTTGAGCTAGCGTTTATTTATCGATGATTTGACTCAAATTATATATGTAAATGAGCCTATTTTAAGCTATTTAGTCTGCCCTTTAGCTATTTGTCCTTTTGTTTTAATAAAACTGTCAGATCGTTTTTATTTTCATTTTGAAAAATAACACAACGGTTTTCAAAACATACTGGGTCTTATTCTTCTTTAAAAAAAATTGGAATAAATGTTTCCAATTGCTCAAAATATCAAGTCAAATATTTATGAGAATTATATCAAATCTATTGATAAAATATTTTGCCTCTTTCGGAATAAGGTTTAAACATCCAGGAGCAAATATTGCAATTTTTCTATTTTTGAGGTCTTTTTCTCTTTCTAAAAATATTTTTTTATCCTTTCTCAAATTATTTTCTGAATACCTTATAATTAATTTGATTGCTATTTAAATGTCACATATATTGTAGTCTTTTCCAAATAAATATTTCTGGTTAGGAGGGGACACTACTGATTTTTGCTTTTTATAAATTGAAACTGACTCAGGTTATCTAACTCAGAGAAATGTAACATTTTATCTTAAGAGTGTGTTGGATTTCTTATACAGATTGTGTTATTACCTAAATTCTAAAGGTTATTCTTTTCTAATTTTTACACTTTTATTTCTTTTCTCCTTCTCACAGCATTAACCAGGAAATCCAGATTCCAAATTGTGTGATTTCTTTATACTCAATTTTTAATTACTTTTCATTCAAATTTGTATTCCTTTCTTATTTTATTCCTGTGATTTCCCCTACCCTTGTCTGGCATTTGCTCCTTTTAGCAGTAAAAACTGGTTTCTATCTCCCTGAGATACTTTACATTTTTAAAGTTACCTTTGTGTATTTAAACATATCTCTTTCTCCTTTGTGTATCATTAGGGTGAGCTTTGGGGGAGGGGCTGTAGAGAGTAAGTATGTCAACTATACTAATTCATATTTTTTGAAAGATTTATTTATTTATGCATACAAGAGATCGTGTGCAGGCCAGAGATGCATGGTGGTGGGGGTGAAGGGAAGGTTCAGAGGATTCACCAAGACAGAATGGGGAGCAGTACAGACAGACCTACTGAAAAACACTGCAGAGGGAAGCAGCGGGGGCGAAACAGGAGAGGTCCGCCTCACCATGTGGGTAGCTCCGTGCCCGGGGATCCAACTTGTGCTGCAGTGGCTGTGGATAGCTTCATAGTGCTGTGTCTTAAATCTTTGCACCACCGGGGAGGCCCCCTAATTCATAATCTTATCAGCAATTTAAAATCAAGGTTATTCTTTCCTATCAAGAATGGACAACAGGAGGGCCTCCCAGTGGCATAGCGAGTTGAGTGCAGCACTGTGAAACTGTGTGCAGCCTCTGCAGCGCGGGTGCAATTCCCAGCTGGCCAGGGAGATTCTCACAAGGCACAGCAGACCTCTCCTGTCTCGCCCGCTGCTCCCCTCAGCAGTGTATTTCAGTCATCTGCCTGTTCTGCTCCCTGCTCTGTCTCTGGTGAATCCTCTGGTCTGTACCCCAGTGCTTGTATAAAAATAAATAAATCTTTAAAAAAAAAATTTAAAAAAAGAATGGACAACAGGAAAATCTGGGAACTGAGGTAAATGCCCACATCCCTGGCCAGGCAGGGTCTCTTCCAAGGTTGCCCCAACTACCATGTCTCCCTAAGACCTCCCAGCTCATTGACCATCTCTGCAGAACACTGAAGACCAGGGAAGAGTGACATAAAAATCAAGCAACAGGGAAATGAATTCCAACAACAAATGGCATTTTGACTGAGAAACCATTATCACCTTCCAGTGATCAATAGTCTTATTTTATACCTACAAAGCCAGTGATTGAAAGATAAAAGAAAAATACTGTGCCCCACCCCCCAGGCAGTCACCCTGGAGGGTTTCAGCAGGCACAAAGATTGATCTTTAGCAACTGGAAGTCTCCAGAATTTGCTTTCTTCTTTCCTCTAACTTCTTTCTTCTGCGTGCCCTTGTTTACACATATACATCCATGCCTATGCACGTATAGACATACACTGATACATAACATTTTTCCTCCCAGAATTCCACAGGAAAACTTATTGACTGTGAGCAGGTACACAGGCTGTTAACTAGTGGTTTTGTTTTTCCCCCACATTTTCTGCCATTGACTCTGAAGAGCACTATAACATGTACCCCAGACATGAAGTAAATTCCAGAGTAAACATGGGCTCCTATCAACATTTACTATATAAAAATATTAATGACAGTGTATTATCACATAATATATATGTTAACATATAGTAGTGTATAATACTATATAAGATATTAAATAGCATATTAGATAATATCATATTATATGCTATAACAACCATAATATACCATTATTATTTACCATATTATATAGTTAAGTCCAAGAGCAAATGATTTTCTTCTGATGAATTTTCTAGAATTCTTTGGGTATCTGTAGTATGTATGACAGAATAATAGGTCATGAAATTCTTAGTAGTTTTCAGCTGTTAAAAGTGCTATTGCTGGGCCTTCCTGGTAGTGCGGTAGATTGAGTGCAGCGCTGTGAAGCTGTCCGCAGTCTCTGCAGCACAGGTTCGATTCCTGGCCAGTCAGGAGATACCCACATGGCATGGCAGACCTCTCCTGCCTTGCCCACTGCTCCCCTCAGCAGTGTCTTTGGTCCTTCTGCCTGTTCTACTCCCTGCTCTGCTCTGGTGAATTCTCTCACCCTCCCACGCCTCTGGCCTGTACCCCAGTGCTTGCATAAATAAATAAATCTTTAAAAAAAATGCAATAACCTTTCCTTTATGCTACCGAAACAAGAGAAAAAGGCAAAAAACTAAATTGTATGTGAACCTAAGGGGAGATTACTGGGCTAGAGGTGAACTGGTATTTATTTGATCTCTGCACAAGCCAGGTATCTCAGTTACTTTATTTCATTTTACTTTCTCAATAATGCTACTAGACATATTTTATTTTGAATCTTTCACAGATGCTGAGACTGAACTTAGTGAGGTTCAATTTCATGCTAATTCCCCAGTAAATGTAGAAATCAAAGTTTTCCCAGAAATGTGACTGGACCTAAAGTTTCTATCAGTCGACTCTTCCACAAGAGCAGAGAAGTGGAATCCCAGAGCCGAATTTGCTGCTCAGGGTTTGCCCTGGATTAAATATGAAGCAGACCTTATGAAGGTCACCTGTGCTATCTCCCACCTGTAACATTTTCTACCTAAGCCTTATCTTCTCTTTTTAGTAGCCACCTCCCACCTCTTAGCCACCCAGTGTTCATAGCTTATCTGAGTTTCTTATACTAGGACCATCTATGATAAACTGTCACTTAGGTTTTAGCCAACATATTGTTCTTTGTTGTGATCAGGTTTTCAGACTGTTTTTTTTTGGTGTTTTTGCCTTTCCTAGAGACCCATAGATAAAGGATAGGCTGTTTATTCATTATTGGCTATTGCTTAATTCAAAGGAATGAATCTCTGAATATAGACTTTCATTCTCTTGCACCCATGCACAAACTATGCAAATATTCAATTTCCTATCATCAAAAAGAAGTGCAATTAAGCCAACTATCAATGTCACATGATCCATCTGGCAACAAAAGCCCTCATATCTGAGAGCAGGACGGAATGCAAGTTAGGTCATCTTCAAAAAAAACTTTCCTTGAGACAATCAAGATAGAAATAAAGAAATCTCAAAAGTTTGCTGTATGGATGTTTATCTTGCTAGATACCGTCAGTAGTTTTCTGTTGCTTCCTATTGAGCTGGCTAATGTTTAATTTGAGTAACCTTGTGGAAAGACCTGTTTAAGTGGCACTATCAAACAATAGCAGCAAGAGGAGAGATAAGAAGAAAGTATAAAGGGATTATTAAAGAAATGCTGGGGGTGGAATTTATCTCTCCAAACAAATCAGGGTGTTTGGGGCTTAATAGAAAAATCCTATAATAGGTGGACAGAGAGGAAACTGTTATTTTCCACAACTGAGTAGCAGGTGAATGATTTCACTCTGATTTGGTGGCAGGGAATTGGGGAGGGGAGACAGTGACTTTCAGATCACTATTTTCAAATATATTTTTCAACATCCTGACATTCCAAATACTGTTTTTTTCAACAAGGGATGTGAATGGAGGGGAGAGGGTGGAGAATGCTTTCCTGAACTTTCCACCCATAATTTAGCTACTTAGGAAGGAAATGTCCTTTGATTCTATTTGCAATCCTCACCCATCTCCCAGCAACCCTCGAATAAGCTTTGGCCTGTTTGCCTCAGAGTTATTTTACTAAGCAGAGTATGAAAGAGAGTAGAGAGAGAAAACTAATGACTACACAGAGACTTAGAGGCTGTTTGCCTTTCAGTGTCTTCTCACCTGGCTAGCCCAAGCTCAGACCTATACACTGAGGTTAGATACAGTGAAATTTACAACATGTGTCCCTTGCACTTCTCTATCACAGCAGAGAATTAATAATGTACACATATTGATTTTTTATTTGTATGGTTGTTGAAGCAAAGAGGTTGAAGTAAAGGATCCAAGATTTTATTTGACCAATCAGCTTGTATTTGTTAGGGAGTTAATAAATGGAAATGGGGTGACTTTCCTTAGGGTGCTTATAGGAGACATGGACTGATAAGACATACACACAACAATCAATCGAGTGGTAGAGAAAGATGTTGCAGCTTTGACTAGTTTCATTCCCTTTTCTGTTTTATTTGGCAGTACAAAATTACTGGAATTTCCATATAAATAAAGGTCCAGGATGATTCTGTGCATCATAATTTCCCATGAATTTGTACAAATTCAGAAGGACTGGCTTCATTTGACATGAAATAATTTCCAAATCTCTCTGAATAATTGTCCCAAACAGAATGTTTGCCCCCTTAAAATGTATGTATCGCAGTCTTAACTCCCAATGTGATGTTATTTGGAAAGTGGGATCTTTGGTGGTAATTAGGGTTAGGGAAAGTCATGAGGGTGGGGTTCTTGTAGTGGGATCTGAGCTCTAATAGCAGAGATGCTGGAGGCCTTGCTCTTCTGAATCATGCACTTCTCCATTGAGAAGAAGTTATGTGAGCAGACATCAAGGAGGATACAACTCAGGGGAAAGCTTCTGTCAGAACTTAACCATGCAGAAAGCCTGGTTCTGATCTTCCTGCCTCTTGAACTGTGGAGATACACTTCTGTGGCTTGAGTCTCCCCTCATTGGCATTAAGTTAGGGAAACCTTGGGCCTCCCTGGTGGAGCAAGGGGTTAAGTCCCAGCACTATGAAGCGATCTGTAGTCACTGCAGCACAAGTTCGATCCCTGGCCAGGGAGCTAACCCACATGGCACAGAAGACATTTCCCATCTCGCCCGCTGCTCCCCTCAGCAGTGTATTTCAGTCGGTCTGCCTGTTCTGTTCCCCACTCTGTCTCTGGTGAATCCTCTCACCTCCTGCACCTCTGACCTACATCCCAGCTCTTGTTTGCATAAATAAAATCTTAAAAAAAAATAAAGTGAACAGACATATCATGAGTCTTGGAGTTTGTGCTTCTACTTAAACTACTTTCTGCTTCTACTTAAACTATTTTTTCACAATAGCAAATGGATAATCTTTTAAGGTTGTCTTCATTTTTATCATTGCCCTCCAACCATTGTAATTACCATGCATTTGTAGGAGGGTGAATATAATCCAGTAAAAAATACAAAAGAGCTACTCATTCTGTGGGTCGAATCCTGCCACTCCAAAGGAAGATATTTTGAAGTCCTTAGAAAATGACCTTATTTGGATGTGAGATCTTTACAGAGCAAATGAAGATAATAAAATGAGATCATGGGCCTCCCCGGTGGCGCAGCGGTTGAGCGCTGGGTTGCGAAGCTGCCAGCAGCTTCTGCGGCACCGGTTCGATCCCCGGCTGCTCCCCGGCCAATGGAGGAGGGTCCCACATGGCGCGTAGACCTCTCCTGCCGCCCGCTGCTCCCCTCAGCAGTGTCCTTCGGTCCTTCTGCCTGCTCTGCTCCCTGCTCTGGCTCTGGTGAATTCTCTCACCCTCCCGCGCTTCTGACTGTACCCAGTGCATGAATAAACAAAACAAACAAACAAATAAATAAATAAAACATGCCTCTATAAAAAAAAAAAAAGAAAAAGAAATGCTATAAAAAAAAATAAATGCTATAAAATGAGATCATTAGGATGGGTCTTAATCCAAAACGACGTCTAACTTTATGAACTGGGGAAATTTGGACACATACATAGCGGAGATACTATGTGAAAAGGAGCCTGCCCCAGGACAAGGCTCATCCAAGCTTACAAAAAACCACAGATACCCCTCCCAGCCCTCAGAAAAAATCAATCCTCTTGACACCTTGATTTTGGATTTCAGTATCAGAGCAAAGAGACAATTTTTTTTCCTATGCTTTCAGCCATCCAGTTTGAGGCATTTTGTTAAGGGCAACCTGAGCAGATGAATACAATCATCTGATCATAAACCAGAATGACTCACAGAGCCAAGATCTTGAGGCAGGTTGCTTGATGTCTATTAGTGGTACTTTTTTTTTTTATTTCTAGAATGTTCCATTTTAAATCAAGAATCAGGACTCTCATAACACTTAAACCAGCTGTTCTCAAAATTCCATATTCTTTAAAATGGCATGAAGGATTCTTGGAAACACAGATGTCTGGGTTCACCATCAGACTTTCTGATTCAATAGGTCTGGGGTGTAACTTGAGAATTTGCATTTCTAATGAACTATTATTTGGTGTTAATGGTGCTAGTTTGGGGGACAGAGAAGAATCTGGGTGACTAAGGGCTATTTTACTAACAAAAATGAGATGACAGTTGAAGCAGTTGGGAGAGAAGTGATGTAAGGAATCAGTACTGAAGTCTTGCTACCTGAGGCACGTGGTAGGTCCTGAGCTAAATAAAACAAGGCAACTTAATCAGTGATTTGCTGAAAAAGGGTAAAAATAAGTCTTCAGGGCTATCCCACATTTGGAGTTTAGGTATTTTCTTAAACTTGGCCATGTTTTACAAAACATACAATTCCAGAATAGCTGGTATTCACGCTTCTGAAAAGCAAATGTGGATAAGTTCTACATTTATTTAACAGAACCGTTACAGTGGGGACTCTCTCAGCACAATGGAATTCTATTGTCTAAGAAGACTCTGAGTTTGCATCTCCAGAAACAGAAAACAGACTGCAATGTCCAGATGGCAATTCTCCATCTTAAAAAATAAAGTCCCTTCCTTGAAAGTACTGCAATGCACAGAAAGCATTACACTATCTCCAAGCAGCCTTACTTCAAAAGAACAAAAAAGGATATTTTCCTGGATTTCTTAAATTTCATTTTCCTGCACTAGAGCTCAATTCTTCTCTGAAGCCCATAGTAAGCTGGGGGTAGAAAAGAATCCCCCAAGAGAACGCTGCAAACATCATCCCATGCAGACGGGTCCTTTACACTAGTTTGCTGACTTTGCAGTATTCAGTTATACATTGTTTCTGGTTGGATTACCTATCTATCTATCTATCTATCTATCCATCTATCTATCTTTCTATCTATATACACATACATAACATGCATCAATAAATATATATATAAGTGTACATACATATATGTGTATATATTACCTCTCTCAATACACATGTGTATATGTGGATACATAGCTCTGATGGTAGGCATTAATAAAAACAGTTGTAGCACAAGTACAACAAATATATTAGCGGATGGAATCTGGCAGCAGGCAAACCTGATTTGAATCCTAGCTTCCCTGTGTGCATTACTAAGTCTCAAAAGACACAATCATCTCACCTGTAAAAGAAGATGGATTATCTTTTACTTCAATGAGTTGTTGTAAGGAATAGATCAGACAACAATTGTAAAATATTTAGCACAGTGTTGGGTCCAAGGTTGTGAGCAAAATAGTATTTGCTATGCTAAAAATAGCATCCATTTTGAAAATAATGTCTCGGGATATGGTAAATGAAGAAGGCTGAGAAGACAGATGTAGAGGTTTAAGTGAAATATTATCTGTATCCTAGAGATTCAGTTATCACATAAACCAATTCATAATTAAGGAAGGATTCAGCTTTACAATGGAATTTATGGAATGCACAAATGTTAGTGCTTAAAGGAACCTTAGAATTAAGTATTTTTCACTTTCAGGTGATCAAAGACCCCAAAGACTCTCTACCTCATTCAAGGTCAAGGTCACTAGGCAGAGTGAGCACTAAAGCCCAGTTCTCCTGTCACTCCACCACAATCGATTAGACCTGGATTCACATCTGCTGAACAAGTGGCTCAGTGTCTTCTTAGAAACATACATGAGTTTCCAAAGCTGATTCAAGACAGGGAATCCCAGGTAACTTGACATCCAAACAATTTTTTGGATGTTTGACACACACAGTTTCTATCCATGAAAAGCTTCAGGTGGATGCCTGATCACACTCCAGAGCCTTGGAAGTGGAAGAGAATGGTTTGAAAAGCAAACAAACCTTAGTCATGTTATTAAAGGACACTTGCTTTGGAATGGAACTCTGGAGGGTTTAATTATCAACATGTGCCTTTCCATCCCCAGCCTATTAAATCATCTGGCCTGCTAATAATAGCCTGTTTAGCCATCAGGAGAAGATGGATGAGTTTTAGTTCCCATTTTCAAATCCAAGGGATCTGCCCTGTTTCTGAATTATCTGCAGATGAAGATTAGTCACTGAGGCATCTGTAGGTTGTACAGAGGACATTGGAGTCTTGGCTGGCAAATTTATCCTCACCAGTGCCCTCCTCCTTCTCCTCCAGGCCTTGCACTAGTGAATGGAATAGAGACTGAAAGAGCCAAGGTTAAATATGGGGAAGGAATTACCAATTAAAGGCTCTTTTTAGCATTGTTAACTGGATTTAATTTCTTCCTGTTTTTAAACCATCTGTGAATGCATCACCTATTAAGCTTTGCAAAGGAAATTACACATGTGAGTATGACGCTTTCACAAATTGGGCTGTTTTTGTTGTTGTTTTTATTTTGATTCATATCTAGTGTTCCCATCACCTATTGATGTATAATAAGCTAGTCCAAAACTCAAACGCTTAAACCATTAATTTACTTGGGTCTTGACTTTGTGAATGAAGAATCTGGAGTTGTTGAGCTGGGCATCTTGTCTCTGTTGCACAAGGTACTAGCTGCAGTGAGTTGGCCACTGTTAGATCTGCTTCCCAGGTGCCTGAGTTACATGGCTGGCAAATAGGTGCCAATGTTGCCTGAGAGTTTGGTTGCCTTTGATTGGAGTAACTTGGCTGTGATTCACGAGGACCTATTTAGAAGTTGTATGCACTTCTTCATAGCAGAGCAAGTGAGTTCCTAAAATGAGTGTTCTTCCCTTCCAGTGAAAGCTAAAAGACACCTTCGGAACTAACCTCAGAAATTCCAATAGACCACGCTCCTGTGATCATTGGTTATACAAATCACTGAAGGCAATCTCTGATTCAAGGGAAGGAAAGTAGATTCCTTTCCTTTGGGATAGAGCAGAAAAGATGTTATAGTCATCTGTAATCTATTGATATGAGTGGAGGAAAATCATTTGATATTAACTCCCTGATATTTCTCAGAAATTTAAAAATATTTTCAAATATTTATCAGATCTTACTTCATTCATATTGAGTAAACACTTTGTGATCTCTTGAAACAATTGTTTCCAGCAATCAAATTCTATTTATTTTTCCTGATGACTCTTCCTTTCTCTTTCCAGACCATTCCCATATTGATTAGAATACTCCAAAGGCCATTCTAGATCTTGAATAACTAGTCAGTAACAAATAATGGAAACTTTTATGCAACACTCTCTGTGAGAGAAAGCAAGACAGACAATGGAAAAAAGCAATTAAGAAAATAGTTTCCTAGTGGAAGAAGGATCTTAACAGAGCTTTTGCGATTTTTAGATGGCTTTTATGCCACCGTTCTCTTTTATGCCCTAAGGAGCCAGGATACAGAAAAAGTAGTTTTGCAGATCTTATCAGTAACCCCAAAGTAGAAATTAACTAGTAGTGAAAAATCTCATATATTAAGTCCCTTTTCATTTGCATACATTTGCATATGAATTCCCAACTAATTGTTGTGAAGTAACAATTAACAGAACAATAGAAGAACGAAAAGGGGCTTGAGGCTGCTACAGACACCTGGGAGACTGTATTTAAAAAGCTTTTTACATATTTGAATTTTTTTTTTTAAATAAAGACAAAGGCACTGGATCATGCACATAAAATACTACCTAAAGACTTAGAGTGGGAGAAAGTTTGTGACCTACTGATACCATTTTCTGATACAGTACTCTTATTCTTCCCACTTCAATCTTGAATATCAATGCCCTATCATTTATTTAGACTCCATGGTTCTAGAGTTATTGCTGAAGCAAGTTCTAAGTTCTCTTCCCATGCTGTAAACTAGCACTAGCCCTTCTTCAAATTGATACTTTAACATTATTATTTTTATTATTTAAAGATTTATTTATTTATTTATACAAGAACCAGGGTATAGGCCAGATGCACAGGAGGTGAGAGGATTCACCAGACACAGAGTGGGGAACAGAACATGCAGACTGACAAAATACACTGCCGAGGGGAGCAGCGGGCAAGACAGGAGAGGTCTGCCGCACCATGGGGGACCCTTGCTGGCTGGCCCACATTGAACCAGTGCTGTAGAGGGTGAAGACAGCTTCACAGTGCTGCACTCAACATCCTGCACCACCAGGGAGGCCTGATATTTTTATATTATTGCTTAATATTTCTTATGCAGTGACTTGTTTATTGTGTGGTCTTTCTTTCTTCACCTGTGTGGTCCTGCACAATTCAACCCTGACCCCAAATTGGCTTACTTCACTCAACAAAACAAATGACCTGCATTTAACTCTTTTCTCTCTTCTAGAAAAAGCAATTCATCAAACTTCTGTGCTATCTTGAAATACTCTCTGGAAATTTGCCTCTGTAATAGAGTTGTTGTTGTTTGTTTTTAATTTGGCCTGCCTAGCGTCTATTCCTCTTCTGATAAGAGCACCCTATTTTCCTTTATACAACCTCATCTCACTGTCTCAGTATTTGTGACATCTAAGGAGACTCCCACCATCACGTCTGAGTAGAGTCAAGTTAAGATTTTTTTATTCAGAGATAAAAAAAAAAAAACGATGGACCAGAGCAAGAGAAATATTAGAAAAAGGGAGGAGGGGGGATCCACAGGAAAGGAAAATGAGAAAAACAGAAAATACTGATGATATTGACTGAGATTTTGAATCAAGCCTTGCCTTAAACTATATTTTTCATTACTCAAGCCAATTACTCTGGCCCATCTAACATGCACATACACACTCACCATGTTCAGGCATGCATACTCAGAAACGTTTTATTTATTTATAAATAATAACATTACGATTATTACTGTCATTGTTTTATTGAAACTAATATGACTTGGTTCCTCCCACTTGAAATCAAGCATTATTAATATAATGCCTTATCAACTCAAACCAGAGAAATCCTTCCAGTTGTTTATACTCCTGTTCTTGAAAGTCATTGTCAAATCTGGAATAATCGTACATTAATTCCAATCCACTGGCTTTCATTAGCTATAGGGGCAAACCAACCAAAGGCAGGTTTTACAAATTGCTTATATCTATTCTGGTATTATTCAATATCACTAACTAAATCATCTAATATAAAGTTATTTATCTAGACAAAACATTCCTGATGTTGCATACAGATATAACCACATGCTTACATATTCTTTAAAAACAAGGGCAACAGGCCACTGGACTCCAGTGCATGGAGTCCAGTCCATGTTTGTGCCTTCATAGGACAGAGTTTCTTGTATTTGTGCAAGAGTAATGAACCCCAACATCTCAGTGTCATACAACACAGAAATTTATTTCTTGCTCACATGACATAAACTCTAGGTTGAGTTCTGCTCTGGTGGTGACTCCCCTCTATCTGTCTCCTCCATTAAACTTCCTGGCTAGGGCCTTCTTCCCTGGTGGCGCAGCGGTTGAGCGCAGGGCTGTGAGGCTGCCCGCAGCCTCTGCATTGCCGGTTCAATCCCCGGCCACCAGCGATGGTCCCACATGATGCCCAGACCTCTCCTGCCACACCTGCTGCTCCCCTCAGCAGTGTATTTCATCGGTCTGCCTGTTCTGTTCCTGCTCTGGCTCTGGTGAATTCTCTCACCCTCCCATGCTTCTGACTGTACCCAGTGCTTGCATAAATAATAAATAAATCTTAAAAAAAAAAAAACAAAAAAACTTCCAGACTAAAGCAGCATCCTCTACCCGGAATGTTCTTTCCTCAGAGCAGGAAGCAGAAGCTTGAGTCTAAACTGAATGATACAAATTAAAATAATGGCAAAATTCTATGCCACATACATGGGCCACTGCAAGTTTAGTGCCAAAGACAAGGATATATAAACTTCTTATAGAGAGTGAATATTTTGAAGAATAACATAATCTGACAAAGTAGATCTGTGTCACAAATTGTATTACCAGATTAGATAGCTCTCTTTACCAACCTGCTGTCTAGGCCATGATTATGACTTGAATCCATCCCCCACCCTTTCATTAGAGTTCTACAATCTCCAGTGAGATGATTTACCTTCAAAACACTAAAAAGAGCAAGAGCATGCTCTGCTATGGTGGGGACACATGCCATTGAGCTATGAAAGCTCAGGGTTCTTGCATGTCTGTATGGGGAGGAACTTGCTTTCTATGCTCTGTTCCCCTAAGGCCATTACTTTTCATAGTTTTGCTGAGAATGCTATACGAAAAGGAACTAACCGTAATGTGCTGGTCTTAGATATGATTAAAAAAATACTTTGACTATGCTACCTTATTCCTCTGACTCTAGGTTTTACAAATTTGTTTGGTACATGCCTCCAAATGTTGATGCTGTTAAGCTATTGCTTTAAGTGGGACTTTTATTCATTAGTTCATTAACATGCTCATTCTCTAGTGCATTCCAGTCAATACAATGTGTCTATCTTGCTACATCTCCAGTGATGTTTTAGGAATACTTACATGGGCACTGTTCTGGTAAGAGTGACTATAACACACTACCCCAAAACTCTGATTTGAAACAGTAACAACTATTTATTATCTCTCACAAGCTATATGAGTAAGTCATTTAAGAAAAACTTAGCTCTGTGATTCTGATTCTGGGTATTTCATGAAGTTGCCATCAGATGGTAGCATAAACTAGTGTCATGAAGATTTTCTTAGGCGGGGCTTCCCTGGTGGAGCAGCGGGTTGAGTATCGTGCTGTGAAAGCTGTCCACAGCCTCTGCAGCACTGGTTCAATTCCTAATGGTCAGGGAGATACCCACATGGTGTGGCAGACCCCTCCTGACTTGCCCGCTGCTCCCCTCAGTAGCGCTTTCGGTCCGTCTGCCTGTTCTACTCCCCACTCTGTCTCTGGTGAATCCTCTCACCCTCCCGCACCTCTGGCCTGAACCTCACCTATTGTATAAATAAAAAATAAATCTTTTTTAAAAAAAGATTTTCTCAGGTGTATGGAACTCCATCTGGGAAGACTTTGACATCTGGGGAAAGTAGGAGCAACTAGTATACATTTCTGTAATTGTATGTGGTATCTCATGTGATCTTTGGCACAGCAAGTCCAGAATAGGGATGTAGCAAATAAGATCTCCACAGACACAGGGGAGGGGTAAGGGAGACAGACACGATGAAGAGGAAGAGGAGAAGGAGGGGAGAATGAACTGAGGGAGGGGCAAGGGAGCAAAACTCCAGATATCATTGTGTCACCTTTTAGAACATGGCCTCTGAAGCCAGACAAGTGTCAATTTTGCCTTGCTTTTGTAGTTGAAGTAGTTACAGAGATGTGTTCAGGTTTGAAGGGACTAGAGAATCTATCTCTTAATAAAGGATTGTCAACATCACTTTTTAAGACGAGCATGTGTGATGGGATTAATATTGGTATGACCATCATTAAAAATCCAATTTGTCAAAGATATCCTGACCTCCCTACCCTTTAATCTAGTTCTGATGAGACACTCACTGAATTTGAATCAAAGACGGTTAAAGCTAAAAGGAAAAGACCATACAATAATCTCATGCAAGTTTTCCCAATTACCAACTTGAGGAAATTTAAGAGACTGCCCAAGGCAAGAGAGAAAATTAGATATGAATATACCAAAATCAGACTAGGACTCCCTATCTTGAGCCCCATTTTATAGGGCTCCTGTTTTACAAGTCATGACTACGGTGTAGTGAACTTGACAAACGCTTAATCTGAAGTTCTTTTGAACTGAAAATCAGGTGTTATCTGGTCTTGGATTTTTTTGTTTGTTTTGTTGTTGTTAGCTAGTAATGATACATCCTTAAATCATTGGACAAATTCAGAATGGAAACCTCACACTTACATAAAAATTAACCCAAAATGCTCCACTGATATAAATGCAAATGTAAACAAAAATAACTTTCAGGAGAAAAAGTCAGAATACAATATTATATTACCATGGAACATGAAATAACACTTGGTAGATGTTTTCTTTTATTCTTAACTTGAATCCATATGAAATAAGCAATATTAAATTTTTATAAGGACTTTGAACTCAATTCCTTAATATCTGATTTCAAATTTTTTGCAGTTATAGGGCCTTTGCAATGATCTATTTCATATTGGGTAAATAGTGGTAGTTTGTTTTTTGAGAAAATGGTCCATTTTATCAAAGTTGTCAAATCTATATGCCCAGGATTGGTCAGAGTATTCCATATTAGCTTTTGGTATGTCTGCAGGGTCCTCAGTGGCAGTGCCTGCTGTATATGGAATAAGGGTAAATTTTGTACGATTTCTACCTCTTTCCTTCTTCAGTCTGGCTACTATTTGACAACTTTATATTTTCAAATAACCAACTCTGGTTTATATTTTCTCTATTGTTTTCTATTTTCAATTTCCTCTATTTCTATGCTCATGTTCATTATTTCATTCCTTGTGTTTGCTTCGAGATGGTTTGTTCTTTTTCTACAATTTTGAGTTAGGCACTTGATTATTGATTTGAGACATTTTTCCCTAATGTATATATTTAGATTTATAAATTCTATCTTAGCACTGTTGAGCTGCATCCCAAAAAGTTTTGATAATTTAAATACTCTTTTTCATTCGGCTAAAGGTACATTATAAATATTCTCTTGAAACTCCCATTTACAAATACCCTGCTTAAGATCCAACTGTTTGGAGATTTTTCTTTATTCTCTTATTAATTTTTAGTTTTATTCCATGGTGGCCAGAGAACATGCTCTATCATTTCAATTAGTTTAAATTTTTGAAGGTTATTTTATGATTTTTTTTCCCTTTAGAATATGATTCATGAGCACTTCAAAATAATGGCTATTCTGCTATTGTTGGGTGTTCTAAAAATAGTGCACCAATGTTGTGGGTTGATAGTGTTATTGAGTTCTTCTGTACCCTTCATGATTTTTGGTCCAATTTTTCTAAAAAATTATTGCGAGAAGGGTATTGAAATTTCCAAGTATAACAGTGAATAGCTACTTCTTGTTTATGTTCTATCAGTTTCTGTCCCACACATTTGCAACTCTGTTGTTTGATGCATGCATATTTAGGGATTCTGTATCTTTTGTAGGTTTACACTTTCATCATTCTAAAACATCACTTTTTTTAGAAAATTTTTAGCTCTGAAATCTACTTTATCTGATACTAGTACATCCATTCTTGGGTTTGGAGAATCAAAAATTTTATGACACAACTCTTTTCAAAGTGATAGTTTATATTCCATTCTGTCAATTGCTTTCTTTAATTTGCAACACTTAAAGATAATGGGAGTAATGGTCTGTCAGGGTTCAACCTGCCATTTCATTTTAATTTTTGTTTTTTTCATTCAGTTTTTCACTACATGGTTCCTTTTTTTTTTTTTTTTTTTGACTTTTTGTGAGTTACATGAAAACAAATTTTAGAATGCCATTTTGATTTTTCTATGGCATTTTTTAACAAATCTATTTACACAGCTTGGTTAAGTGTTCATGTTATATGATAGATGAATGGTACTTGTTTCATTATTTTACTAATTTGATAAGACTGAAAGCGTCACGTTCTTTAGTTTTCATTTTGTTCTTATTTTTTATAATATAGTTTTCTTAAATATTTACTTGGCACACATTTTGAACCATATCACATAATGTTAAAACATCAAAAATGTTAGAAAATTCAAGAAGAGGATAGCATAATCTATTTTTCTATATTTTCCTTTTCTTGTTATTCTTCCCTGATTCAGGGTTCTTCATTTTAGTTTCCTTTCTGTTTAAAGAAATTTTGTTACCTGTTATTTAAGAATAGGGTTGAGAATGAGTGTTTTAGTTTTTTTTCATCTAAAAGTATCTTGATTTCCTTTTCATATCCCAAGGATATTTTTGCTAGGTATAGGTTTCTAAGTTGACACTCCTTTTCTTTCACCACTTGAAAGATATTGTCACTTTTTTGCCATCATTTCTAGTGAGAAATTAACAATCATTTTAATTTTTTCCTCTACAAAGTGAGCTGTAATTTTTTTTCTTGCTTCTTTCAAGATTTTACCTTTGTTTTTAGTTGCATACATTTCTTTAGGTTTGTCCTATTTGGTGTTTACTTAGTTTTTTTTTTTTTTTTTTTTTTTTTTTAGCAATTTGGGAAACTTTGGGGCTTTATTTCTATGTGCAATATTTTTTTAGCCCTGTCCTTTTTTTTGGCTCTCTATTCCTTGAACTCCAAATGCATGAATGTCATGTCTTTTATTATAGTTCCAAAGAACCCTGAGGTTCTATTACCTTTTTCAGTCTATTTTTTCCTTTTCCATTCAGATTAGAGAATTTCTATTGTTCTCTTTTCTGCTCACTGACTGTTTGCCCTGTCCTTTCCATTCTGCAATCGAGTTCACTCACTGAAGTGTTTTATTTCAGTAATCGTATTACTCAGTTCTAAAATTTTCATTTATTTCTCCTTCTGTCATGTCTTTCTTTGCTGAGACTTTCTATTTCTTTATTGAAGATAATTTTGTCTATTGTTACAGCCATTTTATTGCTTGTTAAAGCAATATTGCAATATTTTAATTGTGATTTTGTTGAAATCTTTATCAGATAAGTTTAACAGCTCTGTCCTCTGAATAATGTCATCTCTTGATTATACACTCAGTTTGAGATAATACTTGTTCTTAATATAAGGTGATTTTTTTCCCATTTAAACCTGGACATTTTTGTATTTCTGCTACGCAATACTTGATATTATTAAACATCTTTTTTCAACACTTTTCATGCACGACTCTGTTGAGGAAAAATGGTGAGATATCACTCTTTACTGACCTTGAAGATGTCACTCCAGGTTTGCAATTCAGCCTCCACTGTTATCAAACTTGGGCAAATCTCTTCATTATTGCTGGGCAGAAGTAAGATTTCTGACATTGCAAGTGGTCTCCCCTGGCCAGAGTGGGGGTGGCCTTATGACTGCTGGGTGTTGCCACTGAGTGGAAATCCAGGATCCTATGTGTACTTCTAACTTATCAAGTTCCAGTCCAGGAAAAGTATTGAAGTTCCTCAGTACATACTCAAGTGGGCTTTTGCTGGCATGGATAATGGAGGGTCAACGTTCTTTGTTTTTTTTTCTGTTCTGTTTAGTTGGAACAGAACAATTATTGTTTATAAGTTTTCTGTTTTGCTAAGTTGCCACATTTCTGGTTCTTTAGCTAGAGTGAATAGATTTTGTGGGGGTTATTTTTGTCTGTACTAGCTGGTGTTTCCAGTTAGTAGGCAAAAAAAAAACAAAACTCAGGTAACTAACCACCATATAACTCCTTAAGTGCTAAGTTTCTTTTTCCATCTCTGTATTATAGTCATCTTATCTTTATTTTATACATAACCTCTAGTATTCTGAGTTGTACTTAGTGGAATGATAACAAAAATATATCTACTTCATTTTCCTGAAGAAGTCTCATTTAACACAGATTTATCAATACTGATTTCATTTACAGTTTTTCTAAATGAAAAATCCACACCCTATTTTATTGAGAGATTACCCAGCAAGTGACAGTCACAAAGAACATATTTGCTACTCTGGTCAGCCAATTCTAGAAAATAGATTCAAATAGTTCTTTGAATATTGGCATCCATGCACTCTTCGCCTCCCAAAGAGCCAGGATACCAATAATGTATGTGTGTCTTCAGGTAACACAGGGGCAGTAATTGAACCACACATAGCCAGGAAATCCTTGGGGCAGATATTAAGACCAAGCCAGAAATTGTGGTCACATATAGGCAGACTTTCCAGTAGACTTTCTTTATTATATCATATCATTTCATCCTGACAACTGTCCTGGGAGGGAAGTAATATTATTGATTTCTATTTTCCAAGGAAGACAGAGAGACTTGGGAACTCAATAATTTCCCAAGGCTTCACATTTAAGAAGTGGGGGATTTGTTTTTCAGAAGTTGTCCATATGACTCTAGACTTCCAAACTTGATCAAAATGATCTGCTAAGATAGTTATTTGAAAAGTTACTGGGGGTTTCTGACAGATGAACTGAGTCTCAGTAAGTGGAATTTTCCCATAAATTCTCTGTAGTTTCTGGAAGAGAAGCATACTGTCAGCTTCAGAAAATAATAGGGAGAGGAAAGTTTGAGTTCACTACCTGAGGTCAGGGCAAAGATTTCTGGACCCATTTGAAGCTGAGCTAGTACTGGTATTTCAATAGTGAGAGCATGCAGCCTAGGCTCAGACTTGAATGAAGTATACTGAGTTCCCTGTATCACAATGGAGCACACTAACAGGACATACTGTGACCACAGCATTTGGCACCAATGGCTTCAGAGTCCTTATTAGAAAGGATGACTTAGTAAGACATTCATAAATAAGAGAATCAGAATTCTTATGTACATCTTGCCTCAAAGCAAGGCTGGTCTAAAACCGAGGTGCGACTAAGGCTGCAATGGAAGAAATCAATGATAGAGGAAGATTAGAAATAAACCATTTAGCATGAAACCCCACACCTATACTAGGCACATGCATTATTCCAAATCCAAGGGGCAAGGATCTATAAAAGATAACATCCCTACAATGTATCTACTCATCAACTATTCATTCATTCATTTATTCATTCATTCAAGGACTAATTACCAAACATCCTTATGACTGGAAATATGCTATGTCTCTGGATACAGAAAAGAACAAAACAAGCCTCATATCTGCCTTTACTGGCCTTGCTGCCCCACACCAGAGATCACTGAACATCATTGATTGATTAATCACAGAGACACATTCCACAGTAGACCAGTTGTTTACATACAGAGGTGTTTCTTGCTAAGATGGACACAATAAAAGTGGAGACTACAAACACATAATCTCTCCTGGGGGACAAGAAAATCCTTCCCAGAGGACATACATTTAACCTGAGGCCTAAATTTTGAGTGAGATGTGGAGGACAAGTGTTAAGAAAGTTCTAGTCAGAGTGAAAGCCCTCACAAAAGCCCTGAGACTAGGAGTTGTGCTGCACACAGAAGAAGCAGAAAGAGGCCAGCTAGGCTGGAGCATAGCTAGGCATCAACATACTCATGAAGGGTAGATACAGGGGATAAGTCCTTACAGGTGATGTGCATGTTACAGTATAAGGGGTACCCTTGGAAGCATCTATGAAGTGACCAGCCCCCCAGTTACGAGCTCTCTAATGCTCTCCTTCCTTGTCTGTCTTTGTACTAAGCACAAAGATGAAGACATGAAAGGTATTCTTCTTCTATATTGAAAACCTCATAATTTTCTCAGTGGGTGTTCTCAAATGGCCTTGAGTTGGTATTTTGAGTGTAGTGCTAACGCTGCCCTTGTGCCGAGTCATCAGTTAGCAAGAAAAGTTATTTCTGTGTTAGCTCTTCAGATCAGAGGCAGCTGGGCAGCCAGGATCCACACATGGTCTGGTCCAGGTCATCATAGAGATGATGAAAAGGGGGTTGGAGCTCTGCCAGCTACACGATCTAGTACTGAGAAGCCCAAGGATATGTTTTAAGCTACTTCAAAATCTGTGAACACTTTTTTCCTCTGAAGCTCACTGTGGCTCTGAGCTAACCATTAGTAATCCCACTGAAGTCTAATACCAAGGAACAGTAGAGATGTATAATTTTCCAGCCAATTCAAGCATCCTGTTTTGCTGAAACCCATTTCATTGTAAAACTACAGAATAGCATATATCTTGTATTTCTTCCCCATTTATATGTGAAACTATTGTGCAGGGTTTTTTCCTGTTTGTGTGTATGTGTAAAGCATGGATGCCATCTCTTTAATAGAGTAATTACAAGCTCATGTAGATAGAATAATTAAACACAGGGACATGTTTCATTCATTCCATAAATAATTACTGATTCCAGCTGTCTGTGAGATACATGCTGTAGACCAGAGATCAGGTGGGGAAAGAGACACAAAAAGTTCCTGTTCACATAAGTTTCATAATCCAAAGATTTGAAAGAGTAATCAGGTAACAAAGAAAAAAAACAAAAAAAAACAAAGGCAGGGAGGCAGGGGGTATGGAAGAGCAGGGAAAGAGAAAAGGTAGGAAAGAAGAGAGAGAGGAAGGTCATTTATTTAAGGCAGTGATAAGTAACTGGAAAATTAAAAGGGTAATGTACTAAACCATATTTGCCATCTATCTGGTTAACTATTGCTATGTAACTCATTGAAGGACTCTGTTGGGTTATTTGTGATCCAAATATTGGCAGACAAACTCATGCCATTGGAGGGAACATGGATGGAGCTGGGATTATGCTAAGCAAAATAAGTCAGAAGGAGAAAGATAAATACCAGATGGTGTCTCTTATATGAGGAATATAGAGAAACCAAACATTAAAACCAACACTTGACAGCTGACCTTAAATCTGAGGCATCCAGTAGGGGAGGAAAGTTGGGTGGGCGGGGAGGGACTGCATATTTGATTGTGTTGGAGAATTACAGGTGCTTTGGTGGTGGGAGAGCTGTGGTGACCACACTTGAGGGGGAAATCCTATATTGTCCAAAAACTAAAAAAATGGTACTTCATAATCATCATCATCATCATCATCATCATCATCATCATAACAGCTTTTCATTCATATGCGTAGCACCTCAGAGCCCCCTCCACCCCTCTTCTATTTTTCTCCTCTCCAAGGTTTATCCTGTTGCTTAGGCTATTCAGAATGTGGTGGTGAGTCACATTAATTACATGGCAATTTGCTTTGAAGTATAAGTAGAAAAGGCCATTTCTAAGGACAGGGCCCAGAGCATCACTTTGGCCACATCCTCTTCATGAGAACAAACACAGAGTCTGCCCAGACTCAAGAAGATATAGCATGGACCCTGCCTCTCTCCTGAAGAACTGCTGGAATATATATGTGGCCATCTTGATTCCTCTGGGTCTCTGACATAATTTTGAATGATTAAGGATCACGTTCTTAGGAGGCAGTACTTGAATTAAGTCCTGAATGACATGAAGAAACTAAAATACTAACTTCTGAAAGCAGACCACAGTAAGCAGAGGGCATGGTGAACACAAAAACACAGGGACATAAATGACTGATGAATTTGAGGAAAGAGTGAAGGCTAGTATGGCCAGAGCTTAAAGATTGAGAATGAGACTTTAAGGAGATAAGGTAGAAAAAATGAAGTCAATAGGTCATGGAGAGGAATTTGGGACTATTCTTAGTGTGGGGGAAGGCACTGGAAGCTCCTGAAATTAGCATGATATAATTTACATAGTTCAAGGATTCCAGAGGTTCAAAAATAGCAGTTGGGAGAACAGTTTAGGAAATGATCAGCGTATTCCTAGTATGAGATAATGAAGACTTAGGCTACATTGGCTCCACTGGAGACACACTTGAGATGAATGTAGATTTAGATATAGGATTCAGTTTAAGGGTAGGGGTTGGTGTAAGTACAGATGTAGTTATGGATGTAAAGAGATTTTGAGATAGCCATATGTAGGTATAGATTTAAATCAAGATATTTACATATACATATGCATATAGAAATAATATAAAATAGATACGATTATAGATTGAGTTATACATGTAGAAATTGCTATAGATTTAAAGATAAGATATACAGAGTTAAAGATATGTGGATATATTTAAATATAGAAATATCAATATAAAAGTAGATGTGGATTAAGATAGTGATAGAGACACAAATACAAATAGAGATACATCTGAACACAGCAATATTTGCTAATGAATTAGTTAAAGGAGTGAGGATATAAAATAATTCAAGAATGACTTGAGCAAACAGATGCAGTGCAATGCTGTTTAAGGAGTTAGAAGAGACTGGTTTATGGAAATTTCCACTGAAGAGGCAAAATAGGCTCAAGAAAACTTCTGAAATCAGAATTACCCAAAGGGAAAATACCACAATCTGGATAGATACCTACCAATTTTTTCCTTTCCTCACATGCACACACTTCCTTGCCTCTATCTTTCATTACAGCATTCTTTTTTTTTTTTCACCTTTGGAATATTGCGATTGGAAGAGCACCATAGATGAGGGATCTGCACTTAAATGCAATGTTTAACATTGACAAGCTGTGGACAGAGCAGCTCATATGTTTAAGCTTCAGTTTCTTCTACTATGTCTAGCCCCTATGGATATAGCCCCGATATCTAGGACTCAAGTAATGTTCATCTTTTCCTTATATTCTCAGGTCTTTCAAAAATCTTACTTGTGTAAACTTTGTCAGTTGCTTCATGAAACTTTTTCAATTATCTCTACTCCTCAGTGTATTTTCAAAAATTATTTCTATCAAGCTAATGCAATTTGTCAATTAAACTGTAATTTCCTTGAAGGCAGTGATTTGCTCTTATATATCCTATTTTGTACCATAAGATCCAGTCCAACCCTGAGTGGTATTTATAAGGACTGTGAAAATCCCTATGGATTTATCCATTTTTTCCCTCTTGCTGTATTAAATAATTCACCTCCACTATTGACAGTCCAATAGAAAAAATTGACTATAGAAATATTTAATGTATAGAATTTCATGAATTTTCTTGACTAAACAAAAATGATATTTTAAAAGATTATTTTTAATTTCTTACTCTTTTCAAGAACAGTTTATTCTTTTCCATTTGTTCTCATATTCAATAGAATGTCAATGATAAAAAGTAGGTCTCTGTGGGGTCTCCCCAGTGGCGCAGGAGTTAAGCACTGGGTTGCGAAGCTGCCCGCAGCCTCTGCATCGCCGGTTCGATCCCCGGCCGCCAGGTGAGGGTCCCACATGGCACACAGACCTCTTCTGCCATGCCCGCTGCTCCCCTAAGCAGTGTATTTCGTCAGTCTGCCTGTTCTGTTCCCTGCTCTGGCTCTGGTGAATTCTCTCACCCTCCCACGCTTCTGACTGTACCCAGTGCTTGTATAAATAAATAAATCTTAAAAAAAAAAATAGGTCTCTGTGACAGAGGAAATTTTTTTTTCTATCAACTGGCCTGGAAGTTAGACAGTGGACATCTACAAATTACATTGAGGCCATAGTCTTCAATGAATTGTTGCCTCACAGGTGGCAGTGTCAGAAACAGTGCAGTATGGAGGGAAAGATTTACTCAAAGTCCCTGTAGGGCAATGAGAGCCTAGAGGGGCTACATGGGAAGTTATGTGCAGACTGATTCAAAGGCAGTTTCTTCTGTGTTAGCACTGAGTACAAAGGTGGGTGATGGGATTAGGGATGTAAACTAGGGTGGGGCGACCAGGGGCTATTGCCTGGGGGGTTACATTGTCCTTGGTAGGCAAAGCATATTATCTCTATTCTAATGTGGCTATTGTCAGCAGGTACTTGGTTCCCAATAAGTTCCTCATTCCAGGACTTTTGCCCTTGGTGAGAGGCTCCTGCACCACCCTGTGCCTGGTTGACAAGCAGAAACTCTGGGCACCAAAACAATAATCCTGAGATTATTGTCTTCTCAGGCTGATATAATTCCACATTATTATACTAGAACACATTTGTGAACACGAAAAATTATTCACTACTCTTAACCTAAAATATACCTTTGAAAAGTTAACCTCCTAAAATAGATATTTCATATTTTAAACATATTTACTTCATATTTTATTCTTACATTTGAAACATGATTTTTTGCATAAAGTCTCACACCGAAATACTATCTTGCTCTCCCCTCTGCCTCTGCCCATGATCATGAAGCTATTACCCTCCTCAACAGACCATAAATGTGTTTTTCCATAGTTGGGTCTCTCTTGATCACTGTCAAAAATTATGACTATTCTGAATAAAGGTCTGTCTCCAATTTTGATCAAATATTAGAACTGATAACTTTCTCAAACCTCCCTGATGCTTTTATTTCATTACTGCTCTTCTAGTAATTTATTGGTGTTGGTATACAGAATGTTGGATGTTTGTGTGAAATAGCAGCCTCTATTCTAATGACATGATCTCTGATAAGATATTGCAGATAACACATAGACTGATATCAACTAAAATCCCATTATTGGTATATCCTTTTATCAGTGTTACAAGTTATCTATAACAAATGCTACACATAACCACAATAAAAGACAAAAATTATGAAATGAGAAATATTAAGCGAAAGTTTCCTTCTAGTACAAATGTAAAAAGGATTATAGTTTATGTAATTTCTTTATAAATGCCAAGTGTAGCCTATCCTATTATTGAAACATTGGCCTCAAATCTATGTCCCAATGGATGAGTCAGTTAGCAAATGAAATAGTCAAGAATGCCCAAAGTTCTTAAACTAAAATTTCACCTGTTATCATGTGATGTGAATGATCTGGACGCTTCTATCATTGCTATCCTTATGTCAAGTTATCACTTTGCCTTACTCAGGAAGCTCCAGACACATTGGCCCTTTCTGATTCCTCAGATACACATATATCTCTTAGTTCAGAGATTTTCACCCTAACATTTCCTCCAACTCCAACATTTTTAGGCAATTTTCCCCATGGTATTATATGTACATCCTTCAGTGAAAATATCACCATTGCAGTCAGGATTTCTTCAGTTATTTGCAGTCCAACTTCCTGCATTCATCAAGCATTTGGATGGAAATATGCATCTCACAGAGCATCTCAGAATACATACACAATGTGTGATCATTGATACACATATTTGTCTTTACTTTCTCTCTTCCTCACTAGGAGTTCAGCAAGAACAGATAATCTCTCTCTAGCAGTGATACTCTTTTTCAGGTGCTTATGAAGTGACTGGCACCCAGGGATGGTGAACACGTTTTCTGCATGTATGACTGACACCATGGGCATAAGAGAGTACAGGTCTATTTGACCCCACCATCAGCTTCCAAGGACAGGGCTCTAAATGTACCTTGTCCTCTGCTTTTACTCTTCTATGATTCTGATCAATATGTGATGGATACATACTCTTTGGAGTTTAAAGCCAGATCTTACATTTGAATACCATGCTGATAAGCTTATTCATGAATTCCTCCAGCAAACATAAAATATGTTAAAAATTGGTGATTATTAAATATTTATAGTATATGAAGTAAACATTGAGCATCTACCACTACCATATAAAGAGATATAAATGCTTATTCCCAATTTTTTTCTTTTCAATATAATCCAGCTGGCATATTAAAAGGTAGATTCACAAAACCCAACTCCCCTTCCAGCCCCACTAAAGTGGACTCTCAGTGTCTGATACTTAGGAATCATGAAAAGAAAGGAAGTAATCCTTATGACTCAATAAGTTTATGGAGCATGCATATATGTCATAGTAAAGATTTTATCTTTGATATGTGCAGAAAGCAGTAAAGAATTTAAGGAAGAAATCTTTTATTTTCATCTTTTTTAAAGACTTATTTATTGATGCATACAAGAACTGGGTGTAGGCCAGAGGTACAGGGAGGTGACAGAATTCACCAGAGCCAGAGTGGGGAGAAGAACAGGCAGATCTACTAAAATACACTCTGAGGGGAGCAGCAGGAAAGAGAGGAGAGGTCTGCTGTGCTATGTGGGTTAGCCCCCTGGCCAGGGATTGAACTCATGCTGTAGTGGCTGTGGATTGCTTCATAGTACTGAGACTTAACCCCTTGAGCCACCAGGGAGGCCCCCAAGGAAGAAATCTTTTAAAAGGTGGTTTAATGCAATAGTCAGGATGGAGTGGAGGATGGTTTATATGTTAGTGTGGGAAATGTAGTTGGGCTTTGGCCAATAATTATGGAGATTTATGGGTTCAAGCTTCTGTTGAGGAAAAATCAAATGAAAAGCAGCCCCTTTCACTAAAATGAAACCTGAGGGAAGAGAACAGTCTTCTTCTAGAGCATGTGTCTGAGTTCATGCATGCATGAGTGCGTGTGTGATTGTTGGAACTTAGGGATGGGCGGTTTGTCTGTGGAGGATAAAACTTTCAGTTTGGGATACATCATGTTTGAAGTGCCTGTGGAGCATTCACTTCCAGTAGGCACCTGGGAATATGGGTCAGAAGTCTGGGGAGAGAAGATCTGGGTTGGGGATGTTGCTCTGAGAGTAGGCAACACAAAGACAATTACTGAAATCATTTGAGTAAAACAAATTGAGAAGGGGAAAAGGAATAGAGAGAAGGAAGAGCATAGACCCCTTCTATGGAACTCTAATTCCACAGAAGGGAATTAGATTCTAATTCTTCTATAGACCCCTTCAATAGGATCCACAGAAGAGGAAGAACCATAAAGGAAACTGCCCAACAGTCATAGGAAATCCCAGGATGAAGTTAAGGAAAATTAGAATTTCCAAAAGTGATCACATTATTATATTTTGCCGATAGCAAATAAGATTAGAATTACAAATGCTCATAGTAGTTATAAATAACTACTATGACATTTGTTGGTAAACTATGACATTTGTTGGTGAACTTCCCATAGGTGATTAAATAAAAGTCTGACTTCAATGAATTGCAATGTGTGTAAAATAAAAATACAGATATCAATGATCAATTTCTCATCTACAAGCAAATTTCTTAAAGGACCATGTGAGGATTAAATGAGATCATAGGGTTCTCACATAATATCTAGCATACATCAGATATCAAAACAGATTTTGGGGCCTCCCTGGTGGCACAAGAGGATAAATCTCATCACCATGAAGCTATCAGCAGCCACTGCAACACAAGTTCGATCACCAGTCAGGGAGCTAACCCACGTGGTGCATCAGACCTCTCCTATCTTGCCTGCTGCTCCCCTCAGCAGTGTATTTCAGTAGATCTGCCTGCTCTGCTCCCCACTCTGTCTCTGCTGAATCCTCTCACACACCACCCCACCCCCTGCATCTGCACCTCTGGGCTACACCCTAGCTCTTGTATGTATACATATATATTTAAAAATATTTTAAAGAAATTATTTTCAGTATTACCAATTGAAAGCTAGGGATTTCATATTAATTCTGTCAAATTTAGTTCAATTTAGATAGGTTGAAAGCAAAGACTCCATTATTTAATATAGTGAAGACAGTACCTCATTCTCATAATAGTCTATTAATGATAAGGACACAGGATACTGTTTTTAGGAACAAGGAATTTATAAAATCAGTCCAAATAAAAAATGTTAAAGCCCTATGAAAATAAATAATAACTTTACTTACTTTGATATTCTCTGGGGCAAATTAATGCCCCCAAGACAAGACTGTATGTATGCAAGACTAATACAATGTAATCAGTTTATATTCATGAGTCAATTCTGTGCTCCAATCCAGCATTACAATGATGTCTATGATATTCTATTGCCAAGGGGGGAAAAACTCTAAGACGAGTTATTTGTGAGATAATTAATTCATTTTGTTCATAATTTTGAGTGAATTCTATGAGTGAAGTATGTCATTAAGAATGTTTTATGTCTTCTTACTTATCTTTACAATAACTATGAGGCTCAGAATTCACATTCCTCTTGTACATATGAGAAAATGGATGTTTGTACAGGGTTATTATGCTGCCTGACACACACAGATATTGAGAGTAGTACTGGACTTAATCATTGACTGTTAGGTTCTCAACAATCTAGGATGCCTACTCTCCTTATCCTTCGCAACTCTAAGAAGCAAGGCATTAAGTGTCCATATGATTCAATCCCATTGTTTATTGGTTAGTGGGAATTGTACTGTTAAATCTGTGTATTTGTTGGTGTAAGACACTGTCCTTTGCTCAAAGACAAATGGATTAACAATACCCTCAATGGATTCATTATTATTAATTAGAACCTATTAGTAGTAATTTATATGTTGGGGTAAGGTTTTATCTATCTTCAACTTCAATAGGCTGAAGACTAGAGATTTTATACATATTTGAATCCAACTTCACATTGCCTTGTGCAGAGTTGGCACCCATTAATGTTTATAAGGATTAAGAAATTGGCAAAAATGATGAATTACTGTGATACCTAGACACTAGGGAATCTACAGCGCCAACAGTGTGAAATGTAAATGGTCTCCCATTATGCATGGAGCCCTAGTGGCCAGAAATGTATGCTGTGAGATGAATGAAATTTACTTTAAAATATTTCAATATAGCCTCTATGTTATGATGTTCTGGGTTTGATAATTGGCTAAGAAACCAGATGGCTGCTCTAATCAGAAAGTCACACTCCAGGGGCATCTAACTATCCTTCTAATTAAAAAACAAATTCCACTTTAGAATTTTCTTCTACCTAGACTTTCCCATTACTGATACCTAGAATAATAACAATGCTTTCCTAAGAGGATTGGTGATTGTTGGGGGGAAAAAAAGTCAAAGTTAGTATCCTATTTAATAGCATGGTTAATGTTAGAGATAAGTTTTCATTTATAAATATATTCAAAATAATCATCAAAAAATGTTTTAGAGAAATGTTAATCTTCACAATAACAGTGTGTACAAAAGTGAGTTACTTTTTTAGGAAATGATTCCTAAACTTCTTATGGGTTCCTACAGTTCCTATTCCAGATCATTGTTCAGGAAGATTTTTGCTTTTCATAGAGGACACAAAAGCCACAAAATGCTACCTTTGGCCTCTTGTATTTACCTTGTGTGACTGTTTCATGGAACATGATGGTGAGAATATCCAACAGGACAGAGGGCTGAAGTTGTATCAGATTTGACAGAACCAAGCATGTGGACTTTCAAAAGCTGCTTCCAGATAAATGTTTTAAAAGCAAACAAACCCAAGTGTTTATGTGAGAAATATTGACCTGAAAGTTACTGTTATTATAATCAGCAAGCATGTTTGTAGAGGAAGAGGATTAACCAGCCCTGACTCTCCTCAAGCTTCTCGGTTGACCTTTTTCTGACAGTAAGGAGCTACAAGTTATTCATGTCCAAATTGCTTTGAGGCCATGTGTATGATATCAAATTACCTGAATCAAAATCTCATGGAGAGAAGAATTTTTGATTATTAAGAAACAATCATCATCCAACAATGAAAAAAGCTCAGAGAAGTCAAGTCAGTCTCCCATGACACCCAGGCTTTCTTTCTTTCCTTTGATTCATCTGGGTCCACCTTTAACACTCTCACAAAAACAAGTATCTTTTCTAAATAGTCCAGGGATACCAAAGAAACTTATTGTAACTGCTAGTATACTGTTCTGAAATAAAAGCAGTTATTAAACTGTTAGTTCACTATAAACCACCCATTTTTCAAAATTTTTTCAAAAGCAACTTGCAGTCTAATGTATGCATGTTAAAATACATGTTTCTAAACATGATGATGCTAATCTTTTCAATTAACAGGAAAATAAGTCCAGAATGTGTTAGATAAGTTATTATGGATTTTTTTTTTTTAATTTTTTTTTTTATAGAGGCATGCTTTATTTATTTATTTTACTTGTTTGTTTGTTTGTTTTGTTTATACATGCACTGGGTACAGTCAGAAGCGCAGGAGGGTGAGAGAATTCACCAGAGCCAGAGCAGGGAGCAGAGCAGGCAGAAGGACCGAAGTACACTGCTGAGGGGAGCAGCGGGCGGCAGGAGAGGTCTGCGCGCCATGTGGGACCCTCCTCCGGTGGCTGGGGAGCAGCCGGGGATCGAACCAGCGCCGCAGAGGTCACGGGCAGCTTCGCAACCCAGCGCTCAACCGCTGCGCCACCGGGGAGGCCCAGTTATTATGGATTTTAATAGGAGATGTGAACATAAATAATATTGTATTTAGAGAGATTTAACATTACATTTATAGTCCAATTTGGAAACTGAAAACTCACTACAAAAAAAAAAAAATACAACCTTTGGATCAGTACAAAGTTTTGCTTAACATATAAAAATACAGCTATCTGATACTTAGATGATATCTACAATTGGTCCATGGGTAACACCAATCATTAATTTGAAAAGAATACTTGTATTCAAACAGAAGTTATTACATGGAATTTAAAGGAGAAACAAAATGAAACATGGTTAATTATTGAATCCATTCTAAAAATGTCTTATTAGAGCACCTGTTAATTTTCATAGGGATAGCATATCTGGTGCCAAGGCAACTCAGTTTTATTTTTGCAAGAGGGAATCAAAATTAGTGATTGAATGGCACATGTTCAATATTGAAATATGACTGATATGGTGAAACTACATATACTTGGAAGAACAGAGGTATTTGATAGAAAAATAAGTGGGATTTTTACTAAAGGCCTTTTTTTCTCATCTTTTTCTTAATAACATCTGCATGAGAACCAATGTAAAACTATTATTTTTCTGGAATGTTCCAAGGTCACACTGCTAGGAACTGCTTCTGCTATCTTCTTTAGGCACAGGTTAAAACTCATATTCAAATAAGGTTCATCTTGAATAAGTTTTTTTTTTTTTTAATAGGAGTGATATATTCTAAAGCAAAATTATATTATTTAATGGGGTGGGAGAGAAGAGGTAATTTTTCACAAGCACTGTTCCAAACTCCTTTAGTCCTACAAACTACTCCTTCCTCATTTTAGATGTATTCTTGACGGAGCCTGAGGTTAACCCCCAGGCACAAATACACATTTTGGGGAAAAATGTTTGCAGTATCCAATGCATATTTGCATCAAGAATTTTTTTTTTTAACATGCAAAAGGAGCATTTCTTAAAAATGCTGCATTAAAAGTTCTTGACATAGCAGGAGGCAAAAAACGAATGCAGGCATGGGCACAGTGGATAGCTAAATATATCTCACCTCAGTGGACTCTTTGGTATTTAGGTTTTCAGGGATCTGTTAAAAGCTCTGCACATTTTTAAAACTGTTTGCAGGCAATTCATGTAAGATGGCGTAACAGGCAATGGTTTGGTTTTGCAAAATATGTGTATTTAACAAATTCAGATTTGCTTCAGTTTGATATTTTGGCATATTATATTTTCATCACTGCAAGATTTAGGAAACTTTCTTTACTACCCTTCCAATCTTACTATAAAAGATTAACAAATGTCCTTTTTGGTAATATTTTGAATGGTATTCTCACAGCAGGATTATGAGAATTCCTTTTCCTACTATAGAATCCTGAATCAGCAAAATTTCGGGCTCTGTTGCATAGTTAAAATAGGCTGGCATGAATCTAGTGTGGTATTGTCAGTGTGTGTCATGTTTTTTTAAAAAATCTGTAAAGTTGTCAGAATATGACCAGTGCATGGAAAGAAAGAATTTATCCTTCTAAACACTCCATTGCCTGCTGCTTTTCTATTGCTTTGCCTCTTGCTTCAAGAAGACATGACTAATGATTTTGAATTACCATGGCCTGGTGACTTGTCAGTGACAGATAGAAATGATCAGCTCCTGAGTTCACCCAGTCTTCACAGGTCCCAGTATTGGTTTCTCCTTAGTCATTCATAATCAAGATTCAACGTTCTTTTAGATACTCTTAAATCTCTAGATAACCCCTTTAAGACAGACAGCTGTTGGAAATTGGGAGAGGATATTGCCATTTGGTGGAAACTACAATTTCTTTGATAAATGAAAGAAATCTTAGCTTCAAGGCATCTGGGAAAACAACTCCAACACTAAAGAAGAGTACCAATCCAGAAGAGTCTTACACGGCTTTATTTCTGATATTTTCTCCTTTGCTGAAGTGATGGTGTTCACCTTGCTATAGAACTTTATGAATCCTGGTGGTGGTGGTGGTGGGGGTGGTGGGATGTGTGTGTGTGTGTGTGTGTGTGTGTTATCTCACTTTGCCTCTTACTCATGGTATCTAACCACAAAGTTAACACTTGGGGCTACTTTCATAGTATTTCTTCTTTAATGAAGGAAAAGACCAGTATGGAAGGATCCTAAATATTGTTATTTTTTACAGTTGAGGCTAACTAGCACCCAATGGGTACTTTTCTAAAACCTTAACTATCCTCCATTAATTCGATTCCTGATGGAATGGCAAATCATCCCTTCTTCCACTATAGGTGCTCAAGGAAGCCTTAGGGCAGTTACAGGCTCCCCAACCCATTTCATCACCTCCAACTCAATATAGCCCATAGGGAGATTAGCATCAGACTAACAATGAAATTCTTCTTCCCGTAACTTTGAATCTTAGCAAGAGAACTTCAAGGTCTGAAAGCACAGTGTTTACTTGTTCTAACTCTAGCTCCTTATTATCCTTGCTGAATAGTTTCTCCTGCCCTGATTATTCTTGCTCTGTCTGAAACTGTGTGTTGAGGGGGAGGGTCCATTTATCTGGTGTAAATACACTGATTTTTTGAGTTACCTAATACCTTTCAGTGTGTGTATATATATATATTTATTTATTTTCAACTGAACACAAGCACACAAACAAAGCAAAACAAAAATCTTAAAGGATATATCCCTGATGAACTCTTTCTGGGACTCTTCCTGAATAAGGTAATAAGTATAAAAACAACTCTTTCACTTAATAAATTTTTCCAGGTGCTGATACATTAATTCAGACATCTTTTCATAGGGCTATTGGAAAGAACATTTCAAATAATATATAGTCTCAAACACTAAGAAGCTTTCAAACAAAATATAGTAAGCACCTACTACAGATCACATTTCATATAGGAATAGATATGAAAGATGATACAGTGAGGAAGGTACTCTTGAGCAGTCTATAATAACAGTTTAACAAAGAAGTTAAGCAAGTCATTTCAAAATGATCCTATAACCCAGATGTAAGATATTTCAGCATGAACCACTCCTTCCATCCCATGTCAACTTTGACCTAGTGTATCTATCTCATCACCTAGACAGAATCTACTCCCACGAGTGTGTTTGCGACCAATACACATTTTCTCAATGATATTTTAGGGAGGAGTATGGAGGATTTTATATTGCATGCCTCAAACATAAGCCTCACTTGCACATTTTCAACATGTCTCCTTTCTCAAGTCTTTTTCTTTCCCCAGGCAATGTTTGTCCTTTCCCCTGTGTTGCCAGCAAATCTCTTCCTTGACACTTTTCTTCCTTTCACCTACACTTCTTAAAATTTTTCCTCAAAATGATTTCCTGTAACATTTTTCCTGCAAAATGATTAAAATTTCCTGCAACATTTGCTTTAACCCTCTCATTACCTTTCTGAAATAATCAAGTATCATCTGGTAACAGGACCCATCATTCTTAGAGGAAAATAATGGAATAAAAATGAAGGCATTTTCATGGAGATAGTATCTGACCTAGGTCTTAGCCTGCATCTAAAATCTGCCAGTTTACGTGAGTCTCTACAAGTCTCATATTCTCTCTGAAATTTATTTTTCCCAGACCTATTTCTTTAAAAGATCCATAGGGAAGATAAAGTATGTATTTTTTAACCTTCTATATTATAAATATGTAAGCAAGTAAAATGTGATCTACATGGTGGTTTGGCAAGATCACCTTTAAATTATCTTATTCCAAAATATCATCCATTATATGAATTGTTCTACAAAAGGAACTCAAGTTAAGGTAAATAAATTATAATTAAAGCATCTAAATTGTTATCACCAAAAGTTTCAAAGCAATACCCTATGCCCTGGTGAAGCTTGGTGTTTCACAGCACAGCTATGTTACCTGGTGTGCTCACTCAAAAGTGCTTGCTGGGCTCACATGCGGCAATAATCAAACACTTTTAAATCTGTTCACTATTCCCTGTCTGTTCAGTGGACCTGGATTTAGCAGGATAAGGGCAGAGCCAGGGTTGCAAATTATTATAAAGTCTTGAAAATACCCTTACAACAAACATACTTGTAGATTATACACACACAAGGAAATGCACACGCACGCACACACACACATGCCTCAGAAGCACATACTGTCCTTTGGACCTTATTCTAGGGGTAAATTGTAAAAAAAAATAAAAAAATGAAAAAAATTGTTTCTACTCAACCTCCGCCCAGAAGTACTGGCTTTCTCTAGACCCATCAAACATGGGCAAAAGAAATACTTCAAATCCAATTTGAGATCTACTACATTTTCACTTTTGGTCTCTATCTGGGGTGACAGGTCTTCCCTTTCACTCTTGCAAGTTTCCAAATTTCTAAGTGGCATCATAATCTATTAGAAATCAGCCACTGGATTTGGTGGCTAATAGACTCATTCTGTTGCCTTGCCATGGGCTGTGTGTTTAGTGACCACCTCAAAAAAATCAATGTCATCCAAACTATACTAATATGTGCTACTGGATATTATTTTATCAACAATATACACAATACCAATGTCCCTCATGTCTATTCTGACAAAATACAGTGAAAAGTAAGGCATTTACGGGCCACTAAGATAAAAATTCTGAGAATTGTTTTATAAGAATACCGATCATGGTAACCTCTAGCCCCAATATGGGGAATAAATCATGAAACTTTGGTTAAACTTAATTCACCCAGAGCTGGCCAGAAGGCACTCCTAAGTAGGCCAGGATACTTATTTTTCAATTACCCTGGGTCAGCCTGACATACTCAACCTTGTCCCACATAGCAGGTCTGTGTAACGATAAGAAAACCGAGTTTTGTGTATTTAAATCCGGTGCTGCACAGACATCTGTCATCTGTCCAAACAAGACTGTCAGTGAAGGCTCCAAGAGAGTCATGTGAGGACAATCTGGTGGTTTCCTTCTTGCCCTCGGACCCACCTACTATGCTGGGGCACCAGCATCCCCTCGGGACTTGACTTGAATGAAAGCCCAAGACAAAAAGGTGACTCTCTATTCCTCCTATCAGTGAAACAATGTGATATTTTCCCTTTTTTATAGGTGGAATATAGGGGAACCAAATAAGACATCACTGTAAAAAAATAACAAAACAAAAAGAGACAATTATAAATCAGAGGCATATTGCAGGGGAGGTTGAGGGAGAGGGATCAGAGGGAGGGAGGGAAGCTCATAGGGGACTGTGGTGATGGTGCACAGGTGCATTGTGAAGGAAATTGTATGGGGACTACACCTGAGGGACCTGAGGGGGGGAAAGCAAATATTGTTTAAAAATGAACAATGATGGGTCCTCTCCAGTGGTGCAGTAGGTTGAGCGCAGAGCTGTGAAGCTGTCCACAACCTCTTCAGGGTGGGTTCAATTCCTGGCTGGCCAGGGAGCTACCCACATGGCATGGCAGGCCTCTCTTTTCTTGCCCACTGCTCCCCTTAGCAGTGTATTTCAGTCAGTCTGCCTGTTCTGTTCCCTACTCTGTCTCTGGTGAATCCTCTCACCCCCCACACCTCTGGGAGGCACCCTAGCTCTTGTATAAAAATAAATAAATCTCAAAATGTTCAATTCAGTGGTTTTAATATACTTTCTTTTTTAAAAAATGAACAATGATATAAAAAATAAATTGAAAAAATTAATTAACTTTTAAAAAGGTGACTCTCACAGTGTGACTTAAAGTTCAAACAACTCCCCAAGTTTTCAAAGGAGGGAAATCTTGCCCTCCTAAATTTTTATGACATGACAATATATGAAAATATATTTTAAGCCTTAAGGGAACACTCAGGCAAGAATCAATTTAAGAAATAACTAAGATATGCCTCACATGCAAATCAAAGTTAAATGAGAAACCAGACATTCCCAAACCCCACTGCATTAAAGCTTCTAAATACATACACTTGAACTTAAAGCAACCCAACGGGCATATCCAGCTTGGCCAATTGTTATAGTTTTGCTTTTTTTTTTTTCCCCCACCAGATTCTGATGTGTCAAATAGGAAGGGTCACTCCCAAGCTTGCAATCAGCAAATGGATTTTAAACTAGATATAGGGGTGTGGGAGGGGAGAGAATTAAATGGGGGAGAAAACTCAATGGACTATGGTGGTGGACTATGGGTGATATGGCGGTGGGTGCATGAGGGTGGTGATACCTGATGGGGGCTGCCTAACATTAACTCAATTAAAAATAAATAAAATAAGCTATGAATACTTTTTAAATTACCTAGTTTAAAAAAATTAAACTAAAGCTAGAACTGTCATTAAAGGTTTTGTTTGCTTCATTGACATTAGCAAACACCCAACATGTGTTTGGGTGGCATGAACTTTTTGGAAAAACATAAATGTACATTCAGAAGGACAATGGAACAAACCCTTAAAATGTTTAAAAGGACGACTGCATGCTCTTCTATTGCTTCCTGAATTAACTTTGCAAAACAAAGTTTCAGATTATAGCAAGGATAATTTATGCCTCGTCTTCTTCCCACTCTCTCTTTGGCAGAGGAATGTGCTAGAAAGAGTGAATTGATCCTTATCATCCAGTTCACTTGGCCAAATCAGCCTGAGGATTAGATGCAAAAGTGATTGTTACGTGGACATGATGATGTTAGCACATGTAGATTTTCAGTGCTTTAATTGAAGAAGGTTTACTGAAATGATTTCTAAGCATCCCACATGAGATATACTTTAATTTCTCTGGGAATAATTCTCCAATTGCACTTTTCAGTTGGGTCTGAGGACTAGGGTGGGACTTTTGCTGCTCCACCAGCCTTTAGCTGCCTATACTCAACTATTCTTGTTTCCCTGTAAACTAGTCTTGAGTGCAGTTGTTGTGGTGACCCGGGATAGGCAACCTGGGGACCTTCGTAACAACCTTTTTCTCAGTTCTGGTATGCAACTTAGTACCTGATATGAATCAGATACCACCATGAGGCAGGATTGACCTGGGGGTGGGGGGTCCCATGACTGCTGACCCTTTACTGACCCTTGGTATGCAACTACATGACACCTCTCATTGTGTAGTCACATCATATCTGACCATGTATAGCTGCCAATGCAAACCCACCTGGAACCTTGTAGAAACTGAAAGTGTATATAAGCCCCTGACTTCCTACAAAGGGGCTCAGCCTTGGGATAGAAATATGCTGAGTCAGCACCGGTGCATTAAATCTGCTGCTTGTTAGCCCTGGTGTCCACATTTCCTTGTGCCATATAACAGAATGAACTAATTAATTATATTTATTTCACATAATTGGCATTAGGGCTTTTTGAACAAAAATGCAAATTTATGGAAATGTGTTGGAAATACTTAGGCAAAAAAATCTACACACGGACCTCTACATTGTTGGGAAAAATAAGGTAGTTTTAATTGAACAGCAAAAAGATTTGTACTTCGTTATATGATTCTATCTGGTAAACTCAATTTAAAAAGTTCATTTGCTTTTATCTAAACCTTCCATATCTTGCTCAGTATGGTTGGCATAATTATCACCAATAAAGGACCAATCTTATTTTCTCTCTTTTTGCATCAAGCGTTAGTTTTGTAAACAGAAGTTGAATATGTTATTCTTTTGAACAGTCTCTTGCATTACAAATTAGGAAGCATTGGCCAAAGAGTTGCAAAGCAGCCAATTATTGCTTAAAGGGGTCATATTGCAGTATTCTGCTAATATGCTGTTTTTGTTTTTTTTTTTTTGTTTTTTTTTTTAAGGGAATGGCAACTTCCCTGTAGAACAAGATTCTTCACAAAGGACCATTGCAAAGCGGTTATAAGGTAAATGGTTTTGTAATCAATAGAATCTATCTGGCAACTGAGACAAGGAATGTGTAATGTAGATGGATATGCCGTTAATGGTGCAATAAAAAGAGTATGAAGATGTCTGTGACATAGGAGACAATATCCGAATAATGAGAAATGGGTACTTAATAAAAAAAAAGGTGTCAAAAATGTGGAATATGGACTGGTAAACACTAAAAGAAAGGAGTGAGAAATAAAATTGTCAGGTGAAAGGATGCAGACATTTACATACAATTAACAAGCTGTTAATTATTGATGGACAACTCCCAAAATTCAAAGAGATGCAATTTAATATACATTCAGCTAATCAAGAAATTAGACTGACCTCCAAACTCCAAGGGTGTGGAAGTAGTTTCATAAGATTTAAATAATTATGTTAATGCTTTAACTTTCCTATTCAGTATTTTTCCCTCGAAGGGGAGGGGGGAATGTGGGACAGACTGAGGGGGTACTTTTCTGGTGCTATTTTAGTTCCTCCACTTTGATAATTATTTCTTAAAACATTGTCGGGATTTCAATTGAATACTTTATTGTCTTTTGGTTCCTACCATAAAATGTAATGGGAGGTTGCCTGAGACTATTTAAAGCTTGTCAACCGCTCATCAAGAAGCACAGGTGAATTGATCTTCGTAATTAGAGGGCTAAATTCTCATACTTTGGTCCTGAGGAGTGATAAGTAGCTAAAGGACAAAGCTCCAACAATTTGAAGCAGAGAAATGAAATTACTAAGACTTACAATCTACAATATTACCTAAAATATTCAGGTGTAAAGCCAAAATGGGGTTGTGATCTTAAACTTCCCATCATGTATTTTCAGTGTGATGACACATCATTTCTTTCATTTAAACCTTTTGTGTTTCAGTATGATGTACGACATGTTTATTTTCTTCTCATTATGTGCAAAATAATGACAATTCCTAAGGAGAAATGTATAAATACAATTCACAGTTCTTGCCCTTCCACACAAACATGTACAAAGTATAAAATATCAGGCAGTGTGTAAAAGGCTACAACTAGACTGTGCAAGGGGTTAAGCACAGCACTGTGAAAATATCCGCAGCCTCTGCAGCACAAGTTCAATCCCCACAGGCCAGGAAGCTACCCACATGGCACAGAAGACCTCTCCTGTCTCGCCCACTGCTCCCCTCAGCAGTGTATTTCAGTCAGTCTGCCTGTTCTGCTCCCCACTCTGTCTCTGGTGACTCCTCTCACCCCCTACACCTCTGGCCTCTACCTCAGTTCTTGTATGCATAAATAAAAAAAAATATTTAAAATAAAATACAATGAGACTAGTCAAGAATGAAGAATGAAGTTTAAAGAGAATTAACTGAAGTATACCCTGATGAGGTACATAACAAATCTGACTAAAAAGAACATCTCTCTGTAACTAGTGATCTATATCATATATTCCATTTTAACTAGTATTGTTGTGGAGGGCATTGAAATAATTATATCACATTCTCTTGCTCTCTCCTTCTTATGTCTCTTCTTTCATTATTCATCCTTACATAGAAACTATTGACTTAGTCCATGCAAGATTTCTGTAACAATTGTTCTCTGCCAAAATTGTGGGGAATGCAAACCTAGAAAACTATGCTAAAAAAAAAACATTGAATTATTCAGTTCAAATGTGTGAACATTATGGTATATAGATGAGTTGTCAGTGAAGTTGTTAAAAAAAAAGCAACAATACTGATCTAAATAGTAAATTCATACTCCATCAATATACTAAGTCCCTGAGAGGGTAAAAAAAAAAAACCTCATGCTTTATGGCTGTTTATGAGCATGCCTGGATCTTGGCATCTAATCCCCTAGTTCGAACTCAAACTGCATCCACCAAACCACTCATTCTTACATTCTATCCTTCGGCTTCAGATCTCTTAGTAAGAAGCTAGAATGAAGAAAAAAAAAAATGGCACACTATTGTAGGAATTAAATTTTGGTAAATATTTGTGGGCTTTAAAAAAGATAATTTAATTGTAAAGTATTATTTCATAGGTCTTAGCACCATAGAGCAACATTCAAAACCTCCATATAGTTATTATGTGAGCATTTTTTCAGGATTAGAAAGTTGGGCTAAATTTTGATACTGTTCATAAGCAATATAATAAACGGCCTCAAAACACTAACTCACCCCCTACACACACACACACACATACACACAGGTTGCCTCTGAGCGGGGAGTGGGTGCTTAAAAAAGTGTGGACTAAGAAGTACAGGTGCCCCAATGCCTTGCTGCCATTGCTTATATTTGGGCCCACATTTATAATCACTGTTTAATACTATACATAAATATATTCTCATAACATTCCTACAATGATACTAAGTTGAACGATACATTAGGTAACTGCAAATAATATATGTTGAAATAATGTCTGCCAAATCCAGAATCAATGCATCTAATCCTATACCATCGATATTGAAAAGGATGGTGGGTGTTTTGAGATTCAGGTTTTTCTTAACTGAAGCACCCAGCAGGGTGTATGAGAAAAGTAATGAATTAATACTGCATTCACAGTTTATTTTTATTTGAGTAATAAATGCAAATAATAGGAAAAATAATTTAAAATACAGAAGATACAAAACTGAAATTGTTCTCACTCTGTAGACTTAGTCAAAATGCTAGTCTTACTAGTCATTTATCGAGAATCGTTCATTTCAGTTCCCATGGGGGCTAGAAAGGGTGTTTCTTTAAACAAATATCTTTTGCCTTCCCATTTAATTTATAATGTAGGTTTCAGTTACAAAATCTGTATGTTTCTCTATTCAACCAAGTTCTCTCAATGTTACTATGACTTTCACATTGTCATGGTATGCACTTGAACTGAATTTAGCTGCCAGTTTTATTGTCTAGTGTTGCCTAAAGTTTGGTTCCAAAAATTGAAAATTAATAAAGCATTTAGTTTCTAACTAGTTAGTCTAACTGGATTTGAACTACAGCACTTAAAATAGTATTTCATATCTCAGGATCAAATGGCCTTTTCTTCATTCTTTTATTTTATCGGTTTACGCAACTTTATAGTTTTGAACAAAGTTGCATAAACTTTGACTCTGAACTTTAAACTTTTGACTCTAAAAGTTGAAAATAAAATTGTTGTGACCAGATATATACATTATTTACGGGCCCAAAGTAACCCTCCCTCTTTGTGTAAGTCTTGTTCTTTATGGAAGCTCCAAATGTCTCTTATTTCCTATTACTTTATTTGCTGTCAAGCGCTTAGGAATCAAAGAAATGCCAAACCAGCTCATGAAATCACTGTTCTATACCTGGATAATTTCCTCTAAAACCCTTTGTCCTTGTCTCCCTAGATTTAAAGTCCACTAGACCTTTTGTGCAGCTGTCATCCTGGGAATTCCCTTTATTGTTTCCTGTGCTAGAGCTACTGCTTCTTGGAAAATAAGTCTTTTCCTTTCTGTTTGTTGGAATGCATGCTGAAATAACTTCCTAAGGTGGAGGAGGAATGAAGCATAGAATTTAAACTCTCTAAATTGGGGCAATGGTGAGGAGTATGGTGTGAAACATAGAACTTTAAATTATAACAGCCGAAATGCCCAAAAATAGATGACTGGATCAAGAAGATGTGGTACATATATACCATGGAATATTACTCAGCACTCAAAAAAGATAAACACATGCAATTTGCAGCAACATGGATGGCGCTGGAAGGGATCATGCTCAGAGAAATAAGCCAAAAAGAAAAAGAAAAATACCGGATGGTCTCACTCATAGCAGGAATCTAGAATACTTAAATAAGGGACCAGGAAAATGAATAACTATAAGAAAGTGAAAATCAAAATCAATAAAAACTATGAACCAGAGACACTTTTTGGGGGGTGGGGGGCGGGAGGGGAGGGATTGGGGTCAGAATGGGGCATGTGCAGTTGTATGGGGGAATATAAAAATAAAATTTATTAATTAAAAAGAAAATAAAAAATAAATTATAATTCCCAAAGCAGATGAAATAGTGTAACCAACCTTACCATAATAACATATTTTTAAAATAAAATCTAGCCTCTTTGCTCATAGTTGAGTGATTATTTTCATGGTTATATAATTCTTGGTTGAAAAGCATTTTCTTCAGTCTTTCAGTGAAATGCTCTACATTTTCTAATAACAAGCATTAACAAATATAAACAAGATTCTGCTTTTCCTTTTTTAGGAATCTTCATTTACTCCAGAAATTTTTACAATCTTCCATTTATCTCTATTTTTATCTCTATTATTCTAAAATTGTACCATGATTTATTGGGGGGGTTGTGTGTGTTTCCATTTATTCTCTATGGGATCATTTTTAATGGAAGAGCACCCCATTTTGATCTTAAAATTTTTCTTTTATTGTTCAATTCACCAATTTCTCTTAAACATTACTCTCATTACTCTTACTGAAACAAAGCCAATTCTAAAGATATGAAACCACAGAGTCTCTTTTATAATGCTGTTGATAATGTAAAATGGTCAGTCTTTGTCAGCTTATTTGATATGAATTTGGTTATATGGGACTATTCCTGAAATTGTGTAGTTAGCGAATTATACTTGTCCATAAATGTACTGGGCATACTGGCAAAATTGTCAAAATTTTTCAGAACTCTGAAAATTAGTGAAATGTTTACAATAATTGAAAAGAATGAAGTCAAGATAAAATAATATGAATTGAGATTAAAAAATTAGAAATTATCTATGCAATACAAAAAGGCGATATTGAAGAGAGAAACAGAAAATATATAAAATGCATAGCAATTAATAGCAGAGTAACTGACAAAATTTTCTTATCAGTAATTACATTAAATATAAATGGAATAAGGACTCCACTAAGAAAGCAGATATTTGCAAAAGGGATTAAAAAGTATGATACAATTATATACTGTCAAAAAGGGAAATAACTTTGCATTCAGAAACACAAATATTTACAAGGATGAGCAGATATAGCAGGCAAAAGTAAGAGTTGGATAGCTATAATAATAGTAAATGAAATAGACTTTAAGATAAACATTATTAGAGACAAAGAAGGATATTTTAATCCCATCTTCAAAATGTTTATATAGTATTCACTGATTCAAATAGAACTGGTATATATAGGGAGCCAAATTCAGCTTATTATACACACTAACTGAAAAGTTTATTATGCACAATAATTGAAATGATAGAAATATTCTGTATATGCATGTACATAGGAATAAACGTTTTACAAATTTCATCAAATTTGTAACTTTTGTACTTCTACCAAATGGATTTTTTTAAAAAACATTTTCAATTGATTTTTTTTTAAAGATTTATTCATTTATTTATTTATACAAGCACTGGGTACGCGGGAGGGTGAGAGAATTCACCAGAGTCAGAGCGGAGAGTAGAAAAGGCAGACTGATGAAGTACACTGAGGGGAGCAGTGGATGGCAGGAGAGGTCTGCGCACCATGTGGGACCTTCGCCGGCAGCCGGGCATCAAACAGACGCTGCAGAGGCTTCTGGCAGCATCACAACCCAGCGCTCAACTGCTGCACCACTGGGGAGGCCCTTCAATTGGTTTAGTTGACTTTTAATTTTAAAAAATAATTTTGTTCTTTCCTTATCTATTACAACATATGTTAGGTTTCTTTTTGCATATATTTAAGTTTCACATTGTTTTCTTTAAATGTGTTGTGCAGCATGTACTTCAAAACCATGACAGATAGAGGTAGCTTCAATGTTTAGTCTGAGTCAGCTTCAGCTGTTAGTTTTATTGACTCTTTTATTGCTTCCTTTTATATTTGGATGCTTTTTGATTGTATATTGATCATCATCTTTGAAATGTTATTTTGGGCATGAATGAGATAACTTTCTACCATATTCTATTAATCCGAGATAACCATCCCAAGCTCAATCTCAGTTTAATTGGAATCTCTAGGCAAGATGAATCTAAACTACAAATCTGAACAAGAGCAATACTGTGGCCAGAACCTCTCAGAAAACAATTGTCCGTTTTAATTCTCTTTCATATTCCACCCCTTAACCTCCACCCAAATGTCTTATCTTGGCAACTTTTCTTGTGTCCTCTAAGGACACTTGCTTCCTGTTCACCATTGTCTTCCTAACTTATGGATCCTAATATCTCCTACTAAATGTTGCCTAGGCCCTGCTTGCCAACCAAAGGTCCAGGTTTGCCAAAGCAGCAAACACCCTCACAGCAAATGCTCCTTTGCTTCTGTGCTGGGCACTAGTAATATTTCTGGGCTCCTACATCCCCACATATTTTTCACTTACTTCGTTACTGTCTTTTAAAATATCCAACAATTTGATGACTTTTTAAACATAGTATCTACCAATTTTTGTCATTTTAAGCAAAAATATTTCCCCAAACAACCTGAATCCCTATTACTGGAAGAGGGATTCCTTTTGGGGATTTTTTCTTTATTCTTAAAGCTCAGTTACTTCACCAATATGTTTTAGTTTGATGGTCTAGGGACAGGTTTTTTTTTTAAATCTGAAAATAGGAGCTTTTCCCTACATTTCAGATTGCAAATACACTTTCATTGTGTACATTAAAGTTTTTATTTTCCATATGTTCTATTTTCATCTTCAAAAATACCATATTTACATGCATTCAAATTTCCTTTTTCTGTCTTCCACATTGAACACATTTTCTAAAATCAATTCTAATTGTTTTCTTATTCTGTTCCATTTTGTGCAATTTCTTCAAAACCATTTGCAACTTTCCTGACAGTCATATTGCTGTTTCTTATGTGTGTTTGTTCTCTAGACTGTTTTCTTTTCTTTTTATTTTTTTTTAAGATGTTTATTTATTTATACAAGCACTGGGGTACAGGCCAGAGGCACAGGAGGGTGAGATAATTCACCAGAGACAGAGCAGGGAGCAGAACAGGCAGAAGGACTGAAGTACACTGCTGAGGGGAGCAGCAAGGCGAGACAGGAGAGGTCTGCCGCATCATGTGGGACTCTTCTGGCCGGCCAGGAATCGAACTGGCACTGCAGAGGGCTGCGGACAGCTTCACAGAGCTGTACTCAACCCGCTTTGCCACCAGGGAGGCCCTCTCTAGTCTGTTTTCATTGTCCCTTTCAGATTCTCAGATCTGCCTGCTTGGATTTCATCTCTGACTTTTATTTCATAATCTTCCTTAAATACTTGTGACTTTTGTCTGACAACTTGTTTTATTTGTTTGTTTTAATAAGTAATGGCTGCTATTCTTTCAAGTGTAAGGCTAACTAGTTGTCTGAAGCTGGCCAATGTTTCCTTGGATAACTTTGTTAATCTATGAAATATCTTTTCTTATTTATGTTTTGTAAAGAAATAAATTTGGATGACTGATCCAGAGATACAGGTTGCAAAATGTTATGAAGTGTCTTAGAACTTTTTATAAATTCATTATTTCCCTGCAAACTACTAGTGAATCTTTGGGGCCAGAATTATACACTCACAGTTGTAGCGTTTAAGTTGGAGAAGAACAGGAAAGAAAAGTTTTCTGTCAGTCACATCATTACCGTTTTCTCCCTTATCATGCCTTGGAAGTTATCTGTTCAATATTTTAAGTGACCTGAGATTCACTAAGAATTAATAGACCACATTGCAGTGTAAAAAGTCATTATAATAAGTTGTATTCATTTGAAAACAATTGCTTTGAAGGTATCACATTGTTATTAGTATTATTATTAGGGACATTCAGATGATTTAAAAGGAATTTTCTTCAGTGTTTACTACAAGAAATGTCTCTGCTAGATTTCAGAGAACAGGGAATGAAATAGAAATTTATTTCACATCATTTTGACCAAGACTTTGTCCAAATTAGCTTGACTCTTTCAACAATGTAAAGACTTGAGAGACATCAGTTATCTTTGGGTAGAGGAACAGTCATGCAAAAATGCAAGGTGTGATCATAACTGGTATGTTTGAAAAACTGCAAGAGGGTAGTGTGACTGAATCAGCAGAATGTGGAAAGACAGGCAGGATTACATTGGACTTTGTTTGGGCTTTTTTCTGAATGAGATGGAAAGCCATTGGAGGGATTTTTATTAGCTAGCTAGCTAGCTAGCTAGCTCTCTATCCATTGAGGTAACATTGATTTATAATACTGTATATGATCACAGGAATAAGTCTGTGCCTCCTCAGATGCATGTCACCATACCCATCACTAAAGCATCCTTAGCCCTTTACCATAGACCATTCAGTGTCATCTAGGAAACAACACAGGGTAGGAAAAGAGGCTGGTAGGATCCAGACCTTGGTGGGGATGAATTAGGGTAGATTTAGCTCATGTTTGTGGCAACTTCCTCTATGGGGTTTGAAATGAGAGATGTGGCAGTCCCTATGCTCTCAGTGACCCTCACAATGTGAGCACCATCCTATGAAGTGGGAAGGGGAAGTGTAGAGCACAATGCCAGCTCTGGAATGACATAAATTGACCTTCTTCAAAAGGATTAATTTATCTTCTGTCTTAAAATGACTTTAATGGAGGAAGGGTGGGGTGGAGGAGAGCAGTTGGAAGAGCATTTAAAAACTATAGGAGATAGCACTCATACAGAAGTTTTGGCAGTAGAAGTAAGAAGTGGCCAGGCTTCATGTATAATCTATAGCTATAAGAAAGAGAATTTTCTGACATGGACTGTGAAAGAATACTAAAAAAGGATAATTCTAAGTTTCTTTGCCTGAGCCTAGAAATAGATCTGGAAGAATTCAGTTGTTATTTTACCCAGATTGAGAAAATACTGGGTATAACATGTTCTTTAGGATAGGAAATCTGATCTGGATATTAAAGTTTGATATGCCTCTTTGATATATGACAGCTGGAAAGAACTTGGAACTATAGTATGTCCACCTGAAATCTTTTAATGTGATGTTTTTTGGGAGTAGGGTTTTTGCAAATATAATCAAGTTAACATAAGACCACACTGTATGAGGGTGGCCACTATATCCTATATGACTCATGCCCTCATAACAAGAAGGAAATTTGCACGGAAATAGAGACACAGATACAACCAGGAAGGTTCTGTGAAGACAGAGGTGGAGATACAATAAAAGAATCTATGATCTATGGTACAAACCAAGGAATGTCAGCAGTTGCCACAATCAACAGAAGCTAGAAGAGTCAAGGAAGCGTCTTTCTCTAGACTTCTCATGGCCTTTGTAACACCTCAATTGTTGACTTCTAGTGTTAAGACCTCACAGAATAAATTTATTACAAGTCAATGAGTTTGTAGTGCTTTGTAACAGCTTAGGAAATACACCTGTGTTGGAGTTCTGACTGACTCTCAGGAATGCAAAACAATTATCTCTTAGATTCTAGATTCTTGAATTCTCTTTATGCAGACATAGGCCAAGTCCACCTTAGAGAGTCAGAATTTGTGTCGTATAGGACGCTCACTTTGAATGCAATAGTTAAGACCATGAGTTGTTTGCTGCCCTCGTGTCTAGTTACTTCATTCTTCATCTGCATCTTGTATTTATTTATTTATTTTTTAAATAAATTTTATTTTTATATTCCCCATACAATTGCAACCCCTCCATTTTGATCCCAATCCCTCCCCTCCCGCCCCCCACCCCCATAGAGTGTCTCTGGTTCATAGTATTTTGTTGATTTTGATTTTCACTTTCTTATAGTTATTCATTTTCCTGGTCCCTTATTTAAGTTTTCTAGATTCCAGCTATGAGTGAGACCATCCGATATTTTTCTATTTCTTTATGGCTTATTTTGCTGAGCATGATCCCTTCCAGCGCCATCCATGTTGCTGCAAATTGCATGTGTTTATCTTTGTTGAATGCTGAGTAATATTCCATGGTGTATATGTACCACATCTTCTTGATCCAGTCATCTATTTTTGGGCATTTGGGTTGCCCACAGCTTAGCTTTGTAAACAGTGCTGCTGTAAACATAGGGGTGCAGGTGCTCTTTGGAATTGATGTTTCTGTGTCCTTTGGGTAAATACCTAGGAGTGGAATTACTGGATCATATGGAAGCTCTATGTTTAGAAGGTCCAGAAATCTCCACACAGCTCTCCATAGTGGTTGGACCAGTTTGCACTCCCACCAACAGTGCAGGAGAGTTCCTTTTTCTCCACATCCTTGCCAACATTTGTTGTTGCTGTTTTTTTTTTTTTTAATATGTGCCATTCTCACTGGTGTAAGATGGTATCTCATGTATTTAGACACTATTCTTCACACAAAATCTTTCAAAGATTTATTGTCCTCATATCCATGAAAGAGAAGTTCTAAGAATACAATATTCCCAAATCATGTATTTTGAAATAATATGGAGAGAATTTAAAAAAAAATCTTACAGATAATTTTACAGCTTGGCTAAATTTTAAATACTGACTCTAAAAATGTTTGTGTCATAAGGAGATGAGACAATTAAGAAAAAACAGTTAACATTTTGTCATGGTCAGGGATCCAAAGTGATGCTAATTTGATGATATATCCAAAATGTTAGTTCATTGCTCTTTATGAAATAAAGACTGTCTTGCTTACCTCCTATGCTTACAAAAAAGGTATAAGCACTCAGACTACATGTAGTAGCATCTTATTCAAAAGACCTTTAGTGCCCCTGTTTAAAATTCTGAATCTGAACTTGCTTATGACTGGTTAAAAAAAAAAAAAACAAACAAATAATGTAGGTTTCTCTTTTGCCTTGTATCCAAATCATTCTGAGTTTATGCAATTATAGAAAGCATGAAGCTGGAAAAAGACCTCAAAAACAGCAAAATTTCTCGAAGGGTCAGAGAGACAATAGGCTTTTTGGAAAAGTAATGGGGGATTCTCACATGGTGAGAATAAGTTGATGGGGCTTAGCTGAAAGCTAAGCATCTGGCTTATGAAAATTTTGCTGTCGCTGCTCAAGCTAGTCAGCATTATATAGTTCCTTGATCACTAGGGCCTTTACGATCTGTCTTAAGCTATTTGTGCACTAACAATAACTCTAACTGTTCATTCCATGATTTCTACTATTTGTAGAAAAAAAGTAAACAGTGTCTGAAAAATCTGAACATAAAGAGATGTTAAAATAAGGATATTGGATGTTGAAGAACAAACAAAAATTCAAAAGAACACCAGGAGATGCAATAAATCCAAATGGTTTTCAAAACAAGAGGAAAAAAATAGTTAACGTAAAACTGAACTGAAAGATGCAAATAAATAAGTAAATTTCTCATTCAGGATTCATTTAGAGGTTGTATTTCTTGGCAGAGTTACTGCTTATTATTTTCATGTTTCTCGTTTCCCATCTCCTTTTGTCAGTCTATTGAAAGCTTGTTAAAATCTTATTTTCTTTTCCTATTCTTTTATTGTTGTTGTTGCCTTCACTTTAATGTTAAATATGTGAAATGAAGGTGTAAGTGAGAAAAAAAATCAACACAAATAGTCACTGCAGTGGCCTAGTTTTATGTATATGTATCGATCAGTTTCTGTTTTATTCAGACTTGATGGAAAACAATCAGGAAATAAAAAGGAATCCCTTTCTTAAATAGTAAATTGCAGTAGTGATGCCAAACAACTAACAGTTTCCTGGAGAGACAGGTTAGAACCTGAAAAAGGCACTGATGTTTAAAAGAAATAAATTTCCAGTGCTACTATAAGAAAATCAAGAGGTTGTTAGCTACACTAATCCCAGTCTTAGAAACTATGTTAATGATATAATAAGCATAATAATATAATTTAACATATCATATGTAATAATCTAATATATGTATATCAATCTCCACATATTTTACCCCATTGTTCAGACTCTAACACAATGCTTGTTAGAGGGTAGATCTTCAATTGACAGGCAGTAAATGAATAAATAAAAGATGTCAAGTAAATACACACTCATTCAATTAAAACTAATACTGGTCCATGGTGGTGCGAATGGTCAAAAATGTTGGATTGCCCAGATTCAAACAAAGGATGAGTCAACGATAAATTGCAAGCTCTTAGCCACTGTGCATTGTGCTTCCAAAAGTGCTAGTTACGTAATCACCATCACACACCATGACATTTTTGAACCTCCATTTCACATAGTGAAATAGACTGGGATAGTATCTCAAGATGTAGTTGTGAAGACATTGAAGTGCTTAGCACCATGTCTGGCACATATTGATAACAGTGGCAAAGATGGTAACTGAAATAAAGGGAGAGTTGCATCAACTGCTGTCCTTTCTCTTGTCAGCGACTATTCTGACATTTTCCCTTTCTTGTTCTTAACACCCTCCAAAGACTGTCCAAAATCATATCCATCCTTAATGTCCTCTTGGCACTGTCCCCTGCATCATCCGGAGCCTTCAGCCACTTAACTTTTGTTCATTGCCTCTGATGACTATCTTTCCAATTCTTTACTACAGTTCCATCTAACACCATGCAAATCTCTCCTGGCTCATGATGGGGTTATATCCTGATAAATCCATCATAAGCTCAGAAATATTTTAAATTGAAAGGGCATGTAACTTCCCTAACCTGAACTGAATATCATCTAGACCAGTTTAAGCCTGCTCAGAAGATTTACATTAGTCTATAGTTGGGCAAAATCATCTAACACAAAGTCTTTTTTACAATAAAGTGCTGAATAACTCATGTAATTTATAGAATGCCGTGCTGAAACTGATGGCACACCCTCCTGATCACATAAGTGGGCATTTTGGCTCACTGTTGCTGTCCAGCATTACAAGGCAGTGTTTCTGCCTGGATCACTAGTGTGGGAGAAGATCAAGATGCAAAATTCAAAATAGAGTTTCTACTGAATGAAGATCACTTTCATATCTTTGTAATGTCAAACAATTTTAAGTTGAGCCATCATACATCAAGGACTGTCCGGGGGCCTCCCCGGTGGCGCAGCAGTTAAGCGCTGGGTTGCGAAGCTGCCCACAGCCTCTGCACCACCAGTTCGATCCCCAGCAGCTTACAAGGGTCCCACATGGTGCGCAGACCTCTCCTGCCGCCCGCTGCTCCCCTCAGCAGTGTACTTCGTCAGTCTGCCTGTTCTGCTCCCTGCTCTGGCTCTGGTGGATTTTCTCACCCTCCCATGCTTCTGACTGTACCCAGTGCTTGTATAAATAAACAAATACATCTTAAAAAAAAAAAAAGGACTGTCCATATTCACTAGAGACTATAGGGATTGTAGTGATGCATGTCCTGACTTGTTCATATGAAAACCTAATAGGATACCAGTGCCTTTGCACATAGTGTGCCTATATAAAATAGTACTTTTAGGATCTATCTTTACTTTCATCATCTATCTCTATCTTATAGCAGAAAGTAAAGACAGAGTCACATAACATTTTTTTCCTTCCCCATGCTCCCCAACTTTGAATTTAAGTATAGACTTCAGCAAGGATCCGAATGCCCCTGGTGCTTATGCCAAAAATCAGAATGCCTCCACTACATTTCACGAGAATGTTAAGGCAATGTCTCCCAATGATTTACCAGTGAGATTATTTTTTAAGGAATATTTTATAGTGTGTATTTCTAGAAAATGCGATGGTGAAGATGGCACTGTATTGGCATTCTAAATGAAACTGGTCCCACTAAGTCAAAGGAATGAAAGGAAATGAAATCACTTACAAACTGCGACTACTTCCCTCAACACCCCACTACCCCAAACCTGTTACATTAGTGCTAAATATACTCTCTTAGCAGTGTGTGAGCTCTGCATATCTGAAAGCCATGCATGGCAATGCTCGAGTCTGTTCCTTTCTTTCTTTATTAATGAAAGGGTTTTTATTTGTGCCCTCCGTTATCCCCAGAAGTACAACACAACACAAGATGGGGAACCATGATTTATCCTCTATTTGATAAAAACATCTGCAGAATAAAATGAGCCTCTTGATGCCGGAATTGTCATCAATGATGACTTTGACAAAATGAGCAATACATAATTTGCTAGCTCCCTTGCGAAGCTGAAACAGATTGTCAAATAAAACACTGGAGGAGATGCATATGGGCTGAGTAGACCGGCTTTCAATAGGAACACATGCAGGTGGTGGCTTAGTAGTGACTCTAAGAAGGAGGACTGCCCTAATTTGGAGGGTCATTTGCATTTGAAAATGCTCATTGCTAAATAGTGAGTATTCCCTAAAGGAAAAAAAGAATGGATACTGCCAAACTGCAGCTATTTCTGGTCCTTGGTAGCTTGAATAAACCAGAGAGCCCCAAGCAAAGGAGAGAGTGGGTTACACTCAAGCAAGCTGTCCTGTAATAGTGGGCTTTTAGAATACAAATCAGTACTATATTAAAAAGATACTTACAAAAATCAATTGCTTTATGGTTAAAGATGGATTTTTCCATCAACACAAACCATGGAAAATGTACTAATGGGCATATTCAGTATGCATTTTAAGAAATAGCAATCAAATGCTTTTATTAGTCTTCATATTTGAAAAGTATGGTGAAAATGATGTCATTATTTTAAATCTGAATTTCACAAGTCAGTTCTACTTGCAGTTAGATGATCAAAGCTCTTATATACTAAAAATTTGGGTCCATTGCTTGAGAGACCCCTATTCTTCCAAAACTCCTGTTAAGCTCAGTTCTCTTCTCATAAGAAAGAACTGAAGTTTCTCCATAATAGTTATTATTTACTCAAACTATTATTCTCCCAAAATGTATTTCTATTTCTAACAATTTTTCTTACTTTAGATTGTCTTTGATGTACAGAAAAGTTTAGGAAGGTAATACAGAGGGCTCACATATAGTCCACAACCAATTTCCTCTATCACTAACATCTTGCATTATTTCATACATTTGTCAGAATGAATGACTCAATTTTGATTCAACAATAATTGACTCAATAGCAATTGATTTAATAATGAATCAACACTTTAATTATTGAAGTTCCTATAGATATTCTTACTTTTGACCTAAATAAACTATTTTTGTTCCAGGATCACATACAGGAAATCATATTACCTTAAATAAACATATTTTCTCAGGTTCCTTTTTGCTGTAACAATTTCTCAAGTTTTCCTCATTTTTAGTGACCCTGACAGCTTCTAGGAGAACCACTCAGGTATTTTGTAGAAGGTCTTTCAATTTGGATTTGTCCTTTATGTTTTTTCATAGTTAGACTGGGACTATGGGTTTTGAGAGCAAGGCCACTGAAAGAAGTGTCATTTTTATCAAATTATATGCTATCAACATGACAGGGTGAGGGGAATTTTGGCCAATTGGTCAATGCAATGTTTTCCAGCTTTATTCATTTAAAATTACTCCTTTTTCTATACACTAGTCTTTATCGCTAAAGACAGTCCAAGGAGTGGAGGGTTCAACTAATTACTTGAGAGGGGATTACCAACATTATTCAGACTTCTGTAAGAGAGATTTGTCTCTTTTCCATGTAACAACATGGAATTATGGACATTTTTATATGTAGGATTATAAAACAATGTGGGGTTATATGCGGGATTATAAAATTTATTGCTTTTACTAGTATGGGATTTACAGAAAAACAGGATGAATAAGCAGTGTGTGTGCGTGTGTGTGTGTGTGTGTGTACCAATCAATTTTGAGAGTTTAAGAAATTGATTTACACCAACTGTGCTATGTCCAAAATCTACACGGTAGAATAGCAGGCTGGAGACCTACAGAAAAGATTCGCAGCTGAATCCAAAGGCAGTTGGATGAATGAATCCTCCTTTTCTCAGGGAGTAGTCAGTCCTTTTACTAGTAAGACCTTAAACTGGTTAAATGAAGCTCGTCCACATTATAGAGAGTAATCTGCTTTACTCAACTCTAATGATTTAAGTAATATATAAGTAATAAGTACATAAAAGATATAAGTGATAATATCACCTAAAAATGCCTTTACAGAAATATCTTTAATGCTTGACCAAATATATAGGTACGAGGGTGAAAGTTGATACATAAAATTAACCATTAATCATTTGTTGCTTAAATTGTTCCAGATATTTCAGTGGTCTTACAGGACCCTTTGACATGCACTATCATTATGGGGTCTTTAAATATTTTACTTCTTTGAGAATGTACTTGCTTTCTGGCAATATAAGAAGCTCCAACTCATAGTGTATATTACTTGCCCCAATCCTAAATCAATCATTTTTCTAAGCACTGTGCTTCCTTTCATTGAAGAATGGTATTAGATACCAATATCTGGGTGCCAAGTATGCTTATTGCTACTGGAATATTGTTTCTATGTCTTCTTGGCTGACAAGGCAGAGAGAGATTTATGTATTACTCTTTGTATATATGCATATCTATAAATTCTTCTATGTCTAAATCCATCTGTACATGTACTGAACTAAACATATCTCCACTTTAGTTTTTCTCCAAATGGGTAATTCTAGATTATTTTCTTGCTGATGTCTAACCTTCCACTCAAATCATCCACCATTAGTTTATCTAATAGTTCAATTCCAGTGGCATATACAGTGATAATAAAATTGTTAATCAATATCCTGAGGAAAACAACTTTATTTTTTAATTCTTTGGCGTAAGCTTTGGTGTTATACTAAAAACTCAGAGTCATTTTTTACAAGCAATTCCTAAGTAATATTTTAGAGATTTTTATAGTTCTGTATTTTGCTTTTAGACTTAAGGTCCATTTTGAGCTATAATTTCTACAGTTTAAGATTTATTTGTAAAGTTTTGTTGTTTTTGAATTTGAAGAGCCAATTGTTTCAGGATAACACTATCCTATCTCCAATGAATTATATTTGCATTTTTGTCAAAAATAAATTTGACAAAATTTATACTTGTGAGTATACTTATGAGCTTTATTTCCTGTAAGCACAGAAATATTATCAAATCAGGGCCCCATCTTTGTGATCTCATTTAAATTTAATTGCTTCCTTAGATGTCTATCTCCAAATATTGCCAGGGGTTTAGGGATTCAACATACAAATTTGGGGACTGACACAATCAATAACATACCATTTTCCTTCTGTATGAAGAAATTCTAACATTTCTTTCAGGGTAGATCTGCTAGTGATAAATACACTCAGTTTTTATTAATTTGATAAAGTGTTACTCCTTCACATTTGAAGGACAATTTTTCTGGCTATAGAATTCTGTATTTTTCCTAATAATGTAACTATTCCATTCTGCACTACTCTTACTTGCATTGTTTCTATAGAGAAGTCTGTAGTAATTACCATTATTATTCATGATCCTCTACAGGTAAGTTACTTTTTTTTTTTCTCCCTTCTTTTTTCTCAAGATTTCTCTTTTCTTTTTTTTCTGTACTTCAAAATTATATGCCTAAGAATAGTATTTAGAGGCATATATCTGGTTTTGTATTCTCTGATCTTTCTGGAATTGTGGTTTGCTATATTTTATTAATTTTGTAAAGTTTTCAACTTTTATTATTTCAAGTGTTTATTATGCTCATTTCTTTTTCTTCTGTTCTAATAATGTGTATTTTGCTCCTTTACATATTGTCCACAGATTCTTAGTATTTGTTCTTTTGTGAAGTTATTTTTTTTTCTTCTTCTGACATTTCAGATTGAGAAGTTCCTATTGATCTTTCTTCAAATAACCTGATTCTTTCCTTGACCATGTCAAGTCTACCGATGAACTTATCAACAACATTCTTTGTTTCTGTTAAATTGCCTTTGCTTATTTCATAGGTTTTCCATTATTCTCCTTACATAATCCATCTGATTTTCATGTTTTCTATCTTTTTTTCATTAAACACTTCACAGTTTAACCATTCTCATTTCAGATAACCTGTCTGATAATTCTAAAATCTGTGTTATGTCTGACTATAATTCCCATACTTGTTTTTGTGTTTTCAGACTGTTCGTATTTTTTTTTTTGATTGCTTGTTTTGCTTGTTGGCATGCCTTGTTATTTATTTTTCTTGAAAGCCAGGCAGGTTGTACTAATTGGAATTGAGGCATTGCCCTTTAGTATGTGTATTTCATCTGACTAGGAGTTGAACTGTGTTTAATGCTTCCTAAAACTGTAGATGTTACAGGCTACAAATTTCTCAAGTGTCCTTGTTTTAGCCTTTTCTATGTATTGTTCCTCTGAGATTGCCTTTATCTTGTAGCTCTTTTGACTGTAACCCACTATTATTATACTGGAAACTTGTTTGTGTAGCAGCAAAGTGAGGGGAAGGAGGGTGCTATACGATCTTCTGACTAAAGTTTGGTTCTTTAATGAGGCTTTATTTAGGACTACGGCCTTCCCAAGTGTTTCCTCCTACACTAAGGCTTTTCTACCACTGGCTTTTACTACATTCCATGCTTGCAATATTCCCAATCTGTCTCCCTTGAGCACTCAACCCTGTGGACTATATGACATTTTCTCCTTTAAGTGAGAGCCGAAGGGGGTAGGTATGGGAAGAATTACCTTCCTCCAGCTGGGAAATGCTCTGGCAAAATCTTTTCCCTGAAGAGTAGGCCTCACTTATGGGAAAGTCCGTGGGTATGTTTCACAATGTTTATTTTCTCCTCACCCCTGCCAGGAACATAAGGTTATCAAATTGGATCTTTATCCCAAGAAATTGGTGGTGTTTTTAGAGGTAAATCCCATAGAATTCTCCCCTGACCTCTGTCCTGCAAGGCTATATGACAACCACGTTTCTCCATCTCATGCTAGTTTATACTTAGCTTCAGCTAGTTCATCAAAATTGCCATGTAGTGTCCATGTCAGTTTGTGGTTGCAAATCTTCTCATTCATGTAAGTCAAACCAGGTTCTGTCTCTGTGGATGTAACTACCTAGAGATTTCATGGTAATGGTTTGCTCTGAGATCTCAATTCACTGGTTTTTCCAAGAAAACCATCAAGACTTTCAGATTGTCAAGGTCTTTCTTATTGTAAGTCTAGGGGTGACAATGTTCAATCATTTTGTAAGTCAGAACTGAAGCCAGCAGTCTAGATTTTTGAAGCTCTAATTTAGCCCACATAATTTATGCTAGCCTTTCAAATTAGAGTTTCTGAATGACTATGTCATAGAAATTACCTATTATCTCTCTCTTCAGATAGATTCTTTACATGGGCATTATTATCTAAAAATATTCTATCCCTACCAATTCAGCAGGAGGAATTTTTGTTAATTATTTGTGGGTTTTTTGGGCTATTTTCTTTCATATGCCTCATCTACTACATGAGTCATAGCAACTGTCCACAAATATATATATATATATATATAGTTTATTTTCTTATGATATAAAATAATAAATAAGTGCTATATATTATTCATTAAGGGGACACTGACTTTAATGGCCAAACAAAAATAACAGGGCAGGAGTAGAGTCTTCAAAATTGCAGTGTACATCTCCTTGGTGCTGCTTTTTTTTTCTCTACTACTTTTAACATTATCATGCGGTGGTGCTTTATGGGTTCAGTAATTGAAAATTTAGAGTCTAGGCTAAGAAAAGTGTCAAAGCACTGGACAAAATGCAACCTGGTACTTCCTGACAATAAATGTTTAATCCTCCTTCCTTGAGAGACTTCAGAAAACTCTAGTAATTGAAGAAGCAAGAATATCCAACCCTGGAGAACAACTTTTTATGAACACTGTGTAGCTCATCACACACAGGGGATCTTTTAAAAGCAGAGCATTGGTGTTCAGGAAGTTTATCCTTTGACAAATGATTGTTTTATTGTATACAATACTCCCTACAAAAATTTTACTACTATTACACAAAAGAATAATAAAATGTGATACACCTTTTTCTCCCCTCTATTTATATATCTTTTTCACCTCTGTAACTAAATCTAATGTTTACCTAAGAGAGGTAAAAAAAAAATCCAAGGAAACTGTGCAGGGTTGATGAAATGTGCAATGAGAGGACCCCCCAGAGCAATTATCGGGCTCCTACTGAATGACCCAAGCATGGTCTTTATTGGCATTGACCCTTCTCCCCCTATATTGCTAGCACACAACTGGACAGTCAGTGATAATAATCCTTCCAAAATAATTGTTACCCTACTTAATAAGAAAATATTTTTAGAAAGATGAAGAGGTATTTCTCATGCAAGTTTTGATGTGTATTGTGTCATCTTATTGGGAAAGTTCAATATGCATGCAGACATTTTCAAGTGTCCCTGAATCCCCTCCCTGCACTGCTGCACTAGATGCCCAAGGAGAAATTTTTCCAGGGACCATATCATAATGAAATAACAATACACTCCATTAATTACTCTCTCTAAGGAAGCCATGTGACACATCTTACAGAATCAGCTCAAAAGACAGAAAATCCAGAGCACTCATTATATATTTTCCTCCTGACACAGCACATTAAAATCTGAAGAAAAAAGACCATCTTATCTTAAAGTCAGCAAAAAAAAAAAAAAAAAAAAAAAAAAACAATGCTCCCATTTGCACACCTCTGGCCATTAGGAAGATTACGCATTATGTTACAAATATTGTCTCCCAAAGATCCCACATGGAACATGGAACTGCTAATTAATAGCAAATTAAATCACTGTGATTTCTTAATCTGTGTGATCTTGTAAGAATTATTTAACCTATTTCTCATACGTAAATTAATACTTGCAGCAAGATTTTTTATGAAATGGTGAAAGTAAAGCACCTAGAAAAAGGGTTAGCATAGAAATCTAACTAGCATGTTTCTTCTTTTAAGAAGCAATTTTGACCTAAAATGTGTCCACAGTGGCTTAATCACTTTAACAACTGATTGTTTGGAAGACAGTTCATAGAAATAGTAACTGTCCCATCCCATCAACAATTCTCTAAGCTTCACCTGGTAAATATTTCTATCTCCTTTTTTTAGGGTTCTTAGCAGATTAAGTCACAGTTTTCAAATGCAATCTTCCATCTTAGATAGTGATAGTAGTTTTCTAGGCACATTGAATGGGTCAAAATTGGAAAAATCAGAGAAAACCAGATCCTTGGTCAACATGATTGAACTGAGGGCAAAAGAGGACCTTCAAACAAGGAAAATAAGAATCTTTCCCTAGGATTTTTCAAATGGTGGTTGGAAAGAGAGAAATCCTTTTCTGCCTTAAAACATATGTATATGGTAAATGGGTGGGCAGTAATTTTACAATAGAAAAGAATTAATTGATAAGCAAGAGAAAGCTTCTGGTATTATAATTCCACTGTAGCTTTTGGTAAATCAGGCATTCCTTTAAGATTCAGTCCAGATTCCTCTTCCTCCAGGAAGTCTGCAATGATTCTGCTATAATGGATTTAAGACTCTACCTCTGTCTTCCCAGAGAACCCTGGGATTACTTCTATTCTAGCAATATCTACTTTCTAAAGGTTTGTGAATTGTTCTCCTTATCCTTACCACTAATTCCTAATAGTCAAGGGTAACTTATTTCATCTATCAATGCCTTCTATTTCTCTTGGTGCTGAGCACATCCTAGACTCTGGGAGAGAGACCTGTTATTCAATTTTAACTAACACTTCTGATTTTAGTTTAGTTCTTTGTTTCCTAGCAGTCCACAAATGTGCTACACCATTTGAAATTTCATCTTCATGTGTCTCTATGGTAGTTTGGATTTTTATGATTGAGATTTGATGACTGAAATACATACATGGGTTTACTTTAATATATTTATACTATCATCATAAGCAACTGGAAACCTTTTAGCATAACAATCCTGAATTTAAAAAAAACACAAAAATATCTTTTTGGGAATATTCATATCATTATAGTAAAACCTGTTCATCTATATATAAATGATTTCATTTTAATTCTGACAAAGAAAGAACCAGACTTCTATTTGAATATTTGTTTCAATTTTTAGGAGCTGTCCTGTTTGCTTGTGTTAGTTACGGGAATACTTTAAACCCATGAAATATCACAAGTTAAATGCTAAGCATGAGAAAAGAAAATCCACAATCTTTTTACACTTAATTCTACATATTTTTGCAATTTATTTATTTAGATTCTTAAAAGTTCAAGGTTCCTAAATAAGTTGAACTGAAGTTAAAGTGAAATTATTTTCATACTCCCTAAAGTTTCCTCTGGGAAACAGCAATCAGAAGTCAAAAATTGAGATGCTCACAGGCAATAAGTGGTTTGAAAATAAATTGGAAATTTTCCTAAAGAGGGCAGAAAATGATTGTTTAGGCTCATCCTTTTCTACTATATTCCTCTAAAATATCACCACCAAGTTCTCAGTATTAACAAAGGCAGTTGACAATTTGGGGGCTTTTTGTAGATCCAGGTCCCAAAAATACCTTTAAAACCACTCCATGTTCAATGAGTGCCATTGAAAGGATTTACAGTTGACCATTTCATACAGCTTTCTCATCTTGATTTTCGAAAATCAGGGAACAGTGTGAACACTCCCTACTTCTGAGCCAGGAAGACTTGTGTTTGAATCCCGTTTTCACCACATTCACACTATGATCCTTAATCAGTCTCAGTGTCCCTAAGTCTCAATGTAATTACATGAAAACAGTAATGAAGATATAGCAATTTCTTAAGCTGGTTGCATAAAAAATGAGATTTTTACATAAAGTGGATAGTACAGTGCATGACATACAGCGGGTACCATAAAGGTAGTAGTTTTACTCAACAACATTAAGAGATCTTTTTGTTTGTACCAAGTACTCCGCTGGAATTGGTTAAAAAAATGGGTACAGGGGGGCAAGTTCTTTCCCTCTTATAGCAGTTAATAAGTCAATGAATGAGTGACTGACTGAATGAATATATGAATGAATAAAATAATTATAGATTTTGCAACCATGAATGGGAACAACTGTAAAGATATTGGCAAGGGAGGGGGAAATGATGACTTAAATAATGTATTCTGAATGGTTGACATTTAAACTGAAACAGTTTGAGGGTTGGGGTCTAATCCATGGAGCTCACCTACAGAAGCACGTCCCAGGCAGGAGGAGACAAGCAAAGGCCTTGGGGAGTAAACTGAGAGTAGCATGGTGGGTGCATGGTAGAACAGGTGGCTTTGGAAGAAAATTAGTTTAGAGGTAAGAAATGAAAAACAGGAATCAATGGCAATAATTTGCATTTAATTCTAAGTGAAATGGGAAGGAAGTCTTGAAAGACTTAAGCAGAAGTATGTCTACCTCTGAGCAAGCTGCTATGTGTTGAATTGCCTCAGGAGGGCTAGTGGTGAAGCCAGAGGTTATCAAAGTAGTAGACTAGAGAAATGACAGTGATTTGCACTAAGGCGGTGGTCATGGAAATCAAGATATTTGCTTCAACACAGCATACAATATAGTAGTTTACGATATTATGATTAGTAACCATGAACCGTATCAAATGCAAGCACCTGACTCAGCCTTGCCTCTCAGCTTCCTGGAAGTTCTACCTCCTCTGCTTTCTATATTTTGTTTGTGCTTGTCTATCAATCTTGTCTTAACTTGACAGCTCCTGTGAGATAGTGGATTCTATGTTACCTTTCTTGCCTGCCAATTTTCTCCATCCCTTCTTTCCTATCCTAAGAACAACATAATATTCATGAAACAGCCAGTAAACTAGTCAAAATAAACGACGAATGCCACCAAGAACAAGTGGTTCTCTTCCTCCTCCCTCCCCTTGCAAGTCTTCCTCTGAAATCTGAAGGACACTGACAACCTTCATTGTGCTCCCAAACCAATGTAGCAGAAAATTCAGCCTGATTATCAGGTTCGGAAAGTTTCTTTGAACAACCCATCGTAATGAGAGGTGAGTTCTTGGCTCTGGCATTATTGCTGGCCATAATTAGCTCTAGTTAAACCACTTCTGTGCCTCCTGGCAGGCAGAGCACCTACATCAATACTGCTACCAGCTAAGCTTGCTCTGGGGAGACATTGTGTGTGACAGACTTTATCTTCAGGGCACACTGCCATGGAATGCCAGTGCAGAATCCATTGTTCTGCCCAGTTCTGCTAGAACTGTTTGATCAATGGGCCTTATGGGTGAGTGTCAGAATAATAAGGATACTAATCATTTGCAATAGCATGGCACCATTCATCCAGGGATCTCAGAGTACTTTGACTGAGTTAATTAATTCTGACAATGCCTCTGTGAGCTAGGTAAGTGTTATTATCCCCATTTTACAGATGAGGAAACTGAGTAATGGAGAAATTAAGCAGCCCGCTCAAGGTTGCTCAGGAGGGAGATGAAAAGTCAAAAAAATACCTCTGAGCTCACTAAACCCGTCTGCCTTGTCAATTAAATGCATCAGCTCATCATTGCTCGCTGCTTCTTAGATGATCATGTTTTATTAATGTACACTGTTAAGCAGCTGCCACATTTCACCCAAGAGGTGCCCACCTTTCAATCAAGGACAGAGTAATTCCCGTTTACAGCAACTGTGGTAGCAAATGCTCATGAAAAGTGTAGCTGTCTGCCATCCATTATATCATTCATCTTTGCCCTTAATGACTTTTTACTCCAAGAAATAATCTGGTCAAAAACTTTTGATAGGTAGCATTGCATCAGAAGATACTTGGGGGTAATTTTGACATTGGAGGGAAGGACAAGCTGACTTGTTAAAAATAAACAAACAAAAACTAGTCACAATTCATTATTTGACTGCAATGACAATAGAAAATTTCTGAAATAAATATGTGAAATGTTCCACATGATGAATAATGAAGGGAGAATGAGAAACTTTGAAAGTTGAAAGAGTCTCTAGGTAGAAATTTTTAAGCCCTCCCTTCGGTCAGGGTGCCATCCAATTTCTGTTCTTTGCAGGATTACAGAGTTAATGGAAAGGTGAAGGGCAGAGAAGCCCAGCTGAGACAGATGTGAAGAAAGGGAAATTTGTTTTCAAGGCCCTGCAGTGACCTTTTCTTAGTTTGTTTTCTTGCACGGTAGCATGTAGCTGTAAAAGAATATGGGGTTTAGAAACAGGAAAATATTTTGAAACTTGGGTTGAGTAACCTTTAGCGAGTTGTTTAATTTTTTCTAAACCCCTGTTTTCTCATCTGTAAATTAGGAACCGAATCCACCTTGCAGGAGTATAAAGAAGATGAAATGGAGCTTTCTGGGAAAGAGTCTCATTTTGTGCTCAGCAGAGACTAGCCACTTAGGAAAAGGTGGATCATGCCACTGTGGTTAATAGTTTCTCTATTCTAAGCCTGCTCAAGATTCTACGAACCCTCATGTGCCCCGGTGTGCTCCTACGGTCCAACAACAGCTAACCTTCGCATAAGCTACACCCACCTTCCTCCTGCCCCCTCCACTCTTTCCTCTTTTCCTTCTCTGGTCCTTTAGGATGTTCTTGACAAGGCTATTGACTCATGAGGAGAGTCTCAGATGCTTCATCTGCTGAATGATAACCACCCCCCTCTCTGTCTGGCTTTCTCATGATTATATCAGAAACAAATGAGTAAATAACTCGGTTGGCGTAAAATCTAGCCTGCCACACATGCTAAGTTTTTAAACATCACCATTTCTATTTTGTAAGACTTAGCTAAGGGAAGAAAGTTTATTTCAATTATTCACAGTAAGATATGAATGATAAAGGGTAAGTGGTCTATCCCTACTAGGTAACATTGGTTCATTTAAATAGAAGCTTTCACTGTCTAATATAAAATTGGAAAAATCAGTAAAAATCAAGGTAGGAAAATGAACATGGAGGGGACTTCACTGGAAAGAGAGAACTCCTAAAATTATTCTCCATACATTTATCCTTTAAACCAGGATTATTGTGCTAGCTTGTTATTTATTTATTTATTTTTGTATCTCTGCAAACTCTTTGCACAATACACAAAGGTGATCTTGATAGGGAAATTGTTGCAGAAAAGGGGTTGATCAGCTGGTCACCAAACCATCAGCTCTCCATTTCCCTCTCCCTTGTCACTGCTCCCAATACAGAAAAGGTTTCTCTATATGACAACCTCAATTTGAGCTTGTCTTCCCCTACGGCTAAGAAGAGTTTTCTGCTGCAAGTGTTAATTGTCCTGACAAGGTGTCTTTCCTCTTAATTTGCAACAGTGACTGTGCTAAATGGTGCAAAATACACTAAGATCTATAGTCACGCCCCCCAATAGGAAATGCTATTAAGAAAAGGTCTTCTGCTTTTCATATAAAAACCCTTGCTAACTATTTCAGTGGTAGAAAAATAAGCTCAATACAAATACAAAACCCAAGTGCCAAAAAGCTAATAAAATTATAAGATGATCCTAGCACTGATTTTCAATGCTTGCAATGACGTGCTAAAATATGCCAAGTCATGCTCAGGAAGAACATTAGATTGTTCCTATAAATGGGACCTAAGGATCAACTAAAGCAATAGAGTCTAATTACTATTATTAATAATAGCAAGAGTATATTAATCTTTCCTATCAGCAAGCAGGTACAATATTGACCTTTTCTATCAAAGACAGCTCTAATGCTATTATTTACTATGCCAGGTATTTTATTCTGCAGTACTAGTCACAAAATCATTAACACAATGATGTCCCCATGCAGTACTATCAAAATTCTCTTGATTTCTATTGGACAGAAAGATGTCCTGCCCTGCAGCTAAAGATCTTCAAGGTTAATACTTAAGAAGAGGAGGGAATAAAGTAAACACCTGCCTAGCTCAGAAATTGTCAGTATAATAATAATCGGTGAGGTAGAAGAAAGTTCACATTTATCTGTCCATCCATCCATCCATCCATCCATCCATCCATCCATCCATCCATGCATCCATCCATCCATCCATGCATCCATCCACCCATCTATCCATACACCCATCCACCTGACTCTTAGACTTCACCACCACCACCACCATGCATTCAAGAATACCTAGGACTGGTAGAAGCAAGATTCCTAAGGGAGGTCAGATATGTCAAAAATAATTTGACTGAATATATCTCATGCATTCTTATACCTTTCCTATTTTATAGCAAGAAAGCCTGCTTCTGCCAGTGCACTATGAAAGGAACATGCATCTCTCACTTCTATGCAAAGGCAATTAAAAGTCAGTATGTCTCCTTCACTCTCTACCCTGCTAGAACAATTTCAGAGCCTAGATGTACAAAATGGCATACCCACAAGTTGAATGAAACCATTCAGTTCACATCACTTTCAAATGAAGAGAGTAGGAAATCCATTTGTTGTATTAAACCACAGAGATTGTGAGGCTTTGTGTATTTTTTTAGCAGGTAGTGTTAATTTGTCCAACTAACATATACAATCTTGGCATTGTCAAAACATGTTCAGAAACTTTAGGCAAGCCACTCATACACTCAAGATCTATTTTATCACAAATAAGACAAGGACTAACTTTTATTCTAGCCTTCTGCAATGAGTGTAAGTTTCTTGAGTATGGGGGATAACAATTTTGTTGTTTGCTTTATTCTACAGTTTTTTTCTTGACAAGAGTTTTCTACCATTGATACTTTTAGTAGTTTTTATGCACATATCTTCTATATTATTTACTCCGCTGTTTCATAACTATTGGCTTATTCATCTCTCTGTGAGCTCCTTAGAGGGCAGGAATTGGTCTTTATATCACCAGGACATGGGATAGAACTTAGCAATCAATAAATGTTGTGTTGAACTGTAATTATGAATCTTGGAAAGAAAACATGCAATAGCTTGTCTGTCTCTTTTCTGCCACCATGGAGGAAAAAATATCAAACAGGATATATGAGTTTTAGAGAATGGCAGCAGATACAAAAACGAGGCAGAGGATGAGAGAGAGAATGAAAAAGGAATAGGGACTACTAGGGAAAAGAACAGGAATAACTTATTGATGTCAAAGGGGACACAGAAAAAGTATGAGAGTTAAGCCAGACTACAGTAAAAAGTCCAGGTCAGAGCACAAAAGCCATCTCCAGCAGAGCCCCTAATCACTTCTGAAGGAGAAAATGAAATGTGATTCAGAATTGGGAGTTCGGAGACGGAATGATCATATATCCAATATCTTTTCCTTTAAACCAGGGACATGCTTTTCTGGGACTTAGAGGGAATGAGAATTTGAGATCCGATGGCAGGTCCTCAACTCTCCAGATGTCTGGGGCCAAGGGATACAAGGAAGGGTGAATTGGTCAGGATGCTAGTGACAGTTTCAAACTTGTTTGACAAGTAGAACAAGACAGGATGATATGACTAGATGCCAAGTGGAGTATCAGGCTTCTGGTATTGTCTCAACTAATATAATCAGTGAAAGAAAATATTCCACTGTCTTTACTGCTAAACGTGTCCAACCAAATGTGGGAAGCTCCCAAAAAAAACCAATAGTTCTCTGTATGTCACCAAGGCCCTCAGCAGCTCATTCTCATTCATTCTAACACTGACTAGCACGTAGATCGGTCTTTCCTTGATTGTTCCCTACTAAAGTAAAAGTAAAGCATCTCTCTCTTTCAACATGATGTCCTCCCTATCTCTGAAACTGATTCTTAATATACCTCGAGTGTGGGGAAAGTGACAAGGTAGGAAAGTGACAAGGTAAGTCTAAGAGTCAGGTGGATGGGTGTATGTGGATGTTGTGACACACTCAACAATAATAATATGCTTGATCCTTTATCAAACACTGGCGAGATGGGGTATGGGGCAAGCCAGATCAACATGCCAGCTACAAAGAAATACATACAGGCTAGGGATTACAATATAAGCTGTCCAACACCAAACAACCAAACAAACAAAAACCCAAAAGACCTAAAGGATATTAATGGCCAAGAGTTAAGGGAATACCAAGAGTGAGTCAAACCCTACACTGAAGAAATAAGAAGAGATGAGGAGTAAGGAAGAGACAAGGGAGCATGCGTCCATGTCAGGATACCCCTTATGTAAATGTAGACTTGACAAAATCCAAACCAAAACAAACCCTAGAAATCTGATTGTAGAAGTGAGGCTATGGGGAGGGGAGGTGCGAGGCAGGGTAGGGCAAGGGTGCAGATCAAAGTGGTAAGGGGTCCCAATGAACGACAGTGGGAGACTATGGGTGCTTTGGAGGTGTGTGAACCTGTAACTAAATCACATACAATGTTGAATACCTATGTTGCCGCAATGAAAAATAATACAACTAAAAATAATTTTAAAAATAATTGAAAATTTTAAAAAGTTGTCTCCATACTCTAGTTCAAATGCAGTTTGTTCTCCTTTTGCATTCGAATTCCAAAGACTATACTCCTGAATAGTTTATCTATATCCAAATTCCTTCCTTAAGTTCCATCTAGTATATTTGCTACCTCAGTTTCATTGGTTGCTCTGGCTACATTTAGTAATTTATTATCCCAAAGAGGTCTCTTAAAGGTCAAAGTCCCATTTTTGAATTTCACATATTCCATGGCTTAAGCATTTCAGTCTCTTTGTGAGTTGTCTATCACAGATAATTCACCTACTGTTGAGTCTTCTCTACTCTTATGACCTTACCTGCCTCTTTCATGTCTTCTCTTCATTAACTGCCTGGGTTTCTTAACCCTCTTTACTTTCTCCAGGATCACGGAGATCCTAGGTCCAGAATTTATTTCTTCAGTATAACTAGGTAACTATGATTCTGTCCCCAGGTACTGACTCTAATGTCTCAGTTTCTAAATGAGTTCCAAATTCCAATTCTGACTGCTACAGCAAACAAATTGATAATGCATCGCATCACTATATAGGATACCCAGCAATCTACATAAGTCTTTTGCCAATTATGTCTGCTTTCCCCATAATGTTTAAAAAAATCTGCATTCTTTAATAAATATTACCAACAATGTCTCTTTTTTTTGTAATTTGGGAAGAAAACTATCCAGTCACCACTTCAATGATTTCTCCTGTTGTGTCAGAACTGGGTAGCACATGCAATGATTTTGCCATATTTTTATTTATAGCAACACCATCAAGTTAATTGGTAAATTAAATCCTAAAATATGAGAATTTTCAGTAAATCCAATAAAGTTCTGAGTTCATGCTATGTAAATGTCCACTCACTCAGAGGTCAGATGAACATCCAGGGCATCAGGGATAGACATTACTTTCCCTATCCCACATAGCAGGAAAGCCACTCAAATTTCAGGAAAGTCATGAAAACACTGGAGATGAAGGAAAATAGAAAAAGGAAGACTTTCAAAGTCAAATTTGGTTCATTCCACAACTTTTCTGGGATCCACACATACATGACTCATATTGACTATGGTACAGGATGCTTCATCCAATTATTATTTTTGCCTTCCTACTTTAGCAAAGGAACCACTTAGCTTAAACTGTGGATATGGCTTCCCTGCTGAGACTATAGTACCCAGTTTCCTTTGCAACTGTGTTACCACGCTGAGCTTCCCATAACGGGATGTGAATGGCAGTGAAGTGTTTTCCCTCATATGAGTAAACTTAAGTCAGAAGATTGGCTGTCCTTCTAACCTTCACCCTTTTTCTACTGGCATGAAATGTGGACATGGTGGAACTAATCTTGGAAGATGTAGGTGAGGGCAAAGAAAGAATAATCAAAAAGAACTAGTTTAGTACCCCCAAAATAAGTGCACAGTAGATAAAAACTATGATGTTTGTATTGACAGTGTTACATGACTGAGCTATTCTCTTCTTCCTCAATTAGACCAATGTTAATTTTACCTGTGTTATATTTGACAGAACTTTATGCTAATAAAACAATGGCTCTTCCCTGTTTCAGAAGAGAAATCTGCAAACTTTTGCAGGACTCTATTAATTCAAGCCCAATCTTACCTCTCTCTATAAATGGCTTCATATTTTACTTCTTTGCTGACAGTTTTTGTAATTAAAGGAAATTTTCTGAAAAATTTAAACCCTCAAACCCACAAATCTATCTGTATCTGCTCTGACATAGATACTCCTTCAAAGAGTAAGGGGAAAAATACAAGATTTCTTAAGGCAATAGTTTCATTTTTAACTCTTGCATAATGTTCACATTACTTTTTTTATATTGTCATTAGCATTACTAAGCACTCAAGTTCTCCAACTGTTATGTGTGTTTATGTGGACGTGTGTGTCATTTGACAATAGGGTGAAATTAAGGAGAGAGCAGTAAGTGACTGAAGAGCATTCCCTCCCCATCTTAGACTTTGTGATTTTCATCATAAAATATCTAGGAAAATGCAGAAAGAGAGGAGAATGCATAATAAACTAAGGAAGTAAGATTGACAACTAATCTACTGCCAAAATCTTAGAGGAATTTCCTCTAATTATAATATTCACTGAGTTGAAAAGAGAAACACAATTGTCAGGTGACATTAACACACACCTTGTCACTTGCAGGAGATCAAAACTGCCAACATGAAGGACAATGCAGAGGCACTTGCCTATGTATTGGCTCAGAAAAGCAAAATCTGTGACAACCTCCAGCCAGAGATTGATGGTAGAGCCACAGATCTGCCATGCAGAACAAGGAACATGGACTCCAAAGTAGTGGTGCATGTTTTATATATGTGTGTGTATATGTGAGTATGTTTGCTCATGTATATATATGTATATATGAACACATAAACAGATAGGTAAATATCTATATACATGACACTATATATATCTTTTTCTATATATCTATTTATATGTATCAAATTGAAAGGATTGCACACACATATTCTACTCCAAGTTCTCCAATTTGAACTTCATCTAATCATTTTCAAGGATTACAATTATCAGGAATTCTATATTCCCTGAAGTAGAGGAGTTAAGCTATGATTAATTTTAATTTTTGAATACAATGAGAAAAGAAAAAATAAAATGTTTACAGGTAAATAGAACATTGAGTTTTGCCTTTATTGTTCAGGAAAGGGAAGAACTCACTATTTTTGTTCATTCATAAATGAATTTCCCTCCTAGTAATAAGAGCAAACATTTATTGGATGCTAAATAAACAGCACACACTGGAACTCAGTTGTCAAGAGTCTAATCCAAGCTCTACATTTTAAAAGCTATATGGCTTTAGCAGAATTACTTAACAGGTTGCTGCCTCAATTTCTTCACTTACAAAATGAGAATAAAAATAGTTATGAGAAATTCTGTGAGTTAAAATACTTGAGATATGTCAGTTCAATATGTTTGATATCACTGTCAACCCTCAGATAATGCTATTCACAGATGGATTAAAGTAGATCTTAAGGAGATTAAATTACTTTCTAAAAAGTGATAGACCCAGAATTTGAATGCACCACTTCAAAGTATAAAGCTAATATCCTGATTACTACAGTACCCTGCCTCTTCATAGCTAGTCAATAATACCTCAGAAATCCATGTTGAATACCTCAACGTCACCACCTGATAAATGACTTAGAGACACTGATGGGATTCTGGTACCATTTCCAATGTCAGGAGAGGGGTCCCCACACATGCAATAAACAATTCTCCAGACTCCAAGTGGATGTCCTATAATTCAATTCAACGCTGACACTATCTACCTGGAGGTAGCTTGAGATTTCACAGGTAGCATGGGGCACACAAGACTACCCCCTCTTACACACATACACACACACACACACACTTCAGATAGCACTAGCAAGCCCAGGTTGTTGTCCATGCTTCTGACATCCTTGGCTATAAATAAGAGGTTTCCATGACCCCCTCTTTTGGCTCACTTAATTTGCTACATCCACTTACAGGACTCAGAGAAACACTTTACTGTCTGGGTTACAGGTTATTACAGAAGGGCATGATGAAGGATACAGATGAACATCAGATGGGGTATGCACAAGGGGTATGGGGATGGGCACACAGCTCTAATCTCTCTCCAAACACCCCACTCTTCCCAAATTTTCATGTGCTCACCAACTGAGAAGCTGTTTGAATCCTGCCATTTGTGGTTTTTATGGAGGCTCCATTACATAGGCTTCACTGATTAGATTATTGGGCTGCTAGTGATTGATTCAAATTCCATTGCCTTTTCCCTCCCCAGGTTTCAGAGATGGGGCTGAAAATTCAACCCTCTAATCAGTAGGCTTAACCTCCAGCAAACAACTCATCCTTTGGTTGGATTCCAAAAGTAACTCAATCCTCCTAACAAAAAATACCTTTGTTGCTCTCTTCACCTATGAAGTTCCAAAGGTCTGGGGAGCTCTGTGCTAGAAATAGGCTAAAGCCCAAATATATATATATATATATATATATATATATATATATATATATACACATACACACACACACACACACACACACACACACACATATATATATAGAATCACAATATCACAGTATCATAAATGTGTCATTGAGCCATGAATATCAACCAACCTTTTGGTTAAGATCTTAGAAAAGGATTTTTACAGTAACCTCAGGCTGATTGGAGGGGGATGATATAGCCCTTCATCAGTCATCAATAGATACCCATTTGTTTAAAGATGACAACACTGAAGATAGAAAAATGCTTTCAGTGATATTTTGGGTGTGTTACAAAGAGGAAAGAACAATCAAGATTCAAAAACAGAACAGTATAAAAAATTACTAAAGGAAATAGACATTGCCTGCTTTGTAATCTGAACAGAAATGAAAATTACAGTCTCTGGAGAAAGAGATGAAATACAAGATTATATGAAAATAAGTTAAGATAAGAAGGGAGTTGGCTGAGAGAGGAGTAGAAATAAAAACAGGAAATTGACATGATGAAGAAAGATAATAAGACTATTTAAAATGTGATAATATAATAGAAATCTACATTACAAGTAATAAAGAGTAGAATTAACATTATAGAATTAGTGATGAGTTTAAACTCTAGAATCTGCAGAAAAACTGCAGAATGAAGAAAAAACTCAAAGATGCACACATTAGTGATAAGAATGAAGAAGAGAAAGAGGTCAGATAGGGAGATACTTGGTATTTTAGATGCATATGTGACAACAGAAGCAATTATTAAAACTATGATAGGAAAATCATTTAAAGTATATATTCAATGACTTTGCAGATCAAGAAAGATTACTCAATATAGAGGATGTATGGGGCTGTCATTCTAGTTTTTAATACATTTATAAGTCACTGTATTGCTTATAACATGAGTATGATATGCATGTTAAGGAAAAAATGAAAAAGGCAGAGAAGTGAGAAAGTATTTTTAAAGTTGTCTATAATCCCATACATAAATACAACTAACTTCATGCTATATATTTCCAACTATACATGCACTTTGATTAAATCACACAAACATAAAATATTTTATATTTTTCTTCTGTATCTGTGCTACATATTTTCTCTTCAAGAGCAATATTATATTTTTGTCATAAGCAAAATATATTCAGTTAAAAATTCAAACAATTCCTAAAATTATGAATTGGAATTTGTTTTTAAATCATTCCCATTTCTATTGGCCCAGAAATAAACTGACACCATTTTTGAAGAATGTTTTTCCAGCTATGCAAATGTGAATCTGCAGATATAGATTAGATATGGATCTGATTCAAAGTAAATATAAAAATAGAGATAAATATAATACAGAGAAGTTTTTATATAAATGAATCATAAAGCCAATATTGTATTGATACTTTTTATATTGATACTCTTTCATTTAACAAATTGTATTGGACATATTTCCCAGTCAATTAATATTATTTATCACATTGGGCTCCATCAGATTATCCTGTATGGTTTTGATGCCATTTAATTAACATATTGTCTATTGATAAGCACATAAATTATGTTGCTATCTATCTGTGGCTTGCTCTTCTCATCTGTGTAATTGGGCTAAGTAAACCATTCTCATAGTACTTTAAGGTTAAGCTGAATTAACAAGAGTACAGTGGTTAGAAAGGGCTTAGTACTTAGTAATAAGTACATATATTTGATATTTTATTTATTTATTTTAAAGATTATTTATTTTTATACAAGAGCTGGGTTACAGGCCAGAGGTGTGGGAGGGTGAAAGGATTCACTAGAGACAGAGCAGGGAGAAGAACAGGCAGACAACAGAAAAATACTGCTGAGGGGAGCAGCAGGCGTGATAGGAGAGGTCTGCTTCGCCATGTGGGATTCTCGTCAGTCGACAGGGATAGAGCTGGCACTGCAGAGGCTGTGGACAGCTTCACAGTGCGGGACTCAACCTACTGTACCACCGGGGATGCCCTATTTGATATCTTAATAATATTTTACTAAGATAACACTTCCTTTCTAACTATAACCATGATGAAGAAAAGTCCTATGCGTATATTTTTAAAATTAGATTGATTTTATTCTAAGCAAGGCCCAAATCATGTTATTTTTATTAAATAAACTATGCCATTTTTATTAAATAAAATTTAAGCACAAACATATCTAAGGGCTTGAAAAGTGCTCAAGTAATTGAGAGACTGTAAAGCTTCAAGTTTGTTATCTTCCTGAGAAAATATGTCTTGATATTTCAGAAAACATTTTTGTATCCAAGCAAACATGGACCATATTTGTTGCCTTCACTTTTTTAACAGAATTTATCACAATGCCAGGTACATGTTAGATTTTCAGTATGTATTGGATCATGAATGGAAAAATGCTGGGTCAGAGAATAAACACTTAAATCTTGGCACAATTGGCAAATCCACCTCCTAAAATTTGTACTAATTTAAGTTCTTCAAAATCAGAGAGCCAGACCTCCCTGGTGGCACAAGGAGTTAAGCACCGCATTATAAAGCAATCCCCAGCCTCTGCAACACAAATTTGATCCCCGGCCAGCCAGGGAACTACCCTCATGGCACAGCAGACCTCTCCTTTCTCACCCGCTGCTCCCCTCAGCAGTGCTTTTGGTCAGTCTGTCTGTTCTGTTCCCCACTCTGTCTGTAGTGGATCCTCTCAACCCCCATGTCTCTGGCCTGTACTCCAGCTCTTGTATGTATAAATAAATAAATCTTTTAAAAGAAAAATCAGAAAGCTCAGTTACTGACAGTCTTGCCAACACTTGTATTTTGCTTCATTCAGCTCTATTTGGCCACATTGAAATTTTTTAAATATCATGGATTCAAATTTGTCACCTTTGATTTTCTTTTTTTTTTTTTTCTTTTCCAGTGGTCTTTTTCTCTTTATTGATCTGTACATACCTGAATAGCTATGCAACTCTTGTAAAATAACACTAAAATGAAATTGTCAGATGCTTTGGACTGTTCGCATATCTTTTTTTTTTTCTCTTTTCTTTTTTTTTATTATAAATAATAAATTTTATTTTTATATTCCCCATACAATTGCAGCCCCCCCCATTCTGACCCCAATCCCTCCCCTCCCGCCCCCGCCCCCCTAAAAGTGTCTGTGGTTCATAGTTTTTTGTTGATTTTGATTTTCACTTTCTTATAGTTAATCATTTTCCTGGTCCCTTATTTAAGTTTCTAGATTCCTGCTATGAGTGAGACCATCCGGTATTTTTCTTTTTCTTTCTGGCTTATTTCGCTAAGCATGATCCCTTCCAGCGCCATCCATGTTGCTGCAAATTGCATGTGTTTATCTTTTTTGAATGCTGAGTAATATTCCATGGTATATATATACCACATCTTCTTGATCCAGTCATCTATTTTTGGGCATTTGGGTTGTTTCCAAAGCTTAGCTATTGTAAACAGTGCTGCTATAAACATAGGGGTGCAGGTGTTCTTTGGAATTGATGTTTCTGTGTCCTTTGGGTAAATACCTAGGAGTGGACCAAAAAATACTACAAGGAGTCCTAAAGCCAGAACCTCAGAGCGACGAATAACAATGAAAGAAGGCCAAAAAAAAAAAGTTATTAAAAGAATAAATAAATAAAATCAAAGGAAAGACAAACACAATGGCAAATACAGATGTTAACATATCAATATTAACTCTAAATGTAAATGGACTAAACTCTTCAATAAAAAGACACAGAGTTACAGCCTGGATTAAGAAACAAAACCCAACCTTTTGCTGTCTCCAGGAAACACATTTAGCTACAAAAGATAAAAATAGGCTCAAAGTTAAAGGATGGAAAACAATCCTACAAGCAAATGGACCAAAAAAGAAAGCAGGAACAGCTATACTTATATCAGATAAAACAGATTTCAAACTCAAAAAGATAAAAAGAGACCCCAATGGTCACTACATTATGATCAAGGGGACAATACTTCAAGAAGAAATAACACTCATTAACATATACTCACCAAACGAAGGAGCACCAAAATATATCAGACAACTGTTGTCCTCTCTGAAAACAGACATCAGAGAAAACACATACGTAGTGGGAGACTTCAACACACCACTATCAACAATGGATAGATCAACAAGACAAAAAATAAGTAAAGAAACCAAAGCTCTAAATAAAGACCTAGAGCAATTGGGCTTAACAGACATCTATAGAACACTAAACCCCAAAAAAACGGAGTACACATTTTTCTCAAGCGCACACGGATCATTCTCCAGGATCGATCACATACTGGGGCACAAGACAAACATCAACAGATACACCAAGATTGAAATCATATCAACCATCTTTTCTGACCATGAAGGCATCAAACTAGAAATAAACCATAAAAAGAAGGCAAGGAACTTTCCTACCTCATGGAGATTAAAAACCACACTACTGGAAGACCATTGGACTAATGAGGAGATCAAAGAAGAAATTAAAAAATTTTTTGAATTGAACGACAAGGAGGACACCAATATCCTAAATGTATGGGATGCAGCAAAAGCAGTAATAAGAGGAAAATATATAGCAATAGAAGCTCACATCAAGAAACAAGAAAGAACGCAAAGAAACAACCTAATCTCGAAGCTCAAAGATCTAGAAAAAGAACAACAAAAAAACCCCAAAACCAGTAGAAAAAAAGAAATAATAAAAACCAAAGCAGAAATAAATGAAATTGAAACTAAAAAAACAATCCAAAAGATCAATGAAACCAAGAGCTGGTTCTTTGAAAAAATCAATAAAATAGACAAACCCCTAGCCAGGCTCACAAAGGAAAAAAGGGAGAAAGCACAAATAAACAGGATCATCAATGAAAGAGGAGAAATCACAACGGACACAGCAGAAATCAAAAGAATAATCAGTAACTACTATGAACAGTTATATGGAAACAAGTTTAACAATCTAGAGGAGATGGACAAATTCCTACAACTCTACAATCACCCAAAGCTAGATAAAGAAGAAATAGAACACCTAAACAGACCAATTACAATTAGCGAAATTGAAATGGTAATCAAAAACCTCCCCAAAAACAAAAGCCCAGGACCTGATGGATTTACAAATGAATTCTACCAAACATTCAGAGACGAATTAGTGCCTATCCTTCACAAACTCTTCCAAAAAATTGAGAAGGAAGGGACAATACCAAACACGTTCTATGAAGCCAACATTACACTAATACCAAAACCGAACAAGGACAACACAAAAAAGGAAAACTACAGGCCAATCTCCCTAATGAACACTGATGCAAAAATCCTCAATAAAATTTTAGCTATCAGAATCCAACAATGTATCCATAAGATAATTCACCACGACCAAGTTGGATTCATTCCAGGGACACAAGGATGGTTTAACATCCAAAAATCAATCAACGTTATCCAACACATCAACAAAAAGAAATATAAAAACCATATGATAATATCAATAGATGCTGAGAAAGCTTTCGACAAAGTGCAACACCCATTCATGATAAAAGCCCTTGAAATTCTTGGGATACAAGGAACATACCTCAACATCATAAAGGCCATCTATGACAAGCCAACAGCCAGTATCATTCTCAATGGTGAAAAGCTGAAAGCAATTCCATTAAGATCTGGAACAAGACAAGGATGTCCACTCTCACCATTGCTTTTCAATATAATACTGGAAGTCCTAGCCAGGGCAATAAGACAAGAGAAAGACATCCAAGGAATCCAAATAGGAAAAGAAGAAGTCAAACTATCACTATTTGCAGACGATATGATATTATACATAGAGAACCCCAAAAACTCCACAGAAAAGCTAATTCAACTCATCAATCAGTTCAGTAAAGTGGCAGGATACAAAATCAACACGCAAAAGTCAGTAGCCTTCCTATACACAAACAATAAATCTGAAGAAGAAGAAATCAAAAAGACTATCCCTTTTGTTATTGAAACAAAAAAAATCAAATATTTGGGAATAAATCTAACAAAAGAGGTAAAGGACCTATACAAAGAAAACTATAAAACACTGTTAAAAGAAATACAAGAAGACACAAAGAAATGGAGAGACATCCCCTGCTCGTGGATTGGAAGAATAAACATTATTAAAATGGCCATCCTTCCAAAAGCAATATACAGATTCAATGCTATTCCAATCAAAATTTCAATGTCATTCTTCAAAGAAATAGAACAATTATTGATGAAATTCATATGGAATCACAAAAAACCCTGAATAGCCAAAGCTCTCCTGAAAAAAAAAGAAGGGAATGGAGGCATCAGACTCCCAGACTTCAAACTATACTACAAAGCCATAATCATCAAAACTGCATGGTATTGGAACAAGAACAGACATACAGACCAATGGAATCGAATAGAAAATCCAGAAATAAACCCACAGATTTATGGTCAACTAATCTTTGACAAAGGAGCAAAGACTATGCATTGGAGCAAAGAAAGTTTGTTCAATAAATGGTGCTGGGAAAACTGGGTCGCTACATGCAAAAGAATGAAGCTTGACCACCACCTCACACCATACACACAAATCAACTCAAAATGGATTAAAGAACTAGACATAAGACCTGAAACCATAAAATATATAGAAGGAAATGTAGGCGAAACACTACGTGATTTGCACATCAAAGACATCTTTACAGACACATCACCGAAAGCAGTGATAGTGAAGGCAAAGATAAACAGCTGGACTACATCAAATTAAAGAGCTTTTGCACAGCAAAAGAGACAATAACAAAAACAAAGAGAAACCCCACCAACTGGGAGAACATTTTTGCACCCAACACTAATGATAAAGGACTGATCACAAAAATCTGCAAAGAGCTGATGAGACTCAACAACAACAAAGAAAATAATCCAGTCAAAAAATGGGCAGAAGAGCTTAAAAGAAACTTCTCTGAAGAGGAAATGCAAATGGCCAACAGGCATATGAAAAAATGTTCAACATCACTTGTCATCAGGGAAATGCAAATCAAAACTACCATGAGATACCATCTTACACCAGTGAGAATGGCACATATTAAAAAAACTAGCAACAACAAATGTTGGCGAGGGTGTGGAGAAAAAGGAACTCTTCTGCACTGTTGGTGGGAGTGCAAACTGGTCCAACCACTGTGGAAAGCTGTGTGGAGATTTCTGGACCTACTAAACATAGAGCTTCCATATGATCCAGCAATTCCACTCCTAGGTATTTACCCAAAGGACACAGAAACATCAATTCCAAAGAACACCTGCACCCCTATGTTTATAGCAGCACTGTTTACAATAGCTAAGCTTTGGAAACAACCCAAATGCCCAAAAATAGATGACTGGATCAAGAAGATGTGGTACATATATACCATGGAATATTACTCAGCATTCAAAAGAGATAAACACATGCAATTTGCTGCAACATGGATGGCGCTGGAAGGGATCATGCTCAGCGAAATAAGCCAAAAAGAAAAAGAAAAATACCGGATGGTCTCACTCATAGCAGGAATCTAGAAAACGTAAATAAGGGACCAGGAAAATGAATAACTATAAGAAAGTGAAAATCAAAATCAACAAAAAACTATGAACCAGAGACACTTTTAGGGGGGCAGGGGTGGGAGGGGAGGGATTGGGGTCAGAATGGGGGGCTGCAATTGTATGGGGAATATAACAATAAAATTTATAAAAAAAAAAAAAATAAAATAAAATAAATAAAAAAAATAAAAAAAAATACCTAGGAGTGGAATTGCTGGATCATATGGAAGCTCTATGTTTAGTAGGTCCAGAAATCTCCACACAGCTTTCCACAGTGGTTGGACCAGTTTGCACTCCCACCAACAGTGTAGAAGAGTTCCTTTTTCTCCACACCCTCGCCAGCATTTGTTGTTACTAGTTTTTTTAATATGTGCCATTCTCACTGGTGTAAGATGGTATCTCATGGTAGTTTTGATTTGCATTTCCCTGATGGCAAGTGATGTTGAACATTTTTTCATATGCCTGTTGGCCATTTGCATTTCCTCTTCAGAGAAGTTTATTTTTAGCTCTTCTGCCCGTTTTTTGACTGGATTATTTTCTTTGTTGTTGTTGAGTCTCATCAGCTCTTTGCAGATTTTTGTGATCAGTCCTTTATCATTAGTGTTGGGTGCAAAAATGTTCTCCCAGTTGGTGGGGTTTCTCTTTGTTTTTGTTATTGTCTCTTTTGCTGTGCAAAAGCTCTTTAATTTGATGTAGTCCCAGCTGTTTATCTTTGCCTTCACTATCACTGCTTTCGGTGATGTGTCTGTAAAGATGTCTTTGATGTGCAAATCACGTAGTGTTTCGCCTATATTTCCTTCTATATATTTTATGGTTTCAGGTCTTATGTCTAGTTCTTTAATCCATTTTGAGTTGATTTGTGTGTATGGTGTGAGGTAGTGGTCAAGCTTCATTCTTTTGCATGTAGCGACCCAGTTTTCCCAGCACCATTTATTGAACAAACTTTCTTTGCTCCAATGCATAGTCTTTGCTCCTTTGTCAAAGATTAGTTGACCATAAATCTGTGGGTTTATTTCTGGATTTTCTATTCGATTCCATTGGTCTGTATGTCTGTTCTTGTTCCAATACCATGCAGTTTTGATGATTATGGCTTTGTAGTAGAGTTTGAAGTCTGGGAGTGTAATGCCTCCATTCCCTTCTTTTTTTTTCAGGAGAGCTTTGGCTATTCAGGGTTTTTTGTGATTCCATATGAATTTCATCAATAATTGTTCTATTTCTTTGAAGAATGACATTGAAATTTTGATTGGAATAGCATTGAATCTGTATATTGCTTTTGGAAGGATGGCCATTTTAATAATGTTTATTCTTCCAATCCACGAGCAGGGGATGTCTCTCCATTTCTTTGTGTCTTCTTGTATTTCTTTTAACAGTGTTTTATAGTTTTCTTTGTATAGGTCCTTTACCTCTTTTGTTAGATTTATTCCCAAATATTTGATTTTTTTTGTTTCAATAACAAAAGGGATGGTCTTTTTGATTTCTTCTTCTTCAGATTTATTGTTTGTGTATAGGAAGGCTACTGACTTTTGCGTGTTGATTTTGTATCCTGCCACTTTACTGAACTGATTGATGAGTTGAATTAGCTTTTCTGTGGAGTTTTTGGGGTTCTCTATGTATAATATCATATCGTCTGCAAATAGTGATAGTTTGACTTCTTCTTTTCCTATTTGGATTCCTTGGATGTCTTTCTCTTGTCTTATTGCCCTGGCTAGGACTTCCAGTATTATATTGAAAAGCAGTTCACCTTTGATTTTCTTAATGGCTCGCATCATGTTGGCACATGCAAAAGTAGTTAATCTTGTTTCATCTCAATATTTTATGCTATCATTTTTTTAAATACTTGATCTCTCCAGAATGATTGTATTATAAGGAATTACTTACAAATCCAAAGTTTTAGAGGCTTAGCCAGATTATCCTCTGAAAATTTTAATTAATTCTTGTTTTTCCCACAGATATAGAAATTCATCTACATCACATATTAAGTTTCAAAAGATAAATAAGTTGGCATCTGGATTTTCAAATTTATTTTAATGATATATTAAGATTTCAGCTGGATTTGCTTGTGTTCATAAACTAATTTAGGAAAAATGTATCTTTAAAATATTAAGCTATTCTAACCAAGAATAACATATGTCACTATACTTATTAGAATCATCTTTTATGACTCTTGGTATAGATTTTGTTTTCTTCATATATATTTTGCATAGTTTATTACATTTGTTCCAGGATGTTTATGGTTTTTGTTATTCTCAGAAATGTAATTTTTCTTCATTTTGTTTTGGCTGTATATTTTCTTATTTGTAAATAACCTGTTGAATTTATATTTAACCTTATAATCATGTGCATTACTTAGTTTTTTGATTAATATAATTTCCTAATTTCTTATTTATAGGTTTGTATTTGATTATATTTACTTATCTAATTAAGCATGATCTATTGTTTTAATAATACATCTGCACATTATTAAAAGAAAGCATAATGAATATAACAACAAATTGCCTGAAATAATCTTACTTGACAGAACTAATATTTGGTGAAGACTCTTCATGCATAGAAGAACTCATGGTTTTAAATCTCTTTAACCAGACACAGTGGAGGTAAATAGATACATACACTGATATTTACTAATATGCTAATAGTTTTAAGTTTAAAGAACCTACTTTTACGGAATTGAAAGAATACTAAAGAAAATATAATCAGTCTAAAGGAATTCAAATGGTTTATTTAAAAAGTCTTTTATTTGCTTTTCAAATTATGATATTGAGTCCTTTAAAGTCTTCAGGTCTAGGAAAAATATATCGTAAATATTAAGAAGCTGTGACCTGTTTACTGCAGACAAACTTGAGTGTTTATTTTCTATAAAATATGGGATAGACTCCTATATTTTCTCACACTTGTCCCACCTTAATTATCTCCTTTGATGCTTGTATTTTGTTTCAAAGTTTGTAGCATTTGCAGTATGCTCTATAACTATGATTCTCTACTCACTTAGTCTTATTTCTACATATACATAGATTTAATGATTTTCTGACTACTTCTTCCATTTGGAGGGTATTTATCTACTTCCTGGTTATTTTTAGTTTTTTTTTTTTCTCTAAAGAGTGTTAATGGATACTGTGCTTTCTGAGTATATCCAAGTTTACATATATTTTACCCTGTAAGTCTATGGTCCTGTCTGTTGATCATGTCTTGGTTGGGAATGACACTTTCCTTAGAATTTTGCAGACTTTACTACAGTTTTCTGAGAAGTATGAGCTGATCTGAAGTTCTTACCATAGCTGAGATACCACTCACACCAGTAAGAATGGCACATATCAAAAAAACAAGCAACAACAAATGTTGGCAAGAATGTGGTTAAAAAGGAACTCTCCTACATTGCTGGTGGGAGGGCAAATTGGTCCAATCACTATGGAAAGCTGTCTGGAGGCTCTTCAGTCTACTAAAAATGGAGCTACCATATGACCTGGCAATTCTGCTCCTAGGAATCTACCCAAAGGACACAAAAACATCAATTCAAAAGACCACCTATACCCCTATTTATTGGATTTGCAGTACTATTTACAATAGGTAAAACCTGGAAACAACCCAAATGCCCCAAAATATATGACTGGATCAAGAAAATATAGCATATATACACAATGGAATTTTATTCAGCAATCAAAAAAATAAACTCATGCCATTTGTAGCAACGTGGATGGAGCTAGAAGGAATTATGCTCAGTGAAATAAGCCAGAAGGAAAAAGAAAAATATTGGATGATTTCACTTATAGCAGGAATATAGGGAAACCAAATAAGACATCAGTGTAAAAAATAATAACAGTACAAAACACAACAAAGCAAAAACAGACAATATAAATCAGAGACATCCTGCAGGGGAGGAAGAGGGAGAGGGATTAGAGGGAGGGAGGAGCACTGGGGACTGAGGTGATGGTGCATTGGTGAAGGAAACTATGGGAACTATACCTGAGTGGGTAGGGGGAAGCAAATATTGTCTAAAAATGAACAATGGTGTAAAAAAATTAATAAACACACATGTCTTTTCTATGCATATGCCTGAAGAAATCTTTATTATTAAAATTTAGTGCTAAATCAAGATTAGCTGGGTGCATATCCCTCTCATTCAAAACTCTTAATACATGGTGTACATTTTAATTTTTCCATCAACATAGGAGGATATAGTTACCCAGTACCTAAAAGTGAGACTGTGGATTAACAAGGGGAATTTATAGTATCAGGCCATCACAATGATGGAATGCAATCTCCACAGCAGTCTTGTAAATTCTTTGTTACTTTTTGGATTCAGAATAGCCTCAGCTTGATACATGAGTTGCATTTAATTTTATAGTTTATGCAAATTGATCTGTATATTATTTCAAGTTGGTCTTACATACAATAAGCTTATTTGACTCTCTCTTTTGATATAATTGTTTGCTTTCTGTTATTTTTTTCTGTGCAAATGACCTTATCTTTTACAAATACTAGTTTTAGAGCTTCCCTTTCAATCCCTACATCTGTTATTTCTTTTTCTTTTCTAAGAGGTTCCCCTAGGACCTCTTGTTCTATGTTGTTTAAAACCATAGTAGTGGGATTATTTGCCTTTATAGAAAATACATTTAAATTTTACCCATAAATATCTATCAAATATAGTGAATACCACATTGCACTGGTCAGATCCCCTCCTGAAGACTGAAGCACTCATTCTGCCCATTGCCTGTACATCAACAGCTATCATCCAAATCCCTCCAACACTTGATTCAGCTGTAGAGACACTCCTTGTACAAGACACAGCTCTTTCCCAAGGATGTACTATGTCTAATGAGTAGATGTGGCCATATAAAATTGACTCAATTGAGCTCAACAATGAAAGATTATGATGACTCTATGCTCTATTACCATAATAGAATTTATGTTGGTACATGTGTGGCCAATGTACTTGCACACTATTTTTATGTTCATGCAAACTAACTTTGCTAGAGTTAGCATTATTCTAACCAAGAAAAAAGTTAGATTGCTTTCCTTTTTTCTGCTTGTTTTTCAACATAAAGCATTGTTTCCAAAACTATGGAAAAAATCACTTTTGATTGTATTTGTGGATCTCAACTCTCCATTGAGTACATTTATCCAATCCCTGATATTTGGTTTGGCTATATGATTCACTTGGAACAATGAAATATTAACAGGGCAAATTGAGAAAATGTTTTAAAAATATGCACACTTTTTTTTTTCTTTTCCGCCTTTGTAAATTCCAAAAGAAACATTGCCTGGGCTAGTTCACTGGTCTCAGAAGCAGGATGAAAGACACTTGGAAAAGAGCAGATCCACAAAATCAAAATTAAAATAGATCACTTGATTCTCACTACCCACATCTACACCTCAGCATAATGAAACAAGTCACAAACAAGTATCCATAATTGAAAGGTGGGCTTTGATCAACAGAATCCCAGCCAACCTCTTGCATATATTTAGGTTTTGTGTGTATTCTTATTGTTAACAAAATTGGAAATTGGTAACTATTACATACATTCATTCTAAAAATTCTTTGAGTATGTAATAATCCATCTATGATAAGGTTAATATCTAAGGAAATTTCACAACAAATAACACAATTAAAAATGGACAAAGGATCTAAATAGATATTTTTCCAAATAAGACACATAAATGGTCAACAGGTATATGAAAAGATATTCAAATTCATTTATCACCAGACCAATGAAAATCAAAACCCACAGTGAAATATCACTTGATACCTGTTAGGATGTTATTATCTAAAACAAAAGAGGGAATCAATATTGATGAGGATATGGAGAAAAGGGAATCCCTGTGTAGTTTCTGGAAATGCAGACTAGTATAGTCTTTATGGAAAATAAAATCTCTCAAAATATTAAAAATAGAAATACTGTATGATTCAACATTCCTGTATCTTAGTATATATTCACAGGAAATGGTATTGCAATCTCCAAGAGTTATTTCCACTCCCATGTATATTGTTCACAACAGCAAGATGTAGAAACAAACTAAAAGTCCATCAACAAATAAATGGATAAACAAAAGGTGATATGTGATATCTATATTCATAAGAAATCATCCTATTGTTTCCTTTTCTTGTACTATCCTTAATCAAATTTGTAATCAAATTATACATTATGCCTTATTAAATTAGCTTCAGAGACTCAAAGGGGAGTGTTGAGCATCATTATTTTTCTGCAATTTTGTTTAAAGTTTGCAGTGTGAAAAAAGACATATATGCTATGTGGGGCCTAGAAATCTAGTAGCCTCATCTCAGGAAGATCTGTCTCACCAGGAAAAATGCACTTTGCAATGAAATTTTGTGCTAGATTGTATAACTTTTTCATTGTATGGAAACTTATTAATATCTTTGACTTAATTCCAAGGTAAACCGCAGGGAGATAATTCTTATTTAATATAACCTATTTTTGTGCCTATTTTTATACTATTTTAGTATCTAGCAACATAGCATTAAACAGCACAAAGTTTCTGTCTTCATGAAGTTTGCAAGCCAATGAGGAAAGATCGACCACACAAAAATAGAGATGTAGAATGTATGTAGATAAACAATTTTTTAAAAGCAATATTTATGATACATACACCTACTTTTTAAATAATTATTTTTACAATGAACTATCATACTTGCCCATCAAAATGAACTTTAAAACTCATAATGCACAATTATTCATATAAGCAAAGATACAAAATCAAACTAAATATCCAAAGAGAGAGAAATGTTCCAATGAATTATGGTGCTCTCACACAATGAAAGATTATGCAGTCCTCTGGTGTGAGGGAACATGAGATGAAGTAGTCCTAGGAACCTACCCTCTGGGCATATCAATAGTGGTATTATGAATTGGAAATCATCTCAGCACATTTAAGACTGAAACAAGAAATAGATCTTCTCAGTTAGCTACCTTGAGTAGCCTGATCCTATTTATAAGGCTCTTGAACATTAAATGGCTCTTTGAAAACAGTCTTTTCATCCTTAAGTGCAACTTGAATCAGAAACACATATATTTTGTAGCTATTTAAATCACAAAAATGATTGAGTTTTTGTCAGTTTAAGAGGGATTATCAACTCTGCATATCATATCTTTGAAATGCCAATGGACTCTCTACTTCAGGATTTTTACTAAAAGAAGCACATACTTTATTGTCAGGTACAACTTGGTTTGCATCTCAGCTTTACCCACACATTATCTTTGCAAATTCCCTACATTCTCTAGTGCATTTTATTTAGCTGTAATATGGGGATTATAATAACTTGCTCAAAAGTACTGAATATGTTCAGGTTATCAAACATCTAGAACTATATTTGGCTCATAGTTGACATTTTTTAAATAATTTTATTTCTTCTTATCTTTCTTTGTAGTTTCCATATACTAAGTGGAAATTAAATCTTCAAGGTAGAAAGGAGGAAGATGGAGACCCAGGAGGAGGTTAGGGGTGCTTTAGCAATGACAGAGATAGAAGGCAAATAGATGGGGACAGAAACAATTTGGGACTCAGAGCAACTAGGTGATCAAGTATTTTAATAAAGTCAGAAAAGAAAACTAAGGACTTCAGTCTTTCTCAAAGCAAAGTAGGGACTCAGCCCACTGATGATGTATGATGTAATTTTAGGTGATATAGTAATAGGTTTAATTCATCGCTACTTTCTATGACCAAGGAACATGGTTTTATGAATAATATGACATTTTCTTTTGTAAGAAAGTTATAAGCATTTTTTAAAGTTAAGTTGATTTGGGGGAAGAAATTTAAGATAAATAAATAGTAATATTGATGGTATTTACATATGATAAAAAAACAAAGGTATATGCCTGAATGCCTAAGGTCTGCAAACTATCTTCGACAACATCAAGAAGGAGCACACATTCTACCTCACCAGGGCTGCTCTAACAAAATGACCATCGAACTGAGTGGCTCATAACAATTTATTTCTTATGGTTCTGGAGACAAGGAACTCCAAGATTAAATGCCTGGTAAATTAAATGCCTGGTAAAACTGCCTCTTCTTTATTGACAGCTATCACCTTAGCATAACCCCACATGGTGAAATGGGCAGGGAATGCTCTCTCTCTCACCCCTTCTAAAAGGGCACTAAACCATTTCATGAGGGTTCTGCTCCCTGTACGCAATCACCTCTCAGACTTCATCTCCTAATACCATCACCATAGGGGTTACTCTTCAACATATAAATTTGGGGAGGGCCACAAACATTCAGACCATAGTAGGGCTTAATAGGTAAAGCAGTAGGATACTCCTAAGGTAGCACTGAGTCAAATCTGAAGGGCATTTATTGCTCTTAAAGCCACTTACGTGCTTGCGACCTACCTATTTCCCAGCATTATACATATATAAAGATATATACTTCTCTCTCCCTCTCCATATAAATATAGACATATATACATATATTCACACACACAGATATCTACATTTCTATATATTTTATATATATAATATGCATTCATTCATATACATACACAGACACACACACTACTGTTAGTTCCGCTCGCTCTCATTCTTAATCTTTTGACCTTTACTCTAGTCCTTGTTATTTTAAATACCCCTCCCCCAATTTGTGATTAGACTTTTTCGTTGTGTCTGTCAAAAGGCCCATGACATCAAGGCTAAATTCAATATCCCTCACCCTTGTCCTGAATGTCAGGTCCTGGACAATTCAGAGAAATGTTAAGCCTGGCCAGAAATTTCCCCAAATTGCACACTTTCCTGAACTTTTAGTAGCTCAAGCAATTCTCTACTTCAATCTTGGATTATTACTCTGCAAAATCTTAAAGAAAATCAGTGATGCCAGGACCTTTCCATTTGAAGAAGAGGGAAGTAAACCCGACCTCAATATCTACCATTTTGTGGAAAGCCCCATTAAGTCCTGACTGGCAAAATAAGAAGCAGCAGAGGGACCCTGCCATAGGGAAGAGGCCCCGCTGTGGACTGCAGATGCAGAGATCTTGTTTCTGCGGCACCTAGAAAGCAAAGTGCTCCTGTAATTAGACACGTGAGCACATCCAGAACCCAAGAAATCAGTGTGACTAATGACAGGAAGGTACACTTAAAAGTGACCTCTGATCAACTCAAATGCAGAAAGACCCAGGCTGGGGGGAAACACCTAGACTGTGTTGGCTCAATGGATGAAGTTGCATTATTTGAGACTTTATTAACCAGAGGTCAGGATGTAAACTCCAGGGAAAGAATAAGGCATGTTGTACGTATGTCTTCAGTGTTACCAAAACAATAAAAAAATATTATTTCATTGGCCAAATAAAAAGAAAGGTATTCTTTTGATTGCTGAGTAATATTCCATTGTGTATATGTACCAACATGGATGGAGCTGGAAGGGATCATGCTCAGCGAAATAAGCCAGAAAGAAGAAGAAAAATACCAGATGATCTCACTCATAGCAGGAACTTAGAAAACCTAAATAAGGAACCAGGAAAAAGACTAATTATAATAAAGTAAAAATCAAAATCCACAAGCAACTATAAACCAGAAACACACTCTGGGGAGGGTAGGAGAGGAGGAATTAGGGTCAAAATAAGGGGGGTGGGATTTGTATGGGGACTATAACCAAGATGAAAATGCATACATTGTGCAAAAATGAAAAATGATGTAAAAATATATAAAATTTAAAAATTAAATTAAATTAAAAAAAAGAAAGGTACTGGCCATTAAGTAACAACTGTGTGCTTAACATTGTACAGGCATGATGTCATTTTGGCTATTCAACAAATACATGTGAGCACCTAATATATTGTGATAAATCAAGGGGGAATCACTGAAGAAGACAATGTTTTCTCTGCAAGGAACTTAATCTCAATAAAAGAGATAAGAAGTAAATTAATAATTATGCAATATAATTATTGATCAAAATATGTATTAGAAGGAAAAATAAAGCAGGAAGGTTTAAAGCGTGCCTGGGGAGATAGACGATCACATACAAAAGCAATCAAGAAAGTCTATGTGGGGAAATGCATTGGAGCTTACAGTTTAATGAAGTCACATTGTAAACCGAATAAAAAATGTGAGGACTCATCCACTGATGGGAAAAGCAAGTGCTCAGGCCTTTAGGCAGGAATGAGATACACCTACTGAGGAAGGGTGAGCGGTCTGTGGTGGGAACTGAGTATGTGAGGGAGGAGTAAGAAGAATGAAAGTAGGATGGTTGGGCAGGGGTCAGACCATGGAGAAGGCTAGACCCCAGTAGGAACATTTAAACATCTCCCTCTTAAAATTTTCTGCTGATCCTGGATTATGAATCACAGGAAGCTGGGAAGCTGCTTTCAAAGTTATTAACTGTCTTAGTTCATAAGGCTTTGAATAAGACAGTATAGATATAAATCATAGTCTATACAATTACATTAGTAACATATAATTTTCTGTAATTTAAATAATTATATATAACACATAATTATACATTATATATTATACTACATACCCTATGATATATAATTACATAATGTGCAATCTTAAAATTGGTTCTAATATTTTATCTCTATTTCATGGATAACATATGATTGATACACATATTATATTTTATAATTATATGATACACAATATGGATAGGATATTAGAACTGATTTTAAGATTGCCTATTCAGCAATCACTTCACTGCACTATTTTACCTAAATTATATCCAGAGTTATTTGGAAGTCTGAATGACAGATCATTTAAAACACATCTTCCTTTACAACTTGAAAATTGGGACTTATGCAACTTGATTACATTCAATATGTAATGGTTGAGACTAAGTATGTGTCAAAAATTTGTTGATAAGGGCAGGGCAAATTTTTCAGGGCCTTGCATTCAAGAAACTTGCAGTCTTGGTGGAGAAAATATTTCAATAGCAACTGGAGCCATTTCTGAAGCGTGGGTAACAACAGACGAGAACGGAGATACTGAGAAGCAAGAGAGCGGTGGAGGGCTGGTGAGGAAGGCTGGGTTGACTGAGCCTTAAAATAGAAAATGTTGCAATCCTTATAAAAATAGTAACTTCCATTTTCTGGAGTTTGAGCAGTTTGTTTGATTGTTTTAATAACTGCAACATGAAAAAATAAACACGTTAAAATATGGAGTATAACTGCCAAAAGAAAAACGTGGGGAAAGACCTCTCCTGAAGAGTTTAACATAGTGTAGACCATCTTCGTTAGAGTATCATAATATGGACACATGCATAGACAGATCATCAAAATGGAGCAAAACAGAAAGGTCTGTGGTGGACCCGAGTTGCAAGTGAAAATATAGGATGAAGTTTAGTCCCTCAAGTCAGTGGGTATGTTAGGTTTTAGGATGGCCATAAAAAAGTACTACTAACTAAGGGGCTTAGGACAGTAGACGTTTATTATCTCACAGCTCCAATGGCCAAAATCTCAGAATTATGGTGTTGTAGTGCCCAGAAGGGGCACTGAGCAGGTTTTCTGTGATTGGAGTAGATGGGTAAAAGAGAGTCCTGGAGCCCTTGGTGGCTTTTTCAGGGTTTTATTGGGATTTTATACAGCAGGCAGGGTGCCGGGGGCGGGGGCAGGAGGCCAGCAAGCCTCTTAGCCCTCTGCAGGTTTTTGCTCTTTCCTCTTTCCCAGCTCTCTGGTGCTTTTCTCTCTTCTCTTTCCTGTTCTTTCTTGGCGAATATATCAATACTGCAGCCACGGCCCACAAGAATAAACAACACAACTGAAAATAACAATGTACAAAATGCAGGTGCCCACCATCAGGCACGTAATTCAAATGGCAGGAGGGCAGAAAAGCCTGAAAATCATTTACCCTACAGGCAGCCACAGGGCCATGCTTCTTCTGGTTCCCAGAAAAGTGTCTATTCCAGGCCTCTCTCCTGGTTTCTGGTATTTTCCATTCCCTTTGCTTTTGGATGGTTCTTTTCTCCTTGTGTCTTTCTCTATGTGTGTCTGTCTTGTGTCCACATTTCCTTCTTATCACGACACTAGTAACAGTGGGTTAAGACCTGCCTTAATGACCTCACTTAAACTTTATTAGCCCTGTACCAAACTGATTTCCAAATAAGGTCACATTTTGAAGCACTGCGTGTTATAGCTTCAATCTCTCTTTTCAAGAGGACACAATTCATCTCATGAAAATGGGGAAAAGATATGTGGAAAAGAGCCATTAAGAAAATGATCAAATCATACTCATCCTTCACATTGTGTATCAGGATAAAATCTAAATAAAGCAGAAATTTAAATGTAAGAACTGAATCCATAACCTCTCTAGTAAGAAACACAAGAAAATACCTATTTACTAGTAAGTGTGAAACACTTTCCCTAATTGTAAGTCAAAGATAGTAAAATATATTTCACTATAGGAAAAAAAAATGTTTTGACTTGCAAAAATTCCTCATGGTAGGGTCCTGGTACTAATTTCCAATGTAGGGATGGGGTCTCTTGACATACACAACAAAGAATCACAATTCTCTGGACATTGGTCTACAATAAAAGGGAATTCTGACACTCGATACCGAGATAACATCAAATTCTACAGATTAAGCATTCAGACCTGTAATTCTCTTCCTCACTCACATACACACACAAACTTCAATAACAGTCACAAGCTCTATGTTCCTGACCAACTAATCATAAATTAGAGGTCCCTATGACAGTCTCCTTGGCTTCTATTAATTCACTAGAGTGGCTGACAGAACTTAGAGAAGCATTTTACTTTCAAGATTACCAGTTTATTATAAAATAAGGATAATCAGGGTTACATCTAAATAGAGGGATCACTCGGGTAAGGTATGGGAAAGAATCAGAACTTCCTTGCTCTCGCCCAGTGCTCTACTCTCCCAGGTCTCTATGTGTTCATCATGCTGATTGCTTTTCTAAACACATCCTCTTGGGGTTTCATGGAGGCATCATGACGTTGGCATAATTAACTACCTAATGACCATTGGTGACCCAAATTCCAACACCTCTTCCCTCCACAGAAATCGGGGGGGGGGGTCTATAAGTTCAAACTGTTATTAGTTGGTTGGTTTCTCTGGCAACCGTTCCCCCAGTCTTAGGTGGAGTTCATAAGCAACCCCATTAACATAGCAAAAGATATCTTGGTTGCTCTCATTACTTAGGAAATTCCAGGGTTTTAGGACCCCTGTACCAGAAACAGGATGAAGACCAAACATATAATTCCTATTATAAATTACAATATCACATCACACTAAATGGAAGGTCAACATACGAAAGACAAACTACAAAACAAATTTTCAAATTTTATTATAAATGAGTAAATAAGGTCATGAAATTTGAGAGAGGAGGGAAGAGCAGAAAATAAGTAAAATATAGAAAGTAGAATTTAAACATATGAAAAGAAGATAAGCCTCACTTATGATAATATAATTGAATATTAAAACTATAGTAATCACTTTTCAGCCTTTTGGCTAAGATCAAATATAAAACTACAGTGAAAACTATTTCTCCCTTACCAATCACACAAAATCAGGAAGTTTACATCATACTTTCTTGCCAATATTGTGAGAAAAGAGGCAATTTTTACATTGCATGTAGAAATGTGATGATTTTAGAAATAATAAGTAATAATTACAACATTATATACACAATTATCTTTGACCAAGAAAAATCATTCCAAAGTGTATTTCAAATATATAAAATGACTTACGCACAAAATGACTTTTAGGCATAAGGTTAGTCACTGAGTTATGGTGATAATTAAGTGAAATAAGCAAAGTCTAGAGCATGATGTACATTGTAATTCTTTTATGCATAAAGGGGAAGAAATAAGCATTTGTTGATATTGCAAAAATATAGTCAAGATCAACCAAAATCTAATAAAATGATTATTACAGAAGAGATTAAAAATAGGGTTGAGTCAGGTACTTTTGGAAAATTTAGTCTCTATTTCTTATATACTTCAGTTTATAAACCTAAAAATGTAATCAAATTCAAACCTCAATGGCTAAGATTTTCAAGTAAACTGAAATGAATGTACCTGTGTATCAAGTTGATGACATAATTACAGATATGTGAATCAAAGTGACCTTGAAACAATATTTTGACTGTTTATTCTCATTAGTCAACATTCGAAAGACAATAAGAACTGAAAGTAGAACTATTTTCTGTAATCCAACTGTTTGTAGAAATGTTGATATTAATCGTTTCAAAATTATTTAATTTATATTGTAATATAATACAAGTAAAAGTTGTATTAATGTACTATAATACAAGCTCTTCAGAGTAAAAGGAATACTATAAATACTTAAAGAAATAAAAATCTGTAAGGGTAAACCTTAATTGCAAACCTCAGCATATAATCATCATATTTTCTGTGAATATATAGCTCTTTCAATGAAAAGACTGGAAACAGTGTTAATTCAAAAGTAATGAATCCAGGGCCTCCCCGGTGGCGCAGCGATTGAGCGCTGGGTTGCGAAGCTGCCCGCGGCCTCTGCGGCGCCGGTTCGATCCCCGGCTGCTCCCCGGACACTGGAGGAGGGTCCCACATGGCGCGCAGACCTCTCCTGCCGCCCGCTGCTCCCCTCAGCAGTGTACTTCGGTCCTTCTGCCTGCTCTGCTCCCCTCTCTGGCTCTGGTGAATTCTCTCACCCTCCCGCGCTTCTGACTGTACCCAGTGCATGTATAAAAAAACAAAAACAAACAAATAAATAAATAAAACATGCCTCTATTAAAAAAAAAGTTTAAAAAAAAAAAAGTAATGAATCCAATTATCACTTATATTGTGATCCCTAAATACTATTTCCTCAAAAAGGAATAAGGACTCCATGGAAGATGAGGTTGGGCGTCTCTTTTGTGCCAAAACCAAGAATGCTAACAAAGACTAATGAGACATATCAAAATTACACAGGGGGCAACAAGAACAGTGTATGTAATTGATTGAAAAACAGAAAACATTGTTTAAAAACATGATTATATAATTCAACTAGAAATACGTAGTTAAGCCAATGAAAATGAATACATAAATATTAATGCATCTGATGAATGTCATGAAGAAATTAGGACACTAATTCCTTTCTCATCCTTTTATATGAATATAGGCAACAAAAGAAAATAATTTATAAATTCTGCCATTTTTGTTAATGTAAAGTATCAAGTAGGCATAACTGAGGAAAGGAACTTTTTTAAAACAGGAATTCTAGTTGATAAGTGTGGGAAGAATGTCAAAATTAGAAAATCAACATTTTGCAATAGTGAAAAAGTAAAATAGCCAGGCAATAATTGTCGATGTCTGAGACTATTAAATGAAAGGTCAATGGGAAATACCTGGTAGGAATTAAATGGCTGCCACCTGAATCCATTGGTCAATTCTAGCATCACTAACTTGGGGTTGATCAGACATTGTTAGCCCCCCAGGGTAACACAATATGGAGCGAAGCATAACAGCCATGCAGTACTCTTGTCAAAAGGTTGAATTAGAACCCAACAAAATTTCCAGAGCTGACTTCCCAGTATTGATGCTCAGGAGATAAAAGACACAACTAAATAACACAAAACGATATAACCAGACGAATACAGCATGCATTCCTCTTTGCGTGACAACTGATTGGGCTGTTATAACAAGTCAAGGGCATGGAAGCCAAAATGAAAAGCATACATGCATTAGATTTAAAAAATTAGGAGTTGTGGGCCTCCCTGTTGGGGCAGGCAGTTGAGCGCCGCACTTTGAAGCTGTTTGCAGCCTCTGTACCATGGGTTTGATCCCGGCCGGCTGGCGAGAATCCCACATGGCCCGCACACCTCTCCTGTCTTGCCCGCTGCTCCTCTCAGCAGTGTTTTCGGTAGTCTGCCTTTTCTGTCCCCCACTCTGTGTCTAGTGAATCCTCTCACCTTCCCAAGCGTCTGGTCTGTACCCCAGCACTTGTATAAATAAAAAAAAAAAATATTAAAAAAAAAAAATGTTAGGAGTTGCAATAAACAAATGTATCAGTATCTTGTTTGTCTTAAAACTCAGACAAACCAACTGTAAAAATATTTTATGATCAAAAATACAACTAGGGACTTCAATGATATTAAGAAATTGTCATTAGTTTTATTAGCTATATCGACAATATGGCATTTTATAGTTGCTTCCAAATGTGAGGGTAAAACGAGATCAATGAGGCCTCCCTGGTGGCACAAGGGGTTAAGCACTGCACAATGAAGCAATCCACAGCCTCTGCAGCACGAGTTCAATCCCTGGCCAGGGAGCTACCCACATGGCGAGGCAGACCTCTCCTGTCTTGCCCACTGCTCCCCTCAGCAGTGTATTTCAGTCAGTGTATTTCTGCCTGTTCTGTTCCCCACTCTGTCTCTGGTGAATCCTCTCACCCCCCCCCCATCTCTGGCCTATACCCCAGCTCTTGAATGCATAAATATTTTTTAAAAAAGAGATCAATGAAACAAATATGAAGTAAAATTAGGATAATTGTAAAATCCCAGTATTTGTTACATGAGAGGTTATTGTACTTCTATTTATAAATATGTTAGAAACATTTCATTAAAAGACATTGCCATGTGATAAAATATATTGAATTTGCCTTTATGAATTTGCCTTTTCTGACAGTGCTGGACTTTTAGTATGATAAATTTATGAAGTCACTAACAATTTTTAATTTATATAAATTTTATACTGTTATATTTTGTAAATGTTGCTACATGTCAAGGTAAGGTATGTGGTTGATTTGCACTGTGAGTAAAAGGTTTAAAAATCTTTTAAAAATGAAATAAAATACAAACAAAAAATTAAAAAGGAACAATGTCTGTGCTTCTAATGTTGATGAGTCTGTTTCCACAAGTTTTTCTTTTTCTTTTCCAAACATTTATTGTGCAGCTACATGCATATACCAATGTTCTACTACTTGCAACCATAGTGTGACAATGGGTCAGTGATGGTAGCAAAAGTGCGAGGGGGATAGAGATCTAGAGATAGATGTGGATTTAGATATATTCCAGATGGCATTTCTATAAAATCATGCTCTGGACAAACCATTAGACTATATATTAAAGATGTTCATGTGTGTGTTTGCTGATGAATCTTTAAAGTATAAGTAATAGCTTTAAAAAGGAAAAATCCAAATATGAGATAGTTTTTATACTACAAAGAGTAAACCTGTAAATTAAGAAATATGTCCTTCAGATAACTACAGGTTATCTGAAGATGCTCAGGGTCCCAGTACTGTGTGCAGATTGTAACAAAACAATCTAATAATCTAATCATATTGCAAATGAATAAACCAACCTCACACAAGGGTGAAGGGAAGGTGGTAATCTAGGTAACTTCTGAAATGAATGAGTCTGTAAGCCTAAAGGCAAAAGAAATTATGCATAAGCACAGCACTCTAGTTCACATTGTCTCCCACAGGGTACTGGTTAACAGCTCTGATACCACTACACATGAATACTGTAATTGAACAATTAAACAAATGGATGGCAGATGGTAGCAGCCAGGTTTCTCACTGCTGGAGTGGGAGGTTATAAGTAAGCAAGTAGAAAGGACTCGAGAATGATCTATGTTGTAGGGGATTAGAGTTGGAGACTTCGTACGAATTGATGTTCAGCTTATTATAGATACAGATGGTTGCACATTGAAATATTTATAAGTATGTGTATATAAACAGGTTAATATATACAAACATGTATTTCCTCAATCTGTCAGCAGAGGAACCTAGAAGCAACAGTAGCAAAAGGCACATCTAGAACCCAGATCGCAATTTCTATTAACATTCTCCATTAAATGGAATAAATGGAACCGGGGTTCCTTACAGAAATAAGGAACTGGGGCAGGAAATGCAAATGTGTGGAAGATGGGCCTGAGACACATGGTTGGGTCAGACACTGAACATGAAGACACGAACACACACACACACACACACACCACCCTCCCCCATGATCACACTTGTGAAAGGGCCCTAGTAATCAACTGGAAGAGCTCCCATAAGACGAAGATGGAATAAATTGAACAAAATAATGTTGGATTATAACTTAAAGTATAAAATAAATATCTATGAATCCAATTGACACAAATAAGTGATAAATAGGAGAGATGAGACAAACTTCCTTTAGGGAATTCCAAGCAATTTTTGTAGGTTCTCTATACTCAAGGGAGGTAGAACATAGCCCTCTACTTCTCATGTGTGGGCTGCCCAAGCTGCCTTCCTTTGAAATAGGGAAAGAGTAAGGCAAATGTTAGGGAAGAGTAGCTTTACACAGCAACTTTCTATGGGACAAACATGACTTTAGACATGTGTTAATAGCAACAGTGACAACTCATCCTGATGTAACATCATCTTAATATAATATAATCAAAATGTGTCTTTGATCCTATAATCTTCTCCCAAAAACCACTGGGTAGTCCAATCATAAGAAACACACTGGACTAAATTGAAGACTATTCTACAAAATATCCTTAAACCTTTAAACTATAAAGTTCATCAAAAATTGGAAAAATCTAAGGTTCACAGACAGGAGAAGTCTAAGGAGATATGACTCCTAAGTATAATATGCTGTCTTGAATAGGGTCTTGGAGAAAAAAAAGACAATTTTAGGAAAAATGAGAAAATCTGAGTATTATCCTTATCAAAAATAAAGTATTATCCCTATTATCCTTATTAAATAATAAATTATTATCCTTATTAAATAATAATATATCTAATATTTATTTATTAAGTATATAGCAAACATACCATACTAATCTGTTAATATATGGACCCTTTGTATTCCCATCTCAGTTTTTCTGCACACCTAAAACTGTCATAAAATGAAGTTCATTTTTAAAAAGGACGAGAGTTGGGCTTCCCTGGTGGCGCAAGGGGTTAAGACGCAGCCTATGAGTCTATCTGCAGCCACTGCAGCACAAGTTTGATCCCTGTCTAGGGAGCTACCCACATGGCGCAGCAGACCTCTCCTGACTCGCCTGCTGCTCCCCTCAGCAGTGTATTTCAGTAATTCTGCCTGTTCTGTTGTCCACTTTGTCTCTGGTGAATCCTGTCACCCCCGACCCCTCTGGCCTGTACCCAAGTTCTTGTATGCATAAAATAAATAAATCTTTAAAAAAATATATAAAAAGGACCAGAGTTGTATAAAATGTACATTATTTAAAGCTAAAACAAATGCAGTGGTATTGTACTAGGAGCCTACTCTCTTATTTTTTGTATTATGGAATGCTGGTGCCCAGTGAGAAGAAATACAGCACATGTGAGATTGCACAGTGTTGAAACTTTTTCTGAATTGTAACCACTTCATTTTGTCAGAATGATTATACCAGCTAATGTATAAGTTCAGAGTAATGTTAACTCAAAAAGCTTATTTTTAAAGCATTTGGAATCATTTCCGGTTCAGCATTTCTTTGCCAAAAGTTAGACTCTATCAAGAGTTTTCCAAAATCGTCGAGACTACTGAGATAATATGTACAGCCATGTAATTAACAGAAAAGTTTCCAGTGAATATCTCCAAGAGAAAATCAAAAGGATTCAGTCAGGTTGTGAAATGCTTCTGCAGAATTCTTAGTTTTATCTGGCCTTCAACCTTAAAGTCCACTGTTTTCAGGGTCTCAGAAACTAAGTAGACTTGGGAGACATTGTACTAATCACTCTAAGAAAGAACTAAAATCTAATTCAAGAAACCATTTCATTGACTTACAGGTAATGAGATATGTAAATGCCCCATAAACCTCAACTCTGATGTTGAGGTGAGCAGTTGTGGTCCCAGAGATAGGAGAAGCCGTGATAAAACCAAAAGTGTGAGGGATTAGCACAGAACTAGATTGAAGAAGCCTATGTGGACTGATTTAAATAGCTCACTGAATTATACTTACACGCCCTGTTAAGTTCATTTTGCCACAGGAAACTACTTTCTTTGGCAAGACCACTAGTACATTGCATCTGTGCCTCCTTGCTTGTCCCTTCCAGGGTTTGTCAAGTTGGCTGCACATGCGCATCATGGGGAGCTTTGAAGAAACACTGATGTCAGAGCCCTCCAGCTTGTCTTCAGGGCTAGGACTAAGCACTTGTAAATAACTCCAGAGAGTCTTCTACTATGAAGCCACAGCTGAAAATCCCAGATCTACAGCTTCTATGCTCCCAGCTCAACCACCACACAGCACTTCTGAAAGGCAAATTGTTTTATTCTGGAACTTTTATTTCAAAGAATTACTGAAGCTAAAATGATAATGTAAACTTCCTATTTCAATAGACAAATGCTACTGCATAACCACATACACGCTGTATGCTGATGAATTGCAATGTTCAATTCAAATCAAATGGATCTTTATTCATATACACTTTTGTGTCATCCTGTAGAGGAAAGGGAATTATATTTCTGTCAAATATTGTCTTAAGTTAGAGCATCCTTCCTGCAGCTTCTCCCGGGTCACTGCACGGGCAGACTGTTTCATGCTGGTCACCACTTGGGAAATATGAGAGAACGGGGGCTGGCCAGAAGTGGGCTGGGGATTTATTAGTTTGTAAAGTGTTACATTATTATTTTGTAAAGTGTTATTCCTGCATTTCTCTATTCTAAATGGTCAGTTTTCTATGCGACTGCTTCCCTTCAATTCCCAGGACTGGAAGGGGATTTGGACGAGGCCAGAGATACTGACTATGGCTCATTCATTGGCTTGTCCATATGAATGACCTTCTCCTCTTCCTCCCTGCATTACTTAATGCTGCATGAAAAACAAAATCATCCAATATTCCCTTGAGCACAGAGAAAACAAGGGCACAAACTAGAACAGAAACACAGTCCACACAGTAATTTTCTCTTGTTATTAATGTCTTCTGTTTTCAACCATACCTAAGCAGACATTGTGTCTGGAAATTAAAATTTTAATTTTGTAAATAACTATGAAATGGTATGTGCTAAAATAGTTAGCCTTCTCAAATGAATTAAAAATTTATAGACAATATTATTAGTAGAGAGACATAGCAGAGGAATCTAAGATTTTACCATAAAATCCTACAATGGCTGTGTTTAGTATCACTAACCTGACTACTAATACAGTCAGACCCCAAGAACTAGTTTCTTTAAGTGGTTTTGTATATTTCCCCTTTATTTGCTACTTGAAGATTTTATCACTTAAAACTCAAAAGATAACTGAATTTCCCCTCTGTCTAAAGGTTGGTCACCTTGATTATGATCCACAATTTTATATAGGTGAGATAGAGATATAAAATATATTATATATATTGTATATAATATACAAAATATATATTTTATATATATTATAGTCACCTTTCACTTCTTCCTTTCAAGTGTTTGTTTATGGATATATACACATCTGGTGGAATTTACATATCCAGTTCATCAAACACATCTGCTATCCTTCAGCACATCTGTCCATACTAAATACATCTGCTTGAATAAAATGCATGTAGCATTTTTCCAAAGACATGGATTTCCAAATAGTCTAAGTTTTCAAGTGTCTCAGAAATAAGAGATGTCCTACTTTTTGCCTTAGTTTTCCTTTCATGCTCATCCCATGATTTAATTTCTATTCCACAAATAGTAGCCTGAGAGTGTGCTTCTCCCTTTTCTAAAACCCACCAGGAATAAAATTCACTCCACAACACCAGGATTTGGCTCTGAAGTTCCCAGATTCTAAGTCTTCACTGCATTTCAGGACTAACTTAAAAAGGCAAGAAAAGTGAGCCTGCAGGCTTATCACTCATGGATTTCTTTGTTTGCATGGCACAGTTACTTACAAGCTAGGAAAACAACCAACATGCCCTCTAATTATCAGTAAATTCAACCTCCTTTAATGATAAAGGTAAAGGGCAAATTTAGGCTTGGACTTGTTCCAGTCAACCGCCATTCTGGGCCCTTTGGTGAGCCTAGGCTTAGCCCATCACACCCAGCACAACACACTTATCATATAAATCTCCCTCTAGTGCACAGTTCAGAAAAGGAAAGTCACAGGCAGAAGCTCTGGATACATAGGAGCTTTATTGTGAGTTCATAATGTGTGACTGCGCCCCTTTGTCTTTATCTGATGTCCCTCCCCATCAGTCCCCCTGCTCCATACCTCCCCTGCATTACATTGCCCCATCCTCATTAGGTTGATTTATTTGAAAGAAGTAGCAAGCCTTTCTGAAAACATGGCTAAAATGATGTTAGAGCATGAAAATGAAAGAGAATTGAAAACCATAAATAAGTAGGACTATATCAAACTAAAAGGCTTTTGTACCTCAAACAAAAAAAAATATCACAAAACAAAAGGGCAATTTACAGGCTAGGACAAGATACTTGCAGATCACACATATGACTAGGAGCTAATTTCCAAAATATACAAAATACATATATAGTCCAAGAACAAAAAAAAGCAGACAACCCAATCAAAAAATGAAAAAAGACCTAAATAGACATTTTTTTAAAGAAGACATTCTACAGACACATGAACAATTGTTCATTATTGCTAATTATAAAGGAAATGAAAGTCTAAATTACAAAAAGATGCCACCTCATCCCTATGAGAATGGCCTATATCAGAACAAAGAACAAATGTTGGAGAAGTTGTGAGGAAAAAAGAACGCTCAACCACTGTTGGTGAGAATTCAGGTTGGTTGTCTATGGAAAACAATATGGAGATTTAAGAAAATAAAAACAGAAATCAAATGAACCAGCAAGGCCTTGTCTAGGAACCTATACAATAAACATGAAAACTCTGATGTGAAAAGACCTATGCATTCTCATGTTCATGACAGTGCTGTCCACAAATGCCAAGTCATGGAACCAAGCTAAGTTGGTTGACTGATGAGTGAATAACCATATTGTGGAATATATCCTCAATGGAATATTACACAGCTGCTACACTGAATTAGCGCCTTTTGAGCATAGAATTTATGAACCTCAAGTTGTTTATGCTAACTTAAGTCAGAAATTGAAACACAGATATCAGATGGCTTAATTTATCTCTGGAATATAAACTACAAAAGAAAAAAAATTACACTGTCAAAATACGGTGACATAGTGAAAAAAAAATTGTTAGTTATCAGAGGGAACATTAGGGAAGGGAGAAGAAGGTAAGAGAGGGAAGTAGAGAAGGCACTGGCACAGATGGTTTGGTGGAGCATGAGGGGAACATGTGCACATATATGGCAGAGTCAAAATGTAACCCCAAATTCATAGTAATAAAAAATACCAGCAATCAGCTGCTTTGACAACACCTTCAGAGGCACAATCAAGAATACATCATATTGGTTCCATCAAAGCTACCCAATGGCATGACTATGAGCAATTCATTTCCACAGTATTCTGCCTCCTCACCTCTCTCTCTTCCAATTTATCAGGCGATCTCCTAAGTCTTGAGTTCTATAGGAGTTAAGCATACCATGAACACTACAACACTTACAGCTGATGCCAGTCAGTTCAGCCAAAGTTCAATCTAGCTGAGCGCTTTCTACAGGTCAAGCATACATTATGCCACTGGGAGCACAACAAAGAAAATAAGACACATGCTCTGATTTCAAGACACTTACTGTCCAAAAAAGAAGACAGTCCTCTAAATCTATCAATCAATATAATAAAAACTAATGGAAGGTGTATGCATAGCATATCATAGTAACACAGGAGGAGCTCTTGGTATACACATACCACAAATTTCAGAAAAGGAGAGATAATAACATTCAGATAAAATAAACATTGGGGAAATAAACATAGACTGTACTCAAATGCTATTTATCTAATACACATGCCACATTTACTATACATTTAGCAGCTTGAATAACATGTAGACAGGCATTATCTCATAGTTTCTGTCAGGTTTTGGGGAGAGCCTCACTGAGTCTTCTGCTTCGGTTCTTACAAGATCAAAATCAACCCTAGTTGTTAACAACCCTAGTTGTTAAGTAGACTGAATTCTCATCTGCAGACGCTCTGGAAAAGGAGCCTCTTTCCTAGCTCATTTATGTTCTCAGAATTTGTTTCTTTGAGTTGTAAGACTGAGGTTCCCAGCTTCAGGCTGGCTGGAAGGTGCCATTAACTCCAAGGGGTTACTGATAGTTTCTAGTCATGACAGATTCCCCAGCTCAACCTCTAATTTTATCAAAAGAGCAAAAGGAGTCTCAAGAATGAATCAGCTAGCAAGACAGAATTTTGCATAAGGCAATATCATCACAAAAGTGGCATCCATTCCCTTTGCCATATTTTAAGTTACAGGTCCTGTTCATCTACAAGGGGGGGGGGGTATCAACACAGGGGTTGTTCTACAAGGACATTCAAGTCAGGAGGTGGAGAACTTGGGGGAGGGTTCCTTAAAATCTCTTTATCACAAATGCCATACCTTGAACACATTCTGTACCGAGGTCTTAGATTTTAAGGTGACTTGAGTGATGCCATGAGTTCAATGCATTGAAAGGAAAGTTTAATGTTACTCACAGTTCTCCTGGAAACAAGAGGCACATCTTACTACTCAGGGCCACTGGAGGGGAAATCCAGGCCAAGGCACGAGCAAAGTATCGCTTAGAAGAGAGCCTTATTTGGCTTCCTGCAGGAAAAATAGTGCAAGGTAAACACTTCAGAAATAATTTGAGTAATTGCAGCTGCTTTGGGGCTACAGGAGTGGTCTTTAGTCGCCTGCAACAGGGCACTGGGATAATTAAAGGAGAGGAATATGGCCACCTGGCATGTAAAGCCCAGGTAGAGGAGGTGAGGTGGAGGACTGTGTATTAAAGTCAGCTCCACACTGGGCCTGTGCCATCTCTAAGAATTGGCTAGTCTAAGATGGAACAGTCTCTCTCTAGTTAGACTGTTTTGTTTCAGGAAATAAAAAACACAATTGATACAAAGCATCAGTATGTTTTCTTTACTCTATTTAATGTCAAGAAAGAGGTGATGTTAGGGAAAGATAAAATAAAGGAGAGAAAAGCAAGGTAAACAGTGATAAACAGTGTTTATATAAGTTCAAGAAATACATTGGCAAATGGGTCATCTTATCACTCATTTAAGCTTAAAAACATCAGCTTGGGCTTCTCAACTCCAGTACAAAATGAGGCTGGAAATGAAAGTATCAGAAAGACCTTTATTTTGTACAGAAAAGGGAACAAGTGTAATAGTAATAGGTGCAGGGAATAGAAGCCATGACTGCAAATGGCAACAACTTCCTGTTCCATAGAGTACTTTGGGGTCTCAGTGCCAACTCAGACATTGGCTTTTTGCCTGATGTCCTTTTGGAAATAAGAAACATAAAGTCTGATGAGCTTTCTCAAATCTCCCTAAAGTAAGATTCTCTAATATTCCTAGTTCTACTTCTTCCCATTTCCTCCACTATTTCAGTAAATAGGAAGTTATCAACACTTGGCATATGATGTTCTAATCCTAACCTTATTCATGATCAAAAGGAATGTTCTAGGAAAAATGATGACTGACAAAATCAACTCACAGTTGAGGTTTTTAGATGTTGCCCAATGAAAGGAATCAAATAAGGTTCATAATAGATACAGCTAAAGTGTGCTAACTTTGGATTCTTGTTTATGTTTTAAAAGAACATTAGCTGAGAGATTGGGGAACACTTCCTTATCACATGTGGAAAGGCATCTCTGAGGCAGTGAATGTCCTGGATTTAGGGTTCTGAGACACTGGGATATTCTAAATTCCTAAAAATGATGCAGATTTCCAATCTGGCCAAAATTATCAATTCTAAGAATGTGCCATGAAGACAAGTCTGAGTTAGAGGCATGAACAAGAGAGTTTACTGATGTGGCCACAGGAGTGAGAGACACCAAGACAGGCTCATGTACAAACACAAAATGAGCCATTAAAATGTTTTGAAAGCTAAATGGAGTGAAGCAAAGCTTACTGTACAATTTCTAGTAATATTAGTAGTATTTAAAGTTGCATATCCTGTAAATAATTTGAAAAATAGAAAATCTGACTCACCTCCATATTATTCCCCCCATCTTAGCCCCCCCCATCTAAGATTAGAAGAAAAAGGTAACGCAATCATATGGTTAATATTTGGATGGCAGAACGTAAAGTAATTGCTTTTTAACTTTCTATTTCCTGTTTTCCTAAAATTTAAAAGGTGTGAATTGATTATACAATTCTCAAAAATAATAAAATCTATTCAATTGGTTTGTGAAACTCATCTGCTTCATCTAGCTGTCGCCTACTTAACATCTCTGTCATTTTAATTTTTACTCTATCCAATGAGACATCCACAATCCCAGCAATGCAGGTTAAGGACGTGCCATACCCCCATTGCACCACATTCCCTGCACCACCTATGACGTGCACCGCCTTGTGTTTTCTGCTTCTCTACTAGGTGGAGAACTCTGAGGACAAGGATCAAGTGTTAACACATCACAGTGTGTTCCTGTGCTTAGAATACCCGCTCCATAGTCATCTCTGGACCATGGAAATACCTGGGCCATCATTAGGACAGAAAAACAAGGAATTGATACAAAATGTTACCTAAACAAGACAGAACATGAAGAAGTTGTTCCTTTAGTCATGAGTAGAACCAAAGGGGAGCCCTTGAAGCAGAACACAGGGGCATCAGCACGGGGAAGAGGAGGGTCTACTGGAAAGGTTTAGCTGATTGAGGGCAAGGGAAGGTGGGGAAAGGCACCCTGGTCTCATACAGTGACCTCTGAAATTCAGTCTCCACCAGACACTGCTGAGTTTAGAGAAGGGAATCAGCATCGTTGGGAAGAAACAGGGAAGAGGACTAGACAAATTAAGGGCATTACCTATGCTCTAAAAACGTAGCAGCAGCTCTTTGTTTTCTGGAATTCTCAAACTGCTGTGTCATCCTCCTGCTATAGCTCCTTCAGGAAACCTGGCAGCAGCTCCTGCTTACCCCTAGGTAAATTGGGGGATTGGTGTACAGACAGGGAGAGGGGCTAATGGCCAGTACAGGGAAAAGCATAGCCAAGCTCCCATTACCTACCATGCAATCAGAAACTGCATGCTTTTTAAGGGAATAGTGACTGTAATCTTTTGAAGAAAAATCTTTGCAAGTCAAACAGGTTATCTTGGGTTAAATGACTAGCTACGTAAATAGAGCCGAAGCTGAGGAAATATCTCTTTAGGACAGAACTCCGAGCCAATTATGTCACCTTCCTGTTGTAGAAGCTGCTTTGGCTTCTGGACCCTATAAAAAAGTTCTTGCCTCATTGAGTTAGAGCTTTTTTAAGTACTGAGTGTCTATCCCGGGGAATGTTATTATGTAAAGACTGTAGAAAGCAGGCTGATGACTTGGGTCTTCTGTTTGACTTTCCTGTCATGAGAGAATTATTACAAAGCCAATGCACCACTTCCGAAAGATTTTAATTACAGAGGAATTTGGACATTAGCAGGTTATCATCAGAACACTGAGAGTTGCTTACACTGGCCAAAGACTGTCCTTCTCAACAAAAGGTCTTGAGGAACAGCCAGAGTAATAAAAAAAGAAAAAAAAATCTGTGCTTAAGATGCTGTGAAATTTCAGGAGCATCTGATCATCAGATGCTGCAATGTACTGCAGTCTTCTGCTTCAAATTAGAAAGTGACATTTGATCTCCGCGAGCCCACCCTTTTGTGGCTACTATGAGAATTTATTCTCAGATCACACTGGACCCTAAAATGTGTTTATGTCATTAAAACACTTAAAGCTTTGAATTGCTAGATCATGGCCTTTGATGCTTTTACCATGTCCTTTTAGATGAGGTGTTATATTATAGCAGTTAGCCTTTACTTTTAATTTTATACACATACTGAAAATGCCTCCTTGTAATTTTTATTGAGCTGAAGGAAAGTATTTGCCAATATTCACCATGTGGAATTGTTGACAGCATATGTATTGGTCTGTGTTCTGGACTGAAAGCAATGGAAACTGATTCTGGCTAAATTCATAAAAAAGGGAATTCACTGGTAGAAATTAAAGATAAGGAGGTCACACAGCCCATGAAGGACTAGAGGACTAGGCTGATGAATGAACCAGCATCAAGAGAGTCCCAAAGTATTAGCAGGAAATAAGGTCATTGTTTCACAGCAGGGAATATCCTGCCCTCTGGGCGTGAAATTATCTCCAACAGACCCTATTTTCTAGAGCCAGTAGGTCAGATTCCAAATCTCCCGACAGTGCCTTAGAGGAAGAGGATGGAAAGTTAGCCTCACCTCAAGCCCATGCTATACACAATGGGGGACTGCTCCAGAGGATAATAGGGTGTTGCTAGGAGGGGAGAATTGAATCCAGTCAGCTGAAAGATAGCAAGTGGTCATTGGCGTCCAATAATTGCAGATACAGATGCAAAAAAGAATTTTAGAGAATCGCTAGCTGAGACTACAGATCGGAGACAGTCAGTTTCCCTGATTTCCAGAAAAAAAAATCAGCCAAAATATCATATTAGTACACCGAAGGCCTTAATCTGTTTAAGAAATATACTTTTTAACCTTTTAGAACAACTTGGTTTTAAATAATAAAGAATGTAACAGTCCATTTGGAAAACCTTCAAATTACCTTAATCAGAAAGAATAAAAGTATTATCACTCATAATTCTTGTCATTCCAATTACTCATAAAATTCAAGTTATTTTGCTCTGTTTCATTTGTGTGTTTATTTTCCAAACATATATAAATATATATACACACATCTTTTTGTGTATGTGCCTGTCTGTATACATACATACATATATATATATATACACACTGCTTTTGTTATTAGCTTCATAATTAGAATTCTTCAGATTATGATAAGTATCTCATAAGCATTTTTATGGCTGTGTAATACCCATTGCTTTGTCTACCATTAAATCACTATACTCTTTGGGAAATTTTGACTTTTAAATCAAAATTAAAAATAAATGTCAACAAGCATCATGTTACAAAGAATTTATTTTCTCCATTTTAATTTAAAGATGTAGTAGTAGATCTGAAACTTTCAAACTGCTATATTCAAACCATATATATTTCCAATTCACCAGGAAGATTTGACAATAGCAAATTTCACATCTTCCAGTTTGAAACTTGCTATTTTAAAGATAGTTTTCAGTTTGATAGGCAAAAGGAAATGTCTGTTGGTTTAAGTTATGGTACTTTTTTTCCTATTCCTTTGAATATTGGTAAGCTATTGGGAGATAGAGTAAAAAAAAAGTGACAAATAGACATAATTCTGGGATCTAGCTTATCTGTTCATTAACTGTGTGACTCTGAGTAAGTCATTTAACCTCTAAACCTTAGTCTTCAATCACAAAAAAAAAAAAAATCCAGAAATAACAAACAGCATAGAACATGGTGATGACTAAATTAAATCATAATGCATTAAATCATTTTATAAAATATAGAACTATCTACAAATCAAAGGGTTTTCTTAGATGCCAATATAATTTCTTAAATCTCAATTTGGGGGTATGGGCTAAGGATATCCAGAAAAAGTTCATCTAACTACATTCCTACTTTCATACTTGTTCAGCTTCTTCATGTAAAGTATGCCAAGTCCCTACTGTTTTTGCCTATGGTGAGTCTAATTTTGCCACCATCAGAGGCAATTAGAGCCTGAAATTAGACCCTCCTTCCTTACCTGGCAACCTCATGCTAAATGAGCTTTCTCTTGCAGTTTAACCATATCATATCTATTTCTCAGGATTATGCCAATATTAAAATTTGAGTGCAGAATAGCAAAAGACTGAAGAAAAAACCCAATTTCAATCCATGTAGCCCTTATAAAATGTTCTGGATATTCTACAGAAGATCCTCTCCCTAAAATCAAGGGCATTCTCAAGAAGACCCTCTCCCAGAAACATTCCCCTCCCCTACCTTTTTCAGAGATTATGATGAGATAACAAGAGTTGTATCTGCACAAACCAAGTAACTTTGGCTAGCTATTGCTCAGGGTACTGTAGTCTCTTAGGTACTGCGTGCCCATCAAGTGAACAAACCCTCAACAGGCCAACAGTGATTTTAATACAGAATCAAGAAAATAGTGATCCACCTTTTTTAATATTCTAGCATGCTCTTACCTCAAGACCTAAAATTCCTGATAAAGCTTGTCCTGACTGAAATGTTATTCAAAAGAGATGGAGTCAAAGAAATATCCAAGGATATCCTTGATTTTGGGTGCCTTAGGGTGTACAAAGTCCAAAAAATTCATTTTCAGAAATATTTAATTACAAACTCACCTATCTCAAGGTGAGGGAAAACACAGTTAGGGTTTTTGAAGTTTTCTATGATATATCCTTTTAAATGTAATGTATTTGCTAGGGCCCCTTGTATTAGTGGAGTCACCAAAAACATGACTGATTATTAATGATTCTATTAGACCAATGTGTTTCTAGAGAACCACGTGATCCAAAACAACATAGCTCTGGGCAATAAAAGACAAATCCATATAGAAGGCAAACATTGTTAAAGAGTTTTATGTTTAGTGCTAACTTGTCTTCTTGCTTTTCGAAGAAACTATAAGTGACCTTATTAAGTGGTTAATAACACAAGTTTTGGGTCAGACTACCTTGGTTCAAATCAAAGTATTTCTGTATACAAGCAATGTGTTTGGAGAAAGAGGCTGAATGACAGAGCCTTAATCTACCTTGCTGTAAAATAAGGCATTTTACACCCCAGACTAGTCATGAATATTGAATAATTTGTATAAACCAATTATGGCAACTTCTGGCACATATTAAATTCTCAATTATTATTAGTGATATTATTACAAAGATTAGTCAGTCTTTCAAGAATCTGGGCAGAAAAATGCAAATATTCCTTAGTTAAGTAAATTTTGGAAATCATGACTACAGATTTACCTTCTTGGAAATTCACATAATAAATTAACTTATTAAGTGCTATGAAAAATACTGAACATATTTAATATAACATGTTCAAAACACAGTTCACAATCACACACAATTATACATTATGGTTGTGAATTTATCATTGTCTCCTCCAAAGGAATATTTCATTCATCCATGGACTGACAATTCAAATTCTCCTTTTAGGAGTAGACACCTTAGGACAGCATTACAGATGGCAAATCCCACTTCTTATGAAGTGCTCTGGTTATGATAATTTTCTCCTTTCTGGTCTGCATTTGGGACAGTTGGGCATATCTGCTCCTTATTCATAATTTGAGGAACAGTCATAGGTAGAGAAGAACTTTTCTGCTGACAAGCATTATAAGAAACTTTTATTTCCTTCTGGAACTTACATCCCATCCAGAAACCTCAAATACCCTGTTAGAATCTTCATCAATGAGATTTTGTATATACTATCAATATACAAGTTATTATTTTCAATGACAATTATATCCGGCATCTTAAATATTCTTTTGCTTTGAAGTGCTCACGGGTCCTTTGCCCCTTTTAATTAAGAGGTGTTCATTTTCTTTCTCTTTTCCCCTGGGGGTTCAGCTGTGACCTGGACTCAGCCAGCTGATCTGAATGAAGAGACTCCTCATGGCTATTCCCAGGGATGATGGATGTGGATTTGAGCTAAGATTTTCATAATTCCTGGGTCCAAAAATTCTGAGGTATCTTTTTTATTACTTACATATCGGGTGTTTTCTACCCTCCTTTAAACTAACCTATAAATATGCAAATTGCATTAAGTTGGGTACCACCTTATTCTGGATATTTCCATCTCATATGTTCACTACTATTTGCCCAGGTACAGTTGCAGTACCTCAGGCATAGCTATGAAGGTTTATGACATGTTGCACTAGTTTACAGCTCAAGTTGTAGGTAAAAAACCAATATTATCATCTGTGCCACTCATGGTGTGAGTTACCAACTATCCTTTGCATTTATAAATAATGAAAAATGGTCTTAGAGGAAACTTATTGGAACAACTGCTCCACCCTCTTGGACTTACAAGCTGTGGTCTGAAGCAAAGGGTATTCCTGAGTGCCTTAGGATGATGTGAATACCTAAAATCAAACACAAAGAACTCCATGTGACATGAGGCTGGGAGTATCACAATTGCCACAGGAATGTGTGAGGACCATCTCCCACATGGAAGTAGCTGGTAGAAGTCCACTTTGAAGGAAAAGTCCAACCAAACAAGAAATGTTGGAACTAGGCACAGATTTGTACCTAGGCACAGATCTGGAACAGGCCAGATAACATAAAACTTAAGGTCATGTTTGTAAATGTTAAGATCATGTTTGCAAAATGTTTGTAAATGTTAGGTATAATCAAAGACCTGAGTAACTTCCTAACAGGTCCCGAGATGGACCTTAGGTTTATTTGACTTGGCCTAAGTCTCTGCTTCAGGCTCACCTTGTGCCAATCCTCTTTGCCCTGTGTGCTTCAGCCATGTAACATGATATATTCCACCAAATCACCATTTCCAAACTTCACTCAGAGACATATTTTTATCACTCTGAATGTCTTGCTACTCTACCCATCTTTCCCCCAAGATAATGTTGAACTTAAGCCTACCAGAGTGACTCTGAATGCCTCCTTCATCATTTTTGTGACTACTTGGAGTTACATGTGATTATTTGCTGTTTGTTTTGTCTCCAAAAATAAACATAAGTCATGTGAAGTCAGGGGCCAAGTTTCTGTGGATTGTCATTTCATTCTGGAGGCTCAGAGCAATACCTCACCCTCTGGCAGTGCAATGAGTATATGTAGACCAGGTCAATTAATAAGCATACCTTATAGTCCAATTGTCTCCTGAATGCATCCTCCTGGTCTCTTATGTGCTTGTGCTCTTTATAGGCTACATGCCTCTTCCTACAATCTCTGAAAGACAAACCTTTCATCCTGCGTTTTGACAACTCTTGGTTTTCTCCTCTTCTACAAGTCCCAGATCTCCTTCTCATTCCCTCTTAGAAAAACAGATGCTTCCTCTAGGTGACCCTAATCACCCTGTGCATACTTCCATAATGGCAAGCCATTGCAATTCATTGTAAATTATGTTTCTATTACCTACTCTCACTGTACAGGGAGTTCCTTAAGAGCAAGTAACTTTCCATCAGCCACAACTAGCAAAGAGCATGCAACATAGTAGTCATCTAATAAATGTTTTTTAAATTAGTGAACAAAGTGCAAAAATAATTCTTTATAGCTAAATGTAGCCATAGAGATCTCTTCATTTTATGGATGAGAAAGTAATCAAATATTGCCATTTCATCTTCTAAATCAACCAGAAGGTAACTCACGTATCTCTCTTACCCATCATTATATCCTTAAAGTGTAGTGTTTGGCCGAGCACATCCATTCAATAAATAAAGCTTATATGTTGTAGTTTAACATCTTATAATTAATCACTGAGAGTGCTAGTTTAAGTGTATCATCAGCAGGTCATAGTCTATTCTCAGTGTAAGCTCTAATGAATGTGCTTCTTGCCCTTCTGTACTTGTTTTTAATAGTAAACAAAATCACCTATGCCTCTCATTTGGCTTTCTCTTTTTATCCTCTAAGTGTGATCCTCCTTTGAAGGACTAGCATAATCTAAACTCACCAAAGATCCATTTCAAATCCAAATCAAACAGTTAACCATGACCATAGAGAAGCAACAGCTGTGATCCTTGGGAAGAAACAAAGCAGGTTGGTGACGATTGATAGGAATCTGGAATACCAGCATTTGTATTAACTTTGTCCATTTGTAAAGTGGACTCATCTTTCAGAAGTCATCTCTATCATTGAATCCTAAAACTGGTCAAATAAAGTATGTTGATTCTTCCCAGCAAAACATTTTAGAACCATCAGAAAATTTTCAAAGAATTTTCACTATATAATAGTAGTTGATGAATTGGGCATGCAAATTGTAAATAACATACATATAATCTCAATTTTGAAATAAATGGGTAAGTAAAAAAAAAAAATAGAAGAAACCACATAAAAATATCAAGCAGTTTTCAAGAGAGGTAATTCCTTAGAATTGTCCTTCTATTTTTGTCTCATTTCCAAATGTACTCCAATGAGTACATAACACTCCTGCAACCAGCCAAAAGAAATGTTGTAATATCTAAGCACAATGCATTCACATGCAAGGATCTGTCATTTATATACCACTGTGGTTTTACTTCATTACTTTACCCCCTCAGAGGAATTTTCCCTCCAGCTCCCTCTCTCATTGTGAAATAAAAGGCTTTATCTCAAGTCAAAGAACTTTCGAAACTAAGAGGAGAGGTAATGATACGGTGGAACAATTGATATGGTGGAAAGGTCATGAGATTTTTGCAATTAGAAAGAAATGGGTTAATGCCAGTTTGGTTCCTTAGCAAAAGGGTGATCCTCACTAAGTTGACTGAGCTCTATGAGATCTAATTTCTTCATTTAACAAAATGGAATCCTCAATGAAAGTAAGAAATGGGCACAATGAGGAACATAGACATCCTGTACTGAAATCAGATGGATTTGGTTGGTCAGATAAAAAGATAGGAAAGAGAAGTAATAAATTACTAATTATTGTCTTTTATGGCTAAAAAATCTTGCCATACGATGCAAAGGGAAATGTGTCATATAAAGACAAATGTACAATTTCACTCTTTTGTGGGCTACTAAGACAAAAAGCAAACAAAACAAAAACAAATGCTAAGACTCTGATGACAGAGTGGGGACCAGCAGGAAGGACAGAGAAAGTCACAGCAAGAAGTTTCTCAAGTGGGAGATAAGCATAAGGTCTATTGTTTCAGTAGAAACTGACCTATACCTTTATATCAAGGGGACAACAGTGAATGCAGGGATTAGGATAAATGGAAGACTTTATGCCATGTCTTAAAGGAAACTGCTAGGTGCAAGGCTGGAAAACCAGTCCACTGTTGGAGATTTTCATTCTTTTAAAAGAGAACCCAGAACTAGATATTTTGTATGACATAACTTGATTTTTAAAAACTGATACAATTTTTTATAACACTGTAAGGACCAAACAGCCACGTCTATGGGTCAATCCAAGATTGTAGTTGCTGATTTTGACTTTGTGATAAAAATGTCCTAAGAACTTGGGAGAAGTTGGAGGAACAGACTTGTGAAATACCCACTATGAAGCTGCATCTGTCTTTAGATGGTCAAGGAGGTGGTTCTCACCTTTGTACAAGGGAAATAGCACCTACACTGATGTTGGCAGCATTTAGTTCTTAAGCCTTCTCGCCTGGCTTGGGTTCATGCCCAGACACCTAAGCCAATCTCTGCAGGGGCCATAAGGATGATTCCTAACACATTGGAGGTAACAACTGTAAAGTGCATATCACAGCACCTGGACCTAGAAGACATCCATAAACATTTGCTTTCACACCTCCACTACTTTGCTGCCTTTCTTCCTCTCCCACTCTCCCCTTGCCTTTGACATGTCATCTCCTCCAGGAGAGCTTGGTCAATGTGTTTGACAACCACTGATATTATCTTTAGAGCTTTTGAATATATGATTTAAACATTTATTGAGCATCATCTTCTCCATCCAGAAACCAGCAAGAGATTCTGACAGTGTAGTGCTAAAGCAAAATAGGTATATAAAACACTAATTTGGCATGATCTATACAAATGTAAAATGCACATCCTCTTTGACAAAAGAATTCATCTAGGAATTTATCCTATAGATAGGTTCATACATTCACTCAGAGACAGATGGATTGGGAATGCTGGGTGCCCCATGATTTGTATGTGTGTGATGTCAAAAATTGAGAACCTAAATATTTATCAAAAAAGGAGTATGTGGGGCCTCCCCGGTGGCACAGCGGTTGAGCGCTGGGTTGCGAAGCTGCCCGCAGCCTCTGCGACGCCGGTTCGATCCCCAGCTGCTCCCAGACCACCAGAGGAGGGTCCCACATGGCGCGCAGACCCCTTCTGCCGCCCGCTGCTCCCTTCAGCAGTGTACTTCGGTCCTTCTGCCTGTTCTGCTCCCCGCTCTGGCTCTGGTGAATTCTCTCACCCTCCTGCACTTCTGACTGTACCCAGTGCTTGTATAAATAAATAAATAAATCTTTTAAAATAAAAAGGAGTATGTGTTTAAACAGGATCCTCTAAAACAGTATTTAATAGGGGTGATTATGTACCCCTGGGAACATTTGGAAATTTCTGGGGATATTTTTTCATTTTCAGAACTAGAGAGGCACTTCTGATATCTAGGGCCTGTAGATAGGAGATGCTGCTAACCAGCCTCCAGCGCACATGATGTCCATCCACAAAGACTTATCAGATCTACAATAGCTACAAAGCCAAGACTGAGAAATCCTGGCTCTACAGCACTAAGGAAAATGAGAGTGTTCTGCATGTGCTGACAAGGAGTGATTTTGAAGACACATGGTTAGGAGAATTAAGGCACCAGCCATTCCCACATGTGTACCCACATCCTATATACTGAAACTATTATGCATATATACATGCTGATATATTCAGAGAGTATTTCTGGGGAAATATATTTTAAAATTTTCCAACAATGGTTGTTTTCTGGAGAGAAGTCAGGGAATTAGAAATCCACAGGACAGGTGAGAACAGCTCTTTATTTTATACACTTTCTACTGTTCGTAGATTTTAGCAATTCAACTTAGTTCATTTTCAGTTGGAAAATAGATTTTGCAGTTGTTAACTAAAATAGGATAGTGGCTAATGTGTCTCTTTTTCTATTCCCTTCAAAAAGGCATCCTCAACTTAGGATGTCACAGCTCTTATCTAAATGGAAGAGTTTAGCTACCAGTAAATTTTACTTTAATAAAAACCTAATCAAAATATAAACTTGGCTGGGAAGATTTGATTTAAACCTTATTTTTATTTTTAAAATTGTATTATGTCATAATCAAGTGTCTCATGTATAGTGAGATTTTTAGGTTTGGGGTATATCCTGGAATCAGGAAGGCATTTGTGGAATTGCTGAAATGATGTTATGAAACTTCTACTAGCTCTTGGGTGGAATCTTAACAATTTTCTTAACAATTTTCTTTATCCTCTTTACCTTCATCCCAGAGCATTCATGAAACTTTACAACAGATTAGTTCAGTGAGGTTTAGATCTTTCCTTGACAGAGGATGCGGGTGATGTCTGTATAAACCCATTTGTGAACTGAAAATAACAAGTCAAAAGCATGTGGGATGTAACTGACCTGCACAACAGCAAGCTTAGCTTTGCCCACCTTATACATGCTCGGAACATACATTAGCCTACAAATGGGCAAAATCACCTGACCGAAGCCTATTTTATAACCAAGTGTTGAATATCTCATGTAATGGATTGAATACTGTGCTAAACATGAAAATCCAGTCAGCAGAGCATCAGAGATTTTTCCCTCTTGATGCTGTGGCTGACTGGAAACTGTGGCTCACTGCTGTTATCCCCCATCATAAGAAGGTATTCTACTGAATAAAGCTAGCCCAAGAAAAAATCAAAATTCAAAGTATAATTTCCATTTGAGTGTGTATACTTTTGCACTGTGTTAAGTAAAAAATGAAGAGGGGGCAAAACAAACCATCATTTGTCAGGAGCAGTCTACAGACCACAAGAGCAACGAAATTGCAACTTGGTGGTTTGATTTTGGGGGTTCATCATTTTTTCCAATTGAACCTAAAAGTAAAAACTTCATTTTTAATTTCAAGAATCAGTCATGGTAGCTTCTCGTTAACTGATGGTCACTCAACGTGACAAGAAACAAAAAAATGTAAGTCCGATTCTAATTCAAAAGGAAAGAACCAAACATACAGAAAATACATAATCCTGGAATCCTCTATGTCAAACAAATATACAATTTGGGACTGGTCTATTTATACAGTTATAAAAGACAGAAAATACCCAAATGTGGGGTGGAGGCTTGTATGAGAGATAGTAAATTATGTCAACATATAAAGGGTTATATGATTCTATCAGCATTTATGTCATGCATATTTAGAATCTTCCAAGGGAGTAAATACTTTTTTAATATGCTTCCTCTTTACTATGTAAAATAGTCTTTTATAGATTGGCCTCTTGGTTCTATCAGCCTTCCAATCAAGCATCCAATTGTAATCCTGGCGCCCTCCCTCAAATCAGCTTTCACTAGTTGTATATTAAATATACAGCCAATACTGTATAGTTATGAGCTCCATCTGCAGACTCTGATATTTTCAATGGCCCTAGGAAGATTTCCTTTGGGTACTTTGAGCAGAGACAAAATAGGCAATCGACTATCCTGAAGCAATTATAAAGCTGGGTTGTTCAATTTTGTATGGTGAGAATTCATTTGCCTTCCTCCTAACCTAACATCAGTGAATATAAATGCAATAAAAACTATAGGCTCAGACTCAACCCTGGCATCACATATCAGAACATTGTATCTTATCAGAAACATTTCTCAGGTGAAATAAGCTGCGGGTAGTAACAGAAGTGCTTCAGCCATAAATGTGATTGCCATAAAAAAATAACATTGACAAAAGGTCTACCACTTAAAGAGTCAAAAAAGCCATCAAACATGCTCTCCAAAAACAAATTCTCTGTTTCTGGGAGTGAATCCCCAAATAAAATACTTTTCCAGTGAGCCAAATACTAGGGATAACAAAAGTGTAATTACTTACCTCGTGTGACCGCTACCGTGGCCTCGGATTGGTGTCCTATAATGAAGGACAGTAAAAGCTTCTGAGCTAGCCACTACCCTTTGCCAACGCCAGTGCAATCTTTCTAAACAACAGTGTCATCTGGTCACTCTCCAGCTTAAAGCTCTTTCCAGAGATCCTCAGAGTACAGTCTTGGGAGACAGTCATCAGAGAAGAAAACAAGACGTCTTGATCTACCCCAGCTGGTTTTTCTAGCTTCCTCCCATCATTCCGCCACACTCACCTTTAAAGCAGCAGGATCTAAATATCTGCAGTTCCCTGGGTGTTCTGATACTTGATGCTTGGAGTCAGAACCAGCGGTCAGAACCAGCGGGAGGAGTGGAAGGCATTTGCCTCAGGTGTGAAATTTAAGAGGATGCCTAAAAAATCAGTAATCAAGATAATTAATGCTTTAAGGCACTGTTTTTGAAAACTTTTAAAATCAAAAAATGTTGAAAATACATAATAAATAAAATATCAAAGTTTTATAAATATATCATCATATCATTGTAAAAGATAGAGATTGCATGTATCTGCTGATAATTATCCATCTTGCTTTCCCTATCCTATATTTGTTATTCCTATTAATCTTATTATCCTTCAAGAAATAGCTCTTCTAGGAAACATTCTGATTTTTCCCTTTCCAGAAATAACCAGGACTCCTTCATTGTTCCTAACACATGTTCTATGTTTGAACTTATAACCCTATTTGTGTGTGTGTTTGTTAACTTATTTATCTCTGCTACCACTTGCATTAGAAAATTCTGGAATCCTTTCACATGTAGCTGTGAAGACACTATCCTTATTCTACCCTATGTCTATGTCATGTAGTATATGGTGATTAAGAAGCAAAAATGATTGTGCATGATTCCTCTTCTTAGTGTTAATCCCATGACTGAGAAATATCACCTGGCTAAGCTAAGGGATCTATTCCAATAGAGTAGGTTACATTATGACTCAAGAGAAGTGTTTTGAAAACATAGTTAAGGAGTCACTTCAGTTGTATTTAATCAAAAGCAGATTATCTTGGATAGGGTTGAGTTAACAAGTGGAAAGTCCTTTAAAAGGGCTAATGCTTCCACTGAGATCAGAGACTATGTTACTGGCTTTGAGGAACAAGTTTCCATGAGGTCTAAAAGTGTACGGAAAATGAGTTCTGCCAATAAAACTGAGTGAGCTTGGAAGGGAAGCCCTAAGCTCAGGTGAGATCAGAGCCCCTGTCAGTATCTTGACTGTGACTTTGTAGGCCTCTGAGTAGAGGGCCAGGCTAGTTTGTGTTCAGAATCCTGATCCACAGAAACCGTTCTAAGTTGCTAAATGAGTGCACAATGTGTTGAACAAACATAGAAAACTAGCACAGAGACTATAATAAACCCTTAGTGAATTCCCTGCGTATAATTCATCATTTATCTGTTATATCACATCTAAATAAATCTTTCTGAAGAAGAGCTAAATTGTATTACTCTCTGCTCAGAGAACTCCAATAGCTCATTATTTATCATGGAATAAAAAATATTCTCAGTGATCTTCCAACCTGCCTCTCAAAGTCTACCTCCCACTTATCTATGAAATACTTATTTCAGACAAACAATCCCCTCTCCTGAAACATCTTCTAAACAATTCTTACATAATTATAGATTATCAATCTATATTTTTGATATATCTAATAATGATGTTTTCATGTTTGATGGCAATTTCCCCCTGTACTTCACATCTCAACACAATTCTTACCCTCTTTTTATAACTGTTTGCAAACACTCATTTCTAAATATAATATAAGGTCTTGCAGTCAAAGTTGGACAAAATAAAAATCATTTATTTCCCCATCCTCTCTAGTAAAACCAACTGAAAATAACAACAGAAGAGAGTGATAACAACTTCTGGAATGTGAATAGAACATAACCTGGCAATACCTAAACTATAAACATTCCCAAATTTTGTGAAATATGACCACACTGAAGGAAGCCTTTGTGAACAGTTACCTTGCAGAACTTGGAAAGCTAGTAGAGATGACCATAGTTGGATGCTTATTCTGAGGTGTGAATTCATTAATTTTGTGGCTCTGTGAGTCTTGATATTTTTTTTCCAAAAAAATCACAGCCACAGAGAACAGGGGCTGAATGCAGACAAGCACATAAACTGATTTTTCAAGAAACTGATGACTACTATGGCAAAGTAGACAAAATAAGAGTTGGCAGTCATATCTGAATGTGTTGATCTTGCCAGTTAATGAAACAAAAAAGTTAGCTCACTAAATCCTAGTCATAGTTATGCTAAATGAGGATTTGCTGTGTGGGGTTGGCAGACCTTCTGCTGACACAAATGGAAGCATGTTACTGGGCCATGTACTGGAGTTGACACCTAAATCCACTCCACCTGCTGTTTAGCATCTTCCCTTAATATCAGAACCTACACTGCTTCTCTTTAAAAAATTTCTGGCTCACAAAGAATGGCCCACATTTTACAAAATGCTACAAAAGTAGCCAACAAAGACAATCTGTGGGTGGGGTGGGAAAGAGAATCAAAGATTACAACATACACATAATTACTATCCCGGAAGGAGTAAAAAAGTAAAAATAAGAAAAATAAAATAAAATACGTAACAAAAGGAAAAAAAAAATGCAAGACCTGAATCTGGAAAATGTGGTTGGGAAAAACATACAGAGAAAATACAAATAAAAAATAATGACAATAAAAATGTTATCTAATTAAAATATTCAATTTATATATGAAAGGGGGAACTCAGGCTAACTTCGGACTTCTAAGAAGTTTTAAATTTATTGTAAAATATCTGAAAAGCAAAATCCATATAATCCTTAGGTTAAGAAAGTGTGAACAAAAGTTTTTACACAAACTTAAAGAACTCTTTGATACTGTGTCTTTGAGATTTTACTGAAAATAAAAAAAAAGGGTGGTGACTCTTCCATAAACCAATTAATGGAGCGACTAAGCCTGGAAATAGAAATGGGTAGTAAATCGATGAAATTGAATAAATAAGAATAGGAATTATGGGAACTCTGAATACAATCTACATGTTATTAATCTTGGCAATGTAGAATTATTATATAGCAAATACAAACCCCAAGATGAAATGGAGAAATTAGATTGGAGGAATTTTATATGTTGTATCTCTCTTTTTTTTTAAAGATATATTTATTTATTTATTTATTTATTTTTAAGGTTTATTCATCTATTTATTTACACAAGCACTGGGTAGAGTCAGAAGTGCAGGAGGGCGAGAGAATCCACCAGAGCCAGAGAGGGAAGCAGAACAGGCAGGAGGACCAAAGTACACTGCTGAGGGGAGCAGTGGGCACAGCAGGAGAGGTCTGTGTGCCATGTGGAACACTCACCTGGCCGGGGATCGAACCAGCGCTGCAGAGGTTGTGGGCAGCCTCGCAGCCCAGCACTCAATGGCTGAGCCACTGGAGAGGCCCATATCTCTCTTTTTTTAATAACTAGAAATTAATTTAATATCTAAGTCAATTAATGAAGTTTTAAAATGTTTAAAATAATTACTTCCAAGGTTGAAGTAATCAGTATAAAAAGATAAATAGAAACAGAATCAAACCAACCCTGAAGTTAGTGTGGAGAAAGTAGACATGAGAGATAGGGAAATAGGACTAGGACTCTGGGGGAGAAGGGAGGTAGAATGGCTATTTTGATAATGTTAATTCTTCCAATCCATGAGCAGGGGATGTCTTTCCATTTCTTTGTGTCGTCTTCTATTTCTTTTAACAGTGTTTTATAGTTTTATTTGTATAGGTCCTTTGCCTCTTTTGTTAGATTTATTCCCAAGTGTTTTATTTTTTTTTGTTTCAATAATAAAAGGGATTTTTTTTTTATTTCTTCTTCAGATTTATTGTTTGTGTATAGGAAGGCTACTGATTTTTGTGTGTTGATTTTGTATCCTGCCACTTTACTAAACTTATTGATTAGTTGAATTAGTTTTTCTGTGGAGTTTTTGGGGTTCTCTATGTATGTTATCATATCATCTGCAAATAGTGATAGTTTAACTTCTTCTTTTCCTATTTGGATTCCTTGTATGTCTTTCTCTTGTCTTATTGCCCTGGCTAGGACTTCCAGTATTATATTGAAAAGCAGTGGTGAGAGTGGACATACTTGTCTTGTTCCAGATCTCAATGGAAATGCTTTCAGCTTTACACCATTGAGAATGATACTGGCTGTTGGCTTGTCATACATGGCCTTTATGATGCTGAGGTATGTTCCTTGTATCTCAAGAATTTCAAGGACTTTTATCATGAATGGGTGTTGTACTTTGTTGAAAGCTTTCTAAGAATCTTTTTGATATTATCATATGGTTTTTATATCTTTTTGTTGATGTGTTGGATGAAATTCATATGGAATCACCAAAAACCCCGAATAGCCAAAGCTCTCCTGAAAAAAAAAGAAGGGAATGGGGGCATCACACTCCCAGACTTCAAACTATACTACAAAGCCATAATCATCAAAACTGCATGGTACTGGAACAAGAACAGACACACAGACCAATGGAATCAAATAGAAAATCCAGAAATAAACCCACAGATTTATGGTCAACTACTATTTGACAAAGGAGCAAAGAAAATGCACTGTAGCAAAGAAAGTTTGTTCAATAAATGGTGCTGGGAAAACTGGGTCACTACCTGCAAAAGAATGAAGCTTGACCACTACCTCACACCATGCACAAAAAACAACTCAAAATGGATTAAAGAACTAGACATAAGACCTGAAACCATAAAATACATAGAAGAAAATATAGGCGAAACACTACATGATTTGCACATCAAAGACATCTTTACAGATAATCACCCAAAGCAGTGATAGTGAAGGCAAAGATAAACAGCTGGGACTACATAAAATTAAAGAGCTTCTGCACAGCAAAAGAGACAATAACCAAAACAAAGAGAAACCCCACCAACTGGGAGAACATTTTTGCACACAACACTAATGATAAAGGACTGATCACAAAAATCTACAAAGAGCTGATGAGACTCAACAAAAACAAAGAAAATAATCCAGTCAAAAAATGGGCAGAAGAGCTAAAAAGAAATTTCTCCAAAGAGGAAATGCAAATGGCCAACAGGCATATGAAAAAATGTTCAACATCACTTGTAATCAGGGAAATGCAAATCAAAACTACCATGAGATACCATCTTACACCAGTGAGAATGGCACATATTAAAAAATAAACTAGCAATAACAAATGTTGGCGAGGTTGTGGAGAAAAAGGAACTCTCCTGCACTGCTGGTGGGAGTGCAAACTGGTCCAACCACTATGGAGAGCTGTGTGGAGATTTCTGGACCTACTAAACATAGAGCTTTCATATGATCCAGCAATTCCACTCCTAGGTATTTACCCAAAGGACGCAGAAACAGTAATTCCAAAGGGCACCTGCACCCCTATGTTTATAGCAGCACTATTTACAATAGCTTAGCACTGGAAGCAACCCAAATACCCAAAAATAGATGACTGGATCAAGAAGATGTGGTACATATACACCATGGAATATTACTCAGCAATCCAAAAAGATAAACACATACAGTTTGCAGCAACATGGATGGAGCTAGAAGGGATCATGATTAGCGAAATAAGTCAGAAAGAAAAAGAAAAATATCAGATGGTCTCACTCATAGCAGGAAGTTAGAAACCTAAATAAGAGACCAGGAAAAAGACTAATCAATACAAAGTAAAAATCAAAAGCAACAAGCCACTATAAACCAGAGCCACACTACGAGGGGAGAGGGGGTGAGGGGTGAGGAAAGGAAGGACTAGAGTTAAAATAAGGGGGGGGGGGAGATGCAATTGTATGGGGAATATAACCAAAACAAAAATGCATACATTGTGCAAAGATGAAAAAAGAGGTAAGAATTAAATAAAATAAAATATTTAAATAAAAAATAAAGGGGAGATTTTTTTTTAAGATTTACTTATTTATTCATACAAGAACTTGGGTATAGGCCAGAGGTGTGGGGGGTGAGAGGATTCACCAGAGACAGAGTGGGGAACAGAACAGGCAGATTGACTGAAATACACTGCTGAGGGGAGCAGCGGGATGTATCTTTTACCTCAATAATGAGAAAAGATAATTTACTAGCTACCTCATCTTTTGGATAACAATTCAAAAGTTCTAAACAATTCTGTAGATGACAATTCTAAAGTTATATGTAAAAAGAAATTTCAATCTAATATATAAAAATGTAAAGGCAATCTTTAGAAATACTGAAAACCTACAAAATAGTAAAAGGCTGGAGGATAACACATAAGCACAGCAATTAGTGATCATTTTGGAGAATTGTTAAGAGACTAAAAGCAAAGGTGGGTCTCCCTGGTGGAGCAGGGGTTAAGCACCGCACTATGAAGCAATCCGAATACTCTACAGCATGAGTTCGATCCCCTCCCGGCCAGGGAGCCACCCACATGGCACAGAAGACCTCTCCTGTCTCACCTGCTGCTCCCCTCAGCAGTGTATTTCAGTCAGTCTGCCTGTTCTGTTCCCCATTCTGTCTCTGGTGAAATCTGTCACCCCCTGCATCTCTGGCCAACTCTTGTATGCATAAATAAATCTTTAGAAAATAACAAAAGCAAATGTGATTCATATGCTCTTATGTAAAAATATGTGATTGCCATGTTCACATTTTGGAATGTGCACACTCATATATGTAGAACATTCCTACATGTATTTTTAAATAGTAGTCAATGGTAGTTATATCCTGGAAGGCTTAATTAAAAGAAAATATACTTTTATTTTGTGAGTTTCTTATCCGTTTGCCCATTTACTAGGTACTGGTATTTATTTTTAAATCAATGATAAGAGATACACATTTATTCTATATAATAATATCTATATAATAAATTCTGTAAGTATACAGTACAACCTCTCCCTATGTTAATATTGTATGACCTATAGCTATCTTCAAAGAAGTATAGATCATTTATATACTCATATTTCTTTTATTTTGAGAAAAAGGGAAATGCATGGAAATCAATACAATGATCATCTCAATGTGTTTTCCTTAAGTCTTTTCTCATAAGCATATACTCACAGTTTTTATTGTATTTTACACAGACTTGGTTAAATAGCTTTTAAAAATTATCATATCTCATATATGACTAATACATATTCAACACATAAAGGATACAGTGAGTAGTGATCAATGGAAGACATTCTAACTAAGCTTTTATGACATGAGGCTAATGATAAGATTTGCTACTAGGTGTTAAGTATGTCCATGGTACTTCATGCATATCTGCTGGTATATGAAGTCTTTCTTTCAGAACTCCCAAGTCTCTTAGGTGTTTTTTCCTAAAGTTAGTCCCCTTGAGAATGTTAAAGACATTACACAGATTTTTTATTTCCATCTCTTCTAACACAGACCATTTTTCTTCTCCTTTAAGAAGGAAAGGCCTAGCTCTCAGCAACTCTAGAATCTGCCTCTGGTGAAATACCCAGGGGTATAGAAACCTCTATGACACCAACAGCTGGACACATGTTGGTGGAGATGCTGCAAAAACCAAATGCCTCTAATGACAAGGCGACAAATCTTTTTTCGAAGTCAGGTGGTTTCCAATGCTTTACTTTCAGCAAAAGTGAAGAGGGCCTAATCAAGTTGTCAGCTAATAGATAAAAATAATTTATGATGCTACATGAATACGTGAGTTCTGGCATATATCTCTGAAGATCAAAGAATTGAGTGACATTTCTCCTTCCATTCCCATCCACTTATTTATGTGAATATGATTTCTCAGCACTTACATCTATAAAAACCAAAAATAGGAGCAGAATTTATACAGCAACTACGTGATTCTAGCAATAAGAAATATTCACCACAAGATATATGAGCCAATGAAAGAATAAAATGGCACCTCTTACATTAAGAGATGAATTTCCAATAAGCTAGTAGTTTTATACTTAATAATTATCAAATCTGAATTATTCCAAAATATGCTGTTTTGATCAATTTTATACCATGACAACTACAACAACTTAATGTGGATGACAATTTTAACATAAATTATCTTATGGTTACAGGAAACACTTTGAAATTAAATGTTAATATATTTAATTGTATATATACATATATATGTTTGTGTGTGTGTGTGTGTGTGTGTGTATATATATATATATAAATATAATATTAAGGTATAAAGTCCCACCAAACAAAAAAAATCACATGCAATTGGGATAAATTTTTTTGAAGGAAATAGACTTCACAATTTGAAGAACAGTAAGAACATTATTTTATCTAAAACCTGCCTTATATTTTAAATGATTGGCATGCATTTATTACTATGTTATTTACACTTCATTAGAAAACTGTCATCTGTGATCTAACAGTTTAATTTTAAACTTTAGTATTCCCACTATGCAGGAAATGGCATCTTTGAAAGTATTTAAATACATACTGAAAAATACTCTCTTCCTTCAACTTCAACTGAACTGAAAAGTGTACAAATAAAAGTGTATAATTTTACTAAATTATTTTAGAAATGCTCAAAAATGATTCAAGTATACTTTGGAAGCTATCATAATTTAACTTTATGCTTTATCATATATTTTTTTACCAAGTGATATGTGCAATGAACAATTTCACTTGACACTTGAGCTACACTTCATACATGAGATACATCCCATGAGTGAAAATCACCTCAACCTGACATCATTCAGTGTTCTCAAACCATCCCTGACCTCCACCAAAATAATAGAATCAAAAAGCATGTATCTAACAAATATGACTAATAAATGTTTAAAGTTTTCAGCGGGCACTGTCAGGTTTCTCCTTTAGCACAAAGGATATTCAGGTGAGACCAGTGAGCTCAAGGCAGGTGTCACACCAGAAATCTTTTCTGCCAAGACCTGACTTCTGATGGTCTAACCACTGAACTCCTGCTGTTCACAGGCATGGCTGTACCAGATGGTCATATGGATTCCCAGAGTATGCTACATACAGAAGGAAAATGTTACTCTCTTGATTGACGCCTTTTTAGTTGAAACTTTCACATATTGAATTTTTTTTTCACATGAGACATTTCAGTTGTTATTTTAAATATCTATTATTTTTATTGAAGTCACATTGTATTATAACATTATATAAATTCCAGGCCCTCATCATTAAGAATAAGCACATATGTATTATACATTAAAGGTACAACTTAATTCCAAACTTTAAAGTTTTCATTTTAAAATTATCCTGAGGACTTCTGATTTTCCATGTTTGTGGGTTATTTAGACTTTATACTAAGGAATTTTTTTTTCTGGAATCAAAGATTGTATAAAATGGTAATTATTTTGATTTAAAAATATGAATTTAAATGTAATATGGAAGATTGATATACACCTCGGCATGAGCAGGTTGTGCCATGTGTATCTACTCAAGATAAAATGTTCCTTTATGAATACATTCCCTTCACATAATTGAAAATGTATCTCAGAGTTGAATAGAAAGTTCTACCAGGATATAACTTCCTGGAACCATGGTTGCCTTACATACTTGCCAGATTGGAAAAAAGTTATCTGCATCATAACACACCAGAACTTGATTGTTCTACCCTTTTCTAAAATATAGTTATTAAAAATGTAATTATAACCAGGAAATCCCATATAAAACGATAGTGAGTTTTAATGCCGAATTTAAAAGATGCTCTAAAAAATAATGATGTTACTTATTTCCACTTAACATCCATGTATATAATTTGAGTTCTCTACCTTCACAATGTAAAATAGCATCAATGCTTTCAACTAAACTCTGTGCACATAAAATGTATGCAGCAAAGTTCAAGGTATTATGTATTCAAAATGAACAAAAAAATAATCTCTGCCTTAAAGAATTCATAGTCTGTAAGAGAGATAAATTTATACATTGTAAATTTATCATTGTAACTTTTAAATTTATAATTATAAATTGTAAAATGTAAGTTTACAGATTATAGTGCATTAAAAGTTCTACTGAAAAGAATAATAATCATCCCCTACTATTTGATTCTATTCCTTCAAAATAGTAGTTATAGTGCCAAGCATGTGACTTCTTAATTATCTCTTCCTAACAGTCCCCCAAAGTAGATCTTAATATCTACTTCAAATGAAGTAGAGGGGGTAGAAATTGTAGTCAATTTTACCTAATGAATATATGATTATGGCATAAGAGATAATAAAGCATGTAAAATGTAAAGTATTGCTACTGACATATTTTAAGAGTTTATAAATGGCAGGAATTAATAGATACACTAGGAACACAATTGTAAGCCAATCAAAAGTGATACATGGAAGTTAAAGGGCATGATTAGGAAAGGTATTCTAAATAAAGCGATACCTACATAGGAACTGAATTTTGGAGGGAGGGCCATAGTGATAAGATTTTTTAAAATATCTTCATTAAGTTAATGTTGGTTTACATCATTGTCTGCATGAAAGACTTGTAGGATCCTCCCTTTCAGGCATTGTTGCCATGGTGTGCCCTCCACCAAAGAATCCATCACCCAACACCATGGACCCTTGCGCTCTCCCCACTCTTAATTCCTGTCCTTTCCTTTCTGGTTGACCCATCCCACAGTCAACATTCAAGGGTTCGTTTTTTGGTTTGTCTTTACCTGATTCTTTGTTTTGTTTTTCTGTATTCCACATATCAGTGACACCCTCTGATATTTGCATTTTTCAGATAGATACCAGGAGTGGAACTGCTAGGTCATGCGGCAGATCTTCGGAGAAATCTTCATTTTGTCTTCCATGGGGTTGAGCTACTTTACATTCACACCAAAATTTTAGGAGGATTATTTTAGCTCCACATGCTCTTCAGTTTTTATTATTTCTGGTCTTTTTTGATATTATAGACCACTGCTACAGGTGTGAGTGACATTTCATTGTGGTTTTTTGATTTACATTTCTCTGATGATATGTGATGATGAACAATTTTTCATGTTCCTGTGACCACAAATGTTGTAAATGATGTTAAAAAAATAAATACCTTATTAAAAGAGGCATAAAATATGGGCTTCTAAAAATCTGAGCAATAGTCAAACAACTCTTTTTTTAACCCATCTATGAAATAGGGATGAGAATGACTTTCTTAAACTCATAAGGATATATTAAGTATCATAAGAAAGAAATTGATGTGAAAGTCTGGGAAATTAAAGGCATCAACTCATTGACTTTATTATTAGTAAATGGCTATTAACTTCATCATTTTTGATATCTGCATCATTATCATATGATATTAATGCTGATTACTGATAACTAGGTGTCAGCAAACATTGGTGACCCTCTTGAAAATCATGATATAATGTTTTAGTACAAGTTCATATTCTGAAGTTTCTATGTTATTAAGAAAACAGTCAACATCAACTCATACTAAAATACTTAAAAAAACAAAAACAAAACTGTCAATCCCTAGTTCCAGTTAACCTAGATTTGAGGTGGAGCTTCAGGAAAATTGTTCAACTTCTATAGGCCTCAGTTCCCCCAATCATAAAACAACTAATTAGTGAGCAAAATGACTAATTGTGGGAAATGAAGTTGGTAATCATGGACAATCTGCAAGCTCAGGACTATTAATTCTAATAAACCACAAAGGTCACTAACTTACATCTTTCTCCCTTGAGAGATTCAGGACCTGGAGTCCTTTGGTGGAAGTTTCTATTAAGTCCCCTGAAATGAGCTCAAAATGTCTCTGGGAACTGGGGTGAAGGAACCCAAAGATGCCCCATTTTGTAGGTGTCCTACCAGGGTAATAATACATTCCAAACTTCTTTTTATGTAAACCCTTGGTAATTCATGACGGATGCTTGAAAAGCAATGGTCAATATAAAAAAAGTGTCCTCTTTCAGTAGTGATTTCCCCTTTTACCACTAAAGCTTAATATCACTGTAACAGTGAGTCAGTGCTCATGAAGCCCCATTAATCATCTGGACCCAGGCAGCCCCCAGGGGTCTTGCTCTCAGGTAGCTTCCTTCACTCTAATGCCCAATTCATCCTCTGGAAACACTTTCAAACAAATCACTGCCCTGCTTTAAGGCCCTTAGTCCTAAGTCACTGGTGGATTTCCAGAGACTTTAAAAAATCAAGCAAACAATCTTAGCTGCCATCCAAGTTTCTCCTCCTCTCGATGTAGCTGTATCTTCTGGTGCTCTTCGTCAGCATCACCACACTTCTGTCAAGCTAATCTGAAATTGTTTCTTCACGCCTCACCCCATGCTGTTGTGGATGCAGACACTTCTGGACATTTTATTTTCAGCTAAATAAAACACTTTCTCCCCAACCCTCCATAAAACTGACCCTTACTGCTCCCTTGGCCTGGAATTGCCTTCTGACATTCATTCACTCAACACGTGCTTATTGAGTAGTTACCCTCTATCAGGCCTTAGTTACCAATCAGTAGAGAGAACAGAGAAGTTTCTGAACTTATGAAGCTTAAATATTACTGAAGAGAGATAAGCAATGAACAAACCTAACTGAATATGTCCTGAGGTGATAATACTATGAAGAGAAATAATGTGAGGTAAGGAGTGTGGCCAAGAATGATGAGTTGGGGAATGTGTGTTATATGCGTGTGGTGGCCATGGAGGGTGTAGCTGTACAACTGAGAACTTAGGGGAGACCTGAATCAATGAGAAAAAAGTCCAAGTGTATAGCTGAGGAGTTAGGGCATTGGAGAGGGGGTTTCAGGTAAAGAAAATAGCAAGGAAATGACCCATGTTATTTGAGGAAAAGCTTGGCTACTCAGAAGCTGGAAGTACTGGGCCTCCCTGGTGGCACAAAAGGGTTAAGACATAGCAATGTGAAGCAATCCGCAACTGCTGCAGCAAGAGTTCAATCCCCAGTCAGGGAGGTGACCCACATGGCGCAGCAGACCTCTCCTGTCTCACCTGCTGCTCCTCTCAGCAGTGTATTTCAGTAGATCTGCCTGTTCTGTTCCCCACCCTGTCTCTGGTGAATCCTCTCACCCTCTGCACCTCTGGCCTGTACCCTAGTTCTTGTATGCATAAATAAATATTTATTTAAAAACAAGAAGCTGGAGGTATTACCAGAGGGGCAAAGAGTACCTGGGGCGTGGGCATCTCAGGCAAGGAAACAGGCGCAGAGGCAATGGTGGGGACTGAAGTGTGTAGTACCTAATAGCTGTTTTGTTTTGTTTTGTTTTGTTTTGTTGTTTTGTTGTCTTGTTTTGTTTTCCCACAGCTGGGAAGATATTAGTGAGTGTCTGGGGGAGAAGTACCATCTTTTGACTGAGTATTTAAACAGGCCCTTTAATCTTTTCTTCTCTACTCAGTGAGACCACAGCACTGTGCTGGCAGGTGCCAGCTGTCTCCTCCCTGCGCCACAACCCAGAAAGCACATTCGTGTAGAAAGCCTGGACAATCACAGATCTGGCATCCTTGGTTTCCCTCCTCTGCTGTTTTCTAATGCTCTGTACAGTTTGACCCACTTCCTTGTTGATTACAGCAGGAGGGAAAGTTCACTACCAATTAAGAAGATGCTCCAAATGATTTGCTTTCGAAAATTATTCTCTTTATAGTTTCAGTGCTTATAATTTCTTTGTTGTCTGTTTTAAAGTGTTGGGAAGAATATGCGTAAATTGTTCAGCTAATCTGCAAAATGATCATCTCCAGAGAAGTCTGGTTAAAAACTTATTTTTTCTTTCTCCTTGTGCTAGGGAGAGGTGCATCTGATCACGTTTTGGATCTGCCTGTTTCTAGATTGTCTTGTATGTGGCACCTGCTCTCAGAAAGGCCTCCCTCAGCTTTCCTTGCTTAGTGCTGATGCTAAAATGACTTGCAGAAAGCAAACCCTCAAGTGGGCGCAGTATCCTCTTCCCTGTTATTTTTGTTTCATTTCACATATAGTATTCTTAAAATAAATTGGTTTATAAAAGCAATACAAACTACTAGATGATAGATAAATGCCAAGTCTAATGCCACTAATTAACTCAGCCCACAAATCCCACTCTTTATACTCATCCCCACACATACGCATTCTGATTTCCTCTATTAGCTTTCGACTTGCTTCCCTCAAGCTACACACTATTCTACCTTTAAAGTTAAATACACATCCTAGGCCCATCAGAAAGATTTGTCAATTACTAACATCTCCTGGCATGTATGGCCAAGGACATGCATTGATCCTTAGTCATAGTCTCTACTACGAGTTCAGTTATCACATAAATCAATAGCTGTCTACTAACCTATCAGCTCCTTGGAGTGTTTTATCTGTTCTGTTTTTTGTGTTCTTCACATTTCTAAAAATTAGGAATTCCAAGTATATATCTAACAAATTGATACATGTTGTTACATGTAATTACATGGATCAATTGTTCACAACATTTTTCAAAAGAGAAGATACCATTTGGAAAATTTAGGCAGAGGACATGAATCAACATTTGCAAGAAGATATATAAATGACCAATAAACCTGCAAACCATTTAGCTTTAATGGTAATAAAAGAAATAAAAATCAAAATTTCAGGGATATATATATATATATGTAAATACAATTCATAAAATTGGCAAATATTTTTATGTAATAATATTCAGTACTGAAGAAAACTACAAGAAAGGACATCCTTCAACTGCTAGAGGGAGTAAAATTAGCACAACCTTTCTGAAAGACAATTATCCATAGGTACAATGGGTTTCAAACTATTCATAACTTTTTTTTTATTTTTTTTTAGATAATAAATTTTATTGTTATATTCCCCATACAATTGCAGCCCCCCCATTCTGACCCCAATCCCTCGCCTCCCGCCCCCGCCCCACTAAAAGTGTCTCTGGTTCATAGTTTTTTGTTGATTTTGATTTTCACTTTCTTATAATTATTCATTTTCCTGGTCCCTTATTTAAGTTTTCTAGATTCCTGCTATGAGTGAGACCATCCGGTATTTTTCTTTTTCTTTTTGGCTTATTTCGCTGAGCATGATCCCTTCCAGCGCCATCCATGTTGCTGCAAATTGCATGTGTTTATCTTTTTTGAATGCTGAGTAATATTCCATGGTATATATGTACCACATCTTCTTGATCCAGTCATCTATTTTTGGGCATTTGGGTTGTTTCCAAAGCTTAGCTATTGTAAACAGTGCTGCTATAAACATAGGGGTGCAGGTGTTCTTTGGAATTGATGTTTCTGTGTCCTTTGGGTAAATACCTAGGAGTGGAATTGCTGGATCCTGTGGAAGCTCTATGTTTAGTAGGTCCAGAAATCTCCACACAGCTTTCCACAGTGGTTGGACCAGTTTGCACTCCCACCAACAGTGCAGAAGAGTTCCTTTTTCTCCACACCCTCGCCAACATTTCTTGTTGCTAGTTTTTTTAATATGTGCCATTCTCACTGGTGTAAGATGGTATCTCATGGTAGTTTTGATTTGCATTTCCCTGATGACAAGTGATGTTGAACATTTTTTCATATGCCTGTTGGCCATTTGCATTTCCTCTTCAGAGAAGTTTCTTTTTAGCTCTTCTGCCCATTTTTTGACTGGATTATTTTCTTTGTTGTTGTTGAGTCTCATCAGCTCTTTGCAGATTTTTGTGATCAGTCCTTTATCATTAGTGTTGGGTGCAAAAATGTTCTCCCAGTTGGTGGGGTTTCTCTTTGTTTTTGTTATTGTCTCTTTTGCTGTGCAGAAGCTCTTTAATTTGATGTAGTCCCAGCTGTTTATCTTTGCCTTCACTATCACTGCTTTGGGTGATGTGTCTGTAAAGATGTCTTTGATGTGCAAATCACGTAGGGTTTCGCCTATATTTCCTTCTATATATTTTATGGTTTCAGGTCTTATGTCTAGTTCTTTAATCCATTTTGAGTTGATTTTTGTGTATGGTGTGAGGTAGTGGTCAAGCTTCATTCTTTTGCATGTAGCGACCCAGTTTTCCCAGCACCATTTATTGAACAAACTTTCTTTGCTCCAATGCATAGTCTTTGCTCCTTTGTCAAAGATTAGTTGACCATAAATCTGTGGGTTTATTTCTGGATTTTCTATTTGATTCCATTGGTCTGTATGTCTGTTCTTGTTCCAATACCATGCAGTTTTGATGATTATGGCTTTGTAGTAGAGTTTGAAGTCTGGGAGTGTGATGCCTCCATTCCCTTTTTTTTTTTCAGGAGAGCTTTGGCTATTCGGGGTTTTTTGTGATTCCATATGAATTTCATCAATAATTGTTCTATTTCTTTGAAGAATGACATTGAAATTTTGATTGGAATAGCATTGAATCTGTATATTGCTTTTGGAAGGATGGCCATTTTAATAATGTTTATTCTTCCAATCCATGAGCAGGGGATGTCTCTCCATTTCTTTGTGTCTTCTTCTATTTCTTTTAACAGTGTTTTATAGTTTTCTTTGTATAGGTCCTTTACCTCTTTTGTTAGATTTAGTCCCAAATATTTGATTTTTTTTGTTTCAATAACAAAAAGGATGGTTTTTTTGATTTCTTCTTCTTCAGATTTATTGTTTGTGTATAGGAAGGCTACTGACTTTTGCGCGTTGATTTTGTATCCTGCCACTTTACTGAACTGATTGATGAGTTGAATTAGCTTTTCTGTGGAGTTTTTGGGGTTCTCTATGTATAATATCATATCGTCTGCAAATAGTGATAGTTTGACTTCTTCTTTTCCTATTTGGATTCCTTGGATGTCTTTCTCTTATCTTATTGCCCTGGCTAGGACTTCCAGTATTATATTGAAAAGCAGTGGTGAGAGTGGACATCCTTGTCTTGTTCCAGATCTTAATGGAATTGCTTTCAGCTTTTCACCATTGAGAATGATACTGGCTGTTGGCTTGTCATAGATGGCCTTTATGATGTTGAGGTATGTTCCTTGTATCCCAAGAATTTCAAGGGCTTTTATCATGAATGGGTGTTGCACTTTGTCGAAAGCTTTCTCAGCATCTATTGATATTATCATATGTTTTTTATATTTCTTTTTGTTGATGTGTTGGATAACGTTGATTGATTTTCGGATGTTAAACCATCCTTGTGTCCCTGGAATGAATCCTACTTGGTCGTGGTGAATTATCTTATGGATACATTGTTGGATTCTGATGGCTAAAATTTTATTGAGGATTTTTGCATCAGTGTTCATTAGGGAGATTGGCCTGGAGTTTTCCTTTTTTGTATTGTCCTTGTTCGGTTTTGGTATTAGTGTAATGTTGGCTTCATAGAACGTGTTTGGTATTGTCCCTTCCTTCTCAATTTTTTGGAAGAGTTTGTGAAGGATAGGCACTAATTCGTCTCTGAATGTTTGGTAGAATTCATTTGTAAATCCATCAGGTCCTGGGCTTTTGTTTTTGGGGAGGTTTTTGATTACCATTTCAATTTCGCTAATTGTAATTGGTCTGTTTAGGTGTTCTATTTCTTCTTTATCTAGCTTTGGGTGATTGTAGAGTTGTAGGAATTTGTCCATCTCCTCTAGATTGTTGAACTTGTTTCCATATAACTGTTCATAGTAGTTACTGATTATTCTTTTGATTTCTGCTGTGTCCGTTGTGATATCTCCTCTTTCATTTATGATCCTGTGTATTTGTGCTTTCTCCCTTTTTTCCTTTGTGAGCCTGGCTAGGGGTTTGTCTATTTTATTGATTTTTTTCAAAGAACCAGCTCTTGGTTTCATTGATCTTTTGGATTGTTTTTTTAGTTTCAATTTCATTTATTTCTGCTTTGGTTTTTATTATTTCTTTTCTTCTACTGGTTTTGGGGTTTTTTTGTTGTTCTTTTTCTAGATCTTTGAGCTTCGAGATTAGGTTGTTTCTTTGAGTTCTTTCTTGTTTCTTGATGTGAGCTTCTATTGCTATATATTTTCCTCTTATTACTGCTTTTGCTGCATCCCATATATTTAGGATATTGGTGTCCTCCTTGTCGTTCAATTCAAAAAATTTTTTAATTTCTTCTTTGATCTCCTCGTTAGTCCAGTGGTCTTCCAGTAGTGTGGTTTTTAATCTCCATGAGGTAGGATAGTTCCTTGCCTTCTTTTTATGGTTTATTTCTAGTTTGATGCCTTCGTGGTCAGAAAAGATGGTTGGTATGATTTCAATCTTGGTGTATCTGTTGATGTTTGTCTTGTGCCCCAGTATGTGATCGATCCTGGAGAATGATCCGTGTGCGCTTGAGAAAAATGTGTACTCCGTTTTTTTGGGGTTTAGTGTTCTATAGATGTCTGTTAAGCCCAATTGCTCTAGGTCCTTATTTAGAGCTTTGGTTTCTTTACTTAGTTTTTGTCTTGTTGATCTATCCATTCTTGATAGTGGTGTGTTGAAGTCTCCCACTATGTATGTGTTTTCTCTGATGTCTGTTTTCAGAGAGGACAACAGTTGTCTGATATATTGGTGCTCCTTCGTTTGGTGAGTATATGTTAATGAGTGTTATTTCTTCTTGAAGTATTGTCCCCTTGATCATAATGTAGTGACCATTGGGGTCTCTTTTTATCTTTTTGAGTTTGAAATCTGTTTTATCTGATATAAGTATAGCTGTTCCTGCTTTCTTTTTTGGTCCATTTGCTTGTAGGATTGTTTTCCATCCTTTAACTTTGAGCCTATTTTTATCTTTTGTAGCTAAATGTGTTTCCTGGAGACAGAAAAAGATTGGGTTTTGTTTCTTAATCCAGGCTGAAACTCTGTGTCTTTTTATTGAAGAGTTTAGTCCATTTACATTTAGAGTTAATATATATATGTTAACATCTGTATTTGTCATTGTGTTTGTCTTTCCTTTGATTTTATTTATTCTTTCAATAACTTTTTTTTTTTGGCCTTCTTTCATTGTTATTCGTCCCTCTGAGGTTCTGGCTTTAGGACTCCTTGTAGTATTTTTTGGAGTGGGGGTTTAGTTGCAATGAAATTCCGGAGTTTCTGTTTGTCTGGGAAGGTCCATGTTTTTTCTTCAAAGAGGAAGGAGAGCTTTGCGGGATAGAGTATTCTTGGTTGGCATCTGTTTTCTTGGAGTCTGTTGACTATGTCCCTCCACTCTCTCCTTGCCCGTAGTGTTTCTTCGGAGAAGTCTGATGTCAGCCTGATTGGCTTTCCTTTGAATGTTATCTGTTTCTTCCCTCTTGCCAGCTTCATTATTTTTTCCTTGTCCTGGATTCTTGGGAGCTTTACTATTATGTGTCTTGCTGTATTTTTCCTTTCGTCGTGGAAGTTTGGTGTTCTTCTTGCTTCTTGTATATCAATTTTCAGCTCCTTCTTCACATTTGGGAAGTTCTCTTCAATTATCTCTTTGAATATTTTCTCTGTTCCTACTTCTCTCTCCTCTCCTTCTGGTATTCCTATAACTATTATATTTCCTTTCCTCATGGAGTCAGATAGTTCCCGAAGTCTTTCTTCATTCTTTTTCCTTCGTACTTCTCTTTCCTTTTCTGTTTTGGTTCTTTTTATTTCTGTGTCTTCAAGAGTACTTATTCGTTCTTCCATTTCATCAATTCTGCTTTCATTGCTTTTCCCAGAATTCTTTAGTTCTTCCATTAATTCTTTGATCTCCTGCATTTCTTTTACTTCCCTCTTTAGGGACTCAATTTCATTCTTCTGACCATTGTGTTCCCTCTCTAGGGACTCGATTGCATTCTTCTGATTGTTGATTATTTTTCCCTTATCATTGTTTTCCTTTATGACTTCTGTCAGTTTTTTAATCACGGCAATTTTAAATTCTCTTTCTGGAAGGCTCAGAAGTTCTTCCAAGTTACTGTCGTTGCAATCTGGGGGCTGGTTTTCTTTTTGTGGTGTGCTTTTTCTCTGGAGAGTTGCTAGGTTGCGTGTGGTTCTTCTCCTCCCTACTGTCTGTTTTCTAATTTGCCGTATGCATTGGGACACTGTGTTGTTGGGACTGGCCGGCATCTTGGGTGGGCTTCTCTGCTCCCCTCTGGTTCCTCCAGGAGTCATCTGTCAGTTTCAAGCAGTCTTTACTGGAGAAAGGTCCCTGTTCTAAAATGCCGATGTGGGGACACACTCCCCTGTGCTCCTGGTCTGCCCCGGCGGTGGGTTCCCTCTCCCCCTCTGGGCTTGGACTGCAGGCCAGAGGGGGTCTGGCGTGGGCGAACTTCCCCCGCTCACCTCTGGCTCCTGAGGAAGCCTTCTGCAGGTAGTCTTTACTGAAGAAATGTCCCTGTTCTAAAATGGTGATGTGGGACACACTCCCTGCGTGTCTGGTCTCAGGCACACTCTTCTGCGCGCCTGGTCTGCCCCGGCTGTGGGTGCTCGCTCTCTCTGTGTGCTCAGACTACTTGTTCGGAAGGGGCCCGGTGTGGGCTAACTCCCCAGCTGGCCACTAGCTCCTCAGGAGCCTGTGCTGGCTTCAAGTCGCTAGGTGGTGCCAGAGATCTCTCCTAGAGCCCTTGGGGAGCTGATTTTCCACCCCGTGGGACAGGGAGCAGAGTGGGGATGGTAGGGTACACCTCAGCGGCTTTGGGGTGCTGTGTCTGCCTTGTGCCCCACCGTCGTGGGGAACCCACGCCCCTAATTTCGTGCCCCGGGTCTCAGTTCCAAAGCCCTCAGTTCTAGGACGCGGGCTGTAGCCCAGATCAGTGGCGCAGGAATCGCACCTTTTGAATCCCGCTCCCGTGCCTGGGCGCCTGGTTCCTGCTCACTCAGGGAGGGCCTCCGCCGTCTCCCCGCAAGCCTAGGTTGCTGTCGCGGGGACCTGGGCAGCTGCGATCCGATCCGGATCCGCGTTTTCTTTTCAACCGCACTGCTTTTCAGTGCGATCCGTGCTGCTTTTCCGCGCAATCCCGATCCGCGTAATCCCGATCCGCGTCTGGTTTTCCAGCGCGCCGCTTTCCGTGCAAGCTTACTGGGCGGCCGGGGCTGTGTGCTGGTGCTGGCCTCCTCCTGGGGGGCGGGGCTCTCTTTAATGGCGCGTGGAGCTCACCTCAGCGCGAATCCTGCAGGGTTCTCCGCAGCTCCTGTTCACGGGGTGTGGTGGCTGAAATAGTTCCTTTCCACTCACAGTCCCACTTGCTGCGTCCTTTGTTCTTGTTGGCCGTTTTGGTTTGTTGTTTCCCTCCTCTCTGCCGTCAGAGAGTGCCGCCTCTGTGGGCGGGGGAGGGGAGCAGGGTTCTGCGCTTCCCTCCCTTCTCGTCCTCTTTTATGGCAACTTTCTTCTTCGGGCAGTTTGCTGGAGTCACCCTTTTATCTTCCTTGTCCCAGTTCTCACTGGGACCTGCCGCTTTTCCTCCCTATTAACTTTTTTTAATGGGAGATCTTACTCGCAGCGTCTCCTCGCCGCCATGTTGCTCCGCCCCCCTCCATAACTTTTAACTCTATTTCTAGAAAACTACCTTACAGAAAGAATCACAGAGAGGCCAATGAAACTAGTGGAAAAGGATGTTCCTTGAAGTATTATTCATAATAACTCATAAAAAAGCAAAAGCAAATATCAACCAATGAAGGAGAGGATAAATAATAGTATGTATAATGAGATTTTTATGTAGCCATTAAAATGATGTTTCAAAGAATTGTTAATGGCATGCAATATAATATGTAATGAAAAGTCAGACTACAAATCTATATATAGACATGCCAACAATTGTGTTAACGGTATAACCACAGAGAGAGAGAGAGAAAATAAGAAAACAAAAGGAGAAAAAAAGATGATGACCTAAACAAAAAACCAACAAATAATAAGATGTTCCTTTTAATTCCAAACTTAACAGTAATTACATTAAATAGAAATGGATGAATTAACTGTTCTCTGTGATAGGAGTATCTATTGTGATTATGGTCTTCCACTTTATTAAATTGTATTAACTGTCCCCTAGACAATGCAAGTAATAACACTTTAATTACACCTTTCAAATTATTACTACAATATATTTTGGTTCTAATTCGGTATGCACTGGTAAATGTCTAGCAACAAGTTGCCCAGGAAATATGTATGGATATATTCATGTATATGAGTTTATTATATTTCATCCTGATACAAAAAATGTACAGAACTAAGTTTACCAATTAATATATATACAATTCTATTATGAATTGTATATAATTAGTTTATTCTCACAGAATGCTTACACTGAATTTTCCAAACTCTTGTATTAGAAAAACTGTGGCTAAATTTGATGAAGAAGTATAGTTATGACATGAAATGGTTCATATCTTAGTTATATTAACTTGCATGATGAAAATGAAATGAAGATAAATGTCAGAGCTTGACATATTGACATGAACAAATTCTTTGATAAATTGGAAGTTAATCTACATAATTAACATTTATGGTCTCTTTCTAGAAAATCAACAAAAACAATAAATCAAGCCCTGATTTATAGCATTTGCCAATTTTTATGGTATAAGTATACCCATAACAACCAACTCGAAGTTACAGTATAACATTACTGACTGTGACTTTGAAAGAAATATGCATTAACATAACATTACCTACTATTTTCATCATGTATATATAATAAACATAAATAATCTCAAGCTCATAGATAAAATATAATGGAATATATTTTATATATATATAATTAGGAATATATATATAATTAGGAATATATATATAATTAGGAATTATATATATAATTAGGAATATATATATATATATATATATAATTAGGAAGTCACAAATTTTGAGTCATTATTTTGTCTTTTGTATATTTTAGTTTATTGAAATGATACATAAATTTAATTTTTAATAATGATAAAAATGTGTTTAAATAACCAACTTTCAGAATTACTGAAAATTATCAGTATATTCTTGAAGTCAGTGCCAGTTGTTACCAGCACATCATTGGACCCTATATTTTAATTCCTCCAGACATTATCATTTCAAACTTACGTTTAACTAAATATTTATCATTTTTATGATTTTTGTTTATTTATGCACTATCATGCTCGTTATTAGAATCACTTTCCCTCTTCCTAAAGAATCCTGTTCCCTCTAGTTTTGTTTTTTTTTATAAAGGTCTGGTAGAAACAAATTTTCTAAGATTTTATTTGTATAGTAGGCAGAACAAATGGCTCCCCAAAATATTCACACCTAGTAGTTCAAATGTGTGAATAAGTTATGTTACCTTTCTTAACAAAGGGGATCTTCAAATTAAAATAAATTGTGAGTCTGAGATGAAAAGATTATTCTAGATTACCCCGATGGTTCAGTCTAATCACACACATCTGTAGAAGTAGAGAACCTATCCCAGCTTCAGGAAACCAAAGGAATAGCTGTGGAAGCAAGATATGGCCCACCACTGCTAATTATGAAGAAGAAGCAGGGGAGCCACAAACAGAAATGTAGGTGTCCTCTAGAATCTTGACAAGGCAAGGACTAGGATTTTTCCTAGAGTGTCTATAAAGAAATTCATTCTTGCCAACATTTTGTAGTCCAGTGAAGTGACTGCTATGAAATTGTTCATATATAGAACTGCAAGATGATTATAAATTTTTATTATTTTGCCACCAAATTTGTAGTCATTTATTATGGCAGCAATAAAATAATTATACTGTTTGAAATGTCTTTACTTCACTTTCATATCTGAGGCTATTTTTTGGGGGGGGTAGCAAATGGATTCTAGATTGCAATCATTTTCCTTTAGCTATTAAAAAGTCATTCTATTATCTTCTGACTTCATCATTTTTGTTTTAAAATGTTGCTATATTTCTTATTTATATTCTGTATTTCTATGGCACTTCCTTTGGGAAAAAATATCTTTTGTTCTGATGTTTAGGTTTCTATTTGCCCTTAGTTTATGGCAATTTTACTATGATAGGCTTACATAAACATTTCTGTGTGTTTATTCTGTTTTGTTCTCTCTAAGTTCTTTTAAACTGTGACTTAATATCTCATCTCATTTTGGTTTTTAAAAATGTCAGTATTTGCTAAAAATAGTTTTCACACATGTTCTTTCTTTTCCCTACACTGGCATGTAAGTTACAAATATATTTGACATGATTATTGTGTTCTAAATGTCTGTTAATGCATGTAAGTTACAAATATATTTGACATGATTATTGTGTTCTAAATGTCTGTTAATGTTCTTTGATTTTATTTTGCTTTGTTTTCCTTAATACATCAAACTGTGTATTTCCTACTGTTCTGTCTTCCCATTCTCTAATCCTACCTTCTATTGTATTCAATTTACTGAAAGAGTCAATTTATTTCTTAATATCTTTTATTTTATTTCTTAGTACTAGGATTTCCTTTTGATTTCTCATTATGTACTTAAGTTCAATGTCAATATTATCCTATGTTTAACACATTAATATTAGTAATCTTAAATTTTCTGCTGGATAAGTCTAATAACCCAGAGTTTTTTTTTTCTTTTAATCTATCTATCTATCTCCCTATAGATAGTTAAATGTATATGTTTGTGTGTGTTTGTGTGTGTATTCTGTGTTTCTTCTGCTTTTGGTCATTTGGTCACTTATAACACTCATTTAACTGAATGTTAGACATTGCATATAAATAATTTAAAGTATCTTTAAATTGGCAATTGGCAATGGCAGTATCTTTCAAAGAATTTATCTTTCTTTCTGTCCAGTAGCAATATCATCATATCAATAATGCCACAAAAGTCAGTTAAGAAGTTTATTATCATTCCTAGGGTATAGCTCATCAAGACTCTCAAGAAAGCACTTAAACTGTTTATCTCAGCCATTTTTCATTCATTTCCCTGAATTTTATTACTATGTCTCAAATACTACAAAAATGCTTAACTTTTAATTTAATCTTTCAGACTCTTAGAAATATTTTCCTAAGATTGTCACTCAAACCCTGATTTCCTTGGTTTTTCTCCATATCTTCAAATGACTGTTTTTTCCTTTGTTTTTTATTCAGATTTTATAGTTGGTTCTAGTGAGAAGTTTAGCACAATACCAACTATTCCATTAAATCCAGAAGCTTAAATGACAAAGGGACTGAACTTTATTTCAATATGTAATAAAGATTCAACTTAATGTTGGTGAAAGCTAGGTAATATGAACTGATGGGATGGCAAATTTTCTGAATGAAGATATTTTTAAATTCCAAAAGAACTAGGTTTTTGATCAATTTACACTAAACTCTTTCAACTTACACTAACTAAACTGTGCTTTGATTTTGTGCCAGCTGTTCACTGTTGAGCACTAAATTAATGATTCTATGAAATATATGTTTGTGTACATTGTTTGTGGTTGAACTGTTTATTATGATAACATTGTTCTTTCCAGGAGGGAATTATAAAAAAAAAACACATTCTTATTTGGCCATGATGGAGAGAATAGTTGTTCTTTGCCACATGAGTTGATCAGGTTTTATTCTGCAGTTACTATGTTGTGAGACTCCAGTGTTTGGCTTTGTTTACTCAATTTGATTAAGAGAAAGTTTAAAAGTTGTGGCCTATCCATATTAATTCCACATGACATGTGATTTTGCTTTATTTGTCACTATATTACGTGTACCTGACTTTTTTCCCCTATTGCATCTACCTCACATATTTTAGTTTTTTTTATGTATTTTGGTTGCTACCCAGGTTTACTTGGAACAAGATAGAGAAAACAAGGTAAATTATTTGAATCATTGATAAAATATTTCCTACAAATACATTCTTTCTCAAAATTATGTTGACTACCTTTACATTGATTGGATATTTTTTGTAAATATAGACATATATAACAAGTACATCATACTTTACAAATTAGATTTGCAAAATATTAGTTATTTAATAGCTAATAAATAATGTAAATATTAACTCTGCCAATTCTTTAATAGGTGAGGAAACCAAGGCACAAGATCTATCAGATAGTACATAAATAAGTTGGAGTTTAACTCAAATATTTTTACTCCAGTACAATATCAGTATATATGAATAAAAGGAGGTAGTTTTGCTTCCAAAAAGATGCCAAAAACCTTACATACTTATTCCTATCTTCTTTCTCCTTTGCTTATATGAGTCTTCCATTAGCAGTACAAATATTTTCTTAAAGGAGGGGGCGGAGCAACATGGCGGCGAGGAGACGCTGCGAGTAAGATCTCCCATTAAAAAAAGTTAATAGGGAGGAAAAGCGGCAGGTCCCAGTGAGAACTGGGACACGGAAGATAAACGGACGACTCCAGCAAACTGCCCGAAGAAGAAAGTTGCCATAAAAGAGGACGAGAAGGGAGGGAAGCGCAGAACCCTGCTCCCCTCCCCCGCCCACAGAGGCGGCACTCTCCGACCGGCAGAGACGAGGGAAACAACAAACCAAAACGCCCAACAAGAAAAACGGATGCAGCAAGCGGGACTGTGAGTGGAAAGGAACTATTTCAGCCACCACACCCCGTGAACGGGAGCTGAGGCGAACTCTGCAGGATCCACCGCAGAGGTGAGCTCCACGCGCCATTAAAGAGAGCCCCGCCCCCCAGGAGGAGACCAGCACCAGCACACAGCCCAGGCCGCCCGGTAAGCTTGCGCGAAAGCTGCGCTCGGATTGCAGCTGCCCAGGCCCCTGCGCCTGTGACCTAGGCTTGCGGGGAGACGGCGGAGGCCCTCCCTGAGTGAGCAGGAACAAGGTGCCCAGGCAGGGGAGCGGGATTCAAAAGGCGCCATTCCCGCGCCACTGATCTGGGCTACAGCCCGCGTCCTGGAACTGAGGGCTTTGGAACTGAGACCCGGGCGGAGGCCCTCCCTGAGTGAGCAGGAACAAGGCGCCCAGGCAGGGGAGCAGGACTCAAAAGGCGCCATTCCCGCGCCACTGATCTGGGCTACAGCCCGCGTCCTGGAACTGAGGGCTTTGGAACTGAGACCCGGGGCACGAAATTAGGGGCGTGGGTTCCCCACGACGGTGGGGCACAAGGCAGACACAGCACCCCAAAGCCGTTGAGGTGTACCCTACCATCCCCGCTCTGCTCCCTGTCCCACGGGGTGGAAAATCAGCTCCCCAAGGGCTCTAGGAGAGATCTCTGGTGCCACCTAGCGACTTGACCCCAGCACAGGCTACTGAAGGAGCTAATGGCCAGCTGGGGAGTTAGCCCACACCGGGCCCCTTCTGAACAAGTAGTCTGAGCCCACAGGGAGAGCGAGAACCCACAGCCGGGGCAGACCAGGCGCGCAGAAGAGTGTGCCTGAGACCAGAAGCACAGGGAGTGTGTCCCACATCACCATTTTAGAACAGGGACATTTCTTCAGTAAAGACTACCTGCAGAAGGCTTCCTCAGGAGCCAGAGGTGAGCGGGGGAAGTTCGCCCATGCCAGACCCCCTCTGGCCTGCAGTCCAAGCCCAGAGGGGAGCAGGAACCCACCGCCGGGGCAGACCAGGCGCACAGGGGAGTGTGTCCCCACATCGGCATTTTAGAACAGGGACCTTTCTCCAGTAAAGGCTGCTTGAAACTGACAGATGACTCCTGGAAGAACCAGAGGGGAACAGAGAAGCCCACCCAAGATGCCGGCAAGTCCCAACAACACAGTGTCCCAACGCATACGGCAAATTAGAAAACAGACAGTAGGGAGGAGAAGAACCACACGCAACCTAGCAACTCTCCAGAGAAAAAGCACACCACAAAAAGAAAGCCAGCCCCCAGATTGCAACGACAATAACTTGGAAGAATTTCTGAGCCTTCCAGAAAGAGAATTTAAAATTGCCGTGATTAAAAAACTGACAGAAGTCATAAAGGAAAACAATGATAAGGGAAAAATAATCAACGATCAGAAGAATGCAATTGAGTCCCTAGAGAGGGAAAACAATGGTCAGAAGAAAGAAATTGAGTCCCTAAAGAGGGAAGTAAAAGAAATGCAGGAGATCAAAGAATTAATGGAAGAACTAAAGAATTCTGGGAAAAGCAATGAAAGCAGAATAGATGAAATGGAAGAACGAATAAGTAATCTTGAAGACACAGAAATAAAAAGAACCAAAACAGAAAAGGAAAGAGAAGTACGAAGGAAAAAGAACGAAGAAAGACTTCGGGAACTATCTGACTCCATGAGGAAAGGAAATATAAGAGTTATAGGAATACCAGAAGGAGAGGAGAGAGATGTAGGAACAGAGAAAATATTCAAAGAGATAATTGAAGAGAACTTCCCAAATGTGAAGAAGGAGCTGAAAATTGATATACAAGAAGCAAGAAGAACACCAAACTTCCACGACGAAAGGAAAAATACAGCAAGACACATAATAGTAAAGCTCCCAAGAATCCAGGACAAGGAAAAAATAATGAAGCTGGCAAGAGGGAAGAAACAGATAACATTCAAAGGAAAACCAATCAGGCTGACATCAGACTTCTCCGAAGAAACACTACGGGCAAGGAGAGAGTGGAGGGACATAGTCAACAGACTCCAAGAAAACAGATGCCAACCAAGAATACTCTATCCCGCAAAGCTCTCCTTCCTCTTTGAAGAAAGAATATGGACCTTCCCAGACAAACAGAAACTCCGGAATTTCATTGCAACTAAACCCCCACTCCAAAAAATACTACAAGGAGTCCTAAAGCCAGAACCTCAGAGCGACGAATAACAATGAAAGAAGGCCAAAAAAAAAAAAAGTTATTAAAAGAATAAATAAATAAAATCAAAGGAAAGACAAACACAATGGCAAATACAGATGTTAACATATCAATATTAACTCTAAATGTAAATGGACTAAACTCTTCAATAAAAAGACACAGAGTTGCAGCCTGGATTAAGAAACAAAACCCAACCTTTTGCTGTCTCCAGGAAACACATTTAGCTACAAAAGATAAAAATAGGCTCAAAGTTAAAGGATGGAAAACAATCCTACAAGCAAATGGACCAAAAAAGAAAGCAGGAACAGCTATACTTATATCAGATAAAACAGATTTCAAACTCAAAAAGATAAAAAGAGACCCCAATGGTCACTACATTATGATCAAGGGGACAATACTTCAAGAAGAAATAACACTCATTAACATATACTCACCAAACGAAGGAGCACCAAAATATATCAGACAACTGTTGTCCTCTCTGAAAACAGACATCAGAGAAAACACATACGTAGTGGGAGACTTCAACACACCACTATCAACAATGGATAGATCAACAAGACAAAAAATAAGTAAAGAAACCAAAGCTCTAAATAAAGACCTAGAGCAATTGGGCTTAACAGACATCTATAGAACACTAAACCCCAAAAAAATGGAGTACACATTTTTCTCAAGCGCACACGGATCATTCTCCAGGATCGATCACATACTGGGGCACAAGACAAACATCAACAGATACACCAAGATTGAAATCATATCAACCATCTTTTCTGACCATGAAGGCATCAAACTAGAAATAAACCATAAAAAGAAGGCAAGGAACTTTCCTACCTCATGGAGATTAAAAACCACACTACTGGAAGACCATTGGACTAAGGAGGAGATCAAAGAAGAAATTAAAAAATTTTTTGAATTGAACGACAAGGAGGACACCAATATCCTAAATGTATGGGATGCAGCAAAAGCAGTAATAAGAGGAAAATATATAGCAATAGAAGCTCACATCAAGAAACAAGAAAGAACGCAAAGAAACAACCTAATCTCGAAGCTCAAAGATCTAGAAAAAGAACAACAAAAAAACCCCAAAACCAGTAGAAGAAAAGAAATAATAAAAACCAAAGCAGAAATAAATGAAATTGAAACTAAAAAAACAATCCAAAAGATCAATGAAACCAAGAGCTGGTTCTTTGAAAAAATCAATAAAATAGACAAACCCCTAGCCAGGCTCACAAAGGAAAAAAGGGAGAAAGCACAAATAAACAGGATCATCAATGAAAGAGGAGAAATCACAACGGACACAGCAGAAATCAAAAGAATAATCAGTAACTACTATGAACAGTTATATGGAAACAAGTTTAACAATCTAGAGGAGATGGACAAATTCCTACAACTCTACAATCACCCAAAGCTAGATAAAGAAGAAATAGAACACCTAAACAGACCAATTACAATTAGCGAAATTGAAATGGTAATCAAAAACCTCCCCAAAAACAAAAGCCCAGGACCTGATGGATTTACAAATGAATTCTACCAAACATTCAGAGACGAATTAGTGCCTATCCTTCACAAACTCTTCCAAAAAATTGAGAAGGAAGGGACAATACCAAACACGTTCTATGAAGCCAACATTACACTAATACCAAAACCGAACAAGGACAACACAAAAAAGGAAAACTACAGGCCAATCTCCCTAATGAACACTGATGCAAAAATCCTCAATAAAATTTTAGCTATCAGAATCCAACAATGTATCCATAAGATAATTCACCACGACCAAGTTGGATTCATTCCAGGGGCACAAGGATGGTTTAACATCCGAAAATCAATCAACGTTATCCAACACATCAACAAAAAGAAATATAAAAACCATATGATAATATCAATAGATGCTGAGAAAGCTTTCGACAAAGTGCAACACCCTTTCATGATAAAAGCCCTTGAAATTCTTGGGATACAAGGAACATACCTCAACATCATAAAGGCCATCTATGACAAGCCAACAGCCAGTATCATTCTCAATGGTGAAAAGCTGAAAGCAATTCCATTAAGATCTGGAACAAGACAAGGATGTCCACTCTCACCATTGCTTTTCAATATAATACTGGAAGTCCTAGCCAGGGCAATAAGACAAGAGAAAGACATCCAAGGAATCCAAATAGGAAAAGAAGAAGTCAAACTATCACTATTTGCAGACGATATGATATTATACATAGAGAACCCCAAAAACTCCACAGAAAAGCTAATTCAACTCATCAATCAGTTCAGTAAAGTGGCAGGATACAAAATCAACACGCAAAAGTCAGTAGCCTTCCTATACACAAACAATAAATCTGAAGAAGAAGAAATCAAAAAGACCATCCCTTTTGTTATTGAAACAAAAAAAATCAAATATTTGGGAATAAATCTAACAAAAGAGGTAAAGGACCTATACAAAGAAAACTATAAAACACTGTTAAAAGAAATAGAAGAAGACACAAAGAAATGGAGAGACATCCCCTGCTCATGGATTGGAAGAATAAACATTATTAAAATGGCCATCCTTCCAAAAGCAATATACAGATTCAATGCTATTCCAATCAAAATTTCAATGTCATTCTTCAAAGAAATAGAACAATTATTGATGAAATTCATATGGAATCACAAAAAACCCCGAATAGCCAAAGCTCTCCTGAAAAAAAAAGAAGGGAATGGAGGCATCAGACTCCCAGACTTCAAACTATACTACAAAGCCATAATCATCAAAACCGCATGGTATTGGAACAAGAACAGACATACAGACCAATGGAATCGAATAGAAAATCCAGAAATAAACCCACAGGTTTATGGTCAACTAATCTTTGACAAAGGAGCAAAGACTATGCATTGGAGCAAAGAAAGTTTGTTCAATAAATGGTGCTGGGAAAACTGGGTCGCTACATGCAAAAGAATGAAGCTTGACCACCACCTCACACCATACACAAAAATCAACTCAAAATGGATTAAAGAACTAGACATAAGACCTGAAACCATAAAATATATAGAAGGAAATATAGGCGAAACACTACGTGATTTGCACATCAAAGACATCTTTACAGACACATCACCCAAAGCAGTGATAGTGAAGGCAAAGATAAACAGCTGGGACTATATCAAATTAAAGAGCTTTTGCACAGCAAAAGAGACAATAACAAAAACAAAGAGAAACCCCACCAACTGGGAGAACATTTTTGCACCCAACACTAATGATAAAGGACTGATCACAAAAATCTGCAAAGAGCTGATGAGTCTCAACAACAACAAAGAAAATAATCCAGTCAAAAAATGGGCAGAAGAGCTTAAAAGAAACTTCTCTGAAGAGGAAATGCAAATGGCCAACAGGCATATGAAAAAATGTTCAACATCACTTGTCATCAGGGAAATGCAAATCAAAACTACCATGAGATACCATCTTACACCAGTGAGAATGGCACATATTAAAAAAACTAGCAACAACAAATGTTGGCGAGGGTGTGGAGAAAAAGGAACTCTTCTGCACTGTTGGTGGGAGTGCAAACTGGTCCAACCACTGTGGAAAGCTGTGTGGAGATTTCTGGACCTACTAAACATAGAGCTTCCATATGACCCAGCAATTCCACTCCTAGGTATTTACCCAAAGGACACAGAAACATCAATTCCAAAGAACACCTGCACCCCTATGTTTATAGCAGCACTGTTCACAATAGCTAAGCTTTGGAAACAACCCAAATGCCCAAAAATAGATGACTGGATCAAGAAGATGTGGTACATATATACCATGGAATATTACTCAGCATTCAAAAAAGATAAACACATGCAATTTGCTGCAACATGGATGGCGCTGGAAGGGATCATGCTCAGCGAAATAAGCCAAAAAGAAAAAGAAAAATACCGGATGGTCTCACTCATAGCAGGAATCTAGAAAACTTAAATAAGGGACCAGGAAAATGAATAACTATAAGAAAGTGAAAATCAAAATCAACAAAAAACTATGAACCAGAGACACTTTTAGGGGGGCGGGGGCGGGAGGGGAGGGATTGGGGTCAGAATGGGGGGCTGCAATTGTATGGGGAATATAACAATAAAATTTATAAAAAAAAAAAAAAAATATTTTCTTAAGAATAGTAATACAATTTTATTTTAGCTTAGTACATCCAAATCCTTTCTTTGCTTATCACCACACTTTCTGTAAAATAAGAGCCCTTTAATTCATCTTTCAAATGTTTCTGCTTAAAGGAACACCTTCAAATGGACCAAATTTAATTGCATTGTGGCCCTTAGCTAGCTCAAATTCCTCAATCAATTCACCTCAGACTCATCTTCTTTCAAGACTAAACAACCCCATTTTTCTTAATCTCTTCTCATATGTTCAGTAATCCTTTCCATTCCATTTATCATTTCTGTTGCCCTATGCTCTCTCCAATTTAGCTATAATGTTCTTCAAATAAGGTCCTCTATCAGATGGGCACATGCTTAAAACTTTCTCTCCTGTACTCATATTAGGCCAACTAAGAAGCTGCCCTAGTAATTTCAAGTTGCATGGTTATTATGAACCTCAATATGTGGAATGTTAAGTGCAGTATTCTAAGAGGTGAGAACAAATGACATTTTCTTGCTTTAATATTTTAAGTGTCATGGTACTCTGTCTAGAAAACAAAAAGTTAAATCTTCAAAGTCACAAAAGTAAATGTGTTGCCTGGAATCTCGACATCTTCAAAATCATATTAAAAATCTACTTTGAAATTTCAGAGATCATATCTTAATTGTAAATAACTAAATGCCATTCATTTTCCCAAAATGCCCAATGACTCTTTTCAAGAGGTTATTTGTCATTAGCAAGGTAATGAATATGACATGATTTCAGGGTCTTTGTAATAATGGACCAAATTCACAAGGTGATACTTGATTCAAATTTTTTTTCAAAAAGCAAATATACCTAAAGAAGTTAGTCCTTATTACTCTGAGGCATCTCTAAAAAGAAACATTGGTGCAAGAAACATCAATTACAAAAGCCCATGGGAGATAAGCAGCTACTTCCATGCAAGGAGTAATTACTGTCTCCCAGAGCTGACCCAGAGAATCTCTATAGGGAATGACTGTAATACTGGAGTTGGAACCATATGCCACAGGCATCTCTATGCACTGATGGGGAGGACTCATTTGGGAATGAGTTGGAAGAAGGCATGTGCATTTATGCAAAACAATCTTACCATTCTGTTATAAAGAGTTCAAATTCTATATTCAGATTCTTAAGGGAAAGATAGAGTGGCAAGCCCAGAAGTTGGGCAAAGCAGCTCATTGGTTAGATCTTGAGAGAAAGTAGTCAACTGAGACAGTCATGGATAGCACAGATGAGTTGCCTAAAAGGCTTGGGAAATGTGCTACCAAATGGTGCTGAACATTTCAAAAGCTTTTGGCAATTCAGACACATGGAACTCAAAAGAATAACTATCTTCGTATTGTTTAGTGGCAAGATATATAATACCAATTTTACTAAAACTAGTAAAAAAACAATTTCCTGCCTCTGATACTGATAATTTTGGTCCTATTTGGTCATGGGTCCACAAGTGATTAATGGCATCCTCAGAACTCAGTCTTTATCCTCCTCAGAACTATGTTTTCCTCTCTTGGTTCCACTGTCAGGCAGTCTTCAGTCATGATAGAAAGACAGCTGCCTGTAGCTCCAAGGTTACATTTATTTCTTATTCTCTCTGCAACCTCATTAGAGTGTATTTCTTCCCCAGTAACTTTAAAGGAAGTCCAGAATGAGTCTCATTAACCCAGATTGACCTGGCCTGTTTCATATGTCCATCCCTGAACCAAACACCATCAACAGATTGGTCAGGTATGGGTGACCTCTAATGCCCCATTTGAATTGCCTTCCCTGGGAGTCAAGAACAATTTTAGTTCTTCCTCCCAACTATTCATGTACCCATGGGGACTGATTAATGTTTTTTTAAAGGAACGTCATTGTGGTGACATCAGAAGAAATGAATGGGCAAAAAAAAATGTTTTGTTAATTCAGCACCAAATTAAAAGGAAAAGAGCTATTCTGGGAAACTAAAAAAAGGAGACAATGGAATTTCACTCCACATTTAAAATCTTGTGCATATTTCTATCTACTACAACTATCCTAGAGATGTTTAAAATGTTATTGAGTTCAGAAATCCCAATAAATATCTTTTGTCATTAAAGATTAGCTTTATATCATTGAACAGATATACATCATCTATACTCCATCGACCCAGGAAATCACTGATGATTTTTGTTTGTTATTTTGTAAGGAGAGGGGACGCTGTACTAAGTGCTTTACTAACATTAGGCCATTTAATCATTAAATCATCCTGAGAAGTAGTGATATTGATAGCTATTTACACTTGAGAAAACTTGGTCACATAGGTTAAGTGACTTGTTTGTGGCTGTACAGTCAGTGATGGTAAAATTTGGACCGACATACAAATATCGTACACCCTTTTTCTACGTAATGCTGGCCTCACCACTCTAAGTTAGCAACACCATTTGAAAAGCAGGGAAAGTAAACTTACTTTGATTGTCAATTAAAAAGCTCATTTTGCATTCACCGTATATACTTCAAATTATTATCTCCCAACAGTTGCTGATGTTTATATCACCAATTGAAGAGAACTGAGTTTATTCAGAGGTCCAGGAATGTAGGTTTCTACAGTGTGGTAATCATTTCTGCAATATGACATGTGGTTAAAGTATGCTCAAGGCAACCAAGTTTTTTAAGCTCCTTTTTTTTAATTTCCCCAAATATTAAATATGAAGACTAGCACCTACTCAAAGAGATATTTTGAGTATTAAATAAATGATACATGAAATTCCTTCCAACAGGCCCTTGAAAGTGTACTCAGCATATTTAGTTTTACCATTACTTTTGTTGCTATTTTTACTGTTTTTGAAAGTAATCCCGTATAACATAATTAGCAAGAAACAAACAAATCAGGAAGTAGAACCTATGTGTTTGGGTTAATGAAAATGAATATAAAGCAATTTTTTGTGTGATTTTGAAAGCACTAGTGGAGTATGAAATATATGAAGTCAAATAAATACATGGGGACTTGATGACTACAAGTTACTACTCTCCAACCATCAAGAATGGATTCTTAGCAGGAAATGAAGTTGAACAAATAGAGGAACAAAAGAATGAGACATTCAAATGATATCAAGTCTGTGAATTTTGTCTTGTTACTTCAATTCCTGAAAAGTTGGCTTTAATATTTACTTATCTGGAGTCATCCTAGCTATGCTCAGTCATTTACAAAAGTTTAAATGAAATACTGTGGTAGTTAATGATATTTAGTGAGTGCCTTAACATGACAGACTGGTTAGCTTGATCTTTAGGGAAGTAGGTTTCTTTGCCTTTCAAAATCAATCCCATTTTCCAGATAAGTAAACTAAATGAAGAAAGAGCTTAACATTCAAAAAAATTGTTTGAGCTATTTAGTAACTCTGAATTACAACATCATTTCTTTATTACATGCTCTAAATTTTTCTCTATTTTGGCTAGTATCTTTGACTGGTCTGGGTGGCCAGATGGGCTATGCCAAATCTTTATATGTAAACCTTGCTATATATTCTACGTTGTGTATCTTACCAACAATTGCACCATTTATGATATAAAGTGAGCCAGGTCAATAGGATTCAAGTGGCAGGCCACGTGCACAGTTCCTAAACTTGCTATAGAGTCCTCTTCTGCTGTGAGTTCCACTCAAATATCTATGTGCCTATTTGCGTCATGCAAGATGTGATTTTGAGCAATGATCTCAAGTGTGATATCAGCTGTATCCAGTAGCTGAAGATACCTGACAGACACTGTGGTTCCTTCATCACAGGTAGGAAATACAGTCATCTGTCTTTTAGTTTGGAAGGTAAATCACAGCAAGTTCCAGACACTACAGCCCTGAAATTTCACTGATTTATCAGCTGGTTCCCTAAATCTCCATTTTACTTCTTATTTTCTTGAGAATTATAATATACTTGCCATTTCTTGCTCATTCATACTAATAAGCATGATGCCAATATATAATGGACAAGTATAAAATTCTGAGGTGTTCCAACATGGTCAACCTTCTTTTGATTTATATTTTCACAGAACATAAAAGAGTTTCTACAAGTCTCTGGGGCAAGATTATAAACACATACTGTAATTTCTTTTATGAAAATGTATATTGTTTTTGATCCACCCTTTTTATAGGGGTAGGAAAAATATCATTTACCAGATCAATGGCTGAATACCAGGTACTTGAGACTATTTTTATCTGTTCTAACAAATATATCTAGTACTTGATCTGCAAGTGGACTACCACTAATAGAATTGGCAGTAGACGGACATGACCTTTCAAAATTCAACTGACTCATCTTGCTGACTTTATAACTGACTTTATAAGTTATAGACTGGAGAAATAAATGAGATATGACAGGAATCATGACTCTATACCATTTAGGTCTTTGGGTAATACTAATCTCTGTCATCTTCCTTTTCTTCTTTTGTTGTGGAGCTTTGGCAATTCAGTGTCATAGGCTTCACTGATCTTTCCCACAGTAAGAGTGTTTGTTCCACAGCAAGGGAATCAACTACTGAGTTGATGGGACATAACTCCTGAGGATCACTGTTCCAATTATACATTCAGGGACTGGGGAAGACCACTGGCTGGGACTTTGGGTCCATTGGGCACACTGTCAGCCAGATCAGGGCCAGAATGTCATTTGTTACTTGGCGGCTTCATGCTTCAGCTGCACCAGGGAGCCATGAAACCTGCAACCGCAGGTTTCAATGTTTACTTGGATCCTTGATTCTTGAAATATTTGGACATTTCCTTTCCCCTGTCGTAAATAGCTAATAGTTCCTTTGGGGAGTGCTGGGGAAACCTTATTCTATCCTATTTTCTAGGATTCTTTCTCCTAGAGGTCTGACATGTAAAAAGTGGCTTCTATCCAGAACCTGGGCAAGAGACCATGGCATTTACTGAGTGACTACTCAGTCTCCTCATCTTTCAATCTTGATTTATTATGTTAGCACAGACCATGCAGTTTGCTTTTGGCTATTGTTCTATTTACAATCTTCATAGTTCTTTCTAGACCCCTCCTGGCTGCCACTCCAACCCTGCTGTTCATTTTAATAATTACACCCTCTTGGCTTCTAAGAATTAGCACTGCCACCTGGCCTCTTTTACTGAGACCCTATCATTCCCAATGCTGTAAGTAGCCAATTTCATAAAAAATATCCCCCAATATCAAAGTTACAGTCCCCAGAAGGAAGTCATCACTGGGTTTCTGACTGATACTGATATCATCTCACCAGGAAATTTCATTAATTTGGTAATATTTTCTGGGCTGTCCAAGGGGACATAATCACCCAGTGGGTTTTGCAGGTTTACAACTACTCTAACATGCCCACCTCTTCCGTGGCAGTTATAGCTTTTCTACGTCACTTAATGTGGCTCATAACTTTCTCCTGGATTCTATAAGGCCTCCCAGCAGCCTATTAGCTCACCCTCTTGTACATTGTCAGAGTTTTAAGTCCTGGACTCTGCTTTCACACTTGGTGTTCTTTGAGCCATTTTATTCTTAAAATTTTGTATTTTTGTAATTTATGTAGATAATCAATATTTATCATGTTGTTGTTTTTTTTTTTTCTTAGAATTGACTCTCTCTCTTTTTTTTTTTTTTACATGAGGTCCTAATATACATGCTGGTAAATTCTGTAAAAATGTGAATAAAGAACACTGAGAGTGAATCATCACTTTCCTAACAACTGATTTCTGTGAATTTCTCGAATGCATATGGGAAAATAAAATTAAGACATTTTTTATAAGATTCAATAGATTCTGACTAACAAAGTATCTAAAATAGATTAAGTGATTAGTTTGATGGATTAAAAGTGATTAAATCATCATAATTGTAAATAATAAATAAGTGATTGGATTGGAAATCAATTTTGTAAGTCATCAATACCCAGCATCCAGAACAGTATCTGGCATGTAATACTTTCTCCAATGATCATGAGGGAATAATAGCTACACATTTGTGCATCTATGTGTGTGTATGTACAAGTACAATTTTAATGTAGCATTTTCTTTTTTTTTAAGATTTATTTATTTATTTATACAAGCAGTGGGTACATTCAGAAGTGCAGGAGGGTGAGAGGACTCACCAGAGCCAGAGTGGGGAGCAGAACAGGCAGACTGACTAAATACACTGCTGAGGGGAGCAGTGGGCATGGCAGGAGAGGTCTATGAGCCATGTGGGACCCTCACCAGTGGCCGGGAATTGAACTGGCACTGCAGAGGCTGCGGGCAGCTTTGCAGCCCAGCGCTCAACCGCTGCACCACCGGGGAGGCCCATTAATGTAGCATTTTCTTACAATATATATTCATTTGAAAACACTTAAACAACATAGGTACTTACAAAGTGAAGGTTGTATTTCAGCCCAACTCATTTTTTTTTATTACTTAACACTAGACACTCTTCTATGTGATGATGACTGCTGTGTAAACATGTAGACTGACATCCCTCAGATTAGCCACTGTCATACTGGTGTTTATATTTTCAAATATTTTCTTGTTTGTTTTCAAACACATGACACACAAACACACACACATTCACATGCCAAACACATTTTTTAATGTAAATGAAATGATGTTCAATATGATGAGGTAACAAGTATATAAGGTTAGGCTAAGATGTCTTATATTTCTTTACATCATGGCAAGCATAGAAAATAGTAATATTCATATAGTCACCATGATAGACTGGTTATAACTTATCATACATTAGGTATTTCCTTTTTTAAACTGTCTTTGGTAACATAGTAGTGAATCATGCAGTAGCCTTTCAATAGGATACTGGATGTGGTTTGCTAAATTTTACTCTAGAATTCCATTTTATACTTATACGTGCAAAAGGATAATAGTTTTGTTTATCTTTTTTATCTAGCTTTTAGATTAATATGGCTTTATATAAAGAGTTAAGCAGCTCTGCATTTTATCCTATAATCTGGGATCCATTTTTACATAAATGACTTACTTTCATATAACATACTGATCACTCTTACCTATAAAACTGTTTTGATTTATAGTCTTGTGGGCCGAGGAGGTGTTGGATGAGCTCTTTTCTGCCTTTTCAATTTTTTTCTATTATTTTCAATGTGTTGATATTATTTTCCTCCTTTGGAATCAATATGATCATCTATATATTTCTGCAAAAAATCATCCTTTTCATATCAATATTAAAATGATATATTTTTTATTTTTTTTCTTTATGTCAACTTTCTCATTTAAAGTGAGTTCACTGATGATTTCTTTCTTTTACTCTCTCCTCTGTGTGTGAGGACAGACTGAATGCTATATTTAATGGTTCTGGCTTATGAAAAAGCTGACTTCCTTTACAGTTAGTGGATCAAACAGGAACAGAGCTGAAACCTAATCCCTTCCCAGTAAGTGTCTGAGAAAGAATGCCTTTACTTTACATCAGAAACTTGTTGTCATTGCTTTTCATACTTTGAACATTCAGTGAAGCTGCCTTTCCTTTTTACTTCATTATTAGTATGTTTATTCTTTCAGATACATCAGGGAGGTTGGAAATCATTACATACTCTGTTTGGTACACCTGATTTATGATCAGGCACCCTCATCGAGAATACCTTTTATTTTTAGCTAAGAATCATTCTTATGCTGTAAGTAGCCATATATATCATTTTAATTATAGGAAGATCATAACTGGACCAACTTGTCCATAATAGAGTCTCACTTACTACCTGCCCATAAATCAGACCTGTGACAACTCATGCTCTCTCTGCACCTTAATTCTGAGCCAGCCTTTCTCCTGGTCAAAGTTGGCACAAAGTGCTCTTACCTACATGGTTATGATGCGCTGTGTTCTAATTTCTGGATCATTCTGGTTCCATATGCTTTTTGACTACCAGAATTTTTTTAAATATCTAATTTGCAGATGGAATACTTTCCTCCCTTGCAGTCCGCTAGGCCTGTGTGCAAGTTTTACAATATTTACCCCTATTTTGCAAACTATAATAAGTGGTCACCCTGCCATTTTGATGGGTTGATGGAAGCAAGCTCTTTGGAAGCTAGAGAGGTGACAATTGTATCATGTTTGCTAAAAGTACTTATTCATGTAGAAATTATAAGTGATTGTATAGTTGTATTTATAAAGCTATTTAGAGTTACATAAAATAAGAATTATGCTAAGTTGCATGTGAATTTGTCCTTTTCCTTGATCTTTGAGGAATTATTTTCAAAATTGTCCAGCTCTAGAAAAGCCTCTAACAGCCTGACGTGGACCTTGTTTTGAGATGGTGATGGGAAAGCATTTCCACCACCACGCCAAGTGCCCAGTATATGTCAGCACTGTCGGATTTTGAAGTATGTGCATCTTCCACCACCCAGATCCCCTCTCATGATACGTGACAGGTGGACTTTTAGTGCTCCCTGCACAGGGACTGTCTGTCCTACTCAGATTGTGAAGTCCTTTCAGGATTTGCCAGCATTACTCATCTTGATTATGCCACCAGTCTCTTTGATGGGAGACTCACCGCTTTCTTTAAGAATAAGGATGTGATTTAAGGTTTAACTTCAAACATTTAAGGCACTTAAGGTGCCAGGTCCAATTTTATTTACAGTTTCTGATTGATGTCTACTTTCTGCACGGATGGCACACTTCAGGTTTGGATCACCTCCCTCAGCCCCCCAATACCTCTCAGCCCCCCAATACCCCTATGCACTCAGGAAGAGGGCTGTGTCTCTAGAATCTCTTGTGCTACCATATCAGATCTAAGAAAGAACTTTGACTTTTTACTTTTGGGAATACTAAATAGTCTAACTGGAGAGCTGTTTGGACATCTTACACAGAAAAGACTTTAAAATTGCAGTCCCATAGGAAAATTGAGTACCTAGTAGCCACTATATAAAATCCAACTTTTATTAAGGTTTTTAAAAAATCCCACTTAATCTGGTTTGGAGAGAATCAAATATGGAAAATGAAGTTGTTAATGGAGATCAAAGATGATGCCACTGTGAACACTGTTGATTGTGGAGGGGGGTGGGTTTGGCTCATTCTTACCTGGTTTATAGTTTTTTAATGTAATTTTGGAGGAAAGATGTGATGTTTTGTATGGAAGGAGGAGCAGGCAAGGAGGTATGGACATGACTTTTAAACCTCAACCTGACTCAGAGTTGTCTGGTCTTTACCACCCCACCTCTCTCACCACAAGCTTCCACAGCTCTGAAATCATCTTTAACTTTCAACTCATTTCGAAGAATCTGTTTTCTATGCTACTGATTGTGTTTTTTGTTTTATGATTAGGTCCCAAGAAAGTTATGAAAATTCCCATACAAGTAAATAGACAATCATAATAATGACAAAAACAAAAATTAGAATCCACGACTTCATTTTCACCCCCTCCTAGCAAGTCTGTAGTTATTCCAGTATTGTCTACAGGTATCTGATTTTATGGGAGTGCCATATTTAAACATTCATTATCAACTCATGCAATCAGACTTAAGTGCACCTAAGTACACCATCTGTCTTTTTCTTTCTTATATATTCCTCTGTAGTCACACACAGATATCTGCTATTCTAGTAGTGTCTGGAGCCTATTATAGCTGCACCCGTTACAGTGCAATCAGCAGAGGAGGCATTCCTTTCCAAGTCCTGATTTTCAAAATTTAATAGCACCAACGTTTATAATGGCTCTACCTATAAATGTGATACATTCACATTTTTCTACACAGGTGTGTGTTTCCCTGCCGAAGTTCCAAAGACAAAAACCTATCTCTGAGGGAAGAGTTCAAAGCTCAAATGTCTCTTTAAAAAGCCAAAGTATGATAGCAAATATTTGCAATTCCAAGAGTTTTCTGTTCAAACCGCCCAATCACACAAACCCTCTCATGACAACAAGGCAGACAGAGAATGGCTGGGTGCAACCCTGGGGCAAGAGCCTAGCCTTTTTGGTTGTGTTCAAGAGTCAGGTGATTCCACTTTTTATTAAATTATCAGCATGGACACTGGAGTGAATACAGGTGTTTTGAAATGACATGAGATGACCAAAATGCTTTTATGGTCATGCTGTTTAATAGCCATCACTGGGAGGTATTACATATAAATTCAAATTATGAGAAGTCAGTCAGCAGAAATTCTGAAGAAGAGAAAGATCTACAAAGAGTGAAGGATCAGGGATTGAGCAGTGTAAATAAGGACAGGCTAGAGACCACTGAGAAGAGGAAGGATTGACAACGCTGCCTCCCAAGCGAAGGACAGGATTCCCCAACTTCAGATGCATGCCACCACACCATAACTGCCCCCAAGGAACCCCACATCTCCATCACATTCCACGGTGCCTGTTCCTGCTATGCTTCCCCTCTACCCTCTTAAAACTCAGCTCCACAGGCACAGTTCTAGGGTGGCTATTAATTTGATTTTATCTGACCCTTTGTTTGATTTCTCTCTAACCCACATATAAATGACACAATCTGGTATTTGTCTTTCTTTTTCTGACTTACTAATTTAGTATTTTCCCCTCCAGTTCCATCCATGTTGTCAAAAGTGGCAATGATTCATATTTTTTTATAGCTGGATAGTATTTTATTGTGATAATACACCACAGTTTTCTAATCTGCTCCTCTGTCCTTAAGCACGTTAGTTGTTTCTATAACTTGGCTATTGTAAATAGTGCAACAATGAACATGGGAGTGCATATATTGCTTTCAATTCATGTTTTTGCATTCCTTCAGTAGATACCTAGATGTGGAATTGCTAGGTCATATGGTAGATCTATTTCTGATATTTTGAGAAAACTCCATACTGTTTTCCATAAGGGATACACCAATCTACACTCCCACCAAGAATGTAAGAGAGTTTCTTTTTCTCCTCATCCTCGCCAATGCTTGTAGCTGGTGGTCTTTTTGGAATGGTCCATTCTCACAGGTGTGAGATGGTATCTCATTGTGGTTTTGATTTGCATTTCCCTTACAATAACTGATAAGTAGTTTTTCATATGCTTGTTGGCCATCTCTATGTCTTCTTTGAAAGTGTCTATTTAGACCTTTTGCCCATTTGGGGGGAGAGAAGTTATTTATTTTCTTTCTGTTGAGTTATTTGAGTTCTTTGTAGATCTTAGATATTAGTGCCTTGTCAGAGGTATAATATGCAAACATTGTCTCCCATTCCATGGGTATCTTTTGTTTTAATGATAATTTCTTTCACTGTACAGAGGCTTTTTAATTTGATTTGTCCTGTTTGTTTATATTTACTTTTGATTCCACAAAGACATTAGTGAATCTGATTTGTGGAGTGTTTGCCTATGTTTTCTCCAATGTATTTTATGGTGTTGGGTCTTACATCCTTGTTTTTAATCATTTTGAGTTAATTTTTGTTTACAGTGTGTCATATTTCACACACTCTTGTTTACAGGATACTTCCCTGACAACATCACCTCTCAACTTGTTTAATCTGATCTCCCTGAAAATCAGCTCAAGCTAAAATGTCACAAACCAGGGAAAACAAATTGCCTATTGAGAGGAAGATATAGAACCTACCAGCTGAAAACCTAATGGGATCTGCTGAGGAGTAGGTATTTGAAATCAGTTATTTTTCTAACTAACCCCCAAGGAAATTTCTAGAAATTTTCCTATGGGTCAGATTTGGAACCATATCTCATCTCTTGGCCAGTCTTTCTCACACAAAACAAACCATTTCATCTAAGATGCCAAATGCTAGTACTTTAGTTTCCAAATAAAGAATTTCCTTCACTTGAGTGTACCTGTTCACCAAAGAAGCATCTCAATAGTTCATCTCTGAGAAGAATTAGCAGCACTCTAGAAAGGGAAGGTGACTAGGAGCCAAAAGACTTGGATTCACATCCCAGTTTCTTTACCTTATTGCTTGTCTCTCCTTGGGTGAGCCACCTAGTTTATTTTTCTGTAAAATGTACTTATTTTATAAAGGTATTGTAAGAATTGAGTTAAGAAATGTGACTATACGATAAAACTCAAATGTTTTATAAAAGTGAGGGTATGTTAAGAGGTGGAGTCACAAACTCAAGCATCTCAAGACTGGGTTGGCTTCCACTTGCACGAGGAGGGTCAGCTGGACCATGGGCACCTGTGCCATGTACCCAGAGATGCAGGATTGCTGCCATGATGCCAACAAGAGCCCAGTGTTCTCTAATATTTCTTTTTTTTTAAGAAAAATCTAGCTTTCTGTATGATCTCCATCTTTAAATATTGTATCTAATTAAAATATATTTCAAAAATAATTTTATCAGGCAATGAATTGATACCCATGTGCCAAAGTTGAACCATGGCTGGTCAGTCTATAAAATGTCCCATTGCCTCTAATTTACATGGTTGCTAACACCCGGCAATCCCCCATCGTAGCATCTTTAGTTAAGAGAATTTATTGTACTGAGTGTATCAAATATAGTCCAATCTTGTGGTAACCAATTATTTGTAATTATTTCCACGATGAGGGTTTTTCTCTTCAGGTGGCCAATTACTTCCTATCAAATTATCACTGAAAACCATTATTTTCATTTCCATTTGTAGACATCTCAAGACTTTATTTTCCATTTGGTACAAGTAAATGAAAAGGAAATAATAACAGCCAAGGCAATTATGACGGTGATCTTATCTGCCTGGATTGATTAGAAGTCCTTACTCTAATCATGCAAACTCTTTATTAATGTTAAGTTTATTAAAACCTAGATTTTGATTTAGTTTTTTTAAAAGATTTATTTATTTATGCACACCAGAACTGGGGTACAGGGCAGAGGTGTGTGGAGGGGGTGGTGAGAGGACTTACCAGAGACGGCGGGGAATAGAACAGGCAGATCAACTGAAACGCATTGCTGAGGGAAGCAGTGGGTGAGCCAGGAGAGGTCTGCTGGGTCATGTGGGTAGCTCCCTAGCCAGGGATAGGTTGCATCTTAACCCCTTGCACCAGGGAAGCCCTAGATTTAGTTTTTTTTTTTTTTTAAAGGATTTTATTTATTTTATCTTTGTCTTTTATCAGATGGCAGGGAATGCAAGATAGGAAATCCAAAGGAAAGCCTGGTTACCAAAGGGATCTTGTCTCTGCTGTAATTTGGCTTCACCACACTGATCTCCGTTAAGCCCTTTCTCCATTTATCAAAACTCTGTCTCTGGTGAATTACAGTGGAGTGTTTCTAATTCATACTAATGACTGGGATGCCCAGTGCCGATTATTGAATTCTGAGAATTAGCAAGTGAGCAAAAAAGGGGGAAAATGACAATAAATTGAGGCCACTGCATCACAAGTGTCCTATGTTCATTTATTTTCTTAATTATAAGCTAGTTTTTAATTAATTAGCTTAATGTATCATTGATACCAGTACAAATTATGTCCCCAGAGTTTTCCAACATTAAATATTAGTTAAAAATGAGGTGCAAGTTTATTTGGCAGTGAGTTGAAATAAAGCATTGGCAGAAGAGCAAGGCGAGATTTAGATTGGTCCTAATTCACTAAATTTCCACTTAATATTTCTTTTTTTCAGCCTTGGAATCAGTAGTTGGTATTAAATCTGCTTTTTGATTCTCACCCAAGAAAATGGACCAGTGCTCTAGGGAGGGGCACATAATGAGGAACAATAATCTGTTTAAAAGAGTGACAACTGGGCCTCCTCTGGTGGCGCAGCGGTTGAGCACTGGGCTGCGAAGCTGCCTGCAGCCTCTGCAGCGCTGGTTCAATCCCCGGCCACCGGGTGAGGGTCCTACATGGTGCACAGACTTCTCCTGCCATGGCCGCTGCTCCCCTCAGCAGTGTATTTCGTCAGCCTGCCTGTTCTGTTCCCCGCTCTGGCTCTGGTGAATTCTCTCACCCTCCCACACTTCTGACTGTACCCAGTACTTGAAATAAATAAATCAATCTTAAAAAAAAAAAAAGAGTGGCAACTGACGTGCACAGAATCTGGCATGGTAGCTGCTCCTCCATATATTCCCACAAACATTTCAGGATGAAAATCAACCTCTTTCCCTTCCATGTTTTAGGAAAACAAAGGAAGGAGGACAGATTGGGTGGAATGTAGTGAAAATATAATGAACTTTTTTAAAGTGTTACATATTAGAGTTATTTTATAGGTGATGCAAAGTTCAGAGAGGGACAGAAATATTGAGGAGGAGAGAGTGAGAGCTAGGGAACAAGAGGGAGGGAGAGTCCAGTCATGATGTTCTTTTCAAAATACCTGCTTCCCAGTGGGAAGATGCCTCACACTCCCCACATGTTGTTTCTTCTTTATTTGTTCATTTAAGGGACAGGCGCTGAGACAGTATCAACCAGAATTTGGTTTCGCTTTCTGCTCACATGGTGACTGTGTCACCTCGTAGCACTGACTGACAGATTGTAATCACTCATTAAACGTGCATGACATGGCTGATGGTTTATGGCATGTTCTGTGAAGTTCCAGGTTCTAAGGAATATGAGCTGTGGATCTTCCCTTTCAGGATTTCACATTCCTGAGAGGGAAAGAAAAATAATGAGTATGGTAGGATGTTTCTGTGATGGAGGATAACACTGATTGCCATGAAAACACAGAGTAGGGGAAATTGGCCCAAGATGGTAAGGCCATGAAAGGCTTCCAGAAGGAAATGGTAGCACTGAGCCTTGGAGAATGACAAAGTTATGGGAGAAGTTATGGAGCAGGTTGGGAAAGTGTTTAGGGAGCTTTACCCAGTTTATTGCACAAAGGGGAAAGGAAAGAAACTAGAAGGTAGATTAGAAGTTCATAAAGGCTTTGTATGCCTTGTGAGTTGCTTACATTTCACTTGATTGTCATCAGGAACAGGATGAAAGAGACCAAAAGACACAAGACCAGAGGCAAGAAGGTGAAGGAGGAGACCTGTACTAGCCCAGCTGACATTCCACAATGGTCTCCTGGTATCTGCTGCTTGCTGAATGTATTTTCCCGTTGATGTAGACAAGATATTTGTAAAACTACCCTCCCCCCACCTTCACTTTCAATGAGATGGCTTCATCCACAGTTCTAAGGGTGATTCTTATTACCTTCAGCCCATCAGCAAAGTCCCCTCAGTTGACCATGATAGTTGGATTGGGAGTAGGAATGTGACTCAAAGGGAGTACATGGGTCAAGGGAGCATCTGGGTGGGGGCTTTGGGGATAGAATCCCCTTTGCTTTCCTTGGAGAATTTCTGAAAGCAATATCCTCTCTTCTGGAACCAGGAAGCCTGGACATTACTAGCCATCATATTGTGCATAGAAAGAATCAGCAACCTTTAGGTACAGTCTGAACTGCAGTAAACACAGGACAATGTATAAGCCTACTGAAGTGTACTCTAACTGGGTACCTTGCAGATTTGCAGAAAGATGATTTTTTATTAAGTCACATATTATTTAAGTGGGGTCCTCTCTAATGTGGACATTCCTGTTACTGAAAGTACCTTAACTGCTAAAAACCTGGTTGTGGGGATGACTATCTGAGTAAAGATAGAGAGGTAAATAGATAACCTCTTCCAATTGCTTCATTCTTAGTTTCCCCCCTCAGCCTTAGTTTACAAAGAAAATATCAAGCCTGCTAAGTGCAGGATGAAGACTGAAGAAAAATGGCAAAAACATCTCAAGAGTCAAATGACTCCTCCACAATCCCCTGACAGCCCTTCTCCCATCCCTCTGCCGCCTGCCAAGAATTTGCTGTTTGCTTCTCACTTCCCTCATCCAATCCACACTGAGAAGATGACGTGCCCAGCCAGCTCCAGCACAGAACGCTGAGTGTCGGCACACATTTCGCCTACAATGAAAATAACCTGCCAGTGCAAAGTGGCCTCTGCTCTCAGGGACAGAGACCGTATTGGGTTCAGTGCTTAATACTTCAGCGGTCTGGTCCTGGGATTTCAGCTAATGGCTTTGGGATTTTGCACAAGCCACATGCCCCTGGCTTTAACGCTGCCACTGTGGAGGAAAGCTTGTCAAGTTGTATAATATTACACAGTGACTCCAAAGCAGTTTTCTGGCCAAGTGACAGCATTTGACATGTCTCTAATATTGACAGTAGTGGTGACTTTCAAGCATTCTATCTATTTCAGGTAGAAAAGGAGCGGAGATTTTTAAATAAAATAAACATGTGCAAAATAAACTGGTGGTTTGGTGTTGCAAAAATGTCAAGGGAGTCTGAGTACCTGCTTAGCTATTTTCTAACCATGGACCCCGGGGCAAGTTCAGAGACTCAGTATCTGTCACCATAGAATGGGAATGATGATAATGTCTGATATAATAAAGAGCTTAAGAGCATATCAGCTCTCCCTAAAAGATAAAGAAAGGAATTTTGATTTCCAGAGAGGAGCATTTAGGTGGGATAAATACTAGATAATTCATGTTCCTACCTTTCAAGGAACTCACATGATACGTTACCCATAGGAACATGGCATACGGAGTCAGATGAGATACAGGCTAATCCTGGTCACATCAGTTAGTGAGTAACAAGCCAGAATTGAGTCTTTACTGCTCTTGCCACTCACAGGAAGTCAGAAAATTCTTGATCTGTAGCTGGACAGCTTGACTTTACCATGTAGATGTTAAGGGCTGCAAGGAAAATCCAACCAGATAGAACCACCCATATGGATGGGCAATAGTTGGTCCATGCTAGTCCTAAGCAGAGAAAACTGATTTTCAAAAGACTGATTTACCTTGATATTTATAAAGTTCATAAGATGGATACCTTCGGTCCAGGAAATGAAAATAAAAGTTACTTGTGGCAAGATCTCTGCTTCCTACAATGGGGACAACCTCATCCAGACAGTTATTCGTCCAAGTAAATGCCCTTTGTAGAGCCACACACAAGGTTCTACATTGCTGTACCAGTGCTGCTATGTTGAGTATTAGGTCAGGTATTGGAAAACACCTAAGGAGAAGAAAATACCTAAGAAGAAGAAAAGAGGGCCTAATAACAAAAAAAAAAAAAAATTGTCCAAAGCAGACTCAAAATGTTTATAAACAATAGCTATCCCCCATGCAGAAAAGTGGATGGAATAAGTCCCTTTTTCTTTCTACCCACAAATACCCAGGAATATAACATATAAGATTCTACTAACCTCAAATAATACCATGGCCAGATGGTGAAGCGACTGAACTTGTCTGGTCGCTACCTGCACGGGGAAGTGATTATCACAGTTAATTCTCAGAAGCTGGGGACCTCAATGATAACGGTTTTGTTTTTCTTCAAATTATTGGTCATATCATATATTGATCAAAGAACTGAAATAAAGGTGGAAATGCTGTGTTCTAGGCTCATCTATCAGTCAGTTGCCATGACTTTGGTAATATCATTTCATCATTCCAGTCCTCGTTTGCTGAGTCCTTAACAGGCAAAACTCCCTTTTCACTGTACCCAAGAGACTATCCCCTAAAAAGCCCTTCTCAATTTTAAAGGCACGTGCAATACAATAACCTACTTCCTTCTTATGGAAACAACCCAGACCAAGTTGGTTAGCAGTAAATCTCCATCCTCTCAACTCTGAGGATCTGAAAACTCAGAGAAAAATGAAGGGACTTACTAAATAATAGAAAAGTCACATTGGATACTCAAATGCTAAATCCCTTAATAGTTTCTTCTTCCCACCAAGCCATCTATAAAATGCAAGTATATTTTAACATTGTGATCTGGGATCTGGAAAGGATATATTTTCTTTCCAAACTCCAATTTCCTGTAGGATGTTGCAAGACAGAAAACATTCTCGATCTTGGGACCAGGATCTCAAAGCAAAAAGTGGCAGTCCAGTAGGGAAACCAGTGGGGAAAGGGAAGAACTGGGTTCCACATAGGTGGGAAAACTCACTGAGGGAGGGTTTTGGAAATAATGTTTCCAGAGACCATTTGTACCCTTAGTCTCAGTGGCAAAGCATCATAATGCCCAGTAGAAAAGCCTTCGACTAAAGAGATGATCCCACCTGACACCAAGGTCACACTTCATCTCAAAAAAAGGAAATTGCTGAGCTACAAGGACTCAATCAATTCCTAGAAATAAAGGTTTAAAAGTCACTTTAGGCTGTGTGTGTTGTTCAAGATGAGTTCATCTGGGTCAGTCCCTTTTTGCCAATGATATTCAGGATAAACTCCACAGTGTCACATAAGAAGAAGTTAAAGAGTAGGCAGTTTCGGAGGATGGAGAAACTTTACACCAGTCAAGGGTTAACTAGAGAGGAAAAGACAAGGATCTAACTGATCCTCCCATTATCCAACAGAATTAGGCCAGACCAGGACACGACGGTATGTGTAGAGGGGGTCTAGGTTCTAGAGAAACGGTCAGGTCCCTGTCCTTACTCCCTATTCTAATGGGCAATTATGAGAAAGCAGCTTTATCTATGCATAGATTTCTTGCCAGTTTTTGGTCTGGATGTGGGTACCAGTGATTTTTTGGCTTGTCTTCTCCTGGAGTCTCTAGCAACATAAGAATTTGCAGTTTCTAGTGGAAGGAAGGAGGCCCTGGCCCAGGGCGGTGAATTTGAATGCAGTCCTTCCTCTGAGTCAATCATGAAGGACAGGAGAACTGGTCCCACTAGTGTGCCACCATTCCAGATGGGCAGGCAGGTCAGCTCCCCCAATGCATTAGAGGAAAGATAGTATGTAAAGACAACCATGTATGATGCAGGCAAACTTACCAGTATAGATCATTCATTCAAATAAACCCTGAATCTGAATGGTCTTTTTGTTTTTTAATAAGTTGAATGAGATGTCATTTATACTGATTTTTGCTTTGTTTTGTTTTGTTGCTGCTTTTAAAAAATGATTCCAGGGCTACATTCCATAAGGGTGTTTCATTAACTGGTTGAATTTAAGTGACTTAATTGATGGAGTTAAAGCATTAACTTTGCTGATAAAGAATAAAATGACCCAGGGCAAACGCACTGTCAGAGCACTATTACTGAACACGGACTGCAAAGTGCTGGCCCAGGAGCTGCTGCAGAGTGCAAGGTAGACACGGTCCATGTCCCTGGGGCATGCCATCCAGCAAGGTTGTTATATGGTATTCATTGCAATTTGATGAACTTCATTTATCTAGACAGCCACTTATTTAGGATGAATTGGAAGCTACTGAATCATCTTAATTCAGAGGCTTCCACTGCACCATGGGTCTGCAGCAGCTATTAAACTTGGGTAGATTTGGCGGCCATGACACAGTGAATGTATTATTCCCACAAAACTGTCTGGGTGTGATGCATCATCAGCTTTATGGACAGGTGTTGGGTGATACCCACTATCGCCTCTCTTCCCCCTCGGTTTCTAAGTATGATATCAGTGCTGCAGTCTCTGTTACTCATCTTTCCCAATAAAGAAGTTATCTGTCACAGATGATGCTATTTCCCCAATAGCACAATCATTCAATTCTTAGGGAGAAAAAAATCACACAGTCTGAAACCCTGATACAAGATGAGGGTTCCCCTAGGCACTGAGTTCTCTGAAGCGATGAGTTAATGAGGAGAGAAGCATTCTCTCTGTAGCAGATACAGCCTCTTTATGACATTCTACTACTAATTGAGAGTAGGAACTCCCATAAACTATACTTGGAGGATTTATTTGGATTATTTACAAGGCCAAGGGAGAAACATGCAAATAGAGACTCGCATATAGAGTGAATCCAATTGCTGAACAATTGTACATTCTATTTATAGTCTAGAGGGCTTGTTCGCAGACAGGTGGCATGAAAGACTGGAAAAAAATTTGCAGGGTTGTCACTCTCCAAATCCTTGGTTGTTTTCTACATTCAGTACCAGAGACATGTACAGTCTATAGCCCAAGTCTGTGTTGTCTTTGAAGATAAAGCTTAAATTTGGAAACTAAAAACTTCATAGTAAGATCTTATGTCAAAAAGTGACAGCAACTTTTAAGCTTCTAAGACTTGAAAGAAGCACCATTATATATGCCAAGGTTCTCCAGGGAAACAAATCGGGGGTATATATTTTCATTAGACATTTAGATACACGTATATTATATATATATATATATATATAAAATTTATTTTAAGGAATTGGCTCACACAACTATAGGTCTGGCAAGTCTGAAACAGGAAAAGCAGACCAGCAGGTTGCAAACTCAGGCAGGAATTCCTGTTACCATTTTCAAGCAGAATCTCTTTGTATCTAGGGAAGATGATTTTGCTCCACGGCTTTGACTGTTTGGATGAAGCCCACTCACATTATTACTGTTCCCTGGATTGATGGGTGCTAATCACATCTACAAAATACCTACTCAGAAATATCTACATGAGTTTTTTTTTTTAAGTTTTATTTATTTATGTATTTATACAAGCACTGGGTACAGTCAGAAGTGTGGGAGGGTGAGAGAATTCAACAGAGCCAGAGGGGAGAGCAGAGCAGGCAGACTGACGAAGTACACTGCTGAGGGGAGCAGTGGGCGGCAGGAAAGGTCTGCGCAACATGTGGGACCCTCGGCGGCGGCCAGAGATCAAACCGGTGCTGCAGAGGCTGCGGGCAGCTTCGCAACCCAGTGCTCAACCGCTGAGCCACCGGGGAGGCCCTCTAGATGAGTTTTTGACCAAACAACTGGGCACTATAACCTGGTCAGGCTGACATAAAACTTCACATTCATAGGCTTATCAGTATTTATGCTGTGGACTTCATCAAACAATATTTCTTAATTTGACATATACAAAACCAATCAGAGTTAAGTTCAATAAAAAGGGATCTTCTAACTTTTTTCCATATTACAGCTTAAACTATAAGCTATCTGGATTGAGACACATCTTACTTTTGGGCGGTTGGCCTCGGTTATTGTGATGCAAAGAGAATCTCCTACATTTCTGTAAGCCAGGGCTTGGCAAACAATGACCTGTGGCTAACCTAATGCATTGCCTGATTTTTCAGGCCCATAGTCCAGGGACAAATTTTACATTTGTAAATGGTGACATTATAGTCATGTAAGAAATTATACACTCGAAAATGGTCCTAATGGTAACTTTCATGTTATCTATAGCTGTAACCCCCTCCACACACACACTCACACACACACACACACACACACACATATATTACATGTTATATAAGTCCCTACGTAATATCCAGGGCCTTCACCTCTAAAATATGTACCATATGATCCTTTAAAAATGTTAGCCAACCCTTATTATAAGCAAATAATTGCTCACTGAAGAAAGGCCTGAGCACCCCACTGAGTTCTATGGGGTCTTAGTGTAACAAGTTCTAATCCATCTCATAATGTAACTCCTCGAGATATAGTAAAAATAATTACTTTTGTTTGTTTGCTTTTTACTTAAAATCCTGTCCTTAGGTAGCATACTGTCTTTCTTTCTTTACTATGAGGAGCTCAGCTATTTAATGAAAGAAACCCAATTTCAGCCTAACAAAGCCACGCAGTTGCCTCCCAGTGCGGCTGGCTGGCCTTTGCTGTCCTCTCCAACCTCACAAATTATGACTCAGTATCCCTCACCCTCTCCAGCCACATGGATCTGTTATTCCTTCCTTGAATGCTGCCACCTGTCCCACTAGCTTTTCCCGGCTGTTTCCTCTGCCTGGGGCACCAGCCCCATGATGCTCCTCACAGCTGCCTTCTTCTTGCCAAGCTGATGCCAGCCCCACTGGAAGTAACCTTAGGAAGGCTGTACCTGCCCACACACACTCGCCAATCTTCATCTTGCTAGTCTAAGTTTATCTAGTTCTGTCTGGATTCATTTGGGAATATGTTTATCCCCTTCCATCAGTACAGTGCCAGCTCTAAGAAAGCAGAGTTCCTATCTGCCTTGTACATGGAGACACCCCAGTGTGGGCTATCCACTTAACGTGTTCGGTATTCGTGGAGCAAGTCAGTGGGAAGACAAAACCCTGTCCAGACTGAGTGAATGCACTACTCACCCTGATGATTAGTCTTCCAGTTCAGTCACCACTGGGTTAAGGGATGTAATCTAACTTTTCATTCACTTAACTAAAGTCATGGGAGACCCATTCAGGTGAAGTACTAGGTGCCGTGGATACAATAGCAAAAAAAAAAAAAAAAAAAAACAGAGAGAGAGAGAATATACCTGCATTCACAGAGCTCACAGTTTGACACATCACTTAGAGTTTTGTCACCACATCAAAAAGAATTATAAAAATTTAAGTTAAAAATAGGGCCTCCCTCATGGTGCAAGGGATTAAGATGCAACCTATGAAGCTATCTGCAGCCACTGCAGCATGAGTTGCATCCCTGGCGAGGAAGTTACCCACATGGCACAGCAGACCTCTCCTGCCTTGCCTGCTGCTGCCCTCAGTCGATCTGCCTGTTCTGCTCCCCACTCTGTCTCTGGTGAATCCTCTTACCCTCCATACCTCTGGCCTGTGCCCCAGTTCTTGTATGCATATTTTTTTAATTTAAGTTAAAAATAAAATATAAAAATTTTGTGGATGATCAAACACAAATTGCCATTATTACAGTTTACAATACTCAAAAAATAGCGATCCCCTGACTTCATTCCTACTAATTTAATGTTAGAGATGGAAATTTGCCATCAAAATGTATACCTGAAGCTCTTTCAGTTGTTCAGATTTTTAATTCAAACACAGCAACTCATTGTTAGCCAGAAAGGGATATTCAATAAATTTAACTCTACCTCCTCTTTGGTAGACTTCTTTTTTTTTTTTTAAAGATTTATTTATTCATTTACACAAGCACTGGGTACAGTCAGAAGCGCGGGAGGGCGAGAGAATTCACCAGAGCCAGAGCAGGGAGCAGAGCAGGCAGAAGGACCGAAGTACACTGCTGAGGGGAGCAGCGGGCGGCAGGAGAGGTCTGCGCGCCATGCGGGACCCTTCTCCGGTGGCCGGGGAGCAGCCGGGGATCGAACCGGCGCCACAGAGGCTGCGGGCAGCTTCACAACCCAGCGCTCAACCGCTGCGCCACCAGGGAGGCCCTTGGTAGACTTCTTTTTAAGAGCTTACTTTATAATTTAAACATGACAGTTACCCAATTTTGACTTCAAAACCTTCAGCCGACCTCCTAGACCCATTTTCAAGAGGAAGTGTCCACAGCAAAATCTGGCGAAGAACCCACTAACAGAACAAGAATGAGATAGGGGAGCAGGGCTGCGGGGTCTGCACACTGTGGCATGTGGCTTGCCTCATGAAGAAGTTTGTATTTTTAACTTGGTCAGCACAAGGTTATTAAATAGAAAAAACATCAAGTTCTACCTGATAAATCTTTCTTTAGGTGCCTGCCAATATCTGTGTGGTGGCTCATGACCTTGTGTCTTGAAACATATCCTTCCAAACACATACTGTACACACACAGCACACATATAACACACAGCACAACTACCACCCATGCAGCACACACGAGCCACACACAGCAAAAAAACACACACACTACACACAAAATACACACAGCACACACACACAAGCTACACACAGCAAAAAAGCACACACACCACACACATGTCACACACAGCAAAAAAGCATACGTACCACACACACACAAGCCACGCACAGCAAAAAAGCACACCCACCACACACACACGTCACACACAGCAAAAAAGCATACACACCACACACACACAAGCCACACACAGCAAAAACCGTACATATCACACACACAGAACACAGCACACCACACAAACAACATACGCACACTCACAAAGGGGAACTTGAAGACTTCTTTCTTATCTACTTCTAGTAAGTTTACTAGGAACATTTGCATTCCAGTCAGATTTTAACATAACACAAAATTAAGAAACAGATTTTTATTTTCTATATATTACATTTAATATGATTTTTGATATAGTGGGGAAACGACACTTAAGTTCATTACCTAAAAGAAATAAATTAATAGCATTAAATAAATTAACAGATCATTCACATGATCTCTTTTAGCAATCTCTTGAATTGAGATGGTAAATATTTATTCACCTCTCTGATATTGCCAGTGACCTGACCCCACCTGGGGTTGGGGTCTCTGGTGAGGTACAGAGACTCTGCTCTCAGCTGTGAGTGAACAGGCAGTTCTGTGTAATTGCCGAGAAAGGCCTGGAATCAGCACCCTCCTTAGCTCTATTACTACAAAGCCAAAACAACTCCAACAATTCAGTAAAAATGAAACAAAACTGAAATTTCTCTGAATTCAACTGCCTTTTGAGAGACAACATTTGATGAAGCCAATTAACAGAGGGCCAAGCAGCTTGAGGAATGAGAAAGAGAAAGAAAAAAAGTATGGGATGGAGAGAAAGCTCAGGGAGAAGAAGAGATGGAAACAAAAGAGAAAGGGGAAATTGTTCCCTGCAGTTTCAGGATCGTGAATTATGCTTTCTTGCGCTTCACTTAAGAAATCCCTTCCAGAATTCCCAGGCAAAATCTATGCCAGCTCTGTGAATGCAGACAAGAAAATGGAGAAATGAAGCAACTAGGAAGATATTGAACCTCAAGGAGATCAAAGCAAATTCTTTTTCTTTACTTGAAACATTCAAAAATTGTCTCAAAGCTTCTCTTCTCATTGTGTTGTAAATACAGCCAGAGCCAAGTGAAAACTTGGTCCAGGGCTCCAGGATTCTTTTACCTCGCTGCAGAACTCAGACAAAATAAATTTGAATTGCACACACTTCTGCAAATGTGCACATCTTGTTTTGAAAAAACTTCATGAAATAAAAGATAAGTGAATGGAACAGCATCTACTTAAAAACCACAAAAATATGGCATTTTCCTGTATCTTCCTGAATGGCCAGGGCTGTTTTAAATGAGGTTCTGTTTTCATTAACACTTCGGCACTGTTTCCTGCTCAACACTGAAATGACATTCTAAATGGCAAGTCTGTGTATTATAACCAGCTCCCAATTTCTTCTTGTTTTTGCATTCCACATCAACAGCAGGAAAGGCAAAAGATTAGCCTGAACAACGCCAAAGCAATGGAGAAATGCCTTTAGTTATTATTACCAGAGTAAATGAAGAAGCTGCAGACCAGATGGGTGTATATTATCTATCCAACTAAAAAAGTGTCTTGTTAACTGAGATAAATGGTCCGAAATGGCAGAACATTTTCTTGCAATTTTAAAAAATAATAGCAGCAATATTTCAGAGGATAATTCTGCAATTTTTTCAAGGTTTCTGCTAAAAACCACATTTGATATTGATAGATACATTCTAAAAGTGTTCATTGACACATTCATAAATATGTGAAGTTGAAAGGGGATTCTTTTTTTAATCCAAACTATAATAATTGCTCTTAGAAGCTTGGAGACAGGATGTGAACAGTCTGAGGTTTCCAGTGGGATTGGGCATGCTTCACCCATTCATGAGTGGGCCCTGTCAAAGCAGACCAGTGCTGTGGGGAATGAGCAGGGAGATCCTGTGTCTCTAAAACACAAATAACATGTTTGGTGCCTGCCAGGTGCCACCCTGATGTTAACTTCTCAATGAGCAATATTTACACACTAGATTGGTTTTTAATTTCCTTTCAGAAAAAAAAAGTTTCTAGTTTTATACAATGGGAATATTTTGTTCTCTTTCGGTGTTATGAGTGCATTGCTCTACCTGAGGCAGAAGAGGAAGCAAGATCTCTAAAATAATAAAACAACAAAAAAATCTAATAATATCATCCACCTTCTACCATGCTTGGCCTGGTTAAATCTATGTTACTGTTAAATCTAAAATCCATTAGGAATAGGAAAACATTTCCCTCATTTGCATTCAGCCATATCTACAGTCAAAAAACAAGGTTATTTACTTGAAGAAAAATAGAATTAAGTTCTGAGATGTTTTATTTTTTTTTTTTTGGAAGGGCTCCTTTCTACAGAAACGTACAATGGCTTGCTGGTTTATAAGATGCTATACTTACAATTATTATACCTAGTATTACAATTATTATACCTAGTATTTCTTACAATTATTTATCTTACAATTATAATTATTATACCTAGTATAATACAATTATTATACCTAGTATTTACAATTATTACACCTTACAATTATTATAATTATTACAATTATTATACCTAGTATTTCTAAATCACGTCTACAGAGCCACACCATCAGTCTGCCTTCACAGACTTTGGGGCATTTTTGTTTGTTTGTCCCTTGTAGCCACCCAGGAACCTTGGGTGGGTTTTAATCTCTCTACTTTGCATCTGGTTAGTTTGTTTAATTTCTAGTAGTACTGAAGACTCCAAGCGACGAATTATCTTGTCAAGCTCAGGAGAAACTACAATCCCGCAGGTGACAAGCAGGGATAAGAGAGATGTTGAAGCTATCTTCTCTGAAATGTGCAGTCTGGGTTTGTAAAGTCTACTGCGGTCAGCAGGGTAAGAGGAGTCCCAGCTTACTTGGAGATGCACATCTGAGCACCAAAGGATGATGCTGTGGTGTCAAATGACTCTTGAAAAAAATAGGAAGGCAGCACACTTGAGACTCACTGTCTTTATTAGAGTGGGTCTGAAGCAGACCCCATGTGGGAGCTGAGATTGATGGGGGCAGCATCAGATTGTTCCCCTAATTCATGATGTAAGAGCTCACTCTGTGGCATTGAATGGACCTGTGGTTATATTTATGTGATTAGATACGTATTTTAAGTGACTCCACCGCATTTGTTTTCAGCCCAGGAAAATGCTTCTTGTGGATCAGCTCCTCCCCTTCTCCATCCCCATGATCTTGACTAGAGATGCCATGTTTGTACGCAGCCTCACCATCTTTCCCAGTCTGGACCAATCCCTGCACTTGCCTGAGAAGTGTTACATGTCAGAGCACAGACAGGTGAGACTGTCTCCCTCTGGTGGTTGAAGCCAAAAATGTGCATCTGGCTCTTCTATCTGCCTCCCTGGAAATAGAACAAGTGGCAATGATGATGATGATGATGATGATAATAATAATAATAATAACAGAAATGAAATGCAGACAGAGGCATGAAACCAGGAGGAAGCATTTATAGCATTCACACTCCTGATTCCAGCTGTTCCTGAAGCCCAGCTGGATTCCTCTCTTTGCCCTTGTTTGGTTGTTCAATTCTGTATGATGGTATAAGCTGATAAATGGCCCTCTCGCCAGTACTTTTCTAGGGTGAATTTGCTGACATTTGCAAGGAAACAAATATGCACAACAAAGCATTACTTACTCAGTTCAATTTTCTTCCAAGCAAACACTAGAAGAGCACCCAAGTAAAATCCTCATTACTTGGATAAATGTATAGGGTTCTTACCTCTGCAGAGCACTTCACTTTGACAGTCTGACTTAACAAAGTGTTTCAACTCTCTGGGTTTTAATTTCCTCATCAAAGAAACAGCAGGAGTGCACCAGATCAGAGGGAGGAAGGGAGGCAGAGTGCCACCACACCCCAAGGTACTTGGGAGCTGTCCTGGCATGTCTTCCAAAGAGCCTCAAGTCTGTTTCAGACACTTTCTCACATGCTCTTAAGATAGACTTTACTTCTCATCCTTGGACCTTAGACAAGACTCTCAAAATAACACTGTAGCTTTTCTTCCAATCTAATGCCTTACACCAGGCAAGTACCTGTCTCCCATTTTTAAAGGCAAGGATATTGAGACACAAAGAAATGCTGTTTAGTGTGATTGTAACCTCTTTCTCCATTCATGACCGGGGACATGGCATGAGGATAAAAAGCTGTGCCAGCCAGGGAGCTTCTTCTCTTGGGAAGGAACAGAATTGGCCAAGTCAGTCTACTTCTGTATGATTACCTTGAAAATCGGTTCCTTCTCTTCCCCACTGCTTCCTCTTCCCTACCTTAGCCCATGACATCAGTACTTGCATCTTGTTCCCCACATTCGAGAAGAATGGGCCCAGCCAAGTCTGCCTTCTTCGCACTAAGAGGTACCGTGATCAGCAGCAGTCCCAAAGAGTCTTAGCTTGTGAATGGGAAACAGAAGAGCTAAGGGAAACTGGCTCACAAACCTTTGGAACCCAAGCAGAGATGCAAATTTGGGGTCTAAGCATGCCATTTAGTCAACCAAGCAAATTAGCCCCTGCTCATTTGCCTGGGGGCAGAAAGAAAGCAGGAGGGGGGCACAGGAATTCCAATCTGCTCTGTTTCTCCTTCAGTTGACTTTTGATCATGTTGGTATTTGTTTCTGTGGTTGCTTATGGTTAAAGGTGAAGGTTTGTTTTCTTAACCTGGCATTGGGACGCAGAGGCGCATTCAAAGAAATGAGTTAATATTGAAGTTTAGTAATGGTAAATTTTAAGAGTAAACTAGGAGGGAAACCTTATTTCCCATATTTTAACCTTAAGCGAAAGGTTAAAATATACTTAAAATTGTACACAGACACCACACACACAAGCACACACACACACACACACGACACAACCGAAAAAAACTGGTGCAAAAATGCCATCCCAATCTTGTCAGCACACATCTAAGAATCTTTTTTTTTTCTTTTAAAGGTCACCATTTACAATCATTGTTTATGGGTGCAGGGGCCAGGACAACTGTATTATTTGCAATTGTTCAAATATATGCTCTTCATAAAAGCAAGTGTCTCACTCTGACAAGGGTTGTAACCCTCATACACTTCCTATAGCTCTGACTGAATTGGAACTATTAGGTCCTATTCACTTACACCTTCTCGGCAAAGATTCTATTTCCCAATTATTGGAACGGTGAGTCAAATAAAAGCAAATGTTGCTAAAGAAAACAACATGAAAAGAGTCTTTCAGTATCTAAAGAAAGCTGAGGATTGATTGGAACCAAGTAGTGGGAAACACTTCTCCATCCATGTCTTCCACTACAAAGGTGGTGATGGTAGGAGGTTGGAAGTAAGGGCAAGAGCCATAGGGGGCTAGAGCAGAAGGGGAAATTCATTGAAGTAAGGAAAGAGGCTTGGTAACTGGTATTTCCCCTGCAGTTGAATGCTGTCAGGCTGGCATCTTGCACATCTACTCAGGTTTTGAACACATCGCTATTACAGACGAGAGCTTCCATGTAGGGTGGATTAAAGAACTCATAGGTGAAACCAGTTGCAAGAAGCATCTGGTTCCTTCTTCTTTTTGTTGTTGTTGGTTTTCATTGAGAGCAAAAGTCCTTGCAAAACTGGAGAAATATAGGTCCCAAAGTCCCCAGGGTGTTATAGCCTAGAGGGAGTTTCCATAACCTTCCAATTTTTAAAGAATCTTACCTCAATGACTGTCCACAAATTCTTCCAAGGTGGAACTTATATGAGCCTCACCTGCTAAAATCTTACTGGAGTGAAGACATCTGGAGATGCACAGTTCCACTTTTACCCCAAGATATTTCCTATTTGTAGCCTTACTGTTTGAATGCTGGCTCCTGCCACCTTGAGTGCTTGTTACATTCTTTTTTCCCTAACAAAAGAGATAACCTGCTTCTTCTCAGTCATCACATCTTAAGCAAATAGTTAGAAATGATACCTCCCAAACAGGTGGGAATCACAGGCTAATTCATGGAATCTTTAGGAATTTCTCTGAGCTGGTGGCAAAACCATGAGAGCATGAATTGCAAGGATGTTGGGAAAAGGTGGAGCACTCAGAATATTTGTTAAGCATCAGTGGAATGTCTATTTCAATTTGATGTCTCATGTAAATTTCACTGAAAAACCTGGAAAGGATATTTACATTTTACTGTGGAGATCAGGGACATGTGGAGAATCACCAAGATCTGCAGCTGCAGACATGCAAGGTCAACTCAGCTATCTTTTAGTTCGAAAGCTCCTAAATCACAAAAAGTGCATATGCTTTTTTTTTTCAGCTTTATTGAGGTGTAATTGACAAATAAAGCTGTGAGGATACTTAAAGTTTACAATGTGATGATTTGATGTATGTATAGATTGTAAAAGGATTCCCCATTGAATTCATTAGCACATCTATCACCTCACATAGTTACCCTTTGGTGCATGTGTGAGAACATCTCTTAACGAATTTCAATTATCTAATGTAGTGTTATAGCTACATTCACCATGGCATGCGCTGTATCCAATTCATCTTACAACCGAAAGTTTAGACCCTTTCACCAACCTGTCTTTCCTCTATGAAAATGAGTTCACTTTTAAAGCTGTCCTTGTTGGGTCTCCCCGGTGGTGCAGCAGGTTGAGTGCAGCACTGTGAAGCTTCCACAGCCTCTGCAGTGTGTGTTCTATTCACAGCCAGCCAGGGAGCTACCCACATGGTGTGGCAGACCTCTCCTGTCTCACCTGCTGCTCCCCTCAGCAGTGTATTTCATCAGTCTGCCTGTTCTGTTCCCCACTCTGTCTCTGGTGAATCCTCTCACCCTCCCACACATCTGGTCTATACCCTGGTTCTTGTATAAATAAATCTTTAAAAAAAATAAAGCTGTCATTTTCTTCTCTTGGAAGCCAATTTTAAATAGGAAACACTTCTAGAATGAAAAGTGGGTTCCTGCACACTTATGTCTATGGGTCCCATGACTTAACCATTGTGATTTTTTTAAGCTTTTTTCTGAACATGATAAACATAAGAAATGAACCTTACATTGCAACTCTGTACACACATACCTGTTGTGTGTCCGTAAATGTGTATATTGGAAAAAAAAATTTTAATTTTTTTTTCATATATTCTGACATATTCTAATGCATTTTCGGATTATATATCTATGAACCCAGTAGCACAGTGGCTATGAAAGCACAACATGTACTAAGACCACCTGGGATTATATCTGTCTCCAGGTATCAGTGAATTGCATGAACTTGGAAAATTTACTTGACTTATTTATAGTAATAATAATAACCCATAAAGATTGTGATGGCTAATTTTATGTGTTAACTTTACTGACTAAAGGATACCCAACCAGCTGGTAAAATATCGCTTCAGGGTGTATCCGGAAGGATGTCTCCAGAAGAGATTATTATTGAAATCTCTGCACTGAGTAAAGGTCACTCTCACCTACGTGGATGGGGGTCAATCAATTCACCGAGGGCTTGAATAGAACGGAAAGGTGGTGGAGGAAGGACTAACTCATTCTCTCTGCTTGAACCGAGACATTTCAGCATTTTTCTCCCACCCTTGGACATGGGTGTTCCTGGTTCCTGGATCTTCGGACTCAGACCAGGTCTTAAGACATTAGCCCCACAATTCTCAGGTCTTTGTATTTAGATTAAATTGATAGTGGCTTTTCCTGTCTCTGCAGCTTCAGATGTTGGGACTTCTTGAACTCCATGTCTGTGGGAACCTATCCTATCATAAATCTCCTTTATATATCTATATTTTTATTCTGTTGGTTCTATTTCCTCTAGAGAACCCTAATAAAATAATTTTGTGTTGATTAAATGAATGAGTATTACATAAAATCATTTCAATAGATGAAAAGAGAAAGAGGTCAATCCACACAAAGACTTTTACGGAGAAAGAAATATTCATTCTCTGAAATCAAACTGTAGGGTAAATGGTTTTCAGGCTTTTCTGCCCTCCCACCATTAGGATTGCCCTGCCCAATGGGCACCTGCCGTTGTTACATTGTTGTAAGATGACTTGTTTACTTTTGTGGGTCATGGCTCAATATTGAGATATTTGCCAAGAGAGGCAGAAGCGGGAGAGAGAAGCAGAAAGAGGAGGAGAGAGAAGAATGCCAGAGAGAAGCCCAGAGTGAAGAGTTGCCAGTGGCTTGGAGGCCTGCAGGCCTCCTGGCCCCCTGGCACTCCTGCCAGCTATGTATCTGGTTGCTGCACTACATCTAAAAGCTCAATAAAAGCCTGAGAAAGCCACGTAGGGCTCCAGGATTGTCCTTTACCCTGTCTGCTTGAATCATAAAGAACCAGCTCTGTGCCCATCCTGCCGCTACACCCATATATGGCACAGCAGACATCTCCTGTCTCACCTCAGCAGTGTATTTCAGTAGATGTGCCTGTTCTGCTCCCCACTCTGTCTCTGGTGAATCCTCTCACCCCTGTACCTCTGGTCTACACCCCACTTCCTCTATGCAAAAATAAAATAAAATCATAAAATAAATAAAGTAATCCTTATTAAAAACTTTGAAATGTTCATATGATGAAGGATTCTAGTTTCCAGTTCCCAGGATAGAAATCTGGCAGCCCAGAAATCCCCTCCATCTCCTAGTCCACAAAAGGGAGAGTGGTTGGCTGAGCTAACAGCACCTCAAATTTCCATTGTAGGTTGTTTGGTTAGTTTGTTTTCCCTTTTCTATTTATCTGCAGAAAGGCACAGAGAAAACTGGCATTAGAGAAAAGTACTGTATTCCAAGAGGGAAAGACCTAGGCGATTATGACACATTGTTTCCTGCTGATGTTTCCTGGTTCCTTTCATGCTCAGTGGCAATATGTCCTTAACCACACACATTTCTATTTCTCTGAGTAAGAGAGAATTCTATCAACTGTGCTAATGTAAGGGAATGACAAAGTTAGAATTCTCCAAAGCATTGAGGGCCCATGATTCAAGATAGACTGGTCCTGATTCACCCCTCTAAGTGGGAGACTGTAGGATGAGCAAGGTTTTGAGATAAATAAGCTGATTAGGTATCATTTTAGAATGCTGACTGCTTACCTAATATTGTATAGGGCAAAACAGAGGAGGAGGAAACAGAAGACTCAGTCTTGTTCAAAGAACTGTGAAGCTTTCTTACTGGTAAGAGAGAATTGATTAAAACATTAGAGAGAAAACCCTAAGGGTAGGACTTTTTTCCTTATTCATCTGTGATTCCATGGGTCCAGCACTAGGCCTAGCACACAGTAGCTAAATGTTGGCAATTCACCAATGATTATGTTCAAGGAGAACAAGTATAACCTTGGGATGAGACAGGCCTAGATCTCAGATCTGTCACTTTCTAAATGTGATTCTGTACAACTTGCTTGATTCAAAACTTTTCCAATTTTACCTTAAAAATAAAATTTGTAAATGGTAAGAGCATCACAGCACAGTGCCTGACAAAGGGTAGTTACACAATGAATGGGTATTGACTTATGATTGCTGCTGAGGTCAGAACTCAAATCTTATGCAGGCTGGACATCTCCTTCTTCAGCACATGAGGAGGCCTGGACAAATAGTGCAGGGGCCAATTCTCATGTGTATCCATAAATAGGTTTATGACCAGTTGCAGATTCAAACACATTTCTCGAACGTCTCCAGTACTCATGTCCTACCAATCTCTGATTCTACACTTAGCTCTTTCTTGAGTGATACTGATCCTTGGTAAAATATTAAAGGTGCCCCAATTATACCCTAGATTAATGACCAGAATACTTATTCTCATCAAAGTGAGACTAACAGGGAATAAAGGAATACTGAAGAGTTCATGAGGCAGGTGACATTTAGTTATTTATTCTTCTGGCATTTATTTTGGAAATCATTCAGAAATTATTTAATCTGATTTAATATTCAGATATTATTTACCAGGTTGTTGAATGAATTTTATGACAAAATGTAAATGTGTTTTAACACAGTTCCAGACACACAAAAATTACACAATACCTGATATTAATATTGTTTTCTTATATTTTTAATGTTACCTGATTTTAAACTTGATATTCAAACCCAAACATCAGGTACAGCCATTTTACTATATACCTATTATGCCCCCTTCAAATCTTCCTAAAAATACTTTGATTTCATACTGCTTTATTGAACACTAATATTTCTTACCTTTTAAAATTATAATCCTTTTTAGTTTTTGAAGAATTGATCATTTCTCTCACTGGGCCCCAGCAACTCTCAACTTTTGACATAGTAGTTTTCATCTTGAACTAGAGAAACTTCATCAATAACCATTACCAATCGCTGCAATGAGTTATTCTTTCAAAGCCTCTCGAGGGCAAGTTCACTATAATTTGCTCCTAAATCTCATCTGACTTGTGATTCCAATTTAGCCAGAATTATGAAATGTCCCTTCAAATTAAGTAAACGACAGCAGGTCTTGTGCTATCTTCAGGATGACAATATATCCCATTAGCCCTGCTCGGCAGATTTCATTGAGCTCCCAGCTCATTCGTAACAGTCCCACAGTTAGCACGACTGTCCTTGACCAAGAATCCATTGATGGAAAGGATGGAGTAGATAAGAGTAAAATGTGTTAACTTCCAAAAACTCTTCTGTCACTTGCAGAAAGTAGTGGGTTATTTAATAAGCCTGTGGGCTCTACAGTCAGATTGCTTTTGTATGTGACTCTCTGTTCTATGACTTATTAGCTGTGTAAATTCAAAGAAATTCATTTAACTCCCAGGTTTCCTCATCTTGTGAAATAGATATAAAAATAATTATCTTGTGTAGTTTCCACAAAGATTAAACAAGATGGAATATAAAAGCAAAGGTCACTACCTGGCACAGAATGCAGTCAACATGTGGTAGCTGCTGTTATCACCCTTTTAACACAAAGCTCTCTTATCAATTGACAAAATCTAAATGAAGCTGGTGAATTATTTAGTGGCAATATTAGTTACTGTTAGAGGAGAACAGAATAAGACTTGACAAACACTGCTTGTTCGGGACAAGGAACTGGTCAAACCCAATCATCATACGTCATCCAGAGTTCTTGGGAACATTCTCAAAACAAAAACAAACAAACAAAAAAACAAAAAAACAAAAAAAAAAATATATATATATATGTGATGGACTGCCTCACAGTATGGAGATAGTTGTAAAGGGCACAGATGGTAAGGAGTCTGGCTCTTATTTGCTTGCATTAAATAGAATTTTGTTATTATTTACTCAAAATATCAGAGGGAAATTTTTTTCTAAAGCTTCTGGCAATTAACATTGCCTAGGGAAATATCATCAGCGATAGGCATCCAAAACTGTGGATCCTTCCAAGAAGTATATCATTTACTTTCAGAATGACTCTCCTATTCTTCAAACTCCTTGATTAGCTGCTAGCCTTCGGGCTCTGCACCCTTTAAAGGAGTGTTCCATCCAGGACACTTTCCTCAATTCTCATCACTAGTTTAGTTAGGGGGAAAAATTGTCACTAAATGGTCACAAAAGTGCTCAAAAGCCCCACATCTTCTGGGTACATAATTAAGATATGTTGAATTGGAACTTTTTATTGAGGGAGGAAGATTCAGGGTCACAGTCATGGATGAAAGGAGTGACAGCCTCCAGAACACTGAGAAACAGCCTCTGCCAATCCTGCTCCCATCCCAGGTCTAATTCATGTAAAAGCTGAAACATTCCCATGATTCTCATGACCATTAACTCCCACACATTCTTGCCACTTCATTTCCTAAGCAGACAGTAGACTTGTGAACCTCTAGCATGTGAACCTCTATTTTTCTACAAAGAAATATCTGCTCCATCTTCACAGGGGAAATGTTTTCATGAAGACTAAGCAGGACATTAATCTATCACCTTCAATAGATTCCATATAAAGAGGAAAATATATAACTGATCATCATATAAAGATGAGAGAAATCACCCTGCACTCTAAAGCCAAGGAGATTCTATAGGCAACCCTTGATACATCACCCTGGATCCTTGCAGGCCCTGACTCCTCCCCATGCTAAAACAGCCTGCAAGCCAGTAATTTCTCACCCTGTTCTGCGGTCTTGACTTTTATTCTCTGTTTTTTCTTCTTCCTTTCTTGCTGCAGACCCCACCTGCCTCCACAAATGATTAATACATTTTTATTCTGTAACATTTATTAATTTGACTTCTTCCTAGCCTTAGTGTGAGCTCCCTTTCATATTTTTCATTCTTCCTAACATCTTCTCCCCATGCTAACCTCTACTTTGGATCTCTTTCAAAACTAACATTTAGTTTTTCAAAACTCTTGTAGGAAGCAAGGTAAACTTTGGAGACAAGCCTTGACATTCAAAGCACCCTGCCATAGTCACCCCAAATGATTCTTATTCCCAAGATGTTTGCTTTTTTCTTCTTGTTACCAGAAGGCCTGAATGGAGAAAAGGAAGACACAATATGATTGCTGATCTTGGTCTTATGAGACATATTTTCATGGGAACAGACTGTTTACAGATTGGGTCCTTGGGGTGACTGCCATGGGTGGTTGCTGTGGCAGCACCAACAACACCATCAGCAGGGATTCACTCCACCCTATCTTTTCTCTACATCTCCCTCCCCAAACTCTTTCCAAGGATGCAGTTACTAGGAACAATAAAAACCAAAAGGTTATGTCGACCTCTTTGTCAATAGACAAGCTCATTTGCTGTATTCAAGCCTATGTTTGCAGATATAACGTCAGCTGCTTGCCTCCATTTCTAAATACCTCTCTCTGTCAAAGCTTAAGACAGATGAATCTGTTCCACATTCAATCAGTCTTTTTGTTGACTTTGAATCTGAGACCATACAGTCTCATAGGAAAAGTCAGCTTTCCCAGTCAGCTGTGGCTGGGACCCCAACTTTGTCAGATACCAAAAAAAAAAAAAAACAATATGACTGGGGTGAGGATGAATAAAAACTGACATGAGGTACTATGAGACGTTTCTAGTGTGCTTGGGGAAAACAGGGTCCCCAAACCCATGGTCTCATTACCTAACCCCAAAGATGGTAGCAAACCATCTTGTTGACTTTATCCTTCCTATTTTTCCTTCCCAGTTCTAGCAACTTGGCTTTTTTCAATCCGAGAGAAACTTGCTTTCATATCCCTGTTTCAATACAAACTGGTCTCTTGTATTTAAGACTGTGAAACAAAAACTTCATTATGCCACACCTGAGCGGCTTTGTATTTAACTTCTAAAATATTGGCAATAGTCTGAACTGGCCTGAAGACAGGTCAAGTTGGATTAATATGAAATGATACCCTGAATTTGATGCTTTGGACTCTGAATCTCCTAGAAAGAAAACATATCTGTAAGTATTTTGCTTCTAATATTTTTTTTAATTATTGGTCATCATATAGAAGTTGTTTTTTTTTTTTAAAGATTTATTTATTTATTTTTACAAGCACTGGGTACAGTCAGAAATGCAGGAGGGCAAGAGAATTTACCACAGACAGAGCGGGGAGCACAACAGGCAGACTAACAAAGTACATTGCTGAGGGGAGCAGCGGGCAGCAGGAGAAGTCTGCGTGCCATGTGGGACCCTCACCCAGTGGCCAGGTATCGAACCAGTGCTGCAGAGGCTGCAGGCAGCTTCGCAACCCAGCGCTCAACCACTGCACCAGCAGGGAGGCCCACTTTTAATATTTTTAATAGCCTAATAGAATATAAGTAGAGATGTTTTCATCAAATCACCATTTTGTAGGACAGAATCCTACAAAATCTTTTATGTCATGCCCTGCCCACTTTTTCCCAGCAATCAGAAAAGATGGAGGAAGGAGGAAGGTCGCCATAATTTCACGCCAGTAAAATACAATGACTAAACAATTTAAAGACAATCACAGGATCCCAGGCGGCTGGGCCGTTCAGCTTTAAATGACTGTGGACTCATTTAGGCATTTGTTCACAGAGGGCCAAAAGTCTGTGATGGATCATGCAAGTCAGAGCTAAGTAATGGTTCACCATGGCCCGGTTAATAGTTAGACAAGCTGTTCATGTTTGATTAGGGTTTTCTTTTCCATTGCTATAATTGTATGATAATTAACTCAACAGAATTACATTTCATTGGGGGGAAATATGTACGTTTTGAAGTTTCAAGAGTAACAGATTCCACATTCCAAGAAAAAGTCTGAAATTATACTATGAGTCTCCTGCTCAGTCATAAAGATTAGACTATTAGGTGTGTGTCTTGTGAGGGTTTCGGGTTTTTTTTTTTTTTTTTTTTTGGTCTCTAAATGAGCTGGTGAGTATTTGTAGCTCTGCCTTCTTCCAAAGACTCTTTGTACAAAAGTGTTCTACCCAGACAGCTGCTGATAGATTAGAATTGCCAAGTGGCAAACAGCATGAACATCTAATGTAATCTGACTTGGGAGCTCAATTTGAGATGGAGCACATGAGGCTTCCCTAAAAGAAAAAGCATCCATTAATATATACACCACCCCATGATCAGGTGTTTTACATGGTGAAAAGAAATTCTTTTAAAGCAGATGGCAAGGAATCTGAGTGGAGTTCCAAATTAAAGTCATTTATAAACTGGTCATACTGATAACTATGGAGATCTTTTCGCTCCTCTGAGCCCCCACAAAACTTATCTCTATCATACAGCAGAGCTAATAATCATTTACTGTCTCATGCTTCTGCTAATTTCTAGACTTTGCTTGTATCTTTAAAGACAGAGAGAAGTCTCTTTAGACCAGAGACTCATCTCTGCTTCCTTCAAATCTTATTAATTCAGTGGGTAGTCTGTGGTCTGTGTCATGCACATGTATCAAGTCATTTTCTAGAACTCCATATCAATGCTATCATTTCAAGAATATCCTCTTGACCAGAAATGTTGGATAAGTGGTCTCTGTTTCTAGAGTTTTCTGGATTTAATATCAACTTAAAGCATAGAATTCCTGTATTTAAATTGTTTTATTCTTTGTCTATAATTTGTTCTCCATAAAGGGTTTTAAGTGAATAAGTGATCAAACACATTTACCTTTCTCTTTTAGCAAATAGTATCCTTTTTTTTTTTTTTTTTTTTTGCAGAACAGCATTAGTTCTTTTATTTATCTTTCATCTCTTTTCTACTTTTGTTTTTTTTTTTTTTTTTATAAATTTTATTGTTATATTCCCCATACAATTGCAGCCCCCCATTCTGACCCCAATCCCTCCCCTCCCGCCCCCGCCCCCCTAAAAGTGACTCTGGTTCATAGTTTTTTGTTGATTTTGATTTTTACTTTCTTATAGTTATTCATTTTCCTGGTCCCTTATTTAAGTTTTCTAGATTCCTGCTATGAGTGAGACCATCCGGTATTTTTCTTTTTCTTTTTGGCTTATTTCGCTGAGCATGATCCCTTCCAGCGCCATCCATGTTGCAGCAAATTGCATGTGTTTATCTTTTTTGAATGCTGAGTAATATTCCATGGTATATATGTACCACATCTTCTTGATCCAGTCATCTATTTTTGGGCAAGCAAATAGTATCCTTAATAAACAGGGTTTACCTACCAATTTATCTCCTGGTTAAAATTTAGTATTATTTTCCCACCAATTCTGTGATCCTACCAGGAAGTAAGAAACTAAACTTACCTCTTAGAATATCAGTAATAAGCTGTCAGAATGTGGGGAGAACATAAGACGCAGAGAAGAGAATTCTGAGATTTCTGAAAAGTCAGTATAATTTTGCATAATAATAGGTAACAAGCGAACTTTCACTTTTTATTAATCTATTTTTAATGAAGTACCACTATTTTATTGGGTTTTCAGAAAAGCCATGACATGTTTGTTCTGTTTTTCAAGCAAAAATGCATCATGACTTTCCCAACAACACAATATATCCTGGCTAATTTTTTTTCCACAATCTAAGATTTCCCCCCTCAAGTGCAGTCTCTGTAGCTCCTCCACCAGATTCCATTGTACTCTTTTCCCCCACCACCATGTTTCCCCCCCACCCCGCTCTCTCTCCCTTTCCCTCCCCTGAAATCCTAGATGCCTCATATCTACGGTCAGCTCTTAAAGGTCAGCTTTAACGTCTGTCTTTGATCACTTGTTTGGTTTCCCTATATTCCACATATAAGTGAAACCATTCCATGGTTATCTTTCTCCTCCTGGATTATTTCACTCTTAACTGTTGTCATTGTTGCTAACAATGCCCCTCAATCCAGGGACCTTTGAATTCTAGACTACTGATAGGATTCAGTGATGTAGCATAGTAAAAATGGACCGGTTTTCCAGTTTACTTTTTTTTTTTTTTGTCTACTGGAGAAATCTAAAGTCCTGATACCTTATTGAAATACTTGACTTGTGAATAGATGAACGTTCTGGAATCATTGACAGTATTCCCTGTTCTGCTTCCTTCCTGTATTTATATCTGTATTGTATTTCTCCCACTGAATTATATGTCCTATCCATTTCTATCCCAGCAAAGAAATTCTTCTTATTCTTTCTGGTTCAAGCCCTCTCCTTATTTCTCCTCAGAGAAATCCCTCTCCTATTTCTCCTCAGAATATCTATAACCGATTGAAATTTTGAACAAATGCTTTATGGAAAAAATAGCCAGATCTGATTGACTTATAGAGTTCATTATATAGTTTATTTATCAAGTGATTTTTTTTCTGAGTCTGTGTCTCAGAAAATATCATGAACAGCATTCACACCCCAAAATCCCCATTCCTAACATAATTACATTCTTGAAAGTGTTTGGCACAGTTGTCACTATGGTTCTTCCTTTCCAGTCTGGCTCCCAGCCATCTTGCCTGAGGACACCATCTTGCCTCTCCAGTACCCACGTGTGGAAACACTTATTACATCCTTCCAGTGATAAATGTCAGTTCATTAAATGGCAACATTTTCTCGTTCAAATCTTGTACACATGTAGAGACTTCACACTCACTTCCTGTTTTTCTGGTGGATGGTCTACACTAGTAAGTGAATACTTTGTAAGACAGTATCCTACCTGTGATCCCCTTAAGCAAACTTACTCTTCCACTTTTAGATTAATATGAGTTCTTCACACTTCTAGATAATTCAATATGATTCACTATATTGAATTGCTTATATTCCTAGAGAAGTGATATTTCATCTAAACACTTAGTTGTATAGTTACTGGAACATACTTACAATAAACATGTGCACTCTTATTTTTAGATATATTGAGATTAAAGTACCATTACTAAGGTAATGGCACTTACAATGTCCTACTGATCATTCTGTTGAATTAGAGGATGATAGATGTTAAATATGCAACTGCCTGTAATCGTTTCTACATTATACACTGTATAAATATATACATATATTTATAATGCATACTTGTTTATGTTTCTGTCTCCTTAAAACTAGGAGCCCCTTGAAATCAAAGATTGTTTCTTTTTTTAATTTGATTGCCCTCACCCAACATAGAATCTGACACTCAGTTAACCCTCAGTAAGTTGATTAATTAGCAAATGAATATGTGAATTAATTAATTAAGGCTGATACAAAGTAACTTTGCTTTCTATAGTAAGTGTTATTTAAACTTAGACTAAAGAATATATAAGCAAATTCATATCAAACATTGTGATTGAACACCCCAAATTTATATTGGAAGGTAGTATTGTCTTAAAAGCACTAATATTATTTCATGGGGTATTATATAAAATACTGCTTACAAAGACCTTAGCATGAACCTGGCACATAAATGGAAACTCTAGCCCTTGCCACCAAAGTGTCAGTGTAATAATAGAAGGCAAGTCACAGCTAAAGTAGCTCTTGGTTAAGAGATATCTAGAAGTCTAAGCAAACCATCATCTGAAGCATCTCTGTGGATAGCTAACATCTAGACCATGAACTAAAGTTAACAGTTAAATATTTAATCTCCAGGAACATTTACAAGAGCCTCAAGTGATCCCTCAAGCAGAACTGAGGATTTTGAATGGATAGTGATGTGGGAAGTCAATAATGGGACAAAAGCACAAATGTTAACTGACCCCATAAAGGCCTAGTAGGAACAAAGTCCTGTGACTTCATAACCAGGTAGGAGACCAGACTCTCAACAAGGAACATGAAGCCTTCATTCCCAGGACACCGGGTTCTTACTAAGCCCTAGTAGATATAGGAAGTGTTGAAAGTAGTATGCCTGCAGTGACACAAAATCATTGGGGATGTGAATCCTTGAGTGAAGATAACTGTGGTGCAAACAGGGAACAGCTCAGAAAACAGAGGGAAGTTGTGAGAGACCACAATTAGCTCAGAGCATCTAGTGCTTAAGGGATGATCATGGTAGTTGGAGTGAAGGTCTGTAGCTGATGTTGGACAAAGCAAAATTTTGTGGTCAGATTGAATCATATGACACACACTCTAGGCATCCATCAAATTGAAATTGTTTTCAAAGGGAAATCATGTCTGTATGGCCAATAATAGGGCAAAAATCAAAATGTATATCCAAGTCCTGTCTCTAGTGAGAAATCAGACATATAAGAGAGCATCCAAAGTCTATGGTAACTGTATAGCAAATGACATTGAAGGCCCAGGAGTGAAGATTTTGAAAAAAATACCACAAAAAAAAAAAAAAAACAACAGAGCTGAAAACATATATCATTCCTTAGGATTTAATGTCCTAAAGAGAAATGTCCCAAAATGTCTTCTTAGTGTTAAACTGTGTCCAGGAACAAAAAAAAAAAAAAAAAAAAAAAAAAGGATTCAAGTCTCAAGTACTATAAATGCTACATGCTGTAGAACCTTTTAGAGAGTTATAATAAATATGGTATTAGCATATTAGCATATCAATGACATGAGAAGTCCCGATAACAAGCAAGCTTATATTCATTTAACCTAACACCACTTGATCTTCCAGGATCACCATTTATTTTTAATATACTTAATATTCTGAGAAATAACTTTGGAAAATTATGATGACCTAGGACCACTACATTAAAGTATACATATTGAAGAAACTACATAGTTTCAACTTCTTCATTTGCATAATGAAAGATACTAATGATATCATAGCCAAGTATAAGAACCAAATAAGGTAGTATGTTAAGCACCAAGAATGCTAGATGGCATTCAGAAACAACGGAAGTTAACAATAATAGCTATGAGAATGATGGCAGCCAGGAAGAGTACTGTTACTATTACCATGAACGTATTTTTGAAATAGAACTAGTGCCTTTGGATTATTTTAGCTAATATATGTTTGAATCTATATCTTCTATTCAAGAAATGTTAAGGTACATTCTACTGAGATCTTACATTTTAAAACGGTATAAATTGTTCTTGTGTCATCATCATATCAAATATTTTTGATCATTGTCAACTCTCAGCTCAGAAGATTTCCCTCTCTGATCATTTAACTTTTATTCTGTTTTCTTATAAATGCTGCACCATTTCTCATTGAAAACTGAAAGCAAGCAAACTTCTTTCCTTCAGTTCCTCAGTGAGTGGGTGGGAAGTATCATATCAAACAAGAGTCTCTTGAAACTGAAACTTGGAGAAGAATAAAAAACAAGAAAGGCTCTACCCCTTTCTCCCCTCCTGCCTTCCTCATATCAACATACACATTCCTGTAATATAGTCATTATACAAATCTCACTCAAGTTTGAGTTCTAGAGATTTAAATGTTAGGTACTGGATAATCCCAGTATTCCACCTAGAACTTGAGACTCTTAGATTCATCTATGTACTTTACATCTCTAATTGGATGTCAAAACCAAATTCTTGTTAGAACTTTCTTGTTTGCCAAGGTTACAAAACTCTTCTGCCCCAGTCACTCAACAAACACAATAAACAACAGCCTAATTTCATCACTGTTCAACCTTAATGTCCTCATTGACTATCTTTGTCTCACACACCATTTCCAATTCCTCAGCAAAATCTGTCAGTTATATCATCACATGCCCTCTACTCCTGTGTGAATGGCGACCCTCTCACCCAGATTACTACACTATCCTCCTATATACATACCCCCATTTCTATCCAATGACCCTTCAAACATGTCAGTCTTTTAATGCATGTCAGCAGTTTCCCAACTCACTTATAATATAATCCAAAATACTTACCTTGGGCTGGGAGGGTCTGCATTTCCTTCCTTCTACCCCAACTTATCACATCCTAGGCATTTACACTAATAGCCAATGTGTTGATCCACAGTATAATCTATGTGTGTTGCTGATCTTTCCATCTTAGTTTACACTAATCCCATTTTGCACTGATTCAGTAATGTTTGGTTGAGTACGTGTTGTGTGACATGATGTAGGTATGGGAAAAAATTATGACAAGAAATTAATTTGGGTGGGTGATAGGGTGCAGATCAAATGTGGCCTTATAGATGTTGTTTCAAGTGTGAAAGGAAGCCACCGCAATGATATGATCACACTAGCATTTTAAATGGAGCACTAGTTGTAGCATGGAAGGGAGGCTGTAGGATGCAATAAAGGCTGCCTGGAGGTCAGAAAAGAGGCTGTACGTAGGTCCCAGGTTATAGGAACCATGATGGATAGCTACCTGGACAAAGGTGTTTATGATGGAATGGATAATTTGGTCAGAGCATATTTTAGAGGAAAATCTAATAGGATTTGTCGATGGACTGGGCACATAACCCATACATTCTTTTAAATTTTCTATTATAGGGCCTCACCTGGTGGCGCAGCTGTTGAGCGCTGGGCTGCAAAGCTGCCTGCAGCCTCTGCAGTACTGGTTCGATCCCCAGCTACAGGTAAGGGTCCCACATGGCGCAACAGACACTTCCTGCTGCCTGCTGCTCCCCTCAGCAGTGTATTTCGTCAGTCTGCCTGTTCTGCTCCCTGCTCTGGCTCTGGTGAATTCTCTCACCCTCCCGTGCTTCTGACTGTACCCAGTGCTTGTATAAATAAATCTTAAAAAATAAATAAATAGATTTCCTATTATATTGCACAATATCATTATCCATTACTCACTTAGTCATTCCATAATTGTAAGACATGCCTCCCCTCTTCTGTTTTTAAGCTCTTAAAAATTGTGCTGGAATGTTTTTTTTTTTTTTTTTCAGTTCTGACTCTACACACTTGGGATTGTTTATATGGTGCTATGAAGTGAAACTGATAATCACAGAGTACATGAAAATTTAATCTTAAGAGATACTAGCAAAATCTCAAAACCTTGTGTACCAATCAGTTGTGCCAATTGACATTTCTTTATTCCACTCTAAAATGTGTTGCCAATGTGATTTCAATGTGACATTGAAAATAGGACCTCTCTCTGTTTCCCCATTTTTTTCTGCAAGTTTTGTTGGGACTCAAGTTCACCTACATCACTGGTCTCCTATTATCTGATCATGAGGATGCCCATGCAAGCCCTCACCTGTTATTCACTACTGTCTTTTCTGGACAAAGTTAAGAAACCACAGAGAGAGAGAGGTGTGGTGACTTTCAAAGGAAATTGTCACTGCTGCATTTAGCTACCCTTGTAAACACCTGAATGCATGGAGGGCCCTCACAAGTCTTGTTATTTCCTTGTCAGGAAAGTGTCTTTTCACAGCCCTGGTACAAGGTCAGACAATGCCTTCAGGGGCTGTTAAGAACAGGTTGCCCTGTAATTAACTGATTTGCTCCAATACAGTAGTAAGGCATGTGTTTCCTCTAACCTTGAATATCACCCAGTACAAAGGTGCTCATTGACCTGTGAGTTGAGGGTTTTCAAGAAAAGAGATAACTGTGCCCAATAATCTTTCTTACCAAGGTTTCATAACCCTCTACTATCTAGCATACTCGCTGTAGATTACCTATCACAATAGACTGTAGACTTTCTGATAAAACAGTGCTTTGGACACTTTCTAAAGTTTCTCCCATTAACCCTTTAAACCTCACATGCCTGGAAGCCAGGCAGGCAGAGATATATTATTCTATGTTTACTTAGGTCAACCTGAGGAATGGAAAGGTTAATTGACTTGGCCAAGGTTATAAAACAAGCTGTGAAGAGGACCAAGAACAGAATATAGATCTCTGGAAACGTTTCCAGTCCAGTGTGGGAAATTTTAGATCAAGAATGTTTCTCTAACTCTTCATAGATCCTTTCGTCCATTTCATCCCTGAAGAGCAATTTGCTTTTAGAGTTCTTCTCAGTTATGTTTTCACAGCATAGCATACCTGGAAAATGGCAGAAGTTGTATGAATCATGAGGATAAATGGATGATGATGCCTGTTTGCCAGGCAAAGAAGTCTACCAGACTTTGCCGTCATCCAAAAGAATGAGCTTTCCCTTTCTAAACTGTGTTCCTCTATAACTTCAGGATGGCCTTTGCTCTTTCCTTTAAACCTTGTTCTGTGCCTGACAAGTTCTTACTTAAGATACTATTCAAATGTCATCTCTGTAAATTTCCCCAAGTCTGTCATGGTAATAAACTTTCTTTCACCATCTTCCTCCCACAGAACCTCATATTTCTTACATATTGACTAGTTATCTCCATAAGTTCTGTCTCTTCCATCGAACATTGAAATTTCCTGCCCAAATCAGTACAAGAACTTAACACCCAATACCTAGCAGAGTACTTAAAATATAATCAGTACTTCACAAGTGTTTGTTGAAAGAATGGAATAAATAGATCTGTTTTTCCATATCTGGGACTAAGAAAATGATGCTCCCTTCCAGTCTCCAACACCCTGCTAGAAGCTGCCTCAGTGGTACAGTGGATGGACTTAAATGTTGTATTTTTTTTTTTTAAAGATTTATTTATTTATTTATACAAGCACTGGGTACAGTCAGAAGCACGGGAGGGTGAGAGAATTCACCAGAGCCAAAGCGGGGAACAGAACAGGCAGACTGATGAAATACACTGCTGAGGGGAGCAGTGGGCACGGCAGGAGAGGTCTGCGCGCCATGTGGAACCTTTGCCAGCAGCCAGGGATTTAACTGGCGCTACAGAGGCTGTGGGCAGCTTCGCAGCCCAGCGCTCAACCGCTGCGTCACCGGGGAGGCCCCCATACATGATTTTAAATCTCATTTTTTGACTTGAGATTTTTAAGTGAATTTCTTAATATCTTGGTGTTTCCTTTATCTCACCTATGGAATAAATAATAGTATCTACCTTACAAGGTTGATTGGAGGATCCAATATAATCCTAACACATGCCACATACGAAATGTTCAGTAAAGCTCCTTCCTTCCTGTTTTTCAATGAAGCCACTTGGAATGCTAACTAAAATGTTTTTTTTTTTTACAATAATAGCTATTTTTGTTCATATATTAATCTACTATTTTATAAAAATCATATCTTTACAATTGTAGCTCTTCATGTGACCATAACATATTTAAGTACAGACGTCTAACTTCCTCTTTATGTATACAAACCAAATTTGCATATAATATTGTTGGTATTTATTCATGCAGACACACTGTATAAGTAATTAAAAATGGGATCATCTTATAGTAATGATATGAGAGGTAACATAATATGAAGGTTGAAAGCATAGACTGAGAGTAAGGAGCAGATCTGGATTTGAACTGACAATGTTCCTTACAAAAAAGTCTGATTTATGATGTTTCCATTTCTTCCACCCTACCATGGACATAATGGATGTATTTGACTCAAAAGTGATATTGAGAGAACTGAAAGCTACACTGAATGTAAAGCACTTGGCAGAGTCCAGCACACCGTACACTCAACCACATTATTCTCATGGCTCATCATTATTTCTCTGAATTTCACCTAATCTTGCTATTTTGGGCCCCTGATAATTTCACCCACATATTCAGAACATTCCCACAGGGTGTCCCAGTATACCTGTGGACATAACTTCTCATCCTTCACCATATAGGAAGCGTAAGAAAGGGAAATTGACTTGTGGGATGGAGTGAGGGAGGGAGATCCACCTAGGAAGCTGTGAGACTCTTCTTTATTAATCCCACTGGCGTCATCAATGCAGTCAGTCATCCTACCTTCGACCCTCTACCACCCTTTTACTCTCTGAGCATGGCCATGCTGACTCTATCATCTCTTTGCATCACCAATCCATATATCTCTGCAATTTGGGTTCTGAATATCTTCAATGTACAACAACACCTCTTGTTGTAACAAAACAACCCTGAGTTCTGTGCCAAAGGGGAGAGAATGCTTTGTCACCATCTGTTGCGTTACATTAGTGACAAAGGCACAAAAATGGTGTTGTCTTATGGCCCAAAATTTTACAGGGCTTTTAATATGGGGGAAGAAGAGATCAACGTTGTAGGTTGGTGTAAATCTAAATAACTGGAAGGCTCCTTCCATTAGAATCAGTGTCATTCCTTTTCCAATAAAAGAGTAAGATTACTAGGCATAGCTACTTTGTTTGCCTTTCTGTTCTCTTAGAAGAGAAAGATACTCTAGTTAGCACTCCTCAAACTTGCCCCCCTAAGTTGCATAAAGAATGAACCTGAACCCTGAGTGTCTGGGAACAGAGCCAAATGTGGCCTGACGTGAGAGCAAAATCTCTTTGATGTCTCATGTTTTATCTTAGGGAAAAAATCATATGAATTTGGCATTCTCTCCATACTATTATGCTAATATAAAATACTGGCATTCTTCCTCCAGATTTTTTTAGTCAATTTTCTAGCTTTGGATACCCTCCGGAATACCACACCAACCTCAGCAGAACTCATCTCTTAAGTCGAGATCCCAGATCAGCCCTGGAATAAATGAGTTCTCTCCCAGGAGATACTTCCTTTGTTAGTAGTTGGTGGGAAATAGATTTCTGGCATGCTCTTTCCTCTCATTTGTCAAACATGCCCTGGCATGGCTGAATCCCAGCCATAAACACAACTTAAGGTTAAACTCAACTCCTCTACCCCTGAACAGATTTAAGCACTCTCTCGGAGACATCACCAGGAACCTTGATTTTTATCCTACCATCTGTCTGTATATTTGCTGGTTAAACATGAGGTTCTATTGGCTGAGAAGTCAAAAGCAGAAGGTTTGCTGTGCATGATTACCGATGGAAACCACATTTCTTCAAAGTATGGGCATGCACAAAGGAAGTATTTGATAAATGTGCCTGAAGGATAATGACTTGCATGAAAGTAAAACTTTATATAAAGAAATTTGGGGTTATCCAAAGACATTCATGGCCTTCCAGAAAATAAAACCCATTAGATTAGTTTCCTCCGTGTACTTAAACATATAAAAGTAATGGATCCATATAAATTAATGCATTCCATATTCAAACCAATTAAAAATTCCTCAGATGGTTCAGTCAATGGCCCATATGTATTATAGTTCTAGAAACTCTCATCTCTTTCATAGATACAAGTCAACCATATGCAGTGACATAGGCTGTGCCAAATGTACCAAAATAGTTTTTGGAAATGAATGTCTCTGCATTGTGGCTCATAAAAATACCTGTTAATTATAAATATAAGTCAACTCAGTCCACTATTGGTTGAATGACATGAAATCAATTTATGAAATGCAGGAAGACCAAGAGCTAAGCACAGTGGGCAAAATTTTAATGGAATAGTAATAAGGTTGGGTCATGTTACTATTATCTCTAAATTCATGAGCTTTTCCATGAAACAAATGGCACGCATCTCTGAGACACAGAGATTTATAGCCCTTGTGTTTGCTGGTTTTGCTTAAAAAGACCAATGAAGTATTGATAACTGCTACAACATAGATGACAGCTGCAACATGCAAACTGAAAGAAATCAGACAATTAAGGCCACATATTGTTTGATTCCACTTATATCAATTCTCCAAAGAAGGTAAATCCATAAAGAGAGAAAGTAGATTAGTGTTACCCAGGTATCAGGGGTGCCAAGGAAATGGGGTGTGACTGCTAATTAGTGTGGGATTTCTTTACAGAGTAATGACAATGTTCCAAACATTGTGCAAAATTAAATAGTGGTGATTGTTATACAACTCTGTGACTACACTAACGACAACGACCGAATTGTATGCTTTTAAACGGTGAATTTTATGGTAGGTGAATTATATCTCAATAAAATTGTTACAGAGTAAAAAAAAAAAAGAAAAGAAAAAATAGGTCAACCAGGATGTGGTATTCAGTGGAACCAAGGAATGGGAAGGATTGGGAAAAAAAAGGAAAAGAAAATAAAAAGCAAAGAGCTGATCACAGCCAAAATCCCCAGAAGAGCTAGACTGGACACATTCATTCCCCTTCCAGATAAGATCTGAGTAATGAACAGAATCATTCTCGAAACTCAGTTTTCATCCCCCAGACGCCAAGGGTCACAGTCTTCAAGTCACTAAGATGTTTGCATTCCCTTTCTCTCTTTGTTTCTCTTCTCCCCCTCATTGGATTTTCTAGTAATTTTGAGTCAGGTGGAGAGGCGTCCGCTCTGCTGGTGCTGCTCATTATGGAAATTGATTTGACCCTCATTTGCATCTATTTGCACCGCCATCAAGCTGATTTAGAAGCCCAGGGTGGCTGCAATCTCCTCTAAAGCTGGCAGATTTGCTCTAAAAACAGAGCCCTGGAACTTTCCAATCGGCTCTGAAGAACTTGTTCTCTTGCCCTTTTGATTTCTGCACAACATGGGCAGAGATTCAGAGAAATACAACTCCTGGTAAAGGAAATAAAGGAAACCTTTGTTGCCTTCTGCTATAAATAGCTTCCATTCCCTTGCCTTCCCTCCACGCTGCTAGTCAACCCTGCAATCCTGGGCTGCACATCAGAAATAAACACACTGGTGTGCGGAGCAAGGGGCCCCGGGAATGTTTGCAGGCTGGCAAGCAGCAGCAAAGGAGTTAAATATAATAGGGTCTGAGCTCAGCAATCAACCCCAAGGGTTCCTCACCCGCCCCAGGAAGGAACCCTCCCAGGACTGGAACATGGACCATTGTGCTCAGAGTGGTGATAAGAACGTAGGAGAATAGAAACGTCCCCTGGCTCAGTCCTCTTTCCCTGTCCTCTGAAGCCCTGGGGTGATTCCTTCCTATCCATCCATCCCCTCTTCACCCCAGCTCTGCTGAGTCCCTGCTTGGTCCAGCAACAACCAGCGGCTCCGCTCACTTCCCCTACATAACCCACACTCTCCCTTATTGTCAGAATGGAAATTGCTTTACTGCTGTTTATTGGAAAACACTGAATTTTCATTGTAAATTTTTTCAGTCTATATAAAAAGAGAAGAAAGAGGGCATACAAATGAACTGTACTAAAACCACTCAGAGAAATACACCCACACTTGAAATGTATCATCTTCAAATTCAAAGAGAATTTTTTTTCAAAAGTGAAACCTATGAGACAGATCTATTTTTTTCACTTAGAAATCCATCTTGTGCATCTTTTCATTTCAATAAATATAGATCTATACGGCCATTTTTAGCAATCTCTATAAATGTACCCATAATTTGCACACTTAGTCTGTTTCTTCTTGATTCATATATATACAGATATATGCTCACAGATAATATACACATTCGCAGATTTTTTTTTCTTACCCCAAATTTATCCACAAGGCCCTCATTCTGTCCTCAAGTTAACCAAGTTTTCTCAGTCGCACCTGACATCTGGGCCTCCTGCTGTCCTAAGCTGTCTGCTCATCAGAAGTTACCCATCCTAGACCCTATTCCTCAAGACCCTCTTCTACTTGGTGATAACCGGAAAACTGTAAGAAATAAAGTGAGTTAATGGGCTGATTGGTACAGTGATTTTTATTTGGTTCCAACAGATAATTGGAGCAGGAATGGGTCTTAGAAATAACCTGATAAGGCATCTCCCTAGTTGTCATTTATAAGAAACTAGGGTGGAGGATGGGTTAGAATGAATATAAATGTATTCCACTGGCCCCTACCCGAGAGATTTCACTGTGATTACTCTGGAGCGGGGGCTGGAAAACTGTCATTTAACAAACATTCCATGTGACCACTTTGATCAAATTTTAGAAACCCTAATTTGATCCAGTATCTATAGCCTCAATAGGAGTTAACAGATGATCTAATACATGATATACTTTGTGATGTCTACATGGACAATTAGGGGTAGAATTTGAGGTATTGTCTATAATTCCCTGTCCCCAAATCTGTCCTCTTTTCACATCACTAGAGCATCTTATGCCAATGAAAAATTTTTTAGAACAAAGAACTTCTGACTGTATTATAACAGAACACTGGAATAGGAAGGAATTTTGTCTGGTACATAGTGACAATTCTGAAACACAAAGTGGGCTAAAAGAAAGTTGACTTTGAAGAAAAAAGGTATTTTTTTTGCCACTCAAGACATATAGCATGCAAATGACAGTATGGTGTGTGTGTGTGTGTGTGTGTGTGTGTGTGTGACTATGCAGGTCTTAGAAAAAATATTTCAGTCAAACATGATTATGGAAACAAAACTTTAAGAATAAGGTTTGAAAGACCTGCATCTAGAATTATTCCCAATGACAAGAAAAATACCGGTGCTAATGCAGTAAGACTGGGTTTAATCAAAAGCAAAGTTTTACTTTTACTTGAATTCATCTTCATCTGTGCAAAATCATTTCAGCAAGATTTCCACTCTCGTTGAAAACATGCACCACAGAGAACACCCAGACAGAAAGCAGACTTCTTAAAACAATATTCATAGGAGTCACTTACCTGATCTGGAGGCTGACTCGGCTGCGGTGTGTGTGTATATTGCATTCCTGGCAGGATTCTTTAATTCAAGACCTTATAAAGATAACAAAATGTGGTCATTTAAAATGCCCGAACCTCAGGGAATAGGAATAATAATGGGTGCCTTCCATTTTCTAGAAAGACACTATTTCTTTCATTGAGTATAAACTTCAGGTGGTTCAATCTTAAGGCTTGAATTATGTTTCCCCCTAAATTCATATGTTGAAGTCTTAACCCTCAATGTTTCCAAATGTGATCATATTTGGAAATAGTGTATTGCATATCTGATTAAGTTCAATGAGGTGACGGTGGAGTGAGGTGGGCCTATAACACAACATGGCTTGTGTCCTTATAAAGGGAGGAAATTTGGACATGGAAAGAGACTTCCACGCAGAGGGCCCAGCAAAGCCGCAGTTATTCTGCCATCAGGTAATGACCCCACCAGACCTAGAAGACAGGCTGGGACCTATCCTGCCTACAGCCTTCGGAGGGCATTCGCCCTGTTGAAACCTTTATCTTGAACGTTTGGCCTCTAGCATGGTGAGACAATCAATTTCTGTTGTTTAAGCTGCTCAGTCTGTGGTACTTTGCTACAACAGACTTAGGTAATGAATACGGTGCCCTTTAGAACACAAACCTCCAAAGAGATTTGACACTTTTGAAAGCCAGGGCCATCCCACAATGGATTAATCCAACAACACATTAGTGCCCGTGATAGTCACTGGTCAACCAGAGAAATGCATACTGGGTTTGAAAATGGTAATGGCAAAGGAGAAAAACCTGAAATAAAGTATTATTCCTGATTATTTGATCTAGGAGCTGATTCTTCCCCTCAGTCATTGCATGTTCCTTATGCAGCTGCACCCAACAAAGGACACTACCTGCAGCGAGGGTTGGTGCTGGGTCATTGGATATTGCTTTCAAAGAGCACAAGTTGGACCATAATGGAACACAGGATGTCCCCTGGGACATCTCTTAGTGCTCCCTCACCTAATAACACTAATAAATGAAAAGTGAATCAATGTCCTCCACATAATCCCCCTACGATAACAAAAAATTAAGATACGATTTCTAAGGACAAAAACTTATGGAAATGGAAGTTCAGGTCACCAGCCTCCTGGCTATGGTGCTGTCAGAGGCATGAGGAACTTGACCTGTGTGGCAGGAGATGACAATAATCATCACCACCTAAGGGCCTCCATGGTGGTGCAAGGGATTAAGTCTCAGCACTATGAAGCTGTCTGCAGCTACTGCAGCATGAGTTTGATCCCCAGCTAGCCAGGGAGCTGACCCACATGGTGTAGCAGACCTCTCCTGTCTTGCCCGCTGCTCCCCTCAGCAGTGTATTTCAGTCAGTCTGCCTGTTCTGCTCCCAGCTCTCTGTCTCTGGTGAATCTTCTTACCCCCTGAACCTCTGGCCTATACCCTAGCTCTTGTATGCATAAATAAATAAATCTTAAAAAAAATAATCACCATGCCAGACCTTATGATCAGGTTTGAAGCAGGATTGAAGTAGCTCAATATTACCAATACATTTTCTCTTCTACTTTATATGATGTCCAGTGATTCATGTTTTCACTTTCAGAGTGAGGAATGAAGAATGGCTATCACCCAACAATGACACTGTGGCAATTCTGCATCTCCTGTGTTTGGGCCTTACATATATTTAATGGGTGGGGCAAGAGTGGTTGAAGAGAGGCCCAGGGGTTGTCTGTGCTACTGGTCACCATGCTCAATGTTCTGCCCCACCCTGCTTGTTGCCTTGGGTGCTGACCTGGGACCACTGCTTCTCTGGGTGCCGGGCTCTCCAGTTACCTACTGGAGTCAGACAATGGGGACCTCTGACAGAACCCAGGCACAGATAAAAGAAGTCATGCTATTCCATGCTATTCCCCTCTCTCTATGAAGCCAGCTGCTCACTGCACTCTCATCAGAAAATGAGGGGACAACCTCGCTCCTCCAGATGTGAACAAGATGATACAGTGATATAAACTAGTAACATGCCAACATAACTCAAAAAAAAAAAAAAAAGATGAGGGAGCCTTTCAAGAGGCTCTAACCTCATATGTATTTTCTTCTTTTTTGGTGTCCAGTAATTCTTCTCTTTCTCTCCTCTCCGTGCCTAGAAATGGTAATAGAATCTCTCACTCCTTTAACTTCACTCTGGTCTTTGGGTTTCCACTTTGTCTTTGAAAACACTTTGTTGTTAAACATCCTTCCAGTGACTCAGTTTGAGGAGGCCATCCTGTATTTGCTGGGACTCTGATGAAACAAAAATCCCATTTTTTAACCATGTGTGTAATGTTAACAAATTATATACAGCAAACTCAAATGACATGATACATGGAACCCTCGTATTAAATTCTAGTTTTCCCTTCCCAAGAAATTGATGAAAAGCCCTCACTGTCTATGGGCTCAGTCCAGTGAAGGCTTTTGTCCTGCCATGGCTGTGTCCAGCTGATCCTTGATGCTCTTGTCCCCTGTCAGTCTGCCTTGGGCTTTCTTATATCCAACTATTTTCCCATCCAAATTGATTTTTCTCAATCTGCTATCTGTTATGGTTTTAGTAGTTTACGTTTCATTTGAGACACTTCTTTATGGTCTTACTAAAGTTTCTTCTCCTTCCATATATTTTGAAAAATTCTAACCAGTTTTTTTTTCTTATTTCCTTTAAAGATTTATTATTATACAAGAATTGGGGTACAGGCCAGAGATACACGGGAGGGTGAGAGGATTCACCAGAGACAGAGTGGGGAACAGAACAGGCAGACTTATGAAATACACTGCTGAGGGGAGCAGCAGGCGAGACAGGAGAGGTCTGTCCCGCCATGTGTGTTTCTCCCTGGCCAGCTGGGAATCGAACTTGTGCTGCAGTGGCTGTGGATTGTTTCATAGGTTGTGTCTTAACCCCTGCACCACCAGGGAGCCCTAACCAGTTATTTTTGCCCTGGAAATGGCTCCATCTCTTCCTCTTCCCCTAACATTTAATTTTCCCCACTCTCTCCATCCTCTTCTCCCTCTCAACACCCTTGTTCTATAATCACCCAAAACAGTGATATAGGAGGCTTTCTTCTGCTTCTTTATGGAAAGAGGAAATTTCTTAAGGGACCTGTGCTCACAGGAGTCATGCCAAGTTTAACAACAGCTTTAGTTTTGTGGGGGTGTTATTGTTTAATTACTATATAGTCATTCCCAGTGGGTTACTACAATTATTCTAATACTCACTTTATAGGGGAATTCTTCATGGAGTATGTCAGCTATTAAGGACATACTGCTCTTACAGCATTTTGGCATAAATAGCAGATATGTGAGGATAACAAGCAGCAGTTTTGGCACATGAGGCTCTTTATTATCACTATCACCCATGAATTTTGAAGGAACATTTCCAGATGATAATCTTTTGAAGGTTTTGTTGCCAGAGACATTTCTGGATTGGAGACTTGTGCTTCCATGATAAGCAAAACCTCTTCTTCCAGCAGTCATCACTCAGCACCTTCTTTCTCTACTTGAGTTGAGATCATTCAATTCACTCTACTAAATTAAAATCAATTCATTTGAATTTAAACCTGAAGATCTCTAATAGAGATATAATGGACATTTGTTATAGATACTTGGTTTTGTGAACAATTCAATGATGAGAAGCTACTATCATTTTATTCTTAGTACTTTTCCATCCTCAATTGCATTTCCTCTAGCTCCTTCATGCTGTGACCTGATTGGGCAAAGCCTTGTAGTGGTGTGTTGTATCTATACTTGGACCTCAGAAAACAAAAGCCTTTCTAACATGATTTTTAAGAAAACACTCCTCATTTGCATGCATTCCAAGAAAGCTTTGCTTTAATTGGTGTACAAAGATCTATCAATTCATCTCCACTATTGTTCTCTAAGGTGAAATAGGAATGTAAGAATTAACTTGATTGCCTCTCCCTGGGGCAAAAGATTGTCTTTGAGTATAATGCTGTGTGAGTGGAGTCCATTGCTAATACAACTTAAAGTTTTAGTAGAAAAAAAGTTAGTATAAAGACTGGGTAGGGAGTGGTCCAGATGTTTTCCATTGATTTTCATTTTGCCAGTTAGATTCTTTCTCCCACTGTTACCACATGGAGAGTCTCCTTCCAGAGTCTTAGAAAAAACCTGGGATGATTCTGTGCTTTGCGTTTGTAATTGAGGAAGTGACTGGATCAAAAAGAATAAACTCATTGTGAATATTGATGCTGAAAAGAAAACAGCCCCAACCCATTTAAACAACTAAGTAGTCATGCTTTTCCAAGATCATTTTTTTGGGGAAAGATGTGTGCTCTATCTCATTCTACATTTATTGAGGAATTACTAACAATAAAATTACTCCTTTGGAGTGTAGAGATCTATGCATTCAATAAACTAATATAGTTGTGCAACCACACAAAAATCCAGATATGGAATGTTTCCGCCACTCAAAATGTTTTGTAGAAAACCTCTTTTCCTGATACCCAGGCCCTGGAAAAGTCTGATCTGGTGTCTGTCTGCCCTTTTAGCTTTGTCTTTTTCATAATGTTATGTAAGGAAAACCATACAGCTTTGTAGACTTTTGAATCTGGCTTCTCAATTAGCACAAAACTTTTGAGAGATAAGCGTTCTGCTTGCTTCATGTTTCAGTACTTTACTCCTTTTATTTCTTTTTTATTGCTCACCAAACTACTAATTTTAGTATTTCACTGTATGGTACCCCACAATCTGTTTAACCGTTCACCAATTAGCCGATATTTGAGCTGTTTCAAGTTTTAGAAAATTATGTATCAAAGTACTATAAACAGATGTAGGTTTTTCTGCAGACATGTATCTTCATTTCTCTCTGATAAATACCAAGAAATATGTTGTTAGGTTGTGCAGTAAGTATATGTTGAACTTCAAAAGAAGTTATCAAACTGTTTTATAGAAGACCGAACCATTTTGAGTTTACAACAGTAGGATATTAGAGTTCCAGCTTCTCCACATCACTGACCACATTTGTTATTGCTGCTTACAATAAAGGGGGTCATTTTAATAATTATGCAGTGGTGAGTTGTTTTGTGTGCTCTTTATTTTCATTTCTCTGGTAGTTAATGCTGCTAAACATCTTTGAATCTGTTTGTCAGCTACATGAATGAACTGAGAGAACTTCTTGAGTGAAATGTAGGTTAAAATGTTTTGCCTAATTTGTTATTGGGTTATGTCTTTGTTACTGAGTTTTAAGAATTCTTTATATATTCTCATTGTTAGTAATTTTGAAGTTAGTGTCTTTTTTTCTTTTTTTTTATTTTTTACATCATTTTTTCATTTTTAAACAATATTGGCTTCCCCCCACCCCCTCAGGTGTTGTCCCCATAGAGTTTCCTTCCCCAAGGCACCCGTGCACCATCACTTCAGTCCCCTGTGCTCCTCCCTTCCTCCCTCTGATCCCTCTCCCGCCTCCTCCCCTGCAGGATGTCTCTGATTTATAATTGTCTGGTTTTGCTTTGTTGTGTTTTGTACTGCTATTATTTTTTTACACTGATGTCTTATTTGTCTCCCTTATATTCCTGCTATAAGTGAAATCATGTGATATTTTTCTTTTTCCTTCTGGCTTATTTCACTGAGCATAAATCCTTCTAATTCCATCCATGTTGCTGTGAATGGCATGAATTTATCTTTTTGATTGCTGAATAATATTCCATTGTGTATATATGCCACATCTTTTTGACTCACATGGCTCAACAAAAGCAAAATAAACAATTCAGTCAAGAAATGGGCAGAAGAACTTAAAAGACATTTCTCCAAAGAGGAAATGCAAATGGCCAACAGACATGTGAAAAAATGTTCAACATCCCTTATAATCAGGGAAATGCAAATCAAAAACACACTGAGATACCACCTTACACCAGTAAGAATGGCACATATTAAAAAGACAAGCAACAGCAAATGCTTGCAAGGATGTGGAGAGAAAGGAACTCTCCTGCATTGCTGGTGGGAGTGCAAACTGGTCCAACCACTATGGAAAGCTGTGTGGAGATTTCTCAGTCTACTAAAAATGGAGCTACCATATGACCCAGCAATTCCACTCCTAGGGATCTACCCAAAGGATACAAAAACATTGATTCAAAAGAACACCTGTACACCTATGTTTATTGCAGCACTATTTACAATAGGTAAAACCTGGAAACAACCCAAATGCCCCAAAATAGATGACTGGATCAAGAAGATGTGGCATATGTTGTCTTTTTAATGTAATTTCCTTACAAGTATTGTAACCCAAAATATATAATGATATCCTCATTCTTTTATTCCCTTTCATTCCCATTAAGGATCTTTTAGTTACAACTATTAAACTTCTCCTTCAATCTTTTAGTCTTAAACTTTTGATTATTAGTTACTAAGAAAGTTTGTGAAAACTCATTACCCACTCCTTGCCCATATATATGTGTGTATGTGTGTGTGTGTGTGTTTGCATATGCTTATTTCATGTATATATACAGGAAATTTTGCATCGCCATTTAGGAATCCACAAGATACCCACTTCATGAGTCTTGGACCCCAGGTTAGAAACTCATGGCTGCATGCTTTTAATGTCAACTTGGATCAATATAATTATCTCTTCTTTATATTAGGTAGACATAAGTTATTTTATAATGATGGATAAATCAAACAACTGTGAAAATTGTTACAAAGAACATACAGTTTTGTCCATTTGAGCACCATCTGCACAGCTACATAATTATTTTAATTTTTTTAGGTCTCTAATTTCCACAATAGTCAGTCAACAAATGTTTTAAATCTCTTATACCCCTTTCATTTTCTGAAGATGGCCCTACTGCCTACTTCCTGAAGAAACAGAAGAAATGTGATGTACATGAGTTGCCTACTTCATTCACACCACGGCTCAGCATAAGTCATACCTCCTTAGATGCTCAGGTAGACTTAAGCACTATTTTTTCTACAGACCATCACAACATGTGCATGGGATTATTATAGCATATATGACATGTTATACCTGTTACCATGACTATTTCCCAAATTGGCTTGGAGTATCTTGAGAAAAATCACAATACCTTATTTATTTCCATATTCTCAGTGCCCAACATAGTTCCTGGCATATTCATAGGTATCAAAAATATGTATTAAATGAGAGTGAATAGATTAATTAATTAATATGACATGTTTCCATTGATCCATAAGTACAGTTTCTTTCTTAAAATCCTAACACTTAAATATCAGACTATTTAGGAAAATCACACCAACTTTTCACAAGGGAGAATGACTTGGAAGATGGTAGAATTGGAGAGATTGGAAAAGATTTTATTCCAGTCACCTGGGCAGCAGATGATGGTGGTATAAGAGGATCTCTGTTGACTTCCCCATCCTTTAAGATTGTGCTCTGTGACCATGTATTAACAAACCTGCTGTACATCAAATGGGCTGTACCATCCTAGTGGGGAAATACCACAAGGCAAGAAAAAGCACCTAAATCTGGCTTTATCTGAATGGCAACTTAAGCATGTGATGTAAACTTTTACAAGATCAGGTGTAAGGAGCTAGTTCAGAAATAGTGACAGGTCTTGACCATTCACATCACAGATATGACAGTTGGTTACAGTAAACAGCATGAAACAACAACAATAAAAGTATATTCTACAGGTAAGGAAAAAAAAACATTTTGATGAGCTGCTGAATAGCTGCTGACATGACTGGCAGTAAAAATGGGATTCTTTTCAATTGGCCAAGAGTTACATTCAATAAGGAAACAATCTAAAACCAAGAAGGGACTTTAATTCATGCGGTTTTTGGTTGTGAAATAAAAATGGAGCTTTCTCTGGTTTTATGTCAGAGCCTAGCATGGCCAACTACTCCAAGTTCAAATTCTTCCAAGTTGCCACTGTCATTTTGCTTTCTTAGAATCTGGCTTCAAGTCCTTCTTCCCTTAAAGAAAAAGCAACTTGGAAAGGAGAGTAGCATTTCAGTGTGTTGAGACAGAATGTTTTCCACCAAACTCTTCTTTCAAAATAAACAACTGCTGTCAGAAAGAATTCCCTTAAGTTTCCCCACTGAGTGCCGTATTTCAGCACCTCGCCATGGCGCTTCCACTTGGCTTCATAATTATAGGAAAAAAATTCATGTGTACACTCATCACCCTGATGCTCCAACACAACTCATGTTTCCCATAAATGTTAGATCAATGTCATGAAAAAGAAAGGCCCTCCTATCTTGTAATACCAACTATGAAAATGTACATTTTGCCCACATAAGCTCCCACAAGCTTCCAGTCACTCAGATGTTTAAAATATGACATGATATCTTCAGTCATATTTAATCTAGACTGATAGCAATAAATGTATTACATATTCCATATGGAAGGCCAATGGTGAGTCTGCCTCACTTGGTGTTTTAGGTATCTCTTCACCCTATTTACCTTTCTCTATTCCAATAGCCATAGTCAGGCCACTATAATCTCTCACCCAGAGACTGTAACTGACTTCCTCCCAAATGACTTTGCCTACAGTCTTGTACTATCCAATCTATCCTCCACACTGCAACCAGAGTGATACTTCTAGAATGCAAAATGAATGAATCATGTCACTCCCCTACTTAGCACTCATCAAAGACCCCTCACAGACATGAGGAGAAAGTCCAAGTCCTTTAGGATGCCCTTTGTAGCCTCATATCCTGCCATCCTTTCTTGCCTAATCGCTCATCCTCTTATCCTTTCCACTTTATGTTTCAATTGGAAATGTGTACTTTTCTAGTTCTTGAACAGAATTTTACTCCTTCTCACTGAACTCTTAGAGACCATTTGTTTAGCCATTTAAATATCATTCATGAAAGCCTTTCTTCACCTTCATAAACACCATGTCCTTTCTGTGAGCCCACATTGTCTCTGGCCTCTCATGCTGTACCTGTCATGCTTTATTACAGTAACGTTATAACTGTCTGATCCTCCTACTCGACTGTAAACTTCCAAAAATAAGGAGCTTATTTCTTGCCGCTGCCACCATCATCAAAAGAGAGCCTTCTTATTTTGTTAATCGTTGTATTCCCAACACCTGGCATAACTTGTATATCAATTTGTTGAATAAATGAAATATGAATGCATGGCTAGATGAATGGATGGATGAATGGATGGATGGGTCAATGGATAGGTGGATGGATAAAAATGAATCTGCCGGGCCTCCCTGGTGGCGCAAGGGGTTAAGATGCAACCTATGAAGCTATTCACAGTCACCACAGCACGAGTTTGATCCCCGGCCAGGTAGCTGACCCATATGGTGCAGCAGACCTCTCCTATCTCACCTGCTGTTCCCCTCAGCAGTGTATTTCATCGGTCTGCCTGTTCTGTTCCCCGCTCTGTCTCTGGTGAGTCCTCTCACCCCTCCCCTGCACCTCTGGCCTGTACCCCAGTTTTTGTATGCATAAATAAATCAATATTTTTTAAAAGATTTATTTACTTATTTATACAAGCACTGGTACAGTCAGAAGCGTGGGAGGGTAAGAGAATTCACCCAAGCTAGAGCAGGGAACAGAACAGGCAGACCAATGAAGTACACTGCTGAGGGGAGCAGCGGGCAGCAGGAGAGGTCTGTGTGCCATGTGGGACCCTTGCTGGCGGCCGGGGATCAAACCAGCACTGCAGAGGCTGTGGGCAGCTTCCTAACCCAGCGCTCAACCTCTGCGCCACCGGGGAGGCCCCTAAATAAATCTTTCAAAAAATAAATAAATCTGCTCAAGAGCTTGGTAAAGAAATGTTTGTATCCCCTCTGTAAAATGGAAATGATTAAACTCCTATTATTGTTGTGAGTGTTAAATAAGATTTTTTATTATTTACAATGAATTTAGAGTTTTGCACTCCTCCAAAAAAATCAGCTGTTATTACAGCAATAATAATACATTCTCAAGAATTATGACAAATAAATGAATGGATGAAAAGTAAAAGCTAAAAGATAATTCAATAGTAAAATCTAGGGAAGTTCTCACTGACACCTCTGTCCTGCCTTTAATTATGAAAAGCCTCTGAGACTGCCTAACAATATTCAGCATCTGCGGTCCCAACTCTTCCACATTTAGCAGGCAGTAATCTAGTATAATGGGGAACTTTCTGCCCTAGGAAACAAGTTCAACCCTTATTACTTCTGTTGTTTCTGCCAAATTTCTAACCTCTCAGGCTTTGGACCCTGCCTGTATTGTGAGATCCCTGACATCTTGCTCCCCACTGTCTTAGCTGACTTTCTGGTCTTCGGTCCCTTGCTTACTTAACGCTGGTGGTACCTGATTAATTGCGCTTCTGCAGCTGACCCTTCCTTGTTTGGCTTGTCTCCAAGATGGGTCAATGGCTTTCAGGACATGCCCCTGGGCAGTGCTCCATGCCAAGACACACAGGAGAGGAAGGCCACAGTGGTTGGTCTCCATTAGCATAATTTTCTCCTGAATCTACTTTTAACCAATTCATACTTTGTTTCTCACCAACCTATTTTTGACCTTTTCTTTATTTTCATTATGCTCTTACAAGTTGCCCTTTCAACTTGATGTTGTTCTTTTTTAAGACTTTGATTAGCATTCTCATAATGTGACATTACCTGGGAAAATGGTTTGGTCCCAGGATCACCAATGCCAGTGGGCCTACTTCTGTGCCGCCTGGAGTATAAGCCTGAATTGCTACATAAACGACTTAATACTTGTAAGGCTGAGGTTATGAAGAATATAATTGAAGGTTTGTAGCAGAGCTGAAGGAGAATCCTGAATGTTCCACGTACTACATCACGTTTAATCCTTTGGTAGATGGATCTGACGATGCAAGCCAGGAATACTGGAAAGCAGCTACTTACTAAGTTGCTTGGAAGTACCTCAGGATTTAACAACCACTGCAGCTATATCTCAGCCAAGACTTTATCTAAACGGTGTTTTCCAATACAAGGTTTTTTTATGTTTTCATAACTCCATAATATATTGCCCATTAGACAAATCCCTAAATGTAAGTATGAGAGACAATATTTCTCTCATACAAAGACTGCCTACATGTCTGTTTGTCTTTATGTTCCCATACAGAAGTTATATTTTTTTTAATTTTTTTTAATTTTTTTTAGATAATAAATTTTATTGTTATATTCCCCATACAATTGCAGCCCCCCCATTCTGACCCCAATCCCTCCCCTCCCACCCCCGCCCCCCTAAAAGTGTCTCTGGTTCATAGTTTTTTGTTGATTTTGATTTTCACTTTCTTATAGTTATTCATTTTCCTGGTCCCTTATTTAAGTTTTCTAGATTCCTGCTATGAGTGAGACCATCCGGTATTTTTCTTTTTCTTTTTGGCTTGTTTCGCTGAGCATGATCCCTTCCAGCGCCATCCACGTTGCTGCAAATTGCATGTGTTTATCTTTTTTGAATGCTGAGTAATATTCCATGGTATATATGTACCACATCTTCTTGATCCAGTCATCTATTTTTGGGCATTTGGGTTGTTTCCAAAGCTTAGCTATTGTAAACAGTGCTGCTATAAACATAGGGGTGCAGGTGTTCTTTGGAATTGATGTTTCTGTGTCCTTTGGGTAAATACCTAGGAGTGGAATTGCTGGATCATATGGAAGCTCTATGTTTAGTAGGTCCAGAAATCTCCACACAGCTCTCCACAGTGGTTGGACCAGTTTGCACTCCCACCAACAGTGCAAAAGAGTTCCTTTTTCTCCACACCCTCGCCAGCATTTGTTGTTGCTAGTTTTTTTAATATGTGCCATTCTCACTGGTGTAAGATGGTATCTCATGGTAGTTTTGATTTGCATTTCCCTGATGGCAAGTGATGTTGAACATTTTTTCATATGCCTGTTGGCCATTTGCATTTCCTCTTCAGAGAAGTTTCTTTTTAGCTCTTCTGCCCATTTTTGGACTGGATTATTTTCTTTGTTGTTGTTGAGTCTCATCAGCTCTTTGCAGATTTTTGTGATCAGTCCTTTATCATTAGTGTTGGGTGCAAAAATGTTCTCCCAGTTGGTGGGGTTTCTCTTTGTTTTTGTTATTGTCTCTTTTGCTGTGCAGAAGCTCTTTAATTTGATGTAGTCCCAGCTGTTTATCTTTGCCTTCACTATCACTGCTTTGGGTGATGTGTCTGTAAAGATGTCTTTGATGTGCAGATCACGTAGTGTTTCGCCTATATTTCCTTCTATATATTTTATGGTTTCAGGTCTTATGTCTAGTTGTTTAATCCATTTTGAGTTGATTTTTGTGTATGGTGTGAGGTAGTGGTCAAGCTTCATTCTTTTGCATGTAGCGACCCAGTTTTCCCAGCACCATTTATTGAACAAACTTTCTTTGCTCCAATGCATAGTCTTTGCTCCTTTGTCAAAGATTAGTTGACCATAAATCTGTGGGTTTATTTCTGGATTTTCTATTCGATTCCATTGGTCTGTATGTCTGTTCTTGTTCCAATACCATGCAGTTTTGATGATTATGGCTTTGTAGTAGAGTTTGAAGTCTGGGAGTGTGATGCCTCCATTCGCTTCTTTTTTTTTCAGGACAGCTTTGGCTATTCGGGGTTTTTTGTGATTCCATATGAATTTCATCAATAATTGTTCTATTTCTTTGAAGAATGACATTGAAATTTTCATTGGAATAGCATTGAATCTGTATATTGCTTTTGGAAGGATGGCCATTTTAATAATGTTTATTCTTCCAATCCATGAGCAGGGGATGTCTCTCCATTTCTTTGTGTCTTCTTCTATTTCTTTTAACAGTGTTTTATAGTTTTCTTTGTATAGGTCCTTTACCTCTTTTGTTAGATTTATTCCCAAATATTTGATTTTTTTTGTTTCAATAACAAAAGGGATGTTTTTTTTTGATTTCTTCTTCTTCAGATTTATTGTTTGTGTATAGGAAGGCTACTGACTTTTGTGTGTTGATTTTGTATCCTGCCACTTTACTGAACTGATTGATGAGTTGAATTAGTTTTTCTGTGGAGTTTTTGGGGTTCTCTATGTATAATATCATATCATCTGCAAATAGTGATAGTTTGACTTCTTCTTTTCCTATTTGGATTCCTTGGATGTCTTTCTCTTGTCTTATTGCCCTGGCTAGGACTTCCAGTATTATATTGAAAAGCAGTGGTGAGAGTGGACATACTTGTCTTGTTCCAGATCTTAATGGAATTACTTTCAGCTTTTCACCATTGAGAATGATACTGGCTGTTGGCTTGTCATAGATGGCCTTTATGATGTTGAGGTATGTTCCTTGTATCCCAAGAATTTCAAGGGCTTTTATCATGAATGGGTGTTGCACTTTGTCGAAAGCTTTCTCAGCATCTATTGATATTATCATATGGTTTTTATATTTCTTTTTGTTGATGTGTTGGATAACGTTGATTGATTTTCGGATGTTAAACCATCTTTGTGTCCCTGGAATGAATCCTACTTGGTCGTGGTGAATTATCTTATGGATACATTGTTGGATTCTGATAGCTAAAATTTTATTGAGGATTTTTGCATCAGTGTTCATTAAGGAGATTGGCCTGTAGTTTTCCTTTTTTGTGTTGTCCTTGTTCGGTTTTGGTATTAGTGTAATGTTGGCTTCATAAAACGTGTTTGGTATTGTCCCTTCCTTCTCAATTTTTTGGAAGAGTTTGTGAAGGATAGGCACTAATTCGTCTCTGAATGTTTGGTAGAATTCATTTGTAAATCCATCAGGTCCTGGGCTTTTGTTTTTGGGGAGGTTTTTGATTACCATTTCAATTTCGCTAATTGTAATTGGTCTGTTTAGGTGTTCTATTTCTTCTTTATCTAGCTTTGGGTGATTGTAGAGTTGTAGGAATTTGTCCATCTCCTCTAGATTGTTAAACTTGTTTCCATATAACTGTTCATAGTAGTTACTGATTATTCTTTTGATTTCTGCTGTGTCCGTTGTGATTTCTCCTCTTTCATTGATGATCCTGTTTATTTGTGCTTTCTCCCTTTTTTCCTTTGTGAGCCTGGCTAGGGGTTTGTCTATTTTATTGATTTTTTCAAAGAACCAGCTCTTGGTTTCATTGATCTTTTGGATTGTTTTTTTAGTTTCAATTTCATTTATTTCTGCTTTGGTTTTTATTATTTCTTTTCTTCTACTGGTTTTGGGGTTTTTTTGTTGTTCTTTTTCTAGATCTTTGAGCTTCAAGATTAGGTTGTTTCTTTGCGTTCTTTCTTGTTTCTTGATGTGAGCTTCTATTGCTATATATTTTCCTCTTATTACTGCTTTTGCTGCATCCCATACATTTAGGATATTGGTGTCCTCCTTGTCGTTCAATTCAAAAAATTTTTTAATTTCTTCTTTGATCTCCTCATTAGTCCAATGGTCTTCCAGTAGTGTGGTTTTTAATCTCCATGAGGTAGGAAAGTTCCTTGCCTTCTTTTTATGGTTTATTTCTAGTTTGATGCCTTCATGCTCAGAAAAGATGGTTGATATGATTTCAATCTTGGTGTATCTGTTGATGTTTGTCTTGTGCCCCAGTATGTGTTCGATCCTGGAGAATGATCCGTGTGCGCTTGAGAAAAATGTGTACTCCGTTTTTTTGGGGTTTAGTGTTCTATAGATGTCTGTTAAGCCCAATTGCTCTAGGTCCTTATTTAGAGCTTTGGTTTCTTTTTTTTTGTCTTGTTGATCTATCCATTGTTGATAGTGGTGTGTTGAAGTCTCCCACTACGTATGTGTTTTCTCTGATGTCTGTTTTCAGAGAGGACAACAGTTGTCTGATATATTTTGGTGCTCCTTCGTTTGGTGAGTATATGTTAATGAGTGTTATTTCTTCTTGAAGTATTGTCCCCTTGATCATAATGTAGTGACCATTGGGGTCTCTTTTTATCTTTTTGAGTTTGAAATCTATTTTATCTGATATAAGTATAGCTGTTCCTGCTTTCTTTTTTGGTCCATTTGCTTGTAGGATTGTTTTCCATCCTTTAACTTTGAGCCTATTTTTATCTTTTGTAGCTAAATGTGTTTCCTGGAGACAGCAAAAGGTTGGGTTTTGTTTCTTAATCCAGGCTGCAACTCTGTGTCTTTTTATTGAAGAGTTTAGTCCATTTACATTTAGAGTTAATATTGATATGTTAACATCTGTATTTGCCATTGTGTTTGTCTTTCCTTTGATTTTATTTATTTATTCTTTTAATAACTTTTTTTTTTTGGCCTTCTTTCATTGTTATTCGTCCCTCTGAGGTTCTGGCTTTAGGACTCCTTGTAGTATTTTTTGGAGTGGGGGTTTAGTTGCAATGAAATTCCGGAGTTTCTGTTTGTCTGGGAAGGTCCATATTCTTTCTTCAAAGAGGAAGGAGAGCTTTGCGGGATAGAGTATTCTTGGTTGGCATCTGTTTTCTTGGAGTCTGTTGACTATGTCCCTCCACTCTCTCCTTGCCCGTAGTGTTTCTTCGGAGAAGTCTGATGTCAGCCTGATTGGCTTTCCTTTGAATGTTATCTGTTTCTTCCCTCTTGCCAGCTTCATTATTTTTTCCTTGTCCTGGATTCTTGGGAGCTTTACTATTATGTGTCTTGCTGTATTTTTCCTTTCGTCGTGGAAGTTTGGTGTTCTTCTTGCTTCTTGTATATCAAATTTTCAGCTCCTTCTTCACATTTGGGAAGTTCTCTTCAATTATCTCTTTGAATATTTTCTCTGTTCCTACATCTCTCTCCTCTCCTTCTGGTATTCCTATAACTCTTATATTTCCTTTCCTCATAGAGTCAGATAGTTCCCGAAGTCTTTCCTCGTTCTTTTTCCTTCGTACTTCTCTTTCCTTTTCTGTTTTGGTTCTTTTTATTTCTGTGTCTTCAAGATTACTTATTCGTTCTTCCATTTCATCTATTCTGCTTTCATTGCTTTTCCCAGAATTCTTTAGTTCTTCCATTAATTCTTTGATCTCCTGCATTTCTTTTACTTCCCTCTTTAGGGACTCAATTTCTTTCTTCTGACCATTGTTTTCCCTCTCTAGGGACTCAATTGCATTCTTCTGATCGTTGATTATTTTTCCCTTATCATTGTTTTCCTTTATGACTTCTGTCAGTTTTTTAATCACGGCAATTTTAAATTCTCTTTCTGGAAGGCTCAGAAATTCTTCCAAGTTATTGTCGTTGCAATCTGGGGGCTGGTTTTCTTTTTGTGGTGTGCTTTTTCTCTGGAGAGTTGCTATGTTGCGTGTGGTTCTTCTCCTCCCTACTGTGTTTTCTAATTTGCCGTATGCGTTGGGACACTGTGTTGTTGGGACTGGCCGGCATCTTGGGTGGGCTTCTCTGCTCCCCTCTGGTTCCTCCAGGAGTCATCTGTCAGTTTCAAGCAGTCTTTACTGGAGAAAGGTCCCTGTTCTAAAATGCTGATGTGGGGACACACTCCCCTGTGCGCCTGGTCTGCCCCGGCGGTGGGTTCCTGCTCCCCCTCTGGGCTTGGACTGCAGGCCAGAGGGGGTCTGGTGTGGGCGAACTTCCCCCGCTCACCTCTGGCTCCTGAGGAAGCCTTCTGCAGGTAGTCTTTACTGAAGAAATGTCCCTTTCTAAAATGGTGATGTGGGACACACTCCCTGCGCTTCTGGTCTCAGGCACACTCTTCTGCGCGCCTGGTCTGCCCCGGCTGTGGGTGCTCGCTCTCCCTGTGGGCTCAGACTATTGTTCGGAAGGAGCCCGGTGTGGGCTAACTCCCCAGCTGGCCACTGGCTCCTTCAGTAGCCTGTGCTGGGGTCAAGTCGCTAGGTGGCGCCAGAGATCTCTCCTAGAGCCCTTGGGAAGCTGATTTTCCACCCCGTGGGACAGGGAGCAGAGCGGGGATGGTAGGGTACACCTCAACGGCTTTGGGGTGCTGTGTCTGCCTTGTGCCCCACCGTCGTGGGGAACCCACGCCCCTAATTTCGTGCCCCGGGTCTCAGTTCCAAAGCCCTCAGCTCCAGGACGCGGGCTGTAGCCCAGATCCGTGGCGCGGGAATGGCGCCTTTTGAATCCCGCTCCCCTGCCTGGGCGCCTGGTTCCTGCTCACTCAGGGAGGGCCTCCGCGCGTCTCCCCGCAAGCCTAGGTCGCAGGCACGGGGACCTGGGCAGCTGCGATCTGGATCCGCGTTTGCTTTTCAACTGCACTGCTTTTCCGCGCGTGATCCCGATTCCGATCCGCACTTGGTTTTCCAGCGCGCCGCTTTTCCGCGCAATCCTGACCGCGATCCGCGCCTGCTTTTACAGTGCGCGGCCGGGGCTGTGTGCTGGTGCTGGCCTCCTCCTGGGGGGCGGGGTCTCTCTTTAATGGCGCCTGGAGCTCACCTCCGCGGCGGATCCTGCAGGGTTCTCCACAGCTCCCGTTCACGGGGTGTGGTGGCTGCAATAGTTCCTTTCCACTCACAGTCCCGCTTGCTGCGTCCTTTGTTCTTGGTGGCCGTTTTGGTTTGTTGTTTTCCTCCTCTCTGCCGGTGGGAGAGTGCCGCCTCTGTGGGCGGGGGAGGGGAGCAGGGTTCTGCGCTTCCCTCCCTTCTAGTCCTCTTTTATGGCCACTTTCTTCTTCGGGTAGTTTGCTGGAGTCACCCGTTTATCTTCCGTGTCCCAGTTCTCACTGGGACCTGCCGCTTTTCCTCCCTATTAACTTTTTTTAATGGGAGATCTTACTCGCAGCGTCTCCTCGCCGCCATGTTGCTCCGCCCCTCCCAGAAGTTATATTTTTGAAGGGAAAATACTATTCAATAAAACTGACTTCTGACTGTTTATAACCATGGACTAGTTATGAGCAAGAAATGACTAGGATGTATGTAGTTCCTTAGGAGAAGAGTCTTCTCCAAAGTCTACTTCAGACAGTCATAATGGATACTGAGGATCCCTCCTAGAAGAGGAAAAAATTATCTTATATACAAAATAGATTATTCTACTGCCAGAGCAAAGTCCTTGTGATTTGATGTATATTATAGACCACTAATCTATATGTAATTCCCAGATAATGTGTCTTTTGGCTAATAGTCACTAGACCAGAAAATCCACATCTGGACCTGGTCATGAGGTAAGGACATCACTCAGAGATGATATACTTAAAGCCAGATTCTAATATGAATGATACCTGGCATTACTTCTCATAGAAAAGGTGAGTAGAGCCTGTAAATATGCACCTACATGAGGAAGAATATGTATATATGCCCACTGGTGTAAGAGATGGATTGTGTCAGAAATGATAGATTGGCTAATTTAACACTTACTTCCAATCTTCCCAGCTTCAACTACTAAAGAGGCCCTAAAAGCTAAATATATGCTTCCTGGTTTTCACTACAACCAAAGTGTGCCATAATTCACAATCCTCAATAAAAGATAGGAAAATCACTGGTAATTTGTGAAAGCTTTTACAGTATTGATAAAATTAAAGACATCACTGATTTTTTGCCTTATCCACATTTCTTAACTTTAAGGGAGACTTGAAACTTTGCAATGTACCACCTATCTGATAACTATGAACAAACCCTCAAGCCCCGACCTTACTATTCTTTGAGCACATGTCAGCAATAATCAACTTCTTGATGTGCTAACTGAAAAACAGTTACTCATAGTAATTTATACTACTGTTGAGTTTGCTGTTGTTTGCAGCTGAAAGCATCCTCACTAAAAAAAGTTCTTTGTAATATAATTTAATGCCTCTACCATAATTATCCCAGTAAAAATCAAATGGCGAATTTGGCACTGCACATTCCAATGTTTCCTTAGGTCAGAGTCTCTGATTCCTCATAAAAATCTTGTACTCAATCTACTCTCTGCTATAATATCTGTTATGGCAAAATTTTGAAATTACCCCAACTCAGTAAATACAATGACCAAAAGGCCTATTGTGATATGTCTATCTTTTTAGAAGCAAATTTTATTAAAAAAAAATTAAGCATCCAGAAATTATTATAAGAAAGTTAACATAATTGAAGTAATAAATTGATATGAACCAATAAAATTGTATAGAACTCAAGTTAGCACTTGCAAGCCCATGATATAGATGACTGCTGATGACTACTTTTTCTCAGATACCATTTAATATCTGAGAATCTTTCATAATGGAAAGTCCTAGGCCACCAACACCAAAAACTGAGCTGTCCCATAATGTGAAACCTAATTGTGTTTTGTAACAATTGTATATGCATTTTGTATACCTGCAGTTGATGATTAAATATCCATGTTCACCAGAAATTCCTGTCTTTTTTTAAGGGGTGGAGGATACTGATTTAGTGATTCCACTTTGTTTTATAACCTCTAATTTTCCTTAAGTCCTAGTTGACCTTGCCATCTTCAAGTCTACTTAGCTAAGATGACCTAAAAAATCTCATTATATTTATTCAAATCCTCATTATTATGACAGTATTTGCATTACAATAAGCAGCAAACAAGTCATATCCTTTGTGTTAATAATCAATTACTTTTATCTTACCTCTTTGAATTTCAAACTTGGTCAAACCTATTCTTGCTATTATGTCTGAAAAAATGCCTCCACACCCCTTTACCAAAAGTCATCTGCCCTATTGGACAAACTATACCTGTCAGTAGAAGGAATTTTGTTTCTAGATGACTTCTGGATGGCTGCCATCCCCCTGTGCAGGAAAATAGATCCTTATTTGAGAGACCTTCCAATTTCTACTTCAAATCCATCTGGAAACATAAGGAGTAGGACTGTTAAGAGTTAATGTTTAACACATTCCTACCAAGTACATGCTATGCATTTATTTAATTTCAGCTGTGGTGAAAGAGCACTAAGAAATACTGCAGAAGATAGGGCCTCCCTGGTGGCACAAGGGGTTAAGACACAGCACTATGAAGCTACCCACAGCCACTGCAGCACAAGTTCAATCCCTAGTCAGGGGAGGTGACCCACATGGCCCAGCAGACCTCTCCTGACTCACCTGTTGCTCCCTTCAGCAGTGTATCTCAGTCAGTCTGCCTGTTCTGTTCCCCAGTCTGTCTCTGGTGAATCATCTCACCCCCCTCAACTCTGGCCTGTACCCCAGTTCTTGTATCCATAAATAAATAAATCTTTAAAAAGAAAAAAAATACTGCATAAGATACCAAAATAAAGAGTAATGCTATCAAGAAACTCAGGCAATTGCTGTTTAGTGACCTGAAAGGAAAGAAAGAATTACATATGAGAAGAACAAATGTAAAAGCATAAATTTTAGTTTGTAGGGAACAAATTAAGACATTCAAATTCAGTTCAATAAGATTTTAGAAATAAGTACACACACATAAAAATAATCCAAGGAGTAGGTTTCTGTTTAAACAAGTCCAGAAATAGGAAGTGAAAGTAGAATGTGAAAAATATGGAAAAGTTGACATAACAGCAACCAGTATGAAGGAAAAACAATGTAGATGAAATTCCAAATCCCCATGATAAAGTGAGATAATTTGGGGGAAAAGTCTAGTAAGTTCTCTCATTGTCTAGATGGCATAAATCCTTCCTACAAGAGGGAAAACAAGTCCACAGGAAACAAAGAGAGGAAACAAGTGAAGGAGGGTATTTGGGCTTACATTCAGTTATTCACGTATTCAAATACTTAGTAAATTTCTAAGAATCAGGAATTGTTCTAGGTGCTCAATGCCCATTAGTTAGAAAAAGCCTCAAAACCCTTGCCTTCACAGAGTTTACATTTCTAATGATTGAAAGAGAGACGACATACCAATGAGGATGTAGAGAGATCATGCTATTCCATACTGTATAATTATGTAAAATTAAGCCAAAGTTCTTGACAACTCGGATACCTCAGATCTCTTGTCTATTGAAATCATTGTAAGAGATAAATTATATATATTGCATATTGCACATGTCTTGCCTGTTTTATGAGTCAACATCTCTTCATATAAGGAATTATAACTTGGTAGGAGGTAGCAGTTCAATTTCCTGATCAGAGGATGTAAGTTGTACAAGGGTGTCTGATTCATGTTAAGCAAGATGTAACAGAAAAATCACAAACAAATCAATTGTTCAAATTTGACTTGAACAATACTGAATGCCAACACAATCAGACAAAACATCTTTTTTTAAAGGTGAAAAAAATGTGTATCAATGGGTTAAGGGATTATGTTTTTAAGCAGGGGCTGTCTTCTAGTTCCTCATCCATCCCTTCTAACCACTCATCCACCCATCTATCCGTCCTCCACCTATCCGTCCACGAATTCCAGGAGGAATAAACAGCTTATGCAGACATTGACCAGTTTATCCTCAGTAGGAAAAAGGTACCCTGATATATGTTGGCTTGCAAAGTCATGTTCAAATCCCATGAAGTTTACTCTGTAGGCTTTGCCAATAGAGCTGATCCTTGGGGTGGGGAGTAACTATGACATGAGCCATATTTGTTGTCAACCCAGCTTCCTTTTCCTTCCTGGGCATTGTCACATCTTTATATTTTCTGTTTAATTCACAGACCTGGGTACCCAATTTCCCAAAGTGAAACCACATTTTTAAAGAGATAAAATTTGCCTTCTCAGAGACTGACATAATTTTTCAATGAATGATACAGATTCCACAAGCCATTGAAGGAAACCTTGAGAATTTTGCATTAAATATGATTAGTCTCACATAGAAATGTACCTGCACTCTACTCCTTCACATTTCATCCTTAAGACAAAAATTAAAGTCTCTATCTGTAAAAATATTGAAGGCCTCCTTTTATTCTCACTGAGAGAAGAAAAAAATAGCAAAACTGTAGGATACTTTTTAAGCTCTTTAAGTTCAACTTGAAGCCCAACTTGAATCCTGTCAACAGACTTTCAGGTCTACCTTACAGCACTAGGAGAGATTCCGTGAACTCGTGATTTATAACATATGACAACTCAACCCAAATCCTTATGAAACTAGAAGTGAGTCAGCAACATTATAGCTGCTTGAAATTCAGGGCATTTCAGAGCAAGGGGGAGAAATCTTCAAGAATTTCACAGAGAATGTTTTACTCTCTGAAAAATTGCTGAGAATTCTTCAGAGGTAAAGCGGTGCCTGAGTTTTATTTTCCATGCCCAGGTGGTAAATGAACCAAGGCTCTGGGAACCCAGATCAGACAGCTGACTACAAAAAAGACCACACTATCAGGGATCTAGCTGCTTCTACTCGCCTTTCATAGAAGGTGGTTAAACTTTGATGGTTCCCATCCCCCTAAAGACAATAATCTCCATTTCTTAACAGGCTACAAGACACTTAATGAAGAGACTCTTGCTTGAACTCCTATGTTTGTTAGCTACCTAGGTTACCTACCCTTCTCCCCCAGACACATGGCCAGTATCAATCAGACTGGAATGCTTTCATTTTTTCAATAATCCTGTTCTAGCTCTAATGGTCATGGATAAGTTCACAATACATAACAAATTATTCTATAACATTAAAATAATAATAGAGGCCTCCCTGGTGGCGCAAGGGGTTAAGTCTCAGCACTATGAAGCTATCTTCAGCCTTTGTAGCATGAGTTGGATCCCCAACAGGCCAGGGAGCTGACCCACATGGCGTAGCAGATCTCTCCTGCCTCGCACACTGCTCCTCTCAGCTCCCCTGTCAATCCACCTGTTCTGCTCCCCACTCTGTCTCTGGTATGGGGACTTGTGAGCATCCAGTGAGGAGTAAGCCTCCAGCATGGCAGTATTTTAACAGAGAAATAATCACCTCATCAATAATTGTTGGTATTAGTCACTATTAGTATTATCTCCATTTTACAGATAAGGACACTGAGGCTTAGAGGAGTTACCTACTTGCCAAAAGCCACACAGCTAGTAATTGATAGAAGCAGGATTTGGCTCTAGCTGGGCCTTGTGAAGAATCATTGCATGACAACAGAAATGAGCACAGAATCAGAGAAGGATGGATTCAGGCGCTTGCCTCTTTCTAGCTCCCTTAATTCAGAGGATAATGCCAAGAAATGCTCTTTGATAGGTTAAGTACCAGGAGGGCCCAATACTGTTGTTTGTGATGAGAAATCAGCAATTGCTCCCCAGGCTGGTTTCAGCAAAGGCCTCCCTAATCATTGTCTCAAAACAAGGTTGCTCAGGCTGCATTTACTGGGGAAGTTTCTGTAACTCCTTGGGACTCGATTGCCTTCTGACATCCTATTCATCTTCCAGCTTATTTCCCATCACTGACCCTGATCTTATTAGAAAAACCTTGGAGAATATCAGTAATTACACCTTTTCTTTTTTTTTTTTTTTTTGACAAGTTACTCCAGAATGGATTTAATACCTTAAAATTGTCATTGATTGAAACTAGTAATTCTAAATGAGCAGTTTAAAACTAATATCCCTCTTTCTTTATCTTAATCTTTTTTCTCCCTAGCCACTTGATATTTGATCTTTTCAAGGGTGTTTTCCTAAGTGTTCAACAGGCTATAAATAAATGTTCATGAAACAGGAAGCTAGAAAATATTCAGTAGTTGGGTCTCCCTGGTGGCCTAGGGGTTGAGTCTCAGCGCTATCACTTCTTAGGCCTGAGTTCCATTCCCCACCAGGGAGCTGACCCACATATGGCACAGCAAACCTCTCCTGTCTCACTCACTCCTGCCCTCAGCAGTGCATTTCAGAGAGCTGCCTGTTATGCTCCCCACTCTGTCTCTGGTGAATCCTCTCACCCTCTGCACCTCTGGTCTACACCCCAGTTTTTCTACTCAAAAAGAAAATATTCAGTAACACAGCACCTAGCCAGGGGGTTGAGTTATTCTCCACTGAATCTCCTACTTCTAACAGAGCTTAACGCACAGTAGGTACTCAAGATGTATTCAACAAATCAAGGGAGGTCATTCCTAACTGGAGCTTATTATTCAGAAAAATTAGACACTTAAAATGCAGCCTCAGTGGTAGCTTTTCAGTGGGACTTTTGTGAGCAAGAAATACCAACTTGTGGGTAGAAAGGATGGCAGAGATTTGAAAGGTAATCAAGCTTTGTTTCCCTCAAACATTTCTCTCTCCCAGAAACTTTTCCCAGCTGAAATATCCCATCTTTGACCCGCACTCAGTACTTGAGGAAGGGTACCAGCTTTGAAATTAAGAACAGTTAGTACAGATACGTTTATTTAATTAGCTGATTGAGGCCTTGGGTGTGTCCAGAACAGAAACATGGGATCGATGAGCCCCCACTGGAGAAGAGCATCAAAAATGCATTAGCAAAATGTGGAACGATGGACAAAGGGAGGGTAAAGCATACCAAAGGGAGAGTCACCCCAAACTTATTCACAACGTAACTCACCCTGCTCTGAGTGGCAAATGAGTTGCTCCAACACAGCTACATTTGCGACGTCTATGAGAGAAGTACAGCACCCCAAAAGGCCAGAGGCTTGGCGTCTGAAGGACCTGACTCGGTCCTCCAGCTACATCCCTCGTTAGCCAGAGCGGCAGTGGTTTACTTCCTGTGTGCTCAGTTTCCTCACCTGAAAGTAGTACGATGCCCTGGCCCCCTGCCCCGCCCCAGCCCATTCTGCATTGTAATGAGACAACATGGAGATCCTGTGAATGCTGACTACAGCACGTGGTTCTGAAGAACTCCATAAACAGTGGCTTTTATCATTAACAATAATTCTTTTCATAGCAAGCTTGATCCTTCTTCACCTGCAAAAATGAGAGAGGCTAAAGGGAGAGAAAACGTAAAAGAAAGAGGAAGGAGAGTTGTATTTATCAAGTGTAGGGTAAGGAAAAATGTCAGGCTTTTCTGCCCTCCCGCCATCAGGATAGATGATGGATCCTTGTCCTGAATGCATGCCTGATGGCGGGCACCTGGAGTAGGGTGTGGGCATAGGTAGATGGGATTCACCTGGGCTAAGACTGGGCTTTTAAGGGCGGCGTCACGGGGATGCCAGCAGCAGCTGAGAAAGAAGCCGAAGAGGGAAGCAAAGAAGCGAGAAACAGCAGAACGAACGCCAGAGAGTCCAAATAGAGTGAAGACTTGCTGGCCAGCACCAGCAAGCACCCAGCCAGCACCCCTTCCCTCCATATGCCTGGTGAACCCAATAAAAAACCTGCAAAAAACCACTGAGGACTCTGACTCCTCCTTTACCCTGTCTGCATGGGATCAGAGAACCTGCACTGTAGTCATTCCTGACTCGATATCAAACATCTACTAGGCGTCAAACATTCACTCAGTTTACTCTACACATGCAAGAGCTCCCTGAGAGGAACTAAAACTCATAATATGAATTTTGCTTTCCCTATCTTCTCTCTCCCGCACCTCCCCATATCCCTCAGAGGCAAATTCTTTCAGTTCTCAAAATACAGAAATGCTGATACAAAAGAGAAAGTGAAACAGGAAGAAGGAAGTTTCATACAAGTCAACAGCTTCATTACTTGAGTGTCAGACCAAGCTCTTTATTTTAGTGTGTCTCTGTAGTGTGTTTCTGGTTTATAGTTGCTTGTTGATTTTCATTTTTACTTTATTATAATTAGGTTTTTTTCTTGGTCCCTTATTTAGGTTTTCTAAATTCCTGCTATGAGTGAGACCATCTGGTAGTTAGAGAGAATGGCACATATTAAAAAAACTAGCAACAACAAATGTTGGTGAGGATGTGGAGAAAAAGGAACTCTCCTGCACTGCTGGTGGGTGTGCAAACCAAGTTCTTTATTTCAAAAACTCTGAGCAGCTCTTCCTGGGAGCAGGGGGTATCCCACGCTGCAAAAAGGAGCCTTCTCTTGACAACAAAGGCCCCATAGCAAGTAGAGAATTGATGTGCGCCTGTGCACACCCACAAGGGCCCTGGAACTCCACAGAAAGTGTCTAAAGGGGAGAGTTGATCAGTCACATTGCAGAGTAACAGAGATGCTATTATCTTAGCATTTGGGGGATGTTCCAAAAGAGAAGAGGTTCTATCCCTCTTCTTATTTTTCCCTCCCTTCTTCAGAAGTATTCAAATGAGCTGAGATAACTGCTTCCCTTGGCATTTGGATCCATTTATTAGCCACTCCAGGCCGTGAGTGCTTAGTCATTTCTTAGAGCACGTCACTATCACTTTGCTCTTGCATTTGACACAGGCTCCAATAACCTTGTAGCATCTGCCCTCCCAATTCCCTGAAAACCCCAGAAGTTTGCTTCTATGAGCGCTCATTTTAAATGTCCTCTATCTCCCTCCCTCTCTCTTGGAAAGAGCTATGAGGGTTGAACTTTCTTGAATACCTAATTCCTGGAGTCCTTGTCCTTGCTTCTTCCCCTTTACCTCTCTGGCATTTGCTCCGAGATCTGCTGCCTTTTTTTTTTTTTTTTTTTTCCCAGGAAGAAAAAGAAAAATACCAGATGGTCTCACTCATAGCAGGAATTTAGAAAACCTAAATAAGGGACCAGGAAAAAGACTAATTATAATAAAGCAAAAATCAAAATCAACAAGCAACTATAAACCAGAGACACACTATGGGGCAGGGAGGAGGGAGTAGGATCAAAACAAGAGGGGTGGGAATTGTATTGGGACTACAACCAAGATGAAAATGCATACATTGTGCAAAAATGAAAAATGATGTAAAAATATACAAAATTAAGGGCCTCCCCAGTGGCACAGCGGTTGAGCGCTGGGTTGTGAAGCTGCCCGCAACCTCTGCAGCGCTGGTTCGATCCCCGGCTGCTCCCCAGCCACTGGAGGAGGGTCCCACTTGGCATGCAGACCTCTCCTGCCGCCCGCTGATCCCCTCAGCAGTGTACCTCGGTCCTTCTGCCTGCTCTGCTCCCCGCTCGGGCTCTGGTGAATTCTCTCACCCTCCCGTGCTTCTGACTGTACCCAGTGCTTGTATAAATAAATAAATCTTAAAAAAAATACAAAATTAATATAATAATAATAATAATAAAAATCTGCTGCTTTTCAAACAATGACCTGGCCCTGAGCTGAGGTTTCCAAATGTTAACTCCCTGGCACCACTCCTGAAACTGCTGAAAGAATTCTTTCCTGATTTGCACACAAACCCTCTCATTTTGAGGCTTATCAGGATCCGCTGGGATTTTTGCCTTGCCTACAAGGTGGTTTGGAGGCCACTGGCCCAGGGAACAGTTAGAAAGGTGTTCCTCTTCCTTTTCACACCCTAAGACACTCTCACCTGAGCTGTTGGAATCGCACAGTCCTCCCTGGCCTCCTTGGCTCTCGCTCATCTCCCTCTGGTCAGAACCCAGGGGGCTCTTACCTAGGAACCAGCTCATCACACTGTGTCCTCGGGGGTCTGCACAGCCCCAGCAGCTTTGCTGTTCTCGTGGGAAACCTGTTGCTCAGGGAACCTGGCCCAAATCTCCTATGGTAGGAGAACATTCCCCACTCAGCAGCAGCATCAGTATGATTTTAACAGGACACCAGGGGCTGTGATGTCCACGGTGGAGTGAAGGAAGGCACTACCTGCTAACACCCACTGGATTCCATGTTCTCTACCTGATCACTAGAAACAGGTGAGAGGAAAGCAACTTCATAAAGAGACAAGAGAAGGGAGCCATCTACACAGGTGTCCCATGTATTCATTCAAAAAGCTTCTGAGAGACTCCTTGGTGTCGCAAGGTGTTAAGACACAACATATGAAGCTGTCCGCAGCTGCTGCAGCACGAGTTCAGTCCCTGGCCACAGAGCTGCCCACATGCAGACCTCTCCTGATTCCCCGCTGCTACCCTCAGCAGCAATCCCCTCTGCTCCCTGTACTTCGGTCAATCTGCCTATTCTGTTACCCACTCTGTCTCTGGTGAATCCTCTCACCACCCCACCTCTGGCCTGTACCCCAGTTCTTGTATGCATAAATAAATAAATCTTTAAAAAAAAGCTTTTGAATGCTACTGGGGAGGTGTTGGGGGATTTGAATATGTAAATGTTTGCTTTGCTATATCCACATGCAAGTGAAATCATGATATTTTGAATGTTTATTTTCATAATAAGAATTTTGGGTTAACTCATGCCATTTGAGGCAAAATGGATGGATCTGGAAGGGATGATGCTAAGTGGAATAAGCAGAAGGAGAAAGATAAATACTGGTTGGCGTCACTAATATGTGTAATATAAAGTAATGAAGCCAAAAGTCAGATAAAGACAAATTTAAAGACAAACCTAAAGACAAACCTTGGATATATGACTGCAGAATTGAAACACCATGGAGGGAGGGGTAAAACAAAGATGGAGGAAGCACAATAGACTTTGGTGGTGGACGCACTATGGTGGTAATACCTGATGGGGGCTTCCAAATATTGCCTTGATTATAAATAAACAAACAAACAAACAAACAAATAAATGAAATGAAATGAAATAAGAATAAGAATTTGGAAAATTTTGCAGTATGTTCTTTTGTAAAAAGACTAATTCTTCAGTTATGTGTTCAATGCATTAGGGTTTCCTGAGCAAACAAGTCAAACTAAACTAGAACAAGAACTTAGAAAATGGATTGGTGGTTACCAGATAGGAAGAGTTTTGGGGTGTGGGGAGTTGGTGAAGTGGGGAAAATGGTCAAGTGTATGAAGAGGGATGGAAACTAGAACTTTTGGTGGTGATCATAATGTGTATTACAGGTGTCGCATCGCAATGCCAGACACTGGAAGTAAAAATAATGTTGCAAACTAACGTTATCTCATAAGAATTTATTTTAAAATTTCTTAACATATAAATACTGAATTATAGTGAACAATATATTGAAATTTTTAAAAATAAGGATAAAAATGGAAGAGCCTACCTTCCAGAACCTCAAGAATAGCTTATAATAGAGCTTATAATCTAAAAAAATAATCTTTTGAATCGTAGTGAAAAATACAAAAAAATTATGGTGAACCTGCTTTGGGTGAGATGGTAACAAGTGCAGGGAGGAAAAACTGTGAAGAAAATAAACTCTGTTTCTGATATCATGGAGCTTAAAATGCAGATCAGAACACAGAGTGGGACAGTTGGGGGATGGGAGCGAGAGCTTAGCATCTAGTCGTAAATTCAGGGACATTATTGAGTGTCCCTGAATGTCAGGTACCATACAAATTCAGCATATTTAATCTATATAATAATATTATATGGCTGGTATTGTTATTTCTATTTTAAAGGTAATATAACTGACATTTTGAAAGCATTAATATCCTGCCAATAGTTCCACAATTTATATGTACCAGATCTGGGATCTGATCTCAGGTATGTGTTATCCCAAAGCTCTTAGCCACCATGGTAAATAGACTCAGAGCCTTTCTGGTAGAGAAGCAGAGGGAAGGTGTTTGGGGAAAAAGAGGAACCATTTCTGTGGAGTTTTGTAAACATGAGCGAGCAAGGTATACTTCAGAAGCCACAAAGGTGCAGTATAAGGGGGCAATGAAGGGTATAAGGGGGCTGAGACAAGGGGAAAGACAATGTTTTGGAGGAGAGCAGAGACGATTCATAGATGGACTTAAACTCAGTGCTAAGGACTTTGCTTTCAATTCCAGCTGAGAGATTCTCCATAGGGAGAGAGTAGGATAAAGTTAATTTTAGAAGCAATATTTTGACTGCGACATCAAAGACATAATAGGATCAGTTATAACTGGAATAGCAAAGATGAATGGGATCAGCCTGAGTTTTGAAAGAAGTAGACCAACAAAACATGATGCTCTTAGTTTTGGTGAAATTAGATATGATGATGACAGGAAGGAAGGGTTTATGGCACCTCCGAGGTTTTTGGTCAGGGAATTGGAGTTGATGATAATTTCTGAAAAGAAAAATGTAAGCAAAAATTGTTAGGTGATACAATCCATTCAGTTTGGGACAATTATGCTTAAACTTGCAGAGGAAACTCAAAAGGAAATGTCTAATAGTTGTGTTAGGGGGAAAAGGATGTCCTCAAGCTAATTCCATACAGGCTTTGTGGACTCCACCCCCACCCCAGGTCAAAGCCAAAGACACTGGGAACTCCAAATCCCATCACCACCAAAGGGAAGGTGGCTGGGACCTGAGGGTGGGGTTCAGCAGCCAGGTTGGTATAAAGCCAGACACGTGGGCTTTGGAGGGCCCCCCCCATTTTGACTCTCCGCCAGCTCATAGCGTCCGGCCAGCTCAGAGAGTGCTTTTTGGGTTTCCAGGTCGGCGGATGGGGTAGGACGCATTAAAGACTTTATTTCCCTATTTTCTCCCTGAGTTGTATATTTTCCTTATTTCCTTTTCCCTTGGAAATAAACCTTTTATTAACCTTTTGTGTGTGCCTGTAGTGGAGTATTCATAAGTCCCTTGTAAGCGCGCAGGTGAAGACCCACAGCCAGGAACCCGTTCAATATCGGGGCTGCCCTATAACAGCTGTATTTATGAGTCTAAGTCTTGGGAGAAAGATTTGGATTGGGGAAATTCATTTAGAAACCCTTCATCAGGGCCTCCCCGGTGGCACAACGGATTGAGCGCAGCACTGTGAAGCTGTCCTCAGACTCTGCAGTGCAAGTTCGATTCCTGGCCGGCCAGGGAGATTCCCACAAGGTGCAGCAGACCTCTTCTGTCTCGCCCGCTGCTCCCCTCAGCAGTGCTTTCAGTCCGTCTGCCTGTTCTGCTCCCCACTCTGTCTCTGGTGAATCATCTCACCTTCCCACACCTCTGGCCTGTACCCAGGTTCTTGTATAATTAAATAAATAAATCTTAAAAAAAAAGGAAACCCTTCATCATCTTCAGGAAGTCACTGTTTTTGTACTTAGAGATATATCTCAAAACCCATGTATAAAGAAGAGAAAGATGATTAAAAAGAAAGCCGGGGGTGGGGGAGGAACATGAAAGAGATGAGTGGGAGAGAAACAAATGATGGGGGACACAAAGGCATGGCTAGAGTAGAAAGGAAAAGCTGGGAGGTTAATGCAGTAAGAACAATTTTCTATTTCCTTCGCATGTTAGATCGGGAAGGTAACTTGTCCTTTCATTTCAGAGATGTGAAATACGTGTTCGGAGCAGTGAAGTGCGCAGGCTAAGTACCTACAACTGGTACATATGAAAGCTAGTGCTAAGACCTTCTACTTCCAAATACATCAAAGTTCTTGGTTTTGTGTTTGTTTTGGCTTTGCTTTCCTTTAGCCTTCCTGTCTAAACACTGCAAGGAAACTACAGAGAAATGGATTTTTTTTTTAAAAAAAAAGCATCCTTTTGACCTGAGATTTCACACTTTTCCACTTTTTCTCAAGACTTTGTGAGAAAGGAGTGTGCACATTGTTTGCTGGATTCTCTTATTTAGGTTACCAAGAAAATGTCCTATCATCCCACAAAAAGGGTTGTATTTTCAGACATTATATTGAGAAACTGAGACTAAGATTCATGTTGCAGGGTGTAGAGGCAGGAATGGACCACTGAGCAGGTTTTCTGATCCAGCAGACCGGGTAAAGGAGGAGTCAGAGTCCTCAGTGGTTTTTGCAGGTCTTTTATTGGGGTTCACCAGGCATATGGCAGGCAGGGGTGCTGGGGGGCCGGGAGGCTGGCAGGCCTCCCAGCCCCCAGCAGATCTTCGCTCTGGGCTTTCCGGCCTTCTCTCAGCTTCTGCTTCTCTTGCTTCTCTCTCGGTGTCTCTTTTGGCTTCTACTGGTGTCCCCGGGACGCCGCCCTTAAAAAAGCACAGTCTTAGTGCAGGTGTACCCACTTCAGGTGCCCGCCATCATGGCATGCATTCAAGATCACAGGGTTCCCTCATCTATCCTGATGGCGGGAGGGCAGAAAAGCCTAATTTTTTACCTTACCCTAAACAGGGTCACAAAGCTTTGGCAGTTATTTTACTGTTACATTGCCCTAATTATTTCAAATTTGTCAGCTTGGAGATTCTGTGCTGAATCTACATGCATACTTCCTTGAAGAGACAATTTTAGGGAGGTAATCTCAATAATAAGAAAGAGGGTGAGTTGATTTTAAGACTTTGTTTTCTGTGGGGGGACGGAGATGAATTCTGAAGTACAGTCACAGGTTGGGAGAAATTAGTGTTATCTTCGACAATGTGCCAATAATTGAGAACTGGCTGCAGAGTTATTGACAAAGTCAGTGCTTTCTACTTTCAAAGCAAATCTCTCGTTGTGCAGGAGCTTCAGCCTCTTATGTTGGGAATGAGTTAATGTAGCCACAATATGACATGCTATTTTTATTCCTTACCCAGATCAGCTATAGTCTAACAATGCATTTCAAAGTACTGCTGATGGAAGCTCCACCTGAAACCTGTTCTCTTCGATAAGTATCTTCATCCCATTCATCGTTTCAAGAAAAAAAAAAAATCTTACTGCACGGCAGCGTTTTCATCTGCTTTGGTTTCAGCTAGAGATAAATTGTGCCTGCTGCAAACTAATTAATATCAGTCACCTGGAAAGCAGAAATTGGGAGACAACAGTCTTCTCTATCTTGATAAACAGATTGCTGGGTAAGGGATGCGCATGGATGTGACAATTCATTTGGCCAGAGAAATAGCAGAAATGAGACTTTTTGGACATATATTTGGACGGCATGAGCAAATCTCCCCCAGATGCATCCATTTGAGTTCAAGTGAGGCTTTTGGGCTCTTTCAAACTTTCCTGAGTCCCTAGGAATCAGCAGAAATCTCTCGGTTCCCAGAGAAGTCCCCCTAAAACTAGAATCAGATAGTTGAAATCATGGTGAATGCAAAGTCGGCTCTGCACCCTAGTTAGCTGCAACCTCCTTGCCTGACCCAAGTTCCCCTTTAGGTAAAGACCAAAAAGCTTGGACTGGGTGATATATAACCCAAGGAGTCTAAAATCTGAAACATGCAGCTAATAAAAAGCAAAAGAAGTAACAGCTTTCCCAGAGCTAGATGATGGTGGGAGGTAGGTAAAATGTTCCAAGGAAAGACAGCTTAGATTTTGCATAGACTGAGTGGAGTCAACTTGTGTGAGTTCTCTGAAGTGAAAAGATAACATGGTCATCATAGTAAAATCATTGTGTCCAAGGCTGGTTCTTGAATGAGTGGTGAGAGAGAAAATGTCACCCGAGTATTCCTGGCACCCAATTTCTCAAGGGAGATGTGAGGGATCATTTTTCCAACTCAAGAATCACAAATTGCCATTTTTATAGGCACTTGAGATGACCTTCCAGATATGATTCGGAGCTAGGGTATTTGGGGATTAGTTTAGCTAAACTTTACAACTCTATCAAATTTTCCATCCATACATATAGTCAGCCAACATCCACATAAATTCAAAGGACAGAACAAAAGTAAATGAATGAATTAGAATATGGGGTGATTGCTGTTGTGATACTTTAATATGCAGAAGACACAAAAGTGCATCAGTTCTTTAAGTTTGGGGCCGAGAGTAAGGATAGAGAGGTCACAAAAATTTTTGTAAAAAAGCAGACTCATGAAGTAAATCATTGAAAGAGAGTACATGCTCAAAGGCAGACGGAGGAGGGAAATCTTGAATTCTCTCAATTCCAGGAGAGATCTGGGCATGAGGGAGTTTACTTAGCTTTATCTGACCCTATCTTTGGTTTCCCTATGCTTTACATGTAAGTGACACCATCCATTATTTGTCCTCCTGACTCATTTCACATAGTGTAATCCCCTCCAACTCCAACCGTTTTGCCACAAATGGCAAGATTTCATCTTTTTTAACAACTGAGTTGTAGTCCACTGTATACAAATACCACTTATTCCTGATCCACTCATCTCTATTTGGGGACTTAGGTTGTCTTCATAGCATAGGTTTTGTAAATAGCGATAAATGAATGTAGAAGTATATGTTTCCCGTTAAATATGTTTCCCTTTAAATATGTATTCCTCGGGCAAATACTAAGAGTAGAATTGCTAGGTCATTGTAATCTTTTGAGAAGCTGCTGTACTGTTTTCCAGAGCTAGGCTATATTCTCACCATAGATGTAAGAGGGTTCCTTTTTCTCCACATCCTTGCAACAATACCTGCAGATGTAAACCAATGTTACCTCAATAACAAAAGGTAAATAAAAAGAAAGAGTTTTACTACTTCTGACTCTCTCACTGCTCATTTCTACATAAAAGGGGTAGCTCAAACAATAAAGATTCCATGGAGTCTTCACTTCGTTCTCCCGTCTGTCCAGTGGGTTTGTCCCCATAGAACTTGTGACATCCCCTTGTCAAGCACTCATTGCTTCATCTGCATCCACTAGATCACAAATTGCTTACAAACAGTAATTCTTGATTTGACACTTTAGTGACTAAATGTGCCTGGGACTTTTCAGGAGTTGTTAAACAATGTATAATCCCACACAATTGATGAAGAGCTTTTTAAAGGCAGGAATTATGGACATACATCCCTTCCAAGTCTAGCACAGCACTCAAAATAGGTGTTTAATAAATATTTAGTAAATGTATAAATAAGGGGAAAACAAAGGTATACATTTTTGAGAATGTAAGTTATTACATCTTCTAGTAACTCACTTAAACTTTAATCTGACAGTGAAGTTGATGCCACACCTTCCTCTGATTACCCGTGTCTTGTCCTTCCTGCCTTCCCCTGGTGGTGGACTTGGGTGTACAGGTTTCTATTGCTTTTGCCCTAACAGAGGTAGCTCTCATCTTGAAGTCATTTGAACAAACTGGTAATGGTGACAGATTATTATGCTTCCCAGGAACATTTCAGTTTAATTTAAAAATATGTGAATCACCAAATATTGAATTTCCAATATTCATAAGCCATCAAAGAACTATTTTGGCAGAATGCATGCCATGGATTTTCAACTCAAATATGGATATAGTTGTTCAATCTTAACAAGACAGATTATGCCTCCTTTTTTGGCCACACTTCACTGGGTAGCAAATATCCTTTTTGTCTTCTGGACTCAGATTGTTCTTTGTGTATTTGTTCTGGTCAATGTATTGCTGGTTCATGTTCTGATATTTTATGATGCCCCCAAACTTGTGGTTTAACTGAAACACGCCCCCTATAATCTAATCCAGATAACCATGTGTTACCTAAAGCTAAGAACTCACCCTCCATCACCCTGCAACCCTTATTTTTGTCTTTTAAAACCCTCAACTTGAGGATAGTGCTATCATTTTTTGAATTTTTTTATCTTTTCTAATAGAGCCCATAAAGCCAACTGACACTGGGGTTTCACTTTATCTTATTGTTAGGCTTCCTTTGGGAAGGGGAGGTGTAATCTGAGAGGGATGTTAGAATTGCCATGGATCTTGTGTAATTGTTTCTCAAGATGATTTGTTAAGCTGCCAAAAGTTCCACAGCCCATTTGAGCCTCTCAAACAACCCATTTAATCCAAGCCCTTAGTCTGCTTTATATAAAGATTTGGGAATTGACAGCAACAGCAAGCTCTGGAAATGCAATGTCATCTACATATTTGTTGGGTGGTGGGGAGATACGATCAAGAAGAGGGGGCATATCAGAAGGGGGAGTAGCATCTTCTATCCAGATTTTCTCAGGACACTCCCTTCTTGAATTTCAGTGGTCATTGATTGCGTACAGTGGTCTATGTACAGGCAAGCCAGCCACCGCCTCAAGGAGAACCGTATACTTCAAGCAGATTCACAAGCAGATTCACAAACCAAACCAGATTCTTTAGAAATAAAATATTGCATTTCTTCCATTAAGCTCAACCTCCGTTCAACAATTCCTGGCCCGTGAAATGAATCATGAAGAGATTATTTCTGGGCAAATTGGTGGAAAACCCTGATGCAGACAGTTCCCCTTCTGATTGCAGGCTGACTTCTACTTATTGAATATCACATCAAGTAGTGGTTCAGGGGCTTCAAAGGAGAGCTTAGCAAAAGGAGAAGGAAAAAAAAGCCCACCAAGGATTTCAAGGCACCAACTGCAGTCATCAGGTCATAGATCTAAATGTCAGCGCCGTATGCCTGATTTGCACATTTCAAACTGATTTGGTGATTTTTTGTTTTCATTTTTATCTGCACACATGAAGTGTTTTGGAACACTGAAACAATTTAGAATCATACTTAGTATACAACAACAGTTCAATTAACTTAAGTACCAAAACAAGCTCCCCCCACTAGTAACTAGTTTAATCGGTTACTATTATAGAAATAATTTCTTCAGGCCTGGGGCTCCCCAATGTCCTCTCTGGAGAGAGCCTGGCCACTTACAGGTATGTGGAAATTGGAAGGTGTAGGGTAAGGAAAAATGTCAGGCTTTTTGCCCTCCTGCCATCAGGACAGATGATGGATCCTTGAGGTCCTGAATGCATGCCTGACAGCGGGCACCTGGAATAGGGTGTGGGCACAGGTAGATGGGATTCACCTGGGCTGAGACTGTGTTTTTAAGGGCGGTGTCATGGGGATGCCAGTAGAAGCCAAAGAGAAGCCAAGAGAAACGAAGAAGCAGAAGCAGAGAGCCCAGATAGAGTGAAGACTTGCTGGGGGGTGGGGGGCCTGCCAGCCTCCCGGCCCCCCAGCACCCCTGCCTGCTGTGTACCTGGTAATCCCAATAAAAGCCTGCAAAAGCCACTGAGGGCTCCAGGACTCTCTCCTCCTTTACTGGGTCTGCATGGGATCAGAAAACCTGCACTGGTCCAGTCCTGCCCCTTTACAGAAGGTTAGGAGTCTCTTAACAAATTCTGTTGAGTCTCTGACTTAACAAAAAAAAAAAAAAACCAAAGAATCTATTCTCATAAAAAATAAATAGCCCTAAGTATGAGTTTCCATCTTCTGCTATGGTTTTATAACCTCCTATTCCCTTGGAATAACTTTATAACCACTCAATAAGCAAGAAAAGGGTGCAGGTCAAGGGTTGAAGACTTTTAAAGATATTGCATAAATGCACTTAACCATGACCCAAAGTGATAAATAGGAAACCAACATGAATGTCAGGAATGCTGTGAAGAATGATTAGCTGGGACAGTTGGAGCAGCTGCTAAGGCAACTCCAAACACCTGGAAAGAAGAATTTCCTTCTGGCTTATACCAAAGCTGAATTGTTCTAATTGCATTTGCATTAAAAGGCACCACTGGCAAATTGCAAAAGGGATACATACAGTAGGAAAACATTATGTAAATGTTCAGAAGACACAAACTAGAACGGCATCTTTCTTTTGAGTATATGAAAATGAAGTTAAAAGGAAAAGAAATGGATGGTGATAACACACAGTAACCACAGGAGACAGGTTGCTGCTGACGATGGAAGGAGAAAAAAAAGAGATGGATTTGGAATTTAAGAGCGATTTAAAGCATATGGGATAAAATGTTAAGAGATTATAAATCTGCATAGTAAATACATGTGGATCTACTCTATTATTTCATGCTCTTACATGTTTGTTTGAAACATTTTCTAATTAACCCTTAAAATAGTTACAAAAATGGAACAACGCCCTTTCTATAGACATAGTTAATCCTGTTATTTCAGTCATTTTTCTCTCACTGTGAAGAGCACAAGCCCCAGATTATTTTAATAAGGTTCGTAGAATTCCAAAGCAAAGGCCTGATCAATCACCCCTTTTTCACATTTCATAATTTTTTAAAGATATATTTATTTATGCATACAAGAGCTGGGGTACATACCAGAGATGGGGGGGAGTGGGGTTGAGAGGATTCACCAGAAGCAGAGTGGGGAACAGAACAGGCAGACTGACTGAAATACACTGGTGAGGGGAGCTACAGGCGAGCCAGGGGAGATCTGCTGCGCCATGTGGGTTGATCCCTGGCAGGCTGGGGATTGAACTCGTGCTGCAGAGGCTTCGGATTGCTTCATAGTATAGTGCTTAAACCCTTGCGCCACCAGGGAGGCCCCACATTTCATAATTTTAACTGACTTTGCTGAGTTTGGAAATGGGTTGGAAATGGAGCCAAGGTATTAACCCTGACTTCCTCTTCTGTTGGTGCCAGGTGCAAGGACATACTCCAGAAAGACTGCCCATAAACTAGAAATGTGAGTGTTGTGATCAATTTCCGCAGTAATCCTAAGAGCAAACTATAAAGTGGAAAGTGCAGTAGATAGAAATCCCAACAAATAGGTCAGAGAAATGTTAACAAAGTCCTTATCATGAACAATTGAAATTCAAGAAAATAATGAATGTAGCCATAGCAAGCATTTGACCAAAAGTGGCTTTCCCAGGCACATGCAGGCCAGCCCTAAACCAGAAACATTTTAATAGTGTTTGCAAAACCATAAAGAGCTATAAAATAATAGTTGGGTTATTGCCTTATTTTCGTTGTTATGCCTACCTAAATAGTAACAGAGTACCAACTTAAGCCTCTGAATTAATTTTAATGTGGGGGAAAAGGCCACTTTTTTTTTTTTTTAAGTTGGTTGCCAGCCCTTTCAAATCAATTACACACCATGAGATCATGGAACTTTGACACTCTGCCATTAAGTTATAACATGTCTGGCCTTAACTTTCACAGACGTTGGTAAAACAGTAATAAATTTTCCAAAAGAGACACACATAATATCATATATTATGTATATATAATATGATATATAGGCATACACACACACACACACACTCCTACCCCACACACATATACTAAGCAGACTGACACCCTGACTGCAAGGGTACCCTGCTATTATTTGTAAATACACATTCTAACTTTCTCTTACTATATTACAAGCTAGATTGAGAGATAGGATGTCAGTCTAATTCCAACTTTGACTCCTAGTTTCTGGTATGGTTTCTGTCCCTTTGGAAGAATTCAATGAATGTGGAATGAATGAACACAAGAAATGCAAGTTTGACTTCAGAGTGTAACAACAAAACTGTGCACACTTTTCACTACCAAAAACATGACCTAAATAATGTTTTATTTGTGGCATTAATATCTTATTTGTGGAGTCATTATATATATAGCAAGATAGCCAATTAAATAAATTTAGGGGTCAACTGGACTTTCCCCAAATCTTAGTAGTTGCTTTACTTCTCTACATCTTCATTTACTCATCTATAAAATGGAATACTTATATATTAACCTCATTAAATTCATTTTTTAAAGATTTATTTATTATGTATATAAGAGATGGGTATAGGCCAGAGGTATGGGGGCGGGGGTGAGAGGATTCACTAGAGACAGAATAGGGAGCAGAACAGGTGGGGCTACTGAAACACACTGCTAAGGGGAGCAGCAGGTGGGTCAGGAGAGGTCTGCCGTGCTGTGAGGGTAGTTCCCTTGGCCAGAGATGGGACTCATGCTGCAGTGGCTGGTGATAGATTGAAAGTGTAGTGTCTTTAACCCCTGTGCCACCAAGGAGGTCCCACCTCCTTAATTTTAAAAATTCACGTCAAGAGCTAAGCAAAGTGACCAGAAGAAACTAAGATCACAATAAATGTCAACCCTGGCCATGTAATCATTACTTTCACTGTTTTAGTCACCACCTTCAAATGGAGGATAGCTTTCAAGAATAGCCTTCTTGCTGCAACAGAAACATCTTCTAATTTGAAAATTTAAATATTAGAGGGCATAGGTCAGCTTTAAGTGACATCATCTCATGAGTGGAAGCTGAAAAATACAATAACCAGGTATGTCACTAAAATAACCACGTATGTCACTAAGAATTGATTCTAAGAGGGGAAATCTTCAAGTTGATCAAATTTTGTTTTGATCACATTTTTAAATGGACTTGGTAAAGCTAAGTTTTTAAGAATATAAAAAAGCAACTAATGCCTGTAAATCAATCACTGCCATGAATTTAAATGTTTTCATAGATAAAACTTTAGAGGGGGTCAAGTTTAAACTTCAAATTGCTGAAAATCTGTGAAGGTCCCTTGCTACATGCAGATGCCGACTTTGGGTTGGTAAAACTGATCAACTGGAAGAAAAGAAAGGGTCTTCGATGCATCATTGGAAAGTAAAGAGTCCTGTTTATTGCAGGGACATGGGGTATCTTTTTGGTCCACAAAATTAAAGCTTGAAAGTTTTATTCAAAAATCAGACTATGGGAATCCCTACAAGCTTCCCACCAATCCAGCAGCCAGAGTAATAAAAGGGATTTTGAGGAAGCACTTCTAGAAAACACCAGATCAGTAAAGACCAATTGAAGTTTAGCATGTACACACAAACACACACACACACAATACACACACATGTTCACACCAGTTCTGTAAGGTCCATTCTCTTCTTCACAACTCTACAAACTGAGCTATGAAATTAGCTCTTCTGTTGTTATAATCCTGTAGAATGAGTTGCATAAAAGGCGAGTAAAAATCCAAGGGGACTCTCTGCCCAAACTTGACTTTCTACCTGATTTCAAATGTGTTTGGTTAACCTTCTATTAATTCCTTCTCTTTCCTTGAGCTGACCTTTCTAGTCTTAGTCCTTACCATGGTGAACCACAGCAGAAGGTGGCTCAGTGAAACCCAGGCACCATGTGACAAAGGAACACTTATGCACTCTCCATGAATTGATTCATTCATCAGATGTATGCACTGGCACTCCCTCTGCATGCCACTGTACCTGCCATTAAGAGTGGAAAAATATCAGTCCCCACAACAGGTACTTCCCACGCTCAGGCGTAGGGCAAACATTGGGAATGAACCACAATTTTTACATTTCCTCCAATTATTTTCCAGTGGGGTAGTCTGAAATGCAATTAAGATTATTGACTTTGGCAAAGACAGAACATGAAGAGCTACTAGAGAGTTTGTCCCATGTAGCCAGATAATTGGAGGCAGTATTAAGCCATGCATTGCACTCGATCATGAGGTTACCTGACACAAAAGGAACATGGCCACATCATGTGCTGTGTGACCAGTTTACTAACTTAGCCTTTCTCTAGGAAGCAGAGTAATTAATCATCGTTCTGTTGTAGTGTACATGTATTCTTGCCCACAAATACTGAAGTGCTTACAGAGTGTGGTACCTCTAAGCTTTATGAAACATTAGTCATTTGATTAAAGGGTATAGCAATCAAGCTGAAAATGGTTAAACTAGGAACAAACATGGCCTCATTTTCTTTAAGTCTTTGAAGTTCACTGTGAAGCTCTGGTAGGAATAAGCAAGAGACCTGGTTAGAAATGAAATGAGAAAGCAATGATGTGAATGAAGACAGGACTTGATTTTCAACAACACCGAAATCTAGCCAAGGAAAATACCTGTGCCTTTCCCTTAAATGACTTGCTGGAGAGGATTGTGGGGTAACTATCATACTAGAGCCACTTTTTATTTTTTTTTATCAATTAGTATTGTTAGAAGCTTTACTATAGAGTTCCTAACAGCAGCAAAAATAAATTCCCTCCAATTAAGTAGTCTAATAAGCTATTTAGGATTTTACCACTTAACATTCTTTCCTTCCCATTTAATTTCAGCTTTCACTTGGATGTCATCTTGTTGAAAATCCATCACAGAAAACTATGTGGAAAAAAGATAATGTTGCTAAGTGCTCCTGATGTTCAAAAACGAGCAGAAGCACAATATTTTTTCTAAATCACCCCAGGATTTTTCCCCTAATAATTCAGCTTCTCCCTACTAGAAATTAATATATGAAAATATATGAAAATGGTCAATATGCAGATTCAAATATCACACTAGCTACTTGCTTTCAGTAAGTGCTATATGCATAAATTTGAAACAATACAATATTTTAAGGTTCTTGATTATAATAATGCCTTAGTGTGCATATGTGCATGTATAATTATGCCCATTTAATTTAATCATGAAAATATTATAGGATCATTTGGTTTTCTCCTCTAAAAGTTCTCTCACTTTTTTCGATTAATTAATTCCACTTTGCCCCCTTTATAAGTCAGCTGGTGGTAAGTAATGGTTTTTGAGCTAAAAGGAATATGGTTACATTCCCATGGAATTAATAGACAGAAAAGGGGAATACAGGAAGGTGGTAATCTCTCGTGCTTCGTATATTCGTCCTAGACATGCAGCAGTGTTAGGCTTTTCAGTAGAATCTAGCCCTATAAATAGCCACATTTTACGAGTAGTTCTTCCTGCAAGTTTCCAGTGTTCCTGAATACGGAGAATTTGCCCAGAGGCAGTCACCCCATCAGAGACCTGAAACCAGCACCAGCGACCCACACATTCCACACGCTTGACCGGAGGGGAGCTTTGGGGACTTTGCAGAATTGCTAGAATCACATGGGCTATATGGAGGGGGACAAAAGGTAGAGGACATTTAACCATGCACTAGAAGAACAGGTATGCCATAGTCAGTAGGATGAAAATGGGTCATTTTGAACGAAAGGGGAAAAAAAAACATGACACAGAGATTATTACGTATTATTCTTCCCCACCAAGAAAATCTTATTTTCTTACTCAGAGAAAAACCCTGCTCCCCAGCATTTTAGCAGAGAGCAGTGAGAAGAAATGGGCTGCTTTGTGCCCATCAATAGGCTCGATATAGCATCTTTTTCCCCAGGGATTAATTCAACTTTTGATTAAATCTTTCTGAGATTTAAATCATGATGTTACAAACCTCCAAGGAACTCCTTTATGAGTTGTGACCTTCCTTACTACTCTCTGCTGTTTCATAAAGTACGAAGATTGATTTATAAAGTGTATAATGTGCTTGAAAACAAGGAATAGCAATGAGAATTGCAAAATATAAGATTAATATAAAGTAAATATTGCAAAAAGTAGGCTTTGGTTACAACATTCTGTAATTCACCCTTAAATTACAACTTTGTAGCTAGTAGCACCAATGTCAAATGAGGAGAATAATTTTGTGAAGGCTGTAAATTATATACAATGATTAGCTAAATAATGCTATGATAAAAAGAAAACTGGTAATGCTGAAAAAGAATTTTGAATTAATATTGCGTTGTACACTTTGGGCTAAAGATTTAGTTTGGAGGACTTTTCAGTTAAGACAATCTCCTTTGAAATAAACTACTCATAGTCAGTGTTCATTTATTGGTGTCAGCTTAATTTTGGTTTCAATAATTATTTTGCCACTAGTATCATCAAGGATGGGAATGATTTAATGTTTTCAGAATGACATGAAATGAATCCTATATCCTAATTAAGATATCCCAGTCCTACACTCAGGGCTACTTCTGTGTCTTCCTAACATTCTTGTACATTCAAAAAGTTTTTGAGGATAAAAATTTAGGGCCTTCCTGGTGGCGCAAGGGGTTAAACACAGCACTGTGAAGCTATCTGCAGTCTCTGCAACATGAGCTCATCCCCGTCCGGCCAGGGAGCTACCCACATGACACAGCAGACCTCTCTTGTCTCGCCCACTGCTCCCCTCAGCAGTGTATTTCAGTCAATCTGCCTGTTCTTATCCCCACTCTGTCTCTGGTGAATCTTCTTACCCCCCACACTGCTGGCCTGTACCCCAGTTTTTGTATGCATAAATAAGTCTTTTAAAAAGGATAAAAAGTTAAAATTTTTTTAAAAGGCTTGCATTATTCTAATGTCCCTGCTGGCTCCAGCCGGAAGATTCAAAATCCCTTATGCAATGGAGACAAGTGAATCTCAGGAGTGCTACATATCCACAGTTAGAGATGAAAGCAATATTTGAGTGAGATGATTGTAAGGTTTTTTCCCCCTATTTTTATTAGAATAATTGGTGAATCTTACACTGATTGAAAATAGAAATTAAACCATGGGAAGTGCTTCCTGTGTTATTTAGCAGATATCAATGTACTTTTAATAGATAGCATTATCACATTTCCAATAACTGCAAACACTTTCTTCTCTGGAGATAGGAGACAGGACTGTACATATTTAGCCACTTTTGCTCAATGTTATCCTCATGTTGGGTCTTGCATTGAAAGTGGTTGGGAGTGAAGAGAGGGCAGAATGCTAATTCTGCTTTCTCTGTCATCTCTGTCATTAAGACCTCCATCACCTACCAGTCAACAGCGGACATCCTGACAGCAAAACACGCCAGGCTATCAATTTGCCCCATATTTGACCCGAAAACTTACACATGACAGGGGACGACATCCTTTTACAAGTCTCTGAAAAGTATTCAGTGGTTTTACAGTAGAATTGCTTCCCATGCTGAATATTCAGCAGGTGTCTCACTGGGAGCAATGGCTTGTCCTTAAAAATACACACCTTCTGGGGGAAGTTCAAACACAGTGCTAATCCATTTGATAAAGTCCCATGTCACTTTTCATTATAGAAATTACCACTTCTGCCTTTGCCATTTGGAAAGAGACAAGGTAAAATAACAGAAGGTGCACGGTACCTTAGAGCTGGAATCCATCCATGAATATGGAAAAGCAGGGGGAAGGGCAGGCGATCCAGAGAGGAACTAGAATAATAAGCAAGTAATGTGTACTGATCTGAGAAACATGCCAGAAGTTTGGTTATGATAAAAAAGAAAAGCAGAAGTAGATTTGAAACATTCGTTTCCCTTTATTAGCTCAGTGAGGCTGATGTGTACTGCACATTTAAAAAAAAAATCACAGGAATTTTCATACAATGAATAAAACCACAACAATACATGTAGAATTGGCAGGTGGAAAAAAAGGCCCGGCACGGGCTCAACTAATTGCTCACTTTCCCTCTTCAGCATAGTTCAACCAACAGCATTATACTTTCACCTACAAATCTTAAAGTAGCTCCATCAAATCAGCAGTTCACATTATTGAAAATGTCTGTCACATAGGTACAAATTTAGAATCATCACATTATATTACATGGCTATTCTAGGTCATCTATAGATCAGGTCTTAGACTACAGTGATTGAAGTTCTCATTACAGCCATCAGAAAAGGACACATAATCATTACCTACTGTAAGCTCACATCTAAAGGCATGAAAAGGTTTCCTTTTTTCAACTCACCCAACCATCATACCCCAAAAGTGCCAAGTTCCCTCTCTACTACTTCGATGGTGACAGCCCAACCGCCGCTCTCGAGTCACTTAGTAAAAATTGATTTTGTTGCACTGGAAGAATTATTCTGCTACATCTCTCTTTTAAAAAAAAACCCAAAAACCCACATTTCTAAAGCACCAGTTCAGTTACCAAAATTGCAGATGTGGTACTTACCACAGCATGAAGGTAATGGCCCGTGGTCATCTAGAAATTCTACAGATCTATGCTGAAATTTGCCTCCAGTACTGATGAGGGGCTTGTGTTCATTTGAAATATTCTCTCCACAAAAGTTAAACATAAAAGTAAAAGGAATACAGTTTACATGTTGATGGGCTACCCACAGTGTCTGCATAAGATACAAAAGCTGCATAGGGATGGTCTAGTTATTCTCTCTTTGCACTAATTTTAGATGCAATTTGAAGTCCATGGAGGAAAACTATCTTCATGGTAACAATATTAGTCAGGCCAGAGGGGGGACAAATTAATCCTCAACATGACGTCGGCGGTGTTGTCTTTTGATATGTAAGAAAAGAAACCAAGTATTTTTTACTCATGTCAACAATCCAGGGCAAAAGGAGAATGTATTTAAAATTGGATCACAAAAATTTAAAGGCAAAATAGAGAACGCATCTGGTCCTTAAACACATAGTATGATTTACTAAATATCGATTTCTTAAAAATAATTTATTGCTCTTAATAGTCTTTTTTATTGTTATTCTACAACAGAAGATACTCAAAATTCAGAAAGAAAGACTGTAAACTTTAGTTTGGCGTTCACACAGAGTTAAAATACCTGCATTTAACCTACAGAACAACAAGAATTAGGCGGATTAAAGATGTGTTACTGTTGTAACGCAGAACCTGTGAACAAGTTCTTTTACTTCGTAGTATTTTTATTGCTTTCTATCTACTTAGAAATAAGAAGCCAAAAAACAAGCAAGCATCCGACAGGACAGACAGTGGATTCACTCAGAACACAATATGCTGGTGATAAATGAATGCAGCTATCAAAATTAGCTGCATTGGCCGGGGTGAAATCCGTTTTATAAGATCGTGTTGGGCGAGAGAAAGGAAAAGAACGAACGATTGAGTAGTAGGTATATCATGTCTTCCAGAAAGTCACGCTGGCCAAAACTGTTATCGAATCTCAATTTAGAAACTTGAATACACACTCCAAACTTTACTGACTTCCATTCCAGGGGCGCTCCACACTCAGATGAAATCCTGATGCTCAAAATGGAGGTTTTTCTGAAGTTTTTTTTATTGTATTTAGCAGAAGCAATGTCATCAAGAACAACATCATGGTCACATCAGAGGCCATGCTAGTGCAACTAGGAACACCGCTTCTGCACAAGCTGAATTCCCCAAAAGAAACACTTCAACTCCAACCCAACAATTACCATGCATCCTAGGTAGAAAATTTCCACTGGCTTTATTATTTTCATCATCTCATAATTTATAATAAATAGGCTATCTGCAACTGATAAATATGTCTCTTTAGTAAACAAAGGAATGAAATATCAGTATTTATACAGGATGCATAACTGTAAAAAATACAGATAAATACCATCATCATACTCTGCCAAGGGAAAGAGATACTGGCTTCAAAGATAGTCTTCAGACACACATTAATTATTGTAAAAATCATACTGTAATTATTACCTCAGCATTTTGTATCAAATTAAAATCACAAAAATTAAAACAAAACAGCATTTTAAAAAGATTTTTGACCTCTAGTTTCAAAACTACTGTTGATAGAGAAAATAAAAACATTTCTTAATGGTTACCCATTGAGACTTTACATAAAATCATGATATCTTCTAGAAAAATTTTAGATGAGAAAATTTCATTCCCCTAACAAATCCAGTGTATAAAACTTCAAAGAAAAACAAGCAACAAGAAAATGTGGAAAAATATCGCAGAAGTGGTTAATACCTTTAGGGGACTAGGATATTTCTTGACAAGATGCTTAATCGGAAGTCACCTAAGAGGGATGGATGTGCGGAAAGCATCGTTTGCTGTTGCACTCAACGGACACACACACTGTCATTTTTTTTTTTTTACAATCAAATATATATAAGCAGTAAGTTCAGCTTCTAAATATGTTAGTGTACAATAATTGTTTCACCTCATAATTACATTTGAATATTCTTGATTAAGAAAAATTTTAGCAGTTTTGAAAAGAAGGCTGCATTTACAGTGCATAGCTGTAACAAAAAAGAACATTGTTGTATAGTTATGTACACAAAATAAAAATACTCCATTTAACATCTGTAAATACTTAACTACATCGGAGAATGTAGCCATGACACTATCTGAACACATCCCCGAGAGTTTCCACGACTCTCTTCAGTCATGTAATATGGTGTCTGCTCCTCAGAAAGAACCACTGAACAAGCCGCACGCTTGACCATTGACAAGGCTTTTGAAATTTGCGGTGGAGATCAGCATTGTGGACATTTACATGGGTGTCAGGATAAAAGACGAACTACAGAATCTTCAAAATGTTAGGAAAGTTTAGCATTCCAGTGCCCGCCCACAGTATCCTCTCCCACCCAGATTCCATGACAAAAGGAAAAAAGAAAAAAAGAAACGAGAGGGAAAGGATATTAGTTCTACGGAACCTGTGGTTTCTTCCAGATTGTCGTGTACTCATTACCTTAAGAGAGAAAGCTTGCTTCGAGTTGACTTTGCACTTTCTTAAAAAACAGAGAACTCAGGCTGATGCCCAGACATCAGCGGCTGTCATGTTAGGGTGATTTGTGGTTGGTTGGTTGGTTTTCTTTCCTTTTGAATTTATGCATTTTTTTTTCCTTTTGAATAGAATAGGAACATTTTGAAGTTCTAGGTTTTTAAGTGTGTCTTCATGGAACTGCTGCCATTTGAAGTGGTTTGCCCTTGTACACTCTGGCCAGCTGCCCCCACTCCTCACCTGAATGCACATACTTCCCCCAAGCCAGCACACTTTCTTGCATGTACACACACACACACACACACACACACACTCACCAAGAGACTCCAGGGAAAGCCAAGCTGACACCCATGAATAAACATGTGCTTACTGCATATCCATTCTGTCTCTTGCCTCTTCAGCAGCTGTGTTCATGTAAACCATTGTTGCTGTTGTTCTTGTATTGTTGTTGTTTTGTTTTTTTTTTTTTTTGTACAGAGTGTAAAGTAGGAGAAATTCCTAAGTATGACTTGCAATAGTCTGTTAGGGAAGGACGCACTGTCCCGTGAGGTATTCACCGTCCCTCTGTCATCTTCAACCAGGGAACATGTTACCTGCGCAAGCTTCTCTGAGCTTCTTTCAGTAAACTATCGAAATCCAGAGAGTCATACTTGCTCTTGGTGGAAGCAGGGTCAAAGTCATCTGAGTTTGAATCTGAAAGAAACCAGGTGAGATTAGATACTCCTTAGCCAATGGTTATTGCCTCAAGCACCTAGGTCAAGATTGCTTGATTCAATAGCAATTTATGCAACAAAATAGGCTTGCAAAAAAACGTGTCCCCTTCCCCTTCCTGGCATGTTAAAAGTTCCCTCCATACATTGGATGGGGAGGTACAAGGCAATGAAATGAATTTTTCTATTCAACTGGACTGAGTTGATTGACCCTAAAGTCAAATGAGGAGAGAAATCATTATGACTTCACCACTTATCACCCCTCTGCTTCCCTTTGAGGCAGGAGGGGTAACTAGTCTATATTTCAGGACACCCCACCATAGTATAGCACACTCTCCCCAAATTAGAAGATTTAGGGAAATGTTTTATGTTTAGAGAAGGTAAATTCAATCTCTATTCATTCATGAGGCAGGAAAATGTACTGATATGCAGGTAAAAATGAAGTCCTGGTCTAGATCCTTCAGTCAGCTTTGAAGCAAATTTCTACAAGCTACTTCAAACAGCCCTTCACGAAATCTTTGTGTTTTAGCAATGATGGATGTAATGTGGAATTTTGTTAAAAATTGTTTTTTTTCGCTGTTGACATCTATGAAAAAGGCAGCTATCCCTGTAGGTCTTAAAGGAAATCTTGGAAATATAATCTTGGAAATATAATCTTAGACAGCCTCTTGAGAATATGTTCATGCTACAGAGAATACTTATGTGAATGGAAGACAAAGTCTGTCTGAGAATCATGAACTATCCTACTAAACTATCCTCTGGGTTCTACTCAAAATAAGTCTCAAAATAACCATGCTCAGCATGCAAGAAGACAGTAGCATTGACCTCAGGAGTTGTTTGGCTATAAAGGTTGCAATCCTCAAGCTCCCCAGCTCCAGGCTGATTTGCTCCCTGGGCTTCGACCTACTGTAACCATCTTAGATTTAAAGACAAGGGAATTCCTTCATCTCTTTTTTTCTTTCATTCTTAATCCCTTGCCTTTCCTGCCTTTCTTTCAACAAGTTTTTCCAAGTAAGTACAAAAACAATAGCAACTACCATCAATTTGAGATAAACGAACACAGATAAAAATGCCATTTTTTCTTCACTATCAACTTAAAAGTCAATTCCTAAATGATACTGGCTTCTTCCTTTTTATTCAAAGCCTAATGGACAGTTTGCTTGTATGACTGAAGCCTTGTGAGCTTTGTTCAAATGAAAATTTGTTTGTAGAGAAAAAAAAAAGTCCTACTTGTTGCTAAAGATTAACTTGGAATCAGAATTCCACTTGCAATGAAGGAGGAAGAGTCTTCCAGTAAGACTGTCTGTGTGCTGTGAGGTTAGCATAGTACAGTCCAGAATGTACACACATATTTCCCTTGGAGGAAATTTTGAGATTACTTACAATATAGATTATTTATAATGTAGATTATTAGTTATAATGTAGATTACTTATAATGAGATTACTTATATTGGGTTTTCTATATAACATCAGAATTTATATGTAAGTATAAGTTGTACACCAAGCTAATTCCTCATCAAAATTAATCTCGACTTAATACTAACACATATTTTTGCGCTGGTCCTACAGTCCTAATTTAATTTCTATCTTTCCTCTTTAAGCATTTTCACTGTAGTCTTTGAGAAAGACCCATTTGTTTATAAGACTGAAAGGTAGACTTAAATCCCAGCTTCACTACTATAACCTGGATCATTCCTTAAGATTCTGAGTCTCATTTATGAAACTAGCACATATATAGCAACAGGAATCATTACTTTACACACTGAGAGTATTGTGACAGACAGCAGTTGTAGTAAGTGGCTACGGTCACAGAGAAATGGATGTGTGAGCTAACTTAATTTGGGGGAGCAAATTTGATTAAGTCTACCTAAAGTAATAGCTCACGTTATTCTAAAATTAATCTGTATCACATCATTTTCACTATTTTTGACACACATGTAAGCTCTTAGTCCCTCTATAAGTCCAGTTCACCTTATTCATTATTCATGATCTAAAACATTTAACTCAGGAAACTAATACAGGGTATATATGATGTTTTTCAGTTCTAATGCTAGTCCTGGTGTTGATTCTTCCATTTTAAAATAATGTGAAATTTCTACCTCTATTCTATTGTCCTCACTTTTATTTATCACTATAGCTACTATTTATGGAACATCTATTTTATGCCAGGCACTGTGCAAACAACTTCACTAACATTTATTAAATCTTCATAACAACACTATTGGAAGTTGGACAAATGGAGAACCAGAAGCTGAGGATATTTAACTGTTGGTTCAAGGTCAGAAATTAAGTCAGGTTAACTATCAAGTCTGCAAAACCAGGGATCTTTTGACTACACCACACCCACACTCAGATTTACTACCCTTCATGCAATTGTAGGGCTGAAGGGGATTGGAAAAACCATGCTACTACAATACACATCAAACATGCTTTTCAGAAAATACAGAGCTGGCTTAGTGATGGCAGAGTTTCTACTGCTGCTGGCTAGGCAGAAAGATAACGAGAGGGGAAGCATTCTTCTTAGAAGTATTTCAGGGAGGCTCCAGTTCAATTTGGAAGCACGATGCAATCCTCCCTCTACTAGTGATGAATCACAATCTAAAGGCCCCTCTAGGTAGCTTATTTTAAACTCTAGATGTTTTGAGAGACTAGAAACACCCTGGCCTTCATCACTGAAGAAAATAAGTCAAATCAACTCAAGACTTCAATCTGTCTTGACTGTTTTTATCAGCCAACATTTGAACAAATGACTTGCCACCTTTTATATTTTCATCCCTAGGCGTCTATCTCTCTAAGAGTCAGCTGCCTCTCTCGTGTTTCATACTATCTATTTAGCTTGTGAAGTGAATTATAGCATATTCCCCCTGAACAATGCACACCACCTATATCAATTACTCTAGCAAGACATCACTTCTGTGAGGGGAGGAAAAAACCCTGTATTAGATATTCAATCCTTTCTTCATACCAAGTCAATGCAAGTGCAGGAAGGTAATGCATGGGAATAGATTTACATGTTAATTTTGGGATTATAAATTATTTTAAAATAATTATGCCACATGCATGAGACATTTGCCATTTTCCTTCCTTCATTTATTCATCTAATAATTTATAGGCTCAAAATGCACACATTAGATAGGGAAGGTTTTGCAAAGGAACAAAATTAAAATTGGAAAAGAAATTAAGATGTCCATTGTGGCATTATTTATAACAAAATTAAAAATTGAATAAAGGTTTGGCTATAATGGAAAAGCTAAAGAAAATGGAATAATTCACTGAAGAGAATACTGTACATACTAAAATATAAATTATTTTCAATCCTGTGAATTCCAGTAGAAAATAAATATGTAAAATTTGAGAAAGGTAGAATTTATATATGTGTATATATATATGTATATACATATATACACACAAGTTTATAGGTAGATATAGATATGTATATATCATGTCACCTGAACCATATGAAATTAGTCTGGAAAATAAATTCATATGATATTAATTGATAAAAGTAGAATTTATTTATGTGTATATAAATATATATATGTATGACCTCAATGACTAACGAAATTTAACAGTCTAGAAAATAAAGGTATATAATATTAATTAAGGAAATATATATATAACATATATATGAACTTAACTATAAGAAATTAGACATTCTAAACAAAATACTGCATGTCAAACCACATATTAGGTAACAATTGTTATCTTACGTTATAGGCTGATAATAGGTGATTTTACTACTTTTCTTAATACTTTTTTATATTTTCCAAATTTTACCCTTTGAATCTACAAAAGTTTTATGACAGAAACAAAATGTCCTTATGTATGTTTCAGTTTCCTTATCTGTAAAATGGTACGAGTATAACACTCTCTACCTGCTAGGATGGTTCTGGTAATTACATGAGAAAATGCCTAGCGCCTGGACACACTCAAACAAAACAAAACAAAACGCCACATATTTTTCATCTACTGTTTTAAAGAAAGCATAGTGTGATTTAGCCTATGAAATTCATTCCCCCTCTCAAGATGTAATTTGAGAGTTTGTGAGATCAGAAGGAAACAAAACAAAGGCTGGCATATTCTGTTTCATGAAAGTGATGACAATGATATAAAAGGACTCAGGATAGGCACAAGAAAGCAATGCCAGGCACCAGCATATACAAACACACACACACAACACAAACGCATGCAGACACACTCTACCACACATGCACACAACGCATGTGCACCAAAACACAACATACTAAATACACGTATACATAAAACACCACATAGCAAGCACACACACACACACACTAATAGCACAGAGGTTCAGCATCTGGGTAGATAGTACAAAGAATTTACTTCTGCCCTTTTTATCCAAGACCTAAGCCTCTGGCTCTTGAAACTGCCTCATACAACTTAAACGAAAAATAAGATAAAATCTATATTCAAATATCTCCTCTAGTAAAATAAAGTGATAGTCCAGGTCAACATAGCTCCAGTTTACATTTGCTTCCATTCTGAGCCCTACATTATGGATTCCTCATTCCATGTACAATAAAATCCATACCTAGGTCTGCATAGTTAGACTTGAAAAATTGCTTGCGTCCACAAAAGTATAGCTCGAAGTCAGTTTCATTCGACCTGCGCAAAGTGTATCCATTTTCAAGAGCAGCAAAAGCATCACAGGTATAACGGTAGGTAATGAAACCATAGCTGTCTCTGCAATGGACAAAGAAGAAAAGTTCAAAACTAGTGAGGGAGCATTAGCATACGTGACCTGAACTCCCTCTACTTGGGGAGACTTCACCAGGGCCCATGTCGACATCCACCACATCCATTTATCAGTGTGATAGTCCTGTCAAGCAGCTAAATACTTATTTCTGGGACAGGAAATCTCAACTAGAAAGATTAATAAATAGGGATGAAAGAAAATAAATAAGGTTCTGAACTCAACATGTCATCTGTCAAAGCATTCTCATTCTAGTAATCTTATGGCCATAATTTTTTACATATGTCAGCTTCTAAACAAGAAATAATCTTGAAGATTCTCACCCATCATCCCGCAGATTTACTGTGCACTCCTCAATTTCACCAAAAACTTCAAAACGGTCCCTCAGTTCTGTCCGTGTTGTGTCAGGTCTGATTTTCCCGACATAAATCACACGTCGTTCTTCCTAGGAGGGGGGAAGTAAGGAGAGACTTTTGCTAGTTCTGGAAAGAGGAAAGAAGTTGAATCTCTAGAAACATTCATAAAGGTGCAGGCATGCAGAACACAAACCCACAGAGCATGCCAATTAAAGTTAAACATTCCCTAAAACGAATGAAAGACGACACTTGGACCAAGTTTTACTCTATTTTGTCAATATTCCTCGTCCTCACGTGCACCTGATTCTGCACCTCACTCTCTTCTGCCTTTTCTGTCCATTTCTGTTCTTTTATCACATTAAATTTTATGTAATAGAAGTGCATATATGTATATGTACATAATGTGTTTATGTATATATATATATATACACACACACACACATATATAATGTGTGTGACCTTTCTAATTACTGAATAGCTGAACAATACCTGTTAAATATGTTAATACCTGTGACTTGATTATCAGTCTTCAAAATTGGTAAGAAACTAACCTGACTTGCTAAGCTTTAATTTAGTTTAATTTCTCATTAGCTCAGAACTCTAATTATGAGATGTACAAATGTTGACATTCCTCAAAACAGCAATTGTCAAAGTTTAGTATAAATAAAAATTACCTAAGGTGCTTATTAAGGATGCAAATTATTGGGGTTTACCCTAGTTTTATTAAAACAATTGGAAGACAAGGTTCAATGATGTTCATTTTTAACAAGCACACCCCAGTGATTCTGATGCAGGTGGCCCAAAGACAATAATTTGAAAAATATAGTATTAAAATGTAGGCCACTTTAAACCATGAGCCTCTGAAGAATAAGAGCTATAAAAGAGGCTATAAATTTCACTTTGCCAGTGAATCTTATTTTAGGAACAGACTATAAGGGTGTGGCCTAATTTTCACAAGTGGAGTCAATATCATCATAATCTCAAAGTCATCAGTAATTTATAACCTACAAAATACAGGAAGGCTATTTTATAAGCTGAGGATGGTTCCCTCTTATAAACAAACATGAATGCATCCTTAGTATAAGAAGCAATGCTTTTTTATCTCTTGCTCCAAGAAGATAAGACCAAAAGTGATGATGTGTCTCAAATCTGGCAAAAGGCTTTTCAAGAATATAAAGAGTTAATGTTTTTAAAATGGGCTTACCAACAAGTCTACCAAAGTCAAACAAGAATGAAATAACTTAAGATTGCAAAAATTTAAATTAGATGGAGCAAAGAGTAGGAAGCAGAGAACTAAGGCACAGACTTAGCTTGTCTGAGAGTTTTCTCTGGAAATAATAAGCGTATACTGCCTTGGATGATGTATAAAGTAATTTAGGATTATGATGAAGAGGTCTCCTACATTATTTACTGAGGTCTTTCTTTTTCATATACCCATAGTTAGCAAAGGAAATGGCAAACATGGACATGTAATAAGTGCTTGTGGAAAGTTAATGATTCTTACAATTATTTTTTAAAAAAAATGGAAAAAAGTAACTTTTTTAATAGTGGTATCAAGATTTACAGCATTATATATGATTAAGAGATATAGGAGCACACCTCTTTAGGTGTATGCTACTACACCACACCCATCACCAAGGCACCCATTGTCCTCCATCATTGTCTATTGAGCCCCTCCACACCCTGCTCTCCACCCCTCCCTTCTGCTCTGGTAACCTCAATTCTAAAGTCAGACTTCTAGAGTTTATTATTCATTTGGTTCTGTCTGATTCACTGGTTTTGTTTTTCAAGATTCTACATATAAGTATTTGTCTGGTATTTGTCTTTCTCCTTCTGACTTATTTTACTTAGCATTATACCCATCAGTCCCATCTGTGTTGTTGCAAATGGCAAAAGTTCATCTTTTTTATAGCTGAATAGTATTCCATTGTGTATATAAACCACATCTCCCTAATCTACTCATCTGTCCTTGGGCACTTAGCTTGTTTCTATAACTTAGTTTTTATAAACATTGCTGCAATAAACATAGGAGTGTATATATCCCTTGGGGTTATTGTTTTCATTACAAACATTATAATGTATATCTTCCTAGGTGGTCTGTCCCATGTTTTGTCTTTACCATATACAGCACTCATGTCTATTTTCATCAGGAAACTTCCTATGAGCTTCACACACAAATAACAATGATGCTATCTGGCACCTTAGTTAGATGTAACTTAGGGACCAAATAATTAGACCACATTATCCAAATCAAACTATCCAGTTCCTTTTCTCCCCAGCATGTCTTTCTCAGTGTTTTCATAACAGTTATATCAGGACAAAAACTTGAATGCCTCCCTTCAGTCTTGGCACTCAAGTCCTGTTGATTTTTATCTCTGAAATATCTCTCTAGTCTGTCCTCTTCATTCTGTCTCCCCTAAATCATGTTATCAATATCTCTTTCTGCTCAAATATAGCAGTCTCTTAATTTAGATCCTGTGTCTATTGACCCTCCCCCATTCTAGTGTTTTCTGTCACAATAGCTTTTGCTGAGGGAATAAGACTCCAGTCATGCCAATTACCATCTAAAACATTTCAATGGCTTCTCACAACATTGATGGAAAGACCTAAATCATTGACAGGACCAAGCAGACCCTTCATAGTTTAAATTGTCTTCATGATGGGCTCTCACCTACCTAATCCCATTTTTTCTTTACTCAAATTTTCAGCCACATTGAGCTGCTACACATCCCCAGTTTATACTTTAATCCTTCTTTCTCATGGCCTTTGCACAGTTGTTGTGCTACTTGGGATGTTCTTCCCACACTGCTTCCTTCTCATTCCCTCAACATACGCACTGTTTAGAGTTACAATGAATGCAAGAGTTATTTCCTTCCTGAGGTAAGGTCAGGCTTCTTATTAGTGGCTCTTACAGAACACTCAGTTTCCCCTTTGTAGTTCTATGCCACATTGTAATTAAATAATTAATAGCTTATTCAATGCTAAATGCTATAATATCCACTACAGCAAAAGTCTCATGAAGAGCCCATGTCTGTCCCATTGACTATCGTATTTTAAGGGTCCCTGAAACATGCCAAGTGTCAGTGAATATTTGTTGAAAAACAAATTAATCATCAATCAATCATTTTTAACACCCCATGCCTTTGTTACAGGCTTAAGTGTCAGACATGTGGCGCAGTTATGTTTTCAGGAATCTCACTCTTTAAAATCACCCCCAAAAATCCGAGGTAGGGCTCTACCAAAATAGTGGTTAAAACACAATTCCTCTGGGCCTCCCCTGGTGGTGCAGCGGTAGAGCGCTGAGCTGTGAAGCTGCCTGCAGCCTCTGCAGCACTGGTTCGATCCCCAGCCACCGGTGAGGGTCCCACATGGCATGCAGACCTCTCCTGCTGCCTGCTGCTCCCCTCAGCAGTGTACTTTGGTCCTTCTGCCTGTTCTGCTCCCCGCTCTGGCTCTGGTGAATTCTCTCACTCTCCTGAGCTTCTGACTGTACCCAGTGCTTGCATAAATAAATAAATAAATCTTAAAAAAAATAAAAAACCCACAATTCCTCTGACAACTGCTACTCAGCCTAAATAACTGAAGACAGGATGGATGGTAAACAGAGCAGCCTGCCGGATTTACTTCCATGTAGATTATATGTCTCAATTGAAGGCAGAAATTGTGTTGTTCCAGAGCACCCAGCACATTCTAGAGGTCAATATATTTAAATGAATGGTGAGGCTCATCCCCATGAGTAGAGAAATCCTAACACCACATTCCTTTCTATTTACACAGCCAGCTTGAGCCAAACAGCCAAATGCATGGGCCCATTATCTAAACTTCCTGGCACCTGTTTGCATGGATGTTATGGATATTTTTTTTAATGAGTCTTTTCAGGAAGGTTAATACTATATAGAAGAAAAGGATTGGGGAATGTAGAAGAGAGAGAAAGAAATTGAACCATCACAAAGAAATTGCTCAACTACCATTATGGGAATACAGTCTACGTATTTGGAAATTCAAAGTTAAAGCTAGAATCAACCATATGCACGTCCATATGCAGACATATTGGGACAGTCTCTGAATTGCTTCTTTATACGAAGCTCTATGGAACAATGATTCCACAAAGAAGATAAATCAGAGAACTTTATGTCAAATACTGACACATTCTACAGCGAAAAGAAGACACAACTTTGAAAGGAGAAACAAAAATACAAAGGGCTGGCCCATGATCACTTAAATTACCTATTTGTCTACCTCTTATCTCCTTTTATGAAGCACAGGAATGAGACCACGTCTTGCTACCTTACAAACATCAGACACTGACTATATGTTGAAATTCTCATTTGAGAAAATGGTTAGAGCACCTGGTTTTCCTAGTGCTAAAAATGAAAACAAAAGGCATCTGAAGGTCTAAGAAGCAAAGACAAAAATCTTTCCAAGATTAGCTAAAATGTCTAGCAAAGAACTGATTATTTTTTAATGTGATGCAGGTTTATTAGACAGATGAATAGATTCCATATCTTTAAAAAACCTTAACATTTGCAGGCAATTTTTCAACACATTAATTTCCAAACAGGAGATGAAAGGAAAAGAAATCAAAATGCTTAATAACATTTCCAACTTCTTAAAGGCTTGGAGGAATTCAAAACCTTTGGAAAAAGCTCCTTGAAAAATGATTTTCCAACTAGGTTTCAGTATTGAGGAGGATGGAACATTTATCAAATATATTTTAGCTTCAATTTTCACAAAAGCTAGTTTACTGATGGGGTAGATAATAAAATTGAAGATTTATGTTACATTAACAGGTATAGTAAATCCTCATTATATCAAAACACGGGGGATAGATGAAGAAAAAAAATGACGGAGTTAACAGACTTTGCATTATCAAAATCTTCATCAAAAAAGTATAGAGAGCTTGCAGTTAACTTAGGAAAACATAAAATATGCATTTCTCATCAAACAATAAGATACTTCTGGCAAAAGGATTTGGATGTAGAAAAAAGGAAATTAGTAGGGTAATTAACATTTATTGAACTCTAATATATGTCAACTACTATGCTTGGTTCTTTTTTATGGGTTGGTATCTCCCTGGAATGCCATGCTGTGAAACAGAGAACAGCCTGATAGAATTAGGTTTGGGTTCTTAGAATTTTATTCTCTACTTACAAGTCAGAATATTATAAAAATATCTTCTCCTATGCTAAAGAAATTGCATGTCCACTCTAGCAAGGAAATACTTGTGTTCATTCTAAATTAGCTCCAACCTTCTTTTCTCAAAAATTCCAAAGATATTACAACTAGGTAGATGAGTGGATAAAATCCATGTAATTTCTAGAGTAAATTTGTGTAGTTAGTTATATATGCTATCTGAAAGATAAAGTAAGAGGGGTGAACAGACATGAAAATTTATAGATGCACAGAAAGGCTAAAACTCTGACAAAATGCTAAAAAATGTTTTTCTCTCTTACTCTTCATGCTAATTACAATCATCTGATTTGGTAGGGACTCAGTAAGTGTACTACTAGGAACAGCCTTAAAGAAGAAACAAAACTTTATCATTCAGTTAACCGGTTACTCCCTTTCAAGTACTACCAGGGAAATTTCTCCTTAGTGAATAAGGTTGTATAAATATGAATAAATGTAGGTTTTTCTACTTAAGAGTTATTATTCAGTAAGAGCTAAGGTGCAAAAAAATAATAACAATAAAACAAAACACTGGTACATCAGAAAACATGAAAATTACAGAGTGGGAGTATGTACTAGTGCTTTTGATAAAATGATCATTTCTAAGTAAGTGAGTCCATACTTAAAATAGAATATACATGCAATCACATGAACTATCTGTTGAAAAATTCTTGAATAGAAAATTATTTCTTCCAAAAAGAGCTATGAAAAAGTATACAATTTTTTTTCTTTTGATAGAAGCTGACAATTATCAGTCAGGATGTATTCTTCCTGGCTGCTGGGTTACACACTGACCAATAGAGAAGAGAAATAAAATGGCAAGTCATGGCCCCCATGCAGCTGGCTTTGGTTTTAAGCACTGAGTCATATCACAATGTCTAGATTTGCCCTTAAATTAACATCCATTATCATGTTTTCTGGCAGAGAACTGTACAGATTGCAAATGGAGGAAGAATTAGAACTCCATAAGAAATCAGAACAGTGACACTTTAGACATTAAACACTCAACTCTGGCTTATGGAGTTCCAATATAACTTCAATTGTTCTAAACCTATGAGACTGAGAAAGGCGGAGAGTGAGTTGGTTTCGAGAAAGAGCTTAGATGGAAATTGCAGGAGAGAAGAGAATTCCCATCTAAAATATTTCCATCTAAAATGATGGGACTATTCAACCACAATATATGATACTGTGTTAGTAAATGTTATTAGTCTTCTGCTGACTCTTATTTGATTTATGCTAGTTGGTCCAATTAAAGGCTTCTAGATCCTTAACAAAGAAAAGTTTATAGACCTCCTAAACCCTCATCTTCTTAAGAGACTCATAATAAAAGCAATATAGATCACAAAGTAAAGGTAGCAAATATTGATTTTTCAAAATATTAACTGTAACATGAACTTAACATTTTTTTCACTTCCCCTTTGGAACCTCTGGTTTGCTGGCCCCCTAAATTACATGATGCATCTGAATTAGCGGATAATTCAGCACTGCACCCAAGACTTTCTAAATGCAACTTGCTACTAATTCATTACTTTAAGGGTGTCTCAAAAATCTGAATGGAAATTATCTACCACATGAGCTTAACTGGACCTTTCTGGTTCCCTTAGCTGTTTCATGAATGATTTTTTTTCAAGCCAATCTTGCCAAGTGAGTCAAAAATCATTGCACGTATCTCCTTGCCCAAGTGATAAAAATATACTTTGCAAATGCATTGTGGCACAAGAAAGCAGATCTTTTTGAGGAAGGAAATCAATCAGAAAATCTTTCTGTGGGTAAACTCATAAGCAGTTCCACTATGCCTTCAAGACAGACTCCAAAATCTTTATCATGACCTACAGGGCAACTGAAGGATCTGGCTTCCACAGGGACTTCCAGAATCATTTCTTTCCACTCTTGTACCCCAGTGTCAAATGACTAGTCATTCCCCAAAATGACTTGCTTTTTTCCAGAGACTTAATATGAGTTGCCACCTTGTCTAGAACAGTAATACTTAATAAGAACATAGTAGAGCATATGCAATTTCAAATTTTCTAAGAGGCACATTTTAAAAAGTAAAAAGAAGTAAGAACTTCCCTTTTAACAAGATGTTTTATTTAGCTCAATGTAGTCAAAACGTCATCTTTTCAACTTGTCATTGATATAAAAATCTGACATTTTATACTCTATTTTCATACTGTCTTTGAAATATAATCACATTGTGATGCCTCTTAATTTCAGACTAGCTAAATTAGCTACGTGGTAAGGGCTACCCTATCAGACAGTGCAGGTGGAGAAAACCTTCGCCCACCTCTCTAGAGGGTTCAGATCAATCTCCCCTCCCCCAAAGGCCCTCCCTCAATTTGAGGTGTGGATCCCACTTTTATGCCACCATGGTACTTTAGATATACCCTTCACAATAGCACTAATCACACTATTTTGCTGTTTGCATATCTATCTGACAGCACACTTGAAGTTCCCTCACTACGAAGACAAAGTCTTAATTTTATCTCCCTAGAAAAAAAATTGTCACATAGTTATGAGTTTTCACTGATGTCAGCAGAAGTAGCATATAATTGTCCAAACACAAATGACTCAACAATAAATCCCCAATCTTTGTATTAAGTTCTTTCTACCTGCAAGACACGGTGCTGGCAAAGTAAACAAACTCTATGTGTTATGCTTTTTTTAAAATGCTTTTCAATACCTAAAAAAAAAAAAAAACCCTAAAGTCAAATTTCTCACAAAAGTCTAGTTAATTTATAAGGATTTAAAATATATCAGTTGACACTTGCACTCTGTAAGTCATCATTCAAAGACAACTGACAAAGATGGTCTTAGTCAGAGAATGAACCAAGGAACTGGTCAACATTTGTGACACCAAGCGAAGGCAAAGGCATCTACTTCTGTCATAGCTTTTGTGTTAGGTCTGAGCTATGGCATGTAGACCAATCATGTTATTTGATCTATTAGGAAAGACTAAAACTAAGGACAAGACACATCCCTCCCTTTTTTCACTCTAGACAAATATCTGACACTAAATTATCTTGGGGAGGAATAAAATAAGCACATGTCATTTATCTACCTTTATCTACACTGCTGCGGTTATAATTATATTGTATTTTGCCCAAATGAGCAAATACATGACGAAACTATTACTCTCTCTCTTTAATGTCATATTTTGGTTAGAAACATGAAGGATTTTATAAAATACGAATTTGCAAACACTGCAATAACCATTTTCCTATGTACTTGTTTGATACGACTCTCTTTTATAAAGATTAACTGTAAAGTGCCATATTAAGAGACTTTGTAAACTATTCAGCAGTCATATAAATGTGAGTTATTATAATTATTGAATAGGCTATTAATTAAATACAGAAAAATTAGAAAAATTGAATTTTTAATTTTCATTTGTCTTCCTAAATGTTAACTAATGATACTCTAACAGATCTTAATATCACAGCTCATTTGAAAGTTGAGAAAAATGAAAGAAAGTATACTTTTCATTAGGCCTTTGATTCAGTCTTAGGTAGAATCAAAGCTGAATGGCAGAAAACACCCTAGACCTTTAGCCCTAGAAATTCAATTATTTCTCACTTCTTTCTCTGTGTGTGAACAAAACCTCTCAGTTTGCCGGTTTCCTCTAGTTGCTACAGGCTGGCAAATGCTGGATTTGACTCTACTGTCAGCTCTTTCATGTAGGTTTATAATATTACATTGATGGTAGTGGGTTTTCTTAAAGGTACCATATAAACTTACTCTACAGTTAAAATACTTTCTCTAAGCCTTAGTTAGTTTATAGCTCAGATATGTAAAAAACTGATCTGCACTGAAAGCAGCTAGACAGACAGGCAGCAGCTGCTATGGCTGAAAGCAATGCCATCGCTGATGGATTAGCCATGGCTTCCTGGGGCACTGGGCTGGGGAAGATCTTAAGTCTCCATGGCCGCTCAGTGGGAAAGAGTTCCATCATCGATTGATTGGGAATGTCTGCCATGGACGTGCACTGGATGCTGACAATTGGAATGCCTCATTTTTGTCATCCAGGGTCTAGGTTAATAAGCAATAGGAGGGAGCTGGGGTAAAGTCCACCTGTTAATCAGCAGCTGCTGAAAAAGGATACTGACCTGCAGTTAACAAACAAATTTAACATAACCAGGATCTTTACACTGAAGGGCCAGCCCTTCTTACATGGCACGTGAGTGCAACAGCTTTCAGTGAGATGTGCCAGCAAACATTATGGGCCACTGGAAAGCAATTCACAAGACGGGTGGGTGTGTCAACTACCCAGTTAAGTGTGGACCCAGCAAAGCAAGAAATGACTTTCTTAGCAAATCGTCAGCAACTGCCTATTGTAAATTTGGCTTGAAGCCTCATCTCTCCATGGACAATCTCCCTCATCTGCCAAAAAAAGCCAAAAACTGAAACTCAATGATACCACCTCTTTTTCCACTCAGAAAAAAAGCAGAGAACAGTTTTTAAAAAATCTCATCCTCTTACCACTAAAGCCAGTATCTGCCTATATAAATCTCCACTCCCTCCATTTTTAAAAATAAAAGTTGAAAACAGTAATCAAGTTGAGAATATGTGAGAAATAGGAGATAGGAATGAGAAGTTTACTGAGTAATTTTTTTTTCCAATAATCTCTGTTAAAAGGGATTGGGGACCCCCTGAGAAGTTTTAAAGTCAAAAGGTTGAATATTGCTTATTCTTTTAAAAAAAATGTTTTTTTAAGATTTTTTTATTTATGCACACAAGAGCTGGGGTACAGGCCAGAGGTGTGTGGGGGGTGAGAGGATTCACCAGAGACAGAGTGGGGAACAGAACAGGCAGACTGACGAAATACACTGCTGAGGGAAGCAGCGGTGGAGTCAGGAGAGGTCTGCTGCACCATGTGGGTAGCTCCCTGGCCGGGGATCGAACTGGTATGCAGTGGCTGCGGATTGCTCTATAGGTTGCATCTTAACCCCTTGCACTACCAGGGAGGCCCTGAATATTGCGTATTCTACCAAAATCTTACCTTTAGTTTATTTTCTAAACTTGAAAAATTTAGAGAGAGAGAGAAGGAGAGGGAAGGAGGGAAGAAGAACTGAGGAAGAAAGAAAGGGAGGGACAGAAAGAGGGAGGGCGGGAGGGAAGAAGAGAGGAAGGGAGGGTGGATGGGGGGCAGAGGGAGGGAGGAGGCAGGGTGGGTAGGGTTGGGAAGGAGGAGGGAGGAGGGAGGAAGGACCCTTCATTAAAAAACGACAGCTTGGGGCATCCCCGGTGGCTCAGTGGTTGAGCGCTGGGTTGTGAAGCTGCCCGCAGCCTCTGTGGCGCCGGTTCGATCCCCGGCTGCTCCCCGGCCACCGGAGGAGGGTCCCACATGGCGCGCAGACCTCTCCTGCCGCCCGCTGCTCCCCTCAGCAGTGTACTTCAGTCCCTCTGCCTGCTCTGCTCCCCGCTCTGGCTCTGGTGAATTCTCTCACCCTCCCGCGCTTCTGACTGTACCCAGTGCTTGTATGTATAAATAAATAAATATATAAATATATAAATAAATGAATGAATGAATGAATAAATAAATAAATATTGAAAAAAAAAAAACGACAGCTCCAGGTTGCTTACAATGGCCTTCTGCCTCTGCCTCTCCCTTTGTTTGGCCCTTTCGGACTCCCGCTTCTCGTACTCCTTGCGGTATTCTTCCCTCTTCAGCCGTTCATGCTGGTACTCCTCGTAGCTGTCATATCTGAGAAACATAATAGCATCCCTAATTCAACCAGCTCAATCTGCATGAGCAAAATGGACAATAAACCCGAGAGGGGGAGGGCTTCTAGGTCACCCCTTGTCATCTCCAGGAGGGAACCGAGCCCAGGAAGGGAAGGGACACACATCGTTACCTGGGCCTGCGGCTGTAGGGTGACCTTGACCGTGATCTCGAGCACAGGGGAGAATTTCGGTGCGCACGGTGTCTGCAGTGGCTTGACTCATAGTAGTAGCAAGATCTGGAAGAGAGGAGAAAAATAAAGCAGGTGTTTGCCACCGCAACTGAGCCCAGGGGATGGGCAGAACTGAAGATCCTGCGGACACCACAATGCACCCAGGCACTGTCTTCCTAGCGACTAGTGAGACTTCCCAGGGACGTCTGTGTCCGTCTAGTCCACTCAGCGGTCTGGAGTGATGTGTTCTCTCCCCGCGTCTCTTATTGATGGGAATGCTGAGTGCCAGCCTGTACACTGTCAGCTTTATCGTGCACGGATCTCGGCTATCCTGGCACAGGGCAGCTCTCCAGGTAATGGAAAAAGTGACAAGAGCAAGTTTCTTACAAATTGCTCTCTGATGTGACTGGCTCAAGGCACTGTGCTCCAGGCGGGCAGAGTTCAGAGAAGATGGGAGGAGTGTTTCTGCACTAAACAGGGTTCCAGCAGTGGTGGGGATGCAGTGGTGAGGGGCTGGGTGATCTGTGTGGTCTGGATTTCTTTTTTTTTTTTTACTTCCGGGGCGCACCTTATTCTCTGGGTGGGTTTGGACAAGGTTTACCTGGAAGAGGATCTACTGCCTGGGGACCGTGATCTTGACCTGGAATATGGTGATCGGGAACACGATCTGTGTCTAGAAAAGGACCTTGAACGAGAGCGCATCCTTTGGGGTCTTTGAGAAAATAAGGATTTGGGTGGTGACACGGAATCTCTACATGGAGAGTTAAAAGAAGAGCAGGAAGGCGACACATCGAACAATGAATAGGACTGCGGGCCGTCCCAAGGGTAGCACAGTTTATCACTTTCATCTTCGCTGTCATCAAACAGGCCATCCATGGCTAGTCCTGAATTGATAAACATAGGTAGTTTGGAGAATTGTTCATTACTGAAATCGCTGTCCCTCAGTTCACTGGTCTTGTCTGCTTCGTCGTCAAAAACAGCTTGACTGGGATGACCGAAGTGCTTGTTCAGCTCGGCTCGGATTTCCTGGTCTTGGAGCTGTTTTCTGGTGCTGCAAGGAGAGACCTGCTTGCTGGCCTCCAGTGTCTCTCTCAGGTAGCACTGGTCTGAATCTGTGGAAGAACAAATCTGCCCCTGCCAATCGGAGGAGACATCTTTATATTCTATTTGTCTAGAGTCTGGGAGCTCCTGTGATAGATTAATGAGTATTTCCGTTTTGGAATTAACTGACTGACAATAGTCATGGTCACCAAACAGCCGGAGACCTGGCCGCTTGGTCTTCCTGTCCTCGTGTCCACTGCTGAGCACTGAGGTCTTGCTGAGCTGGGCGTACAACTCGGACTGTTCTGGCCCTTTCTTGGTGGCGTTATGGCCTGAGGTACCAGAAGTCTCACTTTGCCGAGGCTTCTTGGATGGCGGAGGCACCACAGACTTGCAAGAGGACTTCAGCTTTGGAGAAGCCCTGAAAGGATTTTCTTGGTTGGCTTTATGAGGAGGAGTTGTGGGTGGAGTTAGGCCTGAGGGGAAAAAAATGAAAAGAAAAAAAAAGGGGGAGAGAAAGAGAGAAAAGAGACAAAATAATATTCTTAAGTGCCAGAATGTTTGCCAAACTTTTTCAAGATTTCAACAATGCTTCAAGCTGAGTGAAGCAGAAGAAAGTAAATTCACAACAAGAGGTAAAAAAGTGACTCTATTCCTCTACGCCTCTGTCACCAAGAAAAGATGACTCCACAATGCCTGGCAGCAGGAAGAGCTGTGATACTTTGTATTTCCAACACCAATGCTAACAGAGTCTGCATCCCAGAAAACATTAAGGCGTCACTCCGGCCTCCACCAGCACCAGGCAATACCCAAGCTCTCATGTTCAAGGGCATCGTATTGTCTGCGGTGTGGAAAATGAACACGGAGGGACCCAGGGGGATGGCAGAATCGCTTTGGTAGCATTTGTCTGCAAATTCTGCTATGGAGGAGTCAGTAGCTCAGATTGTTGGTCCAGTCAAGGAACTTTACCCTAGAGTCAAAGAATTAGACAACTTTTCCAAAAAAGTGTAATGCAAAATAAAGGTGTCATTAAAAATAAGTGCTAAAAGATGTTGATATGTGACTTCCTAATAAAAGTGGGGAATTATTAAAGTTTAAGAAATGGTGGAATGACATCAAACGCGGGATGGGGGTGAGGGAGGGGTTGACAGGCAACTTCAAAGTCCAGTGAAATACCAGGAGGGACTCAGGACACTAGACACCTCCACAACTTGAAGGCGATGGTTCTTTGTCTCCACAGTTCATTAACTTAGTAAACCATGGCTAATGGAGGCATAATACATTCTTGTAAGCATAACTAATACATTCCGTCTAAAATATGGCTCTGCACAGAAACCTAAGAGAAGAGGAACACTAAACAGTGCGGGGCAGCAGACCATTTTATTTAGAGCACAACATTAGGGTGGGTTATGAGGCTGAAGGATTGGAATGAATCCAAGCTTCAGCTCCTAACTAATTAGATAAAGGAGAAAGGAAGAAGTAGAAAACCTGTCAGCTGGTGCCTTAAGTGCTTTTCTACAGAAGGGCAGAAATTCCATCAGAAGTTGTTACGGGAGCGGCTGGGAAGTCTAGAGCCTCCACTCAGTTTCACCCCTGAGTAAGTCCTACTCATCCCTTTATGCCAAGAAAGAAGAATGGTAACATGCCTGCAGAGTCCATGGAACTTTGAAGAAGGGCAAGCTGGAGTTCAAATGACTTTATGCTTATAAGGGAACATTGTCGTTTACAATATACTTTCTACTTTGGAGGATTAGCGAGCACTATTCAGCAGAAAGAACTTCAAGTCTGCTAACAAGCCTGGGGTTAGACTTAAGGCAACTGAACATTTCAAGGAAGGGCAAAGAAATCTTAGCTTACTAGGGGAAAAATTATATATACATTTAAAGAACCAAGTAGGTCACAGAAAACCACATGAAATTTTGATCTGTACAATATGACACTTCCTCTCTCTCCTACTTTATAATAAAGAGATGGAAAAATTAATATTTCCCTAAAATGAAATATTTTACAGCATTTTTATTATGCATGGCTAATTCCCTCTAATTGAGGGAAGGAAGGAGACAAAAGTGATGGTAGTTTTGACTTTGGAAATTCACCCCAAAGATCCTAAGAACTGGGAAATGCAACCACTAAGATGATGCACTTTGCTCTTCCTTCTTGTCACATTTGAGGTTCAAAAATGCCTTCCATTTTTTTCAATATACGTTTGTTGAACTACCATTTATGTTACATCCTTGTTCATTTTTTTCACAATAAAGAATTTCTGTCCACAGTTCTCCCACCACCAAATCACCCATAATCCTCCACCACAGTCCATGGTGCTCGGTGCTCTCCCCACCCATCCAGTCTCCTCCCTGTTCCTCTTCTTCTCTCTCTCCTCTTCCTTCCTAGATACCTCAGATCTACTTTCAAAGGTTGCTTTTAAAGTTGTCTTCATCTGATCCTTTGTTAGTTTCTCTATATCCCACATATAAGTGAAACCATCTGGTATTTAGCTTTCTCCTTCTGGCTCACTTCACTTAGGATAATCCCTTCCAATTTTATCAGCAACTAGTCCTGGCTCTACCTCACTCTGTCTGGGCGATCAAAGGGAGGTGGCAATGACAAGACGAGTCTCTGCCTCACTGCACTATATACTCTTTTGTTCCCTCTTTCATAGACAATTATATCTTTTACTCAATCTGAGAAATGCCTATATGGCCTATCCCCCCACACCTTATTTCCTTTATCTTTTTGCACTGCCTCATTCCTACATGCTGATTTCGGCCACATACCACCATCAACCCCTATTACAAAACATTTAAAGATAGTAAATTCCCATCAAAGAAATCACAAGTTCTCAACTGTTTCTCATAGGAAGCAAAGATGCTCAAATAAATAATGATGAATAATCTCCCTTGGCTGAGTAAATAACAGTCAAGTATTCCAACTGACAGAGCGCTTGAATTGAAGGAAATGACATTCAACATTCTAAAACCCAACTCCATACATCTCTTCATGATACCCCAAATAAGGGTAATTTTTACTTTTCCAGTAATTTCCTGCTCAGTAAATCAAGACTCGCTCACTTGATACTTATCAGATATTGCTAGATATCTTACTCATCTCTTTTTGAATGTGAATGATATCTTTTCTCTCCAAATGGATATAAGCTCTTAGTAAAATGTTGTTTGTGCTTATTTTTTGCAAAATCTTTTCTCAGTTTTATTTGCATTTTTCTAAATCCTGCTTCGGTCATGGGCCTCACATTTTAGAGGCCCAAGAATCATTTGGGAAACTGATGAAACATTTTTAATGAGATGGTCCCCAGACCGCATGGTGAGAGCTTCTGTCCTCCAGTGTCTGTGCTGCCCACAGCTTGGACTCAGGGCAGTGCATTTGACTGACATCCTAGACACATACAAAGAAACCCTAAACTTCAGAAACACCAAATTAGGCCACTATTAAAGAGAGACTGGTTCTAAAAATAGTTCAGCTATCTAGGGATTTTAAATATAGAAATTCTTTTTCGTCTTGAACATTTGAAACCTTTGTCCTCGTACCTAAGCTCATTATCACTTAAATAACTGATTCTCAAGTTGCTCTTGGGGGTGGAGACACCCCATTGTAGTTTCTTTGAGTCCAAAACAAAGTCTTTCAACTCCTTCAGGTATTGCCCGCCTGCGGCAACTACACAGTCACCCACTGGGCACCTCTCCTGGGCTGGAGCCTCCCGAGAGTCTGTGATTATGATGCTTGTGATTATGATTATATATTATGATGTCTCCTTTTTAAAAAGGACAATGATGTCCTTTGGGCTGAGACCCTGAAATTACATGTTCTCGGGAGACTCCAGCCCAGGAGAGGTGCCCAGTGGATGATAAATAAATAAATAAACAAACAAACAAATAAATAAATAAATATGAGGCAACTATTTATGACTGGAAGTAAGAATATTTTCTTGCATATATTCTGAAAATTTATAGAAACACTCTGAGATTAAACAAATACTCCCTGGGAGCAAACCTATCAGGGGCATGCATTTGTTCAGCACTATTTGCTAAGTCAAAGAAGTGATACTAGCTTAGTGGGTGCTTGGTGGCGGGTGGGTGACAGTGACTATCCCTCAGGAGATAGTTTTGATCATCGATGATCAAAACACCAGCAAGGATGTAAAGCAATCAAAATTCAATAAAAAAAATTAAACACAAAAAGGTAATACTTGATTGGTGGATGGAAGATATTTTAGGATTTATGAGCAGGTAAGTAGAGGAAAATAATTCAGATAATTCTCTCAACTTTTTACTGTTTGCCAAAACGTCTTTCATCATACCATACCTCAGAGCAAGACCGAGAAATCTCAAGGATCACAACGCTTTGGATCACCAGTGCCTCATTGAAAAGACATTTCCAGAAAGAGCCGAGACACAAAACCAAACCACGCAAGGTAAAACAAAAATGTAAGAAGTATTTTTTTTTTTTAATTTTAAGTCAAACTTTTAAGAACTACGATGGGACAGGTAACCCTTTACTGAACTAATTGGATTTCGCTCACCTCATTTTCCCAATCCAGAATTGGTTCCCCTGGGGTCAGGGCACAGTCAATGCTCAATCCTGAACACCACCCCCTTCACTCATCTTCTCGCTCATCGCAGGACACTCCACTGCATCCCGCATACCTAAATCAATAGCGCTAATGCCTCCCATCACCTCCAGATTATTTCCTTTGTGTTGATTTTCTGGAGAATGTGTACATTTTGGTGTTGACAGTACAAGGTATATTCCATGCTCTCTCTTGAACTTAGCAGGTTTTGACAGATTTATGTGAGGACAGATGGCCATTATAGGCTGAAGGCTGACAAGAGGCAGTTCAGAGCATTGTTAACACACTTGCACAAACTCTCAGCAGTGCAGCCCTGTGCAGAATGTAATTCAGACTATAGCTTTTTTATTGCTGCCTATTTTCTTTTGTCAAAAGAGCCTGCTGTGCAGAGCAACAAATGGCTGCTATTACCCAGAATGTAATGGGTGTCAGACAAATCACGTAACACAAACAATCAAGAGTATGTAGGTCATATTTCAACAGAGCACAACCTTAGCAATATTTATGATTACTGCATTGAAATGTGCTCTATAATAAACAAGTACCTCTACATCCCTCACACTTATGCACTTCTGCACAGCAAATCTGGAGAAGTGGCGCACACTCGACAGCCAGCTTTTTAAACAGTCCGTTTATTTTTTTTCTGTAAGTCAGAGACAAGTTTTATTTTGTTGTGTTTTTCATTATGTGCTATAAAATGATTTTCTTAGAGGAGTTCTCTTTTGGGTTTGTTTAATTGAATGACTCTGATAAAACGGTGACTCCTTTGCTCTGCACTCTGTTTCTCTGTGCTCCACTATCTACCCGATCACGGCAGTGAGGGGGTGGTGTTGTTAAATCTGTGTGTAACATCTTACAGGATCTACTGCTAAATCTGCAACCTTCTTGGAAATTTTATTCCAGTGAGGGGTTTTTCTTGTGTCGCACACCAATGGAGGTATTTCTTAAGGAAAAACAAGGAGTAGATGAGTTTCTAATGTACTTAAAAACTCACTTAAAAATGGAGGACTGGGCAGAGAAAGGTGTGTGAGCTGTTTTATGCACATATTTTAAGCCTCAAGAACTTGGAGTAACAAGAGAACAGGGATAAACTCAGTAAAAACTGCTACTGCTCCACCCATTGGTAGAATAGTCTGTTGAGTAGAAGCACCTCCAGTGTCCTCACCAACCTCTGTCCCACTGCCCCAGGATGCACTGGAGCTCCAGGAGAGGCAGCAGCAAATGTGTTAATCCCTTGCAGAGGGGGGCCTCCTACTCCTATACTGGCTGGCATCATTCCCGGCAACTCTAAGAGTGTCCCTGCCTTTACTGCTTTTTAAGGATTTCCTATATCACACCTCATTACTGAGGGACATGCTGGCCTTGCTATAGAACTTTAGAACTTTCCTATGACATGCGTCTGATTTCCCAACTCTTGCTCATGGGAGATGAAGATATTATTAAGTGGCCCTTGTGTACATTCCCACAGAGTCAGAGCAGGAGAGGGGAGCAGCTGGGGCTGAAGGGCAACTGGCTTTCTAGGAATCTACCACACACACACCCCAAATCTGATGTGGGAGAGAATACAGCTTTGTTATCCTTGATTTAAGAGAAGCTGGATGGGACCATTTCCAGACAACTGAAGAAGAAAGGAATCATCTTACAGGCATTGGGTCAAGAAGAATGAGATTAACAGAAAATGAAAGGTATAGCTGAAATATGGGAGAAATTCCTGAGAGAGTTGCCAAACATTGGAATGGTCTGTGAGGAGAACTAGTTGGATATCCCATTCCTGGAATCTTCAGGCACAGGAATGGATTCCATAACCTGTCCAAGTCACTTTCCAGTTCTAGGATGTGATGTTGTCCTTTTAAAACCACCAACTACTTTTTTGCTTTGGTCGATTTTCCAAAAATGTCATATACAGCAAGCATCTACTAAAAGGTGCAGCATATTTATTCTGTTAGTCCCTATTACAGCAAAATGAGCTTTTAAATGAGAAGCCCCAAAAAGATTGTAAGACACTGCATAGAAGAATAAGAAATGATAAATTGGTTAATGAATGGACATTTTTTAAAGCATGAGGCAAGTGCAGTGTATTTTGAATGACTGTCAATTTAAACTAAGGGAAAACATTAAGTGAAAAATAAGTAACACCAAATCACACATCCACTATCATCAAAACCATGGAGGGAAAATATATCAATGGGGAAAAAAATTGCTAGGGCCTAGTGTGTTAAGGTGATGAGATTGCTGATTATTTTCTCCTTCTCATTTTCCCAATTAGTTATAAAATTGTTACACTGCTGTTTATTACTTTTATAGTAATAACAATAAAACAATTTGCATATACTTATGCATAGACAAAGATATGAAATTTTGGGGCCAGCCATTTTGGTCTCCATCCAAATTCCTTCATGTCTTGTGGTTAAAACCATCATCTCATTCAGCTGACACTGCTTTGCCATTCCATTTCAAAAACAAGAAAGTCTAGACTCTGAAAATCTCCATATGCAATAGATTTAAATGCCTTCTGCCAAAAGAGCATTCTCTTTCCTCTCATCTTGCTTTACTAACAGCTATTTTGAAATCAAATTAGTTTTTACACCTGTAAAAGTGAAGTGTTTTTTTTATCAGCCAAAATGAGCTAGTTTAGGACAATCACAAAGTCAGACCAGCTGGCGATACCTAATAAAGCAAACTTCCTATCTCATCCCTCCTGTTTCCCAAAGACACTGCAGATGGGACAAGGGATTATTCTGGAGGTCTTCAAATTTTGTTGACTCCTTAGTTTTCCAGCTAAATGTTTGGAAAATTGCACTAACATTTGGGAGAGTAAAGAAAAAGAAGACATGAGAACAGCTTAATACACTTTCTCTGTCACAACCAAAACAAATTAAGGGTGTAGACCAAGGATCAGCAAATCCACATCATGAATGATGTTTCCATCCTCTCCACCCCCTGCTGTACCTATGGCAGACATCACTAATTGATCATGACATTCCCACTGAGCACAGACTTGGCCTTAGAATTCCTCTGAACACAATGCTTCTGGCAGCCAATACCAATCAATGACACTTGGCAAGTGAAATGAAACCTATTTAACATAACAGATGTCGACCACTATCTTTAAAATTCAGGCTATAGGAAAGAGACATAATCTCTAGCTAGACAGATGCCTTGAACCCAGGGTCTACCACAGAGCTACTGTCAACATATAGCTTTTCCTCAACAATGAAATGGGCAGACAGTCAAAAAGATAATATTTGTAAAGTATCTAACCTCCAGAATTTGTAATAGAGTAGAAGTCTCTGTTTTTGAAAGAATATCAAAGAGGAGATCTTTCTATCGTGATCTGGTAAATCCCACACCCACATCAAAGCAGCAAAAGTTTAATTTTGGGAAATTTGGGGGATTTTGCCACAAAATGAGTATATAATTTCATATGTAAGCCTCCCAAAGAGGATAGAGCATTGACATTAATGAAAGGGAACAGGTAAAGACAATCAAAATACGGAAAGATGAGTTGCAAAGAACTGTGACCTCATAGATGAAGTCAACACACAATTTTATTAATTTACTAACATTTAAGGAATACTTATATATACTCAACTATATCTTGCTCATGTTTTATTTCAATTTCTCAGCAATAAAATGAGATGCAGTTATGGTTTTTGTCTTCACCGATGCATAAGGACACTGATCTTATAGAAGTTAATTGAATTAACCATACATTTAGATGGGGTTAGATACAGAATTTGAAGCCAGGATTGTCCATTATCAGAGCCAAGGTTTTACATAATATCACTAAGCTATCTACTTTTAAAAAATCATAATAGACTACTACATCTGCTTTACTGATTGTAAAATATATTAATGCAGACTGAACTGAATGAAATTGCCATTTTGGTATGACAAAAATGGTTGAATACTGGAAATTTTATGTTTCAAACTATATTTTAGTTCTTTGAGTCAAATCGCAATTTCATTAGGGTATTACAAATATGACTTCAAATTTGAGGAAAATGAGACTTAGAAAATATGAAGGATATAGAAAAGATTCTTAGCAACTTGAATATGAAAGAGATAAATTGTGACCCCCCTCTTGAATTTCCTTGCTGATTTCAGTACTCAGGCCAAATTCACTGTTACCTTACTATCCCTTTGAATATCCTGCCTTCTTGTTCTGTTACATCAGTATCTTCTCCCCTTTCCACCTGCACACTTCAAAATCTGATGCCAATGTTTCTCTCCCCAAGTCAGTTTTGCCTGTGGAGATTAGCCAGACTCCCTCCCATAGATTAATGTTGTGACCCTCCATGTTAAGTATTGGCTTAATTCTTTTTCAGTCCTTATACTTCTTTTCAATCCTCTGTGCAAATATCATACTTCACTTGAAGCCATGATATACAGGGTTCCTTTTGGTATCTTCTCTCTCCCCTTTGAGGATTCTTTTGAGGCACATTTAATATTGGTCATATCCTCCAAACACTATTATGCAACAAATTTTACTCAAGATTTTTGGAGGAGTTGGAGACCACAGATATCACACAAAGCTTGAAATTTCAAACCCACAATATCTCTATCAAAAAAATAACTTCTTCTCTCCCAAGCTCTATCTTTTTACATCACCCTTTAGGTAGGCTCCAATCTTCTTGCCTCCTTGAGCCTCCTCCAAGTTCGTCTTCATCCCCTCGTTTTCCAGTAGCTCTAAATTCTTTCTCATATGTAATACAACTTGGCCCTATGTCAGTTTCTCTAATTTGCATTTTCACACTTAAAAACACCGTGCTTAAAAGCACCCTGGGGCACAACTCACTAAGGTGATAGCAAACTATGATAAATAGTAAATACCATTTTTCTTTCATTCTACTTGTACGATGTTTCTTATTTTCCCAACAAACTATAAGCACACAATCAAAAACAATATTTATTTAGCACATTCTATGAGCCAAGTACTATGTCCCTTATTTTACATGGATTAATCTATTAGTCTCTATGTCTTAAAACTTGCTGTATACCCCAAAAGATCCATTTTATTGCAAGCAGAGAGCCAATATTAAAAATATGTTGGTAAATTGATTTCTATTGGACCCAAGAATCTTTCAAAGTACCAAGAATCAAGGATCTAAGCTAACAAGATCAATTAGTCACTGACAGAAATAAATCCACTCTCTATATATTTAAGGATTCTAAGTATTTTTTTAAAAAGCATCTTCAATAAATCTCTTTTTGTCAATAGCATAGGCTGTGATCCTTTCAAAATGCTAACTAAATTACTTAAAATTTGCTATCTATCAATAAAAATAATCTTAAAATTTCTGGCAAGAAGAAAGTAAGTAAAAATAGTTGTTTTTTTTCATGATAACAATCTCACTAATAACCACAAATTAGGAAAACATTTTAAAGGCAAAGAAGCCTAGTGCTATCAAGAAAACAATAAAGCAAGTATATCCATACAGTGCTCTTAGGGTTATAAATGGAAATACCCCTTTTGGAAATCTATGTTGTAATATATATCAGAGGTTCTAAAGATATTTATATCTTTATATTTGGTACTTATAACTAATAGGCATTTAAATAAGATTTTTAAATTATGAATAGAGATTTCCAGTGCAGTGCTATTAAAAAATGGTAATATTTCAACAACCTAAATACATAAAATGATAATATGATTAAATAAATTTAGATATTCCTACTCAAACTAATGTTATACAGCACACTACAGACATGATTAAAAAGGGTCTGATGGTGCAAACATTCCTTTTTAAAATTTCAATTGAGAAATCAGGATGCAAAATTACATATATAGGAGGCTTTCTATACCTGCAGGTCCTGGCCAGAAAATTCAACCAACCATGGACCAAAAATATGTACTATGTGGTTAAGGCTGTGATGGTTGTATCTGTACTAGACTTGAACAAACTTTTTATTTTTCTTGCCATTATTCCCTAACCAACGCTAGAGTAACACTCTTCAGAGCATTTATGTTACATTAGGTGTTATCAATTAATTACCTGGTGATGACTGATAGTATGTGCAAGTATATAATGCATGGATTATATGCAAATTCTATATAATTTTATAGAAAAGACTTGAGTATTGGCATATTGGGATCCTGGAACTTACTTCCTGATACTAAGGGGCAGCTGGATATTCAAAGGGATTAGAGATGTATAAAAAATAGCCATAGTAATCAATGCTGTGGATATATATTGCCAATTATTATGGTAAGCTTGTAGTTATTTGTTTGTTTGTTTTTACCCTGAGAATAATAAAAAGTATTCCCTTCATGGAAAGCTTGGTGTTTGTCTGTACTGTGAAGTTTTCTCAAGTCTCTCTAAAGCAAAGTCACTGACAAACACACACACATTCTGAATACTTCTAGTTCATAGATGCCTTTCCATGGAGCAGTTATCATAAACTCAGTAGTGTATTTCCCCAGACCAGTTAATATTTATTCTGCTGGTGGTTGCAATTATATAAGATAATACAATATCATTTAAATGAATGAAAACGGAGTGAGAAAAGTTGTTTCTATAAAAAGATACAAGAAGGAAGAACTGTCAAAGCAGTTATAGATGGGAGGTATCAGAGAATACTGAGAAAACATGACGAGCTATGATTATAATTACATGAAAATATAGGATGATTTTGTACTTATACCACCACACAAATATCTTTCATTCTTTTCTTTCAAATAGCAAGAAATGAGAATTGGATATTATCTATGAAGCATTGTGCCATTTTTGCCAGAAAGATGAATAGCTCTCCAGTTAGTTAAATTCAGTTCTCCTTATTCTACCAAAAATTTGACATTCAAAGGTACATTCTCATGCTTTAATCAAAAGTAAAATGACAAAACTGTACATCCTTCAATCAACATTAGATAAACCCATGAAATACTCATTCTCATTGGTTAGAAATGAAGGATGCAACGGCATATGATACATATATAGAAAAATTGCTCATAATCACAAATGTAAATTATAATTTCTCCAGAAGTGATGTTGTATATGCTTATAAGTGAATATATATGTATATATATAAACTATATGCATATGTATAAATGTATATATAGTTGTATATGTATAGATGTGTAAATTTACATACACACACATAAAATAAATATAAATACCACAAAATTAACCACTCTATTGCTTGACCAAATCATGCAATCATGCAATAGACCTTTCATAAGAAGGTAATTTAGCAAACTCAAAGTGTGAAATTAAACTTAGCGACAATGATCACGGTGCGTGTAGGCACCAGAGTTCTGGTTGAAAGCCTCTTGTTTAACTTACTGTTCCTTTACCCTTATCAGCAATGGCCAGAGCTAAGAAACTTCTTGTTCAGACATCCTAAGAGTCATTTTCCAGTGGGGCACCATTGGAAAGTACTTAGTACACAGGCACCATTTCCAACCAACTCAGAAGTCTGCCCAGGGACTCTGAGTAGTAATTTTCTCAAGGCTAGTCCACATTAAGCCTTAATGTGACTCTCTTCAGTATGTGAAGTAAAGTCTGGCTAAATGAGTCCAGAAATCAAATGCTAAAAGAAATTGATCTTTTTTACAATACAAAAGAATATATTCTTATATAATATGAATGGATATCTTTTCATCTTTCTCCTTGGTGGGAAAGATGGAAAAAAAAATACTAACATGTATAAGAGAATATTGTATAATGGAGAGTAGAAATATATCCCAAATGAAGCACTGGTAGTCCATGAACTTGAATTCAAACCTGTGTTCTGTGCTTTATGTACTGTGATCTTGGGCAAGTTACCTAAGATCTCTGAACCTTATTTCCTTTTACAAATGAGAAAATTATCACCATCCTCATAAGTCATTGTGAAATTTGCTGAAACCACTTAACTTCCTGGCATATTTATTAAGAAGATCAATAAATGTCAATTTCTACTCAAGTTTCGGTGTCTTAATCTTAAATGGGAATATTCGAGCCTCCAAAGCAAGTACATACGTCAGAAGGTTTGGCCCAGGTCTGATACATAATAAATGTATTATCTTAAAATAAAATAAACAACTGAAAACATTTATAGATAATGTCTTATCCAAAGTAGTTTGTACTCATTGTTAATTTCATTAATCACTAGAAAATACTGTCTACTAGTTAATACATATTACACACACACACACACACACACGCAGAGTTCCAAATGATATACAGGTCTTACCTGCAGTTCCAGAGAGTTCCACACTTAAGGTTCGTTCAATAGTCTTGTTCTCAAATGGGGAACCCTTGGGGTCACTGGAAGATATGGCACATTTATAAAAACAAACTGAAATGGAGTTGCTGTAGCCAAATGAATTAGAACCCCCTTCCCTTTCTGCAAATGATTACATTTCTTAATACTTACTTTGGTGACTCTGGGGTCAGAGGAAGAGTTAAAGTTGTTGGTTTAGCTAAAGGAAGAAAAAGGAAACTAATTATGAAATATTGAATGAACTCAGATTTATTTTCTATTAAAGCCTGGTTGGAAACTGGAATTTGGAAAAAAACTAAAGGAAGGAAATCCCTGAATACTGGATCCAAGTCAGACAAGAGTCCATTATGCTAAAACAAATTCCAAACAACATTTGCGTCAGTAAACTATCATTCAAAAACACATACAAAAACAGAATTTTTCCTAAAACGAGGCATCCCTATTAAGGGTACAAAATTTGCATCCCACCATCAGAGAGAAATAATGTTTTCTATTTTAATTTGGTATACAGTACACGGTTTATTTCGACAAGAAAACAGCAGAGTAACTACAAGATGACAGAACGTTATGAATATTCAGCTGATTTTTCTCCTACAATGTATAATTTTATATCTAGCCCTGAGAATAGGTTATATCTACGAGGCCAAAGCTCAAGCAATAACCGTTTCACTCGCTGAAAATTAATTTGCGAGATTATAGCAAATTGTGGACATGGATCCAGATGGCTTAAAAAGGGTTCAGATCCCCAAATTTGAGAGACTAATAAAATGAGATGCCATGTAAATCAGTAGAGAGATCCACCAACTTGCAAACAGAGCTCATTTACTTCCTTTTATGCTTCCTAAATTTTACCTCCCACAGGAGGCATTTCCCAATTATAAAGGTGGAGTAAGAATCTTCTTCTCACTTCAAAATTATAATTGCTTATCCTTGGAAGTCTTATATTTTGAACAGAAGGAAGAGAAAACATGACGAGAAATGTACTTGGGATACACATTCCCATATCGTGTATATATATATGACATTCAATAAAAAATGTATTTATGTGTACATAGGTTTATGTCAATTTTTTCTCATTAAGATAACTGCTTTCAAAAAGTCAGGTGGTATTTGCTTATGTCATGGAAATCATAGAATTTGAAACCAAAAGGTCCTTAGAATCAAATTTCTTATTTTAGGGATGAAAAACTTTAATAATTTCTTATTTTAGGGATGAAAAAATACAAAACCTAAAGATGTTAAATGATATTCCAGAATCAGAAAACTAGTTGCTGGCAGAGTTGGCCCAGAATGTGTTTCCTTTCTCTTATTATCAAAATGAATTGCATTCAATAGATTTTAAAGTAAATTAATCAACCCCAGTAATTAAGGTCCTTTGAAATGTGAAAATATTATTTATAACCAATTTAGGCTGAATTAGGTACTTTACTAGGATAAATAGTATTTACATATTTAATATCTAGGTTTAGATTTAGTTTTTAAACAACTGAATGTTTGATCATCTATCCAATGTGTGTTCAGAAATATGAAGCTCATGCTGTCTTCTACAAATTAGGTACATTGATTGATTCTTTTTTTATTTATACAGATAAATGAACTGGCTTTTCTTTTTTTTTCTGTATGTGTGCTTTAATAAGTTATTCTAAAAGAATACACTTATGGAAGAACTTTATCACTTTTTATGGAGTTTCATTAGTAATTATATAATGCAATAGGTTGTATAAAAAAATCACCAGATACGAAATATGTGGTATGTCATTCAATAAATTTACACTGAAAAATCAGCTACTCTTCAAGGAGTAGTGTAGGGTATCTGAAATGCTCATAGAAGATTCCCAAAATTCTGGTCGTTGGGTACAGGTAAGGTCAAGGACAACGGAAGAATAGGTGGGTGGTCACATATGATAAGACCAAAGGCAAAGAGGAAATAAGGGGCACAGAAAAGTCCCAGCCCCAAACCACTTGTAGGATCTAATCTCCAAAACAGCTGGTGCTCAGAATAACTACCCTTGAGAAATACTGAGTTAGTTCACTGTATGTTTAAGCCATACCCTTCCAATGACTCATTAATGGGAGATTCTTGGACCTAGGAATGCTTCTTTTCCATGCATATATTGATATTTTTGATGAAAGAGAAATTAATAAATGGATACCAACATGCACCAGAGGTCAGGTCATTATCCTAATGAACCCATAAACAGAGCCTAACACCTACGGTGTCACAGAGACACATGAACCTCAGGGAGGAAAAAATACAATGCATTAAGAAAACAGCCTCAGTAGGTCTTCTTAATTATGATCTCTTATTATTCATGTACTATTTTACTCTTAAATTTTGAATAATAAATAATCCCTGACGATGAACTTTATTCCCTGTTGTTTATTATCAGCCAGCCAAGTTTATTTAATTATTTGTTTATTTTTGACCTATAATAACTATAGGAGTTGGTTTTGTTTTTTTGTTTGTTTTGGTTTACAGGCTTTATTCTGAAACAGGCTTTATTTCTTGTCACCAACACACATTTCTTAAAGGTCCACATGTATACAGCAGGTCTTATCTAAACAATATGTCCTTAATGGACCAATTTAACTCCTCACAGCTAAAGTTTAGAGTACTATTTAGTGGTAAGTGAATATAAAACCCTCAAAATCCAAAGAACCAACTAATACTTTAAAAAAAATTTAAAAAATCAAGATGGGTCAGAACAAGGGAGGGAAGAGCACAAGGGACTGTGGTCACTTGTGGAGATGGGAGAGCTACGTGCACTATGCCTTAGGGGAGAAGTCAAATACTGTCCAAAAATTAATAATGATGTAAGAAAATAAATAAACAAATGTAACACATTAAAAAAAAGAGCTATCTTTAAAATATGTGCCTCTGGGTTGGTTTCAAACTATTGCAGGGTTTCATGGAGCAGGGGGTTTAGCTCCAGAAAAGGAACAAACAATCAGAACAGGGTAGAGAGCAGCCTGGTGAGTAACTGGGTTCACTTACTAGAGTGAAACCCTTTGGCTACCTTTCACCTGAGGCCTTCAACCCCCAAGGAGTCCCAGAGTGATGGTTCTGCTTTAAGAGATATTATTCCACCTCCTGTGTATGAAGGTCAATAGAGTAAAGTGAGCAGTAAAAGAATTTGACCCATTTCAATGAACATATTTCTTTAAACTGACAGGAAGGGATGGACAGTGATTTTAAAATATTCATCAGGGAACACCTAATTGAGAGTCAATTTAAAATATTAAAAGAAGGTTCCTGAAAATCCTGGACTGATGGTAAGGTAGAGATATGAGCAGGGAAATACCAAAATACTGGGAAAAGAAATACTTGCAATGGCAGCAACAACACTAGAGAAAGGGAAGTCTCTTCAATCTAGACCCTATCTCACTCACAAACAAAAATTAACTCAAAATGGATAAAACACTTAGATGTAAGACCTGAAACCATAAAATACAGAGAAGACATAGGCAAAACTATCAACGACTTAGGCCTCAGTGATGTCTTTGTAGATTCATCTCCAACACCAAGAAAAACCAAGAATATATAAATAATTGGAATGACATCAAACTAACAAACTTCTGCACAATGAAACTATCATTACTAAAATCATCATTACTAAAAAAGACACCCTAGGGAATATAGAAAACATTTGCACATAATACATTCATCTGACAAGGGTCTGACATCCAGGATCTACAAAGAACTCACACAACTCAACAAAAAGAAAACAAATAACCAATCAAAAAATGGGCAGAAAATCTACACTCTTCAAAGAAGACATAAATATGGTCAGCAGGTAAATGGAAAAATATTCATCATCATTTATTTTCAGGAAACACAAATCAAAACCTCAATGAGTTAGCACCATGCTCAAGAGAGTGGTCCATATCAAAAAGAGTAAAAAATAATGTTGGCTAAGATATGGAGGAAAAGGAACACTTATATTCTATTGGTGGGAATGTAGACTAGTTTAGCCCCTATGGAAAACAGTATGGTGGTTTCTCAAAATATTAAAAATAGATCTTCCAGATGTTTCATCCATTCCACTAAGTTTCTACCAGAATATGCAAAAGCATTAACTGGAAGAGGTAACACACACTCCTATGTTCCCTGCAGCACTATTTACCATAGTGAAGTTAGGGAACCACCTAAGTGCCTACAGACAGATGAGCGGGTCAGGAAGATGTTGCGTACACACGCAATGGGATCCTATTCAGCTATAAAAGAAAGATAAACTCTTGCCATTTGCCAACAACATGAATGGAACTGGAGGGGATAATGCTCAGCAAAATCAGTCAGAAAGAGAAATACCAGCTGGTTTCACTTAAATGCGGAATACAGAGAAACCAAACAAAGGGTCAGATAAAAATCAAATCAATAACAAACCCTAGAAATCAGACTGCTGAGCCGGGCCTACCAGAGTGGGAGGAGGCTGGTGGAGGGCAGAGTGGGGAGCAAGCACAGTGGACTACAGTGGAGACCGAAGGGCGTCTTGGTGAGTGTGGTGTGGTAACGGATATCTGAAGGATGTGATTCTGTATCTTTAAATCATATACAATCTTGTAACCCAATGTTATCTCAAAAAGAAAATCATCTTTATTCCAGGTGTCTGAATAAAAAGGAAAAAATTGTAAAAACTAAAAATAAAAGCACAATATAACTGTAAGACCTAAGCCCGCTTCAAATCAGAGTTAGGGAGTACCTACCACACTGAAGTATGAAGGGGAAATTGGGGAAACAAGAGGAAAAGCAGTGATGGCTATTTATAGCTGGTATTTTAATGTCTGCCTATTTCCACTGGATACAATGTTAGAATTGGTGGTAAAGTGCAAGATGACCTATTGCAAAGCAACAACTTTCAACAAGCTCTTTTGGGGCAACTAAGACTACAGGGAAGGATCCAAACTCAAAGAAAATCACATGTCTACCAGGGGTTCCCAGAATTAACCTGACCTACATCAGAAGTACCAGACTTTTAGTAACAGAAGGGGAAAAAGAAAAATCAATCCAGATGTTTGGTTTAATTGAGGCAATCCTTTGTTTAATAAAGAAGACATTTCTTTTAAATTCCAGGAATTTCTGAAGCCTTATTTACAAAAGATTTCTGTCAGCATAACGTGTGGTCTTAAAATAAATCACTTAATAAATGGGGGAGGCCCCATAAATACTATGTGTTACTATTTGCTGTAGTATACACAGCAAATTGACAAAGCCTTGTTTTTTTTCCATTTGGGGGATGGAAAAACTAAGCTCTTTCATGAATTGGCTGGCCAGGTTTGCTACAAGTTCAATTACCTCAGCTCTTCAGCCATTCATAGAAACCTCACCTCATGTTGCCTTTTCCCCACTTCCAACCCCCTCCCTCACACCCAGCTAACATTTCGGGGGCCCCTTGGTGATTGTGAATCAGGCTGCAGATCAGCTGAACAAGATCCAGACGACCTGTGTCCAGGAGACCTGTGTCTCCCCATCTCCTATAAAGTGCTCAATTCTTCCTGCAGAGACCGGGCTGCCCCAGAAGCCAGCTGGGCATCTCAGCCCAGTGTGAGCTTGCACGCCTGTGGCCTGTGTTCAGGTCCCCAACCTACCTTGTAAATGTTGCGACTGCGATTGCGTGTGGGACTTCTTTTTGGAGGTGCTTTTGTCTCTGCTGCTGTTCCTGTTCTCTGTGGGTTTGGTGTGAGGAGGGTCATCGTTTGTGGTCAGATACTTGAGAAGCTCTGAGCAGGGACGTCTTTGTGGCTTTTGCGGTTGACAAATGCTCTTCGCTTTATTGCTCCATGAATTCTCGGTCTTAAAAACAAGACATAAAGAAAGCTAAAATTAGTGAACTGAACCTTATCAGAATGGATATAGGTTTTCTGAAGAGATGAGATTTTCAATGAAGTGTTCAGTCTAAGTGTACTAGATCTATGAGCTGTGAATAATTGTTTGCAGAACAAGGAAAGAAAATTACATTTAAAATTCCTAAATGACATTTATGCAGCTTTTTATTTCATTTCTCTTACATTTCAATGTTCCTACTCAGCAACATGTAACTAACAAGACCCTACAGCGCCTTTACTGTGAATAAAAAAAAAAATAAGCTGGTTTAAACCTTAATTTGCCACTGATTGCTGGAGCCCAGTATTCGCAATTCTCTTAAGTACCCCTTAACGCTCCGTTTTCACTCACAGTGAATGGCAAGACAAACATTGTTTAATACAGCCTGCTAACCGAATTATGTCATTGCCAGCATTCCATCCAATTAATGGCAGAGATAGATCTTTTGCGGTGATTCCAGAGCAATCTTTCTCAGGTTAGACAGCTGGCAGAACGGCAATCCTGAATCTTAAAGTCACTCGTAGATAATACCAGCCTATCAGCAAATTTTATTGTAAGCCATGCTGCTGCATGTATTAAAAAAAAAAGTGGGCAGCAGAATAGCAGAAGGTAAAACTTCCCTTCCAATTACCCAAAGACAAAGAATAAACGAACTCTTCCTAGTTTAAAGTAACCACACTGCTTTTGGAAACTCATTTCATAATCTGTTTCAGCGTTTCTGAAGCAAAAGGCAAGATCTCAGGGAAATTGAGCCCTATAAACTTATCATCTGTTTTGGAGCTTCAAGCAAAAACCCTCATTCCTTTCCCTCCTGTATTAAAAAGTGGACACTGTACCTTAACAACTGCAGGGTTTGCTCTTGTCCTGTGGTTATGGTTTGCATAGTTCTGGGTGCTGAGACCACTGCATTCATTGTAACTTAGCTGAGTGTTGGCTGGTGCCAGTAACAGCTTCTTAAGCTAGAAACATATCAGAGAAGGGGAAGCGAGAGAAGTTATGTGTCTTTTAAGCATTCCAATAAGCTATTGAAATTTTAAACTTTAATTAATTATAGCTATAAAATTAATTCTATCACTGTTTAATTATATTGCATCTTACATAATCGTGCGGATGGAAATGTATTTTTTAAAAGTAAGAAAAATTTGGGCATCACACTGCCAACTGAGAAGGCTTCTTACACATAAGAATTAGTATTGTCTACCTTAGGTTTCCTTTTATATAGAAGGATCATTGGAAATAGATTTTTAAATAACAAGTAGATGAGAGAAACTGCCTTGCTAAGTGAGAACTTGGGGAGTAGGGTAGGGTGTGTGTACATTTCCCCCTCAATAACCCAAATGAATCAAGTGGCAATAAATGAAAGACCCTGTCATGCTTCAAATATGTCTCACAATCAATTATGAAAATTTACTGATTCAAAGAATATTTGGGAGGAGAATGCCTATTGGTAACAGGGACTTGGAGATAAAGTCTGGAAGGGTGGGTTCTGCTCATGTCTCTTGGGCTCTGTTTCTTCATTTGACTTGATAGACTCCTAGGACCTCCCTGTTGCAACAGACAGTATGGCAAAGTCCACAGCCACTCATGTTTGAGCCCATTAGGTGATGAAAATCATCTGGTATCAATGCAAAGAAAACAGGGGATAAGACAGCAAAATCCACGGCATCAACAAATAGAGGAATCAGAGAATAACTAAGTAGCAATTATCGATGACCTCGTGTTCTGTAGACCAGAAATCTCAAAACGTAAAGTACTATAAATGGGATCTCCATGTTTTCATGGAGTGTCTTTAACATTTAAAACCTCAGAGATGTGGAAAGAAACAACCTGTAGGGGCATAGCTAGGTGTGTTATTACAGTGGAGTGAGCCACTCCATAATTTGCATCGTGCGCTCTTACATGAGATTATAGCAAGTGACAAATAGTTACCATGGATGAGAAGGTAAACTGTGTGTTAGAACTACCAAAATTCTTGTCAAGCACTGCATAGAAAGGAAAATTCACTCTTCACTGCCAACAAATTCATTCTTCATTGCCTACCATAAATTAAGGTAACTTGGGTTGCAAATTTGGTATTATTTTTCAATCTTCAAAAAAAAATGATGGATCTAAAGACTTAAAATATCATGTACTCCTCTATCTACCTCTGTTTCTAGAGACACCTATATAAAGAATAAAAATTATAAGCAGTCCTCTTGGTACTGAGAAAATACTAATCTCATAATGTGAAGACTATAACTAAAAATGTTAATTATTAATGAATTTATCATGAAAAACATGAAAAAGACTAAATCTCCAACCATAAGGAATTGCTTAATAAATTAGGCCATTTCCAAATAGTCAAATACTATGCAACTACTAAAATTATGCATCTATTTTAAATTCACCAACATGTTAATGATATATTCAAAATAAGAGGTAATATAAATCATTGTTATATTAGAGGTTATTTGAAATTAGAGGTGAACGCATCACCTGTCCTTTATGGTTATCTACATTTCCCAAGTTTCTACCTTGAACATAAATATAACCAAGAAATAAAAATACACACACACACGTAAACTACAAAATATACATTTTTGAAAACACCTGTAGTGTGATCACACAAAGACAGCTTTATCAATATTTTGAAACAAAGAATCACACAATTTTGCAACTCTGAGTGTGCTTGGGGATTATTTTAGCATCAGTCTAAATTAAACATCCAAACCTTATCGTCACTACATCATACCCATGTAGCGGGTAGCCAGAGGCAACTCCAATTCCTGCTAAACAGTGGGAAGGGTTCTTACTAGAGACGGCTCTTCTGCCTCCTGAGGTGGAGGGGTGCCGTCAGGCATGGAGGAAGGACTAGCCTCATTCCCCGTGGTCACATCTCCATCTGTCAGCGCATCAAATGAGGGCAATCCGTCTTCATCCACAGGGAGACTGTCCAGTGTCTCTGTGAGGACTGCTAGCAAGTTCGCCTCATTCTCTTCATCTATCTTCTGCCAAAACAGAAGACATGAGTGAGTTGACATTGAAGTGGGACATGCTACTTATTAATCAGCATAAACTGATCATGTTTCACAAAATGAATAAACAGTATATGAAATTTTGAAAGGTCGTGCCAGAATACAAAAGTTATATCTTACTCAAGCTCCAAATTCTCTTTTAGTCTCAGTCACGCCATTAATACCTCTACTGTCCAGATCTCTGTCAAGCTGTCCAATATAGCAAAGTATTAGGTCAGTGCTTAATATTCTATATTTTGTGCCGTGTTCACAGTCATTTTTCACATGTTTTGTTTTGTTTCCCTAACAGATTTAGAGAATCTTGGGGTTTCGGAGAACGTTAGCCATCATCTGTTTCATCTTCAGATACATTATTACAATCTATTATACAGCACACCCACAAAAACTTTCGAGAACCCTCTGCTTGAATACCACCAAAAACGGAAACTCTACCAAGAGAAATTATACACCTTCATGATTTCAATTATAATCTCATCACTGAATATGCCACTGTCATTTATTTCTCTCCCTGACATCTCTCCCAACTTCAATCATAAATCTATAGCTGCCTACTGGACATTTCCACCTGACAAGAGGCTTTTCACTACAAAACGACTATTTCTCCTGACTTTCCCAGTTTGGGTCACTGTTCTTTAGACCTAACCTCTGGGATTACATTTAGACCTTTTTTATCAAGTTGGTCACTAAGTAGGGTCTTTGTAACCTCTCTTAAACGCATTCACTTCTTACCAGGGGGACATTCCTAGTGCAACAGTACTTTTCACAGGGGGTCCCACAAACTTAGCCCAACTTCCTTTCCCACCTCCACACTCGATTCCAGCAGCATGCCCAGGGAAAGCACATCTTCAGCTATTCATTCCACAAACATTTTGAACACCTCTCTATGCCAGAACAAGGCTAGGTATTAGAGACACAAAGAGAAATAAAGCTTTGCCCCTCTGAGAACCCCCAGAGGAAGGAAAAAAGAGGCAAGCAATTTATTATAAAGGAGGATGTTTATCTCAGCACTCTGTACACACACTTTCAAGAGCTCCCAAACTGGAGCTTATTTTGCTCCTGGTTTATAGGGGGATGTGTTATAGTCTCTGCACACAGAGTATATTCAGTGTACCAATGCACAGTGCCAAAGCTAGACACCCAGTGTAGACAGGAGTTTGATTATTTGCTGAATAATTCACTGGTCTCCGGCAATTGCCTTACATGTATGTTATGCAGATCACTTTCTTTTTCTTCTGTTAGCATTTCATGTTGTTTGTCCAATGTGACCGCTTCATATGTCTTTTTTTAACTTCTGTACGCTATGACATTAACAATATCAGCTAAATTATCCCATACAGATTCTATTACAAAATGCACCTAAGCTGCTGACATCTAATGAAGCCAGCAGTGCCCACACTTCCTTCTTTCCATCACTGAACTCCAGTTAATTGACCTGACAAAATTACAAGAATCACAGAATAAGACAGCTAATCAGAAAATCAAATTGTATTACTAGAGAAATTAAGCAGGCCTTTATCACGTATACATTCTATTTTCACATAAAAATTGTTTTTACTCATTACTGATGAGTCTCCATCCAGGAATAAAACCACAGACTTCGTTCTCTTTTGGATTTGAGAGGCCAAGAAGAGGCGTTTGTACTCAGAACAGACTTTACTCGAAACCTTTTTCATTTGCATAACACATCTGCCTAACACCCCTGGACCTGACGTTGTGAGTCAAGTGGTTTTGAAGACACAGGTGGATTAGGCAGAGGGTACATCCTAATCAGTAGGGGTGAAATCCTAGCTTCAAAATGATACCACTTCTTTCCATAAATTTCAAATTCCTTAAAATCCAAATTGCTCAATTCAATTTTTTAAAAAAGCTTCATCATGACTCCCCCTTTAGCTCAATTCAATTTTTAATAAAAGCTTGTTGAGCATCTCTCTATTCTCCTCAATTCCTCTGGATTATGCCCATGTAAACTAAATAATAAAGATACTACAATGACTTTCCTTATCTTCTACCCAGGATCATAATCCGAAGATTGGAATCCCAAGATTCCAATCCTCCCCTTTTCACTGAAATTTAGATTTCCCCACCTACCAATACCCAAATATCAGTTATTAAACTGCTCTGAAAAAATTATATTTAAATTAAATAACTATTATTTTAAGTCATTTCAAAATCATGAGGTTTTATATTAATATAAGTATCTACATATTATCTAATACAAATAATATTTGGAATGATGTCAAGCATACACTCCCTCCCACCATGCTCATAATCATACACACACTTTCAGTGAATTGTACAATTTTTCCACGTATCCTGATTTTCAAAAGGCTTCTTTCACAGAAGTTCAAAAATAGCTCAGGAAAAGAAGTTAAGAATGTTTACCAATAAATGAGTAATTTTGTTTATCCCGATTTAAATTTTGTGTTTGGCGTTCTACCCTTACTAGCGACCTTTATTTGCTTTCAATCACATAATACAATAGCGCCTTAGCTCTATCCCTAGTGTAAACAAACTACGATAATTCCAATCAAGTCAAAATGACAAAGAACACGTAAATTAACTAGTTTTCTCCAATTTCTTTAATAAGGCTGTGTGAATGTAAACCAAATACAATGGCAGAAATATTGGAGCCTGATAATGTCATAATTAATTTACGAGATCTGATTAAACCACCAACAATTTTAATTCTCCTCTGTAGTGGAACTGCAATGGGAGGGGAGGGTTTGTGGGATGGTGCTCAGCACTGTGTTTTGGATGTGCATATGAGAGTGTGTGTGTGTGTGTGTGTGTGTGTGTGTGTGTAAGAGTTGGAATAAGAGGGTACAACAGGCTGGTATTCAGCCTGTATGGGGAGGGGACTGTAATCACTATTTATACTCAAGGTTTAAATGAATGATTATTTAACAATTTTTATGATCATGCCTGTATATGGGTGACTCCCAGGGGTGCTCAATTTGAGACTACTAGTTGTAGTGAGGTTCTTGAATTAAGGAAGAAAAGAATGTTACATCAGGGTCTCTGTGTTTTCTTTAATCACAGAGATTAAAAGAAAGAAACTTTTTTTTAAAAGAAAGTTTGATATTTACCAATTACATTTTTGTGTTGAAGCTCAAAAGATGTCCCTATATGTAAAGTTGAGTGGACGCTGCCCCTTCACCATGGCAATTTCAATTAGTTCAGCACGAGTTTCAACAATCACATACCCCAGAGAAGGCAATGGATGTGACAAAAAGGACTCTGTTAAACAATTAATGTCACTTTCCATTATTGCTTTGGTCCCAATTTACAGAGCAAATAAATCAAAGTCACCGCAGATGAAGCACACTGGTCTACTAACACATGTCTGTTCACAGGTGACAGGGTATGAAACCACATTAGTCAGGAAAGTGACATTGCAAGATAACCTTCCAAAGACACGGCTCGGAGACTGCTTTCTAATTATCCGAAATGACTGTTTTTTTTTTTTTTTTCCAAAAATATACTTATTAGCTCCACATATGTTTAAAAAAAGGAAAGCAAAGAAGAGGCAAGAAAGAGCAGTTCACCCATTGGAAAGTGATCTAAAGACACACAGACTAAGCTCTAACTTGCAGCTGGCAGTGGTGGAAGAAGAGGAGGTCGGGCACGGGCTGGTGGGTTTTCCACAGAGCTCAGCGCCTCTCCAGCAGTATTTTCCAAGGTGGGTTTCAGCCTTGTGCTCTCCTTACACAATGTGTCTGTCACTATTCTTCTGACCTAAATGTTCTCCCAACCTGTGTGACTGTAACACTTCACTCTCTAAGGGATCTCCTGGAATAAAAAAGGCACATCAACACAACTCACTCAGGTGTAAAGAATACCCAGTGACAGATGAGACACACACCTATCTTAACAACCCAAAATTTAGAACATGCAACAATTCTGAAGCACATCATTCATCAAGGATAATGCGGGACAGTTCATCCCTGCTCTTTGGGACTCACCTGTCCCCCTATCCTCTGGGATCTGCACTAGTTGTGATAGGATTCCAAAAGTTACGCTTGAAAGAAAGTAGATTCTGCTCCTTCAGAGGCTCAGAGTCACCTCAAGATGGACATTTGGGTCCAATATTACAGCACTAAGCCATCTTTCTTTGTGAGCAAATTGGCAAAAGGATCTTCCAACTGGCTACCCATGGTGGGGCAGATAGCACATCCAATTCACCCAAATGCACACTGGGAGTGAAGAAATCCACTAAATTAAGGGGGAGATGAGAGATCCTGAGATGTTAACTCTACCTGAAGGAAGAATCACAATGAAAACGGCATGTGGTATCCCAAAGATTTTTAAATGCGGGCTATTATGGAAGGACCATGCACTGCTTATGATAGTAATTTTTTCCACATCTTGTAGAATTGCAATTACACTCTGCGTCCCCAGATTCTCACACTCGCTTGATCTCTGTTTGATAAAAATAGTTTAATAGCCATTTAATCACAGCTTCATTATCTTAGCTCTCTTAATGCGAATTAGGCCAGGAGAATTCTTGCTTCCTCATTATTCAAATCATCAATAAGAAGGAAACAGTGGGGTCTTCTTATCACTCATTAATCAGTTTCAGTATCTTAGGTACTGTTTACACAGAGATCAGTCTGTGTGAGAGGTCACTTGACCTCGCTGAGTCTCTATTTTTTCTATATAAGATTTCAGATTATTATCTGTCTAATTCCTCGTGTAGAATTTTTCTGCATTCATGATTAATAGGGAGGAAAAAAACGTTGATAAAGTCCTGAGAATTCTTCAGAAAGGCACTCAATAAACATTTCCAAAGTATCTGCCCATCATCTTGATTAACCGTATTTGAATTTCATTCTTTGAGCACAATCTACCTCAGACACATTCAGCCCTGGGCCAGCTTCCCCCCAAATACCCAGCATGCCTTGGGTTTCCTCCTTGGCCCCATCCTGCTGATTTGGAAGCAGCTAATGAAGACAAAATTAACTCCTACTTTAAGTGAGGCCTAATTAGGAAGTGAAATCTGCTAGAGTAACATCTGGTAATGTATTCTGAAGCCAAATATAAATGACATTTTTGGATTATCCACTATTTTGGATTATTTGTTCTACTAGCCCCTACGAGTTGAAATAAATAAAAGAGAAAGTAATTTTTGCTGTATATTCAGGGTTCAAATAAGGAATACAATTGATCATAGGGGTCCCTTTCCTGAATCCTCATACAGTGCAAAAAGGCAAAAATTGATTGTATGTGTGAATGTTGGTTTTGATGTTTATGTTTGATATGAGATTTGCAAGAAGCTGACTTCAAAGTAAAAAGAAAAAAAATCTTCTTCTGAAATGAAGAAAACAATGGTTTGGATTAGGCCATTGAATTAGAATTTGTGTCTGTCCACTGTGTATAGTCTGACCCTTTGCTGAAGAACAAACATTTTGAATGCCCAATTTCTTTTTATTTTAAAGATTTATTTACTTATGCATACAAAAACCAGGGTATAGCCAGAGGTGCAGGGGATGAGAGGATTCACCAGAGACAGAGTGGGGAACAGAAAAGGCAGATCGACTGAAATGCACTGCTGAAGGGAGCAGTGGGCGAGTCAGGATTGGTCTGCTGCACCATGTGAGTAGCAGGGGATTGATCCCTGGCCAGGGGACTGAACTCGTGCTGCAGTGGCTGTGGATAGCTTCATAGACTGTGTCTTAACCCCTTGCGCCACCAGGGAAGCCCTGAATACCCAATTTCAAACAACTCTCTGCTCTCTGCTCTCTTCTCTCTGTCTCTCTCTGCCTCTCCCTCCCCTTGGATGCACCACTTCATACTGTGGGTTGTCTTCCTTCTCTTACACCCAGGCCCAATTACCAACAACATGGTACCCCATGATATACTGCAACATGGTACACCTCGTACCCCAATAGAATATGGGCGGAATTCCCACCCATTGCAAACTCCTGCCCTGTTCAATAGGAAGAGTCCCCAAAATAACCCACTAACTTTTTGTTTAACCTATGGAACAAAGAACTTTAAAAAGGGATGAGAACTTGAAGGTAGAAAAAAAAAATGACAAGAACACTCAAACCTATATGTGCAACAAAAAACTAATCAAGTTCATAAAAGACTACCTTACATTAAATCATGCATTCCATATTAAAAATAATTTTGCAACTATGCATTTCTTAAAAATACCCTGGGAGTTACTATATTCCCCTATATCCATGGAGAGATAAGTACTTTATGTGGCAATATATTTGCCTTGTCACACACCAAAGCTGGTAGAATTTAAGGCTGTACTAACACAGTGGTAAAGTAGAAAGAACGCAAATTTTAATGTCATTATCTGGGTAACTCCCCATGGACATATAGGCTAATTAAAATATTATGTGTATAAATGTATCTATACATCCCAAGCCTTCCCAACACAAACAAGTGCACATATTTAAAACAGAATCTACATACATGTATGGCTCAATCTCTTGAGTGAATTCTCACGTCTTTACTATAGTTGACTAAGTTAACTAATCAGCACATGTGTTCTCGTCCAATTATCCACTCCAAGTAAAGCAACAGTCAAAATAAAAAAAGATATGAAGCAATGGAATGAACAAATAAAAAACCCACAGATAATTCCTGACAAAATTAAATAAGAATTAAATGGAAATAAATGCAACAAAGCTGAGATAGCTCCTCCTGAGATATATGTTGACCTGGGATACATGCTCCTGTTTAAGGAGGCAAACAAAGAATGTTCAATCTTGTACTTAGAGTTCTTTCTAACTAACAGCTGAAAATATGAGTTAATAAGCAGATACTGGAAATATGGAATTCATTCTTCTGAAAAGGTCACATGGGCCAAAAAATATAAATACCAAGATTTAAGAGAAAGACCCAAGAATGCTTGCATTTCATAATGTAAAGAAGAAGCTACTTAGTTGTGCCATTAAACAGGTTTAACAGACAGAAAAAAGGTAGTGAGGCATTCTGTGTGTTCTTCGGTTTAAGCTAAGAGAGCATCCGGGCACTGTGAAAAGAACACAAGGCTGGAGGTCAGAATTGGTTTTGTTCCCCTTCACACCACTAGTTGTATGGCCTCAGCTGAAGCCTTGACTCTGGCTGATCTGCATGTTCTTTTTTTCACCCTTTTTAAAAATATTTATTTATATACATATTTTATATTATTGTAAATTTTTGGATGAAGTTTGATTTCTCCTCTCAGATGTAGTCCCCATAAAATTCCCACCCCAAGTGCCCCATGAACCATCACCATAGTATCCCACAGGCTCCTACATGCCTTCCCTGTTTTCTCCCTGACACTCACCAACTCATCCCAACAGTCAATTCTCAGTGCAGGAGACTTGGTGATTCAGAGGAAACCTCAGCCATCCCAGGCCTCTCTTCTCACCCAGTACTCCATGGCATCCCATGGTTCGAGAAGTCAAAAACCCTAAGCATCACCTACTAACCTAGGGTCACCATGTCATGTACTGTCCAAGTCAGAAGCCCTCTGGGTGGGGACTATAATCACCCACCCAGAGTTTAATCCTGACTATCTAGGGCTGACTAGGAGATGGTTGGATCCCCACATTAGTCCTACCTCAGCTGGTCCCATTTATCTGTCTGAATCCATCCCTACCATTGGGAGCTCATCTCTAGTCCACAAAAAGGCCAAGCATCCTCCTGCTTCCTGGCCTTGCACCTGCCATGTCCCCCTCTTCAAAGGCTTTTCCACTTGATGGTCCGATGGCAGCTCGTTCACATGCTCATGTACTGAGACATCAGCTTCTCAGGGAGAACTTTCAGTTACCCTAGACATAGTCTCCCCACTTTCCTGGTTTATTTATGTTTTATTGTTGACAACTATTGTTGTGACTTAATATATTTTATTTTATAATTTACCTTGTTCATAGCTAATCTAAAATAGAAACATTGGGAGGCCCATGTGGTCACTATTAAGACACTTGACGCATTGAAGATGCTTAATAAAAATGAACAAGAAGAACAACTAAAAAGTCCAACTGGTCCTAAGAATAGATTATCTTTTCATTCTCTTTTGGTTATTGTTATTGTTTGCTCTGTAATTTTCACCTACAGCAGATTTATTTCCTTACTAATGTCTATATCAGGCTGTAATGTAAAATCATAGAGTAGCTGACAGAGCCGGCAAGCAGTCAATAGATGCTTAGTGGGAAAGAATATGAAAATTGCTAGCAGACGGGCTTATTCTACAATCGGTCCCGAAGCATTGAATTTCTAAGAGCCAATGCACTTCCCTTCCTGTGTCTAGGAAAAGTTTGTGATGGGTCTTGTAAATACAAGATTAATTTACCCCAACTGTGGTGTTTGGAGGATACTGGAATGCAACTTACTACCTGTCCATGCGGAGCATCAGAGAAAACAATTCATATAATCTTTCTGGGCTGGGGTGACTTCATCCCATTCTGTGTAACACACTCATTTCAAACTGGAAATAAATATAGTCTTAGCCAGAGTATTTTTCAAAATATGTTCCTTGGAACTCTGGATGGCCAGACAAGGACTGATTATAGTTACTATCACATATATTTTATGTATGTATATAATTGAAATTTATATATAATTTATAAATCTACAAATGTATTACACATTTTATACAAAGATTTGTGTGACTTATACATAAATTTATATATATATCTTATACTAATATGATATATATGAATTTCTATATGAATTATATAATTCATATATCATTATAATTCATGTAATTCAGCATATCATTTATATACTTGATTTCAATGTCAATATAACTAATTTGTTTTTAGCAACATATGCACTCAAATGTCTTAATTCTCTTACATAAATACATGGAAAGACCACTGTATTAACCTGCTAAATTGAAACATTTTATGTTGGTTTTCAGATTATAGAATATCCTGAGAAGTCAGGGTGAACAATTTAAAACTCGGAGTCACTTAAAAATACTCATTTCTATAAAAGAGAATCTTCTCAATTCTCTTCAGTCCAAACCAAGTGCAAAATTATCAGTTGTGAAGATTGATATAAGATACCTGTCATTATCTTGAACTCCAACTTCCCTTTATCTATTCTCTCAGTTCCATAAACAATATGACATAAACATTATGTCAATGAAAAAAATACTAACAGCAGCTGACCTTCCCTGTGTGCTTCCTATATGCCTGCTGCTGAGGAAACTTTATTTACTCATATGATTTCATTTAAACCACCCATTAGCCCTATCGTTTACCCCAAACTCATGTGCTTACTGAGAGGTAGAGATGGATATCAAATGATACATATCTGATAAAGCCCTATTCTCGCTCCTTTTATTTACATGTTGCAATTTTATGGAAGAGATTATTAGAACAAAAATGGGAGTGAACTTGGACCATTCTAATCTCTATTTGTACTAGAGGATACAAATTGAGTCACAAAAGCATATCAGCTCATTATCAAAAGATAAGAACTAAGGTGGAGAAACACAGCTTCATCCCAGGAAGCAAAGCTGGTCTTCCATGTAGAAAGAGGAGGTGGCTTTGAAGTTGCTTCTCATGACTTCTTGCTGGCTGGTGTTACTGTGCAGTCTACTTTAGTCCTACTGGGTGTCATTTGCTCTTTTACTAAAATGTTCTTCCCTTTGCTTTCAAGTTCATATGCTGTCCTGCCTGCTTTACACATAATCTAATCTCCTTAGCAGGGGCATAAGGATGAGGAACAAAGTGGGGTGTGGACCCTATGAACTGAGAACAGATGATGAGGGTTTTGCTGGGGGGGCATGAGGTTGTGACACTTGAAAAGGCGTGAATCTAGGGCCTCCCCGGTGGCGCAGCAGTTGAGCGCTGGGTTGGAAGCTGCCCGCAGCCTCTGCAGCACCGGTTCAATCCCTGGCTGCTCACTGGCCACAGGAGGAGGGTCCCGCGTGGCGCACAGACCTCTCCTGCCGCCCACTGCTCCCCTCAGCAGTGTATTTCGTCAGTCTGCCTGTTCTGTTCCCCACTCTGGCTCTGGTGAATTCTCTCACCCTCCTGCACTTCTTTTTTTTTTTTTTTTAACTTTTTTTTTTTAATAGAGGCATGTTTTATTTTATTTATTTATTTGTTTGTTTTTGTTTTTTTATACATGCACTGGGTACAGTCAGAAGCGCGGGAGGGTGAGAGAATTCACCAGAGCCAGAGCGGGGAGCAGAGCAGGCAGAAGGACCGAAGTACACTGCTGAGGGGAGCAGCGGGCGGCAGGAGAGGTCTGCGCGCCATGTGGGACCCTCCTCCGGTGTCCGGGGATCGAACCGGCGCCGCAGAGGCCGCGGGCAGCTTCGCAACCCAGCGCTCAACCGCTGCGCCACCGGGGAGGCCCCCTCCTGCACTTCTGACTGTACCTAGTGCTTATATAAATAAATAAATAAATCTTTAAAAAAAAAAAAAAAAGGCGTGAATCTATACCCCTATGAGTGCGATAAACTGACGTTTCCGCGATTAAAAAAAATACAATTTTTAAAAGTGGGGGCCAACTGAGATTTGACAAGTAAGTCATATTTAGAACAAAGTTATTTTCTATTTTTTTTAAAGATTTATTTATGAATACAAGAGCTGGAGTACAGACCAGAGATGTGGGGGGTGAGAGGATTCACCAGAGGCAGAGTGGGGGACAGAACAGGCAGACTGACAGAAATACAGTGCTGAGGGGAGCAGCGGGAGAGCCAGGAGAGGTCTGCTGCGCCATGTGGGTAGCTCCCTGGCCGGGTATCGAACTCGTGCTGCAGTGGCTGTGGATTGCTTCATAGTGCGGTGCTTAACCCCTTGCGCCACCAGGTAGGAACCTAGACGTGTGCTGTCCAGTAAAGTAGAGCCACTAGTTAAAGGTGACTACTGGGCATTTAAAATATGGCTTCCAGACCTCCCTGGTGGTGCAAGGGGTTTAGACACAGCACTATGAAGCTATCAGCAGCCACTGCAGCACAAGTTCAATCCCCGGCCAGGGAGATATCCACATGGCGCAGCAGACCTCTCCTGTCTTGCCTGCTGCTCCCCTCAGCAGTGTATTTCAGTCATTCTGTCTGTTCTGTTCCCCACTCTGTCTCTGGTGAATCCTCTCACCTTACATACCTCTGGCCTGTCCCCCAGTTCAAGTATGCATAAATAAATAAATCTTTGAAATGTGGCTCCATTGATTTTCCAGTGGGGTGAGTATAAAATTCATTATGAATTGCAGAGATTAGTATGAAAATAGAACATAATATACCTCATTAGGAGTTTTATATGACTAAATTTTGACGTGGTAATTTTTTAATATACTAACTTAAATAAAATTTACTATTAACATTGAAAAAAATAATGTTCTTTTTTTAAGGGGAGGTTTTTTTCCCAACAAATCCATTTCTGATATCTTCAAGTATCTAGTGTTTTTATAAGAATATGCTGGACCTGTGGATAGAAAAACTGAAGACCACTAAATCAAAACTTCTAGATCAGGGTCTCTCATGTTTGACACTATTGACATTTGAGGCCAGGCAATTCTTTGCTATAGGAGCCTGCCCTGAGCATATTAAGATGTTTTACAGCATCCCTGATTTCTACCTCTTATATGCCAGTAGCAACTCTCAGTTAGGACAACCAATACTGTCTCTATACACTGCCAAAGATCTGTTGAAAGAACAAACCATCCTCCCCTGGAGAACAATTGTCCTAAAAGAACAGTCCAGCATCCCACTACAGTTTAGACAACCATACAAATAATTCCAGTAACAATGCAAGTTTCGTAAGTTGTTCATTTATGGCTGCCCGCTAGTGGATAAATCAAGTTGGAATTTATGATTCCATGTATGCCAGATTTATCCATGTGAATATATGTAATCCTGGCACCACTTAATAGCTATTAATAATATATTTTTATTTATTCTATGTGAATTCTTATTCCCAATACCATATATTAATGTGCCCAGATGTTTTATAGTCTGTGCTTCCTTGTTGATTACAACATACTGGTTTACTCCCTGAATTTCTTTTTGATTATTCCTATGGCATTTTACTCTTTTTATTGCCAATTATTCTTTTTCTTCAACATTTTTGGACCATCATCATTATCATAAAGTTCATTTTGTTTTTGTGATTTATTTGATTACATAGATGACATGTTAAATGACTCTTAAGGATTTATTTCTATATACTTTTATGGAATTTTTAGACATTTCTAGACTGCTTAAGATTTTTTAAAGCTCAGAAAGGGCATAAAAGCCTTGTAAGATTTTTATATTTTATGAAAGAAGCAGTGAGGCAAAATGTAGACTCTGAAGTTAGATTGCCTGAGTTTTAATTCTGAGATCATCACATACAAGGTATGTGACCTTCAGCAAGTTACTGACCCTCTCTGTGTCTCAGATTTCATGTCTGAGAAATGTGCTATAATAATAAGACTTACATTGTAGGGTTATTTTGAGAATCTTCTGAGCTAATCCACAAATACTGTGCAGAAGAGCACCAGGTATATAGTGAGGACTTATTTTGCTATTAGTATTATCATTACTGTCATCTGCATACACTAGATTAGTCCTGAACAAGTAAGAAAACACAGGTTTGTTGGGGGAAAAAAATCCCCTAAGAGAGGGAACATTTAAAGTTAGACTGTGAAGTAGGGATAACATATGAACAAATAAAGAGGAAACATTCTACAAAATTAACCCACACAATATAGAGATTTTAAGCGTGAGATCAAAATTATTCAATACATAAATGCTCGGAAATCTTCACAATTTGTGTAAGGGTCATTGCCTCCCTGTTGCTTGTCAAATTTGATATGTTGGAATTAACGGGAATGGTTTGGCAAAGCACTGACTCTCTGCATGCCTATATCATGGAGTGATCACTTAAGATACATGCTGACTCCTCCAAAACTTATCTACTAATAGCCTGCTGCTGATCTGAAATCTTACTGATAAGTCAAATAACACATATATTTTATATGTTACATACATTGTAAATCACATTCTTATAAAAAGTTGAGAATAGAAATAGCTAGAGAATAGAAATTGTTATTAAGAAAATATACGTTTCCAGTACTATACTCTATTTACTGATATCATGTTTATGTCCTCTACCCATAAGACATCATCAAGTTCTGCATCACCATTGCCTTGTCTGCTACACACACTGAGATGCTATGTATGTTGCTAATTCTAGATACAAAAAATGAAATGATAATGTGGAAAAGAAATTCATAACTATTTATGGATGGAATGATACATGCATTAACAGTATTGAGAAAAAAATCCACATATAAGTGGACCTGTGCAGTTTAAATCTGTGTTGTTGTTCAAGAATCAACTCAACTATATATGTGAATATGTGTATATGTGTACATATGGAAAGATTATATAGAGTGTAGATATAGGTAGATGGATGAATGGGTGGGTGGGTGGACGGTTGGATGGATGGAGGTAGGATATTTGAGTGCAGGTTTGTGTATAAGAAAGAGTGTGTATTAGCAGTTACAAGTCATAATAACTGAGAAACATGTTCTAGGCAGAGAAGAACAAGTACAAAGGTTCTAAGGTGAGAACTTGCAATGAGTAAAATATTGATTTTTTTTCATACATTACATACAGGTATAAATGGGAATAGGGTGATATTGGAAACATTTAACAAACATTACACATGAGCATTGCTCAATCAGAACAGCAGCACCAGGACTTCAGAGCGGAGATCTACCGTAAATGACTCATAAAGTTTTATTGCAAATTGGCAGATTATATTAACCCTAGTCATAAGCAATGCAGTTGAGATGGACTTCACAGGAAATGTTTGTAACAATTTCCCATTACAACCAACAACTTCTCTATAGATAGTACATTTTCTGCCCAAAAGAAGTGCTTAGCAGTCACCATTACAGAGACTGAGGCTATTTGCTCATCAAGACATAGCACGACAAGATACATGTGCAAGACCTGCAGCTGCAGACCCTGCCCCTTAGTCTTCATTCCACATTAAAGTTGGGCATGTCAAGATACAGACTATGTTGAATGATCTGATTACTGTGATATCTTGGTAATAGCATTAAAATGAGTCAATTATCTCGAGGTGGTTAGAAGCTCTTCAGAGGAAAGGCCATATCTTCTCTGTGGGGCCATTTAGGGTAAAAGAAATTGTAGTTTGCTTCCTGGTAGTCCCCTGTGCATGCCTGGCCCTCCTTCCCAAGATAACAGGAGCCATTTAGAGCCTGGGATTGAATCTTAGACTCCTTCAACAACTTTCATTTTCCACTAAAGTGTCCTGCACTGACTAGTGGGTTGTCAATAAAATACTTGCCGAATAAATACAATATGATAAGTTCATCTACTCAGTGACTTTATATGTAAGGATTCCATGTGGGTTTGGGTTTCCAAAGCATCTAAGCCTGTAATCCCCTAGGATTTAGAGACTGAGCTTCTGTAAATGCCAGAGTGAGTGTCCCCCACCCCATGAAGAATCTTTAAATACTTCATACTGAATCAGTTCTAGATGCAGGATCACTCATGATTTTCAGTGATTTACATGCATGTGTGGTGAGCAGGCACAGTGGGGTAGTTCAGGACACCCAGTCAGACAAAGTGGCTAATAACACCAAAGAGACCTTTTTTTAAAAAAAAAACAATCTTGATAACTGGATTTTAAAAGGATATGTACCTGTAGTACCATTGGAAATGTGAAGAAAAACCAAATTGGAAAGAAATTTCAAGCATTGTAGAATGAAAGAAAAAGAGTCATGTCAAGACAGGCTCACATAGTGATAGGAGATAGCAAAGAAATACAAGTGGTCAAAGCTGAAAAGAGTCAATTCTTCCAACAGCATAATTAAGAAAGTGAGAAGACTATGCCCCACACTTTAAATATATTTTCTCAAGGTCAATTATAACAGAGCTTACTCTGTGTTTCGAATCAGGCTTCTTAGTTTTTCCACCAAGATCCTTCCAGAAGAATAAAAGAGCGAAGAATCTTTGTCTTACAACTGCCATGTTTTTTCTTTAAGCCACAGCATTGTTTAAGATATCATAAGTGGGGATTTCCCACTGCCAACACTAAAGGATACCAGACTGCAGTCAATTCTGTGTCTGTGTTTTTCAATAGACCATAAACTTCTTGGGGATAGGAATTATGATTTCAATGTCAAAAACTGTCAAAATATGTTAACAAACATTTAGTGAGTACCAACTATGTACCAGGCATTTCTGACACTAGGGAAATAGCAATGAAGATAATAATTAAAAATCCTTGCCCTCATAGAGCTTATTCAAGCAGTAGAGAGAGGTGGTTAACAAGATAAATTACTATAAGCAAAATAAGCAACTGCTAGGAGGAATAAATGATTTATTTACAAAAGTAGGGCATGCATATTTTTCCTAGAAAAGGGTTCATACTGGCATTACTTAGAAACACTTAAATCTCCACAACTTAAAAATGTAAATCTGAAGTCAAAATCTTGACTCAAAGAAAAATTCCCTGCTTTTACACAAAGTGAAAGATGCTTCTAAAGCTAGGAGTCTCAGGGCCTCCCTGGTGGCCTAGGGGTTAAGTCTCAGCGCTATCACTTCTATGGCCTGAGTTCAATCCCTGGCCAGGGAGCTGATCCACATATGGCACAGCAGACCTCTCTTGTCTTGCCCTCTGCTCCCCACACCTCTGGCCTACATACACCCCAGTTCTTCTACACAAAATAAATGAGCATTTAAACATGGGCCTCCCTGGTGGTGCAGGCGGTTGAGCGCTGCACTGTGAAGCTGTCCGCAGCCTCCGGTTCTTGTATGAATAAATAAATCTTTAAAAAAAAAAAAAAGCCAAGAGTCTCAACTTTCATTATATATTAGATTCACATGAGCATTAAAAATAGATTAGGGTCAAAATAAGGGGTGGGAATTGTATGGGGAGTATAACAAAGATGAAAATGCACACATTGTGCAAAAATGAGAAATGATATAAAAAATATATAAAATAAAATTAAATTTAAAAAATAATAAAAATGATACACATAAAAAAATGTACTTACATGCCCTGTTCCCTCCAAATTAAATCTGTCATTGGAAGCAGGAGTTAGTATTTTTTAAAGTTCCCCTGGTAGAACTCTAATAGGAACCAGGACTGAGATTCACTCTGACAAGTGATTGAATGGTAGATCCTTTGAAGGAAGGTAGGAATATTTGCAATGACCTATCTCATGGGCTGACCCATAGAAAGCTTACCCGTCAGTGCCAACCAGACACCCCACATTGAGACGCCCTAGACCTCTCACTCATTCCACAGAAAGTGGTTGCTTCATCTTCACCCACTGCTTAATGGACTCTTTTTCCTGGGTCCCAGTTCTCACCTCTCTTACCCACTGGAACTATAGGTTAGGAGGCTTGACTTTAAACCCTTGGTTAACTCCTGTCATATTCAGACAGATTCTGGATAGGCAGACAAGGTAGAGGCCGTGCGGAGAGTGAAAGAGTTACCTGAGAATGGGGAATTACAGGCCCTAAGCAGGAGCTGTCTGAAATACTTGATAAGAAGAGAGCAGGAGGGAAGGGGGTGATGACCCCACATTTTGAGCTGTGTGAGTGTTAATCTTTAGCAAGCTACCTCCCCGTGCATGTATTCAACAGATCGAGCCCCCTTAGTGAACTATATTTGGTATAAAAGACCCTAGACTTGACCACTTTGTGTGTAACCTACTTCAGGTGCCCCCTTCCTGTCACCACAGGGAGCTTTACTGCTTTCCTATTGCTGAATAAGTTTTCTAAAACACTCCTGGAGAGCCGTGTCCTCAATTATCATGGCTTGAGACAAGAACTCGACCATTATTGCCCAACAGTATGGTTCTCCAGTGTTGGACCCTTCTTTGTACTCATCAGCTCAACTGGATCTCTTTGGGGTGTGACAGGGATACCTACAGTCAACAGACTTACGGCCAGCTACTCTGACTGTGGTCATCGGATTGAATCATCACAGGTCCAAAAAAACATCATCGCAGGTCACATTACAGTGACCTTTGATCACAGGCAGGGAAGGCTACAAAGGCTTCATTTAAAAATAAAATGACATCCAGGAGAATCCATGCAGTGACATGTTTTACATCCATAAAATGATGACAGAGGTACATAAATATTACTAAACCCATCAAGAAAGTTAAGCAAATAGCAGGTGGACAGTCCTGGATCTATAGATGTGTGGTGGGAAACGTGAAAGAAAAACACTAAACTATTACAAGGAAAGGAGATTTTTCACCAAAGTAGTGGATTTCAATTTGTCTTTTTTTCCTAATCTACCTGTAATGAGCACATTTGGATTTATAAAATGCAAAAATAAAACTATGTGTCGTGTATGATGAGAGAGAAAAGAGAAATGACAAAGTGATTAAAAAATGAATTGAAGTTATTTCAGATCTCCTCAGTTTGGGAGCTCTAGCTCAGAATTTGTCTTCTTGGGCCTTCACCGTCTTATTGTAAAATGGCAGTAGTAACACCTGCCATGGCTTCATCCTACTGTTAGGGGAGTAAAAGTAGCGTAAGGAAGAGTAAAGAAGCTTTATATAGAAGAGTGGCATTGAAGATACATACATAAACATCATTCAAACACTTTCCTGAATTTGTACTGTACTGATACAATTGAAAAGTTAATTTATTCCTTACAATACAAAGTGGACTATGACCACCCAAATCAGAACAAAGGCAGGTCGGTCTGACTCTGACTGAGAGCCAGGGACAGGGCAGAGGAAGCACGCGGGCCCACTCCCTGGGCTCACATGGCCCCAGCTGACACCAATGGATGTAGACAAACTTTCCAGATCTGTTTGTTGGGATGATGTCAGCCAGCTGTAATCTGTTCAGGGGTGAAAGATTTGACGCTATCAGCTCAGGGTGGCCCTGGGGTAGGTCCTTTCACCTCCAGGCACAATATAAAAACATCATGCTTTAGCAACTGGCGGCAAAGCAGACCTGTGCTGTTGCAGCGTCAGTGGCTGGTCAATTTGTCCCTGGAAGAGCATTCAGTAGTTCAATATTCCTGAAACATTAACCCAAGGTCTCTCATTTTGCATCTGTTCTTATTGATATCATGTCCACGGTGACTATTTCCAAAGCAGTAGTCAAAAGCCTGTGGGATTTGGTCTTAGAAGAATGGATTCAAGTGCTAATTCTGTCTCATACCATCCTGTGTCCTTGGAGAAGGCTTTTGGGCCCATGACCTCTAGCACCATCCACTGTAAAATAGCTGTTTTGCAGCACTGTGATGGGATTAAATGAGATATCAGGCACAAAGGGCACCGTGAAACACTACCGAAGTATTTCCTGCTGTTTCTCTAATGTTCCTTTTGAAAACTCATTTTCAAAATATTATCCTATCAATAAAAGAGCAAATTTAAAAGGAAATCTCAAGAAAGCTTATGTACTAAAAACGTAATCTATTACCTAAGATGAGCCATTTCACAATCTTTACCCCTGATTAAGTAGCCTTTCTACTTATATAATAAATTGGGTTTAGTAACTGGTAAAACCTTACAGATATTGCCTTCAATTTCTAAATGAGGACAAAATATCATAAAAAAATAAATCAAGTACCACTAAGTCATAGGCTATTGTGTCTAAAGAAGATAAGGGGAAGAAATAATTAATTCATTTTACTTAAAAATAGGACTAGGCAAAATAGAACCTTCAGTTATTTTACTTAAGTTATTTATAATACATTTTCAACAAAGGCAGCCCTCAATATATATCCAACCTGCTTGAAGTCCATAGCCATGTTTTACTTTACTTGAATCATTTATTCCTTCATTTATTTATTTGCAGATTTAGAAACTATTTTTTGGATGGCAGGTGTCTCAAGCCCCTGAGGACACAGCAGTGGATCTAACAGACAGTCCCTGAACTCATGATGTTGACAGTGTCCTCGCTGCCAGCAGTCACTGGTATTTAATATGACATAATAGTTTAAAAGTTGATGGAAGGAAAAGAGTCTCTAAAAATAAAACTATGGAGGGAAAGAATAATGAAAGTCGAGAAAAGGAAATTGGAAGGAGACTAGAATAATCCATAATTTGATCACTTTTAGTTGGAAATGAAATACTCTTTTCATATTGTACTTTTCACTTGGGCTGTTGGCTTCAGAAAATAATTGCTATTTTTGAAATGTGAATTAAAGTTTTAATCATCACATACAACTCTTCAACTGCTCTTTGTTCTTAAACATTGCCAAGATCTTCTTCGGGAGCTAGAGTTATAAGGAAGCATTAGAGGAGAAACAAGATTTGTCTCTGAGCTTCTGAGACAGTGATCAGAAGAGTATTATTGCCATAAAGGCCAAATAAAATCAAACCACAACCCAGCAGAAAACTAAAAAGCAAATTCCTGTTTGGACAGTAATGGTCAATTTCTGTAAAATACAAGTATGCTGCCTTCTTGCTAGCAGACAAACAATGGGCTCTTTGTTATTTTTTAATAATAAATTTTTTCTTGGAAAAACATAAGGTTGCTCTAAAAAGATTGCTCTAAAATCAAACTCATTTCAAGAAAAGGATAAGGCATAACAACATCTAGATTGACAAATGAAAGGGGATATTAGTTCTGCAATGAGTTCTTGCTATAGGCTTCAATGTCGCTAAGCACTTTGTAGATGTCATTTCCTATTATCTGCTTGACAACCCTTCGAAGTTACTGCTACGGTGCCATTTTACAGACAAGAAGGTTGAGGTTGAAGTAGGTCAAGTTACTATGGTTACATCACAAACATGTTGGCAGTCCTAAACATCTCCAGAACATTTTCCAGTGGCAGAAATCAACACTCTTATACCTTCACAGGTGTGAATTTCAACTTAATTGTTAATTTTACTTTCAAGATCTCTTTGGGGAAAAAACACAGCTCACTGAATATTCCTCCAGAAAAAAAAAAAAGTTGCAAGTTTCATTGCTTCTAATGAGTTGTTGCAGTTCAGAAGTTTCCATTACATTCTGACAATTAAGTTGCTAATAAACCTAGGAACCACTAATTGACTTATCCATCTCACAAATTCAAGATCCAGCTAGCACCCTAGAACACAATTTACATCATTGGGCCCAAAATCATTCACATTTCGCAATCCACTTGGTGATTAGATTTGATTTGGGTAAATTGCATATTGTTCCTGTACTTGACACGAAGTTCTGATTGGGAACACACACCCTCACATGCTCACACACATTTTAGTAACAACATGCAGTACTGCTGCCGACTCTATTTAATCAGAACCAATGAAAAGACATTGTTATGCTGAGGCCGATGCAATGGCTGTGGACCCAATATAAAAAATTTATGGTAATTGAAACCACAGAATCTTAGGAAATGCAGTCAATTTCATAGAGTATCAAAAGGTCACTCTATTCAATTTATACTTGAGGCTGAGCACAATATTGAAAAAAACACGTGAAAGCAAACGATCTTATCAGTTGTCTAGGATTCAACATTTATTGACTATATAAGGTAATTTACTGATTACCAAATAAATGCATTACCTGTGTTGAGCCTTGTATTTGGCTCACCAAGTTCTTGTAAAGAACTTAACACTGTGAAAGCGTTACTAAATATGTCAACATTACCATATTAAGTGCTCTGTTCAAGCTTCAGTAAGAGTGAACTTTTTTTTTGTTCCATGTTCTACTGGTAACACTAAAGGTTCTCAGAAGTTTGGCTATCTGCTCAAACTTTGGCTGTGTGACTTGTCTTACAGGAGCTATTTAAAAACAAGAACATTAAAGAATACCAAGAACTTCTCAAACAATAACTTGCACACAAATCACCTCACAATGTTGGTAAAATGCAGGTTTCTGTTCAGGGAGTCTAGGATGGGACTTAATATTCAGAGTCTCCAACAAACTCCCATGTCGCTGGTCTATGGACCACGGTTTGAGTGGAATGAGTACAAGTCTTTTTCACCTCGATACATTTCTGGAGTATTTGCCCCTATCAAGTAGGACAAAATAGTTCTATTTAAATACAGTAAATCCCCACCAGATAGGCTTGCCATGATGTTTTGAATTAAGACTTATATTTTGTAGCACTTCAGTTACTGTTGCTCAGGTTGCAAATTGGAGGTCTGTGCAGAACTAGCCTAGATATTATGGTCTTTCTTTACAAAAGGTTTTTAAAATTATGATTAGTTAATAACATTTACTAAACTGGAGAGATATAAAATTCCTGTTCTTACCCCTCACAAAAGACATTAGAAGGCTTGAGGAGCAGCTGATCACTTCACGTGGGGTCACCTCCAGTACCCCATTCTCTCCCCCACCCATTTACCCCTAATTTTATTTTTTTAAGATGTATTTATTTATACTAGAACTGGGGTACAGGCCAGAAGCGCAGGAGGGTGAGAGAATTCACCAGAGACAGAGCGGGGAACAGAACAGGCAGACGGACCAAAAACACTGCTGAGGGGAGCAGCGGGCGAGACAGGAGAGGTCTGCTGTGCCATGTGGGACTCTCCCTGGCTGGCCAGGAATCGAACCTGAACTACAGAGGCTGCAGACAGCTTCACAGTGCTACGTTCAACCCGCTGTGCCACTGGAGAGGCCCAACTCTAGTTTCTGTGTTTACCAACATTGCATTTCCCATCGGTGCTAGAATCACTCTCTCCTCTGCTTTCCTTTTTATTCTTTTTCCAATGTCTTTTTTCATCATTCTGGGATCTCTACTATAAAATGTTTTTCCCACTGTTTTCCTTATAGAAATCCTGTGTGGCTTGAAGATCCTGTTTGATTTCTTCTGTTCAGTACAATATTGCTAAAGCATACAAGCTTAATTCTTTCAAAATGTTTTAGCACATCACATCATTATTTGTATTTATGTACAGAGCCTACTTTTTATCATCTAATAAGTACATATTTATCAGCTTTTATATGGTGAAATGGATAAGTACGAGACAGGTGACTCAGATATACATGCCCCTGTCTTTGGGGGAAGGGGGCATATTTTTACCAGTTATCTCACTTTCAACTTGTATGTCCTGGCAGATTAAAAGAGTGATCACAGGAAGCAATTATCAGTACAATTATATATTTTTGCTGATGTTATTCAGGGGTTATCACAGATCTCATGTATTGATTGTCCTTTTTGCATAAGGAATCTTTAAGATTTTTTTTTCATTTAAGCATTTTGCAGTTAGGATATTTTAGTTCTTTTTATATTGGGGGGACATTTTAGTTAGAGAAAGCAAAGACATAGTCAAAACTTTTAACTACTTAAAAGTCCATAAATTGATTAAATGTAGGTAACAAAGAGGGGATAATTTTTAGTGGGCATTAGCTTTAAAAGACCTCTCAGAGTGGGGATAGTGGGAGGCATGTAAGAAAGAAAGGTGTAAGAAAGAAAGGTGGAACAAAAAATTACACTTTAAAGCAAGATTTATTTTAGAGTCATCATACTTTAAGGGCTCTTTACAATGAACCAAAGAATTATTATTTATTAAATCGTTAAGAAAGATTTCCTAAATGATCTTGACTATGTTGCCTAAAACAAAAATTAGGCACATTTTGAAGAGGGAAAATATGCCAGATGAACCTCAAATGTAAGGTTCCCAGGGAGCACACAGTCAATATGAATTTCCAGTGGTGATAATGAGGAGAGATTTCTGCAGGCAATTTGTTTGCTGTACCTCAAATAATCCCAATTTATTTCTTATTTAATCTCCAACCACACTGACGAAGGTAACAGCAATGGCCTTATATCTCCTAGCCCCAAAAAATGCATTGTAAGTTGATAAAATTATGAAAACATTTGGAAAATTATTGGATAAATCAATCATTTCATATTTTGGGAGACCTTCCATGTCTGGGTCACCTTGTGGTAAAGCATGTGATCTCTGGGGAAGCAGACAATGAAGTATTTTGGGGTAGAACTCTAGAGTGAGACCTTGAGCATGAATCCCAGCTGTGCCATGTGCAAGGACTGGGGACCAAGGCTACTCAACTTCCCCAGGACTCAGCTCCCCATCTACAGTGAGGACAATTACAAATCACCTGTCTCAAGGTTGTTGGAAAGATTATAATAATTAAAACATGGCAAGAACCTAGAATATTTTCAGGACATCAATAGGGAGTAACCATTGATAACTATTTTCGTTAACTTTGACAAGTTTACAATCTAAGAGAGAAAGTGAGACAGATGAACAAAAACTATAGCCAATGTGCAAGACCATGTGTGGATGAAAGTGTCAGATAAGGCATTCAGATACTGAGGGTTAGCTCTGAGAAAGGGGAATCATTTTTAGTTTTAAATAATATTGCCAGGAATGCAGACAACACATTTCTTATCAAGCCAGATTTGCAGCACAGTTGTTACTTTGGTCATGGAAATCCTTTTGACATAGCTTAGAGCTCTCCTAACTTTTGGAATTGTTCAGGCACCTAGATTTCCCTGCTGACCTGGAGATCACAGCCATGTCATGACCACATCCAGACTTCACACGAAACTTGCTCATGGACGTATCCAATTACCAGAAATACGTACAAGTTTCCGATGGCCTCTCAGCCTTTCTGGCCTGGCAGAGAGGCCACATGCTCAAATAATTCCGCACACTTTGCAAAGAAATGTGGCCTGTGAGAAGGTCCAAAAATTCTATGAACAAAATTGCCTTGTCCCATAAGGATATGTTTCATTTTTATTTATTTTCTAAATCTATTTACTTTTAGTTTTATCCAAATGTAAGATTATCATTTTATTTTATTTTTATTCAAATGTAGGATTATAGTTTTATTTCATTTGATTTCATTCATGCATTTTGCTATTACAAATCCAGTAAAATCAGAAGCATGTATATAACTTAGGAATGATCAAAAATCAAACTGAAAAGTCACAATTGAAAAAAAGATGTTTTCTTTGACATTAATTATATAACATAATCCCATAAACTTCAGATGAAAAACAATGTATTGTTATTTAACAACAAAAAAAATGGCAAAATGCATATTTTTTGCTATAATTTAAACCTTTTAATTCATTTTCTGAATGTCAGAAGCAAAGCTGCATTTTAATACTGATTATATGTATTGTACTATAATGTTTGGCTCAAAGGTGGAGCTTAACATTAAAAAAATATACATTTCCTAGGAGGGGGGAAATGTATCATTTACTTTTGAATTCTGAATATCAAACATAATGCTGGAATACAGCAGATAGTGAATAAAATCCGAGATGGATATATGACATGAAGAAAAAAGAAGGAAAGGATGGTCTTATTTCAAAATAAAATAGATTCAAATACTTTATCAGACACTTTAAGTGACATTCTCACAATCCACTTTTCACTCCTCATTGTCTTACTGAAATCTACCATTTAGTACTCAAGACAGTCTTTCATATGAGTGACCATTTAAAATGCCCACCTTTACTTCCAAATAGATGGTGTCCTAGACTCAGTAGGCTGGTGGGATATGCAAGAACAGTAGTGTTAGCTAGAAGTTCCTTCAGGATGAGCAAATCCCTAGAATGCTTGATGGTGCTCCAATACCTAGCATTGTGCCTTTGCATAACATACTACAAAATAATTTCAGATTTATTTCATTCTTAATTTATTCAACGTATATTTTATAAGACCTTGCTATGTTTTCATATACTGAGCTAGTTCATGAGAGTGTGTTAGTGAAAATGACAGCTCAGACCTTCAGGTTGCTTCCCATCCAGTGGAAAAGACATAATACATTAAAAACAGGTAAGTTGCAAAATCAGGGGGAGAAAGCAGGAGCTAGGGAACCTGTAGCAAAAGCACTAGAAGTCTCAGGATACTAGAAGGAGATAATCTAGCATTCAGTGATTCCAAGGGGAAGTCTGATGCCAGTAAGGAATTAGGCAAAGAGATGGATAAAGAGATTGCACTAAGTCTAAACAAAACATTATAATTCACACATAGAAAAACCTGTGTCATGAGACCTGGCATATAGAAAACAATAAATTGTCATCGAAGAAATCAATGATCGTGCAAGAGTAATGTGATAGGAACCACCTGACTTTTAACTGCCACCAGTTTCTACCAACCTGGACCAAACTAAAGTTCGCTCCTTGGAAATTTGTTGCCATGGTTATAATTTAAATTTAAATCCTCTAACCACAGCCTGTGTTTCTCACACAATATGGATCAGAACTTACTGCCTTTCTAGATAGAATGTGCCACTACCACCATAAAGAAAATCAAATAGCAGTTGTTGAAAATGCCAAATGCTGAACTTTTACGACGAGATTCTGGGTGAGGATTCTCTGTGTCGATATTTTCTATAACATAAGGCCACCGCTTCCTGGTTTCCACTTACGCCAGACTCATTAGTCATCCAAACATCATTGACTAAATGTGGTTCGCTTTAACATACAAATGCCTTTGCTTGTTGGCGCTCCTCAGCCACATCAGAGAGAGTCTGGGCTGAAAGCTTCAGGACACTAGGAGAAGTCACACTGTGGTCGCCTGCCTTTCCTCCAAAGGTTACATTCATGACAGAGATGAAACATCTTGTCCGTTCTAGGATTGCTTTTGAAAACTATGCACTAATGATAGCCACTCAACCCAGCAGCTTAGTCACTTCCCTTTGGCCTCTCTCTAGAGTTTCCCGATTTGGTCATTTCTTCAGCAAATATTTCTTAGGTCCATGCCATGTGCTAGGAACCATGCTAAGAGCAGGGTACAGGCCTGCATAAGAGACACGGTTCTTCCCTGGTGGAACTTACCTTGGATAAGAGGTGCACACTGGATGCACACCAGGGAGCCAGGGAACCCAAGCCCCCCTTTTTCCTCATCACCCAGGGACTGGCACAGAGCCCAAGGCGGCTCTTGGACTGGCACAGAACCTAGGGCGGAATTTGAATCTTGCCCAGAATTCTCTTGCCGTTTTGTTCCCAAGGACACTTCTGGTTTTACAGAGCTATCCAGGAAGTTCTGGGTATTGAATGTTCCTACAAATTACCATTTATTGACTACCAATTATGTACAAGCATTGAACTATGCACTCCCCGTACATTATTTCTACATATATTATTTGAAATTTTTTAAAAAATGAAGACACTAATGTTTCTTGGCAGAGACATATGAACTGATTTCTTAGGGATAGCAAATACATGCAACTGTACAAAGTAATGTCACACATTCCTTCCTTTACCCAGACAGAGCAAGCAGATACTGGGCTCGGATGACACTTACCACCGATGCCCCATACATGTTTCTGGAGTTGCTGGATCCCACAAAAGATAATGAGGGCACCGTGCCAATGAGGTGCACAGACCACAAGAATGTTTACATTGAGCAAATGGTATCAGAGGAAAGGTTTCACAAAATGTACTTAGAGGATATGTATGTGTGTTTTAAAGGCAAAAATAAGTAGGATATCTGCACTAATTTCAATCCATGGTATTCAGAGGATAGCCACTGGGTGGTAGGATTCCCACTGCTTCTTTGGGAGCACGAACCCCATTCCTTTCCTTAAATTCAAGTACTTTATGCTGTCAGGCTCTTCCAACCACCTTTAAGATCCTGCAGCTCTCAAATGTTGTTTCTTGAAGCTCAGTATGCTTGTAACAACATATCATTTCCTGTTACAGTTATCCCTTCTCCAGGAGAAACACAAGGAGAGTCAGAATATAAAAACCCCACACTCCACTGTCTACCCAGGGTACAGCTCAGAACCCAGGGGGAACCTATTAAAATTGGGATCAGGATCAGAATCATCTTGTAGTTTTGATCCCAGGCTTGTAAGTTCAATTGAGGACCCTCTCACAATTCTTTCAGCCACTGACTCTGGTCTGCTCTTCTGCAGGCAATGGAGTGGATTTTGGTTAAATGTTTAGTTAATATTTCATTTACCATCTTTATAGATGCACTTGTGGATGAAAGACAAATGCCATCAACTCCAGATGTTTATAGGCTTTTCTTCAATTTATAAAAAAAAAAAAATGCTGCATATACCCACTATGTTGTAGGCGGTGTGCAAAGCACTTTCAAAGCTTTATCTCTTTTAATCATAACAACAATTTTTCATTCTTTTGTTCCTGACTGTAGCCAGTATCTAGAAAGTTTTTTGAATAATTAGTAATCAATAATAAATGGTTGTTGAATGAAGGGATAACTCTACAAGGCAGGAACTACTTTACAAAAGAAGAAACTGAGATTCAGATAAGTTAACTAAACAGACTGATGTCCCACTGCCAGTAAGTGGTTGGGCCAGGATTCCAATCCCAGGCCTGCCTGACTCCAGGTGCAGCCGCTTACATCTTGCTCCAGGTTCTTCCAATAGATAAAGAAAAGGGTTGTTGACATCTAGGACTTGAGTGAGACCTTCTGGTCCCCAGTTTCCCCTTTGTAAAATAGAGATATGGCCCTCCTTTGGTTTTTGTAGTTTTTCCATAGTCCCTATGCACATAAGGAAAATGCTGTGTAGAGATATGTTAAAATAGGGACAATGATTCATTTTGTCATTGCTAGCTGGTGGCCTGGCAAACTCCTTAATTCTGAGACTGAATTTCATACTGCAAAACATTTTCCTTGTGGTTCTTTTAGCAAGACAGGATGAATTAGTGAAAGTTCTATGGACTGATTCTATGAGTTGAACTAAAAATAAAAATTAAGGGGGCCTCCCTGGTGGCACAAAGGGTTAATACACAACCTATGAAGCTATCCGAGGCTACTGCATCATGAGTTCAATCCCCGGCCAGGGAGCTACCCACCTGGTGCAGCAGACCTCTCCTGTCTCACCTGCCGCTCTCTTCAGGAATGTACTTCAGTCAATCTGCCTGTTCTGTTCTCCACTCTGTCTCTGGTTAATCCTCTCACCCTCTGCACCTCTGGCCTGTCCCCCAGTTCTTGTATGCCTAAATAAATAAATCTTTGAAAAAAAATTAAGACCTATAAATACATAATTATATAAATATAAATTTCATAAGCTTAAAGTATAAATTTGTATTTACATTGTGTAAGATATATTGTAAATATCAATTAAGGTAACATAAATACAGATTTCTATAATATATGTAAATATAACTGTAAATATAAATTACAGTGTTATTGTAATAACTCTTATTGTCAGTCCACACCAGTCTACTGGCAAATGAATTCTCTCCTCTATGGATTTCCCAGGGAGTAAGGTTATATTAGGATACTGCTCGAGCATTGTTTCATAAGCCATTCTTCCTTGGGTTGCCTCTGTTAATTAAGAAAGAGTGATATCACTTAAAATACCAGTCCCAAAGTCAGATTGAGACAAGGCTCTTCACTCAGAGATGATGCCAACACAATCAGCAAGAGCCGCTGGTGAGCCATTTTCAGATGTGATCTTTGGCTTGTCCAATTAGCTCTCCTCTGCCTGCATGCTGAAAGTGCAAGAGAGGTACCTGGAGGATCTTCCAGCACAGCAAAGAGAAAAAGACACGTTCAAAGGAGGAGGGAGAAAATTAGGAAATTGTGAGGAGGAGCAATAACAAAAACTAAAATATTTTAAGTGAAACAAGGGAACAAAGAGTTGCACAACAGCCTGCCCCATGAGAATATTTGCATAGCAAAAAACACAATTCTCGAAGAATGGGGACTGATAAAGTGCTTTTGTATTAGACAGCTAAGAAGTTTGATGTTATCGGAGCAAGCATCATTAAACTCAAGGAGAGGGGATTAGATGCAATGATATCATCTCATAATCTTGCAGAGAAAATGAGTGAAGCCATGAGTATGAGAGCTAGAAACAAAAAGGAGTGGGACAACAGAAAAATTCTATAAAATCAGGGAATTCTGGATAGAAAGAGTGGAAATATGAATACAGGAAGAGGTAAGAGCCAGAATCCAAACAATGGTGCTTGGACAGAGGGCACTGGGGGCACCAACCCCCCCAACCCGACTCCGGCTCACACTGTGACTGATAATATTCGCCATTCTTAGCCTCCGTGGGATGAACAGGCTCCCAGGAAAAACAAATGTCAGGTAATACCGGTTGCATTCTTGGATATTTATCTTTATCCAATCAGCAGTAGAGCTGTTACCATAATACCCTGATCAATAATTTGCTACCCAAACCAGAACACTATGACCTTTAAATACAACATATTTCAAATGAAGGGCCAGTACACATAACAGTCCTTTCTCAGTGTGCTGCAGTGGGAGTGGTTGTGAGTACTTTCGTGTTTAGACAGCAGTCAAGCACTGTTTTGTAAACATAACGAGAAATGCAAAATGGGCACCACTTTATCTTAAACATCAATGCACAAAAACCTGTATTATTCGAAACAAAGAAATGAACAAGCTGAAATGGAATCACTGGCCTAACCAAAGATTTTGATACAGTCACCAGACCCAACCTGGCAGCTATTCAACAGATCTTGTTACTCAGGTAATTTTCCCAGTTCCCTGAAAATATTTCCAGGATGGTTTAAAGGATCACAAGTTAAATGTCATTAATCCATTCATTCATTAGGCAGTACTGATTCTCTTTTGTGTACAGAATTTGGAACTAGTTACTGAAAAACTGCTGGGAGAACACAGGAACTAAAAGAAATAAAAACCATCACCCCTACTCGTAAATTAGTTGAGAGAATAATGTGCAGTCTTATGACATGTATTTATTATGCTCCTATTACACAAAAGGCATTGATAGAAGAAAGAAAAGAAGGCATGCTTTCACTTTTTTTTAAAAAGATTTATTTATTTATACAAGAACTAGAGTACAGGCGAGAGGTGTGGGAGAGTGAGAGGATTCACCAGAGACAGAGTGGGGACCAGAACAGGCAGGCTGACTGAAATACACTGCTGAGGGGAGCAGCGGGCGGGACAGGAGAGGTCTGCCATGCCATGTGTGAATCTCCCTGGCCAGCTGGGATTGAACCTGCTGCAGAGGCCGTGGACAGCTTCACAGTGTGGTGCTCAACTGCCTGAGCCACCGGGAGGCCCTGCTTTCACTTTTTAACCCAGGAACAGAGAGACAAAATATTCAGAAAAACATGCGTCATCATGACTGCAAAATGATGTTGGTGCCCACTAAGAGAATGATCATAGCTAAATGCAATTTTTAAGGAATGTTTTATTTGGGGGAATATAGGTTATTTTCAGTTGCATTTTTAAAGCGCTGTATTTCTCACTGAATTTGTCATTCAGGAGACTTAGCTCACAGGTGCATACAATTGAATCCAGTTTATAAAGATATGTGCAAGAGATCAATATAGTGCTTTAAAGTCAATTTAGGCTATATTATCAATACTTCGTAATGCCTTCCTTTTCAACAAATGTATCAAAAGTATTGGTCAATCAGTCAACACCTATCAAGGGTAAACACAGGGGAGGTGAAGAGTTTCACAAACAGATCCTGGCCTTATAATTTTAATATATGCTTTCAAGAGCAATCCTCTGCAAAATAAGTGTCTCCAGAGCCATGGGCAGTAGGATATGGACTCTGGTCTGTCGACCCGTCTGGCCAGGTTGGATTCATGCTGATCTGTGCACTAAATAGCCTGAAATCTACTCCAATAAGATCAGTTCTGGGCTCTGCCAGCTGTTTAGGTAAAGGTAGAATTAATCAGGGAACACTTCCTGAATTTGAGAAGTTCCTATGGTTTTAAAATTCAGGAGGATTGCAAACAAAAGGACAGAAATAATTCCAGGCATTTGGAAAAACTGTAAATGGTTGGGGGAGTAGGAGGGGATGAGACAGGCGGTGCCTGGCAATAAAGGTCTTAAATAAGAGTCAATATAAGAGAGTAGTTAAAAACTTAAGTTTTAGAGGGAGGCAATCAGAGTTTTGGGTACACAGCTCAATTGCAAGGAAATGAAAGCAAACAAATGGGACGGCCTCAAACTAAAAGAATTTTGTCCTACAAAAGAAACCATCACAAAACAAAAATGCAACCTACACATTCTATAAACTAGGAGAAAATATTTGCACATCACAGATCTGATAAAGGATTAATTTCCAAAATAAGTACTTCTACAATCCAACAACAATGAAAAATAACCCAATCCAAAATGGACAAAAGATCTAATTAAACACTTTTCCAAAGAAGATGTTCATATAACCTACAGGCACAGGAAAAAATATTTAACATCATTTATTATAAAGGAAATGCAAATCAATACCACAATGAGCTCTCACCTCATGTCCCAAGAATGTCCAATATCAAAAAGAATGGGAACAGCAAATATTGGTGAGGGTGTGGAGAAAAAAGGAACTCATATATTGTTGGTGAGAATGCAAGTGGGCACAAGGAAAATGAATGGCATGGAGATACCTTTAAAAAATAAAAATGGAGGCCCTCCCGGGTAGCCCAGTTAAGTCTCAGTGCTATCACCCCACAGCCCACCCCACCCCCCACAGCTGCCTGAGTTTGATCTCCAGCCAAGGAGCTCCCACACTGTGCAGCAGACCTCTCCCTGTCTCACCTGCTCTGCTCCCCACTCTGTTTCTGGTGAATTCTCTCTCACCCCCACACCTTGGGCCTATACCCCAGTTCTTCTACACAAAAATAAATAAATAAAAATCTTTTAAAAAATAAAATATGGAAATTCCACATAATGTAGCAATACATCTAGTTACTTCTTGTATCATGACCCTGGACAATTGCCTATCTAATCCTCACTTTCTCAACTGTTAAATGTCTCCAACCCATCATGGCGACTATGAAAATTCAATGAGGTCATTTATTTTTAATTTATTAACTCAATTTTCTAATACCCTCTTTTACATTAAAGGGGTATTTAAAAATGGTTAACCACATTACCTGGTACATAAAAATATTCAAAGCAGCTATTATTATTGGCAAGATCTGGCAAACTGACCTCAAAGCAAAACTGGAGAATTTCAGATATGTCAGACAATAGGTAATCCTGCTATTCTTCTCCAGTGTGTCCATCAAATAAGTATTTTCTTTAAGAAACTCCTCATAAATCTTCCATGATTTCTCCAAAGTTTATTAAATTTTGTTCACAGATTTTCCAATGGCGGCCATCCCAGGTGTTCCCAATCTACACACATTACATTCCAGATCCTTTTTTGTTGCTCCTGCCCTAAACCAGATCCTCCATGATTTTCTAATTTTCCTTAACTGATCCCAGTTGTCCAAGTTGTCCCAATTTTCAAGGTTTGAAACTGCAGCCATTTTTATTTCCTTTTCTCTTAGGCGAGCATGGAGCCTCCCACTGTATGTAACAGATATTTTTATGGATTCTTTCTTCAGTCTCCAACATTCATACTCTTCATCCCTTCCTTTCACTGTCACATTCACCCCATAATTTAGACCCTGCTAATTCAAGCCTGAAAGCCACAACTTAAACCCCATAAACCCACCTTTCATAAGAACAAACCCTAGATCCATTCTTCTCTCGGCTGTCCTGACTTAACCCCATTATTCCTCAGGCATGCACGGCATCTAGCATGCCTGGGCCTCAGTTTCTCTGCTGCTTGTCTACATCTCTCCTCAGTTAATATAATACATTTCTAAGATTTTAGCCTCTTTCATCTACTTTCTGTTCTGCCCAGGTAGATTTGTCCTAATTTCCTAAACATCCTTGGCCTTTCCTTATCATTATTATTCTGCACAGACCATTCTCTCTGGACTATTCCATTATTGATGTCAATATCTAGCATAAATCCCAGCACATGGTAGATGATGAATAAGTATGTGTTAAGTAAATCATGTGATGAAAACTGATGTATGAAATTCTCCCCTCCCCTTCCTGCCAATGGATAGCTCTCTGCATCTAGAAGATCTAGGGCAGAAGCTTCCTGTTCCAGCCTGGCTTCTCTTTCCCCCATAGATCTCATGGATCTTGTCCCACTTCTAAAACTTTTCTAATAGTTTGCTAATATCATGCCAATGAGCACATGTCCCATTGTGGGAACAATTTTTAATGGAAACTGAAGGCAGAGGCTACATCATTGACTCTCTTACATCACATGGTGCAGGGCTTATCTGAGTGCCCATCTACTATTACACACTTTCTCATAGTTCCCATCTTCTCATAAAGTTTTGTATTCCCATAGGAAGATAATCCCTAGAGTCCATATCCTACTTTTATGTGCATCATAGTTTGTGCCAAAGTTCTAGGAACACAACAATGCTAAAAAGTAGCAGTTGGTCTTCTGATCAAGAACCAAATGTACAGGATATAAACTCAGGAGTAGCAGGAAATCATACTGAGGAGGGAGGAGAGATGCAGACAAGAAGGTGGTGATCATCTCAGAGCAAGCTAGGGAGTATTGAAAAGAACTGATGAAGGAATATGGTGAATACGTACTTACCTACAAACAAAAAGACAGTCTTTAGCAACAGGCTGAACATGAGAACAAAGGACAGAGATACAGAGGCAGTGACCCCAAGGTGTGTGGTTTGGGGGAAAAACAGCAACTGGTTTCTGATCCCTGGGAGCACACAAACAAGGAGTTAGGCAACCTCATGTGCACTGTGCTGCAGAGTCAGCCTGTGCTAAAGATTAACAGCCAGTCTTAAAGGCAACTAAAGATTGGGAGCAAACCTGCAAAGCAACAAACACTCACTGGCAGCAGACTCCAACTGCAGGGCAATTAATGGCCAAACCCACCAGTTCTCTGCAGAAATGGGCACTATTTGATCATTTAACAGATGACAGAGCATCTCAATAAAGCAAGGATATCCCTAGAGATGGCAGTGAGTCTGGCCAGAGTTTCTGAGACTTCCTGTTAGAAATTACACAGTATCCTACTGATACTATGGAGAAGCAGTGGGAATCAGGAAATTTGAGTTCTGGGTAAATACTAAAACCTAAATTCCTAATCTGTGGGAAGACAGAAACCATGCATAACCAAGGGTAGTGACTAGCACTTAGCAGGAGTCCAACAAAATGTTTCTGAGAAGGCTGGCCTTTGAAGTAGAATCTCTGTGTAAGAAAGAAGACCTAAGCATGTCTGGGACATAGGAGGATCTCTATAAATGTCCAAAACTTCCATGACTGTCACTCTGCAGGCAGGTAGGTTATCTTATTTTTGAAATTCCTTTCAGTGATAATTCTCCTTGAAGACTCAGGTCCTGCATTAAACACCTTTCCACTATTGACCTTACCTGACACAACACCTTGTATATAATGAGCTCAGTAAATATCTTACAATTGATTGCTTGACAGGGAGCAACTGTGGCTACAATTTATCCCCTTCCTAAATTAGCAGATTTGGGCTTCTAAATTTCAGTCAACTGGTCAACCTTACAACAACTTTGATGATCAACCGCTTAGTATGTGATGAACTGAGTCAAAGACAATACATTGTTAATTGTTGCACTCCGCCACTGTGATTGTGGGATGTAAAATGAGAGCGCTCATACCTCCAGATACACACACACACACACACACACACACACACACGCACATGCGCATGAGCAGGAGATGGTGGACAATAAAGAGCTGATAAAGTTGTTTGTATGTACTATATAGAGACAGACAGACAAGAACTGACAGAGCAATAGCCCCACAAAGAGTTGTTAATATGTAAAAAAGAAAGAGCTAAGGAACAGCCAGCCTAGTGTTTTAAAACTGCATTTTCTTTGCTTTCAGTTTTTAAATTACACACTGCAAAGTCACTGAGGAGAAAGCTTTAAGAAAACTTTCATTTGCTATGGTACAGCTCACCGGTCTTTCTGTGCCTAAAAAAAAATAAATAAATAAACCCCCTGGAAATGTTTCTTTCTTCTCATAGACATTAATAATGATAGCTTGAACTGTAAAGATTTGGTTTTACTGAAGGTAATGGAGTAATGTTTATTTCCATTAGACTAGGCCTATAAAATCCTCTTTTTATAACCATGAGCCTACAATTTCAAAACAGCAAAGCTTGACATTTTGGTCTCTGACAGGCAACACTTAATATTGGGATGTTTTAAAAATCTATATGAAAAAAGCTCTTAATACAAGATAGGCTGAACATTTTCCTCTCAAATGGTTTGTTTTAGCTATCTCTCTTCCTCCCGGATGGACGGACGAGGAAAATCAGACAGCTTATTGGCTTAGTTTGTTAGGCCAGGTTAAAGGGATGCAGTGCTGAAAGACTCTTAGAGGAGCTTACCCTTGGGCTAAAAATAGCAGGCACTAGAGAATTATCTTAAATACGACCAAACTTGTTCTGTACTGTGAATGCAGATAACTGTAATATGTTTCCATTTTTGGTCATTTCAGGGCTTTTTTTAAGTTTGGCTTGCTGTAGCTGACTATTTAATTCATTTCTGATTCTATTTGTCACATTTGCTCTCAGAGATACAGCCTGGGGTGCTTGACAGAGGAATTATTATTTAGCTCTACTGCCTTTGTTAAAATCTAATGAGCTGTTGGATGGCTGAGCACACATGGACACGTCTTGTTAGAAGGCAAATTCATTTAGAAATGTCATGAAGAGCCTACTATGTGCAATTTTTGACCATTCTGATTTCTTCCTTAAAGGGGCAAATGCAGTTTACTACATCTTATAAATCAATTAGATTATGTCTAACTTCTGCTAAGATAAAGTCTCACATGTAAGTCATCTGTAATAGTTATGAATTTTCCTTTCTTCTCACCCTTTCAGCAGATACTTTTACTCCTGTTTGTGTCTTCATGGCATTTCATTTCTATCTTTTCCATGCATTAACCCCATGATCTTATAATTAGTTAAGTCTGTCTTTCGCATAAGACAACCAAATCCTGTATCTTAAGTATTATGTACAGAATATATTTTTGTAAAATCAGTACCTAAATTCATGCTTGGCACATTGTTGGTGCTGTTTAAATAGTTGATAAATGAGTCAGTTTAAGAATGAATGAAATCAGTTCCTGCCTTAGAGCATCCTACAAAATAGTGTACTGAATTATAACACATGAGTCAGTCTACAGTCCTAGGCGGGAGAAACTGTTCCTTTAGCAAGGACAGCTCGCCAAGGCCTTTGCTAAAATAGCAGAGATGGCCATGAATCCCACTGCAAAACCAATAAGAAACTCAGGTGAAGGGATCCTCTCTTTGCTATTTTGCACCCTGGTTTTCTATGACCATATCTCATAAATAAAAGTAAAGCCAAAATCATCCACAGTTTGTAAAAGGCATACATGCCTTGGTAAACTAGCCGTTGCTGCCATTTCTTTCTAACCTCTGCTTGATTCTGCCAAGAAATCATATCACTCACTGCTACACAACTGTGGCACAGAAAACCTGTTCAATCATGCAATCACTTTTACACTAAAGGGAAATTATTTTTATTGCAATTTTAGACAAGAAAACAACAGCAACAACCACAACAAAGTATTTGAAAACATTGCAAGTCTGACTCCATGGAGAGTCAAACTAGACCAGGACTTATAGGCCCCACGGCTACACATTTTCATGAGCTCCTAGGTCTCAGCCAGTTCCTGGTATTCAGGCAGATTTACTCTGACACTCTAGAGCCCTGTCCAGGTACTTAGTCTCTAGCTCTCTGCTGAGCTTTAAGAAACGTTCCCAGTTCTGTCAGGCAGAGCGGTGAATGCTGTATGTCAGTTGCACACATGGAGTAGTGTCCTGATGTGCCAACAGGCATTGGCAGAACATAGCCTCGGGTCCCCTCTACCCCCACTGCCATTACAGACACCCACACAGCTTAATCTGGGCAGCAAGTCTCCTTTCTGAGTTAGAAGAAAAGTTCACAGCTATGCTGGCAGGCCCACAGCATGCTGGAGTCACCGCTGGCTTTGTTTACAAACCATCTCTTGGAGAATATGCTCTCAGATCTTTGATATGTCTTATTTTTAGCATGATTGGTCTGAATGGCTGGGAAGGTCATTTCATATCTTCTCTCCCTGCCACTGAATATGGCAGAACCACAGTAATTGCATCCATGAACAGACATCAGAGATAGAGTTCCAGAAGAGCATGACTTTGGACTAGGCACCAAGAAAGTAATGCATCACCAGGTAAAGCATATTCTTTCCCTCACACAGCTTATCGCGTAGCTTGAGGGACGCAGCCAGCAAGACAGCGATAGCCACAATCAAGAAGCTTTCGCCAGAGGAAGAGCTGCTCTTTCACACATGCAACAATAAAAATGCACTTTGTGTCCAAAAGGGTCACAAACACTTTCCTAAATTTAGGGACTTGATATTCCTTCACTAAAGGCTCTCACTGAACACAGACCAAAGCACCCAGACTCCATAACAGCATAGCATTCAAATACAGTTTGTGGACATGATGTTTATGGAAAATTTCCTTTGCGCACTCACTCCATAAGACTCAACGGAGGACAGGTGTCATTTCCTATAACCTCCAGCCACCCACCTTTTTCTGACCCTACTTCTGCCCTTCATTTGTATTGATCCTCTCCTTCCCACTGCTGGGCTCCATGGAGGGCACCAAGATGGCACATGGCCAGCCTTGCACACAGCCTGGAATCAGTTCTTACACTACCAGATGAAAGGTCGGGTGGGAAGCCCACCACCAGCACATTAATCTGGTCACTCAGGGACCATACGCTGGCTGAAGAATAGCACGCAGGTGAGTGATGGACAGGGTCATCGCCGCCTGGCTGCATCGGGGGCTATTATGACAGTCATAAAGAGAAAAGGAAAAATTGGACAAGGAAAGAATTACTCCTGGAAGGGACATGAAGAGACACACAAATGCCTTTGTGCAAAGGATAAGCATGAGAAAGTACCAGGGGATCGGGGCTGTTCACGGCCGTCAGGGTGGAGAGCACTCTTTGAAACTGCCGAACTTAGAATATTAATAAGGGGTCACAGCTTAACCAAAGCTCAGGTCCTTCCAGAGAACCGCAAGCTGTCCATTCTCTCCCCTCAGGTGAAAGGTGACAGAACCGGGTGAGAAAGTTTGGATAAAGAAGACACAGTGAAAGCATTTGTTGGGTTTCTAGACAGAAGTTCAATGTGAAGAACTCAGACCCATACATTACTGGAAACACTTTATCTGAAATCAAGTAGGATTTTTAGTGATTACTTCATAAACCCTAAGGTTGGCCATTTATTTATAAGGATTGCTTAACAAAATGGGGGGAAACGAGGAACTACTCGCAGGACTGATAGCACATTCCATGCACTCCAAAATGGACATATAAATGTGCACTGATGGGGTGCTGGCTTATTTGGGGGCTGAGTGGAATAAGGATGGAAAGCAAAGAAGAAAGGGAGAAGAGGTAATTTCATTCTACAGTAACTTGGGGAATGAATTCTTTAAGGAAAATTCTGCTGAGTTGTATTCATCTTGACCCATGGCCCCACAGCCGAAGAGTTTTACCACTGACAAGAAAAAATAATCAGAAGTCTCTTTATCAGAGGGATTTTTAACAACTGCATGTTTTAAAGGAGAAACTAATCTGACAGAATATACAGTAAAGTTCACATTTCACAGAACATTCTCTTATTTAAGATTGCTGCATGGGAAAGACTTCCAGGATGACATCAAGACTCCGTGAAAATGCTTTAGATCTAAAAATACGTATGTGTGTTTGTGTGTATGCCTCATTTATCTTTCATCATCCGGCATTAATCCACACAGGCACTTGTGCAGATGAATGTAGAAGTTGACTCACTTAAGCACCAAATTTTTTATTAAATCATTTCATGGAAAAAATTCAAAATCATTTACATATCTCTTCATCTTAATAATTATGAGAATTGATTTTTGTAGCATTGTGTGATATGACAAAATGAATGTAAGGAGCTGTTTGAGACAAATGCCCCTGAGAAATCCGAGGCTATTTGCCCTCGGATTCAATGGCCCAGACAATCGGATTTTGAATGTTTATCTACTTTCTGTTTCCTCTCTTTGGGTCCCACTTCCCACTATGATCGCCTTGCCTTTAGCAGCCCATTAGTTTCTGAAATCATTTCTTCTAATCTCCCATGTGCTTAGAAAAAAGTTAACTAGTTTGGTTTAAATTGTAAGTAAAACAAAAGGAAGCAAGGAGTCCGGGAGGGCTGGTGAGGATTTTTCCAGAGACAAAATACATCAAGTCTCAGGGTATGTTCTTTCTGAATCTGGTTTGTCTACTCTGAGACTTTTTTTTTTAACAAATGGTGTGTTTCTCAGCTAGGTTTCAGACAATTAATAATACTAAGTTGATAATGGCCAGAGAAATGAGGTCTTCTAATATGAATTATAAAAATAACCAAGATGATGAAGTCAAAACGCATCTCTCTGTGGAACACACATCTTCTCTTTTGACTATGAAACGTATAAATGGAAATAAAAATGAACTGGCAAGTCAAGGGAAAAAAGTAGCATCCGTGTTTTGTTTTCGCAGGCCACAGAAGCAGCAGGGAGGTCACGCAGTCCCACAGAAGGGTATCGTGCCTTTTGCTGACTCAGAGAAGAAACACATTTGCCATTCAAAGACAAATTAAACGGGGCATAGATCACGCTACGTGGATCATCAAACTTGGTTATCTACCAAGTCCAGGCAACATCCAGCTACCTCCAAACACATCTGAATGCAGAAAATTCTATGCCTCTGTGTGGACAGAAGAATGCCTTTGTCAGAATTTTCACTTGGAACAAATATTGCAAAGCAATCCAGACAAGATTTGTCCCAGGAGAAATTGACACAAATTCCTTTCGGGCAGGGGCACCACCTCCGCTCCCTCACTGGGATTACTGGGTGATAGGATTAAAGGAGCTAGAGTGGCATCGTGACCTAACGTAACTCTAAAATCTGCTGCACACAGAGTCCAGGAATTGGGCACCCGCGGGGAAAAGGAGACACTTATCCTGAGCAACATCGTTGCTCAGGCATTCACCTAGGTCCTCTGCAGTGGGAACAGGAGGCGAAACTGTCCACCAGGCTACACTGCCTTGAAGAAGTATCCAGCCTGATAGGCACAGCTGGGAGGTAAGGAAGATGTTCCCTCTCAGTCTGAGCTGGCAGGACACCAGAGGATCCTGACATGAGAACATTCTGGACAGAATCTGAGTTGGCAAGGATCCCTGGACACCCAGGAAAATGTCTGCAGTACAGAAGCTCTGACTTCTCATCTGAGCAAATGGGATGGCGCCCAGGGAACTGATGTTCTCAGGCCAAGAGCTCATGGAAAAACCAAGGGCATTCCTATAATAGAGGCACCATTTTCCTTGTGTAAGCACCATGCAAAAGCAGAAATAAACTTCTCAGAAAGGAACAGGGAGAAGACATTTAAGCTGGAGCATGATAGGTTCTCACTGAAGGAGACTCAGTAGAGGTATAAGGTTTGGGAGATTCAGAGAGAAGAAGAACGGTGTCGGTAGCATTCTCACTGGACACTCTCCTCACTGCAGGAAGCAAGACCATCCCGTAGGGACCACGCCATGAGGCAGTGAGTAGAGGGCTTCTCTTTTCCTGAAGAGACATGTTCAGGACGTTACATGGCGGTGAAAAGCATGGCAGCCCTTCCAGCTGGACAGAAATGGCATTTGCAGAAGGAAGGTCAATAGGCCTAAAATGGCAAGAAACTGTTTTCATCCAAAGGAGCCCCGTGGAGGTCCAGCGTTCTAGTCACAAGTTTTAGACAACTTTCTGCTGACTGCCGTGCTCCCCTCCCTTGGGTTGACGTCCTCTCGTCTTCTCTTAGCAATTCCAATGAGCAAAACTGTTCTTTTCTGCAGGACACTAAGTGTGGGCACCATGGCAGCCAGGTGTCCCGGTGTCACGTACTCTGTCCTGCTGGCCAGCACGAGTGCCATCTCTACCAGGGCTCTTGGAATAGAAGATCCTGATAGCCAGGAGGAGTGCTCACCAGGAAAATTCCACTTCAAGACGAAGGCATTTCTGGAGATAAGTGCACCAATCCAAAGAAAGGCAGACTTTATCAGTCAGTGATGACCGGGATAACAGGCAGGTGGAGAAAGCCCCTGCCTTACTTCCTAGCAGAGAACTTATCTCCCTCTATTGTAAAGATTGTCTTCATCACTAACCATGAGCTTCACGGAGCCATAGACAATGTCTACTCTTCGTCCATGTGTGCCCAGAAATTGACATGGCACTGTGCATGCTAATGAATGGTTGACAATAATTGCTTTTTGATGAATGGGTGATTACATCACTGAAAGAACAGACAAACTTTTAAAATCCAGAAGCATGAAAATGGGCAAAAGTTGGAATCCGCATGTTTTGGCCTGAGTGCTGTTTGCAAGTGAGAAAATGTGACAGGAGGAAAAGACCAGTATGTGTATGAATCCCCCTGAATATATTCATCTAAAACAAGGCCCTGAGTCTTTAAAGTTAGCAACTTCACTCTTAGGTCAATGGGATGGCACATAGTCGAGAGAGGCTGCAACACTTCCTGTCTCAGTCCAATGAAGGAAGATTGGAAGGAAAAGACCTAAGAAACTTCCCTGAAGTAAAAAAGTTCTGGGTATCCACTCTTAGTCATGGTTCTGGGGTAAAAATATCAGCCACTGGGGAAAGTTCTCTTTGCCATGGCCCCCTCACTACTGGCCATACATTGTATTTGTTTCCATTTCTCCAGTCAGCAGATTGCAATTTGGGCTGGATAATTTCTTTTCCACATCTCTCTAAATTCTCTCTCTCAGAAAAGTTTGACCAAAACATCCTGATTTCATCTTGCCTCTGTGCTCTGGTAATGAATGAAGAGTTAACTGGGTACAAAGGCAGCAGGAAAGCTTGCCAGAGTACAGTTAGACAATTTCATGACAATTAGCACTGATTTGCACGACAAGAATAGAAAAAAAAAAAAAAACATGCAAAAAATTGCTCTAAAGGAGAACACAAAAAGCTACTCACACACAACCCTAAAAAAGCCTTCTAGCACTGGCCGAAAATGATACCAAAGGAAGACAGAAGAAACACACCAGATTAGCCAATTAGCATTCACCCAAGAAAAGCAAGTGCTTTGAAGAGCAGGAAGAGAAGGAACTCATCAACAGTAATATCAACTTGACAATAGCCTTGACTGTTTATCTACCCAAAAGAAGTGCTACCTCCCCACTTTTTTGTGACCCTCTCGACAATTCTGGGGGAAAAAATGTTAGTTCAACATTATCGCCAGCCAGAATATGACTCTATTTATGTGACAAGTTGACAACATACAATTTCATGCTTGTTGAACTGATCGGTGTTATATATTCACTGTGAATATTATGAAGCCTCGCCATTATAAATATGAAACAGTATACACTTATTCAAAATAACTCCAGCAGTGGCAATTTATAGCTTGGTTGTTTGTGTTCTTATGAGGTCCAAATGCCACCTTAAGAAGCTGCAGCTCGCAGAAACAGATGTGCAGTGTGACTGTGACCAAAATGGATTGACGGTGACCTATGTGAAAGCAGGCTATTACATTTTGGTCTGCATGGCAGCTGACACTGGTTTGTATTTAGATATGTGACTGTTGAGAACACTGTGTCCTTAAAGCTCTGTTTAAACACGGGCCAAGACATTTGTCTCCTGGACTAATTATTTTACCACTCTTCTATGGCAAGAATCACTTTTATTCCCCCTTAAAAAAAAAGAATGTGCATGCATGCGCACACACACACATGCACACACACACACAGCACACATTTCCACTATGCTGCACAAAGTTACAGCAAGTACTTTAAACCTTGCTCATGGCAGGTGAATGCTGGCAAGCGTTCTGGAATGCCTGCATAACAGGATTGTACCACCTTCTCGATCAGGTGCCTGGGAACGGGACAAGGCCACCAAGCATCAAATCAGAAGCTGTCACAGCCACTGTTTTTGGTCAGGTTTTTTTCCTCTCTTCTCTCCCTCACCCCGCCCCCCACCTTTCTTTCTCTTAGCAAGCTTCAACCAATTTGCAAGTGTTCGCTTCTACAAGGACAAATTTGGAAGAGTGAAGAACAACACAATTTATCCAAATGTGGAAGGAAATGAAGGAGCCAGGCGCCTTGCTAAAGCTAGATATCAAAAATTTGCATAAGTAGTTTCCCCACAACAGAGGTGCTATTGGGAACAAAATAAATTGCTTGTATTGTAAGCAAGGGCACCAGCCTTGACCAAGTTTGTGGTTGCCTTCCTGCTCAGACATTTCTTAAGTATGCCTAGATATGCCTTCTAAGAAGCTCAAGTCAGTTGCCCTCTGTGGGTAGAGCTCAAAGACACTTGTTTATTTATTAATTATTTAATTTAATGACCTCAAATGGTTATCACTTCTATAGAAGTTTTCCACGATAAAGAGAAATAAATACAAGACTTTGGAAATATGAATTACATTGTCGCGGGATTTTCTAGTAATACTTTTGTTTTCTCTTTGTGTGTTCATTTGTTCAATACTAGGTAATACCCCAGCTCTTGGTCTGAGCTCTAGCAAAGAGTCAGTGATCAGAATCCTGAATCTCTTTTGGAACATTTTCATTCTAGTGTTTTGGAATTTGCCCATTCTCACAAAAGTTTGCTATCCAAAATCTGCATCTCTTTCTACTTTTCCTGCTGGAGTAAAGTGAAGGTGTTGTCGGTCTGTCTAGTAAATTCAACCCACAAGATAACATAATCACATACATTCATTTCTCGGGGACCGTGGCGGTTCTTATCTCTTCGCTTTTATGATCTCTTATGAACAGCCAGGAATAGCAATTTGCAGGCTGTTTGTAAAGCCATCTTAGTCTGAACCTCGCCTCCTCCTCTTTTATCACACGGTGATATTCTGCAGCTAAATCCCATTCGCCACAGCAAAATTTGCTCTGAGCTCCATTTTAGAATAATGTAAGTATTCTCCGTGTGTATGGAACATATCAAACATGTAATAGAGGGCAATTATCATCTCAATGAGCTGTTTATTAATAGAAGACGGTGTGTGTGCTTTGCCCAGATGCACTGATAGGCCACTGTACACTGCAGCCTGAGGCTATTACATTCTCAGGCGTCAGCGGCGGCCGGCAGCTCCCCCATCGTTCACAAAGTCCTGGCTCTTTTGCGTGCTCTGCTCAACTTTATTTTGCCATGATATCACCTAGAACATTAAACACAATGCTCCAGTTCTGTGTTAAATCACAATTGTTTCCTATTAAGTGTTCCAAGCTACCCATTTTTATTAACAGTTACTTTATTAAATCCTTAATAACACTGATAGAATAGTTAGTTAATTTGTGTGTTGAGCCATGGATGTTAATTTGTAAACATAATAACATACTGCAATCATTTGCATAATAGCATTTTAATCTTTTTAGTAAAAGCTGTAATTCCCTACAAAGTACACTGCAGTAGAAACTAAGTGACTATTGGTAATAATACAAAAGGCCTTAAAATTCTGATCCTATTATAGTGTTGGAACATACCCAAACTGCTCCCATAATCTCTGAAATGTTACTGTTCTCTGATTTAGGTGTCTGTGTCAAGAATAAAAATGAAGTATAACTGGTAGCAGTAGACTATTTCCTAAATGTAATTTAGTATTCACCAAGCACCAGCACTTTGCAAATAGCTCTGAGGCTTTCCTTCAAAGTTCAGAGCTCCAACTCTGCATATTGTGTGAGGAACACCAAGAAACTCACTCTCCGCTCAGTCGTGCTGAAGCAGGGCTCTGATAAATCATGCTGATGTGGCACCAGGAAGGGCATCGGCCACCTGCATTTGGTGACTGAATCTCCTCCCTTTTCTGCCCCTACCACTCTGTACCTCCCTCAGCTGTCCCGGACAAGAAGTTTGGGAGGGAACGACAAAAATGGGGAAATACTTAAAGAAGCTACTTCTGGAACAACCATCACAACAGAAAAACAATGAGTGAAGGGGCTATAACACCAATCACAAGACTGGGCCCAAAAAGGGAGAAAAAGAGGTAGTTGTTGGAAAGTCACTTGGCCAAGTCATTTTATGCAAGACTGGTAATTCATTAATCCAATCGGCTGCAAACCTTGAATGAATAACCTGCAGTAGTAATGGGGATGGGCAGGTCTACAACATATTAGTGTTTAGAATCTGAAACTATGCAAATTGAGTCTCTCATTTTGGAAAAGGCACAAAAGTCTCTCCTAGCATCATTTTGGGACAAATGGCGTAATGGATAAGAAGTCATTTATCTTCGTAAAATTTTACCCTTGCCAAGAATCAGAGTATTTCATTGTGCGTCTCTCTCCCCTCTTCCTTTGCTCTCATTCTAGCTACTTGTAATTCAGCAACCTTGGCAGGCTACAGCAAAGCACAGCATCCTGCCTTGTTTCCAAACGACACCTCAGAGCACACAATCTCAAGAGTTTTCTGAGAGGTTAGGGAAGAAATTAAAAAATATATCTTCTTTACAAAATTGTTTTACATCCCAGGCAATTCATTGTATGAAATCCACCACAAAAGTTTTCATTAAAAAAAAAAAAAGACACATAATTACAGGGATACATGAACCTTGCTAAAAATGTGAAGTCTGGATTAGGAGAGAGTGGGGGACAATTTAGCCCTTCTCCCCACTTAATAATGCCATCTTTAATGTTCATGTTTTTTATCTGCTTTTTGTGTTGATCTCATTCAGAGGTGAGTCATCTGCAGAGCTGCTTCCAGGACAGTGCAATAGAGATAGGGCATGTGGACAAACAGACACAGCATAGGCACAGAGTTCCTGCACAAGCACTAAATCGCTGTCCAAACAGACAGCTTGTCCAATGCAGCATCCTGAATCTTTATTACATGAACCTAAACTAATATCATTGAAGTAAAGCTCAGAGGCTACAAGCCACTTTTCCTGACTCTCCTCTGGGCTTTTCCCTTTGTGAATGTGGGTTTCCACTTTCCTGGCCATCCCCAAATAGCCAACATATTTATTTCAGTGACCCACCTGAAGATCCAAGAGGTGGCAAAAATCTAAGATAGTCCCATAAAATGCCTCCCCTGCTTCTTGGAGTGCCCAGGTAACCTGACATGAAATAGTTTCTCTCTACCCAAAAATATACATTCTACAATCATTTTGCCTAGTTAAACATATAGATTCTTACTTTCCAAATGGCAAAGTGCTAAGGACCAGATAGGCTTCCATGACAAACAGCAGCCAACCTCATCTCCTGTAACTGCAACTTAACAAAAGTAGATACCAAGAAAGTTAGTGGTGGTGAAAGATGGTGAAGTAGCCAGCATCCTGTGACTTGCTATTTATTAGCAGAGGTTAGTGCCAATAGCCATAGCCCTGTGGGTCAGAACTCCTGACCCATATTTTTCCAGTGGTCAGCATTATGGTGGGGAGGAAATAGGGTGATAAACTAGATGTTCCCAAGATAAGGCAGATGTTATCAAGGCAAATCAGTCTTTAACTGAGGTGTGTAGGTGAACACTCTCTCTCTCTCTCTCTCTCTCCAACACACACATACACACACTCTCTCTCTCTCTCTCTCTCTCTCTCTCTCTCTCTCATAGCACTGTGTAGTCTCTGCAAGATAAGCCTAAGTAGAAGTTGAAAATAAAACAGCACGCAGACTAGGTCAGATGGTTGCTTCTTGATTTGCAACTCTCCAACATGAACATCTAGCTGATTTATACCCAGAATTTGGAATTTTGTGGTAGACTACAAATGCAAAGATAAGTACAACATAAATTTTTAAAATACTCCATAAGTCTCCATGAGTTTCCACATTCTTCAATGTTCTTATGTTACAGCCAATTATCTCCCCACTTAAATGGCTATTATTTTCTGGCTTGAAGTCTATGTTCTCCCTAAGCGTCATTACCAAGTGTGGCAAAAATCTGGTTGTGGGCTGTAAATTGAATTTAAATGACAAACATCTATTGATCGCAAATTGGAAATTCCAGAAATCTTTAAAAAAGTGATTATTGTAAATGAATTCAGGCACACCACATAACAAAAGGAGAATTTATTCTCTCAATGATTAAATAAGGTGAGGCGATTTTCATACACATTTTTTTTTCTGTTTGTTTTGTTAAAATTCCAAGAGGTTTGCCATTCATAGAAAAGTCTGCCTGACCACAGGCGCAGTCAGAAGCAGGAATTCATTACCATGGAAGGCTGCAGAATTTCCTCCAAGGAGACAAGTGAGAAAAAGCAGACACCATGTAAATTTGTGGATCGGGTTAAATATGCCCTGGCCCTGAGGCGGCAGGGGGCTGGAGAGCCTCTCTGTACAATGACTCATAAGTTTTAGACAGTACTTCAGTACTTTCTGCTCAAGGTGAGCAGAAACTTAACCAGGAAAGACATCCATGAAGTCCTGATTCTCTCTGGAATATTTTCAAGTTAGCATACCTTGCCACCTCCCTCTCTAACCTAAATCCTATTCATCAAGGCCAATGGAATTTTCCTGCCAGGTGCTTCAAGCCTTTGCTCCCTTTTTGACATCCCCTTTGCTGACACCTATCCGTCCCTGCACCTGCATGCCATGGGGAAGGGGATGCAAGGGGACCTGCTCTTGGGTCTCCCTCCCCTACTTCTAGTCCTACTGCTGGTCCACAGCTCTTACAACTATCAGAATGATCAGTCTTAACTACTATCTCTACCACCTTGCTCACTAAAAGCTCTTCTATGTCACCCTAATTCCAACATGCAAAATCCAAACTCAAATTCAAACTTACATTTTCCACTCCTGCGTTCCCACTAAGAATATATTTTTCTTTGAGAAATCACACTCTTCAACTCCATACCACCTCTATGAAAACACTTCCCTCTGATTCTCTTAATAGTCTTGGTCACTAATTCCCCCCTTACTTAGGATTTACACACATCTACACACATACATATGCACACACAGTTTTGCAATATTTGCCAACTGCATGTATATATTGGGTTACTGGAAAAATCATGATGTATTTTTCTACATTTTTCTATCAAAAATGTGACATGACTTTTCCAACAACCCATTATAATATATAACTCATAAAATATATATATCATGGGTATAAATATACCTGTACATCTATACATGGAAGCAAAGGCTTGCATGTTTGGCAACTGCTGATATATGTGAATATATATACACACACACACATACACACACAATCTTGCATTGCTTGCTAATTGTTTCACATTCTTCATCTGGCCTCCCAAGCTAGATATACAATTCTTTAGAAAAAAGAAATTTTGTGCATTATGTGGTATCTGCACGTGACCTAACTCATTTCACACCATCTGTAAAAACATGGTCAGCTCATCAACTATGCTGCAAATACTGAAAAGTTACTTTCTACTGTATTTTTCAGAAAATGTCTAGATAAACTTCAACAAACAACACAAGTAGGTTTCCTGCTTTTAAATGCTCACAGCACACTGAATAGCCAAACTTTATTTTTTTTAACTTTTTGGTAAGTATAAAATATCTACCCATTTTAGAAAGAATTAGACTATGGCTGGAAAAAATGTAAAATCAGCTCTATTCCCTCCAGAGAAATCAAGTACTCTGCCACTTCCCCTCACCATTTCCCTCGATGGCCTATAACCAGGACACCTTATAGACAGGAACCAAGTAGCCACAGAAGTTCCTGACATCAGACCTTACTGAGGGTTCCCATAGTTATCCAATGTGGCTGCTGGCGACAGTTGTGAGCCCTTCTCTCCCCACCAGCGTAGACAGACCTCAGAACCATAATGTGTAATCACCCAGAGATAACTACTGGCTGGTCATGTTCTACAGAACCCCAAGTAGCTGCATTCCAAAGAAACAGAGGAATGAATGAAAGATGCCCTAGGGTTCTTTCACAGATGCATTATGTGGCCATTAGAATAAAGCCAGCACAAGGAGGTCAGCGGTGACACACAAGGGCCAGTGTGCTATTTAAACTCACTCCATGCCACCCATCTTTACACACTGCCATGCTGTAAAAGTAGTTCTTTATTCTCCTCCTTCAAACAATGCACAAAGGCAAGAGAGGGAAGGAAGTTATGTTGCAATATTCTGAAACATAAATCTTGCTACTGGCCAGCCCAGGACAGCATCCTGTTTTCCTGACACATGGGTCAGATTCCCTGGAGGCTGCACCTATGAGCCGCGTGTTCTGTTTTCCTAAGTGGCTTCTGAAGGATACCTAGTCACCTACATACACACCTCCAGGCCCAGGTTGTGCAAGCCGGCATCACGTTTGTGTGACTAGTTACTCAATAAGCATGTACCATTGCATGTTGGCACACCTCGCTCCCACTCCGAAATTCACTCCTTCCCAAATTGTGGCATTCCTGTTCACTCGTTCTTTTCCTTTTAAACTTAATGAAAAATTAAACTTAGATTCAAAGTTATAGAAGAAGCCAGAGGAGTAAGTGTTTACCTCCGAAGTTTAATATCCTGCCACAGAAAGCTCGAAGTATGATTTCGCTTTCTTTCCACTTTGATTAGAATCCAAGATTTCTGGGCCTCCCTGGTGGTGCAGGCGGTTGAGCGCCGCACTGTGAAGCTGTCCGCAGCCTCTGCAGTGCGGGTTCGATCCCGGCCAGCCGGCGAGAATCCTGCATGGCACAGCAGTCATCGCCTGTCTTGCCCGCTGCTCCCCTCAGCAGTGTATTTCATCAGTCTGCCTGTTCTGTTCCCTACTCTGTCTCTGGTGAATCCTCTCACCGCCCCCACACTTCTGGCCTGTACCCCGGTTCTTGTATAAATAAATAAATCTTAAAAAAAAAAAAAAAAACAGAATCCAGGATTTCTGGACCAGTTTCCTATGGTCTTGCCAAAGGGATCCTGGCACCAGGGAAAAGTGCTGAATTCCTAGGGGCCTGATTTTATTCTGGATCTGAGGTAGATAACATTTGTTATTGGCAGGTCAGAGGTGGCAGAGACCAGGACTGTTGGGCTCGCTCAGGTACAAGGCCTTCTCAAATGTGATGAGGTAGGACTTTGAGTATTGGGAGGAAGTGAGTGCAGGTGAAAGTCCCCGCTGGGCCCCGTGAGAGTTTAAAGGCGCAGGCCCTGGGAACTGACATCAGGCAGCTTGGGCTTATTTTGTTGCCTACGATCCCTCTTCACAGGGGAAGTCACAACTTCAGAAATCCAAGTCTCCTCAAAGCACACTTTTTTTTTTCTGTTGAGTTTAACGCCAGAGAGCAAAGGGTAGAGGCCTTTTGTCTGCATGCAAATACGCAGGAAGCTGTGGCTGTGTGAAACAGCATTGCCACCTATGACCTTACCCTTTGCATAGACAAAGAAGAATGGGTTTTGTGACATCAGGGAAAACTGTTATGGGGACTTATCTAAACAGTCACTTTTGCTGTCTGTCACTAAGAGAATTCCTAACATATCATTCAGGAGGCCCTGGGTATCCCAATAATTTTATATGGCTTTTGAGTCTTCATATCCTCTCTCTTAGCAATATTTTCTCTCGGAAATCTGACCAATTCAATTCTATCATTTTATAAAAGGGTGACAGTCACTTTTTTTTTTTTAAACAGGGTTTCCCAACCTCAACACTATTGTCATTTGGGGCCAAATGTGGGCACTGTCCTGTGCATTACAGGAGATTTAGCAGAACCCCTGGTCTCTACCCATAAGATGCCAGTAGCAGCAGCTCCTCTCCCCAGTTCTAACAATCAAACCTATCTTCAGACATTGCTATATGTCCCTGGGGGGACAAAATTGCCTTCAGTTGAGAATCACTGGTTTAAAATGACCTAATGAGAGATTAAATTAAATGATCCTTGTGTTTTAGAACATTGAAAACAATTCTATCAGTGGTAGAAAGTTATCCAGGGAAACAAAAGGGGTGTCTTGGTGTAAATTAAACATCTATAGATAACTAGTTGCTGAGTCAAGTCTCCTGAAGGTGTAAACGTGAAGTGCCTTTCGCAGGTACCATGGCAGACACCAGATACACAAGGTCATGGACTAAGGGGTTGTTCTTGAAACTCACCCACCAACAAGGCACAGACAACACCCCCCCATACACCTTTAGTTACTCCCTAGCCATCATCTACAAAGCGCATGGCATTCACCCAAAATGCAATAGCCGATTTTTAGATAAGGTCTATAAGACATGAACATTTTTTTTAAAGTACTGTTTATTTAATGCAGCATGACTTAAAATGGGCCTGTAACCTGACAAGTGTACTGAAAGAGGAATGTTCAATTTACCAGTTCTAACCAGCCAAGTCCTCACATGAACTTTCTAAGACCCAACTGAGAAGCCTGGGAAAGTGTAACTAACCACAAACCCTCAGTGTTTCCTCCACCTGATTCTTGCTACCCAGTCCTAACTCCACCGCCTTCAGCATTCTTACAAGACCCACTTAAAGCTCCAGACAGAGTATAAAATCTTAGCCGTCGGCAGTTCAGCCACCTCGGCTCACCAGCTATCCCTCCTTCCAAGTCAACCAACACTGAAAGGAAAGATTCTGTTCTATTTTTAAATATATTGAGCAAAGAAGCAGCTTGATATGTCTCTGTAAAGGATGGCTGTCACCCAAATTCACTGTTATTCTATTTTTATCAATGATATACACTTAGAAGATGGATACATTCTGAGTTCAAATCCCAGGTCTTTATCTGTCAGCTGTGTGATTTTGGAAAAATCACTTGACCTCTCTGAGACACAGTGTCAATGTATGTAAAATGGGAATGATGATAATAGTACCTGAACAATAGCCTGTTTTGAGGGATTGAGAGAGATGATCCACACACAGCACCAGAGATCCAGAGTGTTGTCAAAGTGTTGTTCTGGTTGCTGATTTTGTTATTCACCTTACTATCACCATCATTCACTCATGATCCAACAAATAAATAAATGTTTATTCAACACCTTCTGTGTGCAGGGTACTGGAAAATCTCAGCAAATGCTGTCATTTTTTTTAAATGGCTCCATATATATTAATTCCATGCTTTTTATGTGCTGGTGCTAGAAAAACTCAATGGATATTATAAAATCAGCTTTCTTAATGATTGGATTGTTGAACCAAATAATACTGTAGTATAAGAAAGGTCTTGGCAGGTAGAGCCTGGCACATACTAGGTGGAAAATGTTAGCTGATGATGGAGGTGCTGGTGGCTGTAATACTGAAAACTAGTTGATTTGACAATATTTCTTCAATTCACTTCCCAGAGACCTCACTTAATGTCTGCTGCTATAAGAAATAATTTATTTTCAAGTAACTCAGTACTGATCTTGTGAGAAGTACTTCTCAAAGTAAAACTTTAATAGGAGTAGATTAACATTCTTTATTATAGGGTAGGCTTATAACAGGAGTCAAAAGTCCAGGAGATAATTCTCAGTACTGAAAGGTAGGCTAATTTTGACTAATTTATAAGTAAATATTAGAGTAGTTGAGTTTAGAAGTTTCCATAATGTAAAGAAATAGAGATTATGGTCAAAAAATAATTTAAAAAAGACTTCTCACCTGTTTTATAAAATAACTACAGGGAAACATCTAAGCCCTTGGTTTAAAAGGAATGCATGTGTTTATATTTTACATTCATTTAAATTAGACATCATTTTCTGTGAGAAATAAACAGGAATAAACGGGTTTAGACTTTTGTTCTTCTTTGTCGTTTATTCTTGCACAATCCCTTAGTATTTCAACACAGTTTAATGCACTCTGCTGTGGGTTCCTAGTCCCTTAATTCTCAAAAAAAAAATTTGTTTTCCAAAAAATTGTTTTTCCACAAAATAGAATAGTCCAAATTGGGTTAAAAAGTCTTCAGATGATAGCAGAGTCAGGCCCCTCTAAACTTTCAGCCCAACAAACATGTTAGTCTGTCCCAAGCCAAGTTCAATGAGAAATTCATTTTCACCAAGAAATGTCCTTACCTCAAATATGTTTGAAGGCTCATTGCTGTACTGATTGGATATGATTTCTGATTGGTCACTGCACCACTTGAGTCCACCCAGAAAGCTGTCTGTATCCAAGTCGTTCACGTCTAGTTCAGAAAGGTCAAGTTCAGGAAGATCTGGGCAAAGAGGCTGGTCTTCACCAACCAGAGCAGCACACTGCAGGAGGCAGGGGGAAAAGCTTTCATTAACTGCAGGAATTTATTAAACTGCAATAGCATGTGATGGGAATTAAGCCCTACTTAATGCAACGACACCAGCAAGGCCAGTTTCTAGGGCTTTAGTCACCAGGAAAAAAAAATACTAAATTCTTTTTCCCATTTGCTCCTCCAAGGATACTCTGTGTGATCCATTCCACCTAAAATTCTACTTCCAAATCTATGGAAAATGCCACGCTTGCCGGAGCTTTCTCTGATTCTTCCAGTTAGTAATCAACAGGATTTGTCTTTACCTCTAGGACAGTTAGAACCAAGGTTGAAATAATTTTCTGGTTAATCAAATGTAAACTTTCACTCTACCCTTAAGAGTATAATCCTTTTGAGGGAAGGACACTGTCTAATTTTATGTTGGAATTGTCATCATATATAATAAAGACAAAATGAAACAATTGTTAAATGAAAAAATAGAACATGGGGCCTCTATTATGAAAACTTTCTCCATTTACACTCCTTTGAACCATTATAATCCATATAATTCATTTAGCAACCAATGATGCAATCCTTTGACTTGCCATTGGTTCCTGAATTGTTATTTAAATCATTTACTCTTACTTCACTTTTCATGAGTTTCTGGACTTCATCCACAACAGGTCAAAACTTCCTTGAGATGAAGGACAAAAATCTTGGTTTTCTATATGATCTGTGTATCTTTCACTGTGAGGTGTGTGTGTGCGCGTGTGTGTGTATGTGTGTGTGTATGTGAGAGAGAGAGAGAGAGAGAGAAAGAGAGAGAGAGAGGGACAGAGAGAGAGAGACAGAGAAAGAGAGACAGAGACAGAGACAGAGAGAGAGACTGATACTGATCTCTTGATATCTGGAAAGAAAAACCACTGCAACACAGCACAGCAATTTATTTCCATCATTTATATATATCCCTAAACTATGCTTTAAGTGAATTCAAAACCACTATTTTGCTTTGGACTTTTTAAATGATTTCATCATATTAAAAGGTTTAAAATAGTCTTTTGTGCCTGGGTGTGGTCTTTTACCTCCTTGCATGGAGTAGGTGATCTCTCAACTGTCCCACACTGTGGCTTTGGAGGAAAGTGAACCCCTTACCAGACAGGTAATCTAACTTCAAATGGAGTTCCCCCACTGCACACTGTGAAGAGTCCTGCAGAAACTTCCTTTGAGGGGGTTGCGGTGGGGGAGGTCCAGTGATGCCAGAGATGTTGGGATTTTATCCACCTACCAGCCAAGGTGTCTAAACCAGCAGCACATGCTCTGAGAAGGCACCCACAAGGCCTACCTTCCAAGGTCAGGGCAGAGGCTGTGGAGTGGTTCACATCCTGGCAGCATGAAGCTGGCGATTCTGCTTGGCATTTCAACTTTGAGTGAAATAAGTTTTATGCAGATGTTTTTCTCCAGCAGCCCAGTCATGCCTGGCAGGTGCATTACAGGGTTCATCCGCAGTCGCGTGTTCAGAAACCCCATGCAGAGAAGTAGGTACTGGGTAAGAGTCAGCAGTTGGCACGGGGAGGCTGGGGAGGAGGGTGGGCCTGATAATCAGCGTGGTTCTTCCCTGGACACCCCAGACCCCAATGGGGTCCCAACCTGCAGACATAAATGCTATGCAAAGAAAAGGTAACCCTCCACATCTAAACTCCTTCCTTATCACCTTATTGGTCTTTCCTTGTTTATGGTCTGAGTTAGCCCGAAGTTACAGATCGGTAGACTTGACTAGGTTTATAAGTAAGCGGAGGCTGGGCTGAAGAGAAGAGTTTGTTCTGGGACAATGCTCGTGTTTTGTTATGGGTGTAACTCTCCTCAGACTCCAGACCTGCCCACACTGCTTCTCCCCCAAGTACAAACACACAGTGTTAACTCTTCCACCACACCACCAATTCAGGGACACGGGGCGGGCTTTCGAAACGGTGCAAAAGCTACTCAGATTTCATGGGGGTGGAGGAGAATTACTTATTTGAAAAAATCAGCAACAAAAAATTTAAAATCCTTAGAAAATGCAGGACCTCTGCATCCGGCTTAAGTTCCTGTTGTGGAGACCACAACTTGGAAGCTGGGCTTTGGAAAGGGAAGTGACCTACCAACTTTGAACAACTTCGAGCCACCTCCCTCCTGCCCTGTCCAGGTATGGCTTGTTCAAAACCCTTTAATGGCTCCGAAATAGGAATTTTTAAACAACTTTTGGAAACTGCTGGAAAGGCCAGGTCCATTTCATGTATTTTACTCTGCTGTGATTCACCTATTTCTTTCTCTCCCTTGCCTTTCTCTTTCTTGTTTTCGCTTTTATGTTATGGTTGAAAAATGCACGTGAGCTCTTGCCAATGTTGACTGCTAATAAAATCAGGCTTCTGAACCAGGCATTATCCTGATCATCTAAAGCACATTAGTAGTAGCAAAGGTTCCTGTTATTAACTTATATTTGGCCTTTGGATGATGCCAGACTTAACAGTCCGAGCCCTGTAGCTGTCCTCATCTGACATGCTGATATTTACCGCTTCCCTATATATCTGTAACAGGTGTGCTTTACTGCAATTACAGAGGCACATTCTACTGCCTCTCTGCAACCATGACGGCTATTTCACAAGCGTAGCCTTCATTTTATAATAAGATTTAAGAGGATAAAGCAGTCACTAAACACAAAAGGCTAATTATTGTACGTTATTTCACCCCAACAGACTTTTCTCTTAGTTAAGGAGCAGACAATAAATTAGCTTAACTGCACTGATGATAATGAATCATTATAATTAAGTATAATTCTCCATTAACCTTTTGGAGGTTTTTGTGCCATTGATGGTAAATTTTAAAGAGAGAGAGAGAAGAAAGAGTGGACTCGACCACATTAATTATATTAATGTAAAAGGAACCTTACTTCTTAAAAAAAAAATCAGTGAAGACAGGAGAACAGGGATGAGGAGGGGGGACAATAAAGAGTGACAACTTAGTGCAGTGTATATCATGTGAATTGTCTCTATCAATCTCGGTAACCTTATTGTACATCACCCTCATTAAACTGTGAAACACTGAGGACCCTGAGTAGCTATAGCGATAGAGGCCTTTATTAGCCAATCTGCTGTCCTGCCATTATGTGCAAAAGGGCATAATACCTTTTAGGATGACAGCAAACATTAATGATTCAAAAAATAAGAAGCTCCCTACACTACCTGCTGCTCGTAATATTTTAGACTGACGGAGGTGATTCCTGAGCCGTGTTCGGGAAGGCAGGGTTCTAATGTCCAACAGTCAGTGCAACAGAGAAGTGACTGACCTGTCTCAGCCCATTGACAACTCAGTCCACAACTGGGCAGTGAGCAACAGACCTCACCTCCTAAAGAAAAAAAAAGGCCACTGTTCTACATGGTTCTGATGCTTCCTTGAAAATGACTGCAGGAATTCCAGTGATTGTTTCAGAATCTGCCCTATTTTCCATATAGTCAATCAACTCCTAGAAGCATCAGGAATTATACATGATGGGAAAATGAAACTTGCAGGCACTGAGACCCAGGGTGCCAGGCAGACAACCATCCGCAGGATACCCCAGCTACTTAAAGAAAATTAGGACTTTGAAGTCACTTATAACCCTGACTCATCATTGCTTCAAGATATATGAATTACCCCTATCTATTCCACCTTAACGAGCCATCACAACAAGATAAAAACAGTTATAATCTGCAAATACAACCTGCCACGGCAAGAGGGCAAAGCACCAGGGAGACAACATCTGCACACCCAGCAAAGAGTTAAGAATCCAGGCCATGCCTGGTTAGAGAGGAAAAATGCATTCACAGGGGGCCTTGGCCAAATTATTTTCCCTTTAGATGTGATCGCTGCACCACATGGACATCTTATTTAATCAAATCACGTGTGGCCCTTGAGCCTCCCCCTTACCCTACGTGCCCCCAGCCACCCAGAGGAAGCACTCCAGGTCCTCTGCCAGATTCATTGTTAGCAGCTCAGCTTCTCCGTGCAATTCAATTCGAGTCCATCTCACCAGAGTCCACAGAAAGTTTTGCTCGTTCCCAAGTTGCCCCAAACTTTCCGAGAACATTCCATTGGGCTGAATGCAAACACGCCGAGATCCTCTGTCCCCCAGTCAGTCACTCTAGACTCCAGAGATTACGAGGAAACGGCTTGCTTTTTTCCCCCTGTATGAATTGTAGCCAGCAGAGACTGTGGAATTGATGTATTGCCGTCTATTTTTACACAAGCAGCGAGCAGCTCCACACACGGTCCTGCATAAACTCTATTCTCTGCCGGCTCCAGGCAGCTCTCCGTGGTACGGAGAGATTTAACCATTGGCTTCCCTGCCACAACGCTAATGGAAAACCTTGCACTGTCAGGCAGATTTTTGGGTATTTGCTGACCGAATCTTTCAACCACACACAGGAGTTTTAAAGGAATCGGCCTCGTTGTTTTGTGTTCTGGGGGGAAAGCAATCTAAAATAGCCCAGGAGGATTATTTAGGATTTGGGGAGTTCTCCTGTCTGATGAACACAGAGGGAGGGGGAAAAAAAAAGCTCCAGACTAGAGACAAACCTGACTATATTTGAGCACATTCATTTTCATATTTTTATCTTCATCTTATTATAAATAGAAATGGCATTTTTCCAACCAGGCCACTAAACACCACTGGAAAGACTTCAGCTTCTGATTCATATCAATATCTTAGAGCATAAATATTGCATATGAGTAGAAACAGAGCCAAAGGCACATGGAAAGCGTTCCCAACTGCAACAGATACTGATGACAGCAGCTACGCTTTGATTTGCTCAAGGCATCTCCGAGCCGCCTTAAAATAGCAAACTTATTGGAGTTAAGATAAGATTGAGATTCCCTTCCACCAGCTCCTGCCTGGGCTACTTTTCTGCCTCCTCTCCTCGCCCAAGCCCTTCCCCCTACAGGAACGATTGCATGGCCAGGGCAGCTTCAGTGCTGGCTGCAGTGCCGAGAGCCCAGCCCCAGCTCACCTCGATGTCACTCCAGACACAGTCCTGGTTGCACATGTCCCACGCCATCCAGCTCCTGAATGACGCCAGTCAAGCTTGTTTCAACTCCAATCCACAGTGACACAGAGCACACACTCATGCAGGCAACCAGCCCCTTACTGAGAGTGAACTGTAGGCACCTGTCTTACTACAGTCCCCAGTCACATGACAAAGCTATTAAAAAGTAGGCTGGGCTGTCACTCACCCAGCCTCCCTTCTCCTGTGCAGCTTGCTGCTCAACTCCTGACGTCACTCCGAGGCAGCCCTCTGCCTCAGTGAAGTAACGCTTAAAAAAAAAAAAAAAAAAAACACGGAAAGAAGAAAGAAACACTTGGACTTTGGGAGGCTTTAAGCATCACGCTGTGACTAAAGTCAGCTTTGAATGCCACCGGCTCTAAACGGAGCCCTGGCCATCGCATAACTCAAATCCCCTGCAAGCTTTTTTTAATTTATTTTTCCTTCCCAAACAAGCAAGTGGCAAAGCTCCCTGTTTCATGACCAAGTAACTAATTTCTTAGCTAAAATTTGTACTCCCCCCGGGACTGGAATTCACAGATCTCCAAGTGGACTCAGGCTGGGTTTAGGACTAAGCAGGAGCTTATCACATGATGCATTTTTAGGACACATTTTCCAAGGGGGGGAGTTTTTGAAGGCAGCAAATGGGGCTTTTTTTTTTTTTTTTTTTTGGGCTTGTTTCATCAACAAAACAGCCTGTGTTTGTTAAGGTATAAACAAACTCCTCCACCCAGGAATCAGCCGTCCCCTGGCTGTAGAGAATACCAGCTCCTGAAGTGTTACTGCAGTTTGCTTTGCTCCATATAAGGAGAAGGAGCAACAAAATACCATCCTTTCAGGTTCCTTCGAAGTAGTTCCATTTCCCTCATAGGCTCCCAGAAAACAAGTGTTAGTAAATAGTGGCTACTGCTGTGCCCAGACCAGCTTCGTTTCCCGGCTCCCTTCTATTCATACATTTCCTCTCTGACTGCCTTAGGGTGCCTTTTTGAATAAACACTGGATTCCAACCCTAGGGACCTGGGCTGTGCAGTTTGCATTTGAGATCAAGAATGTCCAAGGAGTAAGGGAAAAATACAGGCATGCTACTCGCAGAAATAGTCATTTCTTGAGTTTTTTTTTTTTTTTCCCCAGCTTCAACCCTGAGACAATGAGGGCTAATGCAGGTAGAACTGTTTTGTGATGACACTAGACACTGAATCCATAACAACCCCAAGGTCCTAGACAGAGCCGAGAAACACTTCCCAAAACACAGCTGAGATCTGGTTTAACCCTTCCAAGTTCCAGAGAGACACATACATGGGTATATAGTTCTGAATATATTTCTATAGAATGCAAAGCCCAATATACTTTTAAAATCAGCCCAGTTCTTTATACTTGATAGTGAAGCATATGAAAAAATTTTTCCAGGTATCTAAAAATGATTTTTAAAGTACTGTCAATTTAAACTCCTATTCTATCAAGGTTCATTTAATGTGCTCTCTGTTGTCCAACTCTTACTAATGAAAAATATGGTTATTTGCTCTAACATAGTTTGAAACTAGCACTGCTCCAATATTAAAGTGAAAGAATGAAGAAACAGAAAAAACAAAACACATGATTGTTTGGTTCTTTCAAATCACATATGAGAAATCTGTCTACTCTGATAGTCTGCAACAAGTTGTTAGCAAATTCTGAATAATGTGATGAAATTGACAGTTTGTCATTACTAGACATAAAAAGATGGTCAAAAGCTTTGCCATTTTAAGATAGCTGAATACATTTCACCGGCACACGTCCCCTCTTACAAATAATGGAAAACTACTGTAGTTTTAATTTTTGAAATTGAGAAGGAACAGGAAAATACAACCTCGGGAAGACTTTTTATACCTGCTATTTGTGGCACGACTCTGAACTCCCACAAAGAAACACTAATTTTCATCCCAATTATTTTCTGATTTAATGTAACACTACAGTAAATTATTAAAATTCAGGGCAAAGGTCCTTGACTCTACCCTCAACACAGTCAACTGTGAAATAATATTGGTCACTTGACCAAGAAGAGTTGGTATTTATTAATTATTATCAGGTGATCCTTGTCCCTGTGTCAAGATATTCTTTGAGACTTCTAATTGTGTTCATTGAATGTGAGACACCCATTATAAATATTTAAATCCTATTCACACATTTTAAAGAAGTTCTTTACACTAAGACACTTTTTATTAATGTTTTTGATATTTTAACCTGCTTACATTGTATTGCTGAGGTTTTCTTATTTGTCTTTTTATCTTCTAATTCCGCTTTTCCTTAATCAAATCAGCATATTCACTGAATCCAGAGATAGCTTTAGCTGTGCTTTTTTTCCTCCACCATCACAGAGGGGGTTAGTTAGGAGTCAAAACATTGAAATGATTCATAAACTATAGCATACTGCATTTTCCCCTCAAATTGCTATTATTGTACAAATAGAAATCGAAATAGATTCATGGGACAAATTGGAATGCCTGCTGCTATTTTTTTAAGTCTCAAAATTACAACTCTAAAGAGAGGGATATTTTAGAAGTCTGATAATTTGGTTAATTAGCTCTTCAGATTAAAAATTCTCCTCTGTCCAGTTTTTTTCTTTTCTCAGGAGAACGTAAATTGTTAGTTGCTCACCAACCTTGGTCTTTTCTGGCTTCCCTGACAGTTTCTATATTTAATTCTCTCTTGCCTTGATGGCTTCTTTCCTCTCTCCCTGCAGTTTTCTTTCTATCCTTTTCCTCCATCCTGCCTCCCAGATCTCCAAATGTTTTGGTTTCAATCAACAAGGATCTACTGAAACCTTTCTGTGTCCTCAGCAAGGTGTTACAAGGTCTGCCTAGAAGGCATATGACAGGGACGCAGGGAGCCTATAATGTCAGGGCGAGCCAGTCGTTACAAACAGAGAAAAATTTGATATTTAACAACCCTGTTACTGTGCTCAATATCCAGATTCCTCCTTTTCTTCAAACACACCCTTTTAGGTACAAAGTCCTCCACTAGCCATTATAATTCACAGCCCAATCAGCCCCATTTTGTCTCAACAATAGAAAGAGGTATTTATTAACATCTGTTGAGTGCCCATAATGTGCATATCTACACAGACAGCAGATTCCACCCTGATGGAATTTCTCCCCTCCAGAGTTCTGTTAACATTTCCTAAGGCTCTCCCATTGGGGGAGGCTGGAGGTTCTATCCTCAGAGCTGCTAACAAGAGAAGAATTCAATTCTATAACAAACATATTTGATAAAGTATAAAACATTTGGGTTTCCAGCCCAAAACAGGCTTTTGTCACCGTTCATATTTCAGACCAATATCCACTTCTAAAAATTAAACACAAACTCAAATACCCTATCTTCAAATAGCCAAGCCCACAGCAGCAAAAAAAAAAAAAAAAAAAAAACAAAAAAAAACAAAACTGATTTTGATGTCATTGTTTTATGTGGGTGAGAACTTAGAAGTAAAGACCCAGTGGTAAAAGTTTCTTTACCTATTTGTTTTTATAAGCTTATAACAAACAAGAATGAAAGTTTTCAAGGAATAAAAGTGGAAAAGAAACATTTACAGTAGAACTTACATGGGCTAGACATTAAAATCAGCATCTTCTATGCCATGCTTCAATCAATTCAGTCCTCAAAACTACCCAATAAAATTATCTGTACACAATTTTTAACTGAGAAAAACAAACAGAGCAAGAGTTCAGATAGCAGCTGAATAGAAGATGCAGATCTCTGAAATCCCTTTCTAGGGAGAAGGGAAGTTTCATATGGAAGAACAATCTTCATTTCCAAATCCAAAGCACAGTAGAAGTCCTTGCTACTGCAACTTTCTATACAAAAGTCTCCTTACTGGAAATCATCATTCCAGGGAATGCCTCCTGCCTAGAGCATTCTCCCAGAAAGGAAAGAGGTCCGCCCAGAATCCTAATATTTTTAAAGTTAATCATTGCTAACAGGCATCCAATTGTTTGCTTTTAATCCCTACAGGGGCTAATTGACCCTCACACGCCACACCACTTGCTGAGCCTGCACTTGGAGCTTCTGGACACATTTAAAGAAGGACTTTTCAGGACACAAAAGCCAGGAGCAGGGTAGGTATAACCATGCCCTGTAGCCTATAAACATTCTGAAATTCAGTCCTATTTTACACAAAACTGCCCTGCTGACATCAGTATGTGCAAAGGATCTTTGGGGAAACAAAAAGGGGAAAGTCAGTGTTCAGTTTTTACCCCTTATAACACTCACTGATTTAATTTATTTTTAGCAGACCAGAGGTGCTAGACCACCTCAAAATCATGTATCTGAATAAACCCCTTATGCAGGCCATCTTCAGGGCACTGAGTCAGCCTCTCTTTTAACTTGGACCTCAAAATCCACTCTGTTCACATGAAAACAAACAAAAGAAAAATGTGAAAATTAATCTGAGTTGCAGTCACTTAGACTAATCTAAACAGAAAGAAAAAGTATGCTTAGGAGGCCCCCAGATAAGAGATAATAAAAGGATGGTTGTGATCTGATTTGTCTGATATTTTAACTCTGCTGTACTTAATGCATCTATAGACATTTTCATTTACTTTAATTATTTCAGGTTAATTCATCTAAATACAGTGTTATTGATTATTTAGACAAGACATGCTCAATAGGATTATTTAGCAATGTGGTTTTCTTTTTTACTCAGACTGAAAAGAAAGCACATCATATTTTATTAAATTTGGTACAATTAAAAAATTTAAAGTGCTACTGAACCTCAATAACATAATAGTTCACTTAGTAAGAAAGGGATTTATCCCCTAAATGAAAGATCTTAGGGAGGGCCAGAGAAAACTGAGATCCATGGATTGCTCAATTGAAAATAATATTTGGAAGTTAAATAGTTCTCCGGGTACTTGTGTTTGGAGTTTGGATCCTACTGAGCTCAATTTTTCTTCATTTTGGGGGAGAAAAATATAGTTTTCAACTAGTTTTAAAATGGAAAAATAAATATTTTTTTTTAATTTTTCATTCCATGAGCTAAGCATTGGAAAGGCTTTTGTGTATTCTGCTTTTGCTCCTGTTACAGACATTTCAAGGACTTGATATATGAACTTTAAGAGCTATCTATGTACTAAAATCGTGGGGATGTAGAAAGGAAATACATTCTCATTTTAAGAAGCAATTAGTTTAATTTCTAAGTTAAATCTTTTGATAATATCTTACTTTACATTTGCTAGCCCAACTAGACACAGGGTTTTGGGGGAAGCATCCAAATACTACTGGTAAGATCATAAACAGGTGCAAGTTTTTCCAATGGAGAAACAGACAATAGGCACCCCAAAATGTATAAATTGGACATCCCCCTAAATCCTAAAATTCTACTTCTAGAAATTAATTCTAAGGAAATAGGGGGATGTATGCAAAGATTTTTGGTGTGAGGATGTGTGAGTCAATGACACCTTATTTACATTATTGAAAATACTGTAAATATCCAGCATTAATGGCCTAGTTAAATAAATTATAGAGCAGTGTGTTTGTATTGATATAGATGTAGATTTATATTCAATGTTATCATTAAAAACTGCTATAAAATACATTTAATAGCATAATGGGAAAATGTTCAAATTATATAAACATGTAAAATTACCCCCGAAAAAAAAACCATAATCACAACACATTGACATGTAAATATATACACTCAGAAAGAAAGAAAAGAGGATGAGGAGAATGCATAGCAAAGGGATTACAGTAGCTAATGACATAAATTCTTTTTAATTTCCTTTGTTTAGTGCCTTTTTGTAATTATAAAGTGTGCTGTGACAAAAATGGAAATTTTTATATTCAGGAGAGTAACAATTATTCATCATTAAAAGAAATTTAGAGATTCAGACCTATAGTTATATCTTATTGTTAGCAAATAGAAATAGCCCCTGACATCAATACAAGTCTGAAATATTCATTAAAGATTAAAAACAAATCATTTCTGTTATTAAACCCCAAGTCTAGCAGCTACTCCTCTCAAGACACAAGGCACATGAGCAATCATAGAAGATAGGACCCAGTACATTTAGAAACCCTCTGCGTTCTGAATTACAGTACAGGGAAGCTAACAACTACCATTAGTGGACCCAAACCACTGGTGTCATCACCATTGTCATTTTGCTCCTCAATTTAAAATTTCATCAATTAAGTTAAATGTGCCATTTAAAAATATAATTAACTTTGTTAAGGAGATTTCAGTTACTTATTTAAAAACATCTATTCGGTACTCGGTTTTCTTCCCTTCTGGCACCTAATAGAATTCAGAAGTACATACCGGGGGAGGGGAAAATAACAAATGTTTTGAGAGTGATATGACTAAACAATTAAGAAGAGATTTTGCCAAATGGGTAATAGGAAGAAACAGTCCGAGAAGGTTTAAGAGAAGAGGTGTTAGAGACTCCTGTTGAGAGAGCTGAAATTGATTGGATGAGGAAGAGAGGAAAATGCTGTCCGAGGTTGAAAGCAATGAGTTGCATGTGAACTTCTGGAACACGATCCACTTCTACATGGAGGCCAATGCGGTCATGCTGAAGCCCTGCTCTCACCGCAGGCAGCTCATCCTGGGCCTCCAAAGATCACAAGGAAAGGCGGGGAACCCTCTTTCCCCTGGAGGCTGACTATATCCCCAGGAATGAAAGCTCTATCATTAGCCTCTTCGAGTTAGCATTCTCACAGCTTTGTGGGGTCCCTCTACTTGGGTGGTCACTCTTGCTCTTGAACTTTCAAAAGTGTTTTATCTTTTATATCACATCTAATTTCAAAAACAACTTGACATGCTGGAGAGATACACATACCAGGATTGATGTATCTCAATAAGCTGCATTTGGGGGAGACTAACAGGAGACTGTCAGTGCTCAAAGCAATTCTGAATTTTTGTTTTAGTATTTGGAAAATAGCTTCCCCCCCCAAATTATTTCTATTGAAGTAAACTAGGTTTATATTTTTGTATTTTTCTCTGGGGGTTATATGCTTGAACCTCTATAATCTATATTTTCATATCCTGCCTACAACACATGTTCCTTCCCTCCCCACTCACCCCTACTATCCCCCCACCCCGAGGGTTGCCTCAGTCTTGAGTAAGATGTTAAGAGTTTATTACTGGTTTAGTTTTGAGTGATCCTTTGATATGTTTCTCTATATTCTCTATATTCCACATTAAGTGACACCATCTAGTGTTTGTCTTTCTCCTTCTGACTCATGATCCTCTCCAGTTCCATCCATGTTTTCACAAATGGTAGGAGTTCAACTTTTTTCATAGTGGAGTAGTATTCCATGCGTACATAAAAAATGTCACATTTTTCTGACCTACTCTTCTGTCCTTGACCACTTAGGCTGTTCTCACAACTTAGCTATTGTAAATACAGTTGCAGTGAACATAGGAGCACACATAGCTCTTCAAATGAATGATTTTGTAATCTTTGAATAGATACCCAGGAGTGGAAAATTTGGGTCAGATGGACAATCCAATTTTTAATATTTTGAGAAAGCTCCATACTATTTTCCATAGGGACTGGACTACTTTTAAACATTGAGAATTTTCATGAGAAGAGAAGTCCAAGCTTGGAACCAAGGCTGCACTCATGAGATTTAAAGTGCTCACATGAGGCTCAAGTCTCTCTAATAAGTAGAGTGACTTTATGGTCCATGACTTAGCCCAAAATGGAAGGAACAGGATGGCAGGAAAAACACAGGCCCTTATTGAGCTGTTTGAATAGCCCACAATTCCACTTTAGGTAGTTTACTTAGTGACTCTGAGCCTCATTTTCCTTATCTACCAACAGAGACATTCAGATTCTATTATATCCAAGCTCCCTGCCAACTCTCAAAAGCAGTGATGCACCCGCCTTGATAGAGACAGGAAAATTGGGAAAACTTCTTTGCTTAGGGTATATGCAAATGCTTCATTGTCCAAAGGCACTAAAAATCAGGAAGAGTGGACAAGAAAGGTCTCTGAGGCTCAACTTTACTGAAAGAACACAGCTTCTTCACCTTTCTGGCAATTTGGATATTTAGCTTTCTAGCCAGTCCAGAAAAATGAAAAAAAAAATTAAAGTACTTGTGAAATATAATACTTTCAGCAGCACACATTGGCTCTGAGAAGAATGGGCCTCTTCTCACAGGTTTCTCACCAATCCCAGTTGTTGCCCCAGAGAAACAGCAAGCTTTCATCTTGCTTATCCCAGATTCTATGAAGTAGAACAAGTCACATGGAAGACCGAGTTCTTGCTTACCCAGTAAGAGTAGAAAACACACAACTGATGTGATTGTGACCATGTGCTTATGCTTGCACGTGGATGCCATTAACACACCATCATGTGACTCGGTTTTTGAACAGGTAAGAAATGATGTCACCCAAAGAGAGATTTAGAAAAGAGGAGCGATCCTATTTTCAGGGTTTTGTAAATAGGGATAAGATCTATAGCCACTGGGGAAATAAAGCTTAATATAACCCTTCTGCCTCCTAATATCAGACCACTTCACTCCCTGCTCCCCCACAAGTAAAAAGGTCATTATATGTGGTGTTATTTGGTAAAAGGAGACCATGCCTCTTTTTAATTTGAATGGAATCATCTGGGCTATTACTATAGAGTGGAGGGAGGAAGGAAGGGCATATGCCCAAAATACTTTATCATGGCGTCATTAGCAAATATATTAAACCAAGGCTGAGTCACAAGATAGTTGATATATTACTGGAGGATCCAGAGCTTTTCCATTCAGTTGTGTTCTTTATACAAACAATCCTGTTCAGCAGGAGACAGCAGATCTTTGCTTTAACACCATCTAATACCACCCACCTTGGAGATTCTCCTTTAGAGTTGAAAAAATAGGCACAGGTACACTAAACTCCCTTCTAGAAAATTTGGAAAAGGAGCTCTGGCGAGGGTGGAGTAAGCAAAGACCAGGTTATGATAAATCTTAGTAAGAACAAAGCCTTGTTAAACCAACTACTAGTCTCAACAATGCTGGTGGCTCAATCAGGATGCCTTGGCATAACACATTTACCTTCACATTTTCCTGTAACCAGAGAAAAGACTCAATAGGAAAACTAATAGAGAAAGTGCATGTGAAACAATCTCCAAAGGTAGCTTGTAAGTCTTCCCCTTTTAAAGAAGCCCAAATCTCTACTATCCTTTGAAGATCTCAGGTTGCGCTTTGTCCCAAGCGGATGACCAGGATAGATTCTTTTACTCGTTTCACAACAAAAATTTCTGACTATTCCTGAAGTATAACTTTCTGCCAGCCATCTTACTAGGTCCTTTTCCATGCGAGGCACCTAAAAATAGAGCACACCTAACCTTTCACGCAGCTTACAGAACTGCTAAGTGGGAACTCCAATTTAGCACGGTGCTCTGGGTATTATCACTGTGCTCTGTCTCCTCTCTCCCAATACCCTGTGTTGAATACCCTGCAAAAAATACAGCACCAGAGTGATTTGCTGGCATGAACCTTGCAAGGCAACTGTTAAGGTACCCTACATGAGCTTTATTTTGTTTTTGATGAAATCCAATGAAATGGTACCTTATAATTTTCTGCAAAAGCCAATGGAAATAATAATTAAGGTTCATTAAACCTAATAATGCCACTTCTAATATTATAGTTGTTTGGGCTTTATAATTCAAAAGTACAGCCAGGTGCAGCAAAGAAAGTGAAAGAACATCTACTATATATCAAAACATGGATAAATGTCTCAAACATATGTGAAGCAAAAGAAGTCAGACACACCAAAAAGTTACATACCCTATTATTCTATTCTTTACATTTAAAAAGTACAGAAACAGAATACCCTATTTATGCAACTGGAAGTCAGAATAGAGGTTGCTTTTGGCATACAAGGTCGGGAACTGGGACCATGGTCAGAGAGAGGGGTTCCCAAAAGCAAGTCATGGTTTATTTCTTACTGTGGGTGCTGGTTATGTGGGTAATTCCTACCGGTGAAAATTCCTAGCACTGAACCTTTATGATATATAGGTGCAATGTGTTTTAGTATGATGTGAATTTTCAGTATTTGCATCATACTAAACCTCATAGGGAAGAACGAGAAAGTGACCTTCCTACATTACAAAGTTTTAAAGTTTGCTACCTTCCTATCAAAGGAAAAAAACCTGAATGTTCAACGTATCTTCTAAAAGAAGACATTGCCACATAGACAGAAAACACGGAGTAGAAATCCAGGGGCCTGATGACTCCAGGTTTGTTTGACTTGAACAAAGTCTCACTTCTACCTTCCAGAGCCATTTTCTCTTCTCTCACAAGATGGGATAGGATTACGTGTTCTCTGAATGCATTTTTTTAAATGATTGAAATGATCCTTTCAACTCTCAAACTTTGCCTTTCATTCAAAGTTCATCATCAAAGCGTGTCATTCATTGACTTGGTTTGAAAATGGCCCCCTTCTCTGGTCCCCTTCTCTGCCCCTTATTATCTATCTGTGGGATCCCCAGTAAGTTACCTAAACTATCTGAACCTCATAGTCTACGAAACCGCACTTTTACTAAAATAGCCACATAAATTCTTATATGACGTGGCTAGTATTGGGGTTAAATGAAATGTCATGAACCCCAAGTTTGGCATATAGTATGTACTCAATAATGACATCTGCTGTGCACATACAAATACTTGAAACTCAATTTAATATCAAGCAACACTGGAGTAGACACATCAATTTCTGCTCTTTGCTTGACTTGTTCACGTAAAATAAGAGCTCAAAACAGGGCATAGCCCCGTTGCTTTAAAGTCTCACATTCAGCTGACTTTCCAAGTGCGCGCAGACAGAGCTCTCACCTAAGCTGCAGCGGTGCCTAGTGCCTGTTGGCTGCTCTGCTGACCTGCACAAAGCCAAATAGCCTCATGCTAGTCCCGACCTGGCTCTACCTCCCTAGAGACCAGAAGTAGCAAGTGCAGAAAATAGTCTTAGTTTCCATGATGCTGGCCACACAAGTTATCTGAGCTAAAGTCTTTCAAGAGTTTCTCAGTTAAGAAACCAGACATCCATATGGTGCATACAATCTGACAGGATACCATGAGTTTGCAAACGTAGAGGAACTGCCAAGTATCAAATCATCAAATCGTATTTGAAAATGGTGATATCTATGGAGGAAGAAAGGAAAACAGAGCCACAGAAGCCAAACAATTCGATAGAAAGTCAATTTTGCCACCAGTGGCCGATCAACTAAATGTCTTAACATTCACACTCAACTCGCCAATTTGCAATCAATCATACAATTGCTTTTGAAATTGATAAAATGACATTAAGGGTGTGTTGCATTTCATCTTAGATATTTAATGTGTAATGAAATGCTGACAAGCTGGCATAGAAATTGAAAGCCATGCTACCCAACATAGCAGCCACTACCTAAATACGGGGCACGTGTTAAGTGTCATCAAAATTAAGATGTGCTGCTAGGCTGCGAAGCTGCCCCCAGCCTCTGCAGTGCCGGTTCAATCTCCGGCCACTGGCGAGGGTCCCGCATAGCGTGACAGACCTCTCCTGCCGCCTGCTGCTCCCCTCAGCAGTGTATTTCATCAGTCTGCCTGTTCTGTTCCCCACTCTGGCTCTGGTGAATTATCTCACCCTTCCATGCTTCTGACTGTACCCAGTGCTTGAATAAATAAATAAATCTTTAAAAAAAAATTAAGATTTGCTGTAAATGTGCTGAAGTACATAGGATTTCAAAGTCTTAGCTTGAAAAATCAAGTGGAAAGTGTCTCCTGATCATTAACATTGAATACATGTGATATCATACTTTGGATCTATGGGGAAAATAAAAATATAATTAAAATTAAATTTGCCTTTTCTACTGGTGGTTACAAGAAAACGTGAGATGACTTGTGTACGGAGCATCATCTTCCTATTTGACATGCTGGTCTGAAGGTTTGCAAGTTCCCTCAAGTAAGCAATAGCACCCATGCACAGAAAAGTAATGGATTACAGAATATGAACGAAAAGGGGCATTAGAGCAGGGCCACCACAGTGCACAATGCCAGGGGGCACCACTCACAGCCCGGGTCTGTGAAGTACGATCCTGAACTTCCCAGGATTCAGCTTACACAGCCTTATAGGACATGCTGCACAATCCATTCTCCCTCTGTAATCAGGAATCCCTTCTAGAACATCCCTCAGGCAACCCCATACATCTTTTCAACACCTTCCACACTTTTTCAAAACATATACATAGTAATGAGATGCAAATCGATAAAGTGACGTCTGCCCAGTATTCCAGATGGGAAGGGTAGAAAATAGAGCATATTATGAAACTCTAATAGGATGCACAAGAAGGCCAGAGCAATACAAAGTATGCAAAGCTGAGATATATACAAGGATGCAATGTCCTCAGACGACTGTTTTCCTCCTGGAGACTAGAGGCATTTTTCAGAGGGTAGCATTCACTTTAATTACAAAATGCACCCGCCTCTCTCTTCCAAGGGAAAAATGCCTGTTGTTGCATCTATAATGTAGCTTTAGTTTTTGATGCCAAAAATGATTCAGTAAACACAGTTATGTTATGGTTACTATTTCTTATTCAGTACTCAAATTAATCTCAAGGCAGTGCTGGCATTAATTCAATTTGACGCCTGTGCTTAGGATTTCACATAGGTGCCTTCATCCAATTCTTCTTTGCAACTAATAAAATCTTAATTCATGGTAATATATTTATTTCTAGTTCAGTTCATGTTAAGGAGTGCAGTACTTTACAGAAAACTAATTAATATCAATCATATGTTATAACACTTTTAATGGTTCAGAGGAAAATCCTACGCTGGGGGAAAGATTAGATGAACCAAAGGGGTCTTAGCCCACCCTATTGACTTTATTTTTAGGATTTGAGAAAAAGATACCAAACATCATTTCAAATATTAATTTAATTGAGGTGAGCATCATGGGAAGATTAGGGATTAAGGACCCTAGTTCTGAACCCTAATAGGCCATTGATTCGATGTAGCCCGAGAATGTAATTTGCATTCTCAGAGTCTCTGTTTTCTACCTATTTTGTGTAATAACCATATAATTTGCAAGTAGGTAAAGATATTCAAATTCAAATTGCATGGCACTATTAAAATAATAGCAAGACCTCTGCAAATGTTGGGAACAATTCTATTTTTATGTCATGTTTGAGTAATGTTGATAGCATTCTTGGGATTGGACATATAGTCAGAGGGATAATTTGAGCAGAAACCTTGACAGTGCCCTAAGTGGTGCCCCCTGGAGTTGTGCAATGCAATGGCTCTCAAATTCCCTTAAGGAATTAGGTGTAAAGGGCCTAATTCTCCCCCAGGCACAAAGAATTACACAACACTTTGAAAATCTCAAGAAATAAATAATTCAATAGTTCCCTTGAAATGCATCGCCCTAATATCCAGTCTTTCCAAATTAAGCATTAGGTGTTGCATCCACTCGATGACAATTTATCCACCCTGATATGCTACCAGCACACACACACACACACAAAGATACACACTAGTCATGTTTTTGCCTCTTTAACAATCTATACTTCCATAACTGAGATATATGTGTGTGTATGTGTGTGTGTATATATATATGGGGGTGGGGAGGAAGAGACTGGGAGAGAGCAAGAACGAGAGCAAGGGAAGGAGGGAGGGAGGGAAAGAGAGAGGGAGATAGATTTTAATCCTGATTACTAGAAATAAAACAGCAGCAGCATACTGGTTTCTAGGTGCAGAGATAATGCCTCTTGATACTCACACTTAAAATGGAATCCATGGATGATAACCCCCAGACGTGTCATTCATTTTACTGCAGTGTAAGTACTTGTACCACAGGTTGCAGAAGCGCTCACAACCGGGGCTTAGACCTGGTACTTTTTAATTCACAAGGGTAGTGACGTGGGCGGGCACCTGGGAGTCACTGCTCAATGAACTCCACAATAGGACACAATCTGAAACCCAGTCTTAGCCAGATAGGGACGTAAGAGCAAATATATACAGTATCATGTGCTTTCCAACAGCCCTGTGTCTCGAGGGAGCTCTCTGACATCAGCAGCTGAGACAGGTGGTTCCCTTTCCAACTGTGGAAAATAAAACCCTCTTGCAGAGGCACTAAGTAAATATAGCTGTACTGTAATTTTTCCTTGGTGCACTCTCCCTGTGATTTCTATCCTGTGATGATACTTTATCGAATGATCCCTATCAGGGCATCCTTCCATGCTAATAACTGACAAAACATTTGCAAACTGGCTAAAACTGGCATTAAAGCTCAGTAGCTGTAATGAGGACTCTGTTTTGCTCCTGCCGTTGGTAGCACTAGAGTTTTTCTCCTCTCGTTTATTCAGAATAGGTTGTCAAGTGGTGGGCCAAAGCTCTGCAGGAGTATGTCACCCTTTGTCCCCTGTAACTAATACAGCCCAACAAAATGACAGACAAAAGTCAGACCATCTTAAAGTCATGCATAGAGCAGGTCAATACCAATCATATCCAGTTTGAGTCTGAGAAGCAAAATCAGCTGAGATGTACTAAGCCCTTTGTGGCCACAACTATTTGCTTTTGCATTTAAGAATCGCTGGCAGAAGGGCACCCTGTAACGTGTGTATAAAATTACTTAATTCAACTTCTATTTCCCTTTCTGAACATAGATACTTTTACACTCTGACAGCCGCTGGCTCTTAAAGCATTCTCCTTTTTGTTGTATCTCCTTAGAAACACAAATCTTGTTCCCTGGCAGCGGTGCTCTAAACGCTGTACCACATGCCCAAACTAGTTCTCCCTCGCAGCTTTAATTCACAGTAAGTGGCATGAAAGGAGGTCAGCCCTTCTCAGAAAACACTCGGAGTTCTTTTCGACTTCAGAATCTATTTTGGAAAGCCACACTCCCTGGTACGTAAAGAGCGGCTTCCCGTTCTGAAATCTGGACTATAACTACTGATGACTTTATAAAACGGTCTGCCAAGGGGCAAACTCGGGGTGATGATGACAGTTTCAACTCACGATCATAATTCCCTAAAAGAATTCAGGAAACTGTGAAACCCCACTCCACTCCCCAAAATAACCCTTTCATTTGAAAACTATTTATGACACGCACCCATGTTACAGCTTTTCTTTCCTGAAGAGTTCATTGAAAGTCTAACTCAATAAGGCATCTTAATCCCCCAAGCTTCCATGGTAACATACAACTGCAATAAATCTGAAGAATGGGAAAGGAAATAAGGTATTCCTGCTTCCCCCTTCCTCTTTCAACTTTCAAAACAGTCTTTCCTACTTCTTTAAGGTTCAAAGTTCATTGCTCTCGAGCTAGAGTAAAAATACAAGCAAGAAGGAAATAATATCCTGCATTCGATGAATATTTGCGAAATGCTAAGCAATTTGCAAAGTAGTTATCCGAATTAACTCATATATAAGAGGACCAAATGCTATTCGTGTGCCATACTAGGGTAAAGCTTGCTAAAACTTAGAAACAAAAGGCTGGGAGCTTGAAGTCAGTCTTGCCTGATGCCAAATATGTTGCTCTTAATAAGAAAATTGTGCAGGAGATGGATATTTTTTGCTTGTGCCCATAACATTTAGACATCTAGGAGTCCCCCAATAAATGAGTTGGGAACACAGCTTCATATGCAGAAGGAAAGTAAAAACTCCACACACATCTCGTTGAAATCACCAGAGAAATTAAGAATAGACAGGACTCAAACAGGAACACAACCAATAGTTGGCAAGCTGTTCTGCTCAAAAGTCACACTGCAGGTGTCTATGACCATGATCTGGACACAGCATTTAAAAGAATGCACCTTTCTTTGAGATCAAGATTTAGGTAAACTTGTGTGTCTGATTCACAGCATTGAAGAGCACCCCCAGAGAGGGAGCCCTCATTATCATATCACCCTTTCCCCTAAATCAGAGTTCATTTGCAGATGGCAATTGTAAGTAAAGTTCAGATTAGAAATCTTAACACTATTTGGTCAACCATAATACAATGAAGTCGCCCATGACACAAATGTGCTTCCACACAAATCTACCATGACGTGTACCTTATGTTCATCTAGGTCTAGAACAGAACTCAGTCAAGACTTGAATCTTGACTCTTAACACCAACAACTGGATCAGTTTCCAATATATATCTGATAGCTTTTGTGTGGAAGTATGGCCAAAGATGAAAGGGTCAGATGAGTCAGGAGCATCCCAAACTGACTGTGGTTCAGGTCTTTAGAAAGGGGGGCTGAGGTATGTTGTTTTCTGACTTCAAAAATTTAAATGCACAAACTCAACTAAATTTATTTCCATAAAAAAGTGTAGACTGAGCCTTTGTGATTCTGGTCTTGAAACAATTATAACTAAGTTTCAAAATACCTGGATCACTTAGTAGATTGGATGGTCAACATTCAGTTGAGTAGGTGCCAAAGAAAATGGCTCATAAGCCAGCACAGACTGCCTCCTGACACAGCCGAATAGAGCAAAGGCAAAAAGGAATAGCCAATGGCTATTGGGGAGATAGGAATGTGATCATCAATTCTGAAATCCTTGTGAATTTCATCCATCACCATCACACTTAAAATAAAATAAAATTCACACTGACTATAACTGAGGAGGAATGACAGCGCATGCTCTGATTATGTAATATTTTAAGATCTGGCCCAAAGTACTGATTTTTTTTTTTTTTTTTGAAAAAACTTCAGCTTCTAAAAGAGCATTAAGCCAAGTTCATGTTCATGATCTCTTCCCAGGTATGCAAATCCTGGTACAATGGTACAGGAACAAACACTTCAAAGCAGAATCAGAACTAAGATGGATGCAAAATACATTGGCCAGGAAAGCTGTGCTGGCCACAAAGAGTGCCAGATACAGCAACATGAATGTCAAGTCATTTCAAGACACTCTACTTCAATATCACCACCTGTGCTACCTAATTTCTCTGAATCATCGTTCCATCTAGAAAATAGACAGTAACACTTCATTGCAGGCTTATCATAGGAATTCAGCAGGCTGAACTGAGGGCATATAAGCAGGAGGCTTGCAGAGACCTCAATGCTGTGGTGGGCAATATACAAACAAATGTCCATTTCCTTTCCTGGTCAAGTTTCTCAGCCCCCGTTAGTTCTCTGCCCTCCTATCTTTTCGTCTCCCTCGTTTCTTAGGGCATTTTTAAAATAAAATACCTGCCCTGGGCCTCCCCTGGTAGCGCAGTGGTTGAGCGCTGGGCTGAGAAGCTGCCTGCAGCCTCTGCAGTGCCGGTTTAATCCCTGGCCACCGGCGAGGGTCCCACATGGCGCAATAGACCTCTCCTGCCGCCCGCTGCTCCCCTCAGCAGTGTATTTCGTCAGTCTGCCTGTTCTGTTACCTGTTCTGGCTCTGGTGAATTCCCTCACCCTCCCGCGCTTCTGACTGTACCCAGTGCTTGTATAAATAAATAAATCTTTTATTAAAATAAATAAAATAAAATAAAATACCTGCCCTAAGATGTGTTATCCCATGGCACAACACTGAGATTTATGAATATAGAAGTGTGTATGGGATCCAGGGCTCAAGTAACCCTCTCTGTGGGTGTCTTGCCCACATCTGAAAGGGCATCATGTGGAGGACGTGCCAGCTCCACTTGGGGTACAAAGTAAGCTTCAGTGAGAATGTGGAAGGAGACATTTTAAGATATCAAAGATCTGTGTGAAAGAGAAATCTCAAAAACTTTAAATAAAATTGCTATCTGTATCTACTGCCAATGCTTAATCGTTGCAAGATTGAGTAAATGTATACAGAGAGATCCATAGCAAAGTGCTACCAAATGTAAAAAGAAACCCCAAAACGAGTGACAGACAATGTCTATATTTTCCAACTCAAGCATCTCTAGATGTTTACTTAAAAGCCAGATTGTCAAAGACTAAAAATGAAAAGTCAAAATTTTGAAAAATCAAAAGTAGGTGAAGTTCAATTTCTACTCAGAAAAAAAGGAACGTCTGAAAGTTTCCTTATGTATGTGTGAAGAAGCTTTCTCTGAATATCTACATCAGAAAATGACTCTATAGGTGCCCAGCATTTAAAAAATGCAATAAATTAACCTGGTGACGTAAGAGAGAAGAAATTCTCAGATATACATACTGTTTTTCTAAATATTATCGGTAGCCACCACCACTTAAAAGGGGGATCTAGAACAGAAAAGAAAATACCATCGTGCTGGGAAAATTATCCACAAAGAATCAGCTCTTCAATTCATGTCTACAGTTGTTATTTATAGTCTCACAGACAGTAACTTTAGACTTGTCAAAGGGTGTAAAATGTACTTCCTTCTCCTCTAGATGAACTCTGTCTAGAACATACTAACTCTTCACAGACTTCCTACCTTGTAAAGGTAAAGTGGATCCTAAAAATTCAAAAACATCCAGCCTTTTTGGACATTTTTGACTCTGTTCGGGTCAAAGAATTACTTTCATTCCAAGAGGCCAAGGAAAGACACACAAGTCAAATCGCCCTGGACACGGCCACACAGGTGGGAACACAAATACCTGCAGATGTGTCGATCACAAGATACGAGGAGAAACAGCCACCTGTCATGAGTCAGTGACGCAGTAAGAACGCTCCGAAAGGCTGTCCAGCAACAGGCCAGGAGCTTTGTGTGGGTAAGATTTCATAACTTTCTGCTCTGAAAGTGCTTCCAGTCTGACAGTGACTAGGTCAGACTAATGATCAGTCAACACACCCATGTGTGAACACAACAATAGCAAGTGTGTTGAGCCAGAAGAGATGCTGATCAGTTCGGGGCTTGACATTGATCTAAGGAAGCTTGTAAGCAGCTAAGCATGAAAATGCCGTTCAGCCTTGGGAAGAGTCAGAGAGGCCCTCGTCCCATATGTATTTCAGATTAAAAACCAGACTCATTCCTAAATGATGCACATATAGAGAAGTCCAGCAGAGTTCTAATCTTCATCTCAGCAGCTGCTTCATTGATTAGTTTAAATGATCCAATAGAAGAGTCATTCAAAGGAAAGATTTTGGTGCCTCTGGGTGCCCACTCACTAGTTTAGTGCAGTATTGGCAACCATGTATGGATGCCAACATAACGAAGGAAAACAAGGAAAACAGACATGGTTTGCCAGGACCTTGCCTATCCAGTCATGCACCTTCCAGTGAAAGTTTTGGAAACCAGAACAGTGAGTGGCAAAGGCACACTTGGCTAGAAAAGAGCATGTCTTCTAGCCTGGCTCAAGAAGATGTGGTATCTATACACAATGGAATACTATGCAGCAATCAAAAAGATAAACTCATGCCATTTGCAGCAACATGGATAGAGCTGGAAGGAATTATGCTCAGTAAAATAAGACAGAAGGAAAAAGAAAAATACCAGATTGTTTCACTTATAGGAGGAATGTAAGTGAACCAAATAAGGGACTAGGAAAAATAATTATAATACATCAAAAAGCAAAATTAGCAAGCAGCTATTAATCAGAGATACTCTGCAGGGGAAGGGGAGGAAGAGGAATCAAAACAGGGGAGAGAATGTGATCTTACACAAGGGACTATGGTGATGGTGCACGGGTGAAGTGGTGGGAATTTCACTGGGACTACACCTGAGAGGAGAGTGCATGTATTGTACACAAAGGAAGACTGCTATAAAATACATATAAAATAATTTTTTATAGAGGCATGTTTTTGTTTATTTATTTGTTTGTTTGTTTTGTTTATACATGCACTGGGTACAGTCAGAAGCGCGGGAGGGTGAGAGAATTCACCAGAGCCAGAGCAGAGCAGGCAGAAGGACCAAAGTACACTGCTGAGGGGAGCAGCGGGTGGTAGGAGAGGTCTGCGCGCCATGCGGGACCCTCCTCCGGTGGCCGGGGAGCAGCTGGGGATCGAACCGGCGCTGCAGAGGCCGCAGGCAGCTTCGTAACCCAGCGCTCAATCGCTGCGCCACCGGGGAGGCCCTAAAATAAAAAATTTTTAAGAAGATGGTTGAAAAAAAAGAGCATGTGGATTCCTCTGGCGTTGGGAGTTTATTGGGACCTCAAAAAGTGTTAGAGGCAGAAAGATGGATAATGAGGGAAAAACAACATTTCCTTTGAAATAAAACTGAACTAGGAACAGAACCAGGCTCTGGACCTCCCTAACTCTATGAAATGGGTCAAGGCCTAGTCTCCCTGAGCCTCTTTAAAACACAGAATACACCCCGTGCTCTCAGAGTATATAAGGATCAGATACCCATCTTGGCACCTGGGAGCTATTTGGTAAATGTTAGTTCTCCTCAATACTAAGGAGACTTGAAAATAAAAAGTCCTGGTGACAAATGATGAATCATACAAGGTCTAGTGTTAGGTGCTAAGGGAAATACAAAGAAATATGAAAGGGAGCGAGAGCTGAGGTTTGGCTCTCAACCAGGTGGTGGGATGCAGGTGCCTATATGAGCTTACTGAAAATCAGTCATTAACCCACAGGATTCCAGGGAGTCACTAGTAAGCCTGGTGATATGAAATCTAGAGCAGTTCAAAATGGACATATGGGGTTTTTAAAATATAAAATCTAATGTGTGGTGACCACTATGCATCCACTCTATTCGCAGCACATTCTACAAATAATTTTATGAAATGGGAACCTACCGTTATCTCTTTTTTTTTTTTTTTTGATGAAAAAGTTGATAGAGTTGAGTAACCTGTGCAAAGTGACACATCTAGGAAACAGCAGGGTTGGACTTGAACCTGGGCAGCCTGATTCCAGAGTACATGCCTTACCCCATGCACTAAACTCTCGTTCTATCTTTGCTGTGTTCCAAAGTTTTCATTCCCTCATTAAAATTCTGTGAGGTACTAAAGGTACACAGTTGAATAAGACCCAGCTCCTGGTCTCACAGCCAAATAGAGAGAGTGGGTCTCTGATCTGGGAGCAACAGAGGGATCGATAAGAATAAAACACAAAGGACAGAGAGATCTGCTCTGGGAAGGTGTGAGCCAGTAGAACAAAGCCTTTCTCCCACTCACCCCACCTCCTTGAAACTACCCCGTGTGTGCCTGGCACAGAGGGGGCACAAGCAGCAGAAATCTTTCCCTTTTCCAATACTGGTTATCAAGAGAATGATACTTTCCACCAAACTTACTTACAAATATAAATAAAATACAACTCATTCTCTTGAGGAGTGTATGATGTTGTGGCGAAAGAGATATGGACTCAAATACAAGTTCATCTAGTTTATGGTTATGAGCTGAAATCTTGAGATCAGAGACATGATATACAGTTAAAGTCCTGCTGTAAATACCCCAATAAGTTCTGATCATTACCCGATGATCTTCCTAATGGGTCCCCAGTCTCACAGTATCTGCTGTTAATTGTTTATAAACAGATTAAAGACTATGAATTTAACTAAGGAGCACATGTTAAACTATAATTACCTAACAACTTCCAATGGGGCAAAAAATTGACAGTATCCATCACAGTCTGGAGAACTCATGATACATGAACATGAATTCCATCAAAAAAAAGATATTAAATATTATGTATATTGGTTATACCTATTAAATACATACATAGTGGTAGTTTCTATAAAGCACCCATTTTTAAGAACATGTGATGCAGGGGACTGTTCAGAAACTGCATTTCCCAAGTATAACCAGTCATGAATTGAGTCATGACAAAATAGAAAGATGGAGCAACAGTAGGTTATTAGGATTAGTTTGAAAATATACCCAATATGATAAACTAGTTTTTTAAGTAGAAAAAATGTAGTAGAAAAAGTTGAGAGGGAGATAAATTCCAGGTGAAGAAATGGTATCTTGCAAAGCAAGTTCTCAGTTGAGTTTATTAAGCCAGAACCTTGAGCAGCAAGGTGTAAATACTCACACCTTCACCTCTGAGGTTGACCTTCTCTCTCTCTCTCTCTCTCTCTCTCTCTCTCTCTCTCTCTCTCTCTCTCTCTCTCCCTCATATTCTCTGGAGACCCCTTACGAACACATCTTCCAATAAATTGTATGAATGCTCACTATGTGCCACTTTAAGAAGTTCAATTATAAAAGTCTGCCACTATTTCTCACCCTAAACCCCTGTAATAAATGAGCCCATGGATTGTTGACCCTCAGCAGTACTAGACCAACTGGTGGGATACCTACAAGCCTAGGGCTATAATTTTTAACATGATTTCAAAATAAGATAAATTTTGAACTTAGAATTGAGGAAATACAAGCAACAAAATGAGATTTAAAGACAGGTTGAATGCAATGCTCATGGAAAAAAAGACATTGTCTTGTTCAAAATTGTGTCCATAGGACTAAAATGGTGACGAAATACTTTAATCCACATGTTGAAAATGGATGAATGAATGATAGAATTTTAGAATTATGTAGAGAAAGGTAGAAAGGTAGAAATATTTTCCATTAATTGGTATCAACTCAAGTCATTTTATTGCAGAATTATCAGAGCGACACAAAGGAGCAAGCTTCCCCTCATCCTTTGCAACCTCCATGCATTCACCACATGTGACAGAGCAGCCAGTCACTCTGTATAGGTTGTGCTGCCCCAGCACTGTGAAGATAAAGAAGATGAAAGTCTAGTCTTTGGAGCACCCCAGGATAGCAAGTGAACAGAAGAATAAATGAGTATAATTTTATCATCGTATACACCTGAGCAGCGATGCAGGAGGTGCTGGGAAACCTCAGAGAACGGACACCCTTTTTTGGAGGGCACGTGCATTCATTCATTTCTTTTTTTTTTTTTAAGATTTATTTTATTTATTTGTGCATTCAAAGCTGGGGTGGAGGCCAGAGATATGGGGGGTGGTGAGAGGATTCACCAGAAACAGAGTGGGGAGCAGAACAGGAGGATTGACTGAAATACACTGCTGAGGGGAGCAGTGCGTGAGTCAAGAGAGGTGTGCTGCACCATGTGGGTCACCTCCCTGACCAGGGATTGAACTCATGTGGTGGTGGCTGCCAATAGCTTCATAGTGCTGAGACTTAACCTCTTACACCACCAGGGAGGCCCCATCATTCATTTCTTAAGTGAATTTTCATAAAGCTGAACACCATGTCAGGTGCTATGCTGTGTCCTGGAAATACTCAGCATGATAAATAATATTAATAGTGGCTATATTTTATTGAGTGCTCACTGTGTTTTGGACACTGTTCTAATTCTTTTACATTTATTTGCTGATTCTCTTCATAACAATATGGAATATGGATGTATTTCCATACCTTTCCTTGTAAGAATATCACACAGGCATAAATTCATATATTTGCTCTTCAAAGAATTATTGATCACCTACTATCTAAAAGGCACCAAGCTGATTAACACATAATCTCTGACCTTAAATCTAGTGGAAAATAGAGAAATACCCAAAACAACTACAATTGCAGACCATATTGCTCCCACAGTCTTGCAACGACCTTGTTATAAGTAGAAGTACATCATCTCTAAAGCTTCCCCAAAACTTGAGCATTTAATTTTGAATATGGTTATCAGAAACATGTAGAAATTGTTTTGTTCCATCTTTATACAAGGAAAACAACCAAAGAGAAATATTGCTAGCTGCATGATAGATCTTCAAAATTATATTTAAAAATGAATTTTTTGTAACTTATGATTCAACATCTTGATAATTTCAAAGTGGCCTGAACTGGGCACAGCTGCCTGGGTTGTTAGTCAGCTTTGTTGCCTTCATCTTCCTTCTGACACTACTGTTATCTAAGTTTCTCAAGATTACAAAGCTCAAAGTATGAGCAGCAGTAGTTGCTGATATAAAAACCTTGCATTATTAATAAATAGCGTGTATTTATCATCAATTAACAGCAACTATGTATTACAACCATTTCAAAACAAAGGCTTATAAATAACTGTAGTTTTTAATCACTCAAGGAAAGGACAATCTCCATCAGTATACATGATTGTTGCTAAGTAGCCCCATGAGCCTAGGAAGTTTCACAGCCACCAAAGAGAAAAAAGGTCATAGCAGGAAAGAGTAAAGACTTTTGTATCTTTTTAAAAAAAGGCCAAGTTTATTCAAGAAACAGAAATAATCTAGGCTTTCTTAGAAATGAAAATGATGGGGTTGGGAGAGAGACTCTGAGAGAGAGAAAGAGAGAGAGATGAGAAAGAGCCCTCTCTTGGAGAGAAAGCTATAACGGAAGAGTCCCTAATCAAATCAGGGATAAATTTACTCAACAGTCAATATAGGTAAAAAGCAGCAAGAGATTCCTTGGGGATTAAGGAAAATGAACAGTTCGGTATCTCTTGTAATTTCATTGGCTGCATATTTTTGATTTTTAAAATGTATATCCTATCTATTTCTAAAAGTGGGATTCTGGATTACAAACAAAGTTAGACACATAAAACAATAAAAATGAAAATCAGATCAGGTTAAGAGGAACAAGGCATCGAGTGCTAGTGTGCACTTGGAATGCACCCCTTTATCGTAACTGAGTTCTGAATTTAGCTCTAAGTTCCTGGCTGTTTGGACAAAAATAAAAATGCACTGGTTTTAAATAACTATTCATTAGTCAACCAAAGGAAACAGGACTTCCCTGATCTCTCTAGTTGGATCATAACCCCACCCCAACCCCTAGTGCCCAGCCATTATTATATTTTTCAATGTAACATTTGTGGGGGGAGGAGTCTTTTTCTTTTGTCACTACTTTATCTCAAGTTTTAGGTTAGTGCTTGGCACGTGGTAGAGGCTCTATATGTGAGTAGATATCACATAAAATATGGTAATCATGTATGTGCATATGTAATATATATATACATCCACATGCATACATATATAGCCATATATATATATTGCCATATATCTATGATTTTCATATTCATGTGTATAGTCAAGAGTGATTTTATCTCAATATTGAATTTCAAGTAATATTTTCCATGAGTTCTCCTAAATAAATTACACCAAAGATTATAAGGCCATATCAAGGTAAAGAGAGAATAACCTGAAATCCATTACAAGCATAAAATAACAGGCATATGTACACAAGTATGACAAGGGACTAGAATTTGGAGGCAGAAGAGCTAAGTTCAACTGCCATGGACACCTTCTCTTGCCCTGTGCCTTCTTTCAGGCAATAAGGCATCATTTTGAAGCACAGGACTTGGAGTCAAATCCTAAATCTGGCACTTACAAGCTGTGTGACATTTGACAAATTACTTAACCTCTCTGTGCCTCCGTTTATTCATTTATAAAATGTGAGTAAAGATAAGACCTAGCTCAAAGGATTACTGTGAAAGTTAAATGACTTTATGCATATCATTCAATCAGAACATTACGTGGCACACAGTAAAACTAACTTCTGGCAGTTAATTTGAACTTGTACGCTCATTTCTGAAACACGGATATCACTACCTTGGTGTAATTATAAGGATCAATTGATCTTAATATGTCCTGATGTTCTTAAGTTTTTTTAATGGATGACTTCTTTCTATTTTCCTAAAAGTAGCGTATGTTCATTGTAAGTTTCTTCAGAAAATTCAGAAAGAGAAAAGAAAAATCCCCTCTATCCCAGTAAATAGTGACAATGACATTAGTGTTTGTTTTCTTGTACAAATTTCCAGATTTCTTCCTATGCCATGTTCACATACAGCTATATATGTGCTTTTGGAAAAAAATACCGTTAAACAAATACCACTCTGAAATCTGCTTTTTAAACACCTATCATGGGTGTTATCATACATCAACAATCAAGATCTCCATCATTCTCTATAATAGCTGCTGGTATTCCATTGTATGAAAGTGCCTTGATTTATTTAGCCAATACTCCATTCACAGACAGTTAGGTTGTTTCCAATTTGTGAAAGTGCTTTGTAAACTACAAAGTAATACACAAATGTTAGCGATCATCACCATTATTTTTAAAATAAATATCTAGACATCACCATTAAACTCTTGAAAGGTCTTCTTTCACTATTTCCGTAAGCCCCTAGAAATGATGCTTTGATCTAATTGTATTCACACCATTATTTAAAAAGCTTGGCATTTAGAGATTCCACATCTGAAGGGGGGAAAGACAAACTACTAAATCAGAAAGAGGGGAAGGTGTTGGAGAGCCTTGCCAGGGCCCTGTTTCTCAGCACAAAAGCTGTGTCTGTGTTCCTGTCACCTATCACTACCTTCATTTGCCTTTGCTCACAGACTGGCCTCACTCACTAGTTGCTGCCCTTTCCAGAATCTGCCCATGACCTCTGAATCCTTTTTGACAATGAACTCCAAGCAATTATTATAAAACAATCGTAACAGGCAGGAGTAATGAAATGTGTTTGCTAACCCCACGTTGAGGGTATAAAAATACTAAAGGTAGTATCTCAGAGTACTTGCAGAGTAGGTATATATATAGTATACATATTATAATTGGTAGATTCTGCAGATAAATTCATTATCCATCCTATCTCCGAGTTCCTTGAGGTTAGAAACCACCTTCTGTCCTCCTTTGTAGCTTCCCGTTTGTCTAACAGAGCACCACATAAAGTGAATGCATAATAAATGTTGTCCACTGTGGATGAGCATTGAAATAATGTCTGAAATTCTTGATCGCAAGTGTAATCTCATTGATTGATATACTAAAATTAAAATTGCCCATATAGTCCCTGAAAATAAAGTCTGCCACATTATTTCTGGTAGGATAGAGTTGGGTAGGAATCCAAATGGATGAAAACAAGTAATTTAGAATTGCTACTCTATTTTTACAATAAATTTTCTCTATTAATTAATGTTGTGACTTAGAGAAAATGGGCATGGCAGGAAACAGAGGACCCTGCTGATACCAATTTTACAGACAAAGGTAATTTGTACATTGAGATATAGTGTGAATATACTACCTCCTGGCTCAGACCCCAGCATGACTTGGATGGATTCAACTTATAAAATTCTGACATTTCACCTCTTCAAGACTATAATTAACTTCTCTGTGAGTTTTATTCATTCAACAAATATTCACTACATACCCAATATGTATCAGGTACTGTAATAAATGCTAGATAGGGGAGATATCCGACATAATAAAAAATAATAATTTAAATTGAAATATATTACACATAAACACACTAGGCCTATTAGCAATGGGTCATCATGACAAACATTACTTATGACTATCAAAGATAGGGCTTATGAATTTTTAGCTCCTAATATTCAAATAGGCATTCATCATTGGAACCAGGAAGATCTTTTTATCCCAACATGGAGGTTAGCCAGCAGATTGCACGGTTTCCTATCTGTCCCAACTACCTCATAATAGCTATCAGGATTTCTTTGCTAAAAATGATCCAACCTGGGTGAATGCTGGAATTGATGAGTGATGTCTGCCTTGAATAAAGAATGGGGCAAGGGGTCTGTATGTCAACTTTCAATATCTGTCATTCCCATTCCATGTCTTTTATGCTAACCCATTGTCTCTATTCTCTGCTGTTTTTCTTTTTTCTGAATAAGTCTATTTCACTGATTCTTTGTGACTTATTTATGGAGCTATCTATTTTATTAGCCTAGATCAAAAAAATCTAATTTTGAGTGCTGTCCCATTCACACTGAAAGATCCCATCTGGATTATATGTCAAGCTTCACCCTTCTCCAACTTCTTCTTGAATATCTTTTTATTCAATTGAATGAATTCAGTATTTTCAATGGGGCATTTTATTTTTAATAAATCATAAAATTCTTAAGGGCAACAAGTTTTATCCTCATTCTTAATTTTATTTATTTTTTACTTTAAACATGACTTTTTTATATGCAAGCATTCTTCTTTAATTTTTATATTAAATAAGCTTTATAATCTTCCATATCAATATCAACTGTATAAAATTTTAAAGGCACACAACTCTAAGTTAGTCACAGAAACTAGGGAAATTTCATATGAAGTATAGAGCCAAAGGCAAATTTCAGCATAACTAATTATACTACTTTGGGAGATATTTCAGAAGAAGAAAGTCTAATATTCCTAAATTATCAGTAAAATTTGATTTATCAGCTCAATAAGTTCTAATTAAATGAAAAGCTAAGAATTGTCAACAAATCCTCCAATTACAAATACCAACGAACACAACTTTTGTAATTTTTCTTTGTTCGTGATTTAACAATTTGCATATTCTACGAACATCTTAAGGTAACTGTGTCAAGGAATTCATTTATACATTAAACTTGCTGTTATTTCAATTAAGGTAAAAGAAAAGCATGGACAGGCTGAATGTTTCATTTTACTATATAATTTATTTTTGTTCCTGATAGTCTCAATTTTTGCTTCAAATTAAATAATGTAGCCACAGGAGTGACCTGAGGAGTTAGGACCTTTATCCGGAATTTTAAAAGTGATCATCTTGATGGCCTATCAATTCTACTTCTGGGACTCCCAGTAGCTTAAGTTGGATGATGATCGTTATAACCGGAATAAAAATCATCCTCATCTCTCTCTGGGCCAGGTGTATCTTTGGCATCATTTGTACCCAGTGTGAGTAGAGAGGGTGACTATGAGTTGAGCCCAGAAAGGACATAATTTTAGGGAGAAAATATCCATAGCCTGCATCAGCCTGGATGCTGCTCCTGGATTGTTGCCCACAATGAATCCTTTACCCTCATTTCTTTTTAGCCTCTACAGCACTGAGCACACTAAGCATGCTCTATTGAAACTACTCAAGAGATACTCTTTGTTTGATGGCAAAGAAAAAGATCCGTCTCAGAGCCCCTGAAACCTGGCCTCAACTATTAGTTCTCTAAATAACACAAACATGACTTTGTATAAATTCATGTCAATGCTTTGGGCCTCAGTTTCCCCATCTCTAAAATAGAGGGTTGGCAACAGAAAATCTCTGACTCCCAAATCATCTTAGCTGTCAATGATTCCATGTATCTTGGAAGGTATTGTGCTCAAGGAGGACTTTTGCAGTTTGAAATATCTCTTTTCATCTAATAAGAAAAGTTATTTTTTTCTTGAAAAAGAAGTGAATTGTGAATCCTCTTGAGAGGCAACTTAGCTCCTACTCACTCTCTATTCTAAGTTCCCAATAAATGAATGGTGATTCTCTCCTCTGGCTTTAGCCCTCTAAAAAAGGCTACGTCCTTACTAATAGAAAACAGGATTTGAGTGATGGCCCTCACACTAATTGGCCAGGAGCCCTAGATAAAATATTGTTATTGACAGAATGTACTCCCTTTTTCATGCACTGATAAAGTAGCTTTGCAGCGCACATAGATAGAGAGTAAATTGAGGACAAAGAAAAAGAACCTGAAACTTGGGTCAAATGGGAAGACTAGAGTCAGCACTAGAAAGCTCTTGCTAATAAAAATCCCTGCTATGACGATGTAACAGACGCCAACATATTCAACAAAACAATGGGAGTAGGGGAGCAAGAATCACCAGTGATGGGTGAGAGGCTAAAAAAAGAGAGAAAATCCAAAAGTCTGACTTGTTCTGTTTGACCCTGAGGCCCACAAAGGATCAAATGTAAATGAAATCATTTCAGAGACTATAATTTTTAACTCAGCAAGAAGAGTGGTATGCATAAAGAAATCCCATCATAATCTGTCAAAAAGTATCTATTGATTTTAAAAGATAAAACATCAAATGTTCAAAGGAGCATCATAAATATAACGGTATGTGTTAAGATCAAGTGCAGAGAAGCTTCTACCAGTGGGACTGTATTCTACTGTGGCAGGTGACAAACTAGCTCAGTGATCTCCCAGGTCTTTACCTAGAAAGGAGCCTCTGGCTACTATGACCTGATCTATCTAAATTTTAAAAAGAAAAAAATGGAACCAAGGTTAGTACTTATATTAGTCCACAGAATGGCACCTTAGCCTCCCTTATCCAAGGAGGGTACATTCCAGAATCTCCAGTGGATGCCTGCAGTTGAGGATAATATTGAAGTCTACATACACTGTATTTTTCCCTGTACATACATACTTATAAAGTTTAATGTATAAATTTTACACACAGCATGAGATAAACAAGAACCAATAATGAAATAGAACAATTAAAACAATACACTGTAATAAAAACAATATCTTCTAGCTGGGTAGCCAGCTAGCTATCTCTGTCACTCTCTCTCAAAATACCTTATTGTGCATAATATTTGGGGACCGTGGTTGACCTCGGGTAACTGAAAGCATAGAAAGTGATGGCTAAGGGGGAAACTATTGTTTTTAATTGTGGTCAAGACTTCAATTCATCATGTCTTAACACTAAAAGCCATGAGGACCAGTCCTTGCCCCTTGACCATGGGTAACTTGATTCCATCATAACTACAATAAGCCTCTCGCTTTAAGTAGTTCCTTTTAACAGACCAAACAAGTTCATTTAAAAAGCCGACAAACCAAAGCACCATTTTCCTGGAATCCCTACACTGGTCCTTGATGAATGCTACAATTATTCATCTGGTCTTCTCTTCCTACAGGCACATTCTTCCTCCCATCTCTCCAGCCCAACCCTCCTCTGACCTCAGAAAGGAGAAAACGGAGGCAGGTTTTGCTGGCCTTCTTTTATGTAGCCTTCCACATCCTAAAAGGTCATCACTCAGCTTCGAGAATCTTCTTTTCTGCTTGTCCTGCTATTAATATGACCAAAGGCCAACCAGACTAAAGTACTCATTTGAAAGAAACACGGCCGTTCCTGCCATCTTGAAACCAGCCCCAGCCAGGGGGCGCTGCCCCGGTCTGGAGTCGGCCTGGGTTGAGGATGTCGAAGCTGCACCACCCAGTGTGCTTGCCTGCCACGCAGTGCAGAGCCCAGAGGACTAGGGGTTCTTCTATTAAAAAGTACAATAGTGTCCCCCATGCCAGCCCCCTGCCTCCCTCCTTCCCTTTTCTGTCAGTGGGAAAAGAGTGGGTAAGCTCCACTCTGACCCTGGGCAAAGGGACAAGGCCTTTCTCCCACTCGTCACATTCTTGTGTGGACTGGGCTGATTTTGATTTTCAGATTACATTCACAATTAAACTCCTCAAGACTTTGTACTCTGTGAAAATAGTAAACAACCCAACTCTTGTCCTCGGATAACCAACTCTGTGTGTGTGTGTGTGTGTGTGTGTGTTGGGGGATAGAGGGTGTAAGGAAAGGAATTGAATGAGAAGGGATTCTTCAACTCCTGAGACAGGCGAGCAAAGAGGAGCTGTGTGGGTGAAACACCTTGTAATTTCAAACTGTTTCTCCCAGCAGAGTCTCCAGTTCTCAGCCTGAGCCAGGCCAGGCGTGGGATTTGATTTGGCTGCCCTTAAGTTAACTAACGCACTGCACTCACGAAGCTGACTCCAGGGTGCCAGCCCGCTCCTTGGGGAAAGCCTCGAGGCACAGTGAACACCATTTGCTTGACATTTCACGGGTGACAACTGAACTGTCCCAAAATGCCCAGATCCCACTGAACCAGGCAGGTAAGGGAGGGAGGGGGTGAAGAAGATAAATGTACTTTGTTTGGGGTGTTTCCAGAATTTATAATAAAAGGCATGTGGAGTTTCTTGAATGCAAGCAAATTTTACCAGTGCATCTTCCGTGGATTAGTGAGGAGGAAAAGTTGTTTGTACTCAGCTTTCAAAAGGAAGCGCAATTATGAAAAGAAGCATAAGAATTCTGTGGGTTCAAGGAACACATGGCATTCACAGAAAAAGAGGGACTCTGGGGCCTCCTTGGTGGTGCAAGAGATTAAGTCTCAGCACTATGAAGCTATCACCAGCCACTGCAGCCTGAGTTCAATCCCTGGTCAAGGAGGTGACCCACATGGTGCCGCAGACCTCTCCTATCTCGCCCACTGCTCCCCTCAGTGGGTATTTCAGTCAATCCGCCTGTTCTGCTCCCCACTCTGTCTCTGGTGAATCCTCTCACCCCCCTGATGCCTCTGGCATATTCCCCAGCTCTTGTATGCAGAAATAAATAAATAAATAAATAAACAAACAAACAAACAAATAAATCAGGAAGGAAGGAAGGAAGGAAGGAAGGAAGGAAGGAAGGAAGGAAGGAAGGAAGGAAGGAAGGAAGGAAGGAAGGAAGGAAGGAAGGAAGGAAGGAAGGAAGGAAGGAAGGAAGGAAGGAAGGAAGGAAGGAAGGAAGGAAGGAAGGAAGGGAGGAAGGAGACTCTGCTGGGCCCAAAGATATAATGTGGTACTAGAAATACTAGAGCGCACTTTGTATATGTTGGAATCAGGTTCACACCCACCCACGGGGAATAATATTCATTCATCCACATTGTGGAGTATCCACAGTGTTGGTGAACTGTTCCTCACCTGGCTAGAACGTTGGCAGGCAGAGCAGGGAAGCCTATTCGAGTCACCAGATCTGGATTTGGACCTACTGGAATTTACGGTCTGAGAGGGGAGATGATCCTCCAGTCCTGTAGCTCCTTCCGTGGGAGGAAGAAATGCCAGACATGTCAGAACGGGGCCCCGGATGGACTGAGTGCTTGGCACTTGAAGAGAGATTGATTCCAGCTGGGGCAGTATATATATTGCTTTAGCTCTGGTATCCAACAGAAGGCAGGGACCCTCGATGTCTCATCCCATCAAGAAAGGAGCATCTCTAAGACAATTTTCCTTCCTTGCCAAGATATGCAGGTACACTTCCATGTGTGGTCTGAATTTCAATAGCTATCAAGGGGTGCTTCCTCCTTGCTTCTCCCCAGAAACAGCAGGGGAGCAAGCGTGTTCACACAATAACTAAGCTTCATTTTTTTTTTTTAACTCTGTCATGTTTTAAGAGGATTAGCTTTATTAGTTCAGTGAGTTCAGTTTCCTTTGATTTTTTATGTTAAAAAGAAGAGTGAATGCAGGAGTTGGCTGTAGCAAGCGTGGTGGTAAGGCCCTCGCTTTCCGGGCCTGAGGTGGAGGTCGGAGCTGGCATTTTAGTTCTCTGTGTGTTTGTTTGGTTTACTCCCGACAGATACAATGGAATGTTTCAATGAAAAACGCCCCACTCATTTTCCATCTATGAATGAACAGAAGGCATCCCGTGGCTAAGGAGGGATAAATATTCAGCCCCCCTGGAAGCCTGCTGGCTCGCCCGTGCTACCCCATCATTGTGCCTGCTCTGCCTTCCACATGCAATTTACTCAAGTTTGTGCTGTTTCATGGCAGGGTGATTTTTCACTGACACCTCTTTGCCACTTCAACCGGGGGCCACTGAAATGGGACAAGGTTCAAGGAAGTTGGCCGGAACTGAAGCAGACATTTTATCAGCTAACTATTGCGTTTTCTACTTCTTGACTTTTCCCTGGGAGCTTCCGGTTTTCATTTTGTTGGTTGCCTTTAACTCTTTTGGTGCCACACCACCCCAGGTTATCTCTTTCTAAAAAAAATAGAACCTCCAGTGCAGTGGAAATTTTAGGCAAAGGATATCAAGGTTTTTTGCCCCTACAAACTGAGTTTTGTCATGATTTCTTCTGTGAGAGAAGTATTTCTGGAGATGCGGGGTGGATGGGTTGACTGACATGTGGGTTACATCCAGGGCCAGGTCAACAAAGGCAACTGAGGAACACGGCTTCACACTCCACTCACGCACTTGAAAACAATCATTTTTATTTATTCATTTTTATTTTTTTAATATTTTTAAAGATTTATTTATTTATTTATGCATACAAGAACTGGGGTACAGGCCAGAAGTGTGTGTGGGGTGAAAGGATTCACCAGAGACAGAGTGAGGAACAGAACAGGTAGACTGACTGAAATACACTACGGAGGGGAGCAGCAGGCAACTCAGGAGAGGTCTGCTGAGCCATGTGGGTAGCTCCCTGGCAGGCCAGGGATTGAACTCGTGCTGCATTGGCTGCGGATAGCTTCATAGGTTGTGTTTTAACCCCTTGCGCCACCAGGGAGGCCCTTGAAAACAATCTTATTCCAGAATCTGCTCCTGTCATAACATCTTCACTTGTTTGGTTGCTCATTAATTCATTCATTTATTCATTGATTCAACAAAGGAGTGTCGAATATGAAAGACACTGTGTGATGACTGGATGCTACTGAAGGAAACCAAAGGGAAAGGGGAGAATGAGGTATGGCTGTTCCTCTCAAGGAACTCACAGTCCCATAGGGAAAACACATGTCAACAAATACTTTCAACGCACAAAACAATAGTATGTAATGACTGCTAGCAAAGAAGTGTATCAAAGAGCTGTCAGACTAAAAAGGGAGGAAGGGAGTATAACCTGATATGTATATATTTAGAAGGAGATTCTAAACATACTCCAAGTGCACTGAAGTAATATTTTAATTTGACTTTCTGAGAATGGAGAGTGAGATGTCCTAGCGCCATTTTCCCCTTGAGATAAACTATTTCCCAAAAAGTTCACTTTTGAAATTATTTGTCCACCTCTTGTCCTTATCTCCACTCCTACCTCAACTCCTTCCTCATATTTTCACTCTTTCAGGTCTTGTTGAAACCACATAGTTTTCTTTGAGACAACCACACAGAGTTTGAGGAGACCATACCCTCCAGGACTGGTCTACACACTCATTCTCTACAAAGGAGGGTGCTGTTTCTCACTCTAAGTAGCAAGGGCAATTCAATTCAAGTGCTGGCTCAGCCCTGGCCTCTCCTGGGCACAGACAGAAATGATACCCAATGATGTTGAATCACTTGCAGTGGTTTTATGATGAAGATAATCAGTCACAGGATTGAGCATCATCTCCATTTTATAATCCTGGGAAACAGGCTGGACACCCATGGGCCAGTCCTAACCTGCTTAGTCTCCCTCCTGCCCTGTGTACACAATTTTCTTGCCCTCCCCTTCCATGTGACCCCCACTCCTCCTGATCAGCACTGCTGGGAGAAAAGATGGCTGAGTTAATGTCCACAGTAGATATCCAAGATCGTAAGGCAAAGAGTCTTGCTCCATTTTTTTTTTTTTTTTTTGACAGGATTCCCATCGCAAGGCTGTGGGGCCACTCACCTCTACAGACACAAGTGCCTGACAGGACCAACCCCTGTTGGGTTGCGCCTTATTGAATTCCTCCCCAGTCATGTCATCAGAGGGTGCTAGGGCTGTGGATCCCTGTCAAGACCCTTTGGCTTTACACAGTGTCTTCATTGAAAACTTTCCTGTCCCACCCTCCTCCATACACCACACAGAAGCAGACTGGTTTCTCCACTTCCAACTCTTTTATAGACGCATCATGGGTCCACGCCGGAAGATCAGAACACAAACATCCCACACAAAGCACACGGTATATTGAAAAGTATGAACTACTTGAACAATGAAATAGTTTAAAGGACAAACCTTCAAATCACCTTAGAAGAGATGTATAAGCACAATTTTCTCCTTAAAATGCAAACTCAAAGAACAAAATATGGTCCTGAAAGCATTTTGTTTTTAACCAACTTTTCTAAAAATCCTCTCAATGTGAGTGATCTTTCACTAACCCACCATCAACTGGAAGAAACAATTACTTTGGTCATCAAAGGAGTCATTTTTTAACAATGAACTGTCATTATCAATCAATGCAAGGTTCTCTGCATATCCCTGCACTAAATACAAAAATTAATAGGAGAATAAATCTGTGAGTGAATAAATTTTCTACACACCAATTCCCGCAGGCCATGTGTTTATAAGTCAACAGCTTAAAATGAAAACATCTGATGAAGTTAATACACCTGTTAAAGGAGCATAAAATTCCAAACCCAATGGTAAAATATAAAGATTATAAAGCCTCTTAAAGGAACCATCAAGGCAAACTATTAAATGAAGACATCTGCTGTGTGCTGGAGTCTAGTTTATAAGTGCCACTCAAAACAAAAGAGATTTAGGACAAACATTTCATAAAAGGATATGAAAGCAGTGAAGGGAACAGACTTGGAGGAAGAAGAGAGAAAATGAAATAGATTCAGTTAAAAAGGAGATGTGACCTAATCTCAGTCCATGATTCTAACAAAAGGCTTTATGAGTCTAGTTTTCATTGGAAGAGGTGAGACACAAGGGTATATAGGAAGATCTTTTTTATGCATCACATTATAGCTTGGTTTTAATACTTAGCAGTTACCTGTTAAGTAATGCATCCAAATATTTAAGAAAAATACTGAAAAAGAAAAAAAATGCACACATGAAATCTCCAACAAAGGCAGTCAAAGTTGCCCCTATAAAATTTCAAACCTAAGGCCTCCCTGGTGGCGTTAAGACACAGCACAATGAAGCAATCTGCAGCCACTGCAGCACAAGTTCGATCCCGGACAGGGAGGTGACCCACATGGCACTTGACTTGCCCACTGCTCCCCTCAGCAGTGTGTTTCAATCTGCCTGTTCTGTTCCCCACCCTGGTGAATCCTCTCACCGCCCCCCCCCACATGTCTGGTCTGTACCCCAGTTCTTGTATGCATAAATAAATAAATCTTTAAAATAAAATAAAATTTCAAACCTAGACTACTACCAAAGGATAAGAGAGGAACATTAACTCTTCGTGATTCTATGTCCACTTGAATCAGTCCGTAGTCTTGTTTTCTGCCTTTCTAAATGCTCTGTCAGTTTGCCACCTTCAGTGATGGAGTTCCCTGTCTTTCTGTTCTAGAACAATCTACTGGCTCTTCTCACATTTCCTTGCAGTCGTATTTGCCTCTCAAGCTCTGTGTACCATTCCTATCATACTGATTCCCAAATCTAGGATTCCAGCCTAGCATAAGCCCTCTCAGACTCTGAGTCAGTAGGCTGCTGACCACAATGTGCTATAGGTCTAGGGAAACACGAGTGTACAGAAGGAGCCCTAACATGCTCCTCCAACCCCAGCTGCTTCTGACTGGCCGGTAGATAGACATCAATCACTTGGAAGGTAGCAATAAGATCCACCCAAGCCAAAAATAGTCATCACTCTTTAATTTGTTCCTGCATTCCATCCTAGGAGTCCTCATTCAGACCCTCATCAACCTCACCCCAGTGATCTTTTTAGAAGACAACCCTGCTAATCTCTCCCTATTTCATTGTCTCCACAATGACCTCCAGGGAGCTCTTTAACATGTCAGGGAGGCCTGCCATGCCTCCTGCATGATGCCTCACTCCCTGCCTCCTACTTCTAAAAAATAATAATAATGTGGTTTCTCATACCTTGGCTCAAGTCTACCTCCTTATCTGCAATCTGTTTATCCTTCAAACATAAACTAAGATGTCAGCTCATCCAGTAGGACTTGCTGACTTCTTGAGGCTAAATTTGGTCCTTTTGCTCAAGACTCCCCAGTGCCAGATGTGCTTACCTGCTCCTACACCTAGCACATGACACTGGCTTAAACACCTATTTCCCCCAACAGCACACGGGGAAGGGACTTTATGTAATTCACATCTATAGCCACTATATGCACAGTAAAAATTGTTTTTAATAAAATGTGTATTGATTTACCATTGGTTTACAATACTACCTAAGTTTTCGGAGCACAACTTCGCACCTCAGTATCACACAACACTACAACCCTACCTTAGTTATAGCACCATTAACCCCAATCATGTTGACCTCTTCTATCCCTTCCGACTCTGTCTTCCCTCTTCCCCTCTAGTAACTTCTATATTTTTCTAAGAGTCTTTTTTTTTGGTTGGGTCTTATTAATTTGTTTTCTTTGTTTATTTGCTATGCACATATGAATGAAACCATTTGGTATTTTCTTCGCTTTCTGATTTATTCCAGCATCATTATCACCTCAAGTTCTATCTATATAACAATCATTAAACACATGATCTCTCTTTCAAAAACACATTCCATAGATCCTACACTCAGATATTTTAAAGATACTATCATTCTATCATACCAGTTAAATAAAGACTTCACTTCTTTGCGTCCATCAAGAAAAAGTTTATGGTTTCTTGGTTGTATTTTGTTTTGTCATCCTGTTAGGGAAGAGGCTAATTGGATCCAGTTCACCTTTGCTTGAAATTAATCAAATTTGAGCATGAATTTTACCAAACTCTCTAATGACGGTAATCATAAATAATGATCCCTGCTGCGCACTCATCACATGGAAACACTGTTTTAGGTGTGTCAGTGTCTGTAGGGGCCCTGGGCAGGGGGAGCAGGAATTACCACTTTTCCGACTTACACAAAAGGAAACTGAAAGATTGAGAATAACTCATTCAAAGCCACACATCAAAAGGGACAGAACTTGATGCAGTCCATGCTTTTCAATTGTGTGCTACTCAGCCCTCAGTTCAGTGCATGATGATTGACTTCTAGATCACAGAGAGGCATTGTGCTAACAATGTTCATATGGGCATTTCAACCAACATGGAAATGGCTATTGAATGTGCTCAATCTGAGTGTGTCCTAGAGGCCCCTATTAGAACAATGAAGCCCTGGTTCCTGGATCATGAAACTGCCAAGGTGTTCAAAGAGTAGGAGCCATAGTGACAGGATTTGGGGCCCCAGAGGACTCGAACAGTTATTTGTCCACTATAATTTCAATATTATGATAACTAATACCCCCATGATATTAACTGACTATCAGCCCTAGTCTGATCTTTCAGAGAAAGGTATTGAGAAAATGTATCTGGTCAATTTCTCAGGGTTTGATATTATATTCTCCCAAGGATGAGTGAGCTGTTCACAGCAGCCCTGGAGTAGTTTCCTTAGAGGGAAAAGTTACATTTTCTGGTTGAAGAAGAGAGGGAGCAAAATTATTCTGGGCTCTTTTCCTCTTATATCTGCAGGTCCTCGAGGAGTACCTGGCACAAAATAGGTGCTTGATAAGAACGATTAAATGAATCAATAAGCAGTTCACCAAAACTGGATTAAACATTAGGTCAACTGGGGAGATACACAGAGCACCAGTCTATACAGGTGCTGGAGAATTGCTGTGGACAAGATGAGACACAGTGCTGTATGTGAGACAGAAACTTTGGAGAAGTTCAGGGTAGCAAGGGAGCACAAGAGGTTATGGTGGGGGACTGTGGTGTCTTGGCGGTGGCTGTGGTATATTAACACATGAAGGGAAAGATTCTACACTTCCAAACCACAAGCAATGGTGTATATCAATCTTGCCTCAAAAAAAAAGGAAACAATGAAACTCCTCCCCAGATAAGCTCACATCCTCATTCAAGGAAGCATGCCCCGTTTGTCGCACATATTTTGTATGACCACATGGCACATGCAAGTTTGGACCAGAGCTGAATTGCTCGGAGCAATTTTGAGGCAAGGCCGATGCTGCCTCCAGGGGTCTTCCTACTCTATCATTTTGCTGGCAGCAGTCCTGGTCCCTCTGCTGTAGACAAGCATGGTCACTGTTGGGTATCAGTAACCAAAGCAGCAGCAGGCATCTTTCTGAGAGGAGGAGGTGTAGCATTCAAAGAGGAGAGGGAGAGAGGAGAGGCAGTTGAAGTCTTCACCCTCAGTGGGAAAAGTTTCAAGTGGTGACAAGGTTGAAATCGTCATAGAAATGTTAGCATTCCTATGAATGTTAACAATGTTAGCATTCCATAGAAATGTTAGCATATCTGTATTCAAAGTTTTCTGCCTTCAGCTGAGCATGTAAATAATAATGAAAACAAGAACAAGAATAATAATAACCCACCATCTTTCACTGAGTTCTATGCTAAGCCTCTCTGAGTCTCTTCTCATTAAATCTTTGTAACAACCCTACAAAGAAGGTACAATTATTCCATTTTCCCACTGAATGTTAACAGAAGCTGTTCTCCCCAAGGAAATCCTCAAAAGTTGGCTGCTATCCAAAAACCCCAATGCAGGGTAGAGCACCCAATGTCCTACCAAGTGAAGGCATCCAATGTATTTGGATTTTAGCACCTGGGACATCGTTCAGATGATGTCATCTGAATTTTCATCCCAACCCTGTTTTATTTGCTTTTAAGTCCCCCAATAAGATTTAAAACTCCTTTTCATAGAAACATAAAGATGGTTTATAGGTCTTCCCATGACTTCCGGCAGGAAGAAAGTTGCTCTCCATCACATGGGTGGCTCTGAATTTGATTTCTGGTGGTAACCATGGCACAGCCGCCCACCTCTGTGCCAGCCGATGTCGACTCAGGGCAGAACATAAATAATAAATAATAGCATTTCTTAGGTTTGCTTTGCACCATCCAAGATGCCAATCATAGCGCGGGGAGTCACGCCTATTCACTGCTGACATTTAGGTCCGACGCTGAAGGACTATTTCTCTGGCTAGGAGGACTTCAGTGCCCTTCTCTAATCTCGTAAAGATCAACCTGAACAACAACGACAACAACAAAGGCAGAGAATTTTATCAGTACAAGGTGTAAGGAAAGAAAGGTTTTGAAATATGAACAAGCATCAGCATTGATTTTTTTTTCCTTAAGCCCGAGAGCATATTACCACCACTCAAGCTATGGGCACAAAAATATCTTGCTGTAGAGAGGGTCATACTCATGGGAACCAGAAGGAGCCAGGGAAGTCTGGTGGCCTTTTCCTTTCTTTCCCCTCCCCTCTTTACCCAAATCCTCAAAGGCATAAACTCATGTAGGAAAGTGATCCTGGACAGAATGGGTTAATATAAGCTGCGAGGTGCTCTGGGTGATGCCTTAAATAATCGTCACATGGCCCGGGTAATCTGCCCTATGCTGTCAGCACTGGGTTAGTCATAACAGTATCAGATAAGAGCTGTTCAAAGTGACACACTAACCAACATGAGAGCCACATGACTTTCCGGCGTGGTTACTGCCCTTCAGCTGAACTTTGGCTTAGAACGCAAGCCTCCCAGAGGCGGCCCTGCACATGCCCGCTGCCCCAGTGTCATGGCATTTTCCGTTGCTAGGGCCTCTGTTGCTTCACAGTCCCGGCGGCAGCGAGGGGCAGCTGGGGCTCAGTTACAGGGAGCGCCGGCTCACCCCCACCTCTGGGGCCCAGGAAAGGGAATTGGCTGCAGTCTCTCCGAGTTTGTGCTGGGACTCCCTGTCCCTTCCACACTTGATTAGTTTTGCAAATGTGTGTGTGGCACGTTATGCCAACGGCCGGCCGCAGCAGGGAGACTCAGACCCCCAAAGGGAGTTTGTGCTGGAAGAGGTGGGGAAGGAATGTGACTCTTGGCTAAGAGGACACCAAGGCAAGGGCAGAAAAGGAGGCGGGGGAGAGGCAGGAAAGTGGCAGTCTCTGGGTGGAAGGTTATTATGGGCTGACTCTGTTTTAATTGTGCTTTTCCCTTGCACGCTTCGCCCCATTGTGCCCACCCCCATATCTTAGAGTTTTCATTTGAAAAACAAAGTCATAGCCTTTTTATAGTCATGCTCATTTATTTGTTGTTTATTTATCTATTGCAAGAAGGAGCATAAAGGAAGCAAAGAATAGTGGAAAAGAGGAAGGAAGGTGACCCATTCACTCACTGATTCATTCACAAAGCAGAGAGTGAAAGGAAGGAAGAGGAGGTCATCTGACATTGGATTTGAGGACATTTATTGGCTGTGTGCCTCTGGCAGACTTACCTAATGTCTCCCTCTAAGCTTTATTATCCTCAGCAGTAAAATGGAATAATAATACCTAATTTACAATATTGCTCTAAGGATAAAAAGAGATGATTTATGCTAAGTGACTAAAATGTGATAGGGGCTGGGTAAACAGCAGCTACCTAAAAGCCACAGAAGAAGCTGTGGCCATCTTCAATGTCTGAAACTGTGGATCTGGATTCTGACTCCACCACAACAAGCATGTGCCTATAGGCAAGTTATTGTACCTAACTGAGCCTCAGTTTCCTTATCTACAAAAAGGGAAATACTGATACCCAACTGTCCAGACTAGTGAAGGAATCACAGAGGTATAATGTTGAGCACTTAGCACAAAGTCAGGTCCCTAGTAGGTCTTCAGTAGCCAGTAACAGTGGTGGTGGCGGTAGATACAAAGAAGACAAATCCATTCATTTATTCAGCAAGTAGGGGTTGTGAGAAGTATGAGTCAAAGTAACAGCTAAAAAGGGCTAAGAAGTAGTAACTAAAATCAAAGGTAAAGGTCAATAAAAATTGAGAGGTTTCTAAAAGGGCACAAATACATAAGACAGGGCCCATCAGACAATGTCCTGAGTGGGAATAATTATTCCCCCTTGAACTGGAAATCACCTAGCCTACCCTCCGCCACCTTCAGCAGGTAATATACTGTTCTTCTCATTTTACAGACTGAGGTTCGGAGATGCCTAATGATTTTTGTAGACTCACACAGTTAATAGGTAGCATGAGAGTGTCCAACCTGGACCCCTTTTTGTAGACAAGGAAACTGAGGCTCAGTTAGGTGCAATGACTTGCCTATAGTCATGTGCTTGTTGACGTATATTTTTTTTTCTTTTAGGAAAAATAGGAAGATAAGAAAATCTATAACAACAATTCTATATAAGTTGAGGAACATTAGCAACTAAATGGAAGGCCATAAATGGCACTGACAAAAATTCCTGTTTACATCTGGGTAATTGGGGGCGAACAACAGTTTATTAAATACATACAAACAGTATTTTTAAAAATGAATTTTTTTTAAATAAGAAATAATTGAATTTAGCAGAAAGACATATTGGAGATAAACGGAGGAAGTTGGGATGTCTTGGAGAAACCTAAGTAAGAAGAAATCCATGGGAAAGAAGAAAGTTGGATGTTCCTGCTAATATCTGGGTACTGCTTGTTCTGAGATTTCCCTGAAAGGGCCCATAACAACTTACTCTGCAGATGGAAAAGCCACCAACACGGGTCTGAGGAGCCGAGACTCGCTGGGTGTAAGCTGTTAACAAGACAGAGGAGAGAACACTTGCGCGGGCCCCGGAGGTACATGATTCCCTCCAAGCAGCGTCTCTACTGGGGTAAAAATAAGAATCCCTAAAGCAAAGGTGAAGCTCAGCAGGAAGAAACTGGGGCCACTGCCTGGAGTTTCTTCCCAATTATTCTGGTGCCAAAGTGTCTGAAAGCTCTGGGAACATTTTCCACAGTGAGGACCATTTCCGTCCCCAGAAGCCAGGCGGTGCGCTAGCACACAGCAAGGAGGAAGGGGGCCTCCTTGTGGGGCTCAGGAGCTGAGTGGAATCCCTCTCCAAAGCTCACCACCTTCATCTCTATTTGCCCAGCTATAGAAAGGAAGTCCTGGGCCTCCCTGGTGGTGCAGGGTTTAAAGATAGCACTATCAAGCTACTTCAGCATGAGCTTGATCCCCTGCCAGGCAGGGAGCAACCCACATGGCACAGCAGACCTCTCCTGCCTTGCCTGCTGCTCCCCTCAGCAGTGTATTTCAGTAGATCTGCCTGTTCTGTTCCCTGCTCTGTCTCTGGTGAATCCTCACCCCACGCACCTCTGGCTTTCACCCCAATTCTTGTATGCATAAATAAATGTTTAAAAAAAAAAAAACAAAGTCCTCAGGGTTGTTTTGAGGACATGGATAGCACAGATGTGCCTGCCACATGCTGAGTTATTAATACTAATTCCCCATTGCTTCTGGATGCAGGCAAGGCAGCTTCCTCTTCTCCCAGGTAAAGAGTGGTTTGCTGGACTCTCACCTGTTCATCACCTACTGGTTGGAGGCTTAGGAAGCTTAAATAGGAGAAACTAATATGAAAATGGATGACAGAGGAAAATAGAGAATGGGCAAAAAAGAAGAAACATAATTTAATATTAAGGGAAATAGCCTATTGGCCCAGTGCACTGAGATGCTAAAAAAAGCATGATTTAGACAGCTCTCTGGCTATCTACTGAGGTTCATGAGGGTTTACCTTGCCTATGCCATGTGTATAAATCATCCCAGTCCATTTAATAATAATCTTAATGACTTTGATATAGAGTTGTATAGTTGAGAAGACATTTTCACACCCATTACTTAATCATTCATAGGACATGGGGTGCCAGCAGCTGCCTACCACTGTTTCTGGGGGTGGGCAGAGCAAGTATTTCCTTCATTATGTAAAGATGAGGCCCACTGGCACCAATTCCTTCCAGGCAAGATGCAACGTGTCCTGCATGCTTTAACAAAGATTTTTCCCACGATCCCTTGCAATGCAGAATTGTCCACTAGGGAGCGGTGAACAAATTATCAGAGGGGCCAAGGAGACTCCTAAAGGGAAAACTTAGAAAGTCTTATTGGACGTTCAATGTTATTGGACTCTCTCTATTAGAATAAGGAAGTCTCAACTAAGGCCCCAAAGGAGACCCATAAACAGGGTCGGCAGCCCACATGGGTGACATGTGGAGGGAGGGATTGGGCTGAGACTAGAAATCCACCCAGAGCTTGCTATCCTGTCTGGGTATGATGCCCTGAGGAGCACTAACTTAGCATGTCAGTGTGATGACTACATGTGGGAATAGGGAAGCCAACCTGGAGCACCTCATGGGTCTGTATCAAGATCTGCAGCAATAAGACCCCTCTGGGGGTGGGGGCTCTGTGTGCCATCCTCCTCTGTGCTATTCAGGATCACTGTTCAACAGGGACACTGTGTTGTAGCAGTGCCAGGAGAAAGACCACAGCATCCACTCATCCCAGTGGCTGGTATTTACCCAAAGAATATGGAAGCACTAACTGAGGCAATACACAGCCCCCATATGGTCACCACAGCATTGTTCACAATAGCCAAGAGTTGGAAACAAACTAAGTGCCCTTTGCTGGATGAGTAAAAAAGATGTGGTACATATACACAACAGAATACTGCTCAAATACTTAACTCACTACCATCTTTCAATAAAAATAGGATAAATTCCTGCCATTTGCAATGACATGGATAAACCCAGAGTATATTGTGCTAAATGAAACAGGTCAGACAGAGAAAGACAAACACCTTATGCTTTGACTCTCAATGAACAAAACAAAATAAAAACAAACTCTTAGACTATCTGAACAAAATATTGGTTACCAGAGGAAGGGTGAGTTAATAGGGTTCAAGGGATCAGTTGTGCGGTGTGACTGGTGTTTTGATGACAAGCATAATGGAATATCTACAAATGTTGAATCAAGTTTGTATACTTGTATATTATATTACATTATATAGGTTGTAGCCAATATTTTAGGTTGTAGTCTAATAGTTTATAGTCTAATAGGTTGTAGTCTGATATTTTAAATCAATGTTCATTTAGGAAAAACAAAGATAAAATCCTGTGGATTAAATCAACCCCTACTCAACTAGAAAAATCAGGATCGTGATCAGTGAGATTATACAAAGACTTCAGAATGGGGATTTCAAATTCCTGTCAACAATGGCACTCGAGACACTCTGTTAAGAAAAATAATAAGAGGCTACTCTGGTGAAGTAGGTAATATTGTTAACATTTACAACAAACATTGGTTGACCAACAACTCCAGGCCAGATGCTATGATGCCGGCCAAGCAGTTATTATTAGTACCAAGTTATAGATGAAGAAACTGAGGTTCATTCGGTGGAATGACCTGCCTAAGAAACCCAGCCTCAGGAAGTGGGTGAGCAGGTTCCATGTCCAATGGAAATGACTGTCTGTAAATAAGAAACAATTTCTTTCTTTTAGGACAAAGGTGGAATATCCCGCCAGACATTGTGGAATTGTCTCTGCATGTGAGGCTGCATCATTTCACAAAGGTTCCCTGTCTTTTCCACTCCCAACATGTACTTGGGCAGAAATCAAGCTCGAGGTTCAGCTCACATGCTTGTGGTTTGGCTCCCAGTGGGAGATCACATTCTCTGCCCCACAGGCAAAGCCAAGGATCCTTCTTGCAAAATACTACTGGTGTCCTGGTGCCACCTCCTGAAAGAGCTGTCTACAATACCCATGTGCCCGGGAGGTGGTAGGAACAGGATCCAATATTGGCAATCAGCACATCCAGCAAGAAAAGTCTATGCCTGCTTTAACCCCCTATTATGTTTTTTAACAATCAACAAGGTGAACATTGATAAATACAACACATGTTCAAGAAATCTCTATGATATGGATTGGTAAAATTAAAGTGAGAGAATATCTAGTATATTAGTTTTGACCATTTTTTTTTTTTTTGGTCTTCTTACACTTTTGGCAGAGAAAGAGCCGATGATTACGTATTTCTAGTCCACAGATACTTTTCCTAGCTATACCGTCATAATGGCAATGCTAGTAGATACTAATTTTTGTATCTGGGCCATATATTACAAAACTCTAAGGGATGCAATTTACATAAAATACAATGTTAGTGGTACCCCCAGAGGAGTGTGCAATTTTTATAGAATACTTTCCTATCCTAGGCACCAAAATGATTTGATGCAGTATCTTGTTTTGTCATGAGAAACTACATAGTAAGCATTAGTATCTTTGCTTCACAAATGAGGAAACCTATGAGCATTGAGAATCTAAATGACTTACCTATCATCACACAACTATCATAGAAGGGGACTCATCATGTTGTTAACTATGCCACCATCCTGATTCCCTAATATAAAAATCATTAAAAAAAGAATTGCAACATTGGTTATTATCAAAATGTTGATGCTATATATAAAGCAGACCTTTAAGAAAATAAAAGGTAAATGGTAGGAAAGACAAAAATCATATGATCATGTCTATAGATGCAGAGGAAGCATTTAACTAGATCCAACATCCATTTAGGATAAAAATGGGTATAGAAGGAACATACTTCAACATAATTAAAAAAACATATACAGCAAACCCATAGCTAACATTATACCCAATGGTGAAAAATGGAAAGTTTCTCTTCTAAGATCAAGTGCCAGACAGGATGTTCACTTTCACCACTATTATTCAACATAACATTAGAAATTAGGCAAGAAGAAGAAATAAAAGGAATCCAAATGTATGATATGAAACAAAACAACCACTATTTACAGAAGGCATGATAATATGCATAGAAAGCCCTAAATACTCTACTAGAAACTATAGGTAACAATAAATTGGTACAATAAAGTGTCAGATACATCAACATATAAAAGTCTGTTGCAAGGCTATATTTTCAGGGATCATTTCTATAGCTCCTGACAAAATCTGCTGCCTGATTATATGCAAACAACAATCCAGAAAAGAAATAATTTCTGCCTCATCATCACAGTCCACTTGATTATACAACTTCTCGTTATTTAGGATCAGTCCCTTTTCAGAGCATCCCAAAGGGAAATGTCTTGACAACAATCCCTTTCATCTCAACAGAACTTTGCAAAGTCAGAATAATATTCATAAGCACAACTGGACTTGGAGGTAGGTCCAAAAGAAGCTATCTAATGCTGTGGCCCATGGGAGCCTCGGGTGGCCAAAATGGGTCCTGTCAGATCCAGAGCTAAGGCTCTAGAGAGGTTACAAAAATAAGTGAACTGAGGAAGTAGAAGAGTTGCATAGAGACAGGAAAAAGAGCAAAAAAAAAAGAGAGAAAGATTTCTGCTAAATATAGTTACTGGTTCTTACCTTGGTTATAATTTCAGTACTTTTGAGTATCTTGGTACTATTACAGTAACTCAACTATTACAGGGAAAGTTTGAGAAACCATGAAAAGCCCCTTCCTAGAATGTAGTGGCACCGAATGACATCTCTTCATTTAAAAAGAAAAATTCACCTCTTTTTCTGGTCCAACAACTCTCTAGGTCACTCATTTATTCATTCTTTCCTTAAATTATCACACACTTAGTACATGTCATATGTTATGCTAGGTAGTCACTGGAGGGTGCAGTGAAAAATAAGACATGCCTTCAAGGAGCTAGAGTAGAGTCAGAAAAATTGACTCGACAAGACTGACTGAGATGTAAACTGTTAAAGGAACAGTGAAGAGAAAATCACTAACTCTGCAGATGACAAGGAAGGCCTCTCTGATGACGTGATGTCTAAAGCACCATGAACAATGAATGCAAGCGCAGGAGGCAAAAAGTTACAAGAAGGACACTTGAGGGAGTGGTGAGACTGTGACCCCTTTCATTATGCAGGGATTTTCACTAGAAAAATAAAATGGAGGCTTGAGCAAGAAGGTTTGAAATAAAGGTCAGAGAAGTGGGGAGAGGTGATGGCAGGGAAGTCAACCTTCTTTCCAACCTCTAGGATGTTGCTCCCAGATAGGAGAATTAATTGCTGCAGGGAGACAGTGTGTCTGCTGCCCAGCCAAATGTTGGGCTTTGGTGGCTATCAGACTTGCTGTGGCTGCCCCATGGGTGCCCCCTTGGAGTCAGGGAGAAGACTCTGCAGCCGCTACTGCTCTGAAGCTCATCAAAGCTATCTGGGGCTGGATGGGGTCCATGGTGACGATTGCCCAGCCAGGGCAGTGAAGCCAGTGTTGCTTTTTAGCATTTTGTTTTCCTTGTCATTTAGCTCTGTACCATACAATTACTCAAATAAGGGGAAAAAGGAAGAAGAACATGACTACATCTTATTTTTAGTACTCAAATCAATGGTGGTGACACCCTCTGCATTTCAATAGGAATTTTGCATATCAAAATCCCCCAAAATAAAGCATAGTAAACATATTAAAATCCATAATGACATTTTTCTGTGCTATTTCAAAATGTTTGTTTGTTTTGAAATACCAAAATGACTCAGCTCAAATTAAAGACTAATTCATTGACAGATGGGCAAAAATGATATAGCAATGCAATGAGCATTTTCAGAAATGTGTCTCACCTTATTGCCCTTGAGGTCAAAAAACATTTAAAAAATAGCAATTGTTTCTGATTTATATGTACTCTAAAAGAATTCTAAGCACATTTCAAAAAATTATCATAGTCAAAGCAATCTATGTCGGTAGAGATGCTCAGAGATTTTGCTATCTTTGCCCTACATGTGAATGTTCTCTGGGAAATGAATTTCTACTCTGTTGGAATATTAGAGATGGGGAAATAACTAGGGATGGTTTGCTAGTAAATGCCATAAACCTGGGAATTAGAGAGATGGTCTCCTCAACACTAGCAATGGCTACCATTTAATCAACTGTATGCAGATGCAATGCTTGGAACGTCACATACAACATCATGATTTAATGCTATTGCAACTTTAGAAGTTGATATTAACCTAATTTTGCCTAGGAGAATTATGGGGCTCAAGTAATTAGTAAGAGACAGGCACGATAAGAAACTTCAAAATCTGATCTTTATCCAAAAATTGAATGTTACCTCTTAAGAATTGGAGAAATATCACTCTTTTAATTGAAAGTATTATTTCCCATTTTCCTCCATGTGAAATTGGTAAGAATCTGCACATAATAACCATAAGCCTATGAAAATATATTTTACTCCTTTCACACCCCTGAAACATTCCATTAGAAATCCATGTTCTCAGGCCTCCCTTTATTGGTCCAACTTCTAAAATGGTATAATTGATTTACCAGAATCTATAAAAATTATGTGATTATCCTTTCACTCAGTTATTAATTTTCCAAACATGTAATAAATGCCTTCTTGCTCATGCATTCCTCTATTTATCCATAGAGATGAAAGAATACCATTCCCACCTTGGGGACCTCAGGAGACAAGCAATACAACAATTTCATCTTGTAACACAGAATTTAGAGGGTACTACATGGACTAATATTCAATATATATAACAAGCTTTTTAATAATAAAAAAACTCAATAAATGGGCAGCAGATATGAAAAGACAATTCAAAGAGGATATCCAGAAGGCCAGAAGACACATGAAAAAAATGCTTGTTGCTGCTTGTAATAAGAGAGATACAGATTAAACCACAATGAGATACCATCCTACACACCCATGAGCTTGGTACACATGGAAAAGAATTCCAGTAACAAGTGTTAGAGATAATGCCAAGAAAAAAGGAGCTCTATCACACTATTGATGGGAATTAAACTGGTATAACTACTATGGAAAGCAATCTGAATTTTCCTTAAAAAGCTAAAAGTGGAAATACAGAATTTACCCAGCAATCCCACTCTTGGACATCTATCCTAAGAATATCCAAAGAATAAGAAACCCTTATGTTGCACAATGATCATAGCAGCATTATTTATAATAGCTAGGACCGGGAAACAGCCTAAATGACCAATGACAAACAACAGAACAAGAAGATGTGATAGATTCACACTATGGAGTATTATATAATTGTAAGAAAGGATAAAATACAGGTATTTTCAGTAAAATGGAGGAAATGAGAGAATCATGTGTATGGAAATAAGTCAAAATGATAGCTACAAATACTGGACATTTACCTACCAAATAATTTGATAATGTAAAACATTTTCCAAAATTGGTGGACATCAATAAACACTGTGAGGGCTCTAGGGCTAGGAGGGAAGGAGGAGGGAAAGGGAACAGTCAGGACATGGGATGGGGGCAATAATATTAGTTTTATTCAAAAGTGTGTCAAGATGTTTTAGGTTGAGAAAAAAGTTTAAATAGGAGACTATACGAAATATGGTTAAGAAGGTGCCACTGTTTTCCATTAGTTTCAGGTAAACTTCCAGAAGAAGGTGACATTTTATTTATGTCTTAATAGCTAAGATGAAGTTTCTCAGGTCCCTTAACAGGTGATTGTCAAAGGAAGAAGGTAAGATAGAAGCATATTCTATATTTATGTCTGAGAACAGGCTGTGATTCTCATTCTCAAGATATAAACAACCAAATAAAGTGGAAATATCTACTCTTCATGAGTCCATGTCATGTATTCATGATAATATCAAATGAAAAGTAATTGTATGGTTACTAGTAGAATAGCAAGAAACTAGGTGACATCAACAAAGAAGAAAGTGGCAAATTCAAGTAATCCATGAGATTATTTTAATCTCAAAAGTTCAAGGGTGTGTGTGTGTGTGTGTGGATGTGTTCTTGTTGTCATTCTCTTTGCTTTTATTTTTGCTTTACACGTCATGGACTCCTCTTGTTTCATGGGTTACCTGACAAACTAGACCTAGGTCTCACAGTCAACCTGTAAATTCCTATTCAAACTTGTCCGAGTCCTTGATTGCTTGCTTTGAAAAGTCTCAGCATACGATGAGACCCCTTTAGACTCCAGAACACAGCTTAGTTCCATATGAAATAAATGAAAATTAATGCTCTAGACATAAGTTTGCATCCCCAGACCATGGGCTAAAATGTAGCTTCAGCTAGAATGTCTCTTAAAATTATGTTTGTTAAATAGAGACCTTGGCCAAAGCACAATTCTGAATCACTGGAAAAGATTTTTTTTAATGCCTTATGTCTAAAATAGATTAACCAATCCTCACTCCTTTGTAAGAGAATAAGTGAAAAGCCAATTTATGGATTAGAGAGTGATAGCCCCTCACATGGGCCACTGCTAAGAACAGGACTTTGGGATTACCTTCTCACATAGAAATAACGGCCCACCTTTATCCTCACCTCTGAAGGGACACATAAACTCCATGGAGAGGATATATTTCCATTCACATGTACTCATTTTTTAAAGATTTTTTTTTTGCATACCAGAGCTCGGTGCAGGCCAGAGGTGAGGGATAGAGGAAAGGATTCACCAGAGACAGAGTGGGGAGCAGAACAGGCAGATCCACTGAAATACACTCCTGAGGAGAGCAGAGGGCAAGACAAGAGAAGTCTGCTTCGCCATGTGGGTCAGCTCCCTGGCTGGGGATCGAACTTGTGCTGCAGTGGCTGGCGATAGCTTCATAGTACTGAGACTTAACCTCTGTGCCACCAGGGAAGCCCCCTCACAGGTACTCATTTTAGAAAAGAGAATGGTTCTGGTGAGAGATTTCCATGTCAGAGGGCACTTGATGTTGCTTTTTGGAGCAGGAATTCTGATACAAGACCATGCCAGTGTTATGGCAGCCATGCACAGCCCTAGGGCACAGTGTCACCACTAAGTGGGCTTCAGATCCATCGATCCTTTCAGGTATTATTTCCCTTGCTACATGTTGGGCATCACCACTAAAGAAACTCATTGTGTGAACTGAGCTACAACACAGACCAGGACAACAATTCCATTATAAACAATGACCATAATAGCTTTCCTTTTCCTGCTTACCTATGCCACTGAGAATGATTTTAATTGGATTTGGAGACGAACAAACTGCCATTATTTCAGAGAATCACCAGAGCTCTTTGTCCTCCCTACTTTAAGCTGGGACAAGACTTTAGCTCTTAAAATCAACAACCCAACAAAAGCACACAACATAAGCAAACACAGTCTTTGCATTTCAGAAGAGAGTGTATTTCCAACAAAGTGAAGGAAAAAGGAGGGGACATGGAGAGAAAGGGAAATTAGAGGGAGGAGGAAAAAGAGTAGTTGCACAATCTCATGGATTTTTTTAACTTAATAAGATGATTTTCAAGTTTCTGGCCATTCTGATTCAGTTCCTTCAACAGCAGAGTTTTCCCTGGGATAAACAGGAACTGCTGAGCAGTGAGAGGAAGAATTAATTAAATTCACTGAAAGACAGCTGAAAATGACACTCTGGGAAAGAAATGAGTATCAATATTTAGATTTTAATTGTATCTAAATGATTCCTAACTTCTTATCAATTCTGCATGGCCAGATTCAACAGACCCAGTGGATTTGGCTATTAATACTCTCAAATTTTTGTTCATTTGCTCTGACAACCAATCTAGATATAGTACATTAAGATCACCCCCCAAAAATATAGAGTTTAGGACAAAGACTTCAATGTTCTGAAACACCCACATTAATTTATTTAAAATTCACTTCCACATTTATTGAATCTATGTGACGCTGTTTTCACCATATCCCATTTAGCGCTCTTACACTTAGTATTAGTAAATTGGTCCCTTTGGGAATCTAAACTTAGGCACACGTAACACTACATCTTCGAATTCATAATTCTTTCATAATCACCTCCCATTTGGCATCTGCGAACTCACAGAGGCAGGTTTCCTCAGTGAAGATCTGTTCAGAGTCCAATATTTACATAAACAATTTCTGTTTAGAGTGCAAGTTCCTTCATGCACCAATAACCTCTCCATCTATGTAGGTCTCTAAATTTCATGTTAAATAAACTTTAGCACTACAGAAATACTTCAAGCAATCTGCATCTTTTTTTTTCAGGCTGAAAAGTCATGTAGACAGTCTAAAGAGGTATTTTGTGAATTTTTAATGGAATAAATATAAATACAATTTGAATTTAGGCATTATTCAAGTTTCAGGGATAATTTGAGCTTTTTTATGTTGTCTCCATCCCTAGACTGAAACATTCTTGGGAGAAGAAACTACCTACTCAGAACATGGTCCAGCAAAAACCCACTAAATCATTTTTTTTAGTCATCCTGAGTATCTTCCATTGTAAAATAAGGAAGTGATTGTGATTTCTCAGTCAAAATAGAACTGACTCTTTGCCCTTCTTTTAATTGTATACCTCCTACATGCTTAAATCCTCTGCTTCCCGGGCCTCCCTGGTGGTTCAGTCATTGAGTGCTGGGCTGCGAATCTGCCCACAGCCTCTGCAGCGCTGGTTCAATCCCTGGCCACCAACAAGGGTCCCACATGGTGTGTAGACCTCTCCTGCTGCGCCCACCACTCCCCTCAGCAGTGTATTTCCTCAGTCGGCCTGTTCTGTCCCCCGCTCTGATGAATTCTCTCATCCTCCCACACTTCTGACTGTAGCCAGTGCTTGTATAAGTAAATAAATAGATCTTTAAAAAAAAAAAAAAACTCTGCTTCTCAAAAACCTACTGTTAACAGGAATAGCACACAGCATTGCCATGGTTTGATAAAGCTAGTTAGCACTCACAAGCGTAAAGAGGTATTACCTTTCTAGAAAGTAATTTACCAATATAAAATTAAAGGCTTTCATTTTTTAATTTTTTTAAGATTTATTTATTTATGCATACAGAGCTGGGGTACAGACCAGAGTTGCAGAGGGTGAGAGGATTCACCAGAGACAGAGCAGGGAGCAGAACAGGCAGATTGTCCAAAGTACACTGGTGAGGGGAGGAGCAGGCAAGTCAGAAGAGGTCTGCTGCGCCATGTGGGTTGCTCCCTGGCCAGCCAGGGATCGAACTCACACTGCAGAGGCTGCGGACAGCTTTATAGGTTGCATCTTAACCCCTTGTGCCACCAGGGAGACCATAAAATTAAAGTCTTTTAAAAATGCCTACCCATTAACCTAGATTTCTGGAGAGGAGCCTATTCTAAAGAAAATAGTTTGAGGGGCTCAAGTACACTCAATTAAAATGGGAAAACCTCCATGTCACTCCGTGGGGGAGAGAGGTGAGGAATCAGTTGTGGAATATACATGCAATGTAAAATGCAATCAGGCATTTTACATTGGAGCATTCAAGGATGTGGAGCATATTTCCCTACCCTATATGTGTGTTGTGCTTGATGGCTTATTCCTAAAGAGCATTATATGAAATGCAGTGGAGAAATCTGACACACAGACTTTAGCCAGGTGATCAAGGTGAACAATCGTCATAATTCATGTTGATGGCATGCACCCTTGACATGAGCAAGGTGTTAAGAATGTCACAACCCCTCTGGGCTTCCTCCCCAAAATGCAGAATCCCAATCTAACTGTGAGGAACACATCAGACAAATCCCAGCTGGAACACATTGTACAGAACACCTGACTAGTCCTCCTCAAAACTGTCATGATCATCAAAAACAAGGAAAGTCTGGGAAACTGTCACAGTCCAGAGAAGCCTAAGCAGACATGACGACTAAGTGTTACATGGCGTCCTGGATGCGATCCTGGAGCAGAAAAAGGACATTAGGGAAAAACTAATGAAATCTGATTAAACTATGGAGTTTAGTTAATAGCAATGTATCAACATTGGTTCATTAGTTGTGACAAGTCTGCCATGGTAATGTAAGATATTAAATTAGGTGAAACTGGGTACAAGGTATATGGGGATTCTATGGACTTTATAACTTTCCGCAACTCTAAAATGATTCTAAAATAAAAGGTTTATTTTAAATCATGAATGATGATAAATAAATATGGCGTCTACTTCCCATTGGGGTGAGGTGTCCTCACAGTACCCTGTGATCTGATCCTAGAGCACATATCACAAGTATTTGCTTTTTTACTTCTTCCCTCTTCAGGAGGGCAAAAGCTAATTCCATTCTGTGCAAAATTGTATCAACACTATGCATGTTATGTACCAGGTACTAAATAAATGCCTTTTTCACAAACAGATGAACCACCTTGTTGTCAAGTGCAGAGGGGGGAGGGGGAGAAGAAATAGATTCCCAAAAACTAATTAAAACATGCTTTATCATATGTTACATATATCACATCAGGCAGGGAGCTAGGGTGGGTCAAACAAAAAGAATAGTATATAAAAATAAAATTTATTATAAAAAAGAAGTGTGGGAAAAAGCACAGGAAAATCTAATACAAATTAGTGGGACAGGCACTAAGTGTACCTTTCCTATCTTTAAAATTCCCCAAGTCCCCAAAGATGTTTTTTAAACCTAATTGCATTCACAGCTCTGAGACTCAGTTTCCTCACCTTTAAAACAGAAGTGACTATGACACATACACCATAAGTTTGATCCTAGGATTCAAGGGTTAAAATGTGTAACATGTTGGCCTTTCCTCTACACGCACAACTCTTATCTCTTCACCACCCAGATAGAGTGATGAATGTGTGTGTGTGTCTATATACATGTATATAGACATATATGTTATGTCTATAACTATATCTATATCCACATTCTTAACTACATGCATATCTAAATCTGTAACTATATACACACAAATATACATATAAAATCAAGCCACCCACCCATAATGAACAATATTTGCCACTGTAAGATGTGCATTTTCAATTATTTAAAATATATTTTGTTTACCTCTATTCGTCATTTTTAGATAATGAAAATATACCATCAAAATATAAACATAAAAAAAAATAAGTAAACATAATACACAGGTACAGCTGCTACGTCACAAGTTACATAGGCTCTTGCTCTGTCCTAAATGAATTTACAAGCCAGTTGAATAGATAAGGAACCAATCAGGTGTTGAAAATTGAAGAAACACTCAGTAAAGCAAAATAGAAGATGCCTTAAAACAATCTCTGGTGAGCAAGCAAGGGACAGAAAGAAGCACTAGAACATGAGCAAAAGAAGGAGGCTGCAGCGACTGGTGGGCTAGAGCAGGCAGGAGGGAAGTCCCAGACGAGAGGAGCTGTGCCCAGAAACAGAGTCAGAGAAACTCGGGGCAAGTTGTGAGACTGCCACACAGCCAGCCTTTCGTATCTTTACATTTGTCCAGATACTTCCAGGGCTCCCAAACCTCCACAGTTGCTTTTTTAGCAACTCTGATGAATAAACGCTCATCAAGCTTCCTAACCTGCTCCCACCACATAGAAGGAAGAACAAGAGACTTCCAGAAGCCAAACCTGATTTCTGAGTTTGTATTTCCAATGCCAATGACGCACAGGTCACGATGGCCAGCCTCATGTGACCTGCAGATGGAAGTCACAAAGTGCTGGGGCTGCAGAACGGGTGCAGCACGGGACAGCTGGGGGTCAGCAGGTGCCTGGTCAACCTCCCGCCTCCCAGGAGCAGCACCCAATGCCCGCACACCATAACTTGGCACAGACATCCTTAGGCTGCCATCCAAGCAGTGAGGAGAGCGGGTGAAAATAGGTAGGAACCTGTAGCTTCATTTCTTGGCCACACATCCTGGGATATATATTTTGTCCCCTCCGTCTCCCCCCATTTTGTCCACCAGCAGAATTTATGGACTTTTAAAAATAGATTTTGCCAAACAATCGGGTGGGCAAATGCTGAATTGCAGGCTGGGCAATGGCACTAGCCCGGCCCAGCAAGATTAAAGCAGGTTCTATTTTCATCATGAGAGAGCCGGGAAGGCAGGCACAAAGGAGCGATTCACTTTCGTCTACATCAAGCGGAGCCCCCTCGCGAGCCAGGGCAGGGCTGCCTCTAAAATTGGCAGAGTGGCTTCAGCTTGCAGAACACATCAGGCTGCTAAAATCCAGGACAGGAGGACTTCCCAGTGCCCGGCTCAAGCCCAAGGCGTGGAAAAATTCTTTCCTGCACTGATATGCCAGCAACTTGACAGTGAAGTAATATTAGCAGAAGATCAGCAAAGGAACAGGGCAGCCCAGACAGCAAGAAGGACAGGATGAAGCCTGTTCCCAAATGATAGGGGGTTGGTTTCTTTTTTGATCTTTTTGCTTCCCTATCCCCCAGGGCTGATTCTAGTCTCCAAGCTTCAAGTCTAAGGGGAGTTTTCAGGTACATAGATTTCTTTCCTGGTAGGGAATTAAAAAAAAAAATAATTTGTGTGTGTATGTGTGTTTTGCTCTGTTACCCACTGCTACAAAGATAGCATTTTTGAATACTATCACAAGGCACCTCTCATGTAAATATCTCCTTAAAACAATCAAACTGAACCCACTTGGCCCAGTTGTTCACTCTGCCTCTGGCAGGTTAGTGCAAAATTCGATTTGTACTAATCAGCCCTTGGCTATTGAAGCATGTAATATACTTGATGTGACAATTCCCTGTCTAATAATATCTGCCTTGCCCCCTTGGAGATTCCCTGGTATCTGCTAACTGGGTAGCCATCACCTCACTGAGAGAATTTGGTAGAACGAAGGGTCAGGTGCAGAACTCACTGATGATGAAGCTGATGTGTCAATCATCCTGCTAGTACTCATTTGAAAAACTGGCGGCTTATTGTGTACCTACTATGTGCCAACTGCTAAAGGAAACGCTTCACTTCAGTTGTCTCGTTTTGCCTCCAAAAGAATCCTAGAAGGTAAATAAAATTATTTCTGTTTAATAGATAGGAACATGGAGGCAGTGGATTGGATCAGTATGCCCAAGGCCACACCGTTAATTAGTAGAATCAGGATTATATCCAGGATAACCCCAGAGCCAGCACCCAGCCCACTTCTCAGATTGTATCCAGATCCTCCCAAGGTTATCTGTTCATGCCCCACCTCCAAAGAATACTTAAATCCCCTTAGCCCACAGGATACAAAGGACACAAAGTATAGATGTGACAGGATGGTCCCCCAAGGCACATTGCACAGATATTACATGCAGAGACCAGGCTTATCTCAGGCCCTACAAGAAGTGACATTGTCGGGTCCCTGGCCTCTCTATAGACCCGGTGAGTGGCAGCCAGTTACCCACTGCCTGGTCGAGAGCTGCTCCAGGATTGCTGGTTGGGAGACCAAGAGTAAGCGCAAAGAAAATTACATGTTTCTTCCTCCCTGCTGTGCAGGGCTTCATAGCTGCTTCCTCTCATCTCAGAAACTCAGTGGGACCTGGGGAGCCAAGTGGGGACAGGAGGGCCCAGCTCCTCCCTGGTTATGACAAATCCTCCTGAGGAGGCTTCTTATTTGCCACTCAGCTTCATTTCCATTTGGGAAAGACCACTCTTCATTCTCGTGCTTCCTGAAATGTTATCAGCCAAGAATGCATCCACACGCCTCTCTGTCCAAAAAATCTCCACTCTGGAGTGACTGCTGTTCTTTTACTCTTTAATTAATTCATCTATTCAACAAATGTTTTCTGAGTAATACTCTGTCTCGGGCACCATGTGGTCAGGAGACAGATTAATAAAACAACTGTTGCTAGCTTCAAAGGGTTTCACATTTAGTAGTGAATACAAAAGTAAAATTCCTTCCCTTAAAAAATGTATATTAATTTTCTTTGATATAATGCAACTGTCTATATGGACACGGGAGGAGGAGAGGAAGGAGGCCGAAGAAGAACAAAAAGATATTTACTAAGACCTCGACTAGCTCCAGTTTGAGGGTCCCTGTTGTGGATGATTTAAACACACCTTGTTTAATCTGCCTACGCTTCTGAGAGGGGAGTATTGTAGGTGCCAGTTTATAGATAATTGAGGTTCAGAAAGGCTCAACAACACTTTTCCTCAAAGCAATGGAGGCTTCTGAGTTTCTACCTGGGAAACCCTTTGGGGCTGAAAACCAGAAAGAACAGGCTTGAACTTGCATTTACTGAGTGACCACGCTGCCCTTACATGTGGACATGGACACATGTCAGGTGCCTGGATATGCCTGTCTCCCTCAAGAATTATTATAGATTCCTCTTTTCCCTTTCAAGTGTTCCATTTTAATGATAAGTCATCCTATATTTACTTCAAATTTCATCTTATTTGAGTTGGCCTGGAGAAGACAAGCATAGATGTTGTTAAAGCTAAAATGTCTGCCTACTAAGACAGTCCAGGAATGATCTGGGGTCAAAAGACTGGTGACCAACACAAGTGGGTTCCTTTCCCAATTTATCCATCTCCAAATCCAGTATTCATCCCCTTCCTATGAAATTGATGGATGTGGAGCCTCCCCTGGTGGCGCAGGCGGTTGAGAGCCACGCTGTGAAGCTGTCTGCAGCCCCTGAAGTGCCGGCTGGCGAGGGTCCCACTTGGAGCAGCAGACCTCTCCTGTCACACCCACTGCTCCCCTCAGCAGTGTATTTCATCAGTCTGCCTGTTCTGTTCCCCGCTCTGTCTCCAGTGAATCCTCTCACCCTCCTGTGCATCTGGCCTGTACCCCGGTTCTTGTTTAAATAAATAAATAAATCTTTAAAAAGAAAGAAAGAAAGAAATTGATGGATGTGTATAGACTTAGGGCCTAACTCCCAAACTGCATTCCTCTCTTGGCCTAAACTGGTGCCTGCCTTCAGATTTCAAGTCACGAGGCAAACAGACAGCCTAGCAGCACCACACGAGGTCATTGCAGATCATTTCTGGACCAGTTGGCCATTACTAGGAAACCAGAATAAAGATCAAATAATAAGCCACTCAGAAAGTCAAGGAACTGGTACAGCTTCACTTATCCCAAAAAGTCAATGCAATTTTTTAATTTGTCCGTCACATTTGGAAAGATATGCATAAAGGAAACAAAGAAAACACCAGGATATTTGCAGCCAGGGGCTCTCTCTGTGCCAGGCTGCTCCATTATGGAAGTCCCACAGCTCCAAGTGGAGCACTAAATTACGTACAGGTAGTGGCTGGATATGGGCTGCCAGCCGGCTTTCAGCAACATCCCCCATATGGCTAGAAACACTTGTGCCAGTTAATTAGCACTGGCATTAATCGAGAGAAGGAACATTGACCAGGACATCGAGGTTATCCTTAGACTATTTAAATACGTCATGTGATCACTCTTTCCATCTGTTATCAACATACTTCACACTTAATCCAGTAAATAAACTCCCTACCATTTTAAGCAATTGGATTCCATTTTGCTGGGCCTCTTCAGACTTTGCAAATCTCGAGATGTTTTCCCCCTAAGAAGCTATATTGTGAAGTGTCACAGTGTCCTGACGTGCATTGAAGGACAAGAGGCGCACACCCCACCCCCGCTCTGACCCTATCCCCGAAGCCCGGGGGAAGTAGCCACAAGAGGTGCAGGAACAAACACAACCACTTGCCATCGCTCACTCAAATGCTTATTTTTCACTTCACCATACATGACAAAGCTGCCTTGGTTTTCTTTCCATGCTCACAATTCTGCTGAAAGCATACAGAAAATAAAGAACATTATTCAAATGAATTTCACTATGCACTAAAAATGTGCCTGATTTTAGATGGAAACCCATTTTAAAAGTGCTCTCTTCTGAAATGGATGATACCTACTAAGGTATACAGCACTTGGGTACTCAGAAAAGCGGATCAAAAATAGTCCAACCCCCAAACACGTCACTGATAAATTGACTATCATAGGTATAGAACCAAAGGAGATTTCAAATCTGTTTCCTAAAAGGGTATATATTCCATGCATCTTTAAGAATACTGATATATATCTTGCCCAAGAAACCTTATCTTCAAGAGTCCATTTATTTGACCTAAGAAAAGTTATATATTCAATATATCATCAATCTGTAGCATTTTTTTTATCCACCTCTGCTATAGACTGCCTTCCTCTTCAACTCTACCTAGAAAACCATCTCTCATTAGAAAGATGAAAATGTGCATCATTTTCCCAAAGCACAAGATGACCTTTTAGGAGAGACCATTCCCTTATCAAAACTATATAAAGGAGCAAGTATTTGGTTAGAGGAAAGTAAAAATAACACCTGATCATGATGAAGGCTCTTCTCAGGATTCAAAGACACCTTGGGATAATGGATAATGTTTCAGGAAGACCAGGGTTCAAATCCTGCTTCCTCCAAAATGGTGCCCTTGGGAATAAAACATGATGTCTTCTTTTTTTTAAAAAAAAGATTTATTTATGCATACAAGAGCTGGGGTACAGGCCAGAGATGAGGGGGGTGAGAGGATTCACCAGAGACAGAGCTGGGAGCAGAACAGGCAGATTGAAATATACAGCTGAGGGGAGCAGCGGGCGAGGCAGGAGAGGTCTGCTGCACCATGAGGGTTGCTCCCTGGCTGGCTAGGTATTGAACTCATGCTGCAGAGGCTAGGGGACTGCTTCATAGTGCGGTGCTTAACCCTTTGTGCCACCAGGGAGGCCCAAAACGTGATGACTTCTGACTGAGAAATAACAATAAGATCCCCATTATTGCCACATAACTGAGTGCAGGTGAGGATCCAGGTGATAATGGACATTGTTACTGTGGACCAAAGATGACAGTCACCATGAGGTTAGTTTCCTTCCCCCCCACTACCTATAAAAGCTATTACCTAATCTGCAATCATGTCTTAACAAAAACTATAACTTGCTTTTTCAAGTAGCTTAGTGTGATGAAGCAGACATTTACTAATTTCACCCAAGCACAGGGCAAATCCAAAAGTCATCTCAAGAGCCAATTAATCAGAGAAAGATAATTAAATTTTACACATTGGACTAAGTTTTAACTAGGACACTAGAGCTACCTTGAGGATTACACAGTATCTCCTACCTTGGGGAAAAGGAAATTTCAACAATTATACAATTGTTCAGTTCAACAAATTCAACAAATACTTATTGATGACCTGCTTCATGCCAGATCCTGTGGTCCAGGTGGCAGAGTCAATAACTCAGATTGGATGTGGTGAGTGTTATGTGAAGGATGAAATGGAGGGCAGGGATTTCCTATAAGGGATACCAGGTTTGAGTCAAAATGAGCACAAGTTAGATAAGAAACTAGAAGCAGGAAAGATAAGCCCAGCAGGAAAGCCCATGGATCCCTTACAGGAAGCCACATGCTGCTTATTCTAGTAGAAAATAAACATGGAGAAGCAAGGTTTGGTAAATGAGGGCAGAGAGCATGATAAACAGATTACCTAAGAATTGCAGAAGTGCCACCATGCATTTTCAGAGGATTCTTTGCCATCAAAGCATCACACAGTTTTTCTTGAAATACAGATCAAAACATACATGCAAAATGGATCCCTTCTGATTGGGATCCCATCCCAACCTCAGACTTACAATGGAGTCCAAAGCAAACATCCATTACACAATAAGGAACTGCAAGATCCCCACAAGGATGGAATGACAGTCTAAAGAAACTGAAAAGCTGACGCCCTTTCACTGAATTTCACAAAAAAACTTCCTCAGAATTTAGAAAGAAAAATCGGAAGTTTAACAATTCCACTCTCACCTCCTCAAATTACCGACTCCAGTCAAATTACTGTCCCTCAACCTAGAACTCATTCATGAAAAATAAATTCTCTGTCCTCTGCCTTACCCGAAAAGCCAATACCTGTATCTCCAAGACAACGCTTTAGGAGCCTAACATTCGTATCCATTCATCAGCGATACGTGTAAATATTTGAACAGTTATTAAGGAAAGCTCAGGCTGAAAGGTAGTTGTTCATCTGGAAAGTGTCTGTAGATTGAATAATTCTGTTTATAACTCAGGGTCACTTGCTTCCGCTTCCCCATCACAGTTTACTGCATAGGACACACATAGGGGCCCAGGGTTGTCCTGAGGGTTCTGTTACTTGTTCTGGCTGAGGCTGCTGTACAAACCAAGTCTGCGGCACAACTTCAAAGACTGCACTTTATTCTTCTCTTTGGTATCTACCATAAAAAAAAATTCCTAGATTCACAGGCTTACAAGGATCTGCAGAAGGGAATCCAAAACATGCAGCTGGATATTAAAGATGTCTGAATGGGAAAACTGGTCACAATGTCGATTTTGGTTTTCAGTATTCTGTTGGTTACTCATCTTGCCTCCCCAACCCATTATCCATCCTTTTCTACTGGACACCTCAGGCTGCCCATGCACAGCCTCTCCTGGGCTCCTTGCCTGTCAGTTTCCTGCTGGGTTCGGTCAATAGGAAGCATCATCAGGAAACCAGGAAGTGCCATGGAAAGGGGGTTCAAGTATTTCTTTCCCACTTGCCCCCAGCACCTGGCTGCTTTCCTAGAAGCATCGATGTCTCTTTACAGCTTCACCTCCCACTGGGAGCCACCTCCAGCCTCTCCACCCCATGCCTCCACTCCTCTCAATGCTCAGGTAATATTATGTCTTTGGTTCCAGAGGAGACAAAAGCCAGAAGCATACTCAGGTTGTATGGTGCCAAGACTCATATGATTTAATTTGTGAATTTTATAAAAATCTGGGACCATAAGAACACGTAGCTGGCCCCTCTCAGAGCCTTGGACAATGTCTGTACAATGTGAGTAACTCTGAAGCCTAAACTTGATTAGCTTCATGGTAAGTGACGCTAAGCCACCCCCCCACACTGCTGTAGACTTTCCATTTTGCTAATCTCTTGCTGGCCCAGTACGCCTTAGTTCTCCTAACATGGCCACATCTCAAAAAGTAGCCCCTTCCTTAAAGTCTCTTCATTTAAACCACCTGTGTAACTCTGTGCCCCACTGAAGTCCTTGCCAATATGCCTATTCTAACATAGATGTGAAGACGAGATGGTCAACTTGCTTTCTACCTCTATTGCCTAGCTACCCGAGAGATGTTAAGATTTGCTGTAACTTAGTCTAACTTCTGAATCTCAGCTTTCTTTCCAAAAGCAGAAAGCAATAAATAAATAAACAAACAAACAAACAAGCAAACAAACAAATAAATAAAAGTGAAACTAGAAGAAAATGTTTTACTCTTTTATGAGCTTTTCCAAGAGGTCACAAGTTAAATGTATCACATATATATGTATTTATTGTATCATTAAATGCACAAAAGAAATATGGTGGTACCTTTCCAAAGACATGTTTGGTCAACTACAGTTTTGAAGAGTGGCTACTGCAATGCAGCCATCCGGCATTTCAAAATCACTCCCTGCTGCTCCTTTTGAATAAACCGTTTAGTAGCCACCCAAAACAAAATATGATCATATTACAGAAACAGAGAGAAGAACTTTGCTAAGAAGCATTATTGGCTGGTTCTAACCATACATTTTTCAGGTATCTTTTGCAGATTTTTAAATGGCCAGCCCCTTGATGTCAATGGTATATCCAGGGTATGCAAGAAAGATTCTACAACTATTCAACTGTACACTAATACCCCAGCTAAGTGTACAGGGCTTCATTTCCCTAAACACTGGAAGACACTCAGGTTAAGCCTTCAACAGTGTATAACTGTTTTGCATGTTTTTTCTTTTCCTTTTCCATTTAGTACTTGTCATTACTAATGTTCACAGGTGGAATACTCAATAACAAAAGAAATGATGATCACTTTACCAATTCAAACAACTTCACCTTCCAAAGTTAGAACCCTCAGAACTCTGTGCCAAGAAGAAAATACAAGACTGCATTGTCACATGTGGAATACACAATAGTATTCCAGGCATCTCATGTAATCAAGATGCTTCAAGTCAGAACAGCATGTTTCACAGTATTGAGATGTTTCATAAGACTACACTGTCCAGTAAAAAAATAATTAGTTAAATTCCCTTTGAGATACTCCCTCTATATCGTCACTCATCCACCTAACACCCTACACTCAGTATATATTTTTTAACTGTTCATAGGAACTTCACCACGATGAATTTAAATTGCTTATAGCTGTTGCCTACCTTTCTCACCCAAGCTGAAATTAACATGATCACATTTTTACTATGTTAGAATTTCCAGAATGGAAAGGCAAGGCAGGGGTGGATGAGATCTTCATAGTATGTTTGTCACACTAAATGTGGTTCAGAAAATAAGAAATGCTTAGTGTTTCCATGCTAGCATTTTAGCAGTGATAACTGTGGGAATATCCAGTGTACATATATTGCACATTTATTAAGAGGTTGGTCCCAGGCATATCTAATAACCAAACGCATATTTGTGATAAGCAATCTAAAGGTTTTTTGGATAATTTTGTACTCTTTGTAATTTTTAATATAATATGTATTCTTTTCTATTTAAAGAAATTCTAGAAAATTCTTTCACACTTTTATAACCTAGTCTTTAGAAAGAAAGCAATTTAAATGTTTAATTTGAAGAATTAAATGAACATAAATTAAAGTTTGAAATATTCAATATTTATATCACATAATTCTCACAAAATATTTTCAATAATTATCGCAATATAATTTTGGCATAATTTTGGTAGACGCCAATCATAAGTGTCTATTGACTAACAAAGCAAATTAAGATGGAGAAGAATATAAATAGAAAACATCTCAGCATTTGTCTCTACAAAGTTGTAAAGAAATAGTCGAGTTTTTACTAAGAGGCCATATCCTGTTCCTATTACTTGTCATAACTACAACCTATTAGTAATTTGACTTGGTTTCATATTTACAATCATTGAAGATCTAAAGAAATTATCTCAAAAAAAAAGAAATTATCTCATACCACAGCCCAAATATTATATTTGCAACCAGGAAACAGCAGTCCATAAATTCTCAGTTTTGCTGTTGTCTTGCTCTTTGCACTAAGCGTCCCTGGATATCAGTGTTTGCTAGAAGAGATATCAGTGTGTAGCTAATAAGAAAAGGCAGAGGTAAAAAGGCAGGAACATTCCATTATTCTTGAAACAGTATCTTTCTTTTGAGGAAAAGTTATACTTCAATTGAGGAGATAAGCAAAGTGTTTATCTACATTCAATTTAAGTTCAAATCAAGGTCCAAGTATTAAATACCAGCATAGTTATGTGCAGCATTGCCTCAAATATCCATGGCAGCGATTTCTTTATTGATGCTTTTAAAATGTGTTCAAACACCCCATGCTTGTGTTACTATTAATAAATGTTAATTCCTTACCCTAGAAAACCTCTGGAATGCACACAGCATCTGCCCAGAATATAAAACAACATTGATTTATGCTTTGAAAGTAGAGTTACAATGAATAACAAACAAATTCATTATGATGGCATAAAAATATCAAAATAAATTACTCCCTAGTATCTAAACCACATTGTAGGTTATTAGTTATTAATATCATTATTCATGACAGGCCTAACTACTGATGTAAAGGAGCAATTTTCTTTATTACTCCAAAATCAGCTGGTTGGACAAGGGCAGAAATCAAGGTAACTTAGAGTGAGTGCTCAGGAAGACAGCAATGTTAGATGTTCCTGAAAGGAAATCTGCATCAGGAAAAAAATGCAAGAATAAAGCAAAAGGCTTGGGATTTACCTTAGTCACTTATTATCCAACTATGGGAATAATAGCTAAAAGGTAGTCAGTATTTACCGTGTGTTAGCTAGAGGATAAGTATAGTAGATACATTGTTCCCATTTATTCTCATGATGACCTGGGATGGAAACTTTATATTTTTATTTTACAAGTGGGAAAAGTAAAAAGGCACAAAGACTTTAACTGCATGTTGGTAAACAGCAATGCTCAGACTAGAACCTAGATCTCCCTAGTCTTCCTAATGCCGATGTTCTATTTCTAGATCAGCGATCAAGAACCAGATTGTAAGAATTTTTAATTTATTGGGGGCACGTTCTTGATGTCAGCTGCTCAATCATGTCACAGTGGTGCAAAAGGGCCGTTGACAACACGCCCCTGAATAAGCTTGGCTGTGTTCCAGTAAAATTTTATTTAAGGATACATAATTTTTATGTGTCATGAAATATTCTTCCTTTGATTGTTTTTCAACTATTTAAAACTGTAAAAACCATTCTTAGCTCACAGGCAAAAAACAAAAACACAATGGGTTAGATGTGTGCAGGGGGCTTTGTTTGTAAAACCTGCTCTAGATTAGTGCTTTCCTTACTTTAATTAATGTACATGTACATCACCTGGGGATGACAAGATTAAAATGCAGATTTTGGAGGGAATGTAAACTGATGCAGACATTATGGAAAGAGAACTGGATTTATCTTTAAAGACTAAAAGTGGAAATACTGTATGATCGAGCAGTCCCACTCTTGGGCATCTCTCCAAAGAACATAAAGCCATCAATGCACAAAATATATGTTCTCTAATGTTTACTGCAGCTCCATTTACAGGAGGCAGAACATGGAAGCAACCTAGATGTCCATCAATAGACAACTGGATCAAGAAGATGATTGAGAAGACCGGATCCACAATTTGGAATACTATCTAGTCATAAGGAAATATGAAATGCTTCTATTTATAGCAACATGGAGAGAGTTTGGGAATTATGTTTAGTAAAGTCAGTCAGAATGAGACAGTTACTGGACATTTACATAGCTGATGATTTGATAAATACTTAAAAAAACTAGCAGACCTTAAATGCTGTGAGGGCTCTGAGGTTAAGGGGTAGGAGGGGGAGAGAGAGGGAAAATGAGACAGGAGATGATGGTGGAAAAATACGTAGCTTTTTAAAATTAAAAAATAATAAAATGCAAGTTGTGATTCAGGAGGCTTGAAAATTGTAAATTTCTAACATATTCGCAGGGCATGTTGCTATTGCCAGTTCATGAATCAGACTCTTCTTCTGTAGTGTTCTCCTAAGCAAGATGTGATTTTTCCCATAACCAGGGTGTTGGTTAATAACTTCACTGAAGCACACAGTTGTTCAAACTGGAACCTTCATGCCTCCTCCCACCTCTTCGTTCTACCTCTCAATTATCTCTCTAGTGACTTTTTGGCCTCTCATCCCCAATGCCACTGTCCAGCATTGCTCCAAACAGTTCTCTAGTTCTCAGTCCCTCATCTTTGCAGCTTTTCCCCTTTTGGTATACCAAAGAAAACTCAAATGCTAAGTTCTTCAGTATCACCTAACCAACCTTGACAATTTGGTCTTGTACCATTTTCTAACTATAATAATGGTAATAACAACCCCCAACTCTTGTCAAGCACTTACTGAGTATATGGCACTATTGTTTTTCTTCTTTGCTCCAAGCTACAATATGAGACAAGTTTGATCATCTCCATTTTACAGATAAGGAAACTAAGTTAATCTAAGAACTTAAGTTATCTGAAGTTACGTAGAGCATAAGCAATGGTGTCAGGCTTTAAACCCAGGCATTCTGATCCCAAAGCCCACAGTCTAAGCACTAGGGTGACTCATGCTCATCACAATTAATTATTTAAGAGTCTCTAACACCGGCCATGACATTTTCTGCCTCCAAGCACTTGCAATTGCTCATACTCCTTACAATCTCTTTGACTGTCATTATCACTTACCTCTTTGTCCTCTCTCAATACTCAACTCACACATTACCACCTTTTCCTATACTCCCCAAAGTACAAAGATATCCTGGGAGTCATTATTTTTTCTGTGTCTTCTTCCCCTGCTAATGCTCACCTCCATCAAGGCACAGTCTCTCTTTAATTTAATTTTTTTAATGGTACTAAAATCAGTTAGTACTATGCTTGGTAGGTATTAAGTTTTCAATAAATATTTGATGGATGAGCAAGTGTATTGAGTGAACAAATGAATGGCTAGGATATTAATCTAACAAACTACCTTTAACCTAATTTCCACATGAAAGCAGCCTGTTGAGAAGCCTGTATGGAGAAGGGGTTAAATGAGGTAAGTCCTAAGTTATTCCCATCAAGATCCATTATGTATTCATTCACTCTTTCATTCATTCACTCCCATATTTATGAAGTATCTACTGCATGCCAGGAATAATCCTCGGTCATGAACCTATAACAGCAAAGAAAGCAAAGACCCTGCCTTTACATCCTTTGCAGTCTGATGGGAGCAAGAGACCAGTTGTGGTAGTGATAAATGCCACAGAGGTAAGAAGAGCTGACTAAAGAAACATTCTTTCAGATAGCCACACACTCATAACTAATAGAGATGGAGGGGTTCCTGAGTTTAGGTTGATTACAATGTGTATTTGGGGTCTAAAAATTTTAGTCATTTTGCAAATGATTTAATTAGTAGCTGGTACCCCAGTTCCGGGTGTACATTTATTTTTTTTAAGATTTATTTTATTTTTATACATACAAGAGCTGGGGCGCAGGCCACAGGTGCTGGAGAGGGAGGCAGTGAGAGGATTCACCAGAAACAGAGTGGGGAACAGAACACGCAGATCGACTGAAACACACTGCTGAGGGAAGCAGCGGGAGAGTCAGGAGAGGTCTGCTGTGCCGTGTGGGTAGCTCCCTGGCCAGGGATCAAACTCATGCTGCAGTGGCTGCAGTTAGCTTCACAGGTTAACCCCTTGTGCCAACAGGGGGGCCCCCTGAGTGTGCATTTAAATAAGAAACTAATTATAAGAAGAGTGGAGAAATGTGAAACAAAAACATCCTGTTAAGAAACAGTTATCTGCGCCTCCCCTGGTGGCACAGCAGTTGAGCACCATGCTGTGAAGCTGTACACAGCACTGCAGCACCGGTTCGATCCTGGCTGGCCAGGGAGGGTCCCACATGGCGAGGCAGACCTCTCGCCTGCTGCTCCCCTCAGCAGTGTATTTCATCAGCCTGCCTGCTCTGTTCCCCGCTCTGTCTCCAGAGAATCCTCTCACCATCCTGTGCATCTGGCCTGTACCCCAGTTCTTGTATAAAGAAATAAAAATTTAAAAAAAAGAAACAGTTATCTTTTGCAGGAATGGAAAGTTTAATTTATTTTATTGTTTGTGAAAAGAAAAAATGATTTAACTTCATTTGGCTCAAGTTTAAATTAAATTCCAAGTACTGTATTATTTTAAAGATCATCATCATTTTGCTAGCTATTCATTTTCCTTACTGGTCATTTTTACTCTATGTAGAATTATAATTATAACAGAAATATAGGTGCACCTATGGAAAAAAATACAACCTGAAATTCTTATAAAATTTTCATAAGCCCCAGTAAGATATCTTGTAAATCGGCATATTGAGATTAAAAACAGTTAATGATTTGACTTCATACCAACCACAAATTCAGAGCAAAAATAGATATAAACCCAGGGGCCTAAATATAGTTCTCAAATACATAACTCAGAATTTTCCCTACCTTGTTTAAAAGTCTGCTTTACTTTATGTAATGTATTAGTATCAACTGTAATCTACTCTGACAATTCATTAAACTTAATGGTACCAATATTACCTAAGTGTAGGACAGTTTTCAAATGAAGGGTCTTAATATGGATATTAATACATATCTGCATTTGTGACTGCAATTCATTGCATATTCTATAAGAAAACATAAGAATATATAACTATCAAATATATTTTTATAAATACATTTTCTTGTAGAAAAATTAGCTAAGGGAAAATAGTTAATAGGAATACAGGCTAGCTAGTGGACAATAGCTACTAGAAAATAAGGCTTTTGTGTACGTAATATTTATAGTAAAATTACTTCTAGAAAGAGCTTAAATGTGTTTATGAGACAAAATTGTCTTCAGCATAGACTCAGACATAAAATTAAAATAGATTAATATGTCTTTCCTACCAAGGATCTAGCGATACACACCAATAGAATCCTAGTTGGTTTAACTTCTTAAAAAGTATGTCATTACTGAGTTATCCAGAATTTGTAATTTAACCTCTAATGTCAGTATGCAAATAAATGACTTGAATACCCTTGATTTGCTTAGCAAAAAAAACCCAATAAAATAAAGCCTCCATCACTCTACGCTCAGTTCTTCACCAAACACAAGGTTCTCAGCATAGAAAAGGAGTCTCCCCTTCACAGCCTCATCAGAGAGTGAATGCAAATGTGACGACAGTGATTGAAGGGAGGCATTGCCCGCCATATGGCCCTCCTCAATGGAGCCACCGTAAGGAGGGTCTCTGTGCTGACAGAGAACTGAGCAGGGAACAAAACGAACACCTGGTCAGATAAAAATCCATCAGGATATTTGAATTGGCTGCCCAGTCTCCAAATTATATGCAGGCATCAAGTCCAAGATAAAATGAAATGTGCCCCTCTTGCATATTTCAATAATGATTATGGTGTTAGAATATGTAGGACATACTCCTAAATGGAAAAACCTCCTCAATTGGCTGGTGTGATTTTTTTTAACTCCACCGAAGGTGATGATAATAGAGAGTGAACAGAGTGGAAGATTAGAGGTTGAGAATCCTCCCAGTTTCTTCATGTGTGCAGACCCACAAAGTGCAGCTTTGGGGAAAATCACGTGCCCTAACTTTACCTTGGCCATGGGGCTGATGTCAAGAGTGAGCTAGTCAAGCCTGCTGCCTTTTCCCTCAAGAGACTGTGGGGTCTTGGACTGTCCTGTGAAGGTGGAAGAAGGGTCTGCATGATAGGGCAGGCTTCCTCCCCTTATGCTCTCTGCTCAGCACCTCTCAGTCCTTCTGATGTACAGAGCAGAACTCTCTATCAGCTGGGAAGGCGAGGGCAGCAGATTCCCAATCGGTCGATGTGCAAGCAAAGGCTGCTTATCAGTGAGTGCACCAGCCATGGTAAACTCAGCAGGTGCCCGCAAAGCGCACCCAGGAGCAGAGGGGAAACCTTGAGTCTGTGAAAAAGCAACTCAGTCTCCAAGTTCAGTCAGCTCGGGAAAGTGCACAAAATGGCGATTTCAAGGCCAGACTAATGAGCTAATAAATTAGAGTCACTTCACACCCAACGTGGTATGATTTTTCCTGCTGAGCTGAATCAGGTAGCAATCTAGGCTAACCTTTAAAACCTGATTTGAAATCTCCCAATAAGGTGGTCAGATATATTCAGACTTTATTTTACAGATGGGGACCTAAATTCTCATCCTTTTGTGTCAGAAATATCTTTAGCACATTCTGTCCCCCAGGGGACATTTGGCAATGTTGGGAGAGATTTTTAGTTGTGACACATGGGGGTGGGGGTAGGGGTGGGGAAATGCTACTGACATCTAACAGGTAGAGGTCAGGGATGCGGCCAAACACCCGACAATACACAAGACAGCACCCTTCCACCAGCACCACAAGAATTATCTGGTCAAAATGTCTATAGTGCCGAGGTATTATCACGTAACCCTTCCTAACAGCATACAAAAAAAGATATATCGCAGCCAGTTTGGCCAGTAAGAATGAACTGGCAACCTCTGGCTCCTGATTTGATAGGTGGGAATGAACAGAACCCACAAGTCTACTTGTGTACCCCTTACTCATGTAAATCCTCTATGGAGTCCTAATAGAGAGAATGCATTTGTCCTCTGGAAATGACTAAAAGGAAAAAAGGAGTCAAATCATCATTACTTCTGGCAGAGAACCCCGTCATCTTAAATCTGTGGTGTGTCCTGCAGATGGGTAAGATTTAACAAGCATGCTCAATTAGCTCTATTGCCTCCACCTAGGGTGAAAGTCATCCCGTTGTTACAGTGCCTGAAGATTGCAGCTTTCCTTAATCTGCCCAGATTCAGAATAAAATTAAGCATCACTAAACTAAGTCTTTCCAGCCTCTCTGGGAACCTGATGGACAAGTGAGAGTATAATAAGCAACAGGCAGAACAACAGTAGGTGGTTGGCTTAACCCTCTGATAAGTGAGTTCTCTCATTTAGTTGAAGTTATCAAGGAAATAATCTATGAGTAGTTGCATTAATTACATTTCTATGTTTTAATTTAACTAAGTCTACCTGGAGGCAGAAAAAGCAAAAAGATGGCTAAAAAGGGTGTGTGTGTGTGTGTGTTTGAATGCAGCTTTTCTACATAGTACGCTAAAAAAAGTCAGACACCTAGACAGCTAATAATAACATCAGAAAAAGGGGCAGTTATACCCTTTTACTATTTTCATCTTGCAACAATGCTATCTCTCCATAAAAGATCTGCCACCTTAGCACAATGGCTGATAACAGAATAGTGATTTAGATTTAATTTCCCTCTGATCAAAATTTCATCAAACTTGAAAGAAGGTCAGAATCTCCTAGCTCAAGGCCCAGGGCATGGCAGTTCCACCTATGAAGATTTCAGGGATGCAGCTCAAGTATATGACATGATTTAGCCTTATATGGAAACCACGTGATACCGGAAAGTTCTCAGCATGCTTAACTGTGTCTTCAGAACCGACTGGGAAGACTGGCCATCTCCCCTGCATCTCCTCTGAGAGTCTGGGCACTTGTGTGTAATTTCAGCACAAATTCAGTCCCCAGAACAACACATGACAACCAGGTTGACAAGGACACAAGGTCTCCCACCTACCTGGGTCACCTGCTACCTCGCTGTCACCACATGGGACAAGAAAGGGCTCTTTTCACTGTGGCCACTGGGACAGGTGTGATGTGGCCACATTCTGTGCCTTGCACAAAACTCTTGCATTTGTTACCCAATGATTTGATGCCCCTCAGAGAGGACTCTTCCAAAATCATCCTTTCCCCACACGGTGACAGCAGCCTGAGAGATGTCCAAGTGAAACTTTAACTCAGAGGAGATGCAGTTGGACAAAGACAGGTGCCAGGATCGTGGCCAATAAAGATAATGAGCATTTGCACTGTTAGGTGCCATTTCCGACTAAATCAAGCCCTTCTGGTCAGTAAGAAAAGGGCTGGGGAAGAAAAGCAAACAGCAAACCTGCTGAGGAGGTCAAATGAGTCCATTTCTGACAACCCCTTCTCTCATTTTGTTTTGAATAACACCAAGAAGAAAGTCAGAGTAGCCAGGGACCAATTTTTCCTTTAGGCAAAGTATCATGGGATAGAAAAGTCTGAATATCCACTCAGCAACAATTGTCAGATTGTGTTGTAGAGTGTGGATGAGAAGAAAGCATTGCCAAGAGGGCTGCACTTGGTCTCCAAGGGGTGATCTGTTAGGTATGAGGTCATCCTACTCAACACCTTTGTTTTCAAGAGGAGAAAGCTAAGGTCCAGGGAGGGTGAAGAGCTTATTCAAAGAAATCTCTAATAAGAGCACCGGAAAGCAGAACTTCATCCCATTGCTTCCCTTTTCTGCTCCATGGGATCAGATCCATGACTAAGATCTCTCTAGAGTCCACCCTCACTGCGTTCAAGGTTGCCTAAGGTGACTGGACAGTCAAAAGGCATCACTGCTCCCCAACTCACAAATCTGAATTGGGTGCTGGAACTTGAGATGGGCTCTACCCAATCAAGAAGATGTATGTTTGAGTTGAACAACCCAACAATACAAGACTCCTGTGTGTCAAGGGCATTAGTGCATGAACTTGATTCACTGAGAGGCCACCATTTGCTGGGCACCCGCATATACAGATCATAACCTTGACTCTGCAAGTAGAGGGGGTGATGACCTCAAGGGCCATTAGTCTGTGCATTTACCCCTTCAATTTCAATTGTCTCCTCCTCTGCCTGAGCAGGAAAGCTGCACAGCAAGAGGCACTAAAAGAAGGAGGCATCTTAAGCTCCAAGGACTTGAGCTCCTAGCTGCAAATTTCCTTTCATTCAAAAGAACACTCTCCATCTTTTTTCTCAGCACAACACTTAGCACGCCCATGAGGGGGAAAAGTGTTTCTCACCGGGAATAAGCTGTCAGGTATATTTGAAAATTGAGATTTTTGAATTGCAATTGGCATCTCTCGGTGCCTTTCAGATGGAGGCCTTCTAACTGCAAAGTGACATTTTGTGATCCGAACCTGGTGAAGACCTAGCGAAAACCACAATCAGTTTCTAAAATACAGGCTCAAGAAACTGGGACCTGCGTTAAACCTGGAAGATCTTTTATGATTGTTTGTCAAAGGAAAATAGCAAGAGACATTCATTTTTCAAATTATTCTCCCTCACTAGCCTCTCATTGCTATTACCATGAGCAATATCATTCTTTACCCACTCCAGGAACCTTTTGTGAGCAAAATACCATTGAAAATCTTTACTTTCAAATCCATTCACTCCTGGCAAGAAACAATCCTGGATGAACTTTCAGAGTGCCCAGCTGTGTAAATGGGCGACCTTTGCTTGATCTAATTTACTTGTCTCTTTTTTATCCACATATGATTTATATTACATGTGTACTTAAGTCATGTCTTTGTCTTCTAGCACCTGTAAGCCCTTCATAATCATTAGTTAAGCCTCACAGTCGATTTGAAAGAGGTCTCTACCCTTTGTGGAAGGACAGAGTCCACCTAGAGGGAGATCTTGACTCAAAGCCTAGAGGGAACTCAACAAGTCCCAGCCCCCTCCAGGCAGCTTAACTTTCCATAGTGTGTGGCCATTAACATGACATCCCCACCAGCAGCAAGTTGCCTTTATGAACGCTGGCAGGTCTGCCTCACTCCTGGCAGCTCTTGGAAAGTTGGCCAAAGGGATGGAAAATGGGGGTGGTAGACAGGCTAGCGAGACAATCAGGGAGGAAAGACAGAAGTGTTTGATGTCTTCATTTTCTTTAAACAAGTGCTCTTTATAACACAAAGTCAGCAGCAAGATGCAGGAGGTCGGGTAGGAAATCTTTACAGTGAATCTAGAAGCCCAGTGGTGAGGGGCAAGAGCTGTGGGTTCTGTCAGTTACGGGTTAGAATGCGTGTGTTATCACTTACTAGACGTGGGTAAATGCCCTACCTAGAGGACAATCTAGAACCAGATGAAGAAGCACTTGGGTGAGATCACATGCTAGGGAGCTTCTGTCCCTGTGGAATTTGGGATCTGGCACAGCCATAGATTCACCAACCTCCAAAAACCTATGTTTTTGCTTTTTTTTCCTTTTTTTTTTTTTTTTGAGGAGAGTGTGGAGTGTTTTGTTTTGTTTTGTTTTGTTTTGTTTTGTTTTGTTTTGTTTTGTTTTGTTTTGTTTTGTTTTGAGATACAACATTGTATTGGTTTCAGGGAGACTACATAGTGATATTTATATACATTGTGAAGTGTTCACCACTAAGTGTAGTTAACATCCATCTCCACACGTAGTTAGAAAATTGTTTTCTTGCAAAGAGAACTTTTAAGATCTACTCTCCTAGAGGCTTTCAATTATGTGAACAGTAGCAGTCTATTGTGGTTCTAGAGAACTCCACACACATCGACACCACGTTGCTCTCTTCCCCAGCCTGACTCACATCACAGCTGTTTGTCAGATCATCACTTGCTAAACCAATAATTCATTGACAATAGAGGCCATATCTTCTGTCTCCCGTAACACTGTCACCTGGCCAGTCTATTGCTGGCACATTGGGGTGCTGAATAAATGCTTCTGGACCATGGATAAAATTAATCTTTAGTGAAAATATTATCAGGTACATCTAAGCATCTACCTTTATTCTAGCTTCACCCCTTACCCGCTGTTTGTCCTGTGGTAGAAATACAATGCCAAGTTTCCACATCTACAAAATTAGCAAACAGGGCCTCCCCGGTGGCGCAGCGGTTGAGTGCTGGGTTACGAAGCTGCGCGCAGCCTCTGCAGCGCCGGTTCGATCCCCGGCTGCTCCCCGGCCACTGGAGGAGGGTCCCATATGGCGCACAGACCTCTCCTGCCGCCCGCTGCTCCCCTCAGCAGTGTACTTCAGTCCTTCTGCCTGCTCTGCTCCCCGCTCTGGCTCTGGTGAATTCTCTCACCCTCCAGCGCTTCTGACTGTACCCAGTGCATGTATAAACAAAAACAAACAAACAAATAAAATAAATAAATAAAGCATGCCTCTAATTAAAAAAAAAAAATTAGCAAACAGACATACTGGTAATTAAATAAGCTTATACAGGAAAAATGTTGAAAACTTAAGAAGCATCTGGTATTCTTAGCTGTAAAGTGCCAGCTCCTTAGCACAAGACTGGCCAAAGCCCTCTGTGGAGGGATTTGGAAACCTCTTTCTTGCTTGGACTTTGCTGTGGGCTCCTCATAGACCCAGGCGTCCGGCTTCCCAGCCGACTCTTCCACCTCCTTTCCTGAGGATTTAGAGCCTGACTGTGACAACTAATTTTGGAACAGTAATGCCTCCTGTCATCTTCCATAAATTTGACATAAATAAATCACAAAATACCCTTTTTATATTGCTTTTTATCTTGCCACGCTTCTTGTTTCTTTTGGAAATAGTTTTTATGGCAAATGCAGAGTGTAAATCCACCCGGCAATAAAGCATGCCAAATAAGCGTGTAGAACAGGCACCTGAGAGGAAATTACCCACCATTTGCAGCGCTCCACACAATTATCAGCAGGATGTTCTGGAGTGGGCCTATTCAACATGCTGCACTGTTTTCCTCACCTGCGATTTGCATAGCCCCAGTGTAAACAAGCTACTACAAGACAGGAGGTGGGCAGCACTGGTCCATGGCATCCTGCTGGCCTCCCCTGTGGGAACAAGTCTTGACACTGCATGACCTCTTGACTTTGCTTGACCTCTTGACACTGCATGACCTCTTGACTATGCATGACCTCTTGACTTTCCATGACCTCTTGACTTTGCTTGACCTCTTGACTTTGCATGACCTCTTGACTTTCCATGACCTCTTGACTTTCCATGACCTTTTGACTTTGTATACAGGTGCCTGTTTTCTTAAAGAGGTCATTTTTCCTTCAGCTTTGGTATCCCATAGAACATTCTCCAAGAATGGAATTAGTCTGTATCTGTGCTTTTCAATATGGTAGCCACAATTCCCAGGTGGCTACAACACTCAACATAAATAGTGAGACAGAGGAACTAGGGTTTTTATTTTAAGTACAAGCAGTACAAATGTCACGTGGGGCTAGTCCATACCCTGTGGGCGGCACTGTAAAATTTGTATAACACATTTATCCCACACATCTGCAATTTCAAAGCCCAGGAATCATACTATGTATCTGCTGCAACCTTTTTCAAACATCCTCTCTGCTTTCATCCTAACAGTGACCCTACAGGGTAGGTATTATTATTATATCCATCAGATGCATCAGATGAAGCACCTGGAGTTTAGAGACTTGACGTGACTGATATGAAGGTTCTTACCTAACCTGTGCTGGTGTAGGGATTTGAACCCAGGTCAGTCTATCAAAGCTTTGCTGCTGTCAGGGTAGCTTTTAGAATAGGCACAGTGGGTTGGAGGTCATTATACCTGAATCTTTAAGGTAACCTATGTAGGAATTTGTTAGCACTGCAGGATTCAACATTTAGCTCAACCAAGCTCTCCATCTAGGAATGGAGCGAGGCAGGATCTCATCATGTGAGCCTCACCACCTGCCAGCGTGCTCCCTCGCATTCCTTCATGTGTGAATACAGGAAGAAATACTGGACTCGGCCTCACAGACATGCTGGAAGCACATGCGCGATCCATGGGAGGCTCTGCAGACAGAAGACCTTATTAAAGGAAATCCTGATGAATCCTACTGCCCCCTATTTATTTCCTGCCTAAGTTGCCACAAAATCCATGCGCAATATCATTATCCACCTCCATACCTAAAGAACACCCCTAAAAGCCTACATTCCATGCAGCAAAATTAAAGGAATGCATCCCGTGGCCTTTTTGTAATACCAAATTAAAGCAATGACAACCACAACAGAAAACCCACCCCGCCGTGCAGTGGTTATTAACATCTTAGTTTCTATGCCCCAGCTTTTGAAAATGATTCTGGGAACTACTTATTGAATTTTTAATTTGCAGATTATCGACCAAATTGGCTGCAATGGCTCTGAGCAGTGGGGCCCACATGTCAGTGGGCAGGTAAAGCTGATGTGTGCAGACAATAGCCCCTCAAAGAGGAGGAGGAGCCCCCCCCCCCCCCCGCCCCTGGGACCTGCATTCCTTGCTGCACTTGAGAGCTTCAGGTGCAAGGGAAAGCATATGCTTATTTCCCAAATGTGTGGGTGAGCAAGGGAAGAACGCAAGGATTCTGCCCCAAAAAGGCTTCCAAACATTATTTCATGATCTGAACCTCCAAAGCCATTCACCAAGTTTATCTTCTATTGTATAGTCTCCTTCTGTAACAGGGTGGTCCCCAGGAAAGGGGGAGGTTCCAGGTTTCCTGCCCCACCCAAGGGAGGGTGGAGCTGAGCAGGGAGAGAAGAAGCTGCAGAGGAGACTGAGGAAGGAAGGAAGCAGGATGGAGCCAGAAGGAGACCTGGAGGAGGCGCATGGAGCCTAGAGACACGTGAAGAAACTGTGCTTGTCTTTTGGTTGTGGACTGGGTGACACAGATGTGGGTGAGACCCATGGGGAGGTGACCATGGCAGCTTTTATCTTGATTTTGATTTTGCTCTTTTCCTTCCGGGCTTGTCTGGTTGTTTCTGACCCTTTTCTGTGGGTCCCCACTGGAAGGTGCTTTAGACTTGTGGCAGGCTTTGGGGCCTTGCTCTGGGCCAATCCCATTTGGATGGACTTTTACCCACAAGGGGACGGGTCACTTTGGGTGCTTCATTTAGAAACGAGATTCTTTGCCTTTCCTGTATTGTTTCCTAGTTTTATTAAAGTTCCTTCCCATTAAAATCTCATATGTTTGTGTTGATGTGGCGGATGGCAGAACCCATTTAGAATAGCCAGGTTTGCGTGGTCTGGGCTGCCCCTCTCCCTGCCCTGTCACACTTCTTTTTTACTCTTCCTTTCTTCTGTCTTCCTTTTCTTCCATCCTTCCTTGATGAACAGGCAGACTCTCCTCTCACAAAATTCACAGCCCAGGCGAAGGCTGAAGACACAGAAACAGCAGGTGACTCGACAGTGCGATAAGGGCTGTGTGGGGGAAAGCACTGAGGAAGCCCCAGCTCAAAGATGGCAAGAAGAATATCAAAGCACAGAAGCTGAGTGACTTGTCTGAAGTCATATTGTGGCTTCATGGCAGAGTTGAGGCTAGAACCCCACCCAACTTCTAGCCACAACCCCAAAGTCTGGTGAGAGTTTTGATGCAAAATAACATTAATTGAGTGCTCACTGTGTGTGTTCTAAAATGGTTATATGTATGTGGTGCATTGCCCTCATAATAATCTTAGGAGGCAGCAACTACCATTATGTGCTACCATTATGACAGACAAGGAAACTGAGCTACAGAGATGTGAGCCAGCCTGCCTGGAGTCACTAAACTAGAGAGTGAGGTTGCTGTGACCCAAACCTGGCACATTATCCTCATCTACTATTCATACCTCTCTATGAATGACAGACTCTCTCTTACATATGTTGGGAATCTTCCAGGGCTACAAAGAACACATTGAATATTGCAGGAGCTCAGCAGATATTTATTTGTTAATATTTATAATTATATAGTATATATACTCATACAGCATCCCTCTTTCATCAGAAGTATAATTATCTTGAAAAGTTGGAGGATTTTATCTTCTTCCAAAGTTTCCATGATGGTCATAGTTATCCAGGAATCAATTTCTCTAATGTCTCTCATGCAGTCCCAGTCCTAGACCCATGGACATTCTGATGTTTTATTTCTTTCTCCCATTGGGCCACCCATGTTGTAACTCCAGACTTCTGCCTGCCCCCAGGGCAGCCTCTGAGCATAAATTACACTCTCAGCAAGAAGCAACTTCATTATTACTTGCTCAGAATACCCCATTTTGTCTCTTCATCTTTCCTCCTGGGATGGGTGAGGTTTTTTCCCTATTCCCTTTTTGTTTTTTCACAGAGATGAGGAAACAGTTCTCCTCAGCATTCCAGAAGCACAGCAAAAGAGAAAGACAAGCTACAGAATACAAGCTAGTTACTGTGAACATCCTATGGGCTAATTTAGAATGTAACTGGCCTACTACACACTCTCTAAAATCAATGTGGACCTATGAACATTTAGACAGACTTCTTATTTTACTAGATATACTTTACTCTAGATCTAATAATTCCCATGTTAGGCTGCAAAGTCAGGAGGGAAAGATTGAATACAACAAACTCCAACTCCCTGTGGACAGGAAACCCAATAATGCACACACCCCTTTCCAGCTGCTGCAGAGGGTGGGGCAGTCAGGTTGCAGCCTCCCTGGACATTGCCACAGGAGCTGAGATGGGAAGAGTTAATTGCCATCTCTGCAGTCAGATGAACCTTGCAGTTCCGAGCATAGTCCTGCTATTTTGCAACTTAACAGAATACAAGCTGTTAGCCACATGTCCAACTATAGCCCCTCTCATTTTCAAACCATGGTTTACAAGCTGGGCAGCTTATGTCTGGTAGAGGCCTTGCTATGTGTTTTATATTGGGGGTGGCAAGTAGGAAACCACAGGGAGACACAACCTAGAGGTTAGCACAATGAGCAAGCTTGAATCGGACCCTCAGACAACAGTGGCTACAACCATAGGGCCGTGTGCTGTGTTCCCTGCCTGGATTTTCCAATGCTTCCAAAGCATGTAGCCTAAAGACGATGGACCTCAGGCATAACTTCATGTCCTTTCCACCTGCCTCCAGGGAAATAATACCTAGTGGGGATGTATTCTGAATAATGGCAGTTACTATAATTTTAGGTAAAAGTAAAAAGAACTTTATGCCCCAGATTTTTTTTTTCCTTTACAATTTTTCTAAATTGAGAAAAATGGTACCCACTAGTATTTCCTACAGGTTAGTCTGATAGCCAGCATAATACAGCTCATGATTATTAAAATACTGAAGCCCTTCCATCCTGACTCTTGATACTCCAGTGCTCACCCCATGACGCGCCAGAACACCACCATGGACGGGGGCATACCTAGCACAGCACAGCAGGGGTCCACCATCCTGCTCAGGTGCCCAATCAGGGTCCATTCTGATTGGTCCTTGTCTGAGTTGTCATATATTCCAGATATCATCCCTTGGTGCGTGGGATGCTAAATGCAAGAATACCTAGATATCGGGGAACAAAGCTCCTTATAAATTTAAGATATGATTATAGTAATAACATATCTAATCAATATGTCAGAATGACCTAATTTGCCATTATTGAAGGTTAATCCACTTCTGCACAGAAACTGTCTTGAAGCAAAAACACTCTCCCCAAATGATTCAGAGATGGCACCTTGTATCTGCTCTCAGGAATCTTACTGCAGTGCTCAGTCTTCCTCCACTTCATATTTTTGAGCAGTCAACAGAGCTTTTCAATCAACTAAATAAAAATAGGAAATCTGTCATTCGGACCTTCACAAATACTCAAAAACAAAAAGCTCCTCTCCAGTGATGCTGGTTAAGCAGGATGGGAACAAGGGAAATTCATCCTCCCTCACTGACACAAGAATAAAGGCACAGACATTTAAAGAAATAAAGTAAAATTTTGAGATGGAAAACGTCAGCGATGGCGCTTAGGAATAATGAAACTATAAGAAGTTAAACACAATCAGGTTTAAAGAGATAATGATAAAAATGAAAATCTGAAATCTCTGGCAGTAGAGTAAACCTCGTCTAGGAAGATGAATTCAATGTTCCCTGCAAATAAACAGCAGTTTCTAAAAATAGAAAGAACAGATGTGCAAGACAAAAAGTTTCAGAAGCTCCTCAGCAGCGAGGGTCAAGACAGGACCCTCATCTACCCTGTGGGGTTACAGATGTGAGATTGCAACCTCTCTGGTAACACAGATGTTTGTCAGTACACATTATACTCAGCCTTGGTGGGACAGACATGTACTAACTTTTCAGACATTGTCTGACCAGTGTTGATGAGAGGGTGAAACAATATCCTGTATAATCTTCAACTAATTCCATAGAATGAAAGACCAGTAGACACTTGGTGAAAAATCCAACTATTAGGTCACAAAGTTTCCCTCTTATTCCCAATGTTCATGAATATTAAAGACTCTGAAGAGTCCAGCAATGATATTACTTTTTCTCTTTCCTTAATTAATATTTGTCTAATCTACCTGAACATGGAAACCATTTTTGTTTGTCACAATTTGGGAAAGTTACATTAGAAAAATATCAGAAATAGCTTTATGCCACTGGAAGATATTTTTCCAAACAGAAACTTTCTGTGGACCTCTTTAGTTGACCAGTCATAAGGGTCCTTGGAGGGACCTTCTCAGGTGATTTTCTATTTGTTCTGGTGTCACGTGTTTAAGGGTGCTTACGCGGTGGATAAGTGTAGATGAAAGGCCTTGTTATTTCAGGCACTGTGCCCTCTGTCAACTCCCTGGAGGATCAGGTGCATCTATCCACCTTGGTCTTCCTGAGCTCAGGATGCTAGCCTGCCCACTCCCCAAATTATTTCACCCCCTCACTTCTTGCCCTGCATTTGTACCACCAGCGAGTGCTAGCAGGAAGGACAGGCCTGTGGATGAAGAGGCAAGAAAATTTAGACCAAGTGCTTTCTTGTAAGGAAAGCAGCCTGAGCAAAAATGTTTGACATTAACTACAATATCAGGTTCTCAATTCTTTCCTGATTTCCTCAGGTGCCCACATTGGCTCTCCAAATACTTTCCAACTTTATTTTCCTTTCTTTGATTGTGCCGGTGGAAAGATGGGATTCTCAAGGAAATGCATCATAAGATTTGTATTTGGGCAGTCTTATCAGCACTGGACATGCATAATCTTTCCTTGCAAAGTTTTTGCTATGAAATTGCAAGCAAATTTGTTTCTACAAAGAGAGAGAGCGACTGGGACACAGACAGAGCGAGGAAATCCTCTATGTTTCTATGGTGTTTGATGTCTATTTATATGTTTCTTAAAGATAAAGCATTTATTCTATGCATGATTTGAATTTTATGCATTTCTTCTCTTTGCCTTAACGGAAGTGAATTCTTATTGCATAGCCAAATTTCACACTCAATTTATTCTGCAGAGTAACTCCCTTCCTCCAGATGGGACTATAAACCAGTAGAAAGAAGTTTTTTAAGTGCTCCTAATTGAATATATGAGATCTACTTCTAAAATAAAATCAAAAGCTCAGGGAAAAGCACAGAACACCACTGGGAGAGCACACTAATATCCATAAAACAAAGCAAGTTTTTTGGTGTCCATATGGGTGGGTGACCTCTGAGGTGCTTCATCACCAAGTCACAGAAAGGGCAGCAGAGAGAAGATGTGGAGGAGGAAAGAGTGGTGTTTGGGGTAAAAATATTTCTCAGGCTTCCTTGAAAGCTACTGCAAATCAAAGAGGGTCTTCCAATGGCCCAGCAAGATGAAAAGAGAAAATAACTACAAAGCCATGGTGAGCAAGCCCAAGTGTTATAGATTGAGAAGTAAGAATTACTTTCATCAGGTCCAATGGTTTTCAAGGATCCAATAATAATAACATGGGGAAAAACTGTTCTCTGCTTGATGGGGGGACACAAAAAACATCTCTGACAATTCTTCATGCAAGCAAAAAAATGATTTCTGTCAAATGTCAAAATAATGTAATAACAGTAAAAATAAAAATACCATCCAATAACATTTGTTGAGTACTTACTATGTACAGGGAAACTGTGCAAAGTCCTCCGTGTACATCATTTCATTTTCAAGGTGAACTTCAGGCTCACCCCCTAGCTCTCATCTTCATGGTCACATGAAAGGTGCTAAATAAATATTTACTGACTTAATAAGCATAGCCTTGATCTGGCTACTATAATTCTCCCTTTTTTACATGTGAGAAAACTGAGTCTTGAAGAGTCTTGAAGAGGCAAGGAAATCACAGCTGATGGCTACACCCAGACCTGGCTGGGCCTCTGTTTTATTTAGGGAATGATATACAAAGGGGGACAGGATCAAGCAAAAACTTTCCTTGCAAACTTTGCCAGGAGTGAGTTCTCAGGGTTGGAGCCACAGCTGTGAACACAGTGCAAAGCCAGGGAAGGAGAGAATGTGGTTATAATATAAAAAATCTCTTGTTGGAGTTTTTGGCCCTTAAAACTAACTGTGTGATTAATTTAACCTCTTTGCAGACCTCAGTTTCTTCATCTATAAAATGGGAGAATTAAAATCTATCCCATACAATTATGAAAAGTTGAGATTGTACAGAGTGGTATTTAAATGTTTAAAACTAGAATTGGTCTTGGGCCTCCCCAGTGGCGCAGTGGTTGAGTGCTGGGTTGCGAAGCTGCCTGCAGCCTCTGCAGTGCCGGTTCGATCCCTGGCTGCTCCCCGGCCACCGGAGGAGGGTCCCACATGCCATGCAGACCTCTCCTGCCACCTGCTGCTCCCTTCAGCAGTGTATTTCATCAGTTTGCCTGCTCTGCTCCCTGTTCTGGTAAATTCTCTCACCCTCCCGAGCTTCTGACTATACCCAGTGCTTGTATAAATAAATAAATAAAATAAAATAAATCTTTAAAAAAAAAAAAAACTAGAATTGGTCTTTTTTTTTAAATTTGTCCTAGGAATAGCAATTTCACTTGTCCAGCTTGTTAGGTGGCATGTCATATTAAGAACTGTGAGAATTAGAACCCCTATTTGGTTTTAATATTGAGTTAAGCCAGGAAGGGTGCCCAGGACCTCTTCCTGATTCACTCCCAGCAACATAAGAGCTGAATGCACAGGTGCTAGAACCAGGCTCTCCAAGTTCAAATTGTTGCTCAATCACCCATAAGCCATGTGATCTTGAGCAAGTGACTTGACTATTTCCAGGTCTTTATTTAAAATTCCCAATATGCAAACAATGAGCTAATGGGTGTCCTGTAATACAGGGATAACTACTGTATGTGATTGTGAAGATCAACAAATTAAGGTACTTAAAGACTGCCCAATAAATGGTAGCATTAATGATGAAGACAGCAATGACAGGGATGATAGTGGTCATTTATCAGCTTCTGGAGTTTGCAATTCTCACCATATAAGTAAGTCAAGTTTGGCTTTACAGAGTTGAGATATCTGGAAAGATGAAGGGCAGAATTTGGTGAATGAGAATGAGGGTAGGTAACTTCTGATGTGAGGCAGGAAAGAAGAACCTTGCAACTTTCATTTAGTCATTAAGTAAAGAGGGTTCCTAAAATGTAATGGTTCTGCTAAAAATACCCCCACAGCATTGTAGGCTAAGGACCCTGGAGAGAAAGAAGAGCTGGTCTCGGGGGTGAGAGGTGCTGTGAATAGAAGTGGGATGTTAAAGAGAGGGTGGGCGTGAGGTTGGGGTGTTGACTCCTTCGCAAATATCTCTCTCTGGGGTGTGAGATGTTCAACTTTCACTCCTCAGAAAGGTCTAAATTATTTTTTCACATAACAATCTAAATAGCCCAGTTCTCCAGATTACCCTTCATCGTAGCTGCTACGGGTTGAAATGTGTCTCCCTAAAATCCCCATGTTGAAGTCCTAACCCTCAATGTGGCAGGCTAACTCCAATTTAAGGCAGTAACTCAGTTTAAAAGAGATCATAAAAATAGGGGCTTCATCCAACACAACAAAAAGAGAAAGCAAGCCAGACCTGGGCCTCCCCGGTGGCACAGCAGGTTGAGCGCCGCACTGCGAAGCTGTCCACAGCCTCTGCATTGCTGCTTCAATTCCCCACCAGCCAGGTAGATAACCACATGGCATGGTAGACCTCTCCTGTCTCACCCACTGCTCCCCTCAGCAGTGTCTTTGGTCAGTCTGCCTGTTCTGCTCCCCACTCTGTCTCTGGTGAATCCTCTCACCCTCCCACGCTTCTGGCCTATACTCCAGTTCTTGTGTAAATAAATAAATAAATCTTTAGAAAAAAGTCAGACCTATGGACACTTGATGAGAAAAAAACATTGAGTGAGGTGACAGGGAGAAGGCAGTGAGCCCCAGAAGAAGCCCATTATGCCAGCACTTAATCTCAGACTGTCAACCTCTAGACGGTGAGCAAATAAATTCTTTGTTTAAGCCACCCAGTGTGTGGCATTTTATTCCAGCAGCCCAAGCAGATGAATAGAGTAGTTATAAGAACTCACAGGCTTAGATAAGTTTCCTGTGCTGAACTATCAAAGAAGAAGAAAGGGAGAAGGTGTTGTAGGTAGGAAGTGGAGAAGGAATAGGGACAGGGGGATGATGAGCTGGAGAATCATGTTTCTCCGTATCTCCTCTGGACTACAAAGGAAAATCACCACTGCTGAGAGATCTTCCATGAGCCTCCAGCTCTGTGCCTCTCCACCAGGCTGCGCCCACAAGCAGTGCTGGGTAGTCTGCCTTCTTCAGCACATGCACCAAAGCTGTGGCAGTTGTCACCCTGGAGCTTCCCTGGCCACTGAATTCACTGATACTGAGCCCAAAGCAAAATGACAGTTTTAATAAAATCACTCCTGAAGAAGAAGAAAAGAATAGAAGCCTAACCCTAAAACTTCTCATTGTTAAAAAAAAAAAAGCCAAATCTCACAGAAGCTGTCCCCTTTACATATAGCCGCCAGGGGTGAGGAATTTAAGTAACTAAGAGGTGGGTAGCTATGAAATGAAGACAAACTTGAAAAACTAAAGCATTTTCTCACTATTGTTCAACTTCTGTGATCATCACCCCTTCCTGCTCACTCACAAGTCTCAGGGGGAAACAGCCAATTATAAAGGTAAAAGTAAATATATTTTAAGATATCTGTATTATAAAACTCCTGGTGTTTTCATTACCATTCATATTCACTTTCTTCTATTTTCACCTATTTCGGGTGCTAAGCTAATATTATAAAGACAACAATGACATTGTATGACAGGACAGGGAATCACATCAAAATGTACTATTTTCAGTTGACATTTCTAGAAGAATTCCACTCAGATCTGACCACAGCCAACACCCACCCCAGCCTCCCAGCATCCAATTTGCATCCAGTTTTGCTTACTTCCCAGCTAAAGAAAAGACTGCAGCATCACTTTGAAGCCACTGCAACCTGACAGGGAGGACCATTTGAAAGGAAATTATGTATTCAATAGTAAAATGCTTGCCCGTTGAGGTCACCTAACCATCCTACTCTATTCTGTTTGAATTTACTGGCTAGAGACTACTTTAATTCGCTTTATAGCAGAACAGTTAGATTATGCTCCATTTATCATAAACATTTGGTTTGCATAGAAGATTTGCTATGTTTTATTAATCCATCACATAGTATTTCTAAAAATATGATGAACGAGGTAGCATAAAATGTCATTCTTTATGCACTTTAGGTGTTTTGGCAATTAATGCGTCGAGCCTTTTCAGCTCTTCTGAATCAAAGGCTGTTTTCTGATATGGATCCATCGTGCCCACATTATCTATGGAATTAGAAAACATATGATAAATCCCCACATTTGACAGTGTTATTTCTATCAGGTTATAACCCTATTTGATAAAACTCAAATCAGCAGCAAAACTATACCAGATGAATGAAAACCAGCAGAAAGTGCACCCTGCCATTTCATTTCTGGAGAATTACCACTAAGACACATTCTGAAACATTCAGAACAAATGGGGAAGACTTTTTAGAAGTATATTTTATTTAAAGTGACTGGGAAAAAGGGAAACAACACCCGCAGAATTGTCTGTTCACCACATCATGTCCAAGAGGCTGTAACAGGAACAGAATAGAATGAAAGGTGTTTTTTGCCGATGAACAAAGGCGTCTTCAATTATAAAAGAGTAAACTGATAATAGAAACCCAGAGACAAAAAAGTAATCTGAACACATGGTCACCCCTTACCACCTATGCAACATGGAAACAGGTTATACCTTATTGCACAGAGAAAGAGACAAGAAAAGAGTGAACTAGGATAGGAAATGGAGGAAGAAATAAAAACTGCACAATTTACTATACTTAGCTCACATTATATTCAAAGGATAATTTCATGTCTAAAAATGGTTTAACCCAATAATATAGGAAAATCCTGGCTTATAGGTAATCATGGAGGAAGGCTAGCTCCCTCTTTTAAGAAGATAAAATTGTCATATTCAGATGCTGACCTTTTACCATGCAATGTGAAACCATTAATAAAAATTTACTTTAACACCAACAAGCCCAAAATGCTGTGAAATATCAATTTTAAAGGATACTTTCTCCTGGATCCTTTATTATAAATGTTACACAGACAAAGGCAGAAACCAAAAATCAATTTTTAATATATTTCTTCCCACCACAGGGCATGAGAAACATTAATGGTTTCTGCATCTACATGGTTACAATTATTAGCTTTGCCTTTCTAACGCAGTGCTCATAAAGTATGGTCGGCTTACGATTTGGGGGATGGGGTGCTATTCTTAAGGTTTTTCTGGCTGTAAGTTAATAAGCAATAATCCAGGATCTTGAGAGTCATGCCATTACTTGCATCCCCCATTCAGCATCCCGATATTTACATGATCACTTACACGGAAGCAGCAGAACAACTTAAAACTTAATGATCCCAATTCACAACCCTGCAGGGGGGACAAGAAGCTGCTGTAAACCTATTGAGGGATGTTGCTATGGGTCCTTGCTATATAGGGAAGGAAAATAACCACTCCCATGGCTGTGTTCTGCCTCTCCTCCATAGACTCAGGTGGCTTTGTACCTCTTCATACCCTGCGTCCCAAGTCTTGCAGTCTGTAGTGGACAGAGATACTAGACCCCCCTCTTTCATCTGCTCACTGCGCCTTTCTTTCCATGGGTGGCCTTATTGGGACTGTTTATGGGGGTACTTGTTTCTCCCCTAGCCATCGAGTAAGCACAGAGGTCAGACCATTAAAAATGCAAATCAGATTTTTGGGTGAAGTGTCCTATAGATGTCTGTTAAGTCCATGAGTTTTATGTCTTTATTTAGGGCTCTAGTGTCTTTTGTTTATTTTTTGTCTCATTGATCTGTCCATTGGCGAGAGTGGGTGTTAAAGTCTCTCACTATATATGTATTTTCTTAATGTCGTTTTCAGAGCTGATAATAATTGTCTAAATATTGTTTAAAAATGAACAATGATATAAAAAAATTACTAAAAATGCAAATCAAAACAAGGAAATATCACCTTGCACATTATCTAAAACACAAAAAACAATAAGGGTTGCAGAGGATGTAGAGACCTTTATATGCTGTTGGTGGAAATGTTTACTGGTGCAGCCATTAAGGAAAGCAGTGTGGAGATTCCTCCAAAAATTAAAAATAGAAATTCTATATGATCTAATTATCTCACTTCTGGGTATTCCCTCCTACCCCCCAAAAAGTACAAAAACATTAATTTAAAGAGATAGGTTTGCCCCCATGTTTATTGCAGCATTATTTGCAGTAGCTAAGAACTGGACACAATCTAAGTGCTTGTCAGTGGATGGATGGATAAGGAAGGTGTGGCATATATATAATGGAATACTATTTGGATATTAATAAAAGGTGAAATTTTGCCATTTGCAACAACATGGATGGACCTCGAGGGCTATATGCTAAGCAAGATACATCAAATGGAGAAAGAGAAACACTCATATGTGCTATACACAGGGGGGGAAGCAAACAGTTAAACTAAATAAAACAAAAATAACCCTTTGGACTACAAATAAGACAATAAAATACCACCAAAACAAAAGACTGCTTCCTAGTTCCTAGCTGCAGCACCTGAGGAATGCTTCCCCCATTCAGCATCCTGACATTTGCTGAAGCCTGGTTTTTCAAGTTTCCCTATGATTCAGCACATTACCCCATAACCTTTCTTTACTGTTCTAATTAATTTAGTTAGCATCACTTCCTGTGGCTTGCATTCAAACTACTAGGCAGCAGAAAAAGGGAGATAAGTGGTTTAGTCTTCTCATTCCCTCAAACTCAGATTCAATGATGTCATTTATCTGCTCAAATATCTTCAGTAGTTCCCCTTCACATTCCTCTGCATGGCATTCAAGGTCTTTGTTAGCTGCTCCCACTCTGTCTATCCAAATGTAACCCCTGCTAACCCCTACAAGGAATCCACTACTGAGTAAATTCATTGTCCTGACTTAACACTCAATTGGGAACATGTTCATGTATGTCCCCTTGGGCATTCCACATAACAAACTTCCAGTCTTCATCAGCAGTAATTCATGGTTGAAAAAAAGAAAAACCATTTGTTACCATTAAAACTGAAAAAGAAAATTACCAACAAATATAAAGTACTTCCCAGATATTCCATCAAGAATAGAACATCACATCAGAAGCTAAGCAGCCAAGAGCTTTGCTCCCATAACATTCCAGACCTGCTCAGTGGAGATGCAGGGTATTAGCAATGGACAGACTTCCAGTAGCCAGGGCAGAGGCTGGCGTAGGAGACTTGCACTACATTCCCTGTGCCTCCAATGACCATTTTGAAGTGGAGACTACATTTTCCCATAATTTTGTTTCCAAACTGAAATTTCATAAAGTGCAGAAGTTAGGTCACATGTCTGTAGTTTAGAATCAAAGGACACCAGGAAACAAGTTTCTGTCTTCTGACTTCAGGGAATCACAAATTCATATATTACTAGGTGACTGTGAACTTGACAAATGTCCACTTGACAAAATGATCGCTGGTCTTTCTGGTGCTGTCTCCTCCATAAGACTCTCTCCAAGCTCTCCAGTATGTGATTTTCTCCCTTGTCTCTGAACTCCTTTTTTTTTTTTTAAAGATTTATTTATCTATGCATACAACAGCTGGGGTATAGGCCAGAGGTGCAGGGGGTAAGAGGATTCACCAGAGACAGAGTGGGGAACAGAACAGGCAGACTGACGAAATACACTGCTGAGGGGAGCAGCGGGAGAGACAGGAGGGGTCTGCCATGCCATGTGGGACCCTCACCGGCTGGCCGGAATTGAACCGGCACAGCAGAGACTGTGGACATCTTCACAGCGCTGCGCTCAATCGCCTGCACCACCAGGGGAGGCCTTCTGAACTCCTTTTAACTTGTTAACTACATCTCAAAAGTTCAGGTTGGTCCAACACATCTCAAACACATTATGACTAGCAAAGTATTTCCACACTTATCATCTCTTTCTATCTCCTCAATACTCTCTCAGTTGGGTATCCTAATAGGGAAGGATGAGGTACTGGGGCTTTGGTGAAGATGAATGATTTGCCCAGCTATGCTCATAACAGGACATCACATTACCAAGAAGGAGAAGGAGGAAATGTTTCAAGGATACCACTGATATAGAAATTCCCTCCTGAAGGCTCCTTTTACAGACACTCAAATCAATTGAACAGCTTCTGGCTAGAAAAGGAATCTTTCTGGCAAAAGAGATCAGCATCATCTACAGAAGAAAAGGGCTCAGGAGAAGGAAGGGGCTGCCTCACAACTGAAAGAGGGACGGCAGGTCCAAATCCACCAAGAGGTTGTGAATCACCAGAAACTAGAAGGGGGATCAGTTTTATCTCGATGCGTGTACATTTTCCAATATATTTTACCATTCTGCTTTTGTTTTTACTCTGTTTTTCATTGCTTTCTTTTGAAGATCACAAAAATGATCAGCATGGAAATGTTCTTTGAAGCCACAGGGAATGGGAATGCTAACGAGTTGCTGGTCTTCATGTGAAGAGGAAGCCCAGGGATGCAATGAGGTTGATTGAATTAAAGAAAAGGAAATCGGGAAAAAATGGGTCCTCAGGCAGAAAGAAAATGTGAGCCCAAGATAGAGGGCCAGAATTAATTAGACAAACATCAAGATATTTTGACTCAGATGTTTGAAGAAAATGATACCTTTTTATATTATTTCTCCCCAGCAACGAAGATAACACACCCCTATGGATAAGTTAAAGATATTTCTGAGAATCTTCTCAGTATATACCCTCTTCCCCCAAAATGTTTTTTTAATTAGTCTAGCAATGCATTTGCTGCTATAACAAAGATTCTCGAAGTAACAATGGTTTACATAAAAGTTTGTTTCCTGTAGCAGTTCAAATAACATGCAGTCCCCAGTATAAAACTTACAAAGAGTTAGCATCCAAAATGTACACAATTAATAATAGAAAAGCAAACCTCTCTATTAATAAATAGCAGCCGATATGAAAAGACAATTTACCAAACAGGATAGCCTAGGTTAATAGGTATATGAGGAAAATGTTCATCTCACCATCACTTGCAATAAGAGAGATGCAGATTAAAATCACAGAGACAACATATCATATCTGTGAGAACGACACATATTGAAAAGAAAGCAATTGCTGGGAAGGTTGTCAAGACAGAGGAATCCTACTGCATTGTTGGTTGGAATGTTAACTGCTGCAGTCACTATGGGAAGTGATGTGGATTCTCTTAAAAAACTAAAAATGGAAATACATTATGACGAGCAATCCCATACTTTGGTAATATCCAAAGGAGATTAAGCTACCAATGGAAAGAACTACATGCTCTATGATGTTTGTTGTAGCACTATTTACAATATCTAGGGAATGGAAGCATCCTAAATGACCATCAATAGACAACTGGATCTAGAAGATGTGGTATATTTACACTATGGAAAATCACTCGGTCCTAAGAAAAGATGAAATGCAGCCATTTATTGCAAAATGCAGGGAGTTCGAGGGAATTTTGAGTAGTAAAGCCAATCAGATTGACAAAATTTGACAAAGTGAAATACTGGCAGACATTAATAAGTGCAATGAGGGTTCTGAGATTAAGAAGGAGAGGTGAGCGAGAAGGGACAAGAGGAGATAAAGGTTGGTGGTGGGGGAAAAATTATTTAAGTGGTGGGGGGGAAAAATTATTTAAGTGGAAAAAAGTGTGAACCCCCCAAAAAAATTTAAATGAAACAAATAATTTGTAGTCCTAAGTGGAAATGCTTGGTCTTGGTCAATTTCAGCTCCTAAGCTTGAATGACAGGTACTCAATCATTCTTAATATATTACTTCCTACTTGTGGTCTGAATGGCTGCTCCAGCTCCTGCCATCAAGACAGCATCCCAGACAGTCAGAAGGGGAACAAGACACTGTAACAAGCATGTTATTTCCTCTTAGGGGTTGGACCTGGAAGCTGAAAACATCATGCTCACTTACATCCCCTTAACTAAAATAATCAATGGCCATGCCTCACTATGAGAAGGGTAAGGAAATGTAAAATGGCAGGAACTCAGCTGGAACTCAGAGCTGTTATACCAAAGGAAAGAATAAATGATATAAGCAAAAAGAAATCCTACAGTTTTCACCCAAAAGTCTAGAAATTAAAAAAAATAAAAAACAGGATAAAATCCTGGCACAGTCACTGTCCAGCTGTTTAACCTTAAATGTTAGTTATCCTGGTGAAGTCTTAGTTCTCTCATCTATAGATCTAGGATCAAAACACTCATCATATAGGAGAGTTGTGAAGTGTCAATGGGAAATGCATGTGCAGTGCTTGACCCACAGAATTGGCAGCTGATAAATGAGTTAATATTTTATTGCTACTATTTTTAATAGGGGTTGGCAAACTATAGGCCAGGGGCCAAATCCAGCCCACCATCTGTTTTCCTAAATAAAGTGTCATTAGAACACAGCCAAGCCTGTTGGTTTGCTTATTGTCTATGACAGCTTTCACACTTTGATGGAAGAGTCTGGTAGTTCAGTTCTACAAAGCCTAGAATATTCAATATCTAGTTCTTTTAAGGAAAAGGTTTAACAACCCCTTTTGTATAAAATTGAATACATATTTCTTTTTTGAGTCACATGTATTCTGTTTCTTCAGTTGTAAATAATACCTACTTAGAGCACCATTGTAAAAAATAAATTATGTAAACAGCCTAGCACAGTGCCAAGCACATAATAGTGGACATAAGTTTTAGTCCTGCTTAATTTTCCTTGGTCACCATTGGTCCTACACAACTCCACTAAATGTGCGAAGGATAAAATTACACCACTATCTCACACCATACACAAAAATCAACTCAAAAAGGATAAACTCTTGGATGTAAGACCTGAAACCATAAAATACATAGAAGAAAACATGGGTAACACACTCCATGACACAGATTCAGAGATGACTTTGTGGGTGGTGAGTGTGGGGTGGTAACAACACCTGAAGGGGGAGATCTTATTCCTGTAAAACACAAATAAACACTATAAACCAATGTTATCTTAATAAAAAGAAAAACAATGTGTGCAGGACATCAAGTCTTTCATTTTAATGTGCTCACATATTAAACTCAGAAGCAGTGTTTTTAAACCATTGGCACAGCCACTCAAGGCAGCCACATCTCCTACTCACCATGCCAGGGAGAGTGTGCAGCCCTCACGGTTATCTCAAGTGCAAGCAGGAAGAACAGTATCCACATCAACATAAAGAGAAGTTCTTATCTAAATGTGGCCAACAGGCGGAAAGCTTTGAATGGGAAGATGCAAAATCTAAGCCAAGAATTTCTAGAAATGCAGAATATAGAGGACGATGGAACAATGCCTGGTCCATAGACATATTTATGAAATGCAATAGAAGGGCAGGAAAGATGAGGACAAGAAGGGAGGAGGGGAAAGAGGGAACTGGCCTCTCCTGTCTCCTTCCCTCTGTGGCTCATCACACACCACCAATCCCTCTCATTTTCTGCTCTCCAACCAGACTGTTCTGGAAGTTTCTTAAATTGTTATATTCCACTTTCCCTTATCAGAACTTTTAAGCATTATGTCCTATCGAGCCGAACATTATTCTTTTTCCGTTTTTGATGGGACATTTTTATTAGTACAAACACTTTAGCACTCACTCAGATAAGTATATATTTACAAATCATGTATGTGAGTATCCACATACATATACGTAATGTGCACCTGGTCATACAAATTGAATATACATGTTACAAATGCACAACATAGAAATTCAGAAGTTAGATAACAAATTCTTATAATCGTTCATGTTTTCTCCTGCTCCTTGGACCCACAGACCTGAATTTCTCTCCCCACCCTCAGCCACCCCCTTCATTGTACTTCAAGTCTCATCGTGAAAGTCACATGACCCCAGGGAACCCTTCCTTATCATGGCAACTGTTCTTTGCTCCTATAACTCTTTTAGTTCTCCTTCATGGTACTTATCACAGTTTAAACTATAAGCTCATTTATAATTGTAATTACATAATTAGTGTCTTTCTCCCTGTCTCCCTGCCAACCCCTCCCCATCACCAATTCTATTATCCTTTCTGATGTCTATTCTCCCTTCTAATCAAAGTAGAGAGCATGTCTGCTTTATCTACCAGGGTGTCAATAGCACTTGTGCTGTGGAACATTGTAGATCTTACTAAGTATTGATTAAATGAATACGGGAAACTGTTCTATAAACAAAACAGATGCTTAAAAAAAAAGTCCAACAGGATAAATTTAGAAAATAAGAAATGTCTTATCAAGAAGGGAGCTGATAAGATACAGCCAGGTGAATCATCAAATTTCACTCTCTCCGGACATGGTCATTTTTCAAAAGACTTTTCTGTCTGCAATTGTATCCAATCTCCCAACACCTCCTCAAGTAGGTGAGGTCAGGGATTTTTATCCCCATTTTACAGATGAGGGGACTGACACTCAGAGAATTGGAATCATTTTCCTAAGGACACACCACCAGTTGGTGTTCGTAGCAGAAGGAGAATGAGGCCAAGTCACCCAACTCTCAGTCTACTCCACCCACTGTCAGGCAGACATGGTGAGTGTTTCTTGATGCCTTCAGGAAGATCTGAACTAGCGCTGTCAGAAGAAGCCACTCCATGCAATACCACAGAAACTGACAAACATTTTCAGAGTGGCCGAAAGACAGAAATGGAAATAATTAAAGCCCTGGGAATTAAAAGCAAGAAAGATTACAGGGTTCCCTCCGGTGAACATTTGGAGGATGGAAACCAAGAGCCGAGTTACTCACAGCCTTCAAGTCTATCAATGTTTATTACATGGCGGGTGGGTAGCCAGCTGCTCCTCCATTTCAAAGACTCCCAGACAAATGGGAAACAGTTTGAAATGATATGAGGACACACTCTCCACTCACTCCATAGCTGATTAGGTGAGCAAAATGGTCGTTTGCTGCAAATTCACTCCCCTTATGGTGTCTCATTCCCCAAAGAGAAAGAGCAAGAGGCCCTCTGCTCTGATGGGATCCATTCACATGGAAGGTCAGCGGCACATCAGCGGGATGTCAAGTTGCTTCCCGTTGGCCAGCACTCTCCAATGCTCCAAGGTGGCTAAGATGCAGGTGCAGGAAAGGCCAGGAAATGAGCTGGCCTGCAATGTTTCCTGCTGACCATCATGACCTGCATACAATGATTCCTACGGCTTTTGTTTGTTTGTTTGTTTGTTTGTTTTTTGGGTTTTTTTAAAAGAAATAGTTCGGCTAAACAGATGGGTAGGTTGCAAAAGTAAATGCCAATCTGGTGAGGACCGTGATTTTGAGCAATTCCTTATCGAAATAGGAGGTGTTTTCAAATTTGAGAATGAACAACAACTATATATAAAAGCAAATACAAATCCCAATTCTCCAGGAGTTACAGAAAGAGAAGGGCACACACTAAATATTTCTAGTTTATCTGCAAGTCAATAAACAACAGAATAAAATGCTAATTAGGATGATTTTTCATGAAAGCCAGTCATCCCCAAACCATGCGAGATATCACACCACAACCAATTTTTTAACAAGGAAATATGGCAGAACATGGGAAAAGATCTGGAAAGTTGCTGATCAAGAAATCAGAATACATGTCCTCCCAGTCCTGGTTCTGAGACAAAATCCACAATAAACACCAAGTGCCTAGTTGAATGACCTTCGACAATGACCTTTCATCTCAGTAGACCTCTATTTCCTTGTCCGTAAAATGACATGGCTTGTCTTAGCACTGCCCAAGGCACTGTCCCCTTCCAAAATGACCCAACTCGCTGATTTTAAATCTCTGCAGAATTATTAAAGGTAAGCTCTGTGTTGAAAGCCTCCTTTGTGTCCATCTGAAAATTAGAGAATTTCTAATAAACATTTAGAAAGTAAAGTCTTCACTGGGATGCATCTCAGTATTAATTGAAAGGCCTTAAGGCAGAGTAAAAAAAGTCTGAAGTATTTACATACACTTAATAGAGATTAGCAAGGGAAAAAAATAGAAGATTTTACCTTACTTTGGTTCACAGCATTCTTCATCAATTAAACTTAAATGTAATGACATTTTGACTCAGCTCCTCAAATTAAAATGATTTGTATATGACTCCAGGTAACATTCAGTTCAAAGTAATTGTTAAGAAGGCTCCACTCCCAAGGGTAACAGGCATCAGCGCCATGTGAGCTCAGCTCTGCAGAGATCATCAGCTCAGGAAAGCGGGTTTCCCTTCAGGAGGCAGTGGGCCAGCCTACAGAAATCTGGACCATATTAGACATCTGAAAATCATAATCTCACTGTATTATTTTAATCTCACAATAAAAGTTTATAGGTGCTGAAACTGAGGCTGCCTTGGGCCCCACAGGCAGTGTCCAACAAAAATAAATTCAAACTCAGGCATGCCAGTTGCCCCCATTATCCAGGACAGCCTCCCCAGAGCACGTTATTAACCAACCAGGCATACTGAGCCTCCGTGTTAAACAAATGATGTGTTCAGAGAGAACATCAAAAAGATATACACTATATATCAAAAACATCAAGAATGATATTTCTTTTTCGCATCTTCAAATTCTCCTGTATAACTTGGCAGTTATAGCTTACTTAAGAGTATTTTATTAGCGATTCTACTACCAAGAAGAACTTGTAAAACTTCCATGTACCTAGGTCTACTTTCAACTATAAAGTCCCATCACACCAGGTAGGGTTCTTGTTGTGGATACTCGATGGAGGCACACTAGAATCTTTTTTTGTGGTAGCCCATGTGGCATAAATATCCAATCAGAGGTTTAAAATCACTTGCTGAGAGTAATACGAAGAATATAGAGTCTGTCCACCTGCCTCTCTTTCAGGCTGGTCTGCATTTAAGCCACAGATAACACACGTAATGCCCTACAAATCTAAAGGACTGCAGAAAGTGATCTCATGATAGCGGGATTTCTTCCACAACAGAATCAAACATTTGCCTGCCTGCTGGCACTGTATTATTCACACTCATCCCTCAGCATTTTGCCCTCAAATACATTGCAATCTTCAGCAAGTCCTGTGGGTTCCCTAAGCCCAGCATGCTATCCTTGCCTCCGAGCTTTAGCAGATGCTGTTCACTCAGCCCAGACAACCCTCCACTGCTCTCATACCACACATCTCCCTCTCTCTCTCCAGGTGTCAACATATCACTGCTTCATGGCAACCTTTTCTAACCACTACCCCGTCACCCCTGTTCATGAAGGGGCCTCCCTAATATGTTCCCAGAGCATCTCATCACCTCTCTGTTCTAACACATACCTTCTAAGTTAAAACCACCTGTCCCCGGTTTGATGTCCCTGCTCAACTACACAGGCCACAAGACTAGAGCTTGGTTGTGTTATGCATGGTATCCAGAGCTCCCTGCTCTGTTCCAGCACACTGTAGGCTGTTTTCAAAATACTTGCTACATAAATGAGAATGAATAACTGCTGTTCAGTGCGGTTGGGAATATCCAGATCCAAAGCTATCCTCAAACAACCCTTTGAAAGAAAAATTTGCTAGAAATTTAGGGTACTAAAAATGAAGAATATTTCCTGCTCTCTTAAGCATTTAGAATATATTCATGTTTTGCATTAGAAATCATCCTAATAATATATCTATATAGATTTACTGCTCTTTATGAAGAAAATCATACAGCGTATGTTGATATAAATATAGACCTACATATTCTCTATATAGGTAAGTACAATAAATATTATATGAGTTTTAACCATAAATTAGTTTGCACTGTAAACTCATGTTTATGTATGTATATGTGCAAGCATGTGTGTGCATATGTGTATATACATATACACGTGATGGTATACTACTTCCTTAACCTCTGGAGAGAAAATTTAACATTTGATCATTTCCTGGTGCAGACACGGTTACACGGAAAGCAAGTTTTGAAAAGCTACCAGCAAGTACATATTTATCAAAGCATTTCTAGTCCCCATCATCATAAGATCTAATGCCTCCTAAACTTGAAGATGAATGGCTTTTGAATTTGGGGTGGGGTTTTCTTTTAATAATGCACATTTCAATCCTCGGTTAACAAGAGGTCATGTCAATAATTAAAGGTTTCTGTAGCTGTCCCACTCTGCATCAGTTTCTTGACAGGTTTTTAGAATGTATGCTTCCTCTTCGTGACTAAGTACAATGGAGCAGGGAAACAGGGAGTGTGGCATGATGCATTTGGACTTGACATTCTTCAGTGGGCTCTGAAGTGTTCCTGCCCATTTTACCATCTCATATGCACAAACACCCTGCAAGGAAACTGGGGCAAGAGGAAAAGGGATAAGTCAGAAAAGTGGAAGACACCCCCTTTTATGCTTCACAGAATTGTAGAAACCAAACCATAGAAAAGTTATGTAGCATACCAAAGAACATAAACTTGAGACTAGGGATTTTATCCACTTTTTTTTAATACCTATCACAGGAGTTGCTCACTACCTACTGAGTGAATTAAGTAATAAATGATGGAGTATATGAATGAATGAATGAATGAATGAATATTAAAACTTTCTGCAAAAATAGGACCTCAACTCCAATATCTTGACTCAGTCTCCTGAACTCCCTTATATGCAAAATTCCTTATTCTCTGGCCATTCCTTGACAATTTACATAAAGGTCATATAAAGGAAAATGACTACACATAGTCATGGCAACAATAAGTTTTATTCCCACGCGAAAGGCCAAAATCTTGTGGAAGTTTTTTTTAATTAACTTCCTTAAATAATGCTGACTTCTAACAGATATATTTGTATGTGTGTGTGTGTATATAAAATGCATATATATGTGTATACATATATATCGAATAATAATACAAAAAACTATTGAGTCTCTCTGTCAACAATTTACCAGGTATCTTGAATACACAGAATAGCAGGACCAGCAAGACTGAAATACATTCTACAGGTATTGCACTCACTATTTACAGTACCACGTATGTGTTAATGCAGCAATTACACAGCCTGACCTTACCACAGTAGCAGCACACCGTACACGATACTAAGCAGAACCAATACACATTAAGCCAGACCATTGTCCTACAGTAATTACTAGGACACTGTATTATCCGTAAGAAAACTGCCACAGACTTTCAAGAAACATAAGGAACATCATCCATCTCCTATTTCACTGCAGTCATAATTCTGCAGGCCTCTCTGAAGAGTAAGTTCTTCCTGAGACACACTTGGCATCTCCTGATCTCTAGAGAATTGAGCTGCTGAACTCCAGTGCAGCGCAAAGGTGGGACGGGCGGGTGTGACATATAGGGTCCCTGCAGAACTCCCCTCCTCCCAGACCAGCTGCAGAAAGGCAAGGGCACTGGCGACTTAGGCACAGTTCTCAATCACTTCTTTTAATTGGGGGAATACAACATGACTGCCTGACAAAGTGAAAATCAAGTCAAGCAGGAAAAGGAAAGAAGCATCCCCATCTGATACAGAAATTGGCATCTGTTGCAAAAACTGCTCCCTCAAATGCTAAAATAAAATAAAAGTATCTAAACATCTCACCCTGTGAGAGTTTGGCAGCTGCAATCAAAGCATCCTTACATGTGGGAGACTTGTTTAAATTTAGTTTTTGCATATCCATTTGAAATGAGAACTAGAGAACCCTTCAGAATCACACTGTTGACCTGGACAGACGGACCTTTCCAAGACCAAGCCGCAAACGTTGGTCACGAAGGATAGGGCCACACCACTTTCTGGAGCTGAAGGTCATTCTGATAAATGCCAAACAAGAGTGGTGGGCAGGGGATGACTTGATTGCTTGGAGGAAGAGAGATATAAGACCGCAGTGTGAGTTTTATGAAATTAGGAATGATGTCTTTTCCACTCTGGTGACCTCCAGTAGCAAGCCCAATGTTGCTCAGTAAATATGTGTAGGTCCAATCAAACAACTGCTTAATCAAGAATTAACAAAAATTAACCAGAGAAGAGAAGCTTCTAACCCTGGGAAAGTATTCAGACAAACAGTCTCCACTGCGCTTCCCTCCAGAAAGGGGTGCAAAGAGACAGGACAGTGAAACCTGGGTGGCAAAGGTGGTGACATGTGTGAGCAAGCTTGGGGTCACCTCCCACACTGGGGGCTGAACTCACATCATTTGAGCTCTTCCCCAGCAACCTTGCAAAGCTGTTTTTAGAAGTTCCATTCGATCCACAAGAAAACAAGCTGGGGCAGCGTAAATCCGTTTGCTGGAAACATCCCACAAACAAAAGGCTGCAGAAATATGAACACAGGCGCTGACATCCATCCTCACAATCTCCCCTTAAGAACCCAGGTGCGTCAGCAAGTAGACACAGAAATTAAAAGGTGACAAAGGGCAAAACGAAGACATAGAAAAAAAGAATGGAAAAACAATAGTGCAGGAAATCTTAGCCCCGGAGTGCTACAACATTGGAGCACAGGAGCTCGCTGGCGCTGAGTCTGCTCTCTCGAGCACGATGTCCCTCTCTGCTAGGCAAGATCTCAGCTCAATAGAATAAAACGTTTTCCAGGCACAGCACTTTGGAAGGAATTTACTGGAGATTCTTTTTATAACATACATTGAACAATATAATAAATGATTCTCTCGTCAACTACCGCTTGGTGATTTTTTCCCCTTCCTTTCAAGTCCTTGGAAAAGGAAGTTTCAATCATATTTCCTTGTATCTGTCACAAGGACAAGACAGAGACTAGAACTCTCCTCGGAATTCCATCGATATTGTCTTAGCATGGAGGACAGGAATCCACCTGATTGTTTTACTTTTAATATTAGGGTTACCATCAGGGCATATTATTACTATCACATTTATGTGTTTATTTTTTGGCAGAAACACTGCATTGCAATATTATGTAAGTTTCCGATATGCAAGATATGCTTCTAAGCCCTGCATGCATTATTTCCTCCAGTCCACAGAGCAATCCTCAAGTATTATATGTCTCCAGTTAAAAAATTCAGGAAACAGGGAGTGGGGGAGTCACAGGGTTTGCTTGCCAAGTTTTCGCTGCTTTTTCAAGAAAGTAGCAGAGCTGGAATTTGAACTCAAGTCGGTCTGACACCAAGACCCATCTTCTTAACCACAGCTAAATGGAGGATGTGGGCTGTGTGACTGCTAATCACACCTTTTGACAAGCTGCATGTTCCCATTTTAAAAGAGTGATTGAAAGGCTCGCTATAGCCCATTAATTTTATACCCACTTGTATCAAAATCTCTTCAATTCCCTCTGCAGCTTTTCTGCTTCCACTTTAAACTCTTCTCCTTCCCTCGGCCACTCTTGCCCTGGGTCTGCACACACAGAGAAATGAGGTCTGGAGGCTCAGCCTTTCAGCATCTGAAGGGCCGATGGAAGCACACCCTCTACTTTCAATTAAACAATATTTAATTCACACAGCTCTTCTTTCTGAAAAATTCAAAGAGCCTTAGGTGCTTTTAATCACATTCTCTTGGTACCTAAATTATTGCTTAAGTTTAATTGTGTTCCCTGTAGGTGACAAGTTAGCCTTGTGCCCACTTCCTAAAATTTGAAGAGAACAGGCTTCAGAAACCCAAGCCTACTAAAACAAACAAACAAAAGAAAAGCAAACAAAAAGGTAAACTGTGTACACAGTAGTTAAAAGCAATTAAAGAAAAGCTGTCCTCTTGTTATGACATTATAGAAATCAGTAAGAATAATAATGGTGCTTAACGATTATTCTATGTGCCAGTTAACTCACCAAGTGCCTTACACATGTTATTTCTTCCTTTAACACTGAATCACGCCAGACACCAATTCTCCACAGAATAAGTAGATTTAACCTCTGAAATGTACAGAGAAGATAATGGGGACAAAAAGGAACAGAAATTCGCTGGATGACAGAGCAGGAATGAAATACTTATGTTAGGAAATGTTTGCCTGTTTCCTCTAGGAAGACAGAGTGATGGTGAAAAATAAATTCACGTTTACAGGAGCACATCTGAAATTTACCACGCTCTGCCTGTTTTAGCTACTTAAAACACAGTCTGTTCATAATTTATTTCCAGGATCTATAAAGTATGGTCATTAGCCCCATCTTACAGGTGTGAAAACTGAGGCTTGTAAAGGTAAGTAACATGGCCATGTTCACATTGCACAGCATTAGAGACAGAGTGTGAATCAACTTCCAAGCCCAAGCTCTTGATGTGCAAAGAGTCTCACAACCGCTCTTAACCTGCCTATGGGAGCCCTGGGCTATTGAAAAGCCAGCAAGCATTTAGAGGATAGAAGGAAGGAAATGGATTTTTTTTCCCTAAATCAGAGGAGAGGCATAATAATTTCTTGAATAAAGAGGTTGTACCCCTAAGAGTAATTTTCTCCATGGTGTCCTCGGACCTTTCAACAATCCATTGGGCACTTTTTCCTTCCTAAAGGAACTTTGGCATTAAAATGATCGTCATTTGTGTTTGACAATTTCTCCTGAGGGCAAAGGGGAAAAAACAATAAGAATGGAGGTTTCCATGTAATGTGATTTAGAAGTAAAATTTCCCAGTCTGCTCGATGCCCAGACCAGGAGCTAACAATAAACAAAGGATTAGAACCCTGGTCATCCATGTCCAGGCAAACACTCTTTATATTGCTATTTTCCCTCTGTCTCAGCTTAAGCCCCTCCCATCCCATCTCTGCAATCCCCCTGTGCAGGCAGTAACAGTTAAAGGCTCCTGAACAGATTTAAAACATTCTGAAGCTCCAGGAGCCCACAGTTCTTTTGATCCTGCCTAGAAGATTCAGCAGAGAGACTTTAAAGTGCACCAGTCAGGAAGTCCTATAGAAAAGAGCTGTTTTTGTTTCCTGGGGTGAAAGTCTTCCAGGGGGTTGAGGAGAGAAGTGATCTGTGGGGAAGTCAGTCTTCCCACTAATGTAATAGGCTTTCCTGATGGAAACAGACATTCCCCCAGATTGCGCAAAGAATGGGCGTGACATTTGCAGCAACATGGATGGGGCTGGAAGGGATCATGCTCAGTGAAATAAGCCAGAAAGAAAAAGAAAAATACTGGATGGTTTCACTCATTGGAGGAATATAGAGGATCCAAACAAGGGATCAGGAAAAAAGGTTATTATAATAAAGTGAAAATCAAAATCAACAAGAAACTATAAACCAGAGACATTCTGCAGGGGTGGGGGTGAGGAGAGAGTAGGATCAAAATGGGTAGGAAGAGCACAAGGGACCATGGTGATGGTACACGGGTGAAAGGGTGGTGGGAATTTCACGGAGACTATAACTGAGATGAGAGAGCATACATTGTAAAAAAAAATGAAGAATGATGTAAAAATATGTAATAAAATAAAAAAGGGGGCATGAGCATATCACCACTGTTTATAAAGCTCTGTAGTGATCACTTTCTAGGTTTGTGAATTGCAGCAGGCATGACAGGAGACACGTTTCTCCAGTCCAAACCATACCTGACATGATTGGCCACATAGGTATTAGACATTGCATTTTTACAGATGAAGAAAAGGAAAAGAAGAGAAATCAAACAAACTCTTTTTCCAAAGTCACAATGATATAAAAAGACACTCCCAGGTTTCTAGCTATAAGTCTCTTGGATTTCAAAGTACACAATCCTTTCCACATAGTCCATGACCTCAAAACCTGGGATGCAGGATCAATCCAGAAGGAAGAATACAAGAGACAAAAATGACACAGTCAACATAGATAAAATATCACAATAGAGAGAATTCTGGAAAGTAAGAAAGGAAACTGGTGGGATTTGCAAGGAGGGATTTCTCAGCTGAATCTTGACAGAAATAATAGTGACCAGACACTGCCCAGGAACAGATTTGGTTGCTGCCACAGATATAAAAGGTCACATAAAGCAATAATCAACAGAGAATGACACCACCTCAGACTTGAGATGTTTGCCAATGCCCACCAGGAAGGCTAGCCGGTGAACAAGAACCCATATTTACAGTCCGTGTTTGAAATCGATCATGCCCTACCTAAGTTAGCAGTTTGATATAATTTACTGTGAGTCTAAATCATTGTTTTAAATCAATCTCTCTTTATGACAAGTTCTAGTTAAAAACCCCCAATGGTCTTGATTCTATCAAACTTCCCAGGTCTGGGGTGAATCTGTAGAGTAAGTATGTGCACATAAGGACCAGCAGGCTCTGTTTAGTCCTCTTGACAGCAGGGCTACACAGCAGAAAACAATGTCTGAAATCTGTGTAGACTGACCCCCTGATAAAGACACACACACACATGCACACACAAACACACACACACACACACACACGGACTTTTCCTTCTTCCCATGGGCTGGTTTTCCTTGCAAGGGTCATATTTTCAGTAAAACTTCTTCTCTGACCTCTAACGTACCATCCTCTCTAGAGGTCTTGTCCATCATTTGATCATGTCCATACTGTTCAGTATCCTCAGTGGTCCTCCACAGATGGCAGACAGAATTTAAGTTCCCTTCACTTTACACATAAAGACTTTTGTGATTTTCTCTGGGAGGCTCTCCTACCATCATCCAGCAGAGTCCAGCTACATGTACCCACTCTCCCTTTGATTTTCCCAGTGTCACTCAAATCTGTTCTAAACCTGAACAATCATCTCACAAAGCTTAATTAAGCAGGAGGCTCCTCCCTCTACCCCATCAGCCCCTCTTCCCTATCTCACTTCCACATACTGTGTATCTACCATAAATCATCCTAACATATCTGATTTTTGCAAAACAAAGAAAGCCCAAATACAAACCCCTAAAAATCTGGGCCCGGAGTCAACAAATTTTTTCTGTAAATGTCCAAAGAGCATTTTCAGGCCCGAGAACCATATGACCACTTTCAAAACTATGCACCTCTTCTATTGTAGCATGAAAGACAATGGATCACAGACAGTACATAAATAAATGAATATGGCTCTATTCCCATAAAACATTATTTTTCAAAATAAGTGGCCAATCCGATTTGGTTCTTGAGTTATAGTGTGTCAACCCCTGGTCTAGGTCAAGGACAGTAAATAAATTTCACTTCAGGTGCCAGCTTTGATCAATGAGCAACAGTTGGCTTCCTAAAGCTTGGTGTTCATGAATTCATGAAGATTCTAAGGTTTCCACGTGCTCAGTAGGAGAAATTCTCAGTAGGATCAATTTGCGGCCCCTGCTTTTAGGGTCAGAAGGATCCTGGGGGTATACATGCCCCATTTGCCATCTTTGGTTAAGCTTTGACTACATAAATGGCTTTATAAAGAGGCCATGAAATAATGTATAGTTTCCAAACAGCTCCAAGCAAAGCAAGCTGAACAACTGCCAAGTCACCATTCAGCCACCCTCTCTTTCCCTAGTAAATTTCATCTCATTTCTATTCTAAATGGCTCACAGCTCAGCAACCTATGACTTGGAAAAAGAGAAAAGTCAAAAAGTTTATCCATAAACCAAATCTAAAAGTCAATCACACTTTGAGAAGTCAGATTAAGCAAAAGTCCTTTTTTTCATCTAGGTTTGTACATCAGATTCTCTAGGATTAAGAAAGCTGCCTTGTCTCTCTCTAGCAAAAGAACTGTAGCAGGTGGGAATTGTTTTTTTTTTTTCTTTTTAAAACAGACTCACCATTAAAAATTGACCAAAAAAGCCCTTTCTATAGGGATGTTGTCATTGACAGTAGAGATGGTTCAAGAGTCGTACTTTGAGTTAATATTTAACTTGCAAGTAAATACATAAAGCTTCAGTGCCATAAAGCTAATTTAAAAGGGACATTTCTCTTTATAGTTCCCTGGAGTATTACAGACTCAATGATATTCTTCTGCCATAATGTAGGATTCATTAAAGAACTTGAGCTATAATTGTGTACATCAGTACATGCGGGCCGACTGGATAAATCGTCGAAATGATTTGGTTAGTACAGGTTCTTGGGATGGAGTTCTCCACCTGACCCCTGGCAGGTGGGCAAGAAACCCAAAAAAATTTTATTATGAGAACATCACAGAAAGGCATTCAAAGGGAATTCCCGAAGCCTGATAATTTTTACACCCAGAAGACATTTTCTGCTTCACAATTTTATTCCTAAAAATGGAAAACGATAAAGCAGTTAAAATCATACACATATATAAAACACAGAGGGGTATTTTAAGACATATAATAAGGATGCATACCCTTTATTGTGATTTAAGAGTAGCTTTCTCATTCTATTAATAATGGGAAATTTAAATTTAACTGGAAATGATGTACCACTTGATGGCAATTTTTTTAAGCTGTCATGTTTCTACAATTTCCTGTCTGTATGATAGCAGCCTAAAGACAGACAATCACAAAGAGAGACTACCGTCAAATCTATGCAAAATGGTATCTTCTTTATTAATCAATAGGAATCCAGGTGATAACAGGAAACTTAGACTGACACAACTCTTACACTGAACTCAGTACAGATTTTACCAATAATAATTTTGGAAGAGTAAGAAAATGCAGAGGACATGGGCCAGATATAGATATAATTTTGTCTGTTTAAGATTTCTGTGCATTATCATTCATAAAATATGTATGGCTTTATTGACTTCCTAGGGAGAAGAAGAGGCTGCTTCCCTTCAGAATATAAAGTCAGGGAAAATCTGTGGAGTCAATAGCTCTCACATGAAATGCTGCGGTAGCTTTGGTGAGTGGCCTGTATTCGAATGTTTTGATCTCCCTTAGTCATTGTCAAGTTTGAGGACTTATTGCAAAGATTAAAATTCCAAATGAGATCCTGTGACTAAAATCAGAAATGAAGATGCTTGATTTATGATGTATCATGAACGTAGCCATCAACCTACGAACACATATTTATTACAATAAAAGGAGGCGCTTCTGCTAGCAGGGAACCCTGGAGATTCTTTTGCCCGGGTTTTATTTGGGCCTGTTACAGACAACAAAGAAAATGGCATATGTAGCACTTCGAGCAAGTGTATATCTACAAGAACACCAAGGGCCTCTTCCAGGCGCCTTTATAAGCGCGGAATTCCCCACCCTCTTCTGTGCAAGTTATCGCTGTATTACATGTTGTTGAACATATTTGATATGAAAGCATTGTCTGTTTGCTACCAGTATCTAACGAGTCTCTCCCCCAGAGTTGCCAGCAAGGTGCTGATTAATTAACTGAAGTAGTGAAGCTGAATGTACAACAGCTGTTTAGAGAATTGTCATTAACTTGGTCTCCTTTCCTGTCTATTAGCTTTCTTGCAGAGATCCCACTAAAATGCAAATCTGGATAACTCAGCATCACAATCCACCTTCACCTCTGTGCCCTTTCCGAGAGGTGTGTGTGTGTGGGGGGGGGCAGGCTGACTTAAAAGGTCTGGACTCAATTTTTTATTTTTAAGGGAAATCAGATGAGGAAGCACGGAGGATATGAAGGGAAGTCCTAAGAAAGCAAAGAAAGGATTTTGGAACTTCCTAGAAGTCACAGTTTGTCTTGTCACTTGTCATTGGCAGCTGACAAAAGGGCAGTCCTGTGAATGTCAGAGCGGGGACTAAGGACATGGTAAGCTTATGGAAGGGCTCAGTGATCTGCCCTCTGGCCCGGGACCTCCTCACTGGCAGGAAAGGCGAGCTGCTGCAGGGACATGGCTCTGCAAGGTGCAGAGGCAGATGTGACGGCTCCTCTGGAATGATGACAGTTGGCGTAGAACTCCAACCTGTAGACCTCAGCTGCCCCAAGAACAAGGATGATTATTCAGAGGAGCAGAATCTATATTAAGTGGCAGATTGCAGGGAGGGCCTAGTTGATGAGACACGAGCACGTCATTAAAATGTTCTGCGTGAGGTGTAGTGACTCAGACCGAATGAAAAGGATGGGATTGTTTTATAAGTTGCTTCCTTCTTCCCTCTCTCCCTCCTTCTCCTTCTATCTGTGTTTCGTTCCTTTTCTCTTTTTGCAGCGTCTTACTTGCATACACACTTCTGAGTGTACCTAGCAGATTTTGGTGTGCAGCAACAATGACTCTTACACGCAGGCCTGCAAAATTAATTCATAACAGAGGCTGTCACCATTTCATCCCAGGAATCGCCTGATAACCCCGGGTAAGCTCTACTTATTCCCTCTGACATGAATCTCGGAGACTTGGTACCGGAGAGCTCAGATGCTAACACCTTCTGTCACTGCTACGTTACCCTGCGTAGCTTCACTGGCCGTGGCACCCTTTCACATCAGATCACTTTAAAAATTGTTATGGAATTTTACGCCCTTAAAAAGTAGATATTAAAAATGCGATTAAACACCATCGAGTCATTGGGGCATATCACAAAGAAGCCCAGTACCTGTCCCCCAAATGCAGCAGGTGTTTTGTTTTTTTTAAATGAAGCAGATAAATGCAGAAATGAATATACTGATACAGACAGCATCTGCCTCATGATAAAATTAAGTCTTGTGACAGAAATAAATCCCTGTGGAGGAGAATGTAACCCATTATCCAATGGGATTTTTTCTTTTCTTCTTATGTGACAGAACTTATTGGATTCCCTGATGCTACGCAGCTAAGTGCATCCACAAATTGATGATAAATCAGAAAGACTGCAGGATTTGAAATTTAACAACTACTTATTTTTTGGTGATGTAGAGATAAGAGAAAAATTTCAGTGAGTAACGATTAAATTGGGAATCTCCTTCTCTCCTGATAATCTGATCTCCGGGTGTGGAGCTATGTCACGGCATCATGCAATGCCAACAACTGGCGGTGAGGAAAGTAGATTTTGGGCTAAGATGAATAAGGAAACTACTTATCTTCCCCTTCCTTCCCCAATATTCTGTCTTATCTAAAGCGTACCATACAAGGTTACTTTTGACATAAAAACATACCACCCTTATTATACTTTCCTTTTTATCCCCTTCAATACTTAAAAAATGACAATAAAAGCATGTTTTCTTTTAAACAGTTTCACATTTGAGCAATGCAAAAGGAAAATCCATAGATCATGTTAAAAATACACAGGAACTAATAGAGCTCAGGACTACTTCACCATGTTTGACAAACGTGACTTCATAAAACACACCTTCACGTTTTAAAGATTTCCTTTATTATAATATGCTATTAATTAATGGGAGTTGGGGGGGGAAATGATTCATTGCTTCAAGATGTACCTTTACTTTTGCATGTTGAATCTTTGCCGGTGCTTAAGCGATTTGCTGAGACACCAATCGCAAGCTCTTGGCATGAACTATACAGATTATTCGTGTAAGAAACAGAGAGGGAGAAATCAAATGATTCTTTTCTTCACTAAGATTTTTTTTTTAAGTGAGAACATGGTACCTCTTCAAAAGGAACCCAAGCCATAGTGTAAAAATATAGTACCAACATAGCAACTGACATCCCAGAAAATACTCACAGCATTGTTGAGCTTAGATAGATTTCAAAAGCCAGACCGGAATCAGTTTTATTATAAACAAAGTCAAGCTCACCATAAAGCTGCTATCACTGACTTTTTTCCTACATATGCTTTGGAAAAGAACAAAGGTAGGGTTGCAAGCAGAAACATTCACCATTGATCACTGGTAATTACGGTAATCTCCTTCAAAAGCTTTAACTACCACAAACTCAGCCTGTCTTCAGAGAGAGCTAACTCCATGTGACAACATAAGAAAAGCTGTTAAAGAACTGTAAACTCCTACAGCTGGGTACCAGCCTTTAATTAGAGTGTGATACTCAAACAGGAGCTCCCCAAGTATCCAAAGAGATATAATGAATCTATTAGTTCAAGAAGTAAGAGAGAATCAGCCAGACCGCACATGTATCCAAACATACACACGAAATGAAGAAGGCAGCACAAAATCCACCAAAAGCCATGGGCACCAGCAAGAGAGTCATTCAAGGTGGCTGGTTATTTAGTTGTTCTATTTCATAGAAATCGGATAATAAACAAACAAAAATAATTGAAGACAAACATTTCTGAGAGTGGTTGGAAATTTGGACGCTTCTCTGCTGTAGAAATGCAGTTTGACCTCATTCACCATTTCCAGCAAGCAGAAGTCACTGATCTCCTTGCAATTTGTTATTGAGACCATGGGAAGAGTTTTACAAAATTCAAGCAAGAGATCTTGGCAGGATCCCAGCGTTAATTATGGTTCTTAAAAGTGCATGTTGCTTTTTTTTTCAACCATCATGACAATATTTTCTAGCTTTGTTTTCCACAAAAACACAAAAAGAACTAGACATAATATTGAATTGGCAAGTGCTGCATAGAAACCTCAGGATAAAGGACCAAAAAATGCCCCTTGTAGCATCCTTCATATGTGCGATCATCTCTCAGTTTGGATCCAGCAACCTGGCATGTCACGCATACCCACAAACGTCCCACTTTCTGTGGCTGTGATTTATTCCAGTCAGACTTGCTAAACACAATAACAGAGGGAAAATAGATACCCATTATATGAAACTGGGTCTACCTCATAGGGTCTTGAATCTTTTCCAAAACACAGAAATAATCCGAAATGGAAAAGTATGTTCATTTCAATCTTATTGGATTTATCTAGTCTGATCCCCCTTGATCACCAGAGAGAAATCTATTTTTATCATCACTCAAGGAATCACAGTCACGTTGGAAAACTCTTCATGAATAAGAAGAAAGAGATAGACTCCAAAGTATCTTATTTTCCAGAAGAGGCAACTCGAAGACTCAGAGAGGAAGATTGCTCGACCTCCGCGACACAGCTGGCTCGCAGCATGGGCTCCCCCAGAATACACAGCCCTAACCCAGAGTCCAACTTCTCTCTGCTTTGCTCTCAGACCATGTATAATCCCACCACCATTATAGTACTGATGGAGGAAACCACAAAGAAATCAGAGACACGCCCCTTCAGCCTCTGGGAACAGTCCATGAAGTCTAATACAGATGTCCAGTAGATGAAAGAACAAAGTTAGAATGGGGGTGAAAGTGTGCAAATGAAGATTGAATGAGGAACACAAATAAAAGTTGGATATTGAAGTTGGTAAGTATGGTCATGAGGATTAATTTATCTCTCCAGGTGTCAAGACTCAGTGACAGGGACATCATCCAAAAAAATAAATAAATAAATACAAGCATTCCAGGCATAGAGAACAATAGATGCAAAGACCCTGGGGTAGAAATGAATTCCAGGAAAAAGACCAAAGTGGTTGCAACCCAATAAGCAGGAGATGGAGTGAAGAGGTGGGCAGAGGTCAGTTCTTGTAGGAACTTTTAAACCACAGAAAGGAATTTGGCATTTGTTTTGATAACAACAGGAAGTGAATAGAGGGTTTTAAAGCAAGGATGTGATATGATCAGATTGATGTGTTTTTTTCAAAAGATTACTTTGACTGCACTGTGAAGAATGGATTGTAGAAATGAGATAACATACATGAAAGTCCTTTTGAAAAAAAAATGTTAAGTCAAAATCTAAATTGGAAGAACTGGCTGTCCTTATACAAATAGCGTTGCAATCTTCAAAAATAATAACTCGCTGATATTTGTCAAAGAATGTCTTAAACATTGGCACTAGCCAAAAGCGAATGGTTTGTCTACGTTCTGAAACGCTGAGTGATAGATCTTTGCAACAGGCTTCACGAAATGGATGTCGGGCATCCTTGGGCTGAGTGGTCACTGGAACTCATGTCCTCTCTGTTGCCACTGGAGACTGAGAAAACTTAAACACAGGAAGTCTCCAGTGCTCAAAGAGGTGGCCATTTCAGAATTCTGTCACCTAAGTGTTTCAAGTTGAATGGAGAGGAAACAATACCTTTTCACAAAGAAAAGCCCAAAGATCCATTTGCCATAAAAGTGGCATGAAGGATATGAGGGACAGAAATGCGGCCTCTGCTTTGAGAAGGTGCCGCTCTCCATGACTCTGGGGCTCAGGTCTAAACCAGTTAGGATCATAAAAACACAACTAGAAATTTCCTGGTACAGAGGAGTAGTAAATAAAAATAAACTGCAGCCCCACTAAAAGTAGACCCATTTCATTTTATCCTGACCTCTCCATTCCATTCTCGTGACTATTCACCCAAGGCAGATTTCACCTCTGAAATGCTACCTGTTGAGAAGTTCCCAGGGAGGCTCAGATAAGAGAAAAAAATGAAAAGGGCAGTTTACAAATCTCGTTAGGGAAATCACTGATTGTGTAACTACTGTTCAATAGAAGATTAATAATTAAATCAGCAGCTCAAGAACCACACTGGCTACACGTTATTAAAATAATCAAATTCTTAGATCTGAAAGACAAATTATGAGAACACCAAATCTATCACAGAGATAGATTTGAGTTTGAATCATGGTTATACCCTTTGAACTTGAATGATTGCTGATTCATTACTTTTATCTCTCTGTGTCTCAGTTTCTTTATCTGTAAAATGAAAGTCATATTGACATCTGATGGTGACATCTGATGTAAAAAAAGTCATGTTTGGGAGCTAAATACTAGGTACCCAAGAAACGTGCCTCCCGTGCCAGTTTGCATGACATCATCTCTCAGCAAGCATTTCAAACAACACCCATTGTTCAGAAAGACTCTACCTGCAAACTGAATGTTTGTTTCGCTTCCAAAACTCTTACATTGGAAGCTAATCTCCAATGGGATGGTGTTAGGAGGTGGGCCTTTGGGGAGGCATTAGGTAAAGGTGCCGTGTAGGGGAGGGTTGCTGATAATGCCCACGACTGGGGTGCAAGAGTGGTGATGTTTCAACTTACAGATTTAACTCTAAACATTGGTTCAAACCATGGTTAATCCGTTAACTCCACTTCAGAGTTCAGAGTAGCATGGAACCAATCGATCTCAGAGAGATGCATAGCTATGCTATCCTAGAGCAGCTGTGGGAAGAGACAAGCTCAGGCACCTCTGTGGAGCGCATTCTGCACAGTCTTAACTTGCTAACCCATGGGTTCATGCACTTCACTGATTGCCATGCACCTGGCAAACCATCCCTCCTAATCCCAACCACCTGAAACTTGAATGTCACTTCTCACAGGTGATCAAGGCACAACTGTGTGACTAGACGTGCCCCAATCCTTGCCATATTTCCAGCAAAGAAAAACAAATACAAAGAATACTCCTGAGGTTCCCATTGGCACCCTAACATTCAAATATCAGTGTGGAGTAGAACCAACACTCATGGCCGTGATCCCCCCACACACATCCATTTGATATTGATTTAGCTCATTTTCCCCTAGACTTAATGTAATCCAATTCTAATGTGCATCAAATTTAAGATGCATATCTTTTCATTTAGCTATCTGAAATTTTGAAGTCTAAAATTGGGTGGTATTTTATAATCAATGGTATGTCATAGTTTAATTGGCAATGCTTTTTCATTCTTTGTGATATAGAAAGTAATTGCATATCATACAACCATGGTATCTGAGACTAAGTGAAATTCAATATTCAAAGCAGAAATGGAAAGCCATTCCATCACTTTCTTTAATAATATTTAGGGCAGTATGATACTGAACTTCCTCTATCATCCATCGATGCATCCATCCACCCATCCATCCATCCATCTACCTACCTACCTACCTACCTACCTTCCCACCTCTCTTGTGTATGTCCATGTGCTCTACCTCTATCATGTCCCCTCATTCTTTCCTTATTTTAGCTAAGTTTTTCAAATACCTCCTCTGTGACATGATGCCAAGCACTAGAGATAAAATGACAAATCAAAACAGAAGTCCCTCCCTTCCTGAAGTTCATCATCTTCTTGGGAGAGACACAAAAACCAGGTAAGGTTGCAAGCAGTAAAGTATTAAGAGGAGAGCTGCACAGTGCTGTGTGGGGCCGGGGAACTGCCTTGGTGGGAAGACTTCCCTGAGAAGTGAAGAACGATTTGGGACATCAAGCTTGAGAAGAAGTAAAGGTGAAGGGTGAAGGCAGAGCCTTTAATGCAGAGAGAAGCTCTTATCAAAAAGCCGAGGTAGATGCAAATAGAGCTTTGAGAAAGCCTTATCGCTGCAGCCCAGAAAATAAGGATGGGGGCACAGATGTGGGGTGAAATAGGTGAGGAGTCAGACAATGGCAGGACTCTCTGTCTTTATCTCAAGAGAATTAGAGGGCATTGGATAGATAAAGCCAAACCGGAGGGGCAGGGGAGGTAACGTGCTCATATCACAAGCATATTCTAGGTGCAGTGGAGGGGGCACCAGGGTGCAGAGTAGGAGACCAGACCAGTGGTCCAGGCAAGGACAGATGAAGAAATACTGACTCGGGGCTGCTCCCTCCACTGGCTCAGCCAAGCAGACCGCTGCAGTGCAGCCCTTTTGTGCCGGCTCCTCTGTACACAGACCTTGCAGTGACATCCTGGGAGCAATACCCAGAGGACGAGGTCAGAATATACAATAAAGGTTCCTGCTGCAGATGGAAGAGAACTGAGAACAAAGCAAGCCAGAGTAGGGGGTTTGGGAGGGCCCCAGGGGTGAGAGGAGCAGAGCCATGATGGCCGCCAGGTCCCACCCAGGTGGGAAGTTACAGGAGGAGCCTGAACGGGCCCTGAACTGGCCAACGCTTGAGTCAAACTATGGTCCCTCCGACCTGATCCTCATCAGATGCGCTGAAGATCTCACAACCAACTTGGGGAAGATAAAAGTTTATTTGAAGCCTCAAGAAAAGAGCTCTATTTAAAGGGAACACAAAGGATTCTTAGGAGCTTTTTTTTCCTTGGCAGATATTGACTTACAAAGCGATCTTTTTCCTCTGGTTGGAATATATCTATTTCCCATCCTTGTACATCAACCCTATGAATTGTGATTTGATGAAACCGTATGAACAACTAATAAAGTCTCAGTGTAAAAATGCTATATGTTCTTAGAAAGGGAAAACATAAAACTTCAATCCATGGTTTATTAAAACCCCTAGGTAAGCAGAGTTTACAAAGCTAAACGCCAATACCTATAACTCAACCCCCTGATAACGTTAGCCACAGAGTAACGGCTATCTCGAGCTGCATTTAAGTTTGGTTGCCCTTCACAAGTACTGAAGCTCTAACTCCTAATGGCTTTTATATAAAAACACTCTTTGATTGACAGGATCTAATCACTAGAAGGCCAGCAAACAAAAACTGGGCATAGCCCAGTACCCTGTTAATTTTTTTTTTCTTGCAACATCTATAAGCATCTGATCACACAGTCGTGCAATTATTTGCTAACTGAAGATGTTATTATTCTGTTAGTGTCTTAGAAAAATAGTAACCTTTCTTGGCAAAGATAAAAATATGTGGGTTCTTTCCCTGCAGTTTATATATCTTAAATCTTAGGTCATTTTTATAGCAGCTTTCTTCTCAACTCCCCCACCATTTATCATTCCATTCTCAGCAAAGACTAGTTTACTTAATACAGGAAGACCTTCACATAACTTTCTGGCATTAATTATTATGGTGACACAAACTCCCGTGTGAAATATCTGCTGCTATGTGTCTCGCAGCCCATTAAAAAAAAAAAGATACAGTGAAGGGGAAAAAAGAAGGCAAAGCGCTTCTGATGATTATTCACTATTTTACAAGAATTTTACATAATTAATTGAGAGTCTGATTGTAAAGCACAGGGCCTCGGCTCTGCAGCCTTGCATTAATAAGCTAATAGAAACACTCTGAAACTGTGCGTGCAAGGGAAGGAAGGAAGAGAGGTGTTTCTCCTCAGTCTTCATCCTTGAGAACAGCGTCTGAGTTCGCTCTTCAGCTAGAGGTGTCTCCTGGTGACGGCATGAGGGTTAGGAAGGCTGGAGAGTGACATTAAAATCATACAGCCCAAAATGAAAACTAATCAGCACTCCAGGATGACAAGCAGGGAGAAGTCCCTCCTTGCAGGACTGACAATATCTTGCTGGCTTCCTCCTCGCTCTTCTTCATTTTGTACTTACAAACAACTCTCTGTAAGCTCCCATTTTGAGAAGAAGTGAAGTGGATAAAACACAGATGGGCTCACTATTTTAAGGGACAGCTCTGGGTTTAACTGGACTAAAGGGAAACTGACAAGATCTCTGTGTCAGAACATAACACTCCGTCTGTTCTGGAAGCACAGACACCCTCCTGCGAACCCACTGTCACTTTGGTCTGACGGCGGGGTATTTCACTGTCCATTACTTCCTGACGTCAGGAAGATCCGTGAAGTAAATTGGCTGAAACTTGTCTGTTTATCCTGCCAGTGTAAACATACTCACCTCCATCTCCTCCCTCAATCCTTGCACTGATTTCCTCTCCTCTTTAGCATGTAGAAAAGGCCGGGACCCCGTGTGGTACCCAATGCACAGAAAATCCTCGATAAGAATAACTTAGTCCATTGGTTGGGTGAATGAACAAGTGGAAGGCTTGAATAGTTCCAGGCTATGCAATTAACCAGCCCTAGGGTCCAATTGGAGCCACTCACAGGTTCTGTGTCTTGTGTACCTCTTTGACCTCTGTAAATTTTAGTGTCTTAATTTATAAACTGAGTGTAATCAGAATACAACACTCATAGAATTGTACAGGAAAGTGTCAATTATGGGTCAACAAAATACTTACCCTGGTGCATGGAACACAATAAACCATTCAATAAGTATTAACTTTCAAGTATTGAAAGGGGAGAGCAGCTCAGAAATACCCTCACAAGTCAAATTGGCATTACTGTCACCTTTAGTTCACTCACTCCGTCCCTGTGGCATTCCAATCATTTCACAAATAGTTATTAAATGCCACCTGTACCCCTGTTCTGAAAAAAATGCATTGACTAAAATAAGATGCCTACCCTTACAGACTTATATTCTAAATTTCATCTAACTATAGATAAAAACCACATCAAGAAGTTGGTAACTGTCAGAAAATAATGATATACAATAATCATTTATTCATTCATTTAACATATATCTATTGATGACTGCTTTCTACAAATCACTTGGCCTATATATCATTTTCTCTGATCATAGGACAATTTTTGATAAATATGCACCTAAAATATCATAAAATGGAGAGAGTTAAGAAATTACAATCGCCAACCTAGTCTCCTCAGAGCAGACTGCATGCCCATTACATTTGCCTAAGAGGCACAGAAATGCTGAAAATGATGACTACTGACACATTCCAGGTTGGGGCAGGGTCTCCAAATACCAAAACTAAGATCTTGATTTTAGAATAACAGAGAGTCCCCAGGATTGTTAATTTTCACTTGGCATCAGAGAACTACTCAGAACCATCTGTTCAGCTACAATAATGCAGAGTAGTGGGTTTCTTTGGGGAATGTGCTAGGATGCGCAGAGAACTGATAGCAGTGGCAGGGACTTGTGAGTTCCAGAACAAACAGAATCGACCACCATCATCCTGTGTGCTACCAGGGAAACTTTAGTCTCCCTCCTGTCTTCTTTCTCCTCTTGACTGAAATAAGTGAATAAAAATAGACTTCAAAGTAGGGCCACTCCTTTTTTAGAAAGGTCAACACTTCCTAAGCCTTCTCTCTGAAGTTCTTGGGCAAATATAACCATGAAAGGGACTTTACTATCAGCCAGCAGATTTGCTTCCCATTTTAAAGTTTCAATGAAAACAAAACAGCACCAATTATATACTTGTGCACTCAGGCACACACACTCACGCATCCACACAAATACATACTAGGGACACACCAATACACACAAGGAGTTTATAGAATATTCACTTCTTCACTTGGAGAGACTCATGGTAGTGTGAGCCCCAGAGAAGCATACTGATTCCCCCCACTGTCTAGTCTGTGGACTCAAGTGTGGGTCATCTGGAACCATCTTAAACTGCCCAGAGTCTGCTCTCTTGCAGTCACAAAGTCCTGGATTTGACCTTCTCTGGCCCACAGTCATGACACCCAAATGTAACCACTTTAGCTCTATCACACTCAAGACCTGAAGTCAGACAGCAGAGTCTACGGGGAAATGGAGGGAAGAGGATCAACTACCTCAAGCTTGTGGCAGCAGCTTCATGTGGAGCCTGATGACCTACACCATTGGTGAATAAGTATTGCCTCTTTAAGGACAAATTGGTATTAGGTGCAATATGTAATTTATTCTGGAGGTTACTGGTTTATGAAGGTATGGGAAAACTGCCAACTTATCATCTGAACTGCCATTATGAGTAATAACAAGGGTTATAATTTACATTCGAATTCTGTTTTTAAGTTAATGAGGTATCTAACGTGCAATCCAGCAAAAGACCTTTTGTGCATATAACCTCTTGCTCCCTAAAATAGAAATCTGGGTTTATATTATACTTTTCTTACTCCTGGTCCCCTGAGAGGACACTTAAAACATTCACCAAGAAAAGAATATAAAGTAACTCTTCACAAAATGGAGCTGCTGTCATGTGTCCAGTGGGTCTTAGAAAGCAGACAATAAATATGTTTGTAAAGAGTGTCCAGAGTTGTAGAGGCTAAGATTGACTGTATTCATAGAGGTGAACAAGCTTACAGGGAGAAAAACCTGCTCTCATCATGCAATATAGAGAGGGGATTTCTAGGTGAAGATAGTGATATTAGGCAAGCCTTAGGTCAGGAAGGATACCTCAAGTCTTAATGGTTAACCAGAAATTCTTATGGTCTCAACCCATTAATCAGGCCTGGGTATATGACTTCTGCTATTTAGTCTCAGCCTCCTCTCCTTGGACAGTATGACTTCTACTTCTGGAATATTCCATGGAATTGTCATCCATCTAGATTGGACTGTCCTCTCTACTTCCAGGTTTTTGATGGTTTGTATTCATTATCTAATATTGTATAAACAATTTTCAAAACTTTAGTGGCTTAAAACAGCACACATTTATTATCTCATGGTTTCTATGGATTAGAATTTAGGCACATCATGAATCCTCTACCCCTGGTCTTAGAAGGTTGCCCTCAAAGTCGAAGGTTGGCTGGGTCCTCACATGAAGCTCAAGTTCCTCCTCCAAACTCAATCTGATTGACCTACTTGGTATTGACCTGCTTCCTAACAGCTCTGGATCACTTATCTTAAACTCAGGCCTGGCAGACTTCTTAGTCTCCAAAGCCCACTATTGCCCCTAAACTTGATAAAATATCTGAAAGTGGAGCCTGCCAAAATTTTGATATCTTATTCAGAAGGTCGGGGGGTAGAAAAATAATACATGAGATATTATTTTTTAGGTTTTTTTTTTTTTTTTGGTACATTCAAAACACACAGTGAATTGCACTGGCTGTCAATGAATCCATTTACAGCCTCCCTTTGGAGCCCTGCTTTAGTGAATGGGAATCAAAGTTTGTGATTGAGCAATCATTCCCCTGTGAACACAAGCTCTTCCTCCTTCTTTGTTTTTATATATGCAATCACACAATTAATCTTATTGGAAAATATCCCTTTAACAGATTGCCTGGGGTGGAATTCATTCATTTAGGCCCCAATTGTGTCAAGCATGCCCTGTGGGAAGGGTTCTCTGTTAGACATTGCGGATACAACTGAGAACAAGATAGAAATAACTCCTGTGCAGGTGTAACTTACATTCCAAATTCCCACAGTTTCTGAACTAGCAGAGTATTAGTTTTTATTTTGTCATGCATTGGGAAATACAAAATTTTCCTTTAACAGCTTCAAGTCCTGTGTTGAAAAATCAATGAATTCATCATCATTATCGCATACACTTTTTGGGGGGGCATTATTCCCTCATACCACTTTAGTTCAAACACTTCTAAGATGCCTTCCCTACTACCCTAGACACAGTAAGTCCCCCTATCCTCTTCTCCTTCACCTCTTTGTGATACTAGATACATCACCTGTCAAAAGTTTATGAGTGGTCACTTTTGCATGCTTCTGCACTTTCAGAGTATAATCTCCTTGACACATGCTTCAGCTTTGGAGAATGGTCCTCCTCCTGCTCCCCAGAGTATAACATTACAAAGAAAATTACTTAAGAAAAAGGGGCCCATATTCTCAAAACTTCATTCATTGTCCTCATATGATTCCGCCTCCATTTGCCCACACACGCAATCAGCATTCCCATCCCACTAGAGCAAGTTCAATACACGATTAATATTTGGCTAAAGAAAATTCAGTAATTGCACATGTCTCATGCCTGGACATTTTAGTCAGTCAATTCATACCTATGAAAGTCACAGTTGTGAAGCAGGCTATGGTGCCAAGAATTAATTACCCCCAAATAAGTTCTTGGGGAGGGACCAAGTTTCATTCATCAATATTCAAGGCAAATGCCACCAGACAAAGAGAAAGAAGAAGAGAAAGCCCAGAAGTCTGAACAGGAAAGAACATTTTAAAAGAGAGTAGGAATATAAAAGAAGTATGTTACGGCTGCCACACACCTTTTTCCTCCCCTAATGTTGTAGGATGATGTGTCTTCAGGGACATCTAAGACCCCACTCCTAGCATCAAGTGTCTGATGTTTCCAAATTCAAGTTAATATTTTTTCCTGAAAAGAGTATTTCTCCTTGTTGCAATAACAGAATACAACAAATAATAATACAGCTGAATTCACAAGCACTAATATGAAAGCACCAACTGAAGCCAGAACAAATCCATGGCTTTCTCTCTGGGTCTCACACTCGCACCTAGATCCTCTCTGTGGTTTCAGTTATGGATGGAGGTGGATGAAAGAAGATGCTGAAGGGGCAGGTGGCAGTAGGCACATGTGCTTTTAGACCTGCTATTTGAACATGCAGATCCTTTCATGTTTGTGGTCATCTTCTATTATTGCATAACCAATTATCAAAACTTTAGCTGCTTAAAACATCATTTAGTATGCCACAGTTACTGTGTATCAGAAGTTGGGCACATCTTGGATGGATACTCTACTCAGGGCCTAACTAAGTTGCCTTCAAAGTACTCTCCTAATGATAAAGGACTGATCACAAAAATCTGCAAAGAGCTGATGAGACTCAACAACAACAAAGAAAATAATCCAGTCAAAAAATGGACAGAGGAGCTAAAAAGAAACTTCTCTGAAGAGGAAATGCAAATGGCCAACAGGCATATGAAAAAATGTTCACCATCACTTGCAATCAGGGAAATGCAAATCAAAACTACCATGAGATACCATCTTACACCAGTGAGAATGGCACATATTAAAAAAACTAGCAACAACAAATGTTGGCGAGGTTGTGGAGAAAAAGGAACTCTCCTGCACTGTTGGTGGGAGTGCAAACTGGTCCAACCACTATGGAGAGCTGTGTGGAGATTTCTGGACCTACTAAACATAGAGCTTCCACAGGATCCAGCAATTCCACTCCTAGGTATTTACCCAAAGGACACAGAAACATCAATTCCAAAGAACACCTGCACCCCTATGTTTATAGCAGCACTGTTTACAATAGCTAAGCTTTGGAAACAGCCCAAATGCCCAAAAACAGATGACTGGATCAAGAAGATGTGGTACATATACACCATGGAATATTACTCAGCATTCAAAAAAGATAAACACATGCAATTTGCAGCAACATGGATGGCGCTGGAAGGGATCATGCTCAGTGAAATAAGCCAAAAAGAAAAAGAAAAATACCGGATGGTCTCACTCATAGCAGGAATCTAGAAAACTTAAATAAGGGACCAGGAAAATGAATAACTATAAGAAAGTGAAAATCAAAATCAACAAAAACTATGAACCAGAGACACTTTTTGGGGGGTGGGGGCCGGGAGGGGAGGGATTGGGGTCAGAATGGGGGGATTGCAATTGTATGGGGAATATAAAAATAAAATCTATTAATTAAAAAAAAAATTACTCTCCTGGAAAAATCAAGTTCCTTTTCCAAACTCAGCCAGATTGTGGGTAGTATTTGGTTCTTGAGATTGTAAGACTGAGGGTCCCAGACCCCAGGGACCATTCTTCTCCAGATACAATTCACAATAAAGCTGGTTGCTTTGTCTCAGTCCTAACCCTCAGGAAGGACCCAGTTCCACTTGTGAAAGCTCTCTGATTTCAGAACTGATTTTATTAGCCCCACTAAGTGTTCTCTCTTTTGATTAATTGAAAAGCAACTGATTGGTTGCCTAAATTCCATCTGTATAATGTAACCTAACTGCAGAGATGACATGGCATCCTCTACACAAGTCTTGACCACACACAGGGGGATGGGACTAAAGAGGCTCACACACCCGGGAGTAGAAATCTGGGAGTCATTTTGAAATTCTGCCTACCACAATGGTGCGACTCTCTCTTGACATTCTCAGCTTCTGGTCACTTTTCTAGCTTAGGAAGAAATAAAGGAAAAGAGTTTTGAAAGAGAGCCAAGAACCCACTCTGTAGTCAAAGCTACCCAACTGCACCCAATAAAGTTCCCATTAATACATATATACACATAGATATAAATTCAATATTGGTGCAGATGAGAAAGACAGAGCAATAAAGACAGAAATGAGATAGAGTCAGTTTCTTTTCACAAAGTGAGGTCTTCACATGTCTCATCTCTGCGGCCTCCATCAGTGCTCTTTTCAGCTGGGCTCATAATATGTGTATTTAAGCTGATTTTAGTGGTTTATGGGTAAGGTCATTATATTTAACTCTCTAGTATAAGGATCTTCTTTTCCATCTTCACCTTGATTATACAGCAATAATGGAGCCCAAGGAAGGGAGAAAAACAAAAGAAGCTCATTATAGATCAGGTCTTCATTTCTAAGTAAAGCTATCTTCAGACTACCTAGATCCTGCAGCAGCTCTGAGCTATTCTAACTTCATGGGGCAGGGGGTGGGGGGCAGTGTGTGTGTGTGTGTGTGTGTGTGTGTGTGTGTGTGGGTGTACACATACCTGAGAGACACTGGAAGGAAATACCTCCAAAGTACTTCTCATTTTTAAAGATGAATTAAGTCAGGCCTAACAGACAATACCTGGGATCACACAAAGCTTCACAGAGAAAGCCTTGCTCAGGCAGAAAAACAAAGCCAAAGTAAACTAATGTTCACGTTATTAGGAGGAACATTTTCATCTCCCTTGAGCTGACATTGAGAAGACATCATATATGAACTTGGAGTAAACATACTAGGTTCAATGCCAACATTTGCTAAAAGGTGAGATTGACTTTTATGGACAAGCTTAGCAGCACCCAGGCCTGAGTTGTTTGCAGGTAGATAAGATACATGCAAATACCTGATCATATGTATTATTGGTTGATAAAACCACTGGGCAGAGTGGCACCAAGATTGTAATATTTGCATTATGCAGGACATTATAAACCCAAATGTCAAAATTCCACTCACTGTTTACATAAGGAAACAGTTTGTAAATATTCTGGAAATTGAAGCCATTATTTGAGTACAACTCTTACAAGCATGAATTAGAATCAGAATCACCAAGACACATGACAATTGCAAGACCTTATATAGCAAGTAAAAACCGAACAATGAGGAAAAACCTGGCTTGCAATGTCTTGTAATGAGAATTGGGAAGCAATGGGGACAAGGCAGCCCTTCTCATTTAAGCAAATGCTTGAACTAAACAGCCAAATGTAACCCAGTTTTTTCAATGGCTTCATGTATGACCAAAGGCAAGTTGTTTCTCCTCCCTCTGCTCAGTTTCACAAATGTTCATTTACTTAAACATCTACTGAATGCTAAGCATAGCACTTGCAGTGGTGTTCTCTTAGCAAATTGAGAAAATCAGCACAGCCAGAGGGAGTAACACCAGGGGAAACTTATCAAACATTTGTGGGGAAAAGGAAATCTTAGATTTGACCCTACAAAAGACCTTTTCCAAATGCTAGAAGAACCACAAATATATGCACACTAATGGAAGCGAAATATACACCAATAGAATTTTAAAGTTCTTTCAACTTTTGTTACTACTCCAATTATAATAAGAGATCTTTAAGCTTATCATGTGACCCTGAAGCTTTTTAAAAAAAATTATAAGACACATGAAAAATGCCAGAGGACAAATAAATTCAAATGGACTGACCCAGATAACAGTAACCTGGAATGACATTAGCAACTATTTCATAGAAGTTCTCTTTTCAACACTATCTGTCTTGGATCCAGCCTTATAGATAAGCTAAGGAATCCCTTGAGAGATAAGTGAAGGTACCATACCAGCTTTCACCGGCCCAGTCATTCTAAGATCCAAAAGTGTCATGTAATAGCCTGAAGCTCTGGCAACCAATTCAAACAAATTTAAACAGCATTTGGATAAAGAAACAATCAGATCACCTATTGTGATGGCTACTGTAGACCTTTAAACTTTAGGACATTTCATCTAATACCACTCTTGAAGTTAGAATCATATAATCATATAGTCCTTCATTACGAAAAGTACTGTGAGGAAATAAGGCAAAGTTTCCTGGGAAAGTTAATGTCTCCATGACAGGGGAAGGGTTTAGAGGAGAGTGAGGAGAATTGTTGACATAGAAATGATGCATACCAGGGCCTCTCCTGGTGGTGCAGGCGGTTGAGCACAGTGCTGTGAAGCTGTTCACAGCCTCTGCAGCACCAATTCGATCCCAGACGGGCGAGGGTCCCACATGGCTCAGCAGACCTCTCCTGTCACGCCCGCTGCTCCCCTCAGCAGAGTATTTCATCAGTCTGCCTGTTCTGCTCCCCACTCTGTCTCTGATGAATCCTCTCACCCTCCCGCGCATCTGGCCTGTACCCCGGTTCTTGTATAAATAAATAAATAAATCTTTAAAAAGAAAAAAAGAAATGATGCATACCAGTGAGAACAAAGGAAAGACCAATAAGCAGAAGCAGAGAGGTAACAATAAACTCAGCCAAGGAGAGAAGATGGCACAAGCAGAGGAAGTGAGGATGGAAGGATGGCAGAAGTTGGCATTTTGGGGCAATAAATAGAATTCCCCTAAATTTTCTCTGACAACAGACTTGCTAGCCAAATAGTGTTTAGAAATTTAACTGGCAATAACATCATCTTTTATATAGCATTTAGCATACCTAATGATACCCAACTTTCAGTTTGGTTTAAAAATGAGTGGGTGCCCAGAAGGAAACATGTTAGCCCTGGAATTTAAGACTTAAGAGGCAAAAAAATTATCTGTGGGTATATTTGAGAGTATGATGGCTTTGACACAAATACAGATTTTCCCTTGCCAAACAACTGGAGCTGAAAAGATAAAATTTTCATAAATATGCTTTAACCCTTTGGAGGAAAAAGAGCAATCTCTCAAGCACAGGGCTGCTATTTTACTATTTTATACATGAACACACATATGCGATGTCTGTAAATATATATTTAGCTGAAGTCTTGAAAGTTCCAGATCTCTGTGGGTCAGGTCGGAGCATCGCAAAAATGACAAACCTCCATTTGTGAAAATAATTTCCCATTTACAAAGAAAATTAAGGCAGCTAGCCACTCCTGAGGTATGACTATAAGTAGATATTTATACCAATCATGTGCTCCTTCCAAACATTATTTCAATTTTTACAAAATCCATTGGGATTTAGAACCCACAATTTCAATAAAGACTTGATATGAAACTATTCTCAGTTCTTCTCATTTTTTCCCTCTGGACAGGTACAATTTTCTTTTTTCTTTCTGTTTTTTTCCTTTTTTTAACAAGCATCAGTGAAAGCGCTTAAAATGTCATAAGTTACTTTTTCAAATTTCTATCCAGATAAGTCGTATTTTGAGAACGACAAGTAGTCTTTCTGCACATAGCAATTTTAGAAAGTTTTATAGCTTATCCAATTTAATTCAGAGGGTGGGATGGCTGAGGGTTGGGAAGTGCAAGAGTGGTGAAGGGGGGCAAATAAAGCCTCACACCGCCCATAAATGCCAGGCAACCTCAAGTCAGGGATACAGGGCTCCATTTTTCAAATGTCAGTGAGTCTCCTATTAAAAAATATACATGGGGCCAAGCGACTCTCCAGCTCTCATTCCTCATGATCTCATTTTCAAATGTCCCTGCTCTTTCGGTCCCCACTTCCACTTTTCTGATGGAGTGACACAAGCTCCAACATACCCAAATTCACACCCCAAAATCTCTGATAAAATCACCCTGACATTATGACTTTTTTCATAGCATTAAAGAGGATATTCCTAGCTGGGAGCTTCATTTCACTTTAAGGTTTTCTATTTTTCAATCAAAATTGATTTTACTCAAGAAGCAGATATAGACATGATAAAAATTTCAGACGTGCAAAAAAAAATCCTAAAAAATAAATGATACCATCACCAGGGTTACAAAAAGATGTACTTTTTGTCCAAGAAGTGCAAGAGCATCTACTTTTGCATGTACTTTTTGAGCAAAAAATAGGATGATACTATTCTTTTTTTTAAAGATTTATTTATTTATGCATGCAAGAACTGGGGTACAGGCCAGAGGTGTGGGGGTAAGAGGATTCACCAGAGAGAGAGTGGGGAACAGAACAGGCAGATCAACTGAAATACACTGCTGAGGGGAGCAGCGGGCCAGACAGGAGACGTCTGCTGCACCACGTAGGTCAGTTCCTTGGCCGGGGATCGAACTTATGCTGCAGTGGCTGCGGACAGCTTCATAGTGCTGCATCTTAATCCTTGTGCCACTAGGGAGGCCCCAGGATGATATAATTCTGCAATCTGACATATCACTTAAATATTGTGAATGCTGTTCTATCAATAAATATTATCCATGTGGCTCTTGGCCATAATATGTTTAAGTCAACCGATTCTTCACTTTAATAAACACTGTGAGCAAGCCTTTGCATATGCCCTTGCCTTGGTACATGAACCTTGGCACATATCTTAGGCTAGACTGTGAACAACAGTGGCAATATTAATAAAGAAATAATAATGTTTATTAAGAATTGACTTGGCACTATCTCTGACTTAAGTGTTTCTCATGCATTATCTCTCTTAATCTTTGCACCATTCCCAGTTTTACAGTTAGAAAACTAAGATAGGATGAGGATAAAGAACTTGTTTTAGGATCTTAGGAAGCAGTGTGTATAGGGCTCCCAGATCAGGTTGAATCCAAAGTCCATTTTTCATGTGTCCACACTAGCCTACCACCCTAGAGGTGTGTTTTCAGCTCAAGCAATAGTCATGCTTCAAGGCATTTTGATGAGACTTGCCAAATAGCTCTTCATTTGCACCATTGGCCACTGTCTTCATAGTCCAGAGAAAGGTTTTCAAGACTGACCCAGGCCCCTTCTGAAGCCCCTTCCCAGCTCCATTTAAACATTCCTCTTAGCTTTAACACCTCAGAAAATGGTGCTATAAAAATAAGCAAAAGACCTGGGACTCAAATTGAACATAAAAGTTGTTGCAGATATTGTTTCTTGACAAACAGTCTCTCCAAACCACATAAATTGTCCAAAACCTCTTAAACCTTTGCTCTGCATCAACCACATAGACCTGCAAAGGGAATACCGCAAAGGAACTCCAGGCTAATTGAAAAATCATTCAGTTGAAATGCAGGAAGGATCAGGCTCCATTTCTACCGATGTTTAAGTGAAACTAGAAACACGTGCCATCCTCCCTGAACCAAGCAACTGGCTAATCAGCAAACTCAAAGGGAAATCATCTGCTTTTTCCTCCTTTGCATTGCTAGATTTGCATTTAATAATTCATGGGAAATGAAACACACTCACACACACACACACACAATTCTACAGGGAGACAGAGTATCCAAACTCCTTCCACCCCCGAGTCCTGGTTGTTCCCCTTTCAAAGAAAAACTGCTGCATTCACCAAGAGGAAAGCCAGTCTACCACTCAGGAGCTGATGTTTCTAAAACCTATTGTTCAAAGATGATTATCATGGTTTTCCATTAGCAAGACTAAGAAGACGCTTTCCTAAATAATCCTGTCAATGATTTAAAAATATATATTTATTTTTGGAAGAAAGGCTCAATGTAGTACTGGCAGGGGGATTATATTGATCCTCATTTTGGAGATATTCCCCCTCCTGCTTTTTGTAAGGACAATTAATATCGACTGTACCTATCATTAATTTCCCATAGTCAGCAGGGGCTTTTAGGTTTTATAAGTATAATATCAATACGGACTGTCTTAGAAGCTCTTATTTATTTTATGTTTTCCTCCTGCATTCAATGACCTCTACCCCCAGAAGACAATACTTCACAGGTCTGAGGCAATTGGCTACAAGAGAAAGTCACTCCAACACCTGTAAGGAGTTCTCATTATTGTTCCAGAGGAATCAGGAGGTGCAAGGAAAAGGCTGCAGTTTTGTAGCTCCACTGTCCTGGGGGTGGGGAGTGGGTGGTGAGAGTGGATATAGGAAAGAGAAGGGGGAACAGAGGAAGTACATCAGCACCCCCTTTTTCTGCATCCTGGAAACTCAATGTCTCACACCCTGATCTCTTTCAAGCCCTATCTGCAAGTATTTTCTCCCCATGGGGAACATCAATATTCTGGGGGTGGCTTTACACTGTTTGCTCTCTGTTCTTTCAGAAACTCTATTCTTTCCAGAATTCCTATGACCCCCCCCCCCCCAAAGAAGCTGCCAGGAGCTAAAATGTTGCTCTGCTCCATTGCTCTGGTCAGGCCAAGGTGGATTGGTCATCACTCCTGATTCCCTGATTCCTCAGCAGCTCTGAGTCTGCAAAAATCAGAAAGAGACCAGTCAACTGGTCACTCCCCAACCTTTGCGGCCAAAAGCTGTGTATACTCTCAGCAACAGAGTCCCTTAAAACCTGTGAAAAGCCAGCTGAAAGTGCTAGCTTGGGGCAGACTTCTTGACCCAGAGGAGACAAGCAGGTCTCTCTCTGTCCTTCATCCCCTTTCAGGCACAGGAGGTGTGCTGGCCGGGCATTGCCTCCAGTGGTCCAAGACCAACATATTCAAAGGCTTCTTTGCCTGCAGATACCTCTCCTCTAGCAATCGGTGCTTGCTCAGGCAGAAGACAGCAGTCCCTCCAGTGCCCCAAAGTCATGGCTGAAAAGCACACAGGCCGTTGCTAGCCCTTCTTCTATAGGGACGGTCTAACCACAGAGCACTGGGCAAGGCACTTAGCGCTGATGCCGCCAAGTGCTAAGCTACATACCAAAGATGACCTTCCCACCTTCAGGCAGCTCAGCCTGGGAGTATTACCTGGAGGGGAGGTGGGGGGCAGATGCAAGGGAGGGGTGGGAAGCATGGGAACATTACAGAAATGATGACAAGTCTACTTTTAAGAATAATCACAATGTAGCCTCCTTGGTGGCGCAAGGGGTTAAGATGCAACCTATGAAGCTATCCACAGCCACTGCAGCCACAAGTTCAATCCCCGGCCAGGGAGCAACCTACACGATGCAGCAGACCTCTCCTGACTCACCCGCTGCTCCCCTCAGCAGTGTATTCAGTCAGTCTGCCTGTTCTGTTCCCCACTCTATCTCTGGTGAATCCTCTCACCCCCTGCACCTCTGGCCTGTACCCCAGTTCTTGTATGCATAAATAAATAAATCTTAAAAAAAAAAAAGGAAATCACAATGTATGCCCATTTGTTTCAGTTAGAAGAACAGGGTGTTTACTATTTACAAGCTGTGTCACCTCAGGCCAGTTTCTATACTTCTCTGTGCCACATCTTCATCATCTCTAAAGTGAAGGTAATGATGGTATCTGGGTTGTTGGGAGGATTAAACGAACTAATACCCCCCACTTCAGTTCCAAGAAGGTGGGGTCTGTTAAAAATGACCAACATGGCAATAGAGTGGGACAGTCAGAGGAGCCATATCAGAGTAGATGAGGTAGTGTAGACCAGGGGCAGGCAAGGAAGGAGACACAAGAGCTCCGATGGGAGAGCTGGGGCATGGGTATGACTAAAATCAATGCCCTCGAGAGTATCTAGGGGTGAATGAATCGTGAGGTGAGAGGAAGTTCAGGCAGGATCCTGACGAGAGGTGCTGTGGGTGAGACAAGGAAAGCAGGGGAGAGGGCAGGGCTATAAGGAGAGCCCTAAGCTGCAGGGGATGGGAAAGCTGAGGAGGGGGAAGCTTCGCCATCTTTGGTGTTACTGGTTGTCCTTTTGCTCTGTCTGTCCATCTAGGTCTCACTCTTTCTGTCCATCTCCTCTTACCCCTCGCAGTTTGTCTCCCTTCTCTTTCTTTCTCACCTCTGGATGTCTGGCCCTCACTGTGGATGTGAGTATCTCCCATCCCCCATCTCCAAGTCTGAATCTGTGTCTGCCAACCCTCATCCTGCTCTTTCTCATAGTACTTTCTGCCTCCCCACACACAAGCCATGTACTTATTGTGTCCATCATCTCTTGTTGGGTCCCCTCCCCTGCCTGTTAAGATGTAAGTTAAGATTTCCTAGTGAGCCTGGCATTGGTTGCTATGTGGGTGAAGGTGATTGTCTGGCCCAGGAGGGGAGGGTAAGACAGGAGCCCAGGATGCCTTCCTAAGCAGGAACCAGAGCATCAAATTCAAATTTGGCATCACCATTGGCCTCAGATTGGAGAGCAGACAGAGCTCCTGGGGCCCAGGAAGCAGAACTGGCTCACAGCCCACCTGATCGCTCCATTCTGCAGATGTCCCAGCCAAGTGTCCTCGTTTTGTAGCTTCTGAAGTCTAAGTTAACAAAGAAACAGGTTTGGAAAGAGCAGATAGGGTCAGTTGAGACTCTCACCAAGAAGTTCCCTTTGGCACTCCTTCCCACTCTAATGCTCAGGACACTCTTGAATCTGGATTCCAGAATTTTCTGACCATATAATTTCTCAAGGATATGCAGTTTGTCATCTTAGAAATATAAACTCTTGAGGTCATCAATTTAAATCATAATCAATCCCCTTGAAAACTTAAATTTGAAATACTACATTCATTGGCCAAAGAAGCTGACAGTCAATAAGATCACCCCTAACTCCAGCAATATGTTTATTCATTCAACTAACATTTGTGAAGCTCCTACTATAGCCAGGGGTTGTGCAAGAATCTCTGCATGCATCAAAACTAGATCACACAGGGATTTGGCGTAAAGGAGATTCAACCCACCCAATACTAAAATTCAAAGTAGAAATACGAAGTGGCTAGGAAAAGTGAAAATAAAGGGTAAGGAGTGATGACAGCAGGCATCCCTGACAGGAAATCGCTAAGGTCATCTCAGCACCAACCTTCAAAGGTGGAATCTGCTTCTCCTAAGAGTGCATGCCAAAGCACAGCCCACATAAGTGGCAGTTTATAGTAAAATGCCATCCTGAGATGTCCGTGTTGCAAACAGTGGCATCACTGACTTATTTCTGCCATCGCTCTGGGTATAATCAACATCAGGGGGGTGCAGGCTGCCCACACTTAGGAGCAGACTGGAATAAGAAATGGCAAAGGTCTTCTCTGCATTTGGAGCCATAATCAAACTTAACTCGTGAATGCCTTTCTAAGTCTGTGGTCAGCTTCCTCTCCTGCCAGGACCAGCAGGCACAACGCAGGCTGTGTGTGCTAAACCCTGACCCAGGCATGCTGCAAGAGTTTGCCCAGCAGACAAGGAAACTACACCAAGTGGGTAAGGAAGTGATGGAACCAGATTCTGAATCCACGAGTATCTGATTCCATAGACCTTGCTCTTGCCATCCGAGTAGCAGCCTGCTCTTCGCAGACTTAGTTCAAAAACAGCTCCTGCCTCACTGTCTACCTATGTCTTCCTATTTAACTCAATTTCTGGGTTTGCCTTTTCTCAGCAGCCTTGTCACATTGCTGCCCACAAACCAGTGTGACAGTCCCCCAATTCTGATGGGAAGCAGCCAAGATGCACTTCATCCTGTCTAGGGACTTCTCAGAGAACGACAACAAGGATTCCCTGGAAATGGTAAGCACCCAGCATGATGGTGTTTAATGCTTATTTAATATGGCAATTGAAACAGATCAGCCGGTGGCTAAGCTCTCCCATTGTCTAAGTGTATCAAGTTATCCCCAAATAGGCGGGTACCAGGTCATGCTACAGCACACTGCAAGCATGGGGAGGTGCTGCCAAATAGCTGCTGTGCCCCATGGTTTTGTACCGTTTATCTAATAGCTAATATAATATCAAGTGACAGTTTAAGCAGGCTACTTCCACCTAATCCGTGCGTGCTGTATGCAAAACAGCTCTGACCTGGCTTGATTCCTTAAAGCACGTAGGATTTAATTATCTCCCACGGTTAGAGAAGTAAGGGCAAGTTACTTAGTACTTTTAAGACTGATAAATAAAGTCTTTCTGACAAGTGAGTTGAAAATTTATCCTGTTCCAAGGTTGCAATATAAAATGTCCCTGTCCCTAAGCTCATGATTTCCTTTCCAGTGGGTGAATATGATCATCAACCCCTTAAAACAGATCATTTCCTGGACTCTTAAAGATGGAACACCGAGAACAATGAGACACAATCAATGCCTTTTCTGTAAAAGGGAATCTGGTGCTAAATGGGAGAATTAACAGGGAGAAGGGGGTACCTGAAGAAAAGAGAAATGCATCCACGTATTTTATAAACACTGAACTTCGAATACACATCTGTGGGTGTTTCAATGCAACTGACTACACACCATCATCTTTATATCATAGCTAAGGCCCTGGATGTGGAGAATGCAGTAGAGATTTATCTGCAGTGATAAAATCTCCAGTTTCTCTCAATTCACATTCATTTCTCCCATTTTTCTTGAAGAAATAATCTCTCCTCCCTCCCCAAGAATCACAGATGTGTTCCCTCTCCCAGGTCCCTCCTTCTAATCTCTCTTATTTGATGAGCTTGATGTGTCTCTAATATTTACTTAGAGCTGCCAGTTACCTCTGTCCAAGTCTTCCTCCCTCACAGATGGGTATTTGTCACCAGAAAAGAATGTATCTGTTTTAATACAGGTGGCTCAGAAGTCCGCAAGGTCTCAAGTGCAACAGATGGAGGGAGACGAAGTAAGAGGCATTGTCATAAATATTTGAAATGCTCAGTAAGGGAGGAGTTGCTCTCAACTGACTTAAATATAACTCCAGGCTTAGGCAATTTTCTTTGAATCATCATATCATTCAATAGGAAAAGATGCAGGAGAAAACTTGTATCCTCTTGGTGTAGGTGTCGTTAGGGAAGTTTGTGCTTCCCCATATTTTCTGGATCATGGTTCCTTTTAAGAATCTGATGAGAGTTATAAATCTGTGTTTTCAAATTGTGGCTAAAAAATTCCATATAACCTGATACCAGGTTGTCTGACCTGCAGTATACCTAAGAAATCTTTGAGTGAGTTGCCAATATTTCCAATTGAAATATCTTACATAAAATCCAGAAAGCTTTCTTCTCTTAAAAAGTTCAAAAGTAGGACAGCCCTGGTTCAGCATGAATTACTCCATGGTAACAATTAGCTTATACTGAGTAGCAACTCTTCCTTACAATGGGGTATGTGATACCCAGTTTGCCACACTCCCCTCCGGTTCCAGCTGTCCTTCACTTGATGATGTCACTCATTCTTATGACATTGAGGACCATGAATTTTTGATCCCTGCTATAAACTTTCCCCCAGAAATGTTTATACACACATAATTCAGAATAAAGGTTCAGAGGTGGATGGAACCCTTGGGATAGATTATCCATTATCCAGAGTTCCTTGAGCTCGGTCAAGTCACCTCTCTGAACTTTAGCTTCCTTGTCTCTAGAATGAAGAGTGTGCATGGCCATTGGAGGTCCCTTTCTCCCACTGAATAAGTGAAAAGCCAAACCTCTTTTTAAATAAGTTCTCAAGATAAGTATAAGATGCTCAGAGTTCAAAGATCTTTTTTTTTTTTTTTAATTCTGTAGACCAACAAATGAGCCACTACCAGCAGCACATTCAAAGACTCCATGGGGAAAATTGACAAATTTTTAGATACAGGCTTCCACCAGATAACCGTCCGTCCTTCACTCTGAGTCTTGGAGTGTCCACTTTGCACAACAGCAATCATCTGCAGTTTCTCTAAAGAGCGGGGTGCATAGGAAAGCTGCAGGATAAGAAATACAACCTGAGAAATCTCCCATCCACAATGCAGTCGTATGTATTTAGGAAGAGAACCAGCACTCCAGGAATAAATCCCAAGTAAGAAGCTGATAATGTACTTTCAATTGCTCTGTTGGGCCTCCATCCTGACTTCTTTCCCAAAATTGTATAAATGGGGACTAAGTATAAATTAAGCCATTTTCATGATGGCCACTTTCTAAGGGGTCAGTAACGTGGCAGAGACACACAGAAAGGCTGTACAGTGCCCCTACTTAGAGTCTTAGGCTTTTAGTAGCCAAAAAGACTTTAAGGCCCTAATGCAAGCTTCTCATTTTACAGAGAAAACCACATATCAGAGAAGGGAAAACATTTAACCCAAGGAAAAGGATCCTGCCCATCTGCACCCCATCTGGGGTGTGCATGTGTGTGTGTGTGTTTCCCTCTCATACATATTATAATTTGTGTTATAGAACCAGGTGGCCTATATTCAAGTATCATCCCATTCTCATTAACGGGCTTTCTATTTCCCATTTCTTCATCTATAAAAATGGGGGTGACGGTACTGCTTACAAGATTACATGAGGAGGGCCTCCCTGGGGATGCAAAGGGTTAAGACACAACCTATGAAGCTATCCACAGCCACTGCAGCCACAAGTTCAATCCCCAGCCAGGGAGCTACCCACATGGTGCAGCAGACCTCTCCTGACTCACCCGCTGCTCCCCTCAGCAGTGTATTTCAGTCAGTCTGCCTGTTCTGTTCCCCACTCTGTCTCTGGTGAATGCTCTCACCCCCCACACCTATGCCTGTACCCCAGTTCTTATATACATAAAGAAATAAATCTTTTAAAAAAGATTATGTGAGGAATAAAATCAGATAGCTCATGTAAGTACCTGGAATAGGGTCCAACACATGGTCAGAACGCATAAATGCCAGCTCGTTATTTATTATCTGCTTTACTTCTGAATAGAATTAACTGAATAACGGTAGAGGGTACACTCAAGGACTCCCGAGTCAACAGGAGAGAGGGTGTCTATGCCCTCGCTATGGGACAGGTGGCTTGGCCATCAGAGATCTGCTTATGAGTCAATTCGGTGCTGAGAGAACCACATGGATAAACTGCACAGCAAGGTCAGCACCAAGTCCGGGTGGAAAAGGAGTCCTGATAATTAACTATTAATATTACCATTAATTTTCATAAACTTTTGGTTAAAGGTCACATGTAGTGAGTGGACGATGTCTTAGTCTCTTACCCTTTCCTCACAAATCAGCACCAATAAAAGTGGCTAATATTTGCTAAATGTTTATTACCTACGAGGCACTATGCCAAGGGCATTGCAAGTAATAACTGACTGAACGCACACAGCGACACTCTGAATGAGGGTCTCTCATTACCGTCCCCATTTTATAGATGAGGAGACAGAGGGTTTAGGAAAATAAAGGGAGAGAGTCAAGAGCACATGGCTAATAACTGGAAAAAGTGGATTTTTTTTAAAGATTTATTTATTTATGCTTACAAGAACTGGGGTACAGGTTAGAGGTGTGGGGGTGAGAGGATTCACCAGAGACAGAGCTGGGAGCAAAACAGACAGACTGACTGAAACACACTGCTGACGGGAGCAGCAGGAGAGTCTGGAGAGGTCTGCTGTGCCATGTGGGTTGCTCCCTGGCCGGGGATCGAACTCATGCTGCAGTGGCTGTGGATAGCTTCATCTTAAGCCCTTGCACCACCAGGGAGGCCCCAAAAAAGTGGGTTTTAAACATGGCATCAGACCCCAGAGTAGTTGAACTGGCTCCCCAAGGAAATAAAATGCATTCTCATAAGTTTTGTAGCTGGATATGTTTGCCATAGGGTTTAGAAGTAAATGGATAGAGATATTAAAATGATAAAGTTAATTTCTTTCATAGAACAAAAGAAGAAAAACACTGACAAACTATTTTCTGACAGACTTGTGACAGTTGAGACACGTTGGCATGTGGGATATTAACGGCATCAAATCAAAAAATCCACCCAAAATCATTATCAAAATGCCACTTAGCATTTTGTCCTTGTCAAAATGAATGGCTTGTATTTGCTGAGCCCCTATGCTATGCCAAAGGCCATCAATGAGCCTTTGAGATGCCATTTCATCCTAATGTCATCCAGGTGCTAAATAATGGAGTCAGGACTTGCCTGGAGTCCATCCCATTCTAGTTTTGTGCACTGAGTCATGCAGAATGTGAAGGTTAACGGGGAAGTTTCTGGAACCAGTTTCCTGCCCTCCGATGTCTGCTTCTCATCCTGGTAATTCTGTTATTTCTCCCGCAATATGGGGGAAACAATCTCCCAAAAATGACTTCATGTGAGTTGATTAAAGAAGGGTTTCTCGGGCCTCCCCGGTGGCGCAGCGGTTGAGCGCTGGGTTGCGAAGCTGCCCGCGGCCTCTGCGGCGCCGGTTCGATCCCCGGCTGCTCCCCGGCCACCACAGGAGGGTCCCGCATGGCGCGCAGACCTCTCCTGCCGCCCGCTGCTCCCCTCAGCAGTGTGCTTCGGTCCTTCTGCCTGCTCTGCTCCCCGCTCTGGCTCTGGTGAATTCTCTCGCCCTCCCGCGCTTCTGACTATACCCAGTGCATGTATAAACAAAACAAACAAACAAATAAATATAAATAAAAAAAAAAGCATGCCTCTATAAAAAAAAAATCTTTTAAAAAAAAAAAAAAAGAAGGGTTTCTCAAAGTACAGTCCACAAGTCACCTCTGCATCCTGTCACCTCCAGCCCATGGTCAGAGAAGTTCTCAAATTGACCATATGAGACAGTAAATTTTATTTCTATTGCCTCTAATAACAAAACAATGGGCTCATGTTTTCCATGCCATTATTTACTTTCCTTTCTCTATCAACTAAGTTTTTATCATATTTTATAGGGCAACAGTCCACAACAGATTGAAATTTTTAAGGGAAAAAAAAAAAGGCGAAGAGAAACCCTCCCTACCCAAGTAGTTTAAGGAGAAGTAGATTAGATGCTTGTCTGTGATGCAAAATGTTCTCAATAAATGTTGGCTACTATTATTTGCTACATTGTCCCTCCACTTCTTACAAAGGAAGTTGATAATTCAAGCAGGTTCAAGATAAATTCTGACACCTAAGGTGTTGGTAACTTTACTGCCAGAGCTTTACTTCCTACCTTCCAATGTCTGCTTTCCAAACCCTGGTTCAAGTTCTTGGGAGAAATTATGAGGGAGTTCTGAGGATTTTGTTCGATCAGATCAATGCCCTTCCAAGATCCCTATTAGTAGAAATGTGGGAAATAATTCAACCATTCAAATTTCCTCTGCATTCTATGTCCAATGTTATTCTATTTTCCAGTTGTAAAGTCCATTTCTTCTACCTTCCCTTGTCCTATAGATGATGTCCTTAGCAATTTAATGGGTTTTCCAGAATGTTGGAGTAATGATAAATCTGGCTTGGAAATCTCAGTTCCCCACTTAGTGATTGTGATTCTAAGTGTGTTACCTGTTATCCCACATCTGAATAGCTGAGATGCTAACACCTTCCTTAGAGGCAGTGTCCAAGTGGGGTACCACATTAGAAACACTCAACAGACTTGGTTCCCCTCTCCACTCTCCTTTGTAAAATAGGTGATGCACTTCAGAGAGGTAGTGAAGACAGGGAAATGATAAAGTCTGAGAACTTCTTCAACAAAGTCACTTTGCCCTCATTTATTTAAAGTCAAGATTCAAAATGTCTGTTAGGCCACAGGGGAAAAAACGAATAAGATGAAAAACAACACTTTCATACCATTGCCAGAAAAAAGTCTCAGTGAACAAGGTGTTCAACTGAATAGCTGAGAGAAGCTTCCTATATTAAATAATTGTTGTCCAGGACTCGCTTGATAAAGGAGGCATGTTGACCTAGAAAAGGGTTGACAGGAATAAACCAATATCAGGAAGCGCCTTCCCATTCACCAATCAGGTCTGCGCAGGTTGTTGCTTATGAGCTGGTGAAGAAGAAGGAAGGCCTGTACTGTAAATTAACACTAATAACCTATTGATGAGGACAACAGACCATTGACCAACTTAAGTGATGCTAAGAGAAGTGAATTAACTGCTACACGATGGTATTTAACAAACACAGTCACTATTTGATTATCACCAATGTTTGTGCAGTGGGTCAGAACCTTAGATTCTGTGAGGGTTGCAGGTAACAGAAGATGAAGTCATCTATTAAAAAAGGTATCTAAAGCATCCACAAACTCCTCGCCCACCTCCATGCCCTAAAACAAAAATATGGTCTCTACCAGAAGATAAAGTTCACATTGGAACACCATTTGTAACAGCTGAAGCCAGCAGTCTGAGAAAGGTTTACATTCAGTATAAATAAGTTAGATTTGAGAAGTTAATGAGTTCCACCACCCAAACCCCAAACTGTCCTTTATTAATTCATGCAACTCAAAGACATCTACTAAAAATAATACCATTTGGGCCATATAGCATCTTTATGGAGGTCATTAACATTTCCCTATAATAGAGCCATTCGTGGAGGCCCCACCATTTCCCCGATCATCTTCATGCTCCTAACCCAAAAGACCAGCTCCTGGCGCAGGACTGACCACAAATTGTCCTCAGAGACTCTCTTTCTCCAAGTGACAGTCACCTCCATGCACCACCTCCTCACCTCTGCTCTCTCTGGCCAGCCTAGGACATACAAAGTGACTGAGATGGAAGATGAAAGGAAGAATAGTCTAAAAACTGCATGAAGACTGGTCTATGAAGTCTTCCTCATTGGTTCATTCATTCATTCATTCATCCATTCATTCCTCTGCTCTTTGACTCAATCTTTCAACAAACAGTACTTGAGTACCCGCTCAGTTCCAGGCACAAGGCAAGAGGTTCAGGATACAGAGAGGAACAATTGCCAAAGGGAAGCTGATAAACAGATGGCCCAAGAAGGTAAGTGCAAGGCTTAATGGGAGGAGAGAAAAGACAACCTCGCCTCACTCACTCTAAGCGAATCAGAAAAGGCAGCTTCTCTGAGCCAAATCTGGAAGGATTAGCAAGACAGGCCTGGGATAGGAGTAGGAGGGGAGGCACAGGAATGCCCCCTCATCAAAGAGCAAAGACTTGCTTCACTTGCTCTCGCCACATCCCCAGCAATGCATGGGGCCCAGTGTGCAGTGGGTACCCCATCCTTAGTGAATGATGGATTAATGCAAAGAGGATTCTCCCATGAGAATCTAATCACTCATTGACCATCAGTTCCTCAGCAAGTGTGGCTGCGACCCATGCCCCTTCCTTTCATGGCCCTTTAGACAAGCTCGCCTCTGCATTTCCCTGATTCCATTTTTCGAATGTCCTATGACACTTCATCTGTGTTTTTTGTTTTATTTCTTAGTTAAATTATTTTTATGGAAGTAACCTTGGCTGACAACACTGTATATGTTTTAGAGGTCTGGTTCACACCTCTTCAAATGTGTGTTACCACATCCTGCCCACCCCATGCAGCAAGAATTCTCCAGTGGGTCCCCTCCTTCATCTTCTCTCCCTCCTGCTCTAGTTTGGTTTTGTCTGTTCCTTTGCTTTGTTTCTTTATACCCTACAGCAGAATGAGTCATCCAGGACTTGTCCTTCTCCTGCTGCTTGTCCACTAGCACCACCTCCTCCAGCCGCGGCCCTGTCTTTGCTTCGACTTGCCTATTTGATCTCACAAAATCCATCCAGGAGTGACAGCTCCATTTAAATGATAAAACTCCTAAAGAAGAGATGTTTTAGAGATCACACAGCTTGTATGTAGACTTCCTCAGTGATGATCCAGAAGGAAGATTTGGCTCAAGGTGAACACAGATGTGAAACCAAAAAGGTTGAACTAAGGCTAAAAACACAGGCTCAGGAGTCAGCCTTCCTGGATCTACATCCCTAGTCCACAACGTCCTGTCTGTGTGCCTCTGGACCAGTAACTTCTCCCCATCTCAGTTTCCTCATCTGTGTAATGGAGGTAACTGAATATGTACTGCAAAGAGTTTTGTGAGGAATGAATGAGTTCATAGACACAGAGTGCTTTAAACAACGCCAAGCACATAATAGTTCATACTTGGAAAGCACTTACTATTTTCATAATAAAAGAGAAAAAAAGGAATAAACAGATGTGCACACACATAAACAGATGTGCACACACATACGCAATAACTAGAAAACTGCACACGAGTGAATCAAGGGCAGGATAGGGAAGAAGTGTCACAGGGGAAAATAATCTTTCCCTGCTCCACAGGAAATAGCACCTTGCATTCAGGTTTTTGCGATTCCATTTAGAGTTGAAAGAACACATCCCTGTCTCTAACATAAGCCACTCTTTTTACTAGTATTGAATTCAATTTAGCTTTATACGCTGCTTAAAAAAAGAAACCAAAACACTATTCCAGAATGCCTTCAAGTGAATGATAGAGGGAAAAAGGAACATGCACCGACATAGAAAAGCAGTTAGTCCTGTGTCATGCTGCTACCCTGTGTGAAACTGACTAGGCAGAGTTCTGCAGAAATGGCTTCAGATAGCTGGAAGAGACGGGGGCTGGTGGAGTCGTTTGATGGGATGCTAACTTCCACTCATATTCATTTACTGCTACATTTAAACTGCTTTCAAGTCCATTTTCCCTCAAAAAAAGCCCCATTCATATCAAAATGGCTAAGTTCTGTCTCTAAAGCCTCAGGAAGCTGATCCATTTTGCCTTCATCTCCCTAAACACATCTTCCTGAACAGGGGTTAGCAGAGACTTGGGCAGGTTAAGAGTACCATAGCATCACAAATAAATAATTATATAAATTTTATGAACTTTATAAAATATAAATTTATAATTATATATAAATATATAATTTATAGAAATAAATAATTTATTCAAAATTTTATGAATTTATAAATTATATATTTTGCTGGACATGCAAAAAATATATATTTCTAAACTAATAAAGAAACTTTATTATTGAGCCCAAGGAGTAACTCAGAAGTCAATCCTAAAGTCTCTTCCCTTTTAATAGACTTAAGATAGAAAGAAAAGAAACTTCAATGGCATATTCCATTTTTACCCTAAACTCAGAAGGAAGAAGTGATCAGTCTTTAATAAATAAATTGCAAGGAAAAACAAAAGAGATGCGGAGGGGGTTTTATAGAGCAAACCAAAGTTAAAAGTTGTATCAACCGAAAGCATCGTGAACCTTATCGAGATCTTTATTCAAACAAACTGTTAAAACATATAACATCTAAAAAATAAAGGGAAGTTTTAGCATTGAATATGTATTTTTTAATAAGAACTGGTGCTGATGTTTTTGATGTGCTAATAGTGTTGACTGTTTTTCTTTAAACATATATTCAAATATTTACAGAAGAAATATCACCTTAGATTTGCTTTAAAGTAAGACAGAGTTTTTTTTTTTTTTTTCTTTTTCCTTCTGGCTTATTTCATTGAGCATAATTCCTTCTAGCTCCATCCACACTGCTGAGAATGGCATGAGTTTATCTTTTTTGATTGCTGAATAATATTCCATTGTGTATATATGCCACATCTTCTTGATCCAGGCATCTATTTTGGGGCATTTGGGTTGTTTCCAGGTTTTACCTATTGTAAATAGTGCTGCCATAAACATAGGGGTACAAGTGTTCTTTTGAATCAATGATTTTGTGTCCTTTGAGTAGATTCCTAGGAGTGGAATTGCCAAGTCATATGATAGCTCCATTTTTAGCAGACTGAGGAGCCTCCACACAGCTTTCAACAGTGGCTGGACCAGTTTGCACTCCCACCAGCAATGCAGGAGAGTTCCTTTTTCACCACATCCTCACCAACATTTGTTGTTGTTTGTTTTTTTGCTATGTGTCATTCTTACTGGTGTAAGGTGGTTATCTCAGTGTGGTTTTAATTTGCATTTCCCTGATGATAAGGGATGTTGAACATTTTTTCATATGCCTGTTGGCCATTTGCCAACATTCTCTTTGGAGAAATGTCTTTTAAGTTCTTCTGCCCATTTCTTTCTTTTTTTTTTTTTTTTTTAAAGATTTATTTATTTATTTATTTATACAAGCACAGGGTACAATCAGAAGCGCGGGAGGGTAAGGGAATTCATCAGAGCCAGAGCGGGGAACAGAAGAGGCAGACTAATGAAATACACTGCTGAGGGGAGCAGTGGGCGCGGCAGGAGAGGTCTACGTGCCATGTGGGACCCTCGCCCAGCAGCTGGGGATCAAACCGGCACTGCAGCGGCTGCAGGCAGCTTCGCAGCCCAGCGCTCAACTGCTGCGCCACCAGGGGAGGCCCTTCTGCCCATTTCTTGACTGGATTGTTGATTTTGTTTTTGTTGAGTCCTGTGAGTTCTTTGTATATCTTTGTGAACAGTCCCTTGTCAGTTGACTGGAGTGCAAAGATTTTTTCCCAGACAGTGGGGTGTCTTTGTTTTGGTTAATGTCTCTTTTGCTGTGCAGAAGCTTTTCAGTTTGATGTAATCCCAGGTGTTTGTTTAAAAATGAACATGATGTAAAAAATAAAAAAAAAAATTAATATAAGAAAATAAATAAAGTAAGACGGAAGACAAAGTGGTATTAAAGGAATAAGTGTGGCGTGAAGAGTTCATTATTGATGCTACTAACATAATACAATATTTTATTACACTATTTTATTATTGGGCCTCTTTTTTATATGTTTTATGATAAAAGGTGAAGTAGATTAAGTGGTAAAGAAACAAGAAGGAATATTTTAAAAATAGAATGAGAATAAAGATAGGATAGTCTTGTCTCCCCCTGATCAAAAGAGAGCATATATAACCATCAATTGCAGTCTTGGTCACACCTCAGGGGGCCCCTGGGTGATGTGGCAGGGCTGTTTTAAAGACAATGACTTGGAGAAATCTGAACAGCTGGAAGCAAGTGGCAGATTCTGTTTTCGGGACTGTAACTTATGGCCAGACCCACTTCTCTCCCCTCCTCCATGACATTGTAATCTCCAGAAGACAAGCCCCCTGCTAAGGCCAGGTCTTGCTCATCCTTCTGCACCCTGGAGAGCCACACCTAATATCTGGGACATAGTAAATGGGAGAGATGCACTTGCTGAAGCAATTGAGATGATGTTTATGTCTCGATAGGCCAAACAAGTGACTTTAATGGTGATTTTTCATCATTATATTTAGTAACAAAAAATGTTAAAAACCTTGTGGGAAATGAGTGGTTTGGTCAGATAAATTATCATATAACTTAAATCATCACTTTCCAAAGTGTGGGTACCACAATGCTATGCAAGGAGATTGATATGATTCACAAACAGCTTTTCTCTAGGAGTTATCCATTTACTTTTTATATATGATATAATGCATATTTTATATTTTTATGTATTTTAAAATGGATATATTTTATATATTATATAAAATAAAAAATATATTTTGTGTAAATATTTGTAGTTACAAACTTATTAAAATGAAAGTTATTAGAATTTAAACACATGCAATAATTTAGGAAGAGACCATAATGATTTACATTTTAAATAAAATTAAGGAACTATTTGTACCCCTGATGAAAATATTTGAAATTACTATTCCTAGTTCTAAATGAAAGAATCCCAGAAACCAGCTACTTGTTTACTTTTTGTAAATGCCCACTGGGTAACACAGTGTTTTAGAATACGTATTATGGAACAAGACTGTCTAAGCCAGTGGCTTTGCTACAGGCTAGCTGTGTGACCTTGAGTAAGTTACTTAACCTCTCTGTGCCTCAGTTTACTCATCTGTGAAATGGAGATAAAATAGTGCCTATATCAAGTAATCATTGTGTGGATTCAATGTAATGCATGTATAAGAAAAAATGAGATACTACTATATGTACAACAGAATGGCTAATATTAAAAAGACTGACAACAGTGAGTATGACCAGGAATGTGGAGTGATAAAAAAATTCTAATATACTGCTGGTGAGAGTATAACTCAATTCAACCACTTTGAAGCACCATTTGGTAATGTCTGCTACAACAAAATACATGCCTATTCTATGGCCCTGAAATTCAGCTCCTGGGTTGATATTTAAGAGGACTGATTATGTATGTACACCAAAAATCATGTTCAAAAATGTTTCTAGCATTTTTAATTATATTAGTCTCAACCTGGAAACAACTCAAACTGGCACACTGAAAGGAAGGACTAAATAAATTGCTATAAATTACAACTGAATGCTATATAGCAATTAAAATAAAGAGTTACTAATGTATGTAACAGCATGGTTAAATCTTACATTTTGTTGAGCAACAGGAGAGAGGCAAATATATAAAATGTATGATTTCATTTGTATGAAGTACAAGAACAGATGAACAACAAATTGAAAATGATGGAAGTAAACTTGGGAATGGTAACTTCTTAGGTACGGGATTGATTTAAAAAGGGCACAAGAGAAACTTCTAGAATATTGAAAATATATATACATTTAAAGAGCCATTGAACTGTACACTTCAGAGTAAAGTACTTTACACATCTTACTGCATTTTTTATGCATCAATTAAAAGTAAATTTAAAGGAAAAGTACTCAGAACAATGTCACATACATAGTACGTACCTTGAAAGTATTTGCTATTAGTATTTACTCTTACCTCCTAGGTATATATCTATTTTTAACAGTCTACAGCATTTCTAGGGAGTCTACACATGCTATGATGGTGCAAAAGTTATCAAATACATGCCCCATTCTAAGGAGTAGACAAGTTATTTTCAAGACCTGTTAACTGGTTCCAGATACTATTCTGGAAACATCACCATGTCTTAGCAATTGAGCATATAGGCTCTAAAGTAAAAAAAAAAAAAAAAACAAAAACAAAAACCTGTCTGTGATTCTTGTTCTGCCATTTATAAGCCTTGGCAATGTTACTTAACATACCAGAGCCTCAATTTATCTTTAACACATAGCTGGTAATAGAATCTGCTTCAAAGAGTGTGTTGTGAGATGCTTATAAAAAGTTAGCTACTATTACTATCTTGATTTAATCTTCACTTTTCAGAGAAAATGGATGAAAGCTAACACAATGTTTTAGTGGTATTGTAACAACTGAGTTAGCTGTATTACCACATTCACCTTCCTTTGAATCATTTCAAATATTTTGGTATATAAATATAACCTACGGATGGCTACGTGATCTTTCAAGATCACATGGGAGCTTCAACTCCAATTTATTTAGATGTGCTTGTGAAAACCTGTCAATATGACAGTCAATTATGATTTATCTTTAAGCATTATCTCTATGACCAGCAGAGAAAGCAGGGGATCCCCTAGCTGTATTGATTCAAGCAAGCATTGTGTCTTGATTACTGAAACATTTTCAAATGACCTAAAAGGGGGGGAAAATCAGCATTTTTCTGCACATGTGAGCATGTATTTGTGTATGTACCTTCCTCAACCTTCCAAACCACCTAAGCCTCCCTCCTCTTTTGTCTCGATGACATGCTGTGTGTATGTACTTTTATCACTGCATACATTGTATGATAGTGCCTTTACCCATTTATCTGCCTGCCATCCCCACTAGACCACAAACTACAAAAAGGCAGAAGCCATGGCTCATTCATCCCACACCCACCAGAACTTAGCATGGTGCCCAGTACAAAGGAGGTACTCAACAATTTTGCGTTGACCTAAATGTCTACAATGATGTAGGCTGCTGTTAGCCTAAATAGCAGCATTTTAAAAATCAAAGATGCCTTTTTCTTCTAGCACAAACAGTCCCACACCAGGACACACAGCCTAGCAAACTGAGAACGGACTGGATTTCAGCTCCCCACTTGCCCTCTCAAACTAAGTTCCCTCACGTAGTAAACAACCTGCCCAAACATAAGTGGATTATCCAAAAGAACATGATGACCTTGTAGAGCAAAACATTGTAAAGTGCCTATGGCTTTTCCTGTGTCTAACTCCCACTCAGCATTACCTACAGTCCTTTCTGCAAAACCTAGCCTGGATGTCTTTGTCCCTTGGAGGGGAGAGGCTGTAATAGCTAATAGGGAGGTATACCAGGATGCAGTAGGGGTTGCCCAAAACTTCCTTTACTAGAAGAATCCATAGTATCCACACCCCCATGACACAGATACCTACTGAGAGTGTGATTTAACTCAAATTTGGACTAAAAGTCTTCTAGTTCAGGGACACAGTACCAAAATACCCTTGTTTCCAAGGGTTTTGTGGATGCAGCCTGCTCTTCTAATTCCCTCCCCAAGTGATTCAAGAGCAAGAACATTCTAAATCTAGACCCTGACACACTCCTTACTCCTCTCCCTGAGGGTTATACTCCCTCTGGGATCTTCAAAGTAGAAGGATGTTTCTATACTGGCTGTTGGCTTGGATTTTTCCTCCTGATTCTTTTTTTTTTTCCTCCCTCTAGATGTGTTTATGGAAGCAAATGGCTATATTCGGCAATAGACCCATCTCCAGTTTAATTTCTACTTAAACCTTATAAGTACACCCCAGACACTGCCCTGAAACGAGCATTGCAGAATCCAAATAGAGCGAGTGATATATGGCAGACGCTAGCAAATCCTCCCTCTTAACTCTTCAGGCTTGGTAATTCCCCACAGAACACTGACAGCCTCACTCATGTCACCACCAAGATTTAATAGCTAAGAGCCACAGTGAGGTCTTGTCTTACACAATTTAATTACACTCACGAAATACACAACAGTGCATTTACTGGCCCACCATTAAATATTATCATAAGTAATTTAAACTCAGCTTCACTTGTCCAAATATATGGACAAAATACATTCTGTCATCCCAAAGCTTTAATGTCCCCTCCATAACTGTGAATCATCGACAAATCCCCAGTAATTTATTCTGCTTTCCAATTGGAAGCATATCTTAAAGGAAGAAAAGTCAGAATGTGCAACACTTCTGATAGTAAACTTGTCCACCTGCTACCCAACATAAATTAAGGAGCCATACTTTAGTGATTCAATTACACCACTGAGTAATTGAAAATACACAATTACAAGGACTTGAGGTTCTTATGAGAAATACAATGTCTGCAACCAGATTCCCCAGTATTTGATTTATAGTTGGAATATTGGCATAATATTCTACATTTGAGAGAAATTTATCCCCTCTGGATAGTTCTAGAATCTGAATATTTAGGACTACAAAGACCCTTAGAGACTATCTTGCTTAACCCTGTATTTTATATATGACAAAATGGAGACCCATGATTAGCCAGTTTATAAAAGAAAAAGGAGAGTTTCTAAAAGAAGCCTTTGGATTCCAAGCAGAAAGTTTAGCATCATGGTCAAATTCATACTCTCTGGATTCACAGAGACATACTGAAGGGGAGGAAGAGGGAGGAGCACAGGGGACTGAGGTGATGGTACACAGGTGCACTGGGGAAGGAAACTCTATGGGGACTACACCTGAGGGGGTGGGGAGAATCAAATGCTGTTTAAAAATGAATAATGATGTAAAAAATAAAAAAATGTATTTAAAAAATAAAAAACAAAATGTATTAAAAAAATAAAAGACAAAATTCAAACTCAATGATATACAGACTACTTAATCTTTCTATACCTTTGTTTCTTCTTCTGAAAGACGGTAACTCCTAGATCAATTAGATAGTGACTATTTTCAAAACAGAGATGACTTTGTTTTTTTCTCTGCTAAATAGAGATAACTCCAAAAACAACTAGCAACAGAGAGCAAATCCAAGAGCGCTAATAGAAGTATGTTCTTTAAAACATTTCACATTATATCAGCCACACACAGTAAATATTCAATAAGAGGACCTCCCCTGGTGGCTCAGCAGTTGAGCGCTGGGCTGCGAAGCTGCCCGCAGCCTCTGCAGCGCCGGCTCCATCCCCAGCAGCCCGCGAGGGTCCCACATGGCGTGGCAGACCTCTCCTTTCTCCCTGCTGCTCCCCTCAGCAGTGTATTTCATCAGTCTGCCTGTTCTGTTCCCAGCTCTGTCTCTGGTGAATCCTCTCACCCTCCCACATATCTGGCCTGTACCCTGGTTCTTACATAAATAAACAAATCTTTTAAATAAATAAATAAATAAATCCTATGGACAATGTCAACATCAAATGAACATTTTGGCCAGAACATGGCATGGTTACTATTCCACAATAACCAGAACACCTTTACATGCTGTCCCAAAGGCATGTAGCTTACAGCACACTTCTGTTCATTTTGAGGACAAAATACTCAACCAATGTTTGGTTTACTTCCTGGGTTATACACCAACTAGGTATGTCTTCCTATGCTACCATCTGAACCCAGCACATTCATAGATCTTCCATCTTAGCCCTGTAATCAACAGCTGTAGACTCTGCATCTTCATATGCAAATATTTTTAAAATCACAAGTGATTAATCCTACCATTGACCTCTATTCAGTCTCTTGACAAAGGAAGCCATAGCCTCTTCGAAACCCAAAATAAGCACACGTGATCAAATGCTAATTTAGCAATAAACAGAAAATTGACTTCAAATCATCTCTCTGTCATTCTAATTGATTAACAGTCACATGAAAATTGATAACATGATTTTCAGCAACAGTGCGTGTGGCACAAGCTTGTCGGTTCTATTGGCTTGGGATATTGACTTCCTTCCAAATAAAGCTTTTTAAGAGTACATTAGTGAGTCCACTAATAATCTGAAAAAGCAGACTAATTACAATAATGAACTCCGTACAATGAGTTAATGTAATACTGGAGCTTACAGATCTGAGTCTCTTGCTGAAATAAAAACAAAGTACAAATTACGTTGACTACAGTACCACCATGGTTTGTTTCACTGGGAGCGAATCAATGACTATTGTCCTTTGCTCCAGCATTGTCTCCAGCATTCTACCAAATACGTTCACATGATATTTACCTGTCTTAAAATTTTCCCAGCATCATAATGTGTATCTAATGTTATCAGACCCTCCATGGCTCATAGGCTCAATTATACACCATCCTTAAGAGGTAGAAGATTGAAAAAAACATAATCAGAAATAAACTGCATTGGTCTAGGTGATGACTATTTCTAAAGTGAGAAAGTTATTACAGTGGAACTTGGCGTCAGTTCATGATGGTGATAGGAGAACAGACATTGGGATTATAATGAAGGGTGCTGGCTAAATTCCATTGCACTGAATTTTCTCTTTTTGCTCCTCCATATCTATGCTTAACCCTTCTCTAACCCTGTGCCCTCAGAGACTGACCTTTAAAGATTGTATCAATGGGATTCCTTGCCTTCCCTTTCTGACTAGGTTGAGATGTTGGGAGGATGAAAATAGATCCAAGGCAGGAGGAAGATGAGGTGGGTTGCTTATATCCCACAAATAACCCACTTCATCTTCCTCCCGTTTGAGAACCATGCTGGTTACCAGAGGGGTGCGTGGGAGAGCGGAGGAGAGAGGAGGTAAGGAAGGGCAGGTGATAGTGTATGGGCACTGGCCCTTTGGTGGAGGGTGAGTAAAGTGTGTGCACATATGGAGGAATGAAATTGTACTCCTCAAATTATATGATTATGTAAATGAATGACAAAGCAATAAAATTAGGTGGGGGGAAAAAATAGTGGTGGGGTATTCTTCCTTCAACGTCCATGTATCTATCATTTCATAGTCTTTTATTTAAGTCCTATTGATACAGGGATGGACCAGCTTCATTCCTGAGTTACCCCACACCCTCCAGCTCCAGTTCCAGATGTCTGGGTACCAGAACCAGCTACCTCCCACATCCTCAGGTCTCAGGGTGGCCCTGGCTTCCCACTGTTGCTGGCCCAGGGGATTTATTACTTGTTGATTTCCTTTAACCCTTCTCATACCCTTGAAAATAGTCTCTTCATTAAACTCTAATCCCATTTGATTGTGCCATCTGTTGCCTGCCAGAACCCTGACTGACATGTCCACCTTCCATTAGCTCAGTGGTTTTCTGTCTATTAGGGATTGCAAATCCCTTTGAGGACCTATATGAAAAAAAAAAAAAAAGAGATCTTTCTTTCCCCAAATACACAGTCACATACCTGTGAAAATTTCAGAGTTGACAGACACATTACAGCACATCCATGCATCTTAATATATGAATTCCTAGGGCAGCAAGGTGATTTTTTTAAGGAAACAGTTTTACTTTTCAAAAGTACATTATATGGACTTGATGTTTCTCTCCAAAGGGTCCTACTTTGGGTCTTGGCTTGTGGAATATGAACTTATAAGTAAGCACCACACCCCTTAAAAAACCTCTTAATAAAGAATCAGTATAATAGATACTCCTCTATATTGCATCTCTAATTTGACCTCTTCCCTTGTTTTTTTTTTTTCATACCATGTATTTATCACATCTACCTTCAGAATGTCTTTCAAATGGTCAGGTTTTACCTACTTGTAAAGTTTATTATTCATTATTTCAAGTGCCATCTGGTCGACTGATAAGTAAATGTTTTTTAAAAATCTCTAAAAGAGATTTCTTCAAGTTTTATCATCTTTCAGACTCACTCAGCATCCCAAAGCCTGATTTCCAAGGATGCCAATATGTATTCAGCTATTTTTTTAAATGCTGGTGGTTTCATAATATTAAAAATGTATGTACAAAGTTACGCCAATGGAAAACAGGCTGGATTGTGATGAAAAATAAATTCCACTTCAAATAGTCACCCTCTCAGAGGATAGGCCTTCCCTGTGGTCCAGGATGCACATCTTTCTATAGAAAAAATGAAAGATGAAGCCCAACACACCAGTGGGCTGGACTCTCTTAAGGTTCCTATCAGCGGCTATTAAAATTTAAAGCACACTGCATAATCCTTGACTCCAGAAAACACATACGCCTTATATTCCTTAAGCTTAAGTTATTCTGTGTGGTTCAGAGGGGAACAAAAGAATCAAGGCTATAGACACCAGACCATATAAATGTCAGCTGAAGACCATGTGAAAAAAACCCTCAGTTGATGTTTGCCTTCTAATGTCAATCATCTTAATGACCTGTACTTAAAAGTCACCTTTTTCTTAATAAACTTGTTTAAATATCATGATATAGTATATATAAATGTGTATGGTATCCTATGGGCATATAAATAATTCTTTTTTAGCCCCCAAAAATGAGCTAAGCATAAAAGATACCTTTGCTGTTTATAAATTAAGTTTAAAGACTACAGGGACATATAAACTCCAAAGTTCACATAGTTTATTTGCTATCCCTCTCTGTATTATCCTACATTACCTTCCTTGTTAACAAAGGTCTCCTTGATTATCTGGGGGATCTCTTTAACCTCAGTCATCTGTAGCAGTGAGAGAAGGGTCGATCCCAAAATATTATTTTTGTCCCTGATGATTTCTGAATTTGACATGAAGCTACCAATCTTGAAGGCAGCTGTGGAGTCAGCAAATTGTGACATGTCCCCTTCAGCCTTTCCACACTGAATTCTCTCCTACTGAATTAGGGGATGAGTTCTGCATTACCTTAAGAGAATAAACATACAAGTGAATTCAGAAGTCCAAAGGAAGAGTTCTCCCCTAGTCGTCTCCAGCTCACGTAGGGGCCCCACTTTTGACTTGACCGAGCATATTGCTGCCAAGCTAATCTTCCTAAAAGCACCACCTTGACAATTCCCACACCCTTCAAGAGCTCTTCCTATCCCACTGAATGGATAACTTGTCTGAATGCTACAGCCCAGGATTCAAAACCCATGATAATTTGACCCTGGCTTACTCTGACTCCTGCTCTGCTCTGTTCCTGTGGATTCCACACGAATCACATCACCATTCCCTGGAGGTACCACACACTTTATGGTCCTGCCTTTACTCATCTTTGCCTTTTCTAAGGCAGTTCAAATGCTACCTCAACTACAACATGCGATGACACCTTGCAGAGACAAGATCTCTCCAACCTAGCACCACTGATTTATTTATTTGCTAATAGCTGAACTATTTGTAAACTAGACCCAATTTCCCTACTCCTAAAGTGGAGTTAACAATGATGAGTAATTTTGAGGATTAAAAAATGTAAAATACATAACATACAGCTAATGGTTTTTATGGTAGTATTTGTGGTTATTGCTTTTATCTTAAACTCTTTACTGCAAACAACTTGAAAACTGAATAGGACATTATCTGCCCCACCAAAGTATAAATAAGTTGGGACAGAACAAAGAAAGAAATCATGTGTCCTAAATCCTGGGAGCAGGGAGGGACCAGTCAATAGTTTCATATTCTAAGAATATCATCTATGTAGATCAATTTGGCCTGGACATGCCACAGGCGTACACTGGCTCTCACTTAACAAAGAGAGTTAAATTAGGTCACTGCACTGTCACTAATTGAATTCTAAGAAAAGTCAACCTTAATGCTCGAGCAGCACCTCTTTTAAACGAGATGGCTGTTGAGTGTTACAAGGAACCCTGTGACTTTATTCAGGAAACTGAGTCTGCCTTTAAGTATCATCCACTTCCTCCTTTTCAGATTTCCTGAGCACTCACTTCCATAGAAACCATTTGAGATGCCACTTTGTCATCTTGGTCTGTGGTTTCTCTCTCAAAGCCTTCCTCTTTTAAAAGACCTTGAGGGGCAGATTCTAATCTGACTTGTACGGTGATGAGTCTCTTAAAAGAACCACTCCAATGCCTGCAAGCACAGCAGAAAGTATTAGGAAATACAGCCTCATTAGTCAAAATCATGGTGGCCTCCAGAAAACTCACGGAGAATCAGAGCGGCCATTTTGAATGTGTTTTAGCAAGGAACACGCCTCATAACTAGCTATCAAGCATTAGCAGGTTTCATTCTGTTGAAAGTTTGCATCTTTAATCCTGAATTTGAAGTGGGAAATCTGAACTGAGGCATATCCATCTGCTCTGAGTCATTTTAAGCATCCTCTATACTAGCTTGCAGAACCTCTGAGACAAGAGACCAGCGGGTGCACCTCAAAATAACATACAGTGACACAGAGTTCCACCAGAGCACAGGGCACCTAGTTAATTGGCAGGGTTGGTCACTGGGAAGCACACTTCACTCTGCAGCAGCTGGAAAACCCAGAGACACATTTTAAGTGGACAAGAGTTGCAGATGTCTTGCACACAGCTCACATGACAACTAAAAACCAGTTCTCATTTGCACTTATTTAACAAAATTTTCAGGCCATGCTCACGTAGGGTGAATGGTACAGGCTTTTTGCACAGGCAAGTAGTTTAAGCCCCACTGAGCACAGAAGTTCTCGGGGGAACTACCCACAGCCTGCAGGGTCACTGCTTCCTAATTTCCCTGGATGGTACCTGATGACTCAGCACGAGTCTACATCCTAATTCTTGCACAGAAGGGATCATCCTAGTTCCAGGAATGAATACTGAAAGCAGAGGACCTCAATACCACTCATAAGCTTTGTGAACCGGAACAAGTTCTCTAACTCACTAACACTTTGTTTCTTCCTCCAAACAATGGAAATAATGTCAATTGAGAATGAAAGCCTGTGTCAAAATAGTTTGATAATTTGGTAATAGAAAACTTTTTTTTTAATTATAGTTTACATGCTGAGCAACATAAACTGTATGTCATCCCTGTCTGTCAAAATTCTTCCTGGTGTTTAGTCTGGATAGATATTGCACTACACTCTCATTCTGCCATAGCTAAGTGCCACCAACTAGGTGACTGAAAACAAGAGAAATCTATTCTCTCATGGTTCTGGAGGCTAGAAGTCCAAAATCAAGATGTCAGTAGAATCTTTCTCTCTTAAGGCTCTAACAGAGGAGTTCTTCTGTAATGGTTTTTATAAGACAACTTGATGGGGCCATATGGTGTCCGGATATCTGGTTACATGTTATTTCTGGGAGTAGTTATGAGGGTGTTTCTGGATGAGATTACCATTTAAATGCGTAGACTGAGTAAAGCAAATTTCATGTCCCAATGTGGCTGGTATCTTCCAACCCTCTGAAAGCCTGGATAGACCAAAAGGACAGAGGACGGGAGACTTTGCTCACATTCTGTCTGATGGGACATGGTTCTTCACCTGTTCTCAGAGTGGGATATACACCCATTGATTCTGTTAGGAATCAGATCCCCAAGCTGATTGGAAGTATACCATTTCTGGGTATTCAGCTTGCCGACGGCAAATTGTGGAACTTCTCGATCTCTATAATTGCACAGGTCAATTCTTTATAATAAATCTACACTCACAATTTAAAAATATATGATATAATACTTATAGATATATTGATTATTTCTAAACATTTCATAACTATATCTTTGTATATGAGATATTTATATTTTATTATTTTTGTTTCTTCGAAGACCATAGCACACTTTTCTTACCTCTTCTAGCGTCAAGGGTTGCCACCAATCCATAGCATTCCTCATTGGTAGATTCATCACTCTACTCTCTGCCTCCATCTTTATATGGCCTTCTTCCCTGTTAATCTGTATCCAGATTGCCCTCCTCTTATATGCATAATAATAATTAAGTTAGGACCCACCCTAGTCCAATATGATCTTATATCAACTTGATTAAATATGCAGATTCCATTTACAAATAAGGTCACACACACATTCTAGGAGTTTAGATTCATCTTTTTTTTTTTTTTTTTGAGGGAACAATGTTCTATCCATTGGGCAATCCCTAAACTCAGAGTCTAAAACTAGCATAATTACCAGCATACAAGTCACATCACATAGAGTCATCAACCAAAAGACCCCATTCTTTACCATCAATCATCAAACATTTCAATTATTTGTTCTCTGACTGAGTCACAGGGCACTGGGAGCCGTGATTTAGATGTAGGTGCCAAGCACTATTCCTGACACATATTAAGATCTCAATAAATGTCAAATGAATAAATACTGTGACTGGGTGAACATATGGACTAAGGAAAACAGTAGAGATAGAGTAACAGTATACTCTGGATATTTTAAAATAATCCTAATTATAAAATATGCTGGCCCCACAACTTCGCTTGTGCATGTTAGAACATATGTCCCAGAACTGGTTTGGAAAACAAGCTCACTAAAACATTGAAGTCAGAAGAAAAGGCAAAGTGGTGTTTTGTTCTTCAATCTCTTTAAAGATCTCCTATTCTCCCATGTGGCTTCAACCAGAGAATGCCAGTTGGGAATTCATGATCCTTCTACATCAACTGCTAATTCACTCCTCATCCACTAACTTGTAACCCTGTCCATTCAAAGTCATCCACATCTCCCAAATCAGCTTCCACTCCCTACCCCCATACCGCTTGTTAGATTAGAACTCAGTGTGTCCCAGACATTTCACTTAAATTGAATATTTAATCCCTCCAAACCTTCTTCTCCCAGGCTGATCTTTCTAAACACAAATTTCTAAACTTTCTAAAATGTAAACTTGAACATTCACTGACTTAAATTATCTCAACGACTTTTTCCTTCAGGGTTAAATTCAAGATCTTTGCATGCCATATGTGGCGAGCACCCCTGGCTCTGTGTTCATCAGCACTCATTTCTTCTCCAGGCCCACAGCTGCAGTTCATTCCTGAGCCTTCCTTGCAGGTGGGGGGTGAACGTGAACCTGTGAGTACGTTTCTAGACAATAGTATATGACAGGAAATGACATGTGCTATTTCCAATAACTATCTCCCATGTCATCCACTGCCATCCCACCCCATGCTCTGTTTAAGTATGCTACTAGCAGAGAAGTTCACTACAGGTCTCTGGGATCCTAGGAAATAGCAGAGGCACAAGGTGGAAGGTTAGTATTAAGTTAGTATTAAGTTCCAAGATTAGTATTAAGTGCTACCTGCTACATGAGTGAAATATTCACTGCTATTGTATAATGCCACTGACTTGTGTTGGGGTTGTTTACGGCATTGAGCCTACCAATACACCATTTGATGTTCTCAATATTCTGGTCTCTACCTACCTCTGCCATTCCAATATTCACTCACTACTCCTTTCCATCCAATGCTGTCTTTATGTTTCAGTGAACTCCTATGATTCCCAAACTCATTATCCCCCTCTTGACTTTGGTTCCATTAGAGTGATGTGCTGCCTACTTAGAATAGTTCACTGCCCAATCCCTTTGTCTGATTTATTTTTATTCACCATGCTTATCACTACTTCATATATTGTGTATATATTTGCTTATTCTCTCTTTCCTATAAGAAATTAAGTCTCTTGAATAGGACCTTTAATCACTTCTCTCTTATATCTCACAAACTTTGACTAGCCAGTTATAAAGTAGATCTTTAAATGTTCCTTGAACGAATAACTGTGACTAATAATTCCAAGTGTTTACAGTGTGCCTGGCACTGTGCTAAGATATAAAGACAGAGGTAAAGATGGAGGTATAATATATAAATATAGGTTATATTTATATAATATATAAATAGAGGTATAATATATAAATATTATATATAATTATACATATATAACCTATATACATAGTTTTTAATCTTCAGAAGGACATTGTGAGATAGTAATTTCTTTTTATCTTCATTTTACATCTAAGAGAACTGAAGACTTAGGTTAAGTTCCCTGCCAGTTTGCACAGCTATTGTGTAACTGAGTTAGGATTTGAACTTGAGCAGATGGATACTTAACCACTAGATTCTGAATCAATGAATGCTTTGTAATGATCCTTTTAGGGTAATAGCAAGAATGGACTCAGGGTCCCAGCAGTCACTGGTCTGTCCCAGGTCACTCTGAAGTCTCAAACAGTGTCCAGAGATTATATTCATGAACACAAAGAGAGGCTATACGATCTCCCATGTTTAATGTCACCCTTAATCTTACAGAGCATAAAATTAATAATATCACTCCTTGAAGGTAACATAAATACTTAAAATATATATAATATATATAATAGCAATGCAAAGTTTAGACACCAATCTATTTATATAATATATATATATATATGTCTCCATACTAAGCATGTCTTGATGTGTTCAATTTCCACAGTGAATGTCACTCATGTTGCAACCTCTCAGGTTCTTAGAAGGATTAACAATTTTGCCTTTCCTTTGCTATTTTTTCCTCTAGGCTATTCATGCTATATTACTTCCATCTCTCTTCGTACAGTAAGTCATGCCCTCAAATCCATTTATCATTTTTGTCATCCTTGCTTGCTGTATTTCCTTTTCATCTTTTCTTAAAAGCAAAATGGTGCTCTAGCAAACATACATCTACACAGATACACCCTCAACAATCTCGAACATTCTAAGATCTCTTTCCATCAGAATTCTCTTCTAACAACAGTTGACTAAAGTTTAGGGCTCTCACTTCCTCAGCTCTGCTCTTTCATCAAATTCTTCCTTCTCTGTCTAGTTTTCTTTTTCTCATTTTTACCCAATTATCTTCAATGGTCACAAGGGATTATTTGATCTACTATACTTGAAAAATACCTTTTATAATGTAAATTTTTAATTAAAAATTCCAAAGAGTGATAAATGAAGCAACTGTCAATGGAGCCTCACAACATCTTGTGAGAATCAGGATTCATACAAGGTTCAAGTCAGTCTTTCCCATATTGATGGAATGTACCTCATCCCAAATGGTGCTGTGAACACTGTCGACACCCAACCTGAACCTGGAGAATGTAAGGACTAAAACCTTTGCATTTCTATTCTCACATCTTTGTACAATCACCCCCCCCAAGAACCCAAAGGACTTATTTTCCTTCAATTCTCCAGTGTTCACACCACTCCAAGTTTAGGCACCAATCTTTTAGTTTGGTAAACTGAAAGATAAACTAATTTGATAAACTAATTTTAACCAATGGAAATTAAGGAAAAGGATTCTTATCTTTAGTTAACATATGACATCTCTGAACCTTAGTTAATTTATGTGCAAAATAGACATGATATTCTATGCAATTCCTTATGTAGGGAGCTCTCAATTAGCTATGTGCATGTTGCATGGACACACATTAATTCTCACAGACCTTGAACTTTTCCAAGTGCAATAAAAATTCTAGTGTTGGTAAGTTCTCTTACCATGTCAGTGAAAGGGAGAACCTGAGAAGATTAAGATATGGGGTTTATTCTAAAAAGGGTTGAAAGATAACAAGCTCAGGAATGGGGTACAGGAGCTTCCTAGAGTAGATTTTGGGAAAATTCTCTTGGGGAGAATCAAGAAAGAATTAAAGTGAATGGTGGTTGCTTACTAAAGACAAGGGAGAAGCAGAGGAAGGAAGTTGCATGTGTTATACACATTTATTGGAGAGATGACAATGAAAACTAAAATCAATGCTATGACTGTTTTCCTTTGACTATGATTCTTGCCAAGATTCTTCCATGAGAGATTTTGGCTTCATAAAGGTTATATGTAGATTAGTCACATTGCCAGTACTCAAGTCCATGTTTGGTTCCTCCTTCCCCATTCCAGAGCAGCCACACTCTAACCTTTTCCTGCCCTTTGGAGACACTAGCTCCCAACTTCAGTCAATATTCACTCTGGAATTTCAGTATGACATTAACAATAGGAGCTAGAAGTTTCATTCTCCTGCTGTGAAGGGGACAAGCACAGAAGCACTTTAAAACCAAACCAATAGTTTCAGGATTATCCACAAATTTGATTTATCTGAATTCTCCTCCATTAGTGTGCTTAATCAAGGACTGACTGTGTGGAGAATTACATATTTCCATGGTTGCTAATGTTCATTCTGTGATTTTTCTGAAGATTTTATTCATGAATTACTCCCTTGCTAGCTCTTTAAGAACCCTTGGAATAGATAATATGATCTTGCTGATTTAAATAATATAGTTTAGTGGCTAGAATATTCTTTTGTTTAGCCTCTTATGTAGCTCCCACCAAAAATCCCCTTGAGTTTGGCTCCTCTAAGGTCCTCCCCTCTATAATTTCGTCAAAAGGGTAGGGCAAGTAATGGCTAATTAATTCCCTCATATGAGAGTTCTCCTGGAGTCTTGTTTTCCTCTCCATATGAAGTAGTCTGACTGGACTTTGCTCTCCTTTACTTTCTAATTCCATGGCTCAGAAGAAATGTTTTGGTTGGGGTTGTTATTGGCATTGTGAAATCTAGTTCCACAAAATACAAATTGTCCAAGACAACTCTAATCCTTAAATACTCACTAACCACTAATTTATTTCTTTTTAAAAAAAAAGATTTATTTATTTATTTATTTATTTATTTATTTATTTATACAAAGCACTGGGTACAGTCAGAAGTGCGTGAGGGTGAGAGGATTCACCAGAGCCAGAGCAGGGAGCAGAACAGGCAGACTGACAAAATACATTGCTGAGGGGAGCAGCGGGCATGGCACGCCACGTGGGACCCTTGCCGTGGACAGGGATCGAACTGGCGCTGCAGAGGCTGCGGGCAGCTTCGCAACCCAGCGCTCAACCGCTGTGCCACCATGGGAGGCCCACCACTAATTTATTTCTAAAGCAATTTTATCAGTCCCTCTACCAAATTCAACATGAACATTTTATTTAGAACCTAGTCTATTCACAATGCCTTACCATTCATTCAAATATTTCATTGAATGTCAGGTACTAAACTCAGAACTGGACATAAGGTACATGTGAAAAGGGTAGATAAAGAGAAAATTGAATAATATGGGTGAAAAGTCATACACATAAAAGACTAGGAGCTGGCTTTGATGACTCTGCCACTGCGCTGTAGGAGTAGCCTCAACAAAGGATAAAAGTTAAGGGGTAAAATGCGGGGATAATGTAAGACAAGGTCATCAGTCCTCAATCTTTGAGACCATTAAAAATGGAATTTTAGAGGACTTCCTGGTGGCTCAAGGGGTTAAGCACCACACTATGAAGCAATCTGCAGCCTCTGCAGCACGAGTTCGATCCCTGACTGGCCGGGGAGCTACCCACATGGCGCAGCAGACCTCTCCTGGCTCACCCGCTGCTCCCCTCAACAGTGTATTTCAGTCAGTCTGCCTGTTCTGTTCCCCACTCTGTCTCTGGTGAATCTTCTCACCCCAGGCATCTCTGGCCTATACCCCAGCTCTTGTATGCATAAATAAATAAATCTTTAAAAAAACATGGAATTTCAGATGGATCCATCCACCCAAAAACCATACTTTTAGTGAAAGAAATAGTACAAAGATTTCAAAGTCAGACAGATCTGGCCATGAATCTCAGCCACTTTTGCCTTTAACAGAGTAATTTAGTACAAGATGCTTCATTTCTCTGTGCCTCAGTTTCCTCATTTGTAATAAGGAGATAAAGCCTCAAGTTAGTTGTGAGGTTAAATGAGATCATGTGCTTAAACTCTTAACATCTGACCAGGACATGGTAAATTGCTCAACACACCTCAGTTATTAATTTCAAGCATTATTATAATGGGCTACACATCAATGCAAATCATAAGAAATCTAACGCTTGCCTCTTTAGCCCCCTACAACTCACCAGCCTCATGCAAACAAATCTCTGGAGGTAACACTGCTTCAATCAGAAGAACACCATAAAGACATGAAGGGAACAAGAAACTGAGCAAACTAAAGAAAGAAATATACACTAGCTGCTGGTTTGGCATCATGGCTGCTCTAGATGAAGGAGATTTGGGTCATCAGCTAACCAGTGTTGCTCAAAGTAGTGCTGAATTCTCTAACAGAGAAAGGATCAGAGGACAGAACCAGCTGTTTGAGGTGTTGGAATTATAAGAATCTGAATGTGATTCTAAGCACATATCTCCTAAGAACAAGGGAAATGCTTATTTTATATGCACAGTATTCTTTGCTACTGAGGATAGGTGGTGTGTCTGTGAGAGAATGAAATACTTTTCTTCTTAATATCATCTTTTAAAGAAAAAGCCCACATTGATATTATGGGCACTTAAAACACATATTTGTTAGAAGCAAATCATCTCAGATAACAGTCTAATACTGATATCTTATGAAAATGGAGGGGTTTTTTGAAGGTGTTTATTCCACTTGCATTTTCAACTTTATGTTTTGTATATGTCCATCCAGAGTTTTAATTGTTCTTCTCTCCTCTGAGCCACTAGTCTTACCTGTATTCTGGAAAAGGTACATGATACTGGGGTGGGAGCTTGAAGGTAAGTTTGCAACTGAGTAAAAACTTTATGTAATTTACATTTTACATACATATTTAATTCTCATGGTAAAAACATAATCTCATTAACTGGCAATTGCATTACTCTATTAACACACTTTAATAATATGAGAAATTCCATTTAAATAAAGAAATGCAATCTCTTTAGAACTTGAAGTCAGCACGAAACAATTGCATGTTAACGTATGTTTCACAAGACAGATCTGAATCCAAGAAACAGTCTTGAAATGAGCAGTGAGCTCAGTGGGGTGTTGATTCCATTGTAGAAGTTATATTAATAACTATAGAAGTGATAATACTAAATATAACCAAAGTAGTAGTAATCCTAATAGTCAACAATATTACAAAATCGCACCAGGCATTAAGCTAAAGGTAGCCCATGTGTTATCACATTTAATCCTCAAAACTCTATCAATTAAGACCTATTACTATTCCTTTTAATAGATGAGGAAGACACGGCAAAACAAAAAGACTATGTATTATTATTATTATTATTATTATTATTATTATTATTATTATTATTATATCCCAGATGACACAACTACTAAGTGGCAGAGCTGGGATTTAAACTGAGAAAGTCTTGAGCACCTGATGCTTTTATTACTCCCCTGGAACCTCCCTGACTTACCTGACTACAAGAAAGATGAGTTTGGATTCCAGACCAGTCTGGATGGCAGAGTGCACTGATTATGAAACATCAATTCTTTTTTAGGAGGCCCCTGTGTCCTTAGGGAAAATATTGTCCTGAGGGACCTATCTCATGAGTTCAGCATATGCGACCAGTCATCTTCATCCAAAAAGTAGCTATAGCTAATAATTAGGTCAAGAAAGTGAGGAAGGTTAAATATATGAGCCAAAAAGTGGTTCCATAGCCCTGGGCTGAGATTTGCTCTTTTCCAGAGGATAAATTGGAGGGATGGAAGGAAAGAGGGAGGGGGGCAAAGAAAGAGGAAATTTTTACTAAACAACTACTAAATGCCAAGAAAGCGCTAAGCACTTTATATGTAAGAACTCATTTCAGGGGGCCTCCCGGTGGCGCAGCGGTTGAGCGCTGGGTTGAGAACCTGCCCGCGGCCTCTACGGCGCCGGTTCGATCCCCGGCTGCTCCCCGGCCACCGGAGGAGGGTCCCACATGGCGCGCAGGCCTCTCCTGCCGCCCGCTGCTCCCCTCAGCAGTGTACTTCTGTCCTTCTGCCTGCTCTGCTCCCCGCTCTGGCTCTGGTGAATTCTCTCACCCTCCCGCGCTTCTGACTGTACCCAGTGCTTGTATAAACAAACAAACAAATAAATAAATAAATAAATAAACATGCCTCTATAAAATAAAAAAAATTTAAAAAAAAGAACTCATTTCATCAGAGTTCAGAGTTCAGAAAATGTGTCCCAAGAGTAATTGAAAGACCTTTAAAAATATTAACTGACAGAAAGATTAAAACACTCAGATACTTATTAAGAAAAGCCAGTCATTCATTCTGCAGACTAGAGGAGTTTAGGTATGAGAACTGCTGTGGTGTGCCCCACGTCACACATATTATTTCCTGCTGAATCCAAGATTGGCCATTCCGCAGGATTCCCACCATGCCAGACTCCATGTCTGCACCGAGAAGCAGAGAGGACACCTTTGCTGTGCCCTCCTGCTTTCCCTGATCTGGTGTCTGGCACTAGATCACATCTCAGTTGAGACATTCTCTCCCCTGGGCTGATTAATGATAAGTCACTGGGCTGGATCAGAGCTACCCTTGTTGTCAAACTGAACCCAAGTGATCACTGGTGGTGCCTAGTAGACTTTCTGACTTACATGGTAGTTTTGTTTGTTCTTGAGCCTTCTTTGGAAAGAAGAGGACAGATGTTATGAATTAGAGATTTTATTCCCATTTTCTAGATAAGAAAACTGAGGTTCAAAAAGGTGAATGCATTACCTAGGCTTATTTAGCTAAGAAGTAGCAGATTTAGAGCTCAGTTATAGGATTGTTGAACAAAAGTTTCACAGGTGGCAATGAAAGGCATGTATTTATATGTCTATGCCTTTCACCTCAGAGCTAAGATAATACCCTCCGAGGCTACCAATTCTTCTTTATAAAGACATGTTCTGCTTAGGTTGACAGAAAATAGCCATTCTCTTCCCAACCCTAGGAAGAGTCAGTAGGTCGCTCTGACCTGTCCAATTAGGAAAGTTATTACGGCATAGAGAATAAATTGCCCCATTGTTGTTTAGCTTATTTTTCCTTTGCCTTTCTTAGACTAATAAAGGAAAAATGTCTTCTTTGTGCTCATATATAGCAGCAGATATGTGTTCCCCTGAGAAGATGTGCAGCAATTCCAGCCATGAAATGGATAGAGAAAAGCCCCCAGCTCTTTGTTCTATGCTGTCAATAAAGTCAGCCCAGGGAAAGTTCTAGAACCTTATTTTTTTATAGGACCTTATTTTTTGTGGAATGGTTCTAGAGTCAGCTAGATTTGAGTGTTCTTGAACAACTGATTTGACATTCCAAGTCTCAATGTTTTCATCTTTTTATTTCTAGCTTTATTGTAATGTATTTAAAGTACACAACACGAAGATGTCATGTGAGTGTGTATATACACACACAATTGTAAAAGGATCCCCTCCCCAGCTACCCCCCCTACCTAGTTCATCAACACATCCATCACCACACATATTTATCTTTATCCTTTGGTGAGAACATTTACATTCAATAATTCCCCGATCTTTAAAATAAGGAAAATAGTACTACATGCTGCATAGGATTGTTGTGAGCATAAAAAGTACCTAGGATGCTGCCTTGCATCTATTACCACATCCACTATCAAGGAAGCAGCGAATAACCAGTGTTGAACAGGACGTGGAGAAATGAGAACCATCACATCCTGTTGTTGTGTATGTAAAAAATGGCATCACCGTTGTGGAAAATGCCATGGAAGTCCCTCAAAAAATTAAAAATAGAATCACCATGTGATCCAGAATTCCGTTTCTGAATACGTACCCAAAAGAATTGGAAGTAGAACCTGAAAGAGATGTTTTACACTTAGGTGCATGATTCCTAACAGCCCAGAGCTGGGAGCTACTCAAGTGCCATCAAAGGATGGAAAGGGAGGACATTCTCATACTTGCCACCACATGGATGGACTTTGAGAACTTGATGCTGAGTGAATCGAACAATCACAAAAGACAAACATTGTATGACTGCACTTGTATGAGGGCCCTAGAATCAAATCGCAGAGACAGAATGTAGGATGGTGGTGGCCAGGAGCTGGGAGAGAGGAGAATGGAAATACTGTTCAGTGGGTGTAGAGTTTCAGTTCTTCTAGACGAAGAGTCTGGACATGGATGATAGTGAGGCTGTACGACAATGCAAGTGTACGTACGTAATACCGCTTCTAATACATGCCAATATGATGAAGTCATTAAAGGAAAAATCATGGGGACAGTCCGCATGGGGGCAGGGGAGCAATGACATTAATCTAAGTACCTGAAATGAAAAAAGAAAAGGGAGGAAGCAGAATGTGTCCCTTTGCAGCTCTTCAATGAGTATTGAACTATTGGTAGAGATGACAGGAAAGGCATGTGAACAAGCGGTGGTGGGGTTAGTAATGTGGTATTTCCTCAGTGTGACTACACCTCTCTCCTTTGAAGAGGTTGGCTTCCGGAGAGAAAGTTGTACACTTTACAGCTCAGAATGCAAGTGATGTTAAATGGATTCATGTCTTTTGTACAGGATGAGCCTCTCTGGGAGCCAAATACAGGAACAACTTGAGGTAGTCCAGGTAGTGGTGGCAAGGTATGGCATTTGGGGAACTGCTACAGCAATTGGACAGAACATGTTTTAATTAGGTTGGTTGGTGGTTTCCAAAGCAGTGGGCTCTGAGGAAGGCAGGGGCAGGGAGCGTGCACATATGTAGCTAAGAGCACAAGTAAGTTCACGCATGGGAGAGAGAGTGATTGATAGCAGAGAAGAAAAGCAACGCCCTGTGAACATTCCATTAGGCTCTGAGCCTGTGATTTGTCACACAGTCAGCAAACTCCTGCACTTTGGATTTTGGGGACCAGTGGCATCTTCCAGTGGCACCCAGAGAGGGATGGATGGTCTAGGAGTCTAGGTCCTTCCTTACAACTTCCTCAGAGGCCTCTATCTGTTCTGTGATGTCTAAGAGACAAGTGAGGTGAACAGCCCATGGTCCAAGAGAAAAAACAACCGTAAACCTCCAAGAACAAAACTGACCAAAAAGAACAAAATGTTTCAAGTGAGACAGTTCTCCAGAGTTCTCTGTCGCAGATTATGACAGGGAAGGGTGAATTCAGTTTTATTGAGAAATCAATTGTAATTGGCACGCTGCATGATCCCCGGCAGAGGACACAGATAACAGCTCTCCTCGAATCTGTGAGCTGATTGACTCCCGCCACTTCAACCCTCACAAACATGCCTGAATGAGGGGACCCACTTCCCACCAGACTCGGGCTGATGTTCCTATGCACCCCTCCTCCTGTCTATGAGCGAGACAGTAAATTTGGAAAGGAGACAAGAGGGATGAGTTCAGTAAAAAGGAGAAAAGTAAACTAGTGGCAGGACAGTAGAGAGGACACGGATAAAACTGAAGATTACAGTGTGTGCTCAGGACTGTGAATTTCTAGAATGCAGTTGGCCAAAGAGAAAGAAAAATGACTCTGTGTGTGTGTGTGTGTGTGTGTGTGTGTGTATGTGAGAGAGAGAAAGAGAGAGAGAGAGAGAGAGAGAGAGAGAGAGCCTCTCTGGTTGCGCAGGGGTTAAAGACAGTGCTCTCAGGCTATCCCCAGCCATGGCAGCACAAGTTCCATTCCCCTGGCCGGCCAGGGAGCTACCCACATGGCACAGCAGACCTCTCCTGCCTCACCCGCTGCTCCCCTCAGCAGTGCATTTCGTCAGTCTACCTGTTCTGTTCCCCACTCTGTCTCTGGTGAATCCTCCCACCCCCACACCTCTGGCTTACACCCCACTTCTTGAATGCAGAGAGAGAGAGAGAATATGGTGGTGTTGTAGGTAGTTTTTTACAGTTGTGTTTTACCAATAAAACCCATCCACAAATCTCTTTCTGAGCTCTTCCATGTTTATTTCAAACTCCACCACTTTAACCAAAGAGAACACAGCAATACTCTGCCTATGCAAAGGGAAAAAATTCTCAAGAAAATGCACAATGAGTTGCCGGGAGTAAAAAATAAAAGCGTACTTTTTAATGCTACGCTACCCTGACCTTTTCAAGGAGAGCAGCAGCTGGCCTCACCAGACTCCTGGATTACAGGACTTTCCCCAGAACTTATCCAACGTATCAATGCAAATTTAGGTGGGAATTGCAATGTTGGAGGCTGAAGGCTCACCCAGGTATCCCGTGCAAAGCATTGTCCCCTGACAAGGCCAAGCAAACTGCTTTCCAACATTACTCTAAACAGCCAGCAGTTTTCAGGCTTCATACTTAGCAATTCATCTTGCTGACAAGCACCCTGAGCCTCTCATCAGGTGTTCTGTGGTGTGGGAGGGAGACATGGAAGAGCAGCCACAGTTGTTTCTGCCCTTCCAATGTGCCAGCTGCATGTGGCCCTGAATCCAGGCTCTCCACACCCAGCTCCTGTCCTGGGCACAGCTGTGACTGACCCAAACTCTTCACAAGGGTCACTTCTTCAAACATATGATAGGCACCTGGAGACAAGTCCTCGTGCAGGACAGAGGCCCCCGGTGGCCAGCTTCCCAAACACCTTTGCATGGTTTTGGGACCCTATGGGAGAGCCTTCCCCCATCCTTGCCTGTGGGATCCCCAGCGCCCCTCAACTCTCTAACAAGGACCCACTTCCTCCCTGTTACTCTAGCAGCCACCAGAATCCAGGGCGACATCGTCTCAATTCATTGTTTCCTTTAAAGTCACAGCAATTCCCAGACCCCTGGGTTCTAGGGTCCCAGGACGCTGCCCTAGAAGAAGGGTCTGGGGAGCAGCACTGGCACCTGCGGCACCTGCAGCACCTGCCCACGTGCACACACCTGGCACTCTGCACGCGCACCGCGAGCTCGCGGTTTCTGTCCCCGGGGAAGGCGGGTGGCAAGGTGCATTTCCCAGCCTCTGTGTCCCCAGCAGCCCGGGGCTTTAAGTTCTGAGAGCCCAATCCAGAAAGCCTGAACTTCGTCTAACTAAAATTTAAAGACAGACAAACACACACAATACGAGGAAGGCGCACAAATTCAAAAGTCCTTGCTGTTTCTGCGCGGCCACACAAGCAGGCTCTGGAACGGGCTTTCTTTCATTTTGCAAGCAAACCACTAGCAAGCACAGTTTCAGGGGAGGCATGCCGTTAAAGAATATTACAAGCAGCTTACTGCAGTAATACCTATAATTTTTCATTCATTTTAATATGCCTGTTTTTCACGTTTAGAATTTCTAGTAACTCTACCTTATTACATCCCCTTGGTTGATGTTTCTATATAATGGGATAAACATTTGTCTAATGCTGGGTTGTGCTATTTTTAAAAGTTACTTTTGTGGAACAACAACAACAAAAATCACTATGAAGACAAAAGCAGCCAAGCCCTGCATTTTAATACTGATGCCTATCTTAAAGGGGACAGATGCTATTTTTTGGCAAGAGAGATACTATTTTTTTTTTAAATAAGAGCTGTTGGGGGCCTCCGTGTTGGCGCAAGGGGTTGAGACACAACCTATGAAACTGTCTGCAGCCTCTACAGCACAAGTTCAATCCCCGGCCGGCCAAGGAGCAACCCACATGGCGCAGCAGACCTCTTCTGACTCGCCCGCTGCTCCCTTCAGCAGTGTATTTCATTCAGTCTGCCTGTTCTGCTCCCCACTCTCTCTGGTGAATCCTCTCACCCCCACACCTCTGGCCTGTACCCCAGTTCTTGTATGCATAGATAAATAAATCTTGAAAAAAAAATTAAAATAAGGGCTGTTAAGAAAATATTCTTAAATTGTCTGTTGATCATGATGCCCTGGGTTTTCCAAATCTAATCCTTTTGCTCTGTGAGGGGAAAGAGCTGAGTTTCATGTGATCTTCCTTCCAAGTCTTTATATAGCTGATTAAGAAAAAAAGAAATGAGTATGTATTTGTGAAAATGACATGTATGAAGTGGTCACTAGATGCTAGTGTTTGGGGTGAATTAGCTCACTTAATCTGAGCAAAACCACTGCATGATCTTTATAGCATGTAACCCCATTTCACAGATCAGGACGTGTTTACTATTTCACATGCAGTATTACTTTAACCCTCACAACGTCCTTTATGATCCTCATGGCCCAAACACCTTTACTTGCTATTAAAAATGAAAAAAAAAAAGTAGCCCCAGTAGTAAGAGGATGTGCCAAATGTCACCCAGAAATTCAGCCCAGGACCACCTCCTGTAGAATTCCTGCTCTTAGCCACCATGGAAATGTAGCGCTGATTAACTTTCTCTGAGAATTCTACCAGTTGTCACCATTCCAGGCTTAAATGGGTGAATGGAATGGGTTCTCAGTGCTGAAGAACAGCCACCTTTGGCTGCACCCAGGTGTGGCCTGATGACACGACCACATTGATGTAGGCACCCGGGAGAGGTGAGTTGTGCACACTGAGCTGGACACGTTTGGCCAGAGAGAAGCCTGGACAAGTGTCTTAGAGATGGCCTGTCATTTAGGACAACAATCATCCCATTTCTACTTCCTTCAGTTTCACACCAAATACCAGAGCAAAATGGAGGTCCTCTCGCCTCCCAGGCCATGAACTGCCCTTGACACAATAAATACTTGCGGACCAGTCTACTCTCTTCTGCTTCAGAAAGGAGCCGTGATTAGGAGAAAGATCATAGACTGAGCCCTGGCACCAGGGAAAGCGAGAAACATGGAGAAAGAGACTTCAAGCTGTTGGCTTGGCTTGCTGTGGTGCCTTTGAATCCAGGCTGCAGGTCATTCTGGTTTCTATGGCCTTTCACTGACCATTGTTGCTCTAAACTGATGTTTACATATGGCATCTAAGACAGATTTAGAGCTTCCATGGAAACCAAGAGAAAAGAGGCCATTTAGGTCTTAGTGGGTAAACAAATCCTCAAGACTCTCTTTTAGCCCAGCTAACAGCCCTGGGGGCAGTTTGGGAGAGGCTACATCTCTCAATTGTTCATTCATGTGGTTTGCTTTACCTGGTCACCTACATAACCTTCTTCAGGTAGTTTATGAGAAAAACGGGCATGGCTAAGGCAGGTCTGATCAAGGCTTTAGCCCACAGGACACTGGACCCCACCACTTACAACACAACGCAGAACACACTCCACTACACATACGTCTAGCTGCACACAGTCCTTTGCAAACTCCATCTTAGGATGTTGTTCTAACATTACTGATAAAAACTTGAAAAACGAGGAAATGGCATGACTGGGCCCCAAGAGAACAACTTTAATTCCTCCCCGATGGTGCCGATGATGGTGACACCATTGTCATTGCAGGGGCTCTGGACTCTTGACACCTCCTAAAATTCCTTAGGACGTGACTAACATTCAGCTAGATCAAGTGTTTCAGGACAGCTTCTGTTTACCCATAAAATGAACCAGGTGGTCACCATCCAATTCCTAATAGGTAAAATGCGCCAGCCTCATCAAGCCCAGCTTGGAAGAATATAATCTGCAAGTGGAATTTCCCTGACATGAATCACCGCCCCCCCCCCCCCCCGCCGACTCCCACAGGACAGTGTACCAATCTCTGCAGCAGCCCCGCTCACAACTCCGTAATGATTCACTTGCTTGTCTGCCTCCCTCAACTAGCCCGGGGGCCCCCATTGGCAGGGTAGAGGCTCCATTCTCTGCCACCCTGGTGCGCCACATCTTCCATGAGCTTTACAAATGGTTAGTGCATGCTCAGTAAAGCAACACCCCACACACTACCCCAGTTTTCTCCAGTAACCACATACTAAATGCTAAAAACTTAAACTGTGGCACTGTCTCCCTATTTCAACCCAGTCAGATATGTGCCTTCAAAATGGATGCCTCAGCAAAAATGTCTCTAAATCATTTCATTTTAATTCATGTATTTTTCCAGATATAAAAGTTCTTGAAGAAAAGTAGACCCAGCCTTCACTTCCCCTAAACAATTTCATGATCAAGAAGAAAATATGCCCCTAGTTCTAGAATTTTGGACCAGATAACAGATGGTCCACCCCTTGAAAAATCCACAAGACTCCTTTGATTTGGATGAAATTCTCCTCTTGGCTTCTATCTTCTGAGACTGAAAAAGTTTTCTTTTTCTCTGTGTGGCAGGTCCCCCTTCCTCTCGATCTTGATGGATACCTATCTGCCAGGAGGGTCCTTACAAACTTCCTGCAGGTTCTGCAAGTGAAACTGTCCACTGTGTTCCAGCCGTGGATCCAAGCTGGTGGATTTCACTGGCAAGGTTGTCAGAGGAAAACTCAAAGGCCGTGAGAGTCGAATCCCTCAAGCCTGACAAGAGGGGAATAAAAGTCAGAGAGAGGAGATGAAGCGGCTTGTCCTGCTTCCTCCGGCTTGTTCCAGGGCACGCTCTGTTTTCTTCCGTTTAAACAAAGGGCATTCTCCCATTCTGCCAAGGGCTCAGAATACTTTCCTGGGATCCAGCCCAGGCCATGGCCCCAACACTCAGTAGGTAGGGAGTGACTTCTGCCAAGTCACTTAACCGCCCAATCTCAAGTTCCTCATCTGTAAAATTGGGATAATATTTCTCAAGCGACATCCCAGGTTCCTAGCGATAAATATTAATGTCCGCAGAGGGCTTTGAGATCCTGGGGTGAAGGATGCAGCAGTGTTATTTTTATGACGTTGCAGCTTCCATAAAGCATCAAATTCAATGAGAAAGAGGAGAGAGGGGGCACTGAGCTGGAACCAAGAATAATGCAGGCAGATGCTATTCGAGCTTCCCCCTACTGCTAATGCATCTCGACAGTCACCTGCAATTCGGCTGCTATTCCAGTCCTGGGGCTTTCGTTTTTACTGGTGACCTCGTTCAGTGCATCTCCATCCCCCTCTTGCCAGCGTGGGGATTGCTATTTAGCATCATATTAATATGAAACTTCATAACGCTGATATGGATCTCTGTATTACAAACACCAGGAGGCCCGCCTGGCAGTCTGCTGGCATCAACATGCTACTCAGCGGGGAATCTGTGTTCGAGACTCTGGTGGGCCTGCCTTCCGGAGCTGGCCGGATGCCCACATCCGACTGCCCAAGCAGCAGCCCCCCTCCCCTCCCAGGGGAGGCTTCCAGGCCCCCAGGCACTAAGGAGAAGCAAAGACTGCTGTGCACAGACCTCTATGACCAGAAAAGAAGCTGATTGCATTCGGGGATAAAAACTTAGACCAGGAATCCAATAAGGGCAACAAATTGGGAAGATAATTCACTGGTGATCCAAAAGGAGTGGAAGGGGTTGCTATATTGAGAGGCCCTGGGTCTAAATAAGTCGATGATGGTTCATTCTTGACATTTCCAGGAGGTCTCTGCAGACTAGGCTGGGGGAGGGGCCTGTGGAGCCTCCTGCAGCATAGGGCTCAGGGACAATAATAGTTCGTGTAATTTCAATAGTTCCATGTCTTGGATGCAGGTCGGGGGTGAGCCCCATACACCCCATTGCAGCCCAGCTTGTTCAGTTATACCATGTACTCAATGGACTAAGAAAAGGGGTACACTTAGTGGTGCCCATATGTGGCTTCTGTGGGACTGTCAGTCCATCTGATGCTTCTATTTGTCCCTGTGGAGATGGTCCTTGGTCTGAAGCAGGCATGTGACAAGGAGGACTGCACCGACAAGAAGCAGGCATTGAGCGCGCACCTGAGGTTGGGCCGAGAGCTAGAGCCTTGTGTACTTGAACTCCTTGACACCTCAGGAAGCACCATGAGGTCCTCCCCAGATTCCAGGCAAGGAAACTGAGACTTGATGAGAACATGTAGTCGGTGAGAGAACAGAGCAGAAGCCAACCTCAGGCTCACATGCCCATCATGCACTGCGGGTTCACTGCACAGTGACAGAGAAACTGCTGCATACTGTCCCTGCTACGAGACACGCAGCCCCGATGGAAGCCAGTGCTTTCTGCTCCTTCTCCAGAGCTCCAGGGAAACCTGCCTGTCAGGGATGAGATGTCCACGGGCCCTGGAAATCAGAGATCTGAATTCCAGTTCCCATAAAATCTCAAGCTTTATGTTGGGGGCCAACAAAATTTCCCCTGGATCCCTCTCTCATGGGGGTCTTCTCAGACTCAAGACTGACAGTACTTCCAAGGGAGGATGATTGAAACCCAGCCCTGAGCTGGAGGCAAGTAAGGTGGCAGGATGCATGAAAGACAAGTGAAGGGAAATCATCTTCCATCAACTATGACCTAGTGAGTCAAACAGCTAGTTTTTCAGTGGTGGTGGTGGTTATTGCTTGAAGAAAAAAATAAAAATGTTAATACTAAAAATTTGCTTCCACCAAGAGAGGGTTTTAAAAGGAGAATTGTGACCCTCTGAAAAAGAGCTGACACAAAACTCTATCAGCGCCCTGGCCCAGGGCATCCGCAAAGCCCTGTGCACGCAGCCCTGTGTCCGACTCCGACACCAGATGAACAGAGCAAGAATATTATTCAGGGGGCTGTTCCTGCATAGGGAGAGGACAGTTTGTAGGCTGGGAGCTGCCATCAGTGCTAATGGGAGCTACAGATGTAACTCCCCAGGCATTGGTAGGGGAAAAGGTCCCCTGGGATTTTCCTGCAGGAACCTATCCGTTGTGATAGGTACTTGGAATCAGAGAGTCCTTCCTCATTAAGGCAGTTCCACTCTGGGAGTGATTTGCAACTTCACCCCAAGATGAGAGATTGAGGTAGTCTCCCTTGGCTGTAACATCGACAGCCCCCCTGTCTTTTGCCTTTAGGTGCTGTACCACTTCAACCCAGTCCAAGACAAATGCCATTTTAATTTGCTTTCAGCAGTGAAGGCCAACGCACATTTCAGTGGGGAAAGTTATGTGTTTTAATTGCTTTATGAAGACATAGCATATGCCCTGACACAGTTAAATGATTAACAGATTACTCCAAATGCCTTTGGCATAGAATATCTATATGTTCATTAGCCAGAACAATTTATCTTCTTGATAAAACTAAAATTACTTATACAGCAGGTTTACTTTCCATGATTAATAAATGATAAAAAATCTAAATTATCATCTGAAATGTCTCTTTTTGGCCATTAATCTCACATTTATCAGCTTCTACCATACATATTACTAATACAAAATTCAATTTTCCAAGTATTTTAATTTGCCAAGAAAAACAAAACACACTTAATGCAAAGAAACATGTCAATTACTAGGAAATTCTACAGTGATTCCTAAATAGTCATGGAGTAAAAAGACAGAGATAGCTTTAAATATGCTTTATAAAAACAGATCAACAAAATCTATGGCACACACAGGCATGGAAACGCCCCCACGGCGATCAGACTCTCAGATGTGTTTCCATCAGCAAGACATGGGAATTAATGGGGAATCTGGTATCACTCTGTGCTCAAAAGGACACTTGGAGCCTATAGTTGGGGACAAACTGGGCACACAGCGATCCAGAATCCACTAAAAATGAACACGCAAACCTTGAGTGTGTCCAAGAACCTGAGTTTCAGAGGCACAGGTTTAAGCGAGGGGGGAAGCCTGGGGAATAAGATCCTTCTGTCAGCTTTTTTAAATGTTTAAGACCGTCTGTCCTCCAATTAAACTGATCAAGGGAGTCCAGGAGGGTTTGTTAGTGACTCTGCTCTGGAGAACACTCATTAACAGTCCCGAGGCTGATGGGGCCTTCCGGCGCAGGCACTTCACTGGAGCTGTCAGCTGCTGAGTTCTCTGAATTCCAACTGCCAGAGTAACCGTGGAGGCTGAGCCCTGCTTCCCTCTGCCAGAAAAAGAGGAGAGAGACATCTGCCATGTCCCGAGTCACCTGTTACTTACCTTGGCGACTCACTCTCCAAGAGGGCACCTGTGAGGGCGCATGTGAGAGCGGCCTGTTCACAGGCGGGTCCTAAACCCTCCTGGGAGTCAGAATAGTCTGCCAGGCACAGGGCATGTGGTGCTGAACAAGAAAGCCCCCATATCACCTCCATGAAACCAGTTTAAAGGGGTGGACAGACTAATAAAGAGGTGATAAATGTTGAAGATGGGCTAAATACTGAAGATGTGATAAATACCAAAGGACAATAGGTTTTAGGTTCATCTCACTCAGATTTCAAGACAGAAGGGAGATGGGCCATCTGGAGGAGTAACTGACAAAGCTGACAAGTTCAAAGAAGGTGGGAAGACTGTTCCAGTCAGTGGGAACAGTATATGTGAAAGGCCAGAGGTGTGAAAGAGCCTTCACTGACTCACACTTCCCCTTTTCACCAATCATCCCCTGAGCATCCACTAGCATCTAGGCACCATGCTAGAGGGGAAAGATGCAGTGGTGTGTGACAGAACTGGTCCTGCCCTCACGGGGCTGATATTCCAAAGGTCTCTGGGGAATTATGAATGAATTCTGTGTGGCTGGAGCACAGCAAGAGGGGTCAGGTTGAAGAGAAAAGTCAGAAGTATGCAAAACCTAACCTGAACCACACTTAGATTTCCTTTGTCGACCCCAATCCTACCCATTTAAAGAGCCCAGTTCAAATCTTGCATTTTCCTGAGTATACACTGAGTCTAAAGTGTCCCTTTTTGAAATGCCCCACAGCTTTGCATACCTGCCTTTCATATAGGCGCTGTCATGCTGTTTTGTATTGTTTTTGAAGTATTTAAAGCTTTGTCTTTTTTCCAACAATATTGTATGTTTCTCAGGTCAGTACTCAGGTTTTATCTACTGCTAGCTCCTTCCCCAAAAGTCAGGGCATTGCTAAATGCATGGTTTTTCAAAGCAGCTTAACAGCATAGCTAATGAGTGAATACCATAGACATCTACGGGTAGAATAAATACATGTTTGAAAGGAAATCAAGAGACTGATAAACTAGTTGTGATGGGAGGAACTGGATGCATATCTTCATCCACCCAATAGACTATAAGGACCTCAATTTTCAGGTTATATGCTAATCTTTCATTTAAATTCTCTTATTTCCTTAAGCATCTATTTTAATGTCCAAAGATGGAACTCCCAGTCCAGAGAAGAAAGGGGACTAATTGCTCAATTAGAACACAAATCTGAATGTGGGTGTTCATTTTTTACTCTCTAAGGCATAAAATGACCTCCTGCTCTCAAGCCAATGACTTTCACTTAGGAGGAAGCAAACACATTAATAAAATATATAAACACTCTCCACTGCAATAAATTTTAAGAATAATTGACCTCATCAAACCAAAGTTTACAAGTGGCTTTAGATTCCAAGTCCTATAAACTCTAAACTAGAGACGAGACTGCATGGCAGAGCAGTGGGAACAATGCATGTGGACCCCAAATTGACTGTGAGCTCTTGTGGCATGTTCCACCACTTTCTACCTGTGTGACCGACCTAGGTGTCAGTCTGCCATGTGCATCAGAGTTTCCTATGCAAGAAACTTTTCACCTTGAAAGTACACCTTTACGGGCCTCCCCGGTGGCGCAGCGGTTGAGCGCTGGGTTGCGAAGCTGCCCGCGGCCTCTGCGGCGCCGGTTTGATCCCCGGCTGCTCCCCGGCCACAGGAGGAGGGTCCCACATGGCACACAGACCTCTCCTGCCGCCCGCTGCTCCCCTCAGCAGTGTACTTCGGTCCTTCTGCCTGCTCTGCTCCCCGCTCTGGCTCTGGTGAATTCTCTCACCCTCCCGCGCTTCTGACTGTACCCAGTGCATGTATAAACAAACAAACAAACAAATAAATAAATAAATAAATAAAAAAACATGCCTCTATAAAAAAAAAAAAAAAAAAAAAAAAAAAGAAAGTACACCTTTACTATACTATATGACCACCCTATAAGGGCCAGGAAACAAAGAAAAGGTAGTGACTAAAATATGAATTTTTCTAAGTGCAAATAAAGGACACCAGTGACTGGTGAGGAATATAACCAGGCACTCCTCAATGAGTGTTCTTCTGGGGTTTGTTAGCAAAGTAGGGCCTCCTGACCAATGGGAGGAAGTTCGACCACAAAAGACATACTGAAAGGTTCTCTCACCGGTGTATACCCGACACAGAATTTTATCAGAATGCACTTCAGAACAATCAAAATCTTTACTTGTGTCCACACCTTTGTCATGATGGCAAACATACTTAGCAAATGGTCTGGACAATGCAAGAAAGTGCCCTCTTTGTTTTATCCACTGGAGTGGCTTAGGGGTGAGGAAGCGGAATATTAGCGTGGAAAGTCACACACAGACCTGACTCTGTCTTCTGTCCAGACTGCTGGTTTATGGAAAACAGAGCAAAACAGAGAGTAGTTAGATTCCGGAAACCACAGAACCAGGGAGAAAGAAGGGTGGCGTCTCCTCCCTGTTTGTTTGCTGGGGCAGCAGAATCATTCCTTAAATGATAGGCCCCAAGCCTTTGTGCTGCCCAGCGGTCAGCAAACTGTGAGCTGTGGGTCAGATCCCAATGACCACCTGTTTTGATGTGGCCAGTGAGAGAAGAATGATTTTCATATTTTTTTAAGTGGCTGAAAACAATATCCAAAGAAGATGAGCATTTAGGGACATATGAAAATCATATGAAATTTAAATAGCCGTGACAATAAATAAAGTTTTCTTGGCTCACAGCCACGCTGCCTTCATGCTACAATGGCAGAGCTGAGTCATTGAAACAGAGACCTTATGGCCAGCAAAGTCTAAAATATTTACCCTCTAGTTCTCTACAGAATAATTTCGCCAGCCCCTTGCCTAGGCCAATTACGTTTTCTCTCTGTTTGTGAAAGTGACGCGGCTGGCCTAGCAGCTCCCTGATCAAACTCTGACTTTATACTAGATTTCAAATGTGTCAGCCACTGTTAAATATGACTCCTAGATCTCCAGAATATTCTCTTCATTCTTGCCTCTCATCCGCCGCTCCCACCTCCTCCATAAACATATACAATCACACTATACCCCAAATTCTGATTTCTGTTCCCCCAATCTTTATACCCTCATTTTTTCCTCTGTCTTGCTACTATATGGCCTTCCATCATCACTGAACCATCAATATTCTGTTTCCTCGGCTCGTGACAAATTGAAGGAACCATCAAATACAGAAGGATATTACAGGTTTTCACTGACATCTGAAAGTAGATGAAAAGTTTCCAAAATTGAAATGGCATAGAGTGAAAAGCTAGTGCCATTAATTTATATGGAAAAATTGGAGCATTGCTAGACCCAAAATATTGCCAACCAAATCCTAATAAATAACACATAAAATCTAAAAGAACACTAACAAATAGTAAACACATGAATGACGCATTAAATATGCAGCCCATATAAAGTAGTTTTCACAAATGGAGATTGTGGCATCAACTCTCACTGCCCAGGCTACCCTCTGCGTCTAGAATAGCTGCTGCAAAACAAATACTGAATACTGGTCTCCCTTTCATGTATGCTAGAAAGGCAGAAATCCTTTTGGGGGTCCTTATAGTTAGCAAAACAGATACTAATGTAGGTCCTTTGGATTGGGGTCAAAATAAAGGGGTTGCAATTGCTTGTAGAATATAAAAAATAAAAAAAATTAAAATTAAAAAAATAAATAAATAAAAGTAAAGTAGGGCCTCCCTGGTGGCACAGGGGTTAAAGTCTCACTACTATCAAGTCATCACCAGCCAGTGCAACATGAGTTCAATCCCCAGCCAGGGAGCTGACCCACATGGCACAGCTGAACTCTCCTGATTCGCCTGCTGCTCCCCTCAGCAGTGTATTTCAGTCAATCTGCCTGTTCTGCTCCCCACTCTGTCTCTAGTGAATCCTCTTATGCCCCACACCTCTGGCCTACACCTAGTTCTTACATGCATAAATTAAAAAAAAGAAAAAGAAAAATAAAGTAGTGTAATGAGAACTTTCAGAATTGGGGGCTAGTTGGCTGGAATTTAATTTAAAAAATCACCTACTAATTACACATTCAAAAGTTACATAGTTCCCTCTATCAATAATGCTTTCCTTTTTCCCTTCTAAATTACCTGATTCTTTTTTCCCATCAACCTGGGTCAATTTTATAGGTACATTTAATTTTATAGGTACATTATAATTTTCACTAGTCTTTAAATCACAAATGCATTCCCTCCTATTCCACCCACATTAACTACCATTTAACAGCAGTCTAACTTTCTAAAGAAGAGACACAAGTGGGGAAGTATCTGAATTGTGTCAAAACAAATCCAGAAACAGCATGGAAAAGAGGAAAGGGCATGAGACCCAAGTTTTATTTCATAGACTGATTGAACCATTTGACCTTGAAAAAGTCATAGCATCTCTTGCCTTTGAGCTCTGCATTAATGATAAAAGGTAGTTAGTATAGCTCATGAAAAGCTTCTTCACTCTCCTGTTCCTTCATTCTAGAAAAAGGACTCATTCATTAATTCAAATCAGTTTATTTGGGCTTAGAGAAGAATTTCAAATACTAAAGGACAATTTGAAGCAGAGTATTTAAGTTTCTATCAGTATTTTGCCTCATTGTGCCTTGAAAAGCAGGAGTAATAGTATTTATCTATAAGGAAAAGGGCTCAAAATACGGAGATATAGACAAGTGGGGGGCATTTTTCCTTAAAATCCCTTTTGAACATTTTGATTTTTTAAAAGTAAATATCATAAGCAAATATATATATTTATTTACTTTTTTTTATTTATTTATATAAGCACTGGGTACAGTCAGAAGCGTGGGAGGGTGAGAGAATTCACCAGAGCTAGAGCGGGGAGCAGAGCGGGCAGAAGGACCGAAGTACACTGCTGAGGGGAGCTGCGGGCGGCAGGAGAGGTCTGCGTGCCACGCGGGACCCTCCTCCGGTGGCTGGGGAGCAGCCGGGGATTGAACCGGCGCCTCAGAGGCTGCAGGCAGATTCACAAACCAGCGCTCAACCACTGCGCCACCGGGGAGGCCCTATATATTTACTTTTAATGAAAGCTAGATGCTACTTAAAATAATTTCCAATTCATCTTGGTTATATTCCCCATATAACCAAGATGAAAACACATACATTGTGCAAAAATGAAAAATGATATAAAAAAATATATAAAATAAATCACATAAAATGTTTAGCATTGAGCAATATCATCATATAAAAAAATTATTTCCAACTCATATCTTGATTGATGGGATCAGACACAGTATTAGATTTTAGACATGCACATTGATTTTACACACATTTTCCCAAGGGTCACTGATAGGACCAACTGGGGCTAAATGACCCTGAAGTCCCTTCGAATGTCAGGTACCAACCCTCCGCCTCCTCACAATTCTCTCCTTTTCCCTCTGAACAAATGTCAGTTCATAAGTATCTTTTCACCAAAAAGTAGGCAGGTGGAATGTTTCAACTTTTAAAGTCCATGTATGTTTACATCCTCCCAAAATAATATTTTTATATATTATATTATTATATATTATTAAAATAAAAAATATCTCTTTCCTCAAAACCTCAAAAAATCATTTAAAACAGATTGTGTGTGAGAGTTATCCCTTTAGGCTAGAATAAAGCTTTTGAGTATTTTGTTAAGGGAAACACTTCCTCAAACTGAAAGAAAACAGAGCTGTAATGGAAATATGAAAGCAGGCTTTGCAGTTGCAACCATCTAATATAACATTAAAATTCTGCATTTGTGAATTGCTCTAATTTTATATACATATATTATTCAACAAGAATAGCGTTTCTTTCATTTTATAGATTTTTTCCACTCATTTAATTGGTGATATAATTACTTGTTCTTATAAATCTGAAAATTAGAAATTAAAACACACACACACAAAGAGAAACTTGATTCTTAATGGCCGAGTAATCTTCCCTAGTACAGCGTCAACCACCAGTACGTGATAATCTATAGCCCCTATCCACCCAGTCATCCAGGATTTCTAAACTACCCTTCTTGAGACACACAAACTTCTCCAGCCAACTTCAAGCAGCCTCAATGTTTTGAATTAGGACTGCCTAAAAAATCCTGATATTTTCAAAGGCTGAGGGCAACTTAGTCTTGCTCAGAGATGCCAGAGCATCTCACCTATTCCAACTTTTTCCTCAGAAGACATCTAGATGAACCCTAAACATCTTTTTTCCCTTCTAGTCCCAGAAGTGACAGTATCAGAAGACAGAGAGAAATGCATCATTTCTCTAGAGGGAAAGGCAAATACACCCTCCTCTGTAGAAACCAGATCTGTACAAGACTACCTCTACCTCATATATCAGAGAGCAGAGCTTGTCATTAAATAATACATCATATTTTGAAAATATTTCATACCACAACTGGTGTGTTTCTTAAAAACAAGGAAATTGCCACACAGGTTTCACCTTGTAGATTAAGCGACCTACTGGTCCATTTTGCTCCCCTGTGATGCTGTGTAATTAGTGGTCTCTATCCAAGTCACCCCTAATGGCATGGGATTAAGACCAAGCAACTTCTTAGAACTGTCTCCCATGAAATGTTCAAGCAATTCTCTAAGCTATTCTCATATTCAGAGATGCCTTGAGGTATTCTGTGGCTAACTGAGAGAAATGATCTTAAACTACCAGTACTAATTCTGCTCCGATTGTGCAATATCACCACCAGAGGGAGGGCCAGGTTCTAACCTATTCCTGTAGCTGGTGAAGCCTAAAGACCTAAAATCGCTTCATTGCCACTCTGATTGTTTTTTCTGAATATCTCCATGTTCTTTCAGTTTTATGTCATAATCCCCAGTGGTCAGATAATGTAATTCTAACATTTCATGTACGTTCAAAAGGTACAATATTTTTAGTGAGTTACTGGGATCAACTGCTCCCTGGCTCCCTATGCAACAATTATGCTGGTCCCTATCGTAAGTTTTTCTATGAGTAAGGGACTCTTTTTCATTCCTTTATACTCATTATCATTTTAATCCTATAGATGTCTGCTATTTTTTGTTCCACTTTACGGATTAGAAAACTAAAGTTTAGATAGACGAAGTAGCTTGTCCATGATCAGAGAGTCAATCAGGGGAAGACCAGCTCTCAAACCCAAGGAGAATAGCAATGACTTCCTCTGCCCTTCATTGACTCACTTTGCTCCAACTACTTCTTGTTTTTCTTGCACATTACCTGCCCCTCCAGGTACCTGACTGCCCTAAAATACAGGTCTTTTCCAGCTTAACTTCCTTAGGATATGAACTCTTGTCTTATGCTTTGTCTTGTGAGAGGAGATCTTTATACTTTTGAACTCTTCACCGATTTTCAGTTCTACTCTTCACCTTTACCTTCTAAATTACCTTGTATATCCAATTTCTGAGCTTTTCCAGAAATTGGCAGTGCAAAGCAGCCTGCTTTTTGTTGATTTTTCCCCAACAAGCTTAAATTTCACTATTAGTTTAATGCTGTGCCAAGTCCATTACCATTTGTTTATTCTCTTTTGAGTTTTCAAAGTGTAGTTGACATTTCTTCATTGATATCATCTCCTTTTTCGTTCTCTTTGTCCTTTGGGGTTTTAACCTTTTTTTTATGTCTTTTCTACCTTTTGTGGGGTTTCAAATGTCATATTTAATGCACAGTATATTTTCCACTGTTTTTATTTACTATTATACCAAAAGCATTCTCCCCTACATTAAATATTGAAAACAACAGTTTTGATAGCTATATCATAGTGTGCCTAACCATTAACCTATAATCAGAAATTTTAGATGAGTCAGAATTTTATGACTATAAACAACAAAATAATCATCCTTTTAATTATCTTTGTCTCTGATAACTTTCCTAAGATTTATTTCTAGAATATTAAGATAGGTTTAAAAAACTTAAGCTATTGATACATATTATTTAGTTTATTTCTAGAAAGGTAGTGATAATTTACACACAAACAAACCCACAGTAAATGCATACGATTCATCCCATCATCACCAACATGACTGGTTCTCATAAATCTTTACCAGTTGTTTCTTGTTTTTTAATTTGGATTCTTCTGTTGACAAATAATGAGCACAGTTTTTCATGTATTTATTAGTAATGCATATATACGGTTAATTGCTACTGGACCGCACTCACCTTTTTCTAGTGAAATAGTGGTTATTCCTCTAAACCTTTCATCTGTTAAAGATATCAAGCCTTTAGGAGCAAATTTGTCAAAATATTTTTCCCCTTTATTATTGATTGGGTTTTCTCTGTTTATTACATTTATGATTTAGAGAATTTTAAAATTTTCACATAATCAATGTTATCACTTCAACTATATTCTTAGAAAGTCTTCCACTCCAACATCAGATAAATATCATCGTATATGTTCTCCTTTTATTTAAGTTGTATTTAATTTGTAGTATTTTCTTCAAGTTAGTTATCCAGGTTACTCTGTATCATTTATTGTGTAATTGTTAGTTCCTCAACTAATATGTAATCTAGTGTTGACTATATCCACATCCTAAACTCTTATCTTCACTAGTATTTGTTTCTAATCTATTTCAACCCCATTTATTTGTTTTGTTGACTCTTATTCCAGAAAATTACCATTTTAATTATCATAACATTTCACTTTTGAGTAGTGCAAAGCCTGTTCTTCTTTTTAGATTTTTTTTTAACTGCTTCATTCTATCTTTCATTCAAGATGAGCTTTAGAATGCTTGGTCTATCAACAGTTTCCAGAAAACAACAGCAGCAACATTATTATAATTAGAATACATTAAATTTGTATATTTGTTTGAGAAGAATGAAATTGTTGACAGTATTCATTCCTTCTTTCTAGGAAGTTGATTTTTTTTCTGTTTATCCAAGCTTCTTTGGTGTCATCTGTGAAAGTTTGACTGTTTTCTTAATATGGAATCTGTATTATTACTCAATGAGTTTATCCCTAGATAGTTTATATCTTAATGCTATTTTGAATGGTCATTATCATTATATTTTTTAACTGGTTCTCACTACCCTGCAGAGACTTATTAATGGTTACACGTTTATTTTGTGGAATCAACTAGTTCAACTCTCATTTCTTCTAGTAATTTTTTGATAGTTCTAAATAACTTTGCTTTCCTATGCAGATAATAATTTTCCCTTATAATATAATGATTTTTTTTTTGTCTCTTCTTTTCTTTATCTCACTCTGTCCCACACATTAGTAGCTGGCATGAATGGGGTTGTGAACAGCATAATCATGATCCTGGTCTTAAAGGAGATATTTTTACACTAACAGTAATAATTAATTGTTACTGAGTACCTTCTTTACGCTAATAACTTTGCCTAGGGATTTAGGTATACTACGAACATTAAACTTAAATCATCTTTGAAGAAAATTACTATTATAATCCCATTTTTAAAGTAATGAAACTGAGGCTTTAATGGATAAGTGTGACTGAGGTTTTCCAAATAGTCATTGGCAAAGTGGGATTCAATATCACAAGAGCTCATGATTCTAAGTAATAGAGTTAACATTATATTATAGTATTTTGAGTAAGTATAACTTCGTGATAGGAGATTTAAGGATGACTAAGAGTTTTTGTGGCTATTTTGGTGGTGAGAACAAAGAGGAAAGAGAGAAGAGTAGGCAACTTTCATTCTAAGGAAATGAAACAGACACGAAGAGTACATTCTTGAAGCAAGAAATCTACCACGTAAGATACTCCCTGGTAGTTCTCCACTGTATGTGAACACCAAGATCAGTTATTATGGAGAAGAATACATTTCAAGACCAATGCCTCTAGGATATATCGTTATTCCCACACATAATAAAGCTGTATCATGTGACATTTTGATCTCATGAGTTCAGATCTATGGTTCACTACAACTTTGATTCACCCAAAAGGTGGGGTTGAGATGATTCATGCTTTATAAGTCACATTTTGGCAAGGCACTGAGTTATGGGAGATGGTGTGCCTCTTTCTCCAGTGTGAAAAAAGAGGAATCCAGCAATGCTAAAAATAAAGTCTCTTGGAGTGTTATGCAAAATTATGCATTTCTGCAGCACATCCCTGGATTACTGACTGTGCAATAACTCTGCTGGACTCCCACCACTGCAAGACGCCTGTGCCTGGAGCATGATGATCAGCATAGGGAAACATGAACATCTTGCTTTTCCACGAGACAATTTCATTGTTGAGGTTGTGGGGAGATGCTCTTCCTCAGAAAAAATTACAAAAGTTTTTAGTTTCAAATGGCTTACTTTTTAAGGAAGGGAATAGAGCCTAAAGAAATACTCATTAAAAACACAATTCTTAACAAACTTTAGGAAAGCTTTCCCTTGACCAGTTAAAAGAGAGGGAGCTTGATCTGAGCAAACAAGCACAGCACTGCACCTCAGACCCAGGTTCTAGTCCTCATTCCTCTGGGCACGAATCTTAACCTGTCAACCTTCATTTTAGTCCTCTGATGACTGGCAATAATAATATTGATGCCATTTCCTTCATTGAACTTCTCTGAAATTGAAAAAGGAGCATAAATGGAAAAGGACTTTCAAAAACTGAAATACACTTGACATGTGTAAGGAAAGACCCAGCAGTTTTCAGGACGCCCTCCCTAAAGAGCAGTCATATTTATTGCTCGCCCGAACTCTTCTGAAAAAGACAAATAGTCATCAACAGTAATGGAGTTCTGGGGCGAGCCAGCCTGTTTCCATTTCAATTCAAAGCCCTGGAGGCAGCAAACTTCCAATCCAGACACTAACACACAACCCCCGCCTCAGTCTCCAGTTAAATTTTTCAGTTTCCCCAATACATGTAGTGAACATTTGAACAGAAGCATCAGGGTATGCCTGATCCTATTATCCCATCAGGCAGTGATAATTACAGTTTAAAGACGAAATAAGTGACCTATTTTACATGGACTTGAGGAGAGGCATCGGAGAGAGCTCCCACATGATCCCAGAACTACTTTGGCAACTCAAGCATTGGGTCACCACACAGCTCTTCTTTCCCCCAGTCCCTTCAGCCAGTCATTTCTTTCTATGCCGTACAGTGGCTCTGTGTACTGGGGACTGAACTTAAATTGAGCTTGAGACAGGGGCCATGGAATGATTGAGTAGTGAATTAGATAGAAAATTGCAGCTTTTGCGCCGTAAGTGAAAGCGTTGCTGCATTCAACCAGCTGCTACAACTTGAGTATTTCTTACTTCTTTTGACATTTTTTTCAACAGGGGAACTTGATGTAAAACATATTTGTCTCTTTAGCTATTTAAGGGCTGCTGTTTCCCCTCAACCTTCCTTTATATTCTGCCCTCCATATCTCGAATGTTCTGTAGCCATTAACAGCATGGATTGTGACCTATGTAAATCAATGCTCAAGGAAGAGCTAAGAAGGAAAGAATATAAGTCTTAAATTCATTCAAGGTTCACCAGGCCCCAATCAGAATAATCAGCCATGAATGTGGCACACAGGAGTACAGAAGATTGAATGTAAAAGGCAAAAACACCACAGGGAGAATTTGCTTCTTATATTGGTTTTTTGGCTTTTACACAAAACTGTTCCCTTCCCAAGAGGTGCTCGAAATTGAGTCAGATTTGAAAACTGTAAAATCCCTGGATTCATTTATTTGCATTTGTTCATTCATGCATAAGCACAATTGACTGTTCTAGAACAGGCAGATGAGGGCACTGGTTATACACGGCAAACCTGATTTCAACACACATGACTTAAGCTTACTCCAGGCCTGGTGCTATGATAGGCCCTGAGAGAAATAGGAATAATGAATAAGATTCAGGTTCTGGCCTCCAGGGACTGACATATAACTCTGATCCAAGACAGTGTAAGAGAAACATAAAATGCTTTGGCAGGCTCCCTGACTGATCTAAGCTTTTTAAAATAAAGCCCCATGAGCGTGGATTAGGTGAAGGATAAGGCAAGACCCTCGGCAAGGCTTCCAGCTCCATTCACAGTCTGATGCCCGGACGCAAGGGCCTCTTCCCCGTCTCGCTGCCCATTGCACCCTTTGGAGCAACCAGCCACTCACCATTTTCCAAACATGTGCCACATATCCGCTCTTCTAGGCCCTTGCCCAGACTGCCATCTCACCCTCTTCGCCACATAGAAAACCCCTTCTTTCCCCTAAGATCAAATCCAGTGATCTGTGGGGTGAAAATGAACAATACAATGGTATCCCCCTAGATCTCTCCCAGCCTTTTAAGTCAATAGGTGAATCTAAGAAATAAGCAGCTCGCCTTCCTTGAGCCACGAGGCCATTCCTGATGCCCTAAAACATGTTTACTCTTGGTCCTCTGAACTTGCACACCACATGGTTAGGCTGCCAAGAGACCATGGAACATACTGGATGATAATCAGTCATTTATTTGTTTGTTTATCCTTCAAGTAGAATGGATCGACTTGAGGACAAAATCTGCATTTTACCTCTTTCTTATTTTCTCTAACAGTTACAGAGCCATAAGTATATGGCAATCACCATTCCAAGTGCATTGCATGTATTATCCATTGGACCTTCACAACAATCCTACAAAATAGAAACTATGATTTTCCCATTTGGGACAAGAGGAAACTGGGACTTTTAAGAGATTTTAAGCAAGGTGCTCAAGTCCATATAGCTGTCAAGCAATGACCATGATAAGAACTGTGCTCTTGAGTGCTGCATGGTGCTGTTTTACTTATCTGTAAACCCTCAGGATTTTGCCAGGATGCTAGTATTTAAATGTGAACTTCCATAAATGTGCACTAATGAATGAGCAGACTACTAGTCTGCTAGCTAGCCCTACTAGGACTAGCCATGGCTTGTTAGCCCTAATGAGATCATCTTGACAAGTTCGAGGTTAGAGAAGTTAAAGGTAATAAGAAGGCCAGGAGAAGGCTCAGGGAAACACAAGAAGATGGAAATGAAGAATTACACTGAAGGATTTAGGTTGTTTAGCCTTGAGAAGCAAAAGCTGAGGGCTGTTTTCGTAATGATCTTCAAGGCCAGGAAGGCTGATTCCCGAGGACAGTGACTGAGCTGTTTTTCTCCACCTCCAAAAAGGATGAAAGAGCAGAGCTGGTCCTGAGGCGTGCGGTTTGAATCCGCCACTAGGAGGAATTTCCTTAGCCTAAGACTTGTTTGTTAGATGTAGGAAAGAGTTATGGGGAGAAGCTCTGTAAGGTCATCCGTCTTCAGCCTTTGGGGGTTGCTTCTGCTCAATGTGAGGAACAGGTAGGGTGAAAAGAAGCAATGAGCTGTCAACCCAAGGTCTCTTCTAGTCTTATGAATCTATGATATTGGAACCTAAGATGCATCAACCACTTCACCTTCCTTGACCAAACATGTGAATGAATAAATGAATGAGTTCCACGTAATTTCAAAGCAACAATAAAAAATTACAACCAGAAAGAAAAGATGTCTTTTCAAACAACCCTTTGTGCCAGAAATGGGCAAGAAAAAGGAAAACTACAAGTTGGTTTCTGATGAACATACACTCCTTGCTAGTTCCATCATAAAGTCAGAACTCGTCAGTCCACCACCTCAGGTGCTGCTTGTGAGATATTATCACTATTTATTCACTTGACAGAGGACATTAGTATCTAAAGAGATTTCTCTAGAAAACATGAAGTAAACTCAAGATATGAGGAACCCCTGTTCCACAGATGTCCAAAGTAGGGTGCATCTACTGTGAACAAACATGAACATGAGCAAATGAATCCTTTCCTGAGAGCAAGAAACATCGAGTCTATGTGGAAATTTAAGAATAAAATAACAATAGAGTGGTAAACAAATGGGCTTTTTATCTGGTATTGTTTCAAAGATATAATTCTGCATTATTTTCAGTATAGTGAAATAAAGTCTTACACTTTCCGAATGTTTGACAGCAAAGTTTTTTCAAATATACATGATTTCACTGATTATTTACCTGGAAGTGGGTTTTCTGCTTCACATTTTACAGAGGAAGAAACAGCTCAGAAAGATGAAGGACTTGCCTAATGTCACACATCCAGGATCGAGAGACTTTCCCTTGTACGGCCCTCTAGTTTCCAGGTCCGCCATTTGCAGAACCCCACAACCTATTAGGCACGGATCTGGTGGGCACTTGGGCCAGCCTTGATAGAGGCCTCCTCTGTCATGTGCAATCTCTGGTGAGAGCACTGGCATTGGACTGAACCTCCTTAAGAAACTCAGCCATTCCAATAATCATGGGTGACTCACTGACCCAGAGACATGTGCAAGAGGAAAGGCTAGGCCTTTTGCCAGCTGAGTGAAATAGGAATCTACCCCTGCATCAGTGACATAGGGGAGGAAGATTCAAACTCAGACTTTCACTGCTCTCAAATTCTTTTTTCAAAAGATTTATTTATTTATGCATACAGGAACTGGGGTACAGGACAGAGGTGCCGGGGGTGAAAGGATTCACCAGAGACAGAGTGGAGAACAGAACAGACAAATTGACTGAAATACACTGCTGTGGGGAGCAATGGGTGAGACAGGAGAGCTCTGCTGCACCATGTGGGTCAGCTCCCTGGCTGGCCAGGGATCAAACTGGCATGCTTCAGTGGCTGCAGATAGCTTCATAGTGCTGTGACTTAACCCCCTGCACCACCAGGGAGACCCTGCTCTCAAATTCTACTCCTTCCTAAAAACCTGGCGCAAATGGCATCTATCCCATGAAATTATGCCTGCCCTCCTAATTTTGGATGGTGGACATGATATCATGCTGCTTACAAGCCCTGGACCCAGGCTGCATGGCCAAGGTCCCATGTTCTATGTTAAGTGATCTTAACCTCTCTGAATCTGCTGCATTTACAAAATGATGATACTGCTAGTATCTTCCTAATGCTGCAATGATGAGGATTCTCTGAATTAATATGTGGAAAGTGCTTAAAACTGCTGTTGGCACAAAGCAAGCTCTCACTGAATATTAACTATTCCTGATATCAGTCCCTTCTCTAAGCTTTCTGAGTCCTCACGGTGTTTTGTGGAGCCTCTTGGTATAACATATTATTTCACTCCTATTTATTAAACTCTTCACCATTCTGTTGCTTATCATACATCCCCACCATGAGCCCAAAGGCCATCGTCTGCTCTGCTAATCTCTTTTCAGGTGGTTCACCCACATCCATTTAACCACTCTAAAGAGAAACCTCAATACTCTGCACTGAACAATAGCTAAATCCCGAGGCTAGTAGCTTCTAGAAATTTCTGACTTCACCTTTCCATCTCCATCTTGTTTCCACCACCCAGTACACCCTCACTTAAAGTAGTGAAGCAATTCCTTAAGTGGATATCCAGCTTCTAAACTTCTAAACGCTGATTGAATCCTCCTCACTGAAACCAGTATGGTCTTTACAAGAAAAAAAAAAAAAAACTTCAATTCTTTTGTCATGGCTCTACTTAAAGCCCATCCAGAGTGCTCCACTGCCACTTGAAGCTGTTTGGCCACCCTGCTTTCTCTTTAGATTTATCTCCCATGACTTGGGCTTCTCCCCACCCAGCCACACCCGCCAATCCCTGCAAGGCCAACAGCAGCGACCTGGCTGTTCAATGCACACTTTGCACCCCTCCCCTTTCAGCCTGAATACTTTCCCCAGTTCTTTGTCTTAACTCCTTTTGTTTATGTAAGAATTAACTAAATTATATACAGTATTGTAAGTTAGCGTTACCTTAATAAAATAGATAAATAAAATCACAATGATATATCACCTTATACCATCAGAATAACAAAAAAGGAAGAAAAATTAGCTATGGAAAGCAGGCAGCCCTTCCACAGACTGGAGGCCATTCCTCAGTGTGTCCCTGCCATACTCTCCCCACCATGACCCCAAGTTCAAGGGCGCCATCTCAGGTCACCTTCTTACTCACATCAATGTGTCTGTGCTTTGCACACAGTAGGTATTTTTTTTTTAAAATAAAGGACTGACCTCATAAAATAGATAACAGTTGCTGACACCTAAGTGCATGCTATGGGTCATCACACATACTTACTAAAATTCTCGACTAGTACTTTCCATAAATTAACTCATTTAACCCTCAGAACAAACTTACAGGTAGCTAAGGTAATTATCTCCATTTGACAGGTGAGGAAACTGAAGCACAGAGAAGTTAAATACATACCAATGTTTCCTAGTCAGAAATAGATAATGCCAAGTTTAGAAGACAAAAGTCTGACTCTGGAAGCCATGTACCTGACCTGATACTACGGTACCTGTCAAGACAGGGTTGCCATGAAACAGAAAGTTATCTAAGTAGAGACAGATAATATGACCTGGTCCCAATTTATGGATGAGAAAGTTGAGGCACAGGGAACAGGAAGAAAGTTGAACTAAAAGATGGCAACTGCCACTCGTCAGTAACCAGCCATGGAATTCAGGGCTGTTACTTAGTCTCCCTGAGCCATGGTCTTCAAGTGAAAAATCATGGCCTCATCCTTCCAGATCAAACTTGCAATTACTTTCAGTTTACAAACTTCATCATGGTTATGTGCCAGACTCAGTGCTGAGGGCAGAGACACAGAGACAAAGAAGATTCATCTCTACCTTTGAGGAATTCCCATTCTCATGTATGACAGACAGGCCATGTAAGTAAAAGACTTCAAAATGGCTACACTGCAATTATTTTATTGTCTGTCTTCCAACAGACAATTGTCCAAACAAGGAAACATCTCCATAGGGAAGCTAGTCTCCTCTCATCTCTGCAAGGTCTCTCTCAAACATAAATTCAAACTCTGTTTATATGAAGCAAAGGCACCTCCTTATATAAGTCTGGCAGAGGTCAGACGGTCGTCACCTGGTCACATAAGTCACTGCCGTCCCCTTTCCAAAGCTTCTCCCAGCGTTGCAGTATGCTACGTGAGACAGAAGCATTAACTTGGACACAGATTTTGTTGGGTTTTCAGTACAGGTAATATGCTTAAATGGATTTTCAGATTTACAGTTGATTCTAGAAATTACCTCTAGCTCATTTCCAAACTCCATGGGTAAGCTGGTTCTTTTAAGGCAAACAGCATCCAATTAAAATACATTCTGAAAAAGTGAGTGAGAAAGTCATTTTTGCCCAAGTCTTAATTTCTTAAAAAGAAAAACAAAAAACCCTATTAGGGGGACTTATCATACACCAAATTCCATTACATCATGGTGAGATGAGATAGATAAAATATGTATTATCAAAATACAATTTGAAAATACATTCATAGAGCAGCCTTCTGTCAGAGTACAGGCTTCAAAGCCAGTGTCACTGAACCCACCTCCCTTGTCAGCATCTTACTCGTGTGACCTTGGGCACATTCCCTAACATTGTTGAACCTCAGTTTCCCCATCTGCATTAAGGGTATTAGTAATATCTGTCAGAATACTTGTAAGAATTAGAAATGTCACTAGGTGCCCGGTATAAAGTAAGGGTTAAAAAATAAACTATTAAAAAACATTTTATTAAAGTCCTAATGATTCAGAGATTGATTATTCTATTAGAAGTTTGTTATGCTTTCTCCCCCTTTCTTCCTCTAGCTTCCTGCCTGCCCACATTACAGCTGCTCATAAGCTACTACTCCATGAGATAAAAAATGAGATAAAATTCAATTCAGAGAGCACAGCAACAAAAGTGAGATGAACACAGACATTGGAGTCAAACAGGCCTGGACTGGAAGACTAGATGTCTTTGGACAGGTTATGTAACCTCCTTTGCACTTAATGTCTTCATCTGTAGACTAGGAGTGATCATACCAACCCTCCAGGCTTCTTATGAATAGTGGGGGAGGTGTAGTATGAACAATTGTGCACAAACACACACACACACACACACACACACACACCCTTGAACCATGATTGACAGGAGTAGGTAAATAGGGAGGTATTGGATCAGTTTTGGTAGGAAGTATAGTTCTCAGTTAAACCAAAACCTCAGCTTCAATCATACCCCTAACTCTATTCTGTCATGGATGACAAAAAGAAATCACTCTCACAACAAAGCTCTTATATCTGGTGCCATCAGATTTAATTTCCTTCCTGAATGTCACTGAAGTGGGTGAGTCTGTGCATGTGGGGACCCACATGACAATCCAAACAACAGGAGGGGGAAGGCAGCAGCAGGTAAGCCTAACTGGGGATAAAGGGTCAGACACAGGTGAAGCTTGAGCTGACATACTACCCAATGCCATGAATTACCAATAGTCATGGAGACCAAATCACAGATCAGGGCGCATTTTTCATAATTGTTCTCTCCTCTCAATATATGGAGAGCTTAAGTTAGCACAATGACACAGGTCGACCAGCTGTCCAGGATCACTTCTTTGGAGATAAATAGCATAAAGAATGGTTTCATTCTCTGCTTTTTGGAAAATTACTAAGCTAAAGGTTCATGAGATGCTAACATTGATAGGACACATGCTTTTTTACATAAACATTTAGATTTTGTGTTTCTAGATTAAACATTTTGTTCGCTGAGATCTCTGAATCATCTTTTCACATACTTCCTCCCTTCAACCTCCTTTGAAATGAAGACTATATATAAAATGCCAATTTTCTAAAGGAGAAGAAAACATAAACAAAAGACAAAAATACAAAGTGACATCAACATACCATAAAAATATGAATATTTGCCTAGACCCCTGACAACCCACCATGTGACCTCCTGAAGGTTGTAGGCTGAGATTTATTTTCTGTCCCTTCCTTCTTCCTAAATAATGTTCTTGCATAAAGTGGAAGGACTCCAATTTTATGACAATCTGGAGGCTGTTTTTTTCTGAAGCTCCTGACTTAACATTGCATTGCTTAGAACAGAACATACCTGTCAATATCACTACTGCATTTCACTAAATAGCACAGAAGACAATTTCAAGAAAAGTTCCCCTCTTTTTATAAGAAGGGTAAGTTACTTTTAAAAACTGATGCTGAATATCACCATTTTTACATGAAACTTTCTGCTATAGTCAAAATGGAAATCACAGTTTTACTTTATCCAACACCACCCATAAGAAATGCCTCATGCATGGAAGTATTCTTTTTCCATAAAGAAGCAGCATTTTTAAAAAAAAAGGCTCTGGCATCACTCTTCAATATTGTTGTCTAATTAAATGGCAATGGAGTGGATGCGTAAAAATATGCATTAGAGGTGCGTAATGTGTAATGGGAAGAAGAGTAATCAAAGCCATTCAACAGGATTTAGGAAGGGATTTCAGTTGGCAGCTTACGAGACAGGAGCATATAATTTTGCTAATTTGAAATAGGTATTGTAACGTATAAACATTACTGCTTTGCATATTTTAATGAAAACTGCTTCTACACCAAAATGAATCCGTTAGCTTGAACTCTCTGCACAGCACAGAGCTTCTACCTATTATGAGTTCAGCATAAATAAGAAAGGCACGCAAGCTGCATTAAAAGAAATGGTCACCTCATTAAAATAGGTTAAAACCAAGCCCCTTTTTCCCAACTACTCTAACACCATAAAGTAAATCTGATGGCAGGTGTTGTATTAAATTTTTATATTGCAATGAACTTGTACTCACAACAAACCAAATATGCATGTTTCCTTAGATATACACCTGCAACTTGTTAATTCAAGGACCTTTATTAAGGAAGTATAAATTTAGCAACATCTATAGATTTGTAAAACCGTATTAGCTTGCTAGAGAATCTAGAATAAATTCATTTGGAGTCTTATTTGCATGGTTTACAAAGAATTGGAAACTAATGATGACTTTTCCCAAATGGATGTGCCTGCAGATAATGCAGTTCTGCAAATAGACTGATGTGAATTACCTAGATCTGAGTTTAAAAAGTTGAGAGAGATATTTGGGCCCATATAGAGCTGAGGACATCGCTTACCTGCCAGCTCACTTCTCGCTGAAGTCCTTTTTTCCAGTCTTCTTCCAGCCTGGGGGAGGTCTCATCCATTGCTGATGCTGCTGCACAAACTGGATTCGCCAGTGGCTGTTACTCTCTTTCGGTGCCAGCCTTTACCAAAGCAGCAGCGAGGGCAGTTCAGGGGCAGACTGTCATGGAGAAAATGCCATGCCAGAGGATGAGGGATCAGGCAGGAGGAAGCCACACAGGAACAAATTTGGGATACATGGGGCTCCCCTGACAGCTGCCAACTGGAGCTGGAGGCTGGAGGCCAGTTCAGCCATTGAGCATCCAGATATTAGGAAGAACCAAACTCCAGGGCCAGTGGACAATGGGTCATTCTTATGCTTCTGGCATAAAGGTCATGGAGGGAAGTGAGAAGGCAAGCTCCATGCTCTATAAATATGCATTTCTATGTGTGCTTCCCCCATCTCACTCACCCCAGCGGTCCGCGCGCATGCACACACATGCACACACACACACACACACATACCAGAATTTGCTTTGTTCTGCAGGATTGCATCAGTGAAATGGAATATCTTTGAAGAAATAAGGTATTTTACACAGGAGCAACACAATGTATGTGACCACATCTCCATCAACAAAGTAGGAATCACTCAGTAGCCAGTAAACACCAATAATAACAAACTTTTTTATATGAAAACAGACGGATCCTTATAGTTGAATTCCGAGCATCAAAAATTCCCGGTTTCCTCCCTATAGAATATTTTACAAAGGCACTCAACTTGACCATGGTCTCAACCCTTATCACAAATCATTAAGCAAAATGATCAGAGACTTCTGTTTAGATGGACTCCTCAATATGTGGGACTCAAGCATGACAAATTCAACCAAATTCTTCCCTGTTTCATTATTGTTTCTCACTGAAAAAGATACTCTCTCCCGCTATTCTAAATCAGTTACCTCTAGTTTTAAGATATGCATTTTGGGTTACTGTCAATGCCACCTACTTCTTTTCAATTAAAACAGTAGTTCTAAAATTTGACTTCACAACACAATCAACTTGGGGGGGGGGGGCTTTATAAAAACGGTCACCAGAGATTCTCGCTTAATTGGTCTACGTTGGGACAGAAGAAACGGATTTTGTTTGATTTTATGGAGCACCCAAAATTAGGATCATAAAACTCAGTATAGAGTGTCACTTATGGTTTCTCTAATCTCATTGCTCATCTGATGATTGAATCCATATGAACTCGCAGCACACATCCAAACAATGATCACCCCACAGATGACAGTGAAGGCATCGCCTCGTAAGACAGTCCTGCTCCATATTTGAGAGCTTTGTCCCAAAATGAGTTGATTTCCTTCGCCCTACAATTTCCGTGACTGTACTCTTGCAAGATTCCATAGGGAATAAGACTCAAGCCTATTCTGTAGGACAACCCTTCAGAAATCCAAAGAGCTATGACCCAGGCCCTCAGATCTCTGCTTTTAAGTATCTCACTCTATTTTACTAGTTACTCCAGCAAATGACGTGAGATGATTTTAGGCAATTCTCTGTCCTGGTGGCCAAGCTCAAACAAGTTCATTACCTCTAGTGAGAGTGACTGTGACATTCCAGAAGCAGTGGCTATATTCCCACTACGATCACCCAATATGCATAGAGCCTAATAACAACATGCATGTTTGGAAAACCCTCTGAGAAATGACCACCATAATAATAATGAGAGCAGCCAGCATTTATTTACTGAGTAGGGAGCTGGCGGACCAGCACCGTGTTAAGTGCTTTATCAACTTTACCTTGTGTATCTTTTACACTCTATGAAGTCATCATCATGCTCCTGATTTATAAGTGAAGAATCCAAGAAATGCAAAGGTGATGTTTTCCAGGAGTCAACCCAGAGCTGACTCCAAAGCCTATGTTCTTGATTCCTGCTTCATGCTACTCTATATCCTTCCTTCCGTGGACTCAGCCTCAGGTCCCATTGGCTGTTTTGATAATCACTCCTCACTGATAAGTTGTCACAGTCAACTAGTACACTTGGGGCTTGCTTCCCCCGTCAGATGTTACATAAACATGTTTTGTAGACTATAAATTGCTGCGCAAATCTCACTTGCCACAGACTATATTTTCTGCTTCATGTCTAGAAAAACAAATCAATGCAAAAATCTTCCCTTGACCAGTGTGGTCCCATCTTTTATTTAGAACATTCATATACTTCTTCAGGTTGGGTCACCTTGCATGTTAGAAAAAATAAAAAAGCCACAGCCAAGGGTCCAATAAAATTCCCTGAGACTAGACTCAGTAGAAGCTTCGTGAATCAACTGGATTTTCCCCATCTCCTATAAATCTTTACCAACAGGACTCCATAAGGAAAACTGAGAATAATTAGTTGTATAATTTCAATCACACCATCTGCAAGGTAGTTGAATCATTATTTATGGAAGGCAATACACAAAGTGGTTGAACATAGTCTTTTTAGTCAAACAAACCTAGGTTTAATTAGCAGGTATATTCTTTTCTAGCTTTATCTCCCTGGGTAGGTATCCCAACCCTTCTGAACCCTGGTTTTCATGTCTATAAAAAGGATGTATTATCATTTCAATTATACATACTATTACTCATCAATATCTGGTTCTCTTCTGCTCATGGCACACAGCAAAACTGCATTTCCTTACACCCCTTAAATTAGGCATAAACACATGACTTTTTTTAGCTAAAGAAATATAAGAAAAATAATGGCTCTCACTTCCCAGTGGGGGAGATTTAATCATAGGCTCTTGACTCTTCCTTGTCCCCTACTACAGTGTTCGTGAAAGCACATGTTGATAAGACAGGCTAAGTCAAAGCTGATTGGAATGCTGAGACAACTTGGTTGCCTTGGAGAGTCACCTCCAACAACAGACATTATGGGAACAAGAAATAAATGCCCAGAATCATTTGTTCCCACAGCGTAAACTACTCTGACCAATACACTCCCTTACTCTACATTTATAAGAATAAGGTAACCTAGCTAGAGCATTTATCACAAGCATCAAGTCTGCATTATTGTTTTTAATAAATTCCATCACAAGTCAAGGCTATTTACCTGTGTTTCCCATACTCTTCTACTTTTTCCTTCCTTTAACAGCCTGAATATTCCCTGTATTATGAGTGGCAATTTCCACAGATGATGCAGAAAAACAAATTTTAAAAAGGAGTGAAAGTGTTCAGAAGCATGCATCACTCTGTCTCAGAATGCAAACTCAGAATAGCATGACTTTAATGCCACTTATCACTTAGCAAGGAAATTAATGAGAGCAAAATGAAGCATCAAATAATAAATGTAGCTCAGGATGCATTCGTTACTGATAAAATAAAGTACACGTCTCCAAAATGTAAACATAATGAGAACATACATGAATACAGGAGACTATTAAATAGCATAGCTTTGATTCAGTATTCTTAAATCAAGCAATCAAAAAAGAATTAGTTTTGTTTCTGTCTTTATTAAATGCTTTCATCAAAGGAAGTTTCAACTATAAGAAATGAAGTGTTAAGGAATAAATGAATAACACATTGCCCAGATTACTGTGTTGACATTTTAAAACACACTCAAACCTACTCTGGGACACCACTGGGAGAGTTCATTTTTTCTCAAGTTTTTTTAAATTCAAATGTGAATAACCATGCCCTGCATTGTGGGTTGAACTACATCCTCTCAAAAATATAATGAAGTCCTAACCCGTAGCAAATCAGAATGTGACCTTATTTGGAGATAGGTCTTTACAAAGGCAATCAGGCTAAAATGAAGTCATGATGGCAGACTCCGTTCTACAATGACCAGTGTCCTTATAAAAAGGGGGAAGTGTGGACACGCTGGAAGAACCATCTGAAGGTGAAGGCAGAAACAGAAGTGATGTATCCACATACCAAGGGATGCCAAGGAATAAAAGGGATGCCCACAAATCATTATTTCCCCCCAGATAAGCACATTAAGAAGCAGCTGACTAATCAGAAATATAATATTAGAGTTTGGAACATTTTCCTTATGGAAAAGTTACATACATATAAATGAAATAGGAAAAATCTATGCAAAAGGCATCAGTCAGATTGCCCTTGATTTGGGACCTAGTCCTGTAACTGAGAGAATAAAAATGGATTAATATTTCATTTTAGGATCAAAAGACTAGAAAATCGTTTGCCAGGTGAATGAACCGGTGCATTCCACAGTGTCTTATGAGGGTAGCACGTAGCACTTAAACAGTCTGCTCGGAGCTGATGTTCATTCCAGGGGAGACACTGAAGGGAAGCCAGTTTGTGGGAACCAAGGGACAGTGATGAACCTAGCACAGACTGGGAGCCCCCAGGCATGAAAAAGTTGATGATAACCTTTTCCCCACTATTAGGATTTTGTACACACTTGAACGTAATACCTGGATCAGAAAGTGTTTGTATCCCTGCCACTCATTTTATTATTACACATTCTCACTAACTCCATTCTCAATGCAATTTTCCAAGGCACTTTCCTGCAAACTTTTATTTTTGATTTTGCTTTTTTAAAATTGGAAACTAATAGTCTTCAGAAATTTGTTTCACACAAAAACTGGACAATGATGTGTCCAATCTACCCCACGAGAGTAGTCTGCATACAAACTCTCACAAAGTAAAGTTAAAACAAAGACACCTGGGCCTCCCCAGTGGCACAGCAGCTGAGCACTGGGTTGCGAAGCTGCCTGCAGCCTCTGCAGTGCCGATTCGATTCCCGGCCACCGGCGAGGGTACCACATGGCGTAACAGACCTCTCCTGCCACGTCCGCTGCTCCCCTCAGCAGTGTACTTCGTCAGTCTGCCTGCTCTGCTCTCCGCTCTGGCTCTGGTGAATTCTCTCACCCACCCACGCTTCTGACTGTACCCAGTGCTTGTATAAATAAATAAATAAACCTTTTTTTAAAAAAAAAAAAAAAAAAGACACCAAAGAGGTGTCAGGAGACTGTTGTCTGAATAGGTGAGAGCTTGGCACTCTGTCATTGTATTTCAGAAGGGATGGGTTTCCACTCATCGTTTTGCTGGAATAATCAAAGTTTACCATTCCTTCTGTCATATACCTACCCTGAACTACAGTGATGCCACAGGACATGCGGAAGAACACAGTGAGTAACAGGCTATGGCCTCCTCCACCCACACACACTGGCTCCCAGGCAGCTGACTTGTGTATGTACTTACATAATTTAATTAAAGGGCCTCCCTGGTGGTGCAGGGGTTAAAGACAGCATTATCAACTCTATCAACAGCCACTGCAGCATGAGTTCAATCCCTGGCCAGGCAGCCAGGGAGCAACCCACATGGCGCAGCAGACCTCTCCTGCCTCGCCCACTGCTCCCCTCAGCAGCGTGTTTCTGTAGATCCACCTCCTCATTCTCTCTGGTGAATCTTCTCACACCCCCACACCTCTGGCTTACAACCCAGTTCTTGTATGCATAAATAAATCTCTTTTAAAAATAATTTCATTAAATAGTATGTCTATAAGATATGAAGTTCCACCGAAAAGGAGCTGTTCTGTTATTTTCATGAAACTAATCAAGTCCTTTGGAAAGACCCAATAAAGAAATATGGTTTTTTTTTCCTTTAATTTCATTTGAAGGGGCAGGAATCTAAAAATTTGCAGACCCTCTATTTAAACCACTTGATAGTCATTGTTGTTAAATTCTTCATTCATTTTAAAGAAACTGAAACTGAAATTTGTAGAAGTTCCTTTAGGGAGCGAGTGAACACAAAGGACTCCAGAATTCTACTCTGTGGATCTCTCCTTAAAAAATCCTTGGCTCCACAGCAAAATAGTGGTGAATAACTGCACATTTATGGATTTTCGACCAAGTTCTGTTTTGTGTATGTACATGATTTATGGTTCCCCAACTTAATCAACTTATGTGATTAATCAGTTTGCTACCATTTTTAATTATATGGAATAAGAAGCCTCCTATAAAAGAAAATGGTAAACCAAGGATTTTTTTTAACCTACATGTAATGAACAAAGATTGAAAGCAATAGACTCAAATATTCAAACCAAGAAACAGAATTCAGTTCAAAAGATAAGTCCACTTATATCACTTACATGAAAAACAGCCTGACTGAACTATAAACATTAAATGTCATATAAATCTGAGCCACGTAGACTTCAATTAATTACAGCACAGCACTACCATGTCTTTCTTTAACTTGGTAATAATACCAACTGCTTATAATCAGAAGGATTTAGGAGGCATTTATTGATAGAAATCAGATGATTTCATCCAGAGTGTCTGAACTACTTTGATATGCTTGAGCCCGAAGCAAAATATTGTAATAAAAAACAACATACAGATGAGAGACTCGATTTTTCTTTACATATCAATCTGTCACTGATTTGAGAAGAATCAAATCTAAGTTCAACCAGGTGAAGACGTTCCATACATCATTCATCCCAATTCAATATAAAAATAATGTTTCCCTTCCCAGTATGTTTATAGACTGTACCCAACTTCATGATATGCTGAACATCAAAAGTACCAGAATCACGGGGTGCTGTGTGAACAAATGCTGGGCACTGCAGAGATGAGTTACACAAGACCTTTTTTTCCAAAGAGTTTATGTTAAAGACCATCGTAAACCAGAAGTCCCCAGAAATAGTAAGAAATAGACTAACAGGTAGGATGGAAAATCTTATGAGAAGGACGGATGAGAAATAAGCTGAAAACATCTTTTGCCCTTCCTTCTTTTCCCCTCTAAAAAAGTCTTACAGATGACTGACTAGGGACTAAAAATTCCACCAGTCCTACCTTTGAGCTTTAAAAACTTTCTGTCACTATCTATAAAATTGCAAATACTTCCATGAAAGGCACCCTAAAGCTTCATCTCAAGATGGTCAAAAACTTTGTCACAAGGGCCTCCCCTGGTGGCGCAGCGGTTGAGCGCTGGGGTGTGAAGCTGCCCGCAGCCTCTGCAGCAGTGCCGGTTCGATCCCCGGCCACCAGTTAGGGTCCCACATGGCACGCAGACCTCTCCTGCCGCCCGCTGCTCCCCTCAGCAGTGTACTTCGGTCCTTCTGCCTGCTCTGCTCCCCACCCTGGCTCTGGTGGATTCTCTCACCCTCCCGCACTTCTGACTGTACCCAGTGCTTGTATAAATAAATAAATAAATAAATCTTGAAGAATAAATAAATAAAATTAAAATTAAAAAAAAAAAACTTTGTCACAAGTAATTTTCCAGTTTTCCAGTTTGGCGTAAAGGGCATGATTCTTTGTAATGAGCAAGTTAAAACAGTGGTGACAAAAAGAGCAAAGAGCCCCCCCACCCCAAGAAGAGAAAGGTTTAGAAGAGAGTGAAATTCCCTTGGGCACAAATAAAGTTAGGAAAAAAGAAGTCAAAGACTCATGAAAATTGACTTTATTAACCACCCATCCAGGTGGTTACCAGAGATTGGGGGGCGGGGTGCGTAAATAGTAAATGGGCTCCATTGTAAGGTAAAAATATTTGAAACCATAAAATATAATCAATTTTTTATAAAGTCAGTAAATAAATTTCTTGGTCTTCTAGGGGAAAAGAAATGTTAAGTTAATCCATTCTGGTCCAGTTGGAAAGATCACATAAGGTGATTAATAAAAATACACAGAATAATCTAAAATTGTATGTATGTCCAAGGTAATATGATTGTGGTTCACTTAGAAACCTACTTAGCATGTCATGTACAACATAATGACAGGCAGCAATGCTATACTGTACATTGGAACAGTACTGAGAGTGTTATAGGACAGGGAGAGGGGCAGCCCAAACCCCGCAAACCTGCCTATTCTAAATGGGTTCTGCCATCCACCGCATCAACACAAAACATATGAGACTTTAATGGGAAGGAACTTTAATAAAACTAGGAAACAATACAGGAAAGGCAAAGAGTCTAGTTTCTAAATGAAGCACCGAAAGTGACCCGTCCCCTCGTGGGTAAAAGTCCATCCATATGGGATCGGCCCAGAGCAAGGCCCCAAAGCCTGCCACAAGTCTAAAGCATCTTCCAGTGGGGACCCACAGAAAAGGGTCAGAAACAACCAGACAAGCCCGGAAGGAAAAGAGCAAAATCAACATCAAGATAAAAGCTGCCATTGTCACCTCCCCACGGGTCTCACCCACATCTGTGTCACCCCGTCCACGACCAAAAGGCAAGCGCAGTTTCTTCACGTGTCTCTAGGCTCCATGCGCCTCCTCCAGGTCTCCTTCTGGCTCCATCCTGCTTCCTTCCTCAGTCTCCTCTGCAGTTTCTTCTCTTCCTGCTCAGCTCCACCCTCCCTTGGGTGGGGCAGGGAACCTGGAACCTCCCCCTTTCCTGGCGACCCCCCTGTTACAAGAGTAGATCTTAAAAGTTCCCATAACAAGGAAAAATAACTACTGGAGGTGATGATTGCCAAGTAAGCTTATGACAATCATGTCACAATATACATCAAATCACTACTCTACACACCTATACCTCGATAAAAGGTCATCAGTTATATCTCGATAGAAAAAACAAACCACCCATCCTTTTGATTGAAGATTATTAAAAATTATCCAATTGGTTTCATCTTTGTAGCACATACCTCGATCCACATGACTGTTATAAAATATAAACTAACATCTTAATGCCAGGGGAACCTCAGATACAGATGGAGAATTTCAAAATAGGAGGGAATTAGGACATGTCACTCACTGCTTCTACAGCAGCATCACCTAGGAGCTTGTTAAAAATGCAGAATCTCAGGCCTCACACTCCAGCTACAGAATTTCATTTGCATTTTAACTAGGCTGATTCATGAAGTTGAAGAAACAATGGACTAGGGAGACTTACCTTGAAGGTCTATTTGCATAGCAGCTTTATCCTTTGTTTCTTAACTTAGTGAGTAGATTGACAGTGACTTAGAAATTGGTAAATGTTAGAGGAAAGAGTTTAGCCTCCCACCCAGAAACCATTGGCTGCTACCTTTCAATGATCACGTTTTCAAAATTATACAAAGATTTTTCTAAGCATGATCTGGTAGGTGTGAAGGGCAGGCCCCCACCCTTAAATCACCCAACACCTCGACAGAAATGACTATTCCACTTATTTGTTCAGAAAAACAGCTGATGACAAGGAAAGGACGCCTCCTCTGGACACAGAGATGACTGATTTTGTATAAATCAATATCGAGTGCCACAAAATGTCAGAAAATACCAAATGAGGAGAAAAGAATCAATAGATAACCCTGGAATTAAATGAGTGATGAATAATCATTACCAACTAAAATAAATTAAACCAAGAAAACCAAATTAAAGTAACATCAAGGGTCTGGTTTAAAACCACAAAAAAATACATATATAGTTTATTATTTATAAAATATATAATGCCCCAGGTGGCAAACATAACTATTCTTTTTTTTTTTTTTTGCCCCCCAGGAAAGCATTATGACAGAAACTATACAAGAAGAGCTGAATTCATACTTTCTTTTTTTTTTAAGATTTATTTATTTATGCACACAAGAGCTGGGGTACAGGCCAGGGATGTGGGAGGTGAGAGGATTCACGAGAGAGAGTGGGGAGCAGAACAGGCAGGCAGACTGAAATACACTGCTGAGGGGAGCAGTGGGCGAGACAGGAGAGGTCTGCTGCACCATGTGGGTTGCTCCCTGGCCAGCCGGGGATCGAACTCATGCAGCAGAGGCTGCGGATAGCTTCATAGTGCGGTGCTTAAAACTTTGCACCACCAGGGAGGCCCTGAATTCATACTTTCTAACTTCTGTCTAAACAGCCATCATTCCTTAAGGTTCTATGACAAAAGTACAATCTTCAGCCACAGACCATGTACTAACTTAGCAACCGTGAAATGGAGCTCACTGTGTTTTAACACTTTCAGGGAGTAGGGACAGGGAGAAGAATTCTACTATTTATTTAATTCACTGTATTTTATATTTTAAATATGTCTATTACAGCTACCAAATAAACCACAAATGTATAGACAGACCACCTTTATGTCTGCATTCAAATTCAAATTTCTGTTCTGAGTCCTAAACTGGCATCATCAATAAATCCAGTTCTGTAACAGAAATCAACATAAATGCCTTTCAATGTCTTTCTTTATAAGTAAACAGATGCAAAGTTGTGTTTCCACATTACTTTGTTATTCCGAGTTTAGGCATAAATGAGACCTACTGTGTACTAGGATTGGTGCCAGACAGTTGTGATTGAGAAACATATTATGCCCTCGGCATCCTGTGGGGAAGATGAGTGCAGAGGAGCAAATCCTTTCAGCCACCAATATCATCTGAGCTCTAAGAGAAGATGCTTTCCCCAGCCCAGGGTTCCATTCACCCAACCCCAGCACCAACATAGCTCAATGCCAAGAATCCTGCTCCTATTTCAATGTCCTGGAAGACCTTGCCCCAAGCATTGGTATTAAATCCAGGTGTGGAGGTTTGGCCAGTAGTGTTTTTAATTAAAATATTTTCTGAACTATCTCTACAGCAATAAGACCACAACCCCAGGGATAATGCTTCACAGTACTTGAATAGTTTTTTTTTTTCCTCAAAAGACTCATTTCCCAATCCAAATATCCATGGACACACAGATAAGACGACCACACAAATAAACTCTCCTCTGCTGGATACCATTCTAAGATTTGTACAAAGAGAGAAAACTGGCAACAAGTATCTTTCAGACCTAAAAACCCCACAGCTCCTGTTTCTATAAAGCAAACCACGCCCAGATCAGTAGATATGTTAATCATCTTTTGAATGACATTTAACAAAGACATGTCCCCCTTTTGGATTGCTGTGTTTCTTAAAGAGAGGGACAGCAGCCCACAGAATCAAAGAGATTCAAAAACCCTGCTTCTTTGGGAATGGGTGGTGAGTCGGTGGGGACCATATTTCTTGGCCTTGGGCAGAAAGTGTGCTATCCCAGACCTTTTGAGTTTTGTGTCTTTGGAAGAAATCCTCCATTGTTTCTGGCTGCAGTTTCATCACTCAGTCAGGGGTTGTGGGTTGTTCTTGTTTACCAAGGAAGCAGAGGGGGCTGAGAGAGAGAACTCTTTTCCAAGAAACATTGCACATGGAGTGTAGATGCAAATTGTTGTCAATGTACCTTCTCGTTGAAGGCCATGATTTATACTCTACTTTAAATAACACCAGGACCATATACAGCTGATGAAACTGAATTCATGAGCATAGGAGTGGATAGATCCCTTCAAATTAGTGTTTTTATATCCTGCGGGTAGACAGTTAGGAGTGGAATTGCTGCCTGCCTGGCAGATCCATTTGTAAGTTTTTGAGACACTTCCATATAGTTCTCCATAGGGACTGAAGTCTACATGCCCAACAGTGTAATATGGTTCCTTTTCCTCTACTTTCTCACCAGCATTCACTGTTTCTGGTCTTTTTGATGTGGGGCCATTGTCACAGGTGGGAGGTGGTATCTCACTGTGGCTGGAATTTGCATTCCCCTGACCATGAGTGAGGAGGACTTTCTTTCATGTGCCTGTGTGTGTCTGCTTTGAAGAAGTGCCTGTGTAGATCTTCTGCCCATTCCTCAACTGAGTTATTTGTGTTTGTTGACTTAGAGTACTACTCGGCTATCAAAAAAATTAAACTCTTGCCTTATGCAGCAACTTAGAGCAGGAGCGGATGATGCTAAGTGCAATAAGTAAGAAGGAGAAAGACAAATAGTACCGGATATCATCACTTACGTGTGGAATATGTAGAGACCAAATAATGGGTCAGATAAAGCCAAGCTAAAAAACTAACTCTTGAAAGCTGACTACAGAGCACAGGGGGCCAGAAGGGGATGGGTGGGTGAGGAGTGAGGAGAAAGCAGGGAGGGTGTGCAGTGAGCTACGATGGTGGACATAGAAGCTGTGGTGGTGGACGTAATATGGCAACACCATCGGAAGGGGAGACCCTACACGTCTAAAACACAAACAACAGCATAAACCAAGGTTTACCTTAATAAAATGTATTTTTTAATGAAAATGACTATCCTTAGGAAAAAGGAACTAAATTAAGTCAAGCCCTTCCCCCTCAATAGCTGTTGAAACATACTAAGTACATCAAACTGGGGACCTGAATCATGTCATTGCTCTGCAAGCTTCAGGGACTCCAGTCTGCGTAATAAGGGTAGACCAGTGGAGGTTTAGAGTCACGGCTGCAATCTTTAAAATATTTCTGTAGGAGATTATCATTATCTCTGTCTTACAGAAAAGGGAAAGGAAGCATGAAAAAGCTGAATAATTGTCCCAAGTTCTCACAGCTTTAAGGGAGTGTAGTCTGAACCCAGTGAGTGATTCCAGGGTCCATTCTATCCACCCACTCCCCACTGCCTTCCACGCAACCACAGAGGACCCCTGGCATCCAAGTCAAGACTCACTCAGGGATATTTTCAACCCACAGCCCTGATGCTGATAATCTAGGGTCCACCCCCCAAAATGGAAGTGATGGACCCTGAAGATGTGTGGGAAGTGCAGAGGCTTGAAAGAACATGAAGACAGAGAGCAGAGCCTTCCAGCACAGATCCCTGGGGCTCAAGCCTGCTGCAAGAAGCCCTATTTTTTCCTTCTGGTCCAATGGATACTCACAAAATTGTTTGCTTTTAACTGTGTGCTTAATGCCTCTAAAAAAAAAGGGGGGGGGAGGAGGGTGGTGGTGAGGAAAAGAAGCCTCGTAAGTATATAATGAACCGGAATTATAGCTGCCGCTGGGATGCGTGTGTTATTTTTGGCTGAGCGTCCTGCACTTCTGGATTCCGATGGTGGGGCGCTGAAGCTGGCTCCGGTAGCTCAGGCTGACTGCTGTCCCCAGAGGACCCCGAGGAAAACAAGAGGAACTATCTCGCAGTCTTCAGCAGACAGGGGAGGTTTAACATAAATAAACTCCCACTTAACGTTTTCTCCAAAAAGAATCCATTCATTATCTTTATTTCCGACACAGTATTTATGAATTTCCTTTCTGCAGGACCCATCAGGGCAAACGTCACAACTCTGGTAAAATATTGTGCGTGTTTCTTTTCCCCCTGGGAAGATTAAGGCCAATGAATAAAAGAAGGGGGATGTGGCCCCTATATTTAGCTCTCCTTACAACATCATGTCTCACGGGTATTAAAAATAGACCCAAATCACTTGAAGATGTTCTGAAGAATCAAAGGCAGAATAGCTTTCCAAGAGGAAGTTTTAAGTATTTTCTGCTTTCTTACTAGTTGAGATTTTTAAGGAGCAAAAAAGCATTTCGAGTGGGCATCCTGCTTCCTAGGAGGCCAGGCCAGGGTGACTATTGGGGTTTCATAACATATTCTGTCCCCTACTTATCTCCCTCTCTTCTTCGGTTCTTTGTGGCCTGGATTTTAAGGGAAATCTGAGCTGGCCCTTGGCAAAGAGTGTAATAGTCTGTCTAGAGAAATTCTCCTCCGTTAACAACCTCTCCGCCACCTGGACTTCTGAAGCTCCCAATGTCCCTATCAGAGAGAAATCAGCTCAGATTTAATTCACTGAACAAATACGTGTTATTAGTGATGTGCCAGGTAATTCCACAAGTGAGTCAAGCAGCCAGAGGACCACGAGCAACACGATTCTGGGAGGAGACATCTTGTTGGAAGGTATCGGAATGGACATCATGCTGGAGTTAGCACTGGGAACAATGAAGATGATGATGGAGAATCAAAATACCTGTTCTCAGATGTGGAAGAAGGTCAGGAACTAGTCCAGTGTAATACCTACTCCCAAAAATATATGCCTGGAAACCCAGAGATTCAGAAAAACTTTTAGAACCAAAAAAAAAAAAAAAAAAAAAAAAACAAACTTTTCAGTTCAAGAAATCACATAGCACCTAAGAATGTGATCTCTTTCCAGGCCTGTAGCTTGCCAGCTCTGTGACTTTGCGCAATTGTCTTCCCTTTCCTAAGACTCAACGTCATCATCTGTGAAATGGTGCTCATACACCATTGGGCTGATGTGCTGATTAAACCATGTGAATATGTGATGTGTGTTATACGTGGTTCATGGAAAACACTCATTGAATGGATATAATCCACCCCCCAAGGAGCTATTTAAAATGGATCATGCTTCTTATCTACACCCACTCTTCTGATAGAAAGCCTTGATCAAAATTAGGATACAGAAAAAGGCAGGATATGTGGCTTTGGCTTTTGTAAATATCCGGTTTTCAGACTTCTCTGTGGCTCAGAACATTTTACATAAGAAGATCCTGCCCCATGGGTTGTTTGCCATCACCAAAGCAAACACATGGCCTTGAAAGAAAGATTTTATAATGGAACTTTATTTCAAGCCATTCCCGTTGTAGTTCCTCATATTTTGGAATTAATCTTACAGAGGTTAATGAAAGGTTGAAGCACATTTTCTAACCTAAGGGAAGAGAATCAAGAGCTTTGGGGTGGTTAAGAATGAGAGAGCAGAAATAGAAGGGGCAAAAGTCAATGCTTAGGGGGTTGTATGCAGGGGTCTCTCAAATTTCCATGCACCCACAAATGCCCTGGGGACTTTGTTCAACTGCAGGTTCTGATTCCTTAGATCTGGAGTGGGACCTGAAACCCACAAATCCCCAGCTGCTATCTATGGCACTGGTTCACAGACTGTGCAGAGCAAGAGAATAGCATTTCCTTAGGGTTCAGGAAGGTGAGCAGGGGCACCACAAGAGCTCTCAGTGAAAGTGCAGAGAGGAGCAAACTTGCAAAAGAATACCATCCAAACAAGATGTCAAGAGCATGGATGATCTGAGGGGCTGCCAAACCAGAGATGTAAATACAGTAAGACCCAATGTCCAAGGAGGAGATATTTGGAAAAGAAGAGGCAGGTTCACAAAGCCCCACCGTATCACTCACATGGACCGTGAGTCACTCACAGCCCTTTAGAATTGTTGACGGCAAACATTTTGGAGAGTGCTGCGCTAAAGGAATGTGCTCACAGCCATTAACTATGAAGCACTAACTCATTTCAGCAGCCTGACACAAATTATGCTCCACACTTGAAAAATAGCTATTGATCACTCCCTTCTCTCTCGTGCCTTCCAATACTCCAGATCAGCACTTCCATTTACTTCCATCCTCAGGCCTTCACACACCTACTTAGATCCTTCACAAACCAAGACTATCTCCCAAGACTTGACTACTTTCTTCTGGATTTCCCCTGAGCAAAACTAGCCAACATATCTGCTTCCCATGGACTTTCCAATGTGTCTTATTTTCTCTGCTCATTACAGACACAAAGGTAACAAATCAACTGATCTATCATTTCCTGTGTTAGAAGATAAGAAGCTAAGAGGGCATGAAAAGGACAGAATATAGAATTAGCCTTTAAAGAATTAAATCAGCTCAAGGGTGACCTGAATAGTAATACTGTAAGCCTCTTCCAGGAGCAACTCGCAGACCAAGGAGGAATCTCATGGTCCTTCAAGCTACCATCATGACCATCTTCCCTGGTCTCCTTCTGAATCTCAAGAGAAACTGACAAAGCACACAGGTCTTCTGTGACGAAAATGATTGCAAAGATGGATGTGCCCAGTTCTCTGTCCCTCCTGTGCCAGGCCACTTGCCATGTCACTTGCAGTTTCTTCCCCTGAGAAATGGAGTCCATCTCCCCATCCCTTCTGACACGGCTGCCTTGTCTCTTGTTTGTGCCAGTAGATGTGGTGGATGTGATGGTGTGAGTGTGTGGCCCGAGCCAGGGGACTTACACATTTCTGCCGGCTCACTTTTTCCTCTGCCTTTACCAAAAGAGCAATGCTAGGCCAGCCAGAGACCACTTAAGGCACAGCCAAAGTTATCCTCTGACCTGTCACCCCCACAGCAGACCCACCTGCTGGCCCAGACACAGAATGAGCCCAGCTCAAGTCATCTAAGTCTGACTTAAAGCAGAAGAACTGCAGAGATGAACCTTGGACTCATTAGAGATAATAAATAGTGGTGGTTTCAGGCCACTACATTTTGGTGTGCTTAGTAATGCTGCATTATTTGGCAAAAAAATAACGGATATAGCTTTCTTTGGAAATAGCATGATAAAAAATCCAAGTATACAAATAATTCCAAGAGGACACTGGTTTTCCACTGATAAAATTATTAATGAACAGAAATACATTGTAATAACATAATTACATAATTTATAAAATAAAAAAACACATTAGGGAATTAGATAACAAAAACACATCTCTTTATTAGTTTTCATTTTTCAAAGGGTTTAATCTATTAATTGATTCAATGTGTGCAAACATTTTGAGTTCACTAAACTTGAAACTCAGTGCTTCATTCTTTCTTTTGTGCACTCATTTCTTAAGGACTATGATGAGCAGAGTTGGGGGTTAGATACTGTGGAGTCTCTGAGGATGAATAACATACTAAACCCTGACCTCACATAGCTCCCACCTAGTAGGGTTGACAAAGTTCACATACTCACTCATAATGTCTTGCTGCCATCTCTACCATTATAAATCTCCCCATTTTATAAGGTCCAATTGAAGGAAGGGGTCTTCCTCTTTTATATTGTCCTAGTCCCATCCTTTTCTTCTCTTTACCTAGCCACAAGCAAAATTTTTCAAATGGAAAAACACAGCTTGAGAGCTCGAGGGCAGGTTCAATCAATAACCTGGGGCTGTCATAAAATTTAAGGTTAACCAATAAGAATTATATTCATGAAAAGTCTTAAATATTAGTTGAAGAGTTATGTGCATGATTCTATAAGCAATAGGGAGCCACGGAGGAGTGCTGAGATAGGGAGTAACATAACCAAAGTTATCATTATTGAGAGGCCTTAAGCTCTACCGTAGGCTCATAAGAACCTCAGGGTGATGAAGCTTCAGAAAGGATGAGACGGTCAATTGCAGAAGCTGCACAGGGGAAAATAGAGTGAATAATCCCATTGGGTTTGCCAAATAGTCTCTGGATTCTTGGAAAGGGAATGCCCAAAAGACCACAAAAGAGAATGGAATGGGGTAGGTGGGTGAGAAATCCAAAGTGCCAGTTCCCACCCCAAAATTTTCTAGGGAGCAGACAGGTATGATTGATTGTTTACAAAGAGAATTTAGGGATGCAGAGCATTGGAGGAAAGATTAGAGTCAGCCTCCCTCTGATAAATTGTTTTGTTTGGCCTAAAAGACCTAAGAAAACCTAGTGTTTCTCAGAAATGCCTCACAGGCTGTTCTGAGGAGAGAGGAGAAGGCTGAGATCTCCAGGGGCACAGGCTGAGTGGGCAGGATCCAGACTGCCTGCTCCCACTTCAATAAGCTTAATCTCATTTATCTTCCTTATCTACTGGGGTTCCTTGCCAGACTTCATTTGGAAAAAAACAGGGTTCCTTCTATTGATTCTAAAAATAATAACTTGAAAACCAGATGATCTCCACAGTCCATTTTGACTCTAAGATAAAAATGCTACCCTCATTATCTCCCAAACCTTAGATTAAGAGAAAAAATCCTCCTAGCTCGAGAGCATGTTATAAGGCAGGCAATGTGCTGAATGCTTTCCTCGGTCCTCGAGTTCAATTCCCACCACAGCTCTCGGGAGGACTCCTAATGCTCATTCTGCAGAAGGAGAGGCTGAGGCCCAGGTAGGTTAAATCACTTGCCCAGGATCTAAGTGCGACTCCAGAGTTGGGGCTCTTCCCACGACTCAGGGCTGTGCACATGCCCACGTCCAGTGGACCACAGCTATTTATTGGAACTCTCAGAAGTTTGAATGAAATGAGATATCATAGACTTTTCAATGTGACAGGGCACTCAGACCCTAATGTTAACCAATTTTTAAATATTTATTTACATCCCTAATCACTGTATTAATTTTAGTTACTACCGACAGCCTCTTGGAACTCTTCACTGGATGGGAAGAGTAGAAGTTGTATCATTCCTATTAATTGGATGATGGTATGGCTGCACTGATGCAAACACTGCAGGCTCTTCAGGCAATTTTATATAATCAATCAGAGACATTTGCTTTATATTATCAATAGTCTGAATTTGAATTTCTAACACACAAATGGGGGTGACTGGGAGAATATGCGATTAAACTTAGGAAACGGAAAATAAAGAGATGGGAAGAGGAAGACTAAAAGAACTAGAAAAGAATTGGTAAAAAAAGATTAGTGAATTAGAGTCTGGAAGTGTGGCTGAAAACAGAAATCCCGGCAAAAAGCAAAGCACGCCACACTCCATAAACACATACCCCTCAACACACATACACACCTTCCATTGTAAATGCCACTTTTAGAATGGATATCCATGTAACTGAGAAGGCAGTCTTTACCCCTGTTTAAAATACTTTTTAATTTAGACTATCTAAACCCCTTAATAAACATTACTTATTAAAATACAGACACAACAAGATCTTGTCTGGTCTACCCCATTTAAAATTACTCTCCCCAAATGCCTTCCTCTTTTCTGCTTACTTTTTCTCCACAGTGCTTAACTCTGTTCTGTAATACCAAGTATTTTAACTGTTCATTTTCTTACCACCTATCAGGACTTAAGTCCTTGGACATGGGACAAGAGGAGGCTTGTCGCTTCCATGGCTTCTGACTCTGTATCTCTAGCACCTACCATAATATCTGACTCCTAGGCCACTCTCAGGCACTCAATAAATATTTGTTGAACAAATGAATATGTTACTTCCTCATGATATTTATGGAATGAGCTTTTATATCTATTCATTCCCAACCCACTTTATGGTATCTCAAATGTTAAAATCCCCATCAATTACAAGTCTATTTAGCATTTATATGGCACTTCATATTTAAAACTCACTGTTTAATTATTGATCCCCACCATCGACCCTGAAAATAGATTCTCAGGAGTAGTGTAACCCACCCTCTCTGCCTTGCTAGGCCTCCACAACAGATGTGAGCCACAGGGTGGGGGGGGGGTGAAGACGAGCAAGTCCAAGGATGTGAGAGAGGAAGGGGAACCAGGGAGGTGAGGACATGGAACCCTGTTGAAACTCCATTCCCTGCTTTAAGTTTGCCTCCTTAGACATGGTGGCACAGAGCCCAGATCCTCCCCTCCAGCTGCTGCAGATGAGTTCAGCATCCCCACAGAGGAGGAGGAGGAGAAAGCAGCCCCAAGAGCCTGGAGAAGTGGTGAGGCGTGAGGAGAGGAGGGGCACCCAGCAACCATCACCCAGCAGGGACCTCTGTCTCTGCCTCTGAGATCTCCATCCTTTTTACAGGTGGTGACCAGACTGCATCATTCCATGTGCTTCTCTGCTGCTGGTGCTCTGCTATCTGTCACAGGAAACCTGAGCATAGGCCTGAAAGGCAGTGCTCTCATCTAGCCATCTGGTCTACCCACTCGGCTTACTCACATGTCTTAGGCTTAAGTGGGAAGACCGAGGATGGGTTATATTGTATGTGGAGATGACACAAGTGTAGTAAAAATGGCACCAAATTTTAACCAAAGAGCTCAAGATGCCTTTCTTTGCTTCCAAATATCTCATCCCCATGGCTTTTAGGAAGCAGTTGACCTGAATGTGAAATCAGTGGACACTGTAATATTGCCCCAAGTGCACAAAGTAAATAAATTCCTAAGTTACTTAATTTAGTTTTATGGGACTTACAGTCTTAGCTTGAAACCCACTAACTCCTCCCCCAATTCTGCAACAAGCACCAAGAAATTGTCAGGAAGCTCATCCACAGGAAATAAGGTCAGATGTTGGTCCAGATAGGTGTTTTCAGACAAAACAAGAAACTCAAGTAGGAAAAAAAGAGATTATTTTCACAAACCTTGTACAATAATATTAGGTTGTTTCTATAATATTCCCAATAGATCACATGCAAAAACAAAAGCTTTTCTTAATCTAAACAGAAAGGGACTAACATTTGACAAGCATGTGGAACATGACCAATGGATCCAGCATTAAACAAGCTCTAAACAGAAATCATCATACTTGTACTGCTCAAGAAGCCTATGACATATGCTAGATCTATCTTCATTAAGGGGAAATTGAAAAAGGTTCACAAATGTCGAGTACTTGGCTTAATGTCCTACAGTTTAAAAGTGGCAGAATCAGGTCTGAAAACTAGACCGCTGACTTTTAAGCTAGCATTCTATCTGGTCGTTATATATATACAAACTTAGTATCACTACTTCTCACTAACTCCAAATATTTTGACAATTTCTTGTGTTAGAGGATTCAGGGAGAAAGCATTGCAGGTATTTAACCTGTCCTTGTTACTCTGATATCACACATCTTGCATGGTGAGATTATTACAAACATTATTCATTACAATACTATTTGATCACAGATATTTATTAGATACTTATTAATCCAGGTTAACAGAAGGTGTGGTGGGCCCCAATGTTATTTCTTCATTGTTTCAAACTTGGACTTCATTTTTTCAAGCTTTCAACTTATGCTCATGAACATTCTCCAGACATACTAGATTCAAAGACATGTTCACTTCACTGACATGCCTAATCTTCAGTAGGAGCTATATTATCTACACATCAGCTAGTAAATACATTCTAAGAGATATTTTTGACATGCATAAATTCACGCTGCATGATACTTCACATAAGAAACTTCCAAACAGCTAACTTGCTACCAGACCATTAATAAAGATGCTGTGGAAACGACTTCTAAAGGATGGCAATTAGCTACAATGATTAGACAAAACATGATTTCACATTAAATTAAATTGATATTTAAATGTAATTGTTTTTAGCTCTGTGGTGTCAAGGTACTTCATAAATCCATTATTACTACTATTTAACAGCAATAGTAACAACCACAATAACTCAACCAAATTTTCTAAGATTGTAATCTGCAGTGCCCCAAAGAAGTTAATTGCATACTTGGGAGGTGGCTTAATTCTTTCAAACCACTTGGGATCATTTAATAACAGTTCTTGAAAGAGTTAAGTGCCTTCCCAAATGCCTCCCAGTGGAAAAAGTTCATTTATGCATTCAAATATGAATTTAGATATTTGAATTTAGATACTAATATACTATATCTCTATATAGAAACACATTAATTTGAACTTAGTTAGATTAACTCTGCCCAAGTACTTTTACTCCACTTAAAACTAAAATGTCAACCTATTATAAAGAGGGGTATTAGCAATTCAAATATGAAGTTATTCATGACTTCAGACAAACAAACAGAACAATAAAACCTTCAGAAGAATAAAACCTTTCGTAAGCCTCCCCGGAAGACTTTTGAAAAATAACAAAAGTAGAATGATTTCTAAACGCATAGAATATATCTTTTCTGCTTTGCCTAAGTCAGGAATGTAACCTGTAGGTCAGAGATGCCAAATGACAAGTTTCCAGGGTTTACAAGTGAGTAGAAATGAATCAAGCAGAACCAAGGAAGTCAAGGGGGACTGGTGGGCATCATGGCAAACATAAGGGGCATGCCCTGTTCAAAGCAATTGGGACATCACCATTTTAGGCAATAATCTCTGTGTTGAAAAGTAGATCCAGCACTTCTATATCCTTCTTTTTTTTAAGATTTATTTATTTATACAAGAACCAGGGTACAGGCCAGATGTGTGGGAGGGTGAGAGGATTCACCAGAGATATAGTGGGGAACAGAACAGGCAGACTGACGAAACACACTGCAGAGAGGAGCAGCGGGTGAGGCAGGAGAGGTCTGCCTCGCCATGTGGGTATCTCCACAGCCAGCAGGGATTGAACCAGCACTGCAGGGGATACAGACAGCTTCACAGCGCTGCGCTCAGCCACCTGCACCACCAGGGAGGCCCTCTTTCCATTTTTTAAAAGAGAAGTCAATAATCTGATATTTTTTGAAGCATCATTATTTTCACCTTGTATACCCAACAAGATATGCCCACAGGCTGGATTTGACCTGCAAGCCTCAAGTTTTCCCCTCTACCCTAAATGATTTCTTACTTCAAGACTAAGCTGGCAGGTCAGCCACTTGTAGATGTGCACCTAAAACTATTTATGTCATTATGTCTTGGAAATGTAGCCAGGTACAAGGCTGTCTGCTTCCAAGAGGGGAAAAAAAAAAAAGACCACATCAATGCCATGGCCATTCATCACCGTTAATGTGCCTGATGATTTCTATTTCTTCCTTGGTTTTGCTGTAGTGATCCTGCCCTGGATGCATCACTTGGAGTCATTGATGACATAATTCCAATAGCAATCTCATCAAAACCAGCCACCCAATTCATCCACAAATTCAAATGCACTCATTATCAAGTGAGGCGAAAGAACGTCAAGACCCATCTCTGCCCCTATCACCACGCCTTTCTTAACCAGAGGCCACCCCACCCCTATCTGTGTCACTGGCAGCCACAGGAAGCTGGGGTAAGAAACACTGTCAAAAAAGAATTCTTAAGGCCTCCCCGGTGGCGCAGCGGGTTGAAGGCAGCACTGCGAAGCTGTGTGCAGCCTCCACAGCGTGGGTTCAATTCCTGGCCGGCCAGGGAGAATCCCACATGGCGTGGCAGACCTCTCCTGTCTCGCTCGCTGCTCCCTCAGCAGTGCCTTCGGTCCGTCTGCCTGTTCTGCTCCCTGCTCTGTCTCTGGTGAATCCTCTCACCCTCCCGCGCATCTGGCCTGTACTCCAGTGCTTGTATAAATAAATAAATAAATAAATATTTTTAAAACTATTTTAAAAAAAAGATTCATTTTTTAAAAAAAGAATTCTTGAGAGAATCATTGATTTTATTTTCCAATGAGAGCGCTCCAGAAAGGGTCATTGTGTTTAATATGAGTTTTGGGTAGAAATCAAGTGCTCATATTCCCTCTTACTCTTCACCGATTCTCCCACCCTCAACTCCAAGATCCATCATACTCTCTATGTTGAATTATAATTATACATGTGTCTAACTTTTAAAATAGATCAGGGTTCCTTTTACAGAAGAATCCATGTCTGATTTATGTCTTTATCCCACAAAGCAATTATGACATACCTCGTAAGTGGTAGCTATTCCTCCAATGTTTGGTTGGTGGGCCAGTGGGTGGATAGAAAGATGAGTAAGTGGAGAAATGGATGAATAGGAAGAAACAGAAAGAACGGATGAGAAAATCTTCCTTATCTTGCTCCAGAGAGAATGATCCCAAGAGTGACCAGTAGAAATATTTATTGCACAAAATCCATCTTATAAATTGCTTTGTTGTCAACGAGGAAGACAACAAATGTCAGTATCATAACCTATTTTCACCATGCATAGAGAACCCTTGATCTCCATGCCCTAGTCCAATTCTAGCAATTTAATTAGTCATTAGTACTGTCTTTGTGAGGGAGATAGGATCCAGTGGCTGAGATCTGGCCAATGGAACTTCAGGAGAAGCCTGCAGGATTGAAGAAGGCGCTTCCTTTCTATGGAAAGAGAGAAAATTAAAACAAGAAATTCGCTCCTGTCTTTCCCAATTTATTGGTGAGGATGTACTACCCAGAGCTACGGCAGCTATCTGGCGCTCACGTGCCAATGCGCATGGAAGGGAAAAGATTGAAAACAAAGAGGAATAGAAAGAACCTGGATTCTTAAAGACAGGGCTGAGCTCTGAACAAGCCCTGAGCCCACCTTCTCTCCTGTTCAATAAATCATAGACTTACATCTTCAACAACTGTTAGTTGGCTTTTTCCAGTCTTAGGGTGGAAATAACTCTAAACCGATACAGCCTTTCGCCCAGAGACAGATGGCAATGACCAACCACAGTCAGGATGATAATGGAGCAGAGAAATTAGTGACCGGGTCTGAATGACATCCACCATCCTCTCCTGCAACAAGGCAAAGCCTCAGGAAAAAAGTAGATTTTTAACTGCAATCATCGCCTTTCCCTTTGCTCCATCTCATCAGGCAACCACACACTCCAAATGAGTTTCATTCCTGAGACTGACAATTCAGGGACTCATTCTTTTGTTCCCATTTGCCTCAAATCACAGTCCTTCGGCATGCCTCCTGGACAATATTTACGCAGGGTTGGATATATGGCGACATTAGAACAAATAGAACTTCCTAAATTGGGCAATTTGTGACTTTGCACCTCAAGTTTCACTCATCCCTGATTTGAAATGCACTAAAAGCACATTATTACTGTTTAAGATGCAAACTACTGCCCTGAAAAATATTGCTTTTTACCTGAGGTGAAACAAGTTATAAATTAATGGTTGGTGGAAGGTAAGGTACGTGGGTAAATAGAAATTCCTTAGAACCATGTGTAGGCCATTGTGCTAATATGATGAGGCTATACTTGCTAGTGGATTAATTACTCTTTTCTTCTAACTTAATTTATTTCATACTTTAAGAAACCAAAATGTCCAGTAGCCACTATAGTTGTGACAAAGAAACACAATAAAAGCAATTTCTCCAGTACAAAAAATAAAGCGTTCCCGGTAATGCATTTTTGAATCCAGCATACCTTCCCCTAATGAGGTTTCAGCATGCTATAAATAACACTAATGAGACTTTGTCTTGCCCATGTAATATATTTCCTTGATATAGCCTTAGATTCTCCGTGTTGCATGGAAAACTAACAGCCTCAGAAAGAAATGTCGTCCAATAGCACATTAAAACCAAAAGCACAATTAAATATAAATGAATTCAGTAATTTAATTGCACAATTGTCGCTTTAAAAAATTCAGAAGAAAAGTAATGATGTCATTTTTTTAAATCGGTAAATAATAAAAGTGCTTGTGGGGATGGTACAATATTTAAATAAACATTTTTCTGGTAAAGGGTAGGTAGCTGAGACAATCAGACATGCCTAGGAAAATCCTGTGGCTTGCAAAGAGCTGAATATCTTGGTGGACCTCATTCTGCCGTGTAATACATAGAGGCAAACATTTCAATTTTAGCCTTTATTGAAAGTGTATCCCATGCTTGGAGGGTTTTCTGATTCTGAACATTATCAAGCAGGATTCCCAATATTTCAATGGAAATAGAGTGTAATGTTGCAGTGTACCAAGCGGCTCCCGATCCAGCTCCTGCTAAGAGGAAAACTCAGCTCGGCTACCAGCAATACCGTCGTTTTCATATACCAGTGATGTAGCACTTTCCTGCTGACCAAGTACTAGAAAATCACTAATGGCTATTCTTGAATTCCCTTTTATCTAGAGACTGACCTAACACATCCTCCTTTGATTGTCCTTCCCGATAAGATCAGAGATGCAAAACTTTGTCTAAAGGAAGATCTAACAGAAGGCTTCGGGCTTCACTTTACATCGATTTTTATTCAATTGCAATCAAGAACATATCCAAGAAATGACTTACTTGATTCCAGCATGGTGATGAGGAGAGTTGGGGAGGCTTTATCAATTTAAGTTAGCAATTATCCTGCATTCCAGTTATTGGAACTGATACAAGCAGAATAGAGAAAAGTCCCAGGCAGCCACCTAAGCAAGTTTTCAGTTTCGGATGGAGTACACAACAGCCTCTAAATATTTACTCCTCGGTTTCACTGTATTCATGGTTGATATCTACAGGAATTTGTATATATGATTTTCATGTACTTTTACCTTGAATGGCCCTCCATCTAGTTTACTCACAGTCATTAGCTTACTCATTCTTTTATTGAATATTTATTGTGTGTCTGCTCCAGGCATGGTTCTAGGCTCTGGGGTTAGGTAGTTAACCATAGTTAGTTCCCTGCTTGCAGGGCATGATGCTCTGGTGCATTTGAGGTCATGGATGATGAACAAGTAGGCAAATAACAAAGACCATCTCTAGGGACTCCCTGGTGGCGCAGGGGTTAAGACACAACCTATGAAGCTATCCGCAGCCAAAGCAGCACGAGTTTGATCCTGGCCAGGGAGCTACCCACATGGCACAGCAGACCTCTCCTGACTTGCCCGCTGCTCCCCTCAGCAGTGTATTTCAGTAGATCTGCCTGTTCTACTCCCCACTCTGTTTCTGGTGAATCATCTCACACACACCCTCACACCTCTGGCCTATACCCCAGTTCTTGTATGCATAAATAAATAAATCTTTAAAATAAAAGACCATCTCTAAAAGGAATACATGCTAAAGAATATGGTAAACATAATAAAAATATGAAAAAAGGTGGTGCAATAGAAACTCAAGTGGGAAGGGCTGCCTTTAGCCATGTGGTCAATTGAGGAAGGCATTTCTGGAAGTTGACTAACAAGCACATGAGGAGAAACCAGCCAATGCAAACCAGCCTCCAGGAAAGGGCCCCCTGGCAGCAGGAACACAGCATGTGCAGAGGTCCAGAGAGGCGAAGCAGCTGGGCAGGCCCAAGGAACATGAAGAAACAGATCCATGTGATGGTCCCAATGTTACAAGGTATCCAACAAAAGTCCAAGTAGGGCTCTGTGAAAAGTCACTGAAACTCACACCTTCAGACTCCCATTCCCAACTCTCTCACACCACTGCCCTGCTCTCCTTAATTGAATAGACTCTGTTGCATCTTTGGTACAGAGTTCTGTACTCAGAACTGTGCTGTTTACCACTGAATCCTCATCTGGACTTTATAAAGATGATGATGATGATGATAATAATGATGATAATAATGATGATAATAATAATAACAATAATAATAATAGCTGGCTAGAAGCCGACACAGCAAAGTCAATTAAAAAATCATTGGAAAGAAATCATTCTAGAGTTCTTGGACAAGATTATATCTATACTGAGAAAGGGAATTCCCAGGAGGATTTCTGGATTTGGTAAAGTAATAATATCCCAATAAATAGAGAGCTTTACACTTTTCCAAGAAGATCAAAATGGCCAGGATTCGGGTTCTGCCAATGCCATCCTTTACCAGATGTTGGCTTTCAGTTCATCTGTGTTCATTCTTTGGTAAAACACAGAAAATAGCAAAACCAATGCTTTTTGTGGCTATAACCATTAAATGAAGAAATCCACGCAAGGGGCCAGTGGGATGGGCCAAGTGTACCCTAATGTCATTGTATGTTGCTATTTATCCATGTTTTTCTGCAGGAAAAAAACCCAGCAAGATGAGGAAGAGAAAAAGAGAGAGAAGATCAAGAGAAAAAACTCTCTTCCCCCTTTTTTTTAATTTATTTGTAACTGGCCTTTTAAAAAATAGCTATTACATGTTTAGCATTTGCAGTCTTGTCATCTCTCTTACCTCTCAATGCTAGTGGGCAGACAATCTGTCTGTTTATTAACTTTCAGCAGTGCCTATGATACAGGGTGCCCAGTGGCTCCCCCTAAACAGACTGCCGCCCCCCTCTCTAAACCTCTACCATTTGGAATGAGGATAAAATGAGATGACAGATAGGAGAACACCATGGAGTGAAAGAAAGTTCCTTGAAGAGCAAGTTATAATTGCTATTAATAATAAACAGCCCTGATCAGGAAAATTGATGGGTATAGGAGGAATTATCCCCACCTCCACTGCACAAACTTTGAAGCATTTCTTACAGAGTCATCGCAAAAGTCCCACTCAGTTGCACAAGTTGGGCCTCATTTCTAATTCCCAGATCCGCACGGTGCAATCTCTCTGTATGCATCCTCGGAATTCCACACGACAGGAGCAACAGCTGTGTTAGGCCAAACCATCCTTCATCTCAGCGGCCCTCGCTGTAACTCACAAAGCCTGTGAGCACGTGGAAACCACCTCTGACGGTCGGAGGTGGTGCGGCGTTCTGGATTTACAACAAAACCCTGCCTGCAGAAATCTTCCTGTCACCTGCAGGCCACATAAACCATTAGCATCCCCGCCATCGCGCACGGTCAATGAGCTACACAGGCATTTCAAACCCGAGCACTTTGCCTCTATTTATGGGCCAAGTCAGGGACTCCAGCAGCTCTCTGATTTTCTTGTCGGCCTGCCAGAAGAGAAGCTACAAAGAACAGCTGCGTTCCCCGCTCTCCAGCAGTCTGAATGTTTGAAGAAAATGAAAAGAAATATCCCCCAAATGTTAAAAGGTGCTGGTCCCCCAGGTGTGCCACGTCCTGGCAGTGCTTTCCTGGCCCTGCCAACGCTTCTAGCTGGAGTGCCAGCCTGGCCTTCTGCTAAAGAGGAAATCAGAATATCATTTTGTCTAATTGCCCTACGTAGAATTCTCACCAAAGGCAAGCCACAGTGGAATATGATTATTTTTAGAAGACTACCCACTTTTAACATTTCCATGTGATCTCTAGAACCACAATGCTGCTAAATGAACCCTTTCACCCCATTCTCAGAAACAGATAAATATAGAGATGCATATATATGTGTATCTACACATACATATACATATATAGTAAAATAAGCCCTTCACCATTATAAAGGCTGATAAAAATCTACTCAAAAGTCGTAGTGACATCTATTTTTTAGGCATAACATTTCCAGATGGGATATTTAAAGTGTTGATTGGTCCTCCGAAATAGTTTTCTTCACTTGCATAGAAGATTAAATAAAGGTCAACACAATGAAAATGTTTTCTAAGTTACTCCTATTTATTAGGAAGTTCAGGATAATAGGCTCCAACCTGGAAAAAAAAAAAGTCAATGCAATCTAAAAATAACAAAAGGTGCATAACAAATTTGTCCTCATTTTGTTCTTAATAGAAGGTGTTTCTAGTGCATCGGTGAGAACGACCTACCGAACACATCACCTTGTACAGTCAATTTATTCCTTTATCAGTCAGTCACTGGGGAGGGATTCTGTTTTGCATTGTCTCAACATAAAATGGAATGCCAAACCTGCCTTCCCTGATGGCGTGAGGGAGGCTCTTTTGTCAGGAAACCTTTCTAAAAGACATTTGATCAAAACCAAGAAGAGGAAGCCCAGGCATTTTCCTCCCCCAACCCCTGACGGCTGCCCCCACTGCTGGTGAACCAGAATTCTCAATCTGAGGGCTAGAGTCAAGTTATGTCAAGCAGGCAGAGTTGGCCTGCTTTGGGCTCTCAATGCCACAGATTCACCAGAAATCCTCAGAAGGTTTCCCCAAATGTAACTGTTTCACCAGGACTGAAAGGCCCGGGACAGAGACAGGAATGTTCCCTGCCAACTTTCCAATTGTGAAAACTAAAATGAGGAGACTTAAGGGGACTTCCCTGTGGTCACTGAATAACCTGCCAGGGGGATCCAAGTAACACCTGGGGAGCTCCCCAAGGTGGTCACCTCTTCTTTTGTGCCTTATTATTTTAACAATCCTAATGAACAGCTGAAGGCCTGCCCAACTTGACAACATAGTACACACACTTGGCAGGAAAAAAACTACAAATAGCAACTAGTTGGAGGATTTTAGCTTGGATAATATAGTGCATGTTTCATTGGGGAGGAAGAGAAGAAGAAATGGATTATCCGAGATGAATTGAGGGGCTCTGCCTGACTCCACGAGCTGTCCTTGGCCCCACAGCGCCCCCCCCTCCCCGAAACACCCAATCCCTTCCCATACAGTTCAACACATCCAAATCATCTTCTGGTAAAGAGGGCCTGAAATTCCTCCATTAGAGACACATTCCTTGCGCCCCCCCAAGGCTGGAAGACAGGACAAGTGGGAAGACACAGAAGTGGCCTGGAGCAAGGCGCGCACTGGAGGGAGTCAGTCAGAAGTAGGAGGGAGCAGTCTCACAGGGAGAGAATGCCTGTCAGGTCCCAGGAGCATTGCATATATTGTAACATTTAATCTATGCCAAAAAAAACTCTTTAAAAAAGGTAGACACTAAGCATGACCATCTCGTCCCATCCCACGGGCCTGCAAGGGTGTGGGCAGGGATGGCTCAGAGACAGCAGGAAGAGGGTGACTCCACGGACCCCAGCAGAAGCAACAGCTTGATATTCGTCATCAAGATTTAAGGAGAACTTGTTATGCAAATTCTTGTCCCTTAAGGGGTGTTATTTCACTTCATCCTCATAAAGACTTGTGAGACAAGTTTTGTTCCCATTTTATGAGTGAGAAAATGAAGGCCCAGAGGAAGTAACTGGCCCAAGGACCGACAGCTATTAAGTGGCAAAACCAAGATTCAAACCAGATAGTTAGGCTCCTCTGCTTTATGCTCACCAGCAGTAACAAGCACGAAAGAATTCAGTTTGGTGGTCACCCCAGCAAGCTCCAGTTTCCTCATCTGGAAACCCGGGATGGTCATAACCGTAGATCGGGGTTGTTGTGAAGATTCAGGGTAATGCATGTGAAACCTCCAGTATAGCTGCATCAGAAGCCCAGCCACGGGGACCCAAAGCTCATGCCACATGACAGTGGTCAGGCCCTCTGAGAGCCAGCTTTGGCCAGGAAGAGGGGACGCAGGCTCCCCGCTATTACAGCAAAGGCTTTTCCATCCCTGTCCTGTCCCACACAGGTCAAAACATCAACCAACTCCAGCCTCAGCAAGCGCTGAGCCTGGTCGTCAGTCACCAGGGTCACGCTCGCTGGAGTTTACTTTGGGCCTCCTGCTCCTCCTCACTGGAAACCTAAGTCCAAGTGCTAGTACCAGGGAAAGGTCACCAGGGGTGAGACAGCTGCCACCAGGTGAGTGAAAGAAGCTGCCCAAGCAGAGACCCCACCCCACAAGGCCTCAGACCCAGCAGCCAGCCCTGCCCAGCCTGGGCACCTCTGATCTGCAACACCCGACCCCCCACAGTCATCCTGGACAACCCCTGGGAGAGCAAACGAGGGAGTTGTGGAGAAAACCAGGGGCCCCATCCACAGGCTTATATTTTAAATAGCATCTCCTCTCTGCAGCCCTGCGTGGGAGGGGAACATATGGTCCTACATTCATTATACTCCTGAGTTTAGGTTCGAAACATCATATTTTCATTACAAATAAGCTTTGATGACACTGCCTATTGCAATGATTTCAACGCATGGTTAATTTTATCCGCGGCAGTGGTGAGAGTGGCATACCAATTTACTGCCAGAGGAGAACAATCTGATTTTAGCATCTTAACCCTGAACTTCAGTTCCCTTTGTTCCTGAGAATCTTGTTTTAGCAAGACTCAAGACTCAAAGTGACTGGGAAGAGCACGTCACTGACGCTGACTCAAAGGAGTGGAAAAGTGGGGGGCGGGGGGAGAAGGAGCTAAAGAACAGTAATACTCGCGATGGGGTGGGGGCGGAAGGAGAGGACAGCAGAGAGTTGAGTTTGGGGTGACAGTGTGCTTAGAACTTCAACGAGCGGATCAAGTCTTCACAATTTGACCGGCAACCTGGCAAGAGCAGACCTATTTGTGAAGCTCCTTTCTGCTGCATCTGACTTCAGGCCAAGGCAGGAAGCAGCAAGAAAGGCCTCACTCATGAAGACCTTCGCTCTGGGCCAGAAAGTTTAGAGAAAAACTAAAATGCAGAATAATGGCGCTGCTAGATGAGGTGAAGAGGAAGATACACTAATTTTGTAGCTTCTCTGTAGGAGCCAGAACACATGACATAGAATATATATTACATAATACATTTGCTATGCATTGTAATTATTATATATAACATGCAATAAGAACTTATTACATATAATATTTTAATATGTGTTAGACATATTTTTTTCTTTTTTAAAAAGATTTATTTATATATTTATTCATGCATACAAGAACTGGGTTGTAGGCCAGAGGTGTGAGGGCCTGAGAGGATTCTCCAGAGACAGTGTGGGGAGCAGAACAGGTGGATCTAATGAAATACATTGTTATGGGGAGCAGCAGGTCAGATAGGAGAGGTCTGCTGGACCATATGGGTCTGCTCCCTGACTGGGGATTGAACTCAGTCCACAGCAGTGATAGCATGAGAGTGCTGAGAATTAACCCTTATGCCACCAGGGAGGCCCAGACATACATATATATTTTTTCAAATAAATTACTTCATTCTTCCTTAAAAACTTCTCTGAACCAGTGTAGTTAAATTTTATTCACATTCTTCCAGTCATTCAACAAACATTTAAAGAGTACTTACTGGACTCCACAAGCCCTGGGAAAAGAAAAGTCTGGAGAACATGGTCCTGTTCCTAAGCACTCGATGCTAGACTGGGACACAGAACCGAATGAGCCAATTGCAGAGATGTGACAAGTTGTTCAGATATACCAGGGATCTGAAGAAGAACTGGACTCCTCCCAGGGACAGAGAGGTCTGCCAGGAGGTGGTTAAAGAGAAACTGAATCCCAAAAGATTAAGATTGATGTCACCAGAGAGAACAGCCTTTAGGAAGGCCCAGAGGCTAAACACAGCTAGTGCTGGTATGCGAGGAACCAGGGAAGTACAAGTCACGTGACAATAGGGATTTGGACATAAATACAAATCAGCTCCTGCCTTCCATCCAGCTCTCAATGGGACACTCCTTTGCCCTGCACATGCCCATGCACCTGTGGGGGGAGGGTGCATGTGGTACTCGTGCACTTGAAGAGAAGCTGACAGGAGTCTGTCCTGTGTACCAAGCATCACCCCTCCCGTTGCTCCAGAATGGGCCACTGAAACAGATCAGAACTAATTCAAGATTCCTAGAACAGTTACTGCTATTCTGAACATCCCAGCCAAACAGAATGGTTCCGATCATTAATCAAGCCAGAGTGGACCTCTGCCACCAGGTGGGATCTGCTGAATTTGGATCCTGCAGCAAGATCCTGATGCCTGGCTCTGCACATCCATTCCATCCAGCTCATAGCCGATTCCCCAGCACCTGTCATGCTACACATTTGACTTGGGAACCTCACCTTAGGGCTTTAATTTTTTTTAAGATGTATTTTTATTTATACAAGAGCTGGGGTACAGGCCAGAGGCACGGGAGGGTGAGAGGATTCACCAGAGACAGAGTGGGGAGCAGAACAGGCAGACGGACCAAGAGCACTGGTGAGGGGAGCAGCAGGCGAGACAGGAGAGGTCTGACACGCCATGTGGGTTGCTCCCTGGCCTGCGGGGAATTGAACCCGCACTGCAGCGGCTGCGGACAGCTTCACAGTGCTGAAGTCAACCTACTGCGCCACCAGGGATCCCCCCCTCCCTTGTGGTTTTATGGAAGGTTTTACCTCAGTCAGTTCAGCAGGAAGAGCCTAGGGATTAGCGGGAAAGGAGGGTCAAGTAGAAGACAAGTGTGAGAACAAAGCCCAGTTATTAACAGCTCAAAGTTCCATGCTGATGACTTGGACATTACCCTGAAATCCAATGAGGGACTAGCGAGTGACATAGCCAGGGAAGCAAAGTCAAGGCTGTTTCAGATGCAAGGTTATCAAAATCAAGGCATGCTGCATCAACCCAGATCTCTTCCTGAGCTTCCATAGAAGCTGACCAGACTTCCTCATGAGCTAGAATGGCATGCCTTTTTCCAGGGAAATATGCCCCCCTAGTTACCCCAGGCCCATTACACATCATCAGTCCTGTTCATGCATTTGATATTCCCGATGCTTTGGGGAAACATAGGGGGTTGAAAAAGAATCAAATCTACATGTGAAAAAAATCACCCTGGCAGCAGTGTCCAGAATGGGTGGGTGACAGGAGTAGAGAGAGACTGGAGGGGGAGCAACCATTGAACAGTTTCAATAATCACCAAGGTCCTACATGCAGAACCCAAGAGAAAATGTCAGAAGCGACTAGGAATACACCCTCGACAACCACACTGTCGCAGGAGATGCATCTTACGATGTAACCCACAATCCCATAATCTAAATGCAAATGTCGAGGTGTCATAGCGGGGCCACAGTTTGACAATACTGATGGGAAACACAATAAATACTGAGGCAACCGCACCAGTCAGAAGGAAAGTAAATTAATCGTACAGCTTAGCTGGGATCACAAATGAATCACTCCAAAAGCAATTTTGTCCTGTTGTAAAATGAGATAAACACCTACTTGCTAGTTATTTTAGGAATAACACAAATCAGCCCATCTGTCTTAATTCAGCGGGACTCATCATACATTTTTAAAGTTATCACTTCCTGAAGAGTCATTCCATTGATGCCCACAGACACCTTGCGCTGACAGACGACGGCTTGACCTGCAATCTAAGTGTCACTCTGAAGTGGCTTTGAAATCCTGGGCTAAGTATGTGTCTCCCCCAGAAGTGGCTTGTTCTTTAGAAAGGCGGGAAGGAGGGAGCCCACCCTTACTCTCAGGGAGGACAGAGTCTGCAGGTGACGTTGGAAAGGGAACTAAAGGTGGAAGCATATATATTTTTTCAGGAAGGAGATGCAAATGTGATTACAAAGGGACAATTCACTGCAAACTAAATTACTAATCAATATGTGATAGCGGGACAGACTGTCCACCGTGGAAGTAAAGTCATATGCAACCAGTGATGCTCTGTTTCAACTGCATTTATGCTGCGTATTCAGACATAAATAAGCTTGCTGAGGGTATCACTGTCTCCGATTTATGGTAAGCATCGGAGAGCACAAGAATTTCGGAAAACCTCCCTGGGACTTGCAATTTCTCAGGGTGAAAACTTTATGCTTCCTCCATGAATGAAACAAAACATGGGATGAGAGTTATTCCGGCAAACTCTTGAAATTCAGTTAGGAACTTAAAGCTCCATAAAAAATGCTGGATTAGGACAGTGGCAAGAGTTGGAAATATGTTTTATGACTGAGACAAACTGCATGCAGAATAATGGTCCTCTGCTAGAGGAAGTCCAACAATGGTATTTCACACGTCTTAAATTAATTGTGATGGGGATCCTATAATTAAGTCCCACTTACCATTATCATGCAGAGCTATACGAATGCCTAGACATTCATTTTAGCCACAGAGAGCTTTCAGAGAAGCTTCTTTCCCACCCCCTTCCCCAAGGTGGTCTCCGTGCAAATAGTCACTGGGGACGGTTCTGACGAATGTGTCCTTAGATGATTTTGTCGTGGTGAGAACAGCACAGGGGGCAGTCACACACACCCTACTCGGTGTGGGGGAGAGCGCTACACACTGAGGCTGGGTCCATCGCTGACTGGAGCATCGTGATGGTATAACTGTAATATGGAGCCACTGTGGACTCTGGCCCTCAGGCTCCCAGAGTAGCCCATGTGTACCCCCAAAGCACCTACCACTCATTTTGAAGATACCTGGCTTATACCTCTCTTCTCACAGAAGTGGTTCCACCAAGTCTAGCAGCCTGTCTCCTTCGGTGGTGCTAGAGGCTTCAGTGGAAAACGCCACACCTGCCCTCCTCCTCCCTCTTTCCCTACTTCCAAATCCCTTTTATTTGTAATTTTCTCTATTCTAGAAACTAGCAATTTATAAATAATGGCATAACTGCTAAATTGCTGAAGAGGTTTATATGAACATTAGAGGTTATATGAACATTAGAGGTCCATATAAGAAGAGCACAGGAGAGTCCCTGAGAGGCAATTACTCTTCCCCCGAGTGCTAAATGAGGCTCATCATGGCTATAGCAGGACAGTGTGGTTCATGGGTCCTTGAGGAAAGGTGAGGGGCTGAGCCTCACATCTCTGACCCAGTCACCTGCCCAGAAGGGCCACGCAGAGCTCCTGGAATACGTTGTTGAATACTTCTCCTTACCTGCGTCACGCTAGACCTCACCGAGAGGAGGAAGAGGAGCAGAGCACAACCCTGTAAATTTGGGGAACCCTGGGCTGACTGATCTTGGAAAAGAAAATCAAGAATCAGAGAGGTTAAGTGGCATGCCCGGGGTAGCACATCAAAGGCAGCTTTGTGAGCGACAGAAATAAGACTGATGTGGATCTTGCTGACTCCACAAGGCCGGTAGGTGCCAACTGCATCATTGGACAAGGGCTGATCCCTCCCCCCTTGGTGAGTGTTGACATAGTCATTTGAATCATTGACAGGGTCTGGCTTCTCACCATGAACATATACATCGAGTAAATTGACCCAAAAGGTCTTCTAAACTAATCAGTAATGCCCTTTGCAGTCTGAAGTTTCAGAAGGAACATATCATTTCTCCAGCTACTTGTATGAAACATATTTTAAATGGGCTATAAGTTGCGAACAGTTTAATTGGGATGTATGACCTCAAGAGGCCTGAATAGAAGCCTGACAGCAGGATGAGATGGGTCCTTTTCTCAGTCATCCTAGAACAAGTGAGTCTCAGAGACAGTGAGGTAGGAACCAGGTGTTATTTCCTTAGACTTTCCCCCACACCAGAGGTTGCCCGGCCACAATGGCAGAAAGCCCCCAAAGGTTCTGTGTATCAGCTCATCAGCTGAGGTAGACAAAGGTGCAAGGCTCTGACAACAGTGCTGATGCTAATTAGTCCTTGAGACGGACTGCATTCCAGTTATATTACCTGTAACTTTCAATTCTGAAGCTCTCTCTGTGCAAGTGAATGAGCCATCACAAAAGCTGGCTGACCAGCCAATTTCTCAGATACAATTACTTTTTTTTTTTAATCCTGAGGTTCAAGAAAGCTCAGGGCATCAGGAGGACTTCTCAGCACCACACATCACACGGGGAGCCCTTCGCACCAGGTCCCATTTGTAAAAGGAAAGTCACCTGGGTGGCCATCTTCCATCCCTGAACCAAGCCAGGGTCAACAGTCGCCAGGCCTTCCATTCACACTGCAGGTGACCTCCCGGAGTCCTGGATCACCGCTGACTAAATGAACTGGATAATTAAAGGAGGGGATGAGCCATGCCTTGAGATTTTTGCCTGCCTCATCAAGAACACTGTGCCCTTTTTATCAATCTACTTGGGGTTTTTTGCTTTTATTTTTCCCCCCTTTGAAAAATGATTAGCCTTGAGAAACTTCCTCACCAATGGCTCCATCCACCATGTGCGGTCAGGGCAGAGCATTTGAAGTTTCAAATGCATCTTTCCAGTGCTTAGAAGAGTCAAGTATTAAAAACTAGGAGTGTGGGGAGCGTTTGGGGTGGGGCAATCAGGATTCTTTTTACATCATCAACTAAAGCACCAAAAGCCTTTTTACAACTCATTTAGAAACATTTTGATCTGGTGGGAATGAGACTAGAGACAGGGGCTTGTCATCCTTTGGCTATTAGAATTCCAATCTGTATATCTACATATGCATGCGTACATGTATGCAGATACATGATAGTATATAATAGTATTAGAGCATATACTATGTCTACACATATATCAATATATTATATACTATATACTGCATATATGGCAAACAGATATATACTCAAATGCATACAAACTTAACCATTTAAGTTTCATTACAACTTTTCATTTCTTCTCAGAAAAAATTTCCAAAATGGAGGATGCTACATTGAGCCTGAGGCCAGTTTCCACCCTCCTCATTGGAGAATCTTCCGTAAATGTCACTGGTGTGTGTGGAAGGAGTAACAGCCATGCTCCCAGCACATCAGTACATACATAAGGTGCCAATATAGCAACCAATAAGCCCAAAATTTCAGCCATTAAGGACCAATAAGTAGTCATAAAAGATCAAAGAAGTCCCCCCAAATAAAATTAGACAAAGACTAGTTTCCAAGGTCATTTTCCATGCCTATAATCATTCTGGAACTAATGTTTAGACTAAACACAAATTCAAAACACTTTTCTTGAATTACAATATGATGGTTCATTTCTATCTTTATTCTCTCAAATTTTTTCTTACTATGTTTTTTATAGCAATTAGGAAAACACAAAAAGACTCTCCCTCATCTTCTCTTAAAACCACCTTTAGGGTGGATAGTTAAGGGAATAAATGATTTATTTCTGTCCAAATCCTCTTCAACAACCAATGACCCCCTTCACCTAGCAAACAGCCACAGAAAGGACAAGGCCCCTAGAAGATGGGCAACCCAGACTTCACCAGAAGGAGCAGACTTCTTCAGTGGGCATCACAGTGTGGCACTGGCAGAAGCTTCCCTACAAACATGGCAAAGGATATTTGCACTAAGGTTACTATGAGCTTATTGAGTGTTCTTGTCATTTGAAGCACAAATATAAATGACAAGACTGCATCTAAAATATAGAAATAGTAATGGGGGTGGTAAGTTAAGAGATTTAATCTCCCAGATTTCAATTCTTCATGCAGCCACTGAGAACCAAGAGCACCAAGGTGACAAGAGTTACTTTAGATGAACCTCTAATTAGAGCCAAAGGTTTCCATGAACTTCTGCATGGAGATCTAAAGATGGTTTTCCATTTCTATAGAGTTAGATCCAAACAGCCAGAATCAAGTAGCCATTACCTAGCAACTAGGGTGGCACTGGAATATCTAGGAGGTATATCTGATCAATTCCTAGATTGTTACGATTTTAAAGTTGTCTTGGAGAGGTTCAAAGAAAAACAAGAGGGCACAATGCAAAGAATACTAGACTAATAATAATTAAAATAATAAATTAATAATGGATCAAATTTAAGAGTTTGCAATGTGCAGGGGACTGTGTTTTACATGTTTAGCATTTAATGCTCATAATGATGATGCAGGTGTTGCTATTGTCTTCATGTATCAATATAATTGAGAAACCAAGGTTAAGCTGCTTGTCCAGCATTGTCCAGATAGGAAGTGGAGTAGCGAAGGTTTGAATCCATGGATACTGAGACCATAGACTAAGCCTTCAACAAAAACATTCACATTCTCCAGTACATCATGCCCCCAAAGGCCTTTACAGCACTGCCTCATCTATGTTCCACAAGAATACCTGCCTACCCACCTGGATGACAGGTAAAGTTGCTATCTCCATTTTAAAGAGGAAGACTTAGGTCCAGAGTCATTAAGCAACTTGTTCAATGAAACGCAATTAATAAGATGCCTGGATCCAATTTTGACCACAAATTATCCCCCTGAAAATCTCCTCAATCTTCCTGTTATGTACCATTCTCTCCAGATTGCTTGACATCTGCAGACTGGAATTTCCTCACCTGTAAAATAGCCAGGGTTTAAATAGAATTCCATTTAGATATAGATAGATTTAGAATAAACATATTTTTTTTCTAACCCCACCAACAACTCCAATATGTGACACTTCTATAGTGAAAATCAACTCAGGCCGCAACTTACTCAAGACCCACTAAGAGCCACTCATTACCTATAGGTTCCAGTCACCAGGACAGCCTCCTTAGATGACTTTCACCCGTCTCTCCAACCTCACCTGACACCCTCCCCCTTTCTATGCCCTCAGCCAGTCTGCTGACTCCTGCTGTCTATACTATGTTCTCAGAAAGCTAGAAAGATAGTCTTCTAGAAAGCTCTCCCCCTACCACTCTGCCTGCAAGAACTGCTGAGATTGTCCATCCACCTCCTGCTGAAAGTGTTGCCTGTCCTTTCCAGATAGAAGAGCACATTCTCCCATTCAGCCCCTCATGGTCCTTCTGTCACAACGCCTCTTCTACATTCCCATACGTCTTTATTTAGCTTTTACCTCCCCCAGGGCCATGTCTACATTTAGCGCTTAGCACAGGGCGAGACACACAGGGCATGGTGCAGAAATATTTGCTGAAAAGCAAAGGAAAAACTTGTAGTCTCAAGAAGTATTGAAAATCTGAGCACCAAGGTTATATCCAGCACCCAAAACAGTCGAACGGTTGCTCTAAAGGCATTAAGAACCGACTTCAATAATTCTGTCACCACCCTCACATGTCAACGATAATCAGTCAGCAAAGATAATTGCGTGTCTATGAAGTGCGAAGCGTTGTTGGAGAATATATTCGGAGAATATATTGCAACAATAAATAAGGCATGGTCCCTGCCCTGGTAGAAATTATCTGCTCGCTGGGAAGATAGGTTCGTGTATACATCGGTGACTACGCTGCAATAGGATACATGGTAGGAGAGAGAAATTTTTTACTGGGTCACATAAAAGAGAAGGTTAAGTACCCTTTTTAAATATTTCTCCAACTAATTAAATTGAACAAATGGGGAAAAAAATCCACTTACTTTGATTCTATATGTTTTCCCTTCTGCAATTTATATGGTTGGCCAAATAAAATAAAGCCCCATTAGTTGAAACACCACAATGTAAAATATAAACCTGAATGTGAGGTATTCGAGAAGTGACCTTGGTTCTATTCTTTTAAAAGGAGTTTAATAAGCCAATTAATGTTGAAAAGGGATCAGAACGGAAGCCAGCCCTTCCAGGAACTGAGAAGGAGCCATTTTGTTTAGAAATACACCTCTCGGGATATGAGCAGAGGCCGGCAGCTCTGATATCTGAATTATGAATCCTATCTCTGAACCCCTGACAGCACAGCATAATTCTCAAGCACACTTGAAAATAACAAACCCACACAGACATTAAAACAGCAAAGTTAGGTTTTCCACTAAGTCACACTGGTCATCATCTGCATTTGTCTGGAGTATTTACCAAGTAATGAGGAGGACATTTCGCATGCATCACCTTGTTGAATCCTCCCTATCACCCCATGAGTGCAGTGCTATTATTATCATCCCCATTTTGAAGAAGACAGCAGGACAGAGACATGAAACACTAAATATGTCCAATGCGGCACTCTGGCGAGCGGGGGATCCCAGATTCACCCCCGGTTCTTTCTCTCACATCATTCGGTTGTCAGTATGTCCTCTTCCACATCACAAGGCTCTCCCTTATCAGAGAAAATAAAATCCATTATCAAAATCAATTATCAAGCCTCTTTTTGTTTTTTGAAGAAAGCGGTAACTGCTGGAAAGCTCATTTTGAAGACTGCCTGGAGTCCCAATGACTTTGCTGGGACGATCTGCAGTGCTCCCCACTAAGTAGTTAAATAGTGCAGGATTCTCAAGTAATACAGCAGCTGCTAACAACGCTGTCACCATTACATTGTTTAGTCAGCAATTGTACCTCCGTGACTTTCTTCTCTTGATATGTGCTTAGGTTACCAAGAGAAATCTGAGAGGCTGCTGATGCAAAATACTTCTAATGCAAGGGAAAAAAATAATAATCTAATGCTAAGTGTTTTCCCTCCACCCTTGGCTCTCCCAAAACTGACCTTAGCATTGGGGTCTTGATAAACCTTCCCTGTGATTTAAAGCTAGATTCAACATCTGGTGTAGGGGGTTCCCCAGACACGCACGTATTAACATTTGCAGCTCAGATTTTTTTTCCCAAACAACATCCTTTGAAAGGGTTCCTCTAGTACCTTCTTCACTTGACCCACCTAATTTAGAGGGGTCCCTTGTGCTGTCTTGGTGGCGATGTCATTCTGTGATAGCTAATACACACGCATACATTACTGCTGACATTTAAAAACATTCCTAACAGTTTGTGTGAGTACATGGTAAACAGATGCTATGGGATTTTTTACCCATTATCAGTCATCTCTGAAGACTGCAGTCAAGTGACAGCTTTTTGAGACTTTTCGGTCTAACAGCAAGAGATTTATTTTTAATAGAATATTGATATTATGGTACAAAATGGCATTTGGTATTTACTCCCCTACCCCCCATGCAGTTCAGCTTAGTAGGTTATTTTGAAGCCCCTAGCACCCTCTATTCTGTTACTCTGGGTTTTTTTTTTTTTCCTTGGGGGGGAAAGTTGCAGACTTTTATGAACTCTCTGATTAAAGTACCTCCATCTGAATGCAGATTAAAAGTTCCAACACCTGAGAGCTCAAAACCAATGAATATTTATACCGAAAACCAGCAGATGAATACACTCTAAATCTTCAAATGCAAGTCTAGTCATGGGTTTTATCTTATTTTAGGACTTACTTTTTATTAAAATGAACTCTTGCATATTTACACTACAGAAATAAATGTTATTTGCAAGCACAATACAGTGGAGACCTGACAAATGCATTGCCTCTAGGAAGGCAACTTCCCTCCTCAAGCAGACTTGATTTCTTTATCAGATCTTCCTTGAAGAGGACTTGCTTTGTATGTGATTGGTGCCATTGGGGACCCTGAAAATATATTCATTTGGGGGAGATTATTGTTTTGGTGGCCAAGATTATTTTGAGTTCTTCCCTCAGTGTTGGGTTTCACTAATTTAACAATGTTCCCCTCTTCCTTGGAAACTTCTGTCTGAATTGTCCTTAAGGAGCAGTATGTCCATAGCAAGTTCATTTGCCTTCTCCATAAAGTGGCTTAAGACATGTTGGTTTTGCAGTTGATGTCACAGTTAAGTTGACAGGTGCAGCTTCTACTAGGAGGAGCAGGTCTGCGGCATATCCTTGAATCAGAATCTGTCTCTTCAGAATACAACAAGAGGGAACAACACTGGCCCTCTGAACAATTAGCTCTAAAAAGTGGCCAGTGTGCATGGTCAGACCTAAGTCTGATGCTGTCGGAACCAGAGATTCCTAACCATATCCCACTCGATACCATGAGAGAAAACAAATATTGTCACCAACTGCATCACAGGATAAGCCAATGACTCCAAAACACATTAAGAAGTGATTACTTCAAAGAGAGAGAAATGTTCCCTCTTAGAATAACTAAACTAAGGGTGAAAAAGAAGCCACACTTCCTTAATCCCCTTGTAACATCTTTCTGTTCATTAAAGTGCAATAAACCCCCCACAAAAAGTCAAGTGGGGTTATCAGAATTTGGGGAAATACTATTTTGATTGGACCGCCACGCATCTTAAGACTTTTACGACTTCATGACACAGAGGACTTAGAATGTGCAAATTTGCCATCATGTTCCTAAACTTATTCCTTCTTTTCATAAAGTAAGTTTATAAATAAATGTTTACAAATCAACCCAGTCATCATTTCTTCATTTTAATGCTTAAACGCTTCATTTTGATTGCTGCCTTTTTGACATTTCACCAAGGAAATCTGTTTGCGTGTTCGCAATGCCATTGAATCGGCAATTAGATCTCCATATTCCAGATGTCATGAGAGTTTTCAATGCATCTCCCAATAAAATTTATTTTTGAACTTTGGAAAAAAAATGCACTTTGTATAAATTAAGCACAATATCCTTATTTTTCTAAATGCCCCAGTAAACACACTGAGGACTTCTGAATTTATGAATTCAAGGATTTCACATAGGTATATAATATTTTTTCTTGCAATGAATACAATTTTGGATTATTTATGGGAGCAATGTAGGCATTTTGATTGGCTAGTTTTGCTTTTCCAGTGGAAGAGGAGACATGGAGACAAATCTATGCTATTAATAGCACACATTGCTCTCCATCCTTAGGATTCTCTCCTGAGCCCACACTCTTAGAATAACTAAACTAAGGGTGAAAAAGAAGCCAGGAAACTTACTGTCAAAAGCGTACAAAGAAAAATGTAACTGGTCTCATCCGTGCCTACATTAAGACTCTTTTTAACTACTTAACTCCCATCCTTAACCTCAAATTCCTCTGATTCCCCTTTTGCTCACAGGGCTAGCTTGACAGTCCCATTTCTGTTTATTGGAGTCACTTCTTGACTCTCCTGTGTCACTCCAGAGCAATCCAACACCAACCTTTTCGTCTTTCATTCCTTGGTGAGCTGAATATACAGCTTCCCAGTTCTTTGCCACAGACTCTAATTGACTCTTTAAAAAGCACAATAAACCAAAATGGCTATCCAATATTCAACTTGGCACCCTTGACATTTACATGGCAGTGTCAAGGCACTTCTGTTTTCTCCTGGATTCAATTTTTTTTTTTTTTTTCAAAAAACGTTTTCTCCAAGACTCAGTTCACCAAATCTGGAAAAGCAGACCAAATCGTCCTTTTCATTAATGGAGGGGCATGGCTGAATGAGCAAGCAGAGTTATCCTTCCCCCTGGCCTTCCCTGAAGGGTGTGCCCATCACCAGGGAGGGCCCTGGCAGACAGCAGAATTTCTACTCCCTCCATTATTCCTGAGACAAATCTAGCACAATCCACTGCTCCTTCTGGTGGCGTGATTCTGCTCGGTTCCAAAGAATAACACTAGAAAAGCTTGATGCCTTGTTCTCTTCCCAACCATAAAAGGTTTTACAAATGCAGTCTTCTAACCCATCCCACCTCCTGAAAAATGCTCCTGAGCAAAAACTCATCTGTTAGTAATAGAACAGAAAAATGCCTCATTCCGGCTAGAAGTGGTATGAGAGCTGCTACTGCTCCAGCAAATTTATTTTGCCTTTCAAGAGCTTAATTGCACACAACATGGTGCAGTTTTGATTAATCCTTCAGAATTTAATATATACTCTGGGGGGGTCAATATGTTGATTCTTCATGCATCGCTATCATGGGAGTAACTGGAATGCGTTTCGACACCACAGGAGGTACACTTCTCAAACTTACCTGGTCTTGCCAAGGGTAAAAAGTGCTCATTAATGCCTCATTCCAGGAGGGGAGCCAGCAGAGGGGCTGCGCTTCCTCTCTGACACTATTTCTGGTGTGCTTGGCAGGCACCTTTCCCTCAGGGAGGTCCCAGGTGAGGCACATACTGGAATCTTCCAGGTTTATGCCCTGATCATTTTAATGAGAAAACAGAGTTGAAACGTTGGCGCCTTGCATCCAGCCAACATATGGAGCCACCATGCAGGCGCTTAATTGAACTGTCTGAAGTTTCTGAAGGGTATTGTCAACCAGCACTCAGTCTGCGAACTTGGGCCATGAAGAGGTCACTCACAGGGAATAATGTGTCCACCGGTCATTTCCACAAAGAATGATCATTTACGTTCCAGGATCCTGTGGCTGGGTTTCGGATAGCACACAGGAAGACTATGATGCAGCGTGTGTGACAAGGTCTCATGGTTTGAGACTCTACGTTATCCAAACTCTCTGGAAAGAATCAGAGGTGAAGCACTCACAGCCAGTACTAGGGAGGGAGGAAGGTTTCAGTAGAGGCAGAGAAACAAAACGGAGCACAAAATGGAGAATCAGAAAGGGACTCAAGGTGTGCTCTGCTTCTCCCTGTGGAAGGTTAACAGCCTTTTCCAGGCTATTTTCTCACAGAAAATTCATAATATTAGACCCACCTCCGAGGGTCCATGCTATGAACTAAACTGTGTCTCCTGCAAAATTCATATGTTCAAGTTCTAATCTCCCAGACGTCAGCATGTGACTGTATTTGGAGAAAAAACCTTTAAAGAGGTAATGAGGGTAAAACGAAGACATGTAGGTGAGCACTGATGCCCAATGACCAGTGCACTTCTGAGAAGAGAATTAGATACAGCTCCCCACAGAGGAAAGGCCAAGCGAAGACCAAAGGAGAAGACGGCCATCGATAAGCCAAGGAGCGAAAACAACCCTGTGACACCTTGATCTTGGACTTCTAGTCTCCATGACAAAAGAACAAACTTCTGTTATTTGAGTCCCTCCAACCCCAACTCACACCCCTCCAAGTCTGGCAGCCCTAGAGAACAAATACAGGCTGTCTGAGTCTCCAACCTGACCAGCATAACACAGACCTTGGGGGAATGTGAGTTCCCAACGCCTGAACCCCAACCCCATTTCACAGATGCACAAATGCAAACAGATCAATCACGATGAGTTGCCAGAAGGGGAGACATTGAGTGAGGAAGGAGGAAGTCACCTTCCAAAATTCCGAGGCCAGGACTCGCCGTCCATGGCTGGTCAACTGGACCAGACTGCCTCCTGCAGGAAATGGAATCCCAGTGGGGCAGGTGGAGGGAGCCACATCAAACCAAGGGCCGAGGTGGTGTTCCTGGCTTCTGGCCAAGGGCAGATTCATAACAACATGTTCCTGCAGTGTTTCTAAGCTGTAAGCAAGGGGTCAGTGGGAGATCATTGTGTACAAGCAAATAGTTTTTCAAAAATTCCTTCTCTGAAGTGCTATCCCAACTAGTGCTATCCCAACTATCAAACGCCAACTAGTCAACTTTCCCTCGCAAACACACATGAAACTACCTGACAATTCTCTGTGGAAAAGTAACCCAATAACTGCCACCAACCACCCATGCCATGTGACATGACTGCGAGCCCCTTCTCAGTGGCATATATATGTTTTCCTGCAGTCCCCTGAAGAACTCCATGCCAAAGGGAAACCTGGGGCACCAGAAGGACAGGTTAGCATAGGACCCAGGATTCTGAATATCTTCCTGCCCACACCCCAGCCTCTGTGCTCACCAGATTAAGCCAGCAATGACACACACAAAAGTTAGAACAACAAATACACTGCCAAGTTTGTAGCAGAACCGCTGCCAGACAGGCAACCAAGTCATGTGTGCCCCTAAGCGCCCCCCTCCCCGAAGGTCAGGTGACTCCCCCACCACCTGGGAATCATGCAGATCCACCAACAGCCAGTTCCAGGTCAGTTTCTCTAGCTTAGTCACGTCCCTCAACCTCCAAATCTTGGCAGTTTTAAGAACCAGAACCAAAGGGACAATTGGACACAGTCCAATTGCAGTGACATGAGAAGTTGCCTTAGACATGTCAGGCTCCACAGAACAGGGCCTTGTTCACTCAACATGGAAGTTAAGGTCAGGAGGGGAAGGTACACATCCTGGTCACAAGGCCTTGAGGAAATCCCAATATATGTGCCTGGGACTAGCCAGCTTATTCACATGAGATGTGTTCTCTTTTGCAAATCACTAAAATCTTACCAGGTTCACAAGATTCAGGTCCTGCTTGTTTCTGTTAAGAAGCCAAAGACCAGAAGGGGCTCTCTTCTGACGACGGCAAAGGCCTTTGGCCAGCAAAATGGTCAGCTCTCCCTATGGACTGGATTTAACAGGAAACATCAGGAGAAAACCACGTAAATGCAAAGAGCCTAGTGTGTGCCTCCCGGTGAATCCACTCCCCTGCCTGTAAACAAGGCAGGGCCTGTCTATGAAGTAAGGCTATTGATTTTCAGACTTGCACCTTTAACCTACAAGATGCTCTGTGGCCTCTCCCCAGCACCTTTCACCTTCTGTATTTGGGGCCGTATATTGTGATCTACTGAGGAGAGCTTGTTTCCATTAGCCTGTCTCCTTGTCAACTCCCTCTGAGGTCTCCGTTGTAGTTTTTCTTCCTCTGAATCGATGGTGGATGCAAAGTAGGTTAAGCTACTTCCAAAGAAGCAAGTTACTAAGTGGTTTTTCTCCACCAGCAGAAACTTTTTAAATTACATATGTTTACTAGTAAATTTTTGCTAAATGGTTATTTTTTTAAAAAATCAACTGACATTAATGATTCGGAGTGTGAAATACACAGATTGCTGGAGTAAACATGGCTTTCATTTCAGCAGAATATAACTGGAGAAAAAAACAGGCTTTTGCGATTCATTGATGCAATATCAGCCAAAAGATCCCACCTGGCGAGAAATTTAAAAAATCCCACCAAGAGGATCATCATTTGTGGCCATCCTGGCCTTTTCCTTTCCTCATGGGCCTGAGGATTCCAGATGGTGCAGGCCTGGTCCTGTGCGTGCCCTCCACGAGGACACACTTCCTTCCTTCTCAGGTTTTAACCATTTGAGCACAAGCAACTGGCCCCCTGAGACCCATGTGACTCACAGGGAAGTGCTCCTGTGTGGGCTCAAATGCTGGAACTGAGTGCACAGAAAAGGAACTCTCGAAGACTCTAGTCCATTACAGCTCAATTATCCTGAGGACCAAACCTAAAGGGCAGGATCTTGAAAACAAGTTCACCTGAAAACCCAATTGGATGGAAGCCTCTGCAAAAAGCAAACCAACAAATAAAAACAGCCTTGCTCTTCTCAGTGCAGAGTAGTGAAGCGCTGGGAATCTCAAGGTACCAAGCAGAGGCAGCCCTGTCTTCTGCCCCACCACTCAAGAGGTCACATGGAACGTGTCATGGGGTAGGGAGCCAAAAACCACTCTCGATGTTGCCTGCCATCTGGCCCTGTGAGCCATCAGACCACAAAGGTGTGGGGGAGGCTGATTTGCCCTCAGCACAGTGCCAAGGGTAAACACAGGGCGGGTGTGGTGGAGGACAGGGCTGGAAATAAATCCAACAGGCATGTCATCTTCAAAGGCAAAGGAAGCTTTCAGAGATAAAGGTGGGGACAGGTACAGATAAACCTGAGTCACATTCAGGAAGGCATCCATCTTGGCTCACCTATCTGATCCGGGCCCTGTAATCATGCTGCTTTAAGACAGGAACAAGGATTTTCTTTGTTCACGACCACGCCAAGGATCTGTGATTTCGTGGCCTGATCGTCAGACAACGCTACGTTGGAAACTTTCTGAAAATAGCACTCTCTTCCAATTCATGTGTAGCCAGAGGACTGAGATAATACACTCTGCCCTTAACTTAGTCACCTACCATTAATGACTCTAGAAATTCCTTAAAGGAATGCCAGGAACTGGTTGTAAGGAAAGTTGAGCTATTTGCCAATGGCCTAAAAATAGGAGTCTGCTGACAAAAAGGGAAACAAAAAGATGAATGTTTTTCTCTGTGCTCACGTACTTGAGAGACGTGTGACTTGGGACTATTCTTTCAAACCCCCTGTTCCTGATGAATGGACTTATTTATCCTCCAAAGCCACCAAGAGACACCAATCCTTCCTGAACAGTTGGAGACCTCACCCCCGTCTCACCTGGAGTTTCTCCCCAAAGCAAGCACAAAGGAAGATAGTCCTATCTCAAAATGATGGAGGGTGTGCTTAACAGGTCTTAGTGGCTTATTCTCATCTGAAACACACTGAGTGACTCTCTAGCTTACACAAGAACTAATAGGAATCTGGAGAATGCTACAAAAAGCTAATCACTAAATGTCGATTTCAAACAACCATTAGAGCACCAGAAGATACTGAACCAGGACCAAGTGTGCTAAGTTATTGGGAGAGAAGGTGGGTGTGAGGAGCAGGCAGAATCCCTTATTCCCAAAGAACTTCACTGATAAAATGTCTTCATTTCACAAGACAGAGAGCACACTGGGGAGACACAGAGAGCAAGGTCATGCCAACTGAATACAACACCCATGCATTCAGTCCCTTGCCTACCTGTGCTTGCTCATCCCTTAGGGGATGCATTTCTAGAAGCATCTATACAACTATCTCAGGCAGGGGTGGTGAAGTGCCTTCAACAACTTCATTGCTGACCCTGTGCCCAAAAATCACTGGGTTAATACTGTCTGAGCCCAGATTTAGGATTTACTAACAGGTTCTGCCAAAGTATACATTACTCAGAGGAACCAACAAGTACTCCATGCAAAGCAGGTAGAGAACATGGGCTCCAAAGAATTACTTTATCAAGTGGAGATGAGAGGCCTTGAAAGAAATGAGGCAAGTCTCCCCACTTCCAATGCTGAGACTGTCTTACTATTCACTATCACCTCAAAAGGACCACTGAGGCATGAAAATCCAAATGCGAGATGGGCTGGTGAGGGAACTCTCTTGTTTTTATGGCACATCTTACTTGCTTGGAGGCAAAATCTGTTGCTGCATGGGACTCCTGAGACGAGGGACTGCATCTCTAGCTTCAGGATCTAAAATATGGCCATCTGAGGCAGAGAAAGAAACACTTAGTTTCCCTCAGTGAAAATAAGACCGCGGTTGATAACTTCTAAGAACAACCACTAGAAAAGGGAGGAGGCTTCTAATCAGGACACCAAATCTGCCACCAGACAGTAGATTAAAAACCGTGACATCTTGCTAAACACCATGACCCACAAAACAAATGTACAGCCTCTCCTGGGGCACACAAAGAACAATTTAACTTTCATAATAGTAGTCTAGTCTAAAAGAGCCAGCAGGTACTACCACTCAACGAATCAAATTATCCTGTCCCACATACTCCAACCACCAAAAATAGCGGTGTTGACCAGTGATTCACTCAGCAAAGATTTATCAAGACCAACCATGATGGCTTGTCCTGGCACTGTTCTAGCTATCATGGGTGCAAAAAAGAAAACAGACAAAAACCCCTACCCTCATAGAGCTTAGGACTGGACATGGGGCATGAATAAATAAGTTTAAGTGTGTATAATATGAGACTATGGTAAAAACCTTGGAGAAAAACTAAGCAAGGAAGAGAGGAAGTTCTACAGCTGCAGTTTAAACACAGGGAGGGAGTGGTCAGGGAAGATCTCAGAGAGAAAGTGGGAGCAGAACAAGGAGATGAGAAGGGCCATGTGCTTATCCAAAGGAAGAGCTTTCCAGAGAGATGATGTAGAATGTGCAAAGGCCCCGTGACAACAGCATGCCAGTAGGACAGTCAAGGAACAGGAAAGAGGCCGTTGGCCCTGAAATAAAGGGTCAGTGTGCTTGACAAGAGTAACGTGGAGCAAAGGGCAAACTCTTTCATGATTCTCTGGTTATGTATGTGGGGAGAAAGCAGCTAAGAACACTGTCAGCATAGAGTGAAACTGTGTTTATTAAAAAGTGTATATTTGCATCATACATAGCTTTCACAAGCAGGAGAATGTACTCCAAAAATGTTCACAGTGGTTATTTTAGAGCAAACAAATGACAAAGATCAGGAGTGATTTCTGTTTCCAATTCTCTGAATCCTTCAGTCACTTATTCAGCATATATTAATGGAGAGTGTGCTGTGGACCAAGCACTGGAGACATACTGGTGATGGACAAACAGGCCTTTCCCTTCCAAAATGACATTCTAGCTAGGAAGAAGGGCAAAATGCACAACAGGAAATAGGCAAAACTTCAGTCACGAGTCATATTACCATGGGGAAATGCTCTAAGACAGGAGTCGTCAGACAATTTTTATCATAGTGCAAATGTCATTGAGTGTAATTACAGAAACCTAGATGGTATATCCTAGTTAACACCTGCATTCTATGTGGGGACCCCTGATGTATAACGTGGTCTATGGTTGCCCAAAACGCTTTTATGCAGCATATAAATATTGATAGATGACAGACCGATAGATAGACCGACCAATAGACAAACTGATAGAGTGTGTGTGTGTGTATGTGTGTGTGTTAGTTACGTGGTTATATATAACTGCACCAGGTGTTTTGATCACTCAATCACCCAATGAGTATTGACTGAACATGCATTATACGCAGCAAGTGTATTAGCAATACGGTTGTAAATTACGCGGACCTGGTGCCTGCTCTCAGGAAGGCTTAAGTCAAATGAGAGGAAAAACCAGGATCTCAAAACTCCTACTTGGCATGACAGCAAATTGGGGGAGAGCCAGTGACGAATTTCAGGAACCTGGCAGTCTGACTCCTACTCTCCCACAAGCTTCGAGCAAAAATAGCAGCTAAACTGGTTTTCTTTAGCATGCTTTTACTGAACAATAAGTATATGCATTTTTCACTTATTCACACCCATATCGATATTCACCGGACACCTACTGATCATGTGTTCTGTGCTGGCGTCGGGCTAGGAGATAAAGGTATAGAGGTGGCAGAAGCTTTCTCCTAAAGGAGCCTGCAGCCCATTTGATGAGATAGACAGGCAAACAATACAGTATACAGAACATCCCAGAAAGTGTCTGCACAATTTAGTCATACGATGATTAACATGTATTTAAGCAAATAAGGTGTACAGATGTTAACTGCTTTGATTACCATAGAGCCACAGACAGTTGATGCCTCTCCAGCGCCAGCGTAGAGGGTTGGGGGGGTCCAACTTCAGAAAGGTGTATATTGTTATCAGGACACACAGTGCCCTGTGGAAAGCTCTGAAGGAGGTAACACAGGTCTGTGTTTATGAAATAAGGAAATGCCTACTTGAGAGACTCCAGACAACTTCCCCAGGGAAGTCATGCTGGAGCAGAGTTTTAAAAGAAAGAGAGTTAGGGCCTCCACGGTGGCGCAGTGGTTGAGCGCTGGGTTGCGAAGCTGCCCGCAGCCTCTGCAGCACCGGTTCGGTCCCCAGCTGCTCCCCGGCCACTGGAGGAGGGTCCCGCATGGCGCGCAGACCTCTCCTGCCGCCCGCTGCTCCCCTCAGCAGTGTACTTCGGTCCTTCTGCCTACTCTGCTCCCCACTCTGTCTCTGGTGAATTCTCTCACCCTCCCGCGCTTCTGACTGTGCCCAGTGCTTGCATAAATAAATAAATAAATAAATCTTTAAAAGAAAAAAAAAAAAAAAGAAAGAGAGTTAAATGGAGGCCCTTAAATGGAGGCCCGTGGCTTCCATATACAGGTTTGCAAGTTGACACAGCCCCCAGGGCTGTCGCAGCACCAGTGCTGGCTGAGGTAAGACCCCAGGGGAGCCTACTCCTTGTCCTTAGGGCTGGAAAGGCAGCCGGCCAGACGGTGAGACCAGGGCAGGAGGACAGTCTCCCACTAAGGGCAACCACTTCTCCTTTTTGTCTCTCTGACCTCATCTCCTTTCCCTCCACTTTCTCCCTTTCCATCTGTCCTTCGAACCTTCCTTGTCTGCTCCTCCAGCCAGAAGAGCAGAGCTAGCTCCCTGCAAAATAGAAACACTGTTCAAATATATGCAAGCGCTCCTCTGATGCTGACATTTGGCAAAATAACCAGTATTCTTTCGTCGCGCATGCAGCGGTGTGTTTTCGCCTGCAAGTGCTGTAAGGGCAATAAATGTGTTTCCGGCTTCCTTTTTATTTTAGTGCCTGGATTCTTAGGAGCCAGGAATAATTAATGTCATCCATGACACCATACTTGTCCAGCCATTGAAATCATCCCTGTTTTATGTAAAAGTCAGTGTCTGCTGAATACGTACATATACACCAGGCACATGTCTAACTCTCTATAAGGATTTGCACACCTAACCCTCACAATCCCCCCTGTATGGCCTCCATTCTACTAAGGAAGGAGGTTATAAGGGGCCCTGTTCAATGTCCAATGTCACTCACCCCAGTAGTCTGGCTCCTAATTCCCCCTGCACTGGTTATAGCACAGGGCCTAATGCCCCCTCCATGACAGAGGCTGCTGATCCTCACATCTCCCCCCACAGATCTTGGCAGAAAGACTCAAAGACACTGTGTTGCCAAGGTCACACCCTCAAATCCTTAATCTTCTTCCGTAAATCTACTGCCAAGTTTTGCCTGGAAAATCGTGGTACTCTGAAAAGTGTGGTGATCGGAACGGAAGCCACCACCTTGGAAAAGCCAAAAGATGTCACTTTCAGCCTTGGAAATCCCATTAGTAGGTGAGAGGATGTTAAAAAATCAACTCAGTAGCAGAAAAACAAAATAATACCATATTCTACTTAGGTTTAGAAATACCCAGTATGAGACAGCTCAAGACAGGATGATAATTCCAGATGCATAACGAACAAATAGCAAATTTAATAGTGTGGGCCTTGTTTATACTTCTGCCATCAACTTTAATGATGAGCCTATTTATGCTAAACTTCACTACATTATCAGAGTCATTAATGCCTGTAAGTGAGTGATAATGTGCTTGAAACTTCCACAAAGATGCGTGGCTTTCTCTGAACCTTACATTTCCAGGCAGCCTGATGACTATTTTCCTACCTACACCTAGAACAACAAGGTGGCATTACACCCCAAAAAGCAGCCTAGTGACCAAACAGGTTTGAGACTGAGTTTCAGGGGACGTCTGTAATTATGAATCCATTAAAACACAAATGTCATGAACGTTGCATCAAAAAGCTGCAGCAAAAAACAGTATTTAATTTATATCCAAAGTATAAACATATGAGGCATGAGTTCAGTACTTAGCTCTAAGTATGTCTGCCCCTCACCAAGTGTCTGTTCCTCAAGTGTAGGTATTCCTAAGGATTTGCATTTCACTGAGAAGCTCAGTTTGCCAGTGAAATTCTCCTTATCAAAGACTCAATACACCGACACTCAAAGCATCCACAGAGTCTGAACTCTCTGCCTGGGTGTTTTTCCTCTGTCAACACAAGCCGGGTTTCACATAAACCCAAGTAGCCCTACACTTGGTGCCTTCGCCCACCCAACATCACTAGCATCTAAACATAGGTACACAGTAGATCCACCAGTCATCAGCATCTTCCCAAAGATAAGCCATTATCAGCAGACAAACTGCTTGCATCTGACCTCAACAGCATTTCAGAAGGGAGCTCATGGGAACAGGGTTCTAGGAGTGTCTCCTGCAGCAGAATTAGTGCCTTCTGACAGTTGACAGTGTGCCCTTATCAGAAGGTCTTCCCTGGCCACCTGGTTAAAAGTAGCATGTCCAGTATCTCTTCACCCACTCCCTATGGGTGCTGTCCTTTAGTACTTATTGTCTATTATCTTTTATTTTAATTGCCTGTCTTTCTCCCCAACCCCACAATGAAAATATAAGTGAGAATATAAATTTGCATGAGGTTAGGAACATATCTACCCACTGCGCCCCTATGCGTGGGACGCACTTACCCCAGAGTTACTCCTCAATAAATATTTGTTGAATATTGAATGAAATGTTTTGCTCTTAGGTGCACTTGATGCAGGAGACTATACACCCTCCAGAAGGTGGAAGGGGAGACTGTCCTGGGTTTTAATTTCCTGTCCTAACTTGACACGAATGTCACTATTCCCTACACCACCTAACCCAGGGCAAGAGGAATAAATAAAAAAGGAGGGCCAGGATGAAGGAGGCAGAGCTCTGGTGGTGGGGACACCACACATGTCCTTGGATTCACACTCTATCCAGAAATCAAATTCTTCAGGAAGGATTCAACAGTAGCCCAAACCACCACAGCAAAGGAACTATTTCCCAACTCTCTGCACCAGAGTAAACAATGTGGAACATTTGCTCCAGGCCTTCAGTCATAGGGGGCATGTCAAAGCCTTTAAACACTTGACAGGATCCCTCTGTGTGGCTTCTTCATTCTCCAACCGAACTATAATGGGGAGCTTTTACTGCCAGCCCTACCCACAACCCTTTCTAAAGAACCTTAGTCATTCTAGAAGGGGCTACCTCTCCCCATACTGAATCTTCGTGAATTGGACTAGAAATGATCATAGGGGCACAGTCTACCGACCCACTGACTGACCAATGGCTGATCAGCTCAAATTCTCTTGAGAGACTATCTAAAAGCCACAGAAACCAATATCTCTTGGTTCTGGGTAATAGAACTGTGAGGTCTTAAGAAATCATGGTGCTAGCCATATTGGCCCAAGAATTAACAGAAAGAAAACAATCAAGATACAGAGGAGGGGCTCCCCAGTGGCACAGCAGTTGAGCGCTGGGCTGCAAAGCTGCCCGCAGTCTCTGCAGCGCCGGTTCAATGCCCAGCCACCGGAGAGGGTCCCACATGGTGCACAGACCTCTCCTGCCACATCTGCTGCTCCCGTCAGCAGTGTATTTCGTCAGTCTGCCTGTTCTGCTCCCCGCTCTGGCTCTGGTGAATCCTCTCACCCTCCTGCGCTTCTGACTGTACCCAGTGCTTGTATAAATAAATAAATCAATCTTGAAGAAAAAAAAAAGAGAGAGGACCTGGAAAGAAGCAGGCATGTGATGTACAGTTGGAGAGTCTTGAAAAGCCAGGTCCCATCCTCTCTTACAGAAAGAGAGATGCTCTCCATTCTCAGCAAATGCCCTACTCCAACCCATCTGGGGTAACACCAGCTTCATTTCCTGCATCTGTGAGTTTGTCCCATTCCTGCCCCACTCCCACACACAAACCCTTTACTTCAATTAGCCTGTATGACCTTTGCTTCCTTACAATCAAATATATTTCTGGGACACCCCTGGGGACACAAGTGGTTAAGCACAGCACTATGAAGCTATCCACAGCCTCTGCAGCACGATTTCAATTCCTGTTTGCCACAGCAGACCTCTCCTTTCTCATCCGCTGCTCCCCTCAGTAGTATATTTCAGTAGATCTGCCTGTTCTGCTCCCTACTCTGTTTCTGGTGAATCCTCTCACACCCCGCAACTCTAGCCTATACCCCAGTTTTTGTATGCATAAATAAATAAATTTATATATATAATATATATGTGTATTTTATACATATATATCTGGCTAGAATACTGACATTGGGTCCAAGACACAATGGATTCACACATTTGACATCTTGTCTGCATTGTCAGACTATCTAATTTCTGTTTTCCATTCTTCCTTCATGGCTTTCCTCTAACCCTACATTTTTTTAAAGTCCTCTTTGAACCCCATAGAGTCAAATGATCAAGCCCACCAACAAACTCAGTTGTGATCTCTAACTCCAATTGGCATCAACTGAAGTTCCTTCCTCTGTTGAGAATATACTATGTGTTCTGTCAGGTTCTGGGGAAACAACAATGAAGAAGACATGGTCTCTGACCTTGAGGAGCTCCCAGAAGGATGAAAAGAAACCAGCAGATCAACAAAAATTGCCACACCAAGTGTTAAGAACTAAACAGAGCAACAAATGGGCTGAGTGTCCTGAGCTCCCCTGGGTGGGTTCAGAGTCCTAACTGGTGCTGGTGTGTCTGTGATGAATCCCAAGTTCAAACAGACTAAGTCAAGAGAAATGATTATTTGCTCACCATATCAAAGCTGAAGGTATCTGTACAACACAAGAAAAAAATGTGCTTACAAATGCTGCTCTTACGTAGATATGGACATGATACATGTTTGTCAAGACAGATGAAAAATACTTCCTCTTCACTAGTAAGGACATTCTCAAACAGCAGCTGAGACAACCCATTAATGACATGAGAGGAAATGCCATTCCAAATGCAATGTAAACACACAGGCTTGATTTATCAATCAAAACTCTCACAAGCACAGTAACATCAAAGAGTGAGTTCAGATCATGCTGTGTCCAAATATTAATCTCTGGTTGGGTTCCCCTTTCACCAGATCCATTAACATTATTATCACACTTATCTTTAAATGGGGGAAAAGTACACTTCACTGAATGAAAAAAATAAAATTGCAAAATACAAAGAGAATGCTCCCAATTGCATGGAATTAAAGGATAAAATAATTCTGATCCTGAGTTTTCCATATAAGCATAGTTATCATTAGCCTTCTCTACCTTGCATGGAAAATAAAGAATAATGAAGATAGGTCACCTGCTATATATACTTCCATAATTTAGTATTGGTTTCTAAAGCCAAAATTTCTAAAATAAAAACCAAGGTAAGTGGTAATAATGAGTTGCTAGATTTTGAAGTTTTAAAAAAATTTTAATATGTAGCACCTTGTATGAACATCTGCTGAGAAAAGAAAAGAAAAGTAAATTGGCAGTGATACAACAGAACCTGTGTCTACAGAATTAGACTGAGGTTAAAGCAAAAAGGTCTGTTGGGTTACCATTTTTATTACTAATTTGCTTTGTTCATTTTGGGAATCAATTTGCTGCCATTAAAGGCTTGGGTTTCATATATTTTACAATCTACACATATTTCCTGATGTGAATGAGCTGTGCAGGTTGTAAGAGCTCAGACAAGTTTCTTCTAATGCTCCAATAGATGTGCATGTTTTTAAAATGCACTAGCAACTAGAATGGAAATGTCAGGATAACCACTGCTCAATAAATTGGGGGGAAACTACTGAGCAGAATGGAAGCTTTGCACAGCAGTTACATGTATTTACAGATCCTCCTACAATAAGCCAGTTATGAAGTAAAGAAATTAAGAGGGGCCCTCTTAGCCTTGACTATTTTGATCTAAATCTAATTCTTCCTTAACTCAGAGCAAAGCTCAGGGGAAAAGTTGAAAGTCATTGATTTTGAATGGGATGGATGACTATCCTTCCAAAACTCTTCAGGAAGGCCCAGTGCCTGTAACTTTAGGGACAAAGGAGTTTTTACTGATCATAGTGAATCAATAACTCATAGACACTATGACAGATACAGAATATCCTGACTTAAGATGAAAAACAAATTGTGCATTGTGTTCTTTGATCAATAAGGAGCTAACAAATCAAGAGTGCAAACAAGAGGAGAGAATCTTATTTCATCCTCAGGCACGAGCTGAAGCGAGCCATCAGACTGTTTTGTGGTTAAAAATTGCTCCCAGGATGGTGTGCTGGTGAACTATTGAGTAAGAAGGTCAACGGAGACCAACTCACTGTGGGATTGGCAATGCAGAAAGGACAAGTGGGTGGAACAAGAAAGGGCACTCTATACAAATGTCAATTAATGTATTATTCTTCTACAAACTTCCCTTAGCAAGTATTTCTGGTGACTTTGAAGCCTCTGTTCTTCTCATGGGAGCAAGTATGAGACCTCTTGCTTTAGCTTTTGATTAAATGATGTTCAGAAGAAAACCTATCAACACAAACTAAACCCTTCCGTTAAACTAGAGGGCTTGACCCACCCAATTAGCCTGACTCCTTTGAAATTTTACAATGAAGAGGTCCTTTCTTTTCTTGTGCCAGTTAACTCTCAAAGATAGTTGTTGGAGTGTAAGTCCTCATTTGCAAGAACCCCAGTACTCTGAACACAGGAGACAGGCTAATTGTAGGCATCTTTTGAGAAGCCAGGCACAATGACTTCGGAAAAGTGTGCTGATTTGAGAGATGAGGAGGACTGTGACACTCAGAAAGCTGTATCAAGATGCCCAAAGCCACACAGCTAAAAGAGGCAAGGTTAGGGCTCATATGAAATCAGTTTCATTTGGGTTCCAAAGCCAGTTTCCTCATGTGGCACAGAACAACGGGACACTGCATCCAAATTTGCCCATCCTAATTTTCCATTGTCTCTCCACCCACCTCTCCTCTCTATTCCCACAAGTCTCCTTGGTGACACCAACATGCCTTGTATTCTGTCACCACCATAGTATTCCATATGCAATTCCCCAGCTCTGGGATTTGCACAAAAGTGAGATCTTCACTTTTTTAAAATCTAATTTTATTGATTTGTCATTCATTTATAAAACTGTATGATTTGGAGAATGTAACTCCCATTCCTAAGTTTCTATTATAAGTACTGTCTCCCCTAAATGCATGATTCTTGTTGCCAGGAAGGCATTTCTCTTGCCATCTAATTAATGTCAGCTAACCTTTGAATTTCTCTACCTGGCGCTTCTTCACTGCCACCTCACCTTCACCCCAAGTCTATATGCTGGCTAAGAGCAGAACCTGCAAGTCAGCTCAGACTGCTATAACAAACTACCATAGACTGGGTGGGTTTAGCATCAGAAATTTCTTCCATATAGTTCTGGAGGCTAGGACTTCCAAGATCAAGTCACCAGAAAAGATGATTCTTAGTGAGGGTCCTGCTCCAGGTTTGCAGAGGACGCTTTAATGCCATGTCTTCAGTTGATGGGAAAAGAGATGGTTCTGGTCTCTTCCTCTTCTAATAAGGATCTTGGGGCTCTACCTGAATGACCTCATCTAAGCCTAATCAATTCCTAAAGACCCCCACCTGCACACGTTGTCACATGGGGATTAGGACCTTCACACATGAATTTGGAGGACTCCATTCATTAATATCAATTGAGTTGCACATATGTGTGCCAAGTTCTTGATGTTGATGAGGTGTATTAATTCATATATTCACCACAATGACCCTATGAATAGGATTATTATCTATTTCTGTGATTATTACCATCCCTAGCCTACAGATTATAATAATGGTTAGATATATGGGGACACAAAGGCACAGAGTGGATAATAGCATAGCCCATATGCCATGGAGTAAAAGAATGGACATTTATCTGATGGTTCCAGAGGTCACTCTCTCTCATATTTGACCCCATCGTATACCATAAACATCCATGCCTCTAAAAGACACTCAGCAATGTATGGAATGCAGAAACTAGTAAGTGTGGTTGGAATAGTCAAACTCAATTCAAGGCAGAGTCTGTGGTCTCAGGGAGCATTTTCCTGATTTGTTAAAACAATAAGACATGGGGGGCGGGGAGGGGAGATAATGACCAGATGTCAGAGCTTATCTTTTGTTGAGGAAACCAAAGAAAAACATTACACCTCAAGTGAGCAAATGACTAGATGTTTCAAAGGTTTATCTTCTTTTTAAGTCACTTCTCCTCCAGACATAAAGACAATTCGAAAAAAAATTATTAACTACAAAAGCCTCATAACTGCCTTAATTTTCTATCTGCACTTACATATTTTAAAAGAAGCTATTTTAAGGGCAAACTATTGTCTTGGTTGGTATTAAAATCAATGAAATTCTGAAAATCAGCCTTCCATTCTTGCAAACATCTATGGAGCACCTGAAGTATGTGAAATACTGTAAGTGATGATGAGAAGCCAAGATGTAAGTCAGCCCCCATGAGAGAGTGGTAGTTTTTACATGATGCAAATGAAAAATATAAATAAGGAATTATGGGAGCACACAGAAGAGGCAGAGTTGGGGCTTTGAGGTCAAGAACCATCAGCAGCTACATTTGTCCATGACTGCAACATATAATATGACAAAGACTTTGTTGAGATATTTTAACAGTTTGTCAGTCGTTGTAATGATGATGGTAGTAATGATTAGTCATAGCTCCTAAGTAATTTCTAAGACTGCAAAAGGCATTAACTAATTTCATTAATGAACTCTTTACCAAGAATTCCCAAACTTAGCTGTAGAGATCAAAATATTCCTACCTTAAGTCTAGGTCTTCAATGAATCTTTGACTTATCTGTCACAGGTAAGTTGGAATTTCTCAAACTCACCTTATTTGCCACTCGGCAACACTTCCATGTGCTAACACTTCCGTTCAGACAGAAGACATTAATTAAATAATTAGCCTTGAGCTCAGACATGTAAACAAACACAATTCATGAATTTGTTAATTGTTCTTCCCTGCTGTGGACATGAGCTATTGTTAGCAACAGTAATAATAGCATAGACTCTGATTTCAGAAAGACACTTTGGATACAGGAGGCAAAATGAGCTGATGTGGAGAAGGTACTGAAGAGAGGCATAGAGTATTCTCTGAAGACACTGATTATATGATCACTCTGTTTATGTAGTCACGTGGAAGAGAGCTGGAGACACGGGTAAGCTGAAACTAACATCACGCAGAGATCAGAATTTGCACCAACACTGATAATGCACTGATTTTTTGCCAGGTTCCCGGCACTCAGAAATAAAAATCACTTAGATAACATCTCAAAAAACTGTGGCATGCTTTGAAAAAAAAAAAAACAAGCATTAGCATCTCCCCTCCTTTTAGCAACTGGAAGATTTGAACTGAATAAAAATGAAACTAGATGGTACAGATTGGTGTTCCAATGTTCCTCCAGGATTTCTTTCTAAATGAAGTATAAATAGTAATTATCAGCAGACGTGTGTACACTGGGCATGAAGACATACGCTGGTTGACAACAGGTTTCCAATAGGAAATATGAGGATAACTAGAAAGCAAACCAAAATATTTTTCTGCTGTTTATTAACATGTCAATCACTTTCCAGTCCATAAAAATTTCATAAAATGCTATAAACACATCTCCATGTTCTTCATTCCCATGAAAAGCTAATTATGACATTTCCTGTGCCATGCTCAAGGGGCTGATGGTGACTTGATCGATACAAGTGGTTTGATCTGATTTTATAGCTGGATTATAGGGTTTCTATCACTACACGCCTGGGCAAAAAGGTAGAAACCCAAGGTTAAATTGAAACCAAACTGAACCACAGGCCCCAGAAAGAAATACTGGGCTTGCCAAACAAATATGGATTCTTTCGCATGACAGATCAGGGGTTGGGCAGATGAGTGCAGGGTAACATTAGGAAATACATGAAGGGTAAAGAAGACAGGAGTGAACACAGGACGCATTATCTCAGAAAAGTCAAATTTTCTAACAAAGAGGATTGCAGAATAAAGACACAGAATCCAGAGAGCCAAACTCTAGCACAGTTTTCCCATTAAGACACTTAAAATTGATCAACTCTGTTATTTTTAATTTGTTCCACACTTCACAGCACAAATTGAATGCCATCTCCTCCAGGAAGCCGCCCAGGGTCAACACCTACATGACAAGCTTCCCCTTACCTGGGGATCTCACAGCTGCATTCTTCCACAGTGATGAATGTGTCTGCATGGCCAGCTCACCAGTCAGACCGTGGGGTCTGACCTCAGTTCTGCAGGGCAAGAACTGAGCCTCGCCCTCTTCAAATTCCCCCAGCACTAGGATGTGACAACCCCATACCGCAGATGTTCCAAAAATGACTGCCAAGTCAAATAATCCAGCAAATGACTTTTTCTAATATTATAGAATCTGAACATTTTTATTATCTCACTTGCAAAGCTTTAAAAATTGTAGGTGTAAAAAAAGTTGGGGGGATTACTATGGGGTGAGTCTTTTGCAAGCCATGGTGACCTGCCCCCTGAATAAAACTCCAAATATGTGACTAGTTAACCTGATTAGGAACACCCTCTCTGTTTTCAAGTATCACATTGTTCCAGGGGCTTTAAGTCAGAGCACAGGCAAGGTGACTATACACAATCACCACAACGACCCAATCTGTGTGAGTTCCTAGGAACTGGAAGCAAACCCTCAGGAGTTGCTCACCCTAGTGGAGAAGAGCAAGTTACAAATTCCACTAGAGCTTAGGGGAAGGAAGTAGCACTAGAGTGTGTGTAACTGAAGGAGACTTGTTAGACCCCAACGGCGGCTGTTTTTCTTTCTCCCTGTTTTCAGGATTCTGGTTTTTTTCCATTTTGTGGTGTTTTTTTTTTTTTTTTGAAAGAAGATTCCCTCACCTTAAAACTCAAATCTAAATAGAACCCTGAGCTTTGAATATGAAACCTGGCTTTCAGGTTCTGTTGGGTATAAGAAAACGCTGTTTTTCTCATTTTGAAGATGGATAAACTGAGCTCTACAGACAGGTTAAACAACTTGTTCAAATCAACGACACAGCTGGAAATAAAACCCAGTTTCCTTACCTCCTGGTTCAGTATGTATTTTGGGATATATAACATAGGCTTCAAACAGTGTTTAAGTTCTATTTAACCTTAGTGGGGAATATTCCAATTAACATATCCACCCCCGGGTGTTTCTCCCAGTTGAAATTTTCTTCCTTTTTCATAAAGTGAAGGCAACACACCCCACCCCTACCTCTTTTCTTTTTCTTACTAAAGCTGGCAAGTGTTCGTGGCTTCTTTGGTTTTCTGCTCAATTCAACTCAAGAGAAGCTTGAAATGTATTCCATTTTTTGTAACAGTTAGGAAAGGACTGTTAAGGGGTGGGGAAGATCAATCACTTGTGAAAAATGCTAGGTGTCCCATTATGGTATGATAAGTTCAGCTGCAGAGCATATACATTTTTTTGCTCTCTGAATAAATGGCAGAAGTCAGTTCCCCATAAATTCAAAATGTATATTAGAACATGAAATCATATTTTAAGTGGATTTCACATATTGCTTCTCTTCATCATTCTAAATACCAAAGATTAAGCTTGCCACTTGCTCTTGAGGTCTTTTCTCTGCCTTTTTTTTTTTTTTTAACTTTTGTTTAATCAGATTTGAATAGTGGTTGGTGGCCTTTATTGCCCAGAGCTACCTGAAAGGGAAAAAAGAGAAAATGAATTCTGCCTGCTCTCTCCATTCCAAACAGCATTTATTTTCATTATGACTTCTGGCCTCTTTCAAAATGGCACTGTTACCCATGTGAAGCTGACCATAATGCCTCTCCACTAAGTCAATGCAGGGCTCCTATCCTGTTGCTTCTTTGGTACCTCTGAACATCGGGTCCATTCCCCTCCCGTTAAAGGTACACTTTCCAAGGATCCCACATAAAAGGCAGTTGAGTGTGATGGTTAAGAACCCAGTTGGAGGAGTCAAGATCGCTGAGTTTAAATCCCAGCTCTACCACTTCTTAGCTCTGTCCCCTTGCCTTTCTGTGTTTGTTTCTGCTCCTTTGACCCTCATCAACACTGAAATGTCTCTTTCTTCCAAGCTCCCACCCTTACATGGTTCGATCACTCTGCAATTAGAATCCAGTCCTCAGTGTCTCATAGGATCCTCTCCCTTCCCATGGCGGCCCCTTGTGACTCTTTGTGGGATCCTTCTCTTCATCCAAATATTTTCAAATTCTATCTTCATCATCTCCCAGAAAATCTCACCTGAAGTTTTATTTTTCAAGTTTATACCGTTGACATGACCTTCTTTCTGAGCTCCTGATCACATACCTGCCCCCTGACCACGCCCAACCACGCCACTTGGATGACTAACGGGCATTCAGTGGTAACCTGACCACAGCATCTCCCTGAGTGTGCTCGTCCCCACCACAATAAGCGGCATTATCACCTAGTCTATGACTCACACCCAAAGCCTACGAGTCAGAACTGAGAGTTGACATTCCTTCACTCCCAATTCCAGATCCCAGAACTCAACCTTCCACATCTGCCCTTTTTGGCCACACCTCTCCATCTTTATCCCTGCCATTTTTTATTTGATCTAGGTCTCTGTGGCAACCTTCCAACCAGTCTTCCTCCTTCAGTTCTTGCTCCCTATTCCCCACCACACAATTCTCTCTCTCGATGTAACCAGAAAAATTGGAAAAGAAGAAAAAGAAAATCAGATCTCACCACCTCCCAGTTTAATGGACCACCAACCTCCACTGGTTTCCTTTTACCTTTAGAATAAACTTCTCTCTTTTCGTCCTATATTTTTCAATGCCCACCATGATCTAGCCCCTGCCTACCTCTCCACTTTCCTTCTAATGACTAGAATGAATGTAGTAAATATAGGGAGAGGAGAGAAACTCCCCTATATTTACTACATTCTCCACTTACTGCTATCTTGTAGCTAGCCTAAGTCCATTTCTTTCTTAACGGTCTTCACAATAATCTTTGCCTCTTGCTAGAATATTCCCCCTCCCTCCCACTATGCAGGTAACTGCTCAATAGTAACCTCCCCAGAAAAGTTCCTCCTATTGTGTCTATAATAGCCTCAGCATCAGTACTTTATGTCTCACTATAATGCTTTATTTTATTGTAGATTTCATCACTGCCTGAAATATTATTTCTTGTTTCTCATTACTATCTGTCTTCCTCAAAATCCAAAAGAGGGGACCTTGTACAGCTCACAGTCCTATTCCCAATGTTTTAAAATTACCAGGCACATATTATGTTCTCAGAAATATTTTTTGAATGAATGAATAGCAAACTTCTAAGATCTCTTAATTCCCTGAACTCATCCACATTATATTGGTGAGATGTTTTGCAAGTCTAGATAATTATATTGTAATTAGTCTAAAAGAAAGGCATTTAAGTTGTAAGTTAACAAGCAGATGAATAAGTGTTCTGGGGACACTGACCACTTGTTTATTAGCTGCAGAGTGGAATAAATAAGCAGAAGCTGGTTGAAATTATTGTGGGACAGCTTGACGTGATGTCAGGAAATCTTTTTGATTTTGAGGGTCAGAAATAATTGAGAGAGGCTATAAAACACGTGGCTTCACTCGATTCCTAAATCAACTCACAAACAATGGCCAATGATTTGCCTCAATGCTTTGGTAGTTTGTTAATTTATTTTCATTATTAATGATTATATAACCTATAACATACAACATGTTTCATCCATTCCAAGATGCATATTTCCCCACGTTACCATCTCCAATATTATAATATATCTTGAGATTTATAGTATAGGGTAGTTAAATTGGCATCATCTTTTCCAGTGGTATATAAAATAATGGGATTTAATATATGGCATCGTAGACTCAATAAAGTATGGTCATTTATTATGTTACATCACTGAATGCTGCCTTTGGGCAAGCATTTACAAATCTTATTAATCCTCAAAATAAGCCTAGAGAATAGGTAACATTAGGCCTACTTTCTAACTAGGAAACTATGGAACAGGGAGATGAGGTAATTTTTCTAAATCATATAGCATCTAAGGGCTAGAGCCCAGAATTTCATCCAGATCTACCTGAACCCCCAACCAACACTCATCATCATCCTGCTATATAATCACCAATTAGGATTGGTACATAAAATATAAATTCCCATCCTAAAGGACACATAGCAGGTATCTAATTCATGTGATTTCCCTTCCTCTTTGCTCCTTTGCATTTGCCTGACTGTAAGAGCATGAACCATGCTCTGAATCCATGATTTATGTAAAACCTCTTAGAGGGCACACTTTGGCAGTCAGAGTCTGAGGTCTGGCTCTTTGAAAAGATCTGAGCCCCTATCAAAGGCAGCAAGTTAGCTCAGAAATCAGTGGGATCACATAATGATCAGGCTGTGGAAGGGCCACTCCCTGACGAACCGGGGAGAGCGAACAGCCAAATTAACTCCCTGCCTCAGTCTTGACTCAGAGGAACACTAACAAAATTAGACTCTTGAAGAAGGTGGGTGGAATGTACTGGACCAAGCATGGGGGCCAGGGGAGAGCACACTGAGAAATGCCTTGACAGTCTGGAGCTCAACTTCCAACCTTCTTTCTTTTTCATCTCTGAGCCTTAATCTTCCAATCTCGAATGAGGGGAGGCGCTACTCCTATTGCAAGGGCAGGCCGTGGTAAGGATTTGTTTAGATCACAAATATTAACTGAGTCCTTTCTATGTGCAAGTGAGACATATTATTGAACAGAGGAGACGAATATTCCAGCCTTGATTTGGCTTTACCTTCTAGTAATGGTTGTTAACGGATGTGGAGCATGTAGCTTATTAATTGGTGGTACAAAAATAATAATCATTATTAAAACTATAAAGCAGAAGTATGCACAGCAGATATTATGATAGGAACTGTCCAGTTGAAATTTGCCCGGGAATTCTTTATAAAGCACCAAGGTGCTCCCACCGCAGAGCCCTCGTGCCTGGTCCCCTCTGCCAAGAGCTTATTTCCTCAAGATCATGCCGCATCTGGCCCCTCATCATTCCGTGCTCAGCTCAATGTCACCTCTCAAAGAATAGATGCTGTCTGAGCAGCTTCTTCCATCCCTGGCCCCATGTCTCCATCATCTCACCCTGGTTATTTGCTTCCAGAGTCCTCGCCACTGTCTGAAATGATCACTTTTGTAACGTGTTTGCTAATTTATGGTCTTCTGCTCTACTAGAATGTAAGTTCCCCCTAGGACTGCAATCTTTTCTCTTTGCACATTAAACAGATCCTGGCACTTAATATTTGCAAGAATGAATATCTTACATTGCTGGGGGGGAGAGGAGGTGCAATTTATGAACATGCTTTGAACTCAAGGGTGAAGGTGGAAACCCCCTGAACAAAATACTCAAACTTCACTATCAGTGGCCAGTGGGACGCAGAATTGGCAAGAGGCTGCAGAGGCGGGCTCCCAGGCCCTGGAAGAGGTGATTTACACCATTTCATTCTGAGATGTGCAAACTCTTAGAATCAACATTTTCAAATGACAACAAAAGCAAAGGGAAGAAAGGAACAGGCCTGAAGTAGGAGGCAAGCCATTCAGCTCTGCTTGATCGTGTATTCCTCTGAGAAGGCAAGTGTGGGAAGCAGGAGAAATGAATTCATATGGTTTATTTAACCTCAAAAAAGACTTCTGACAATATTTCAAACCCAGGGCCATGAAAACATTGAGTCATCCTGAGATGGTGGGAACGAGTCTGACAAGGAAAAGGGGTCAATGAATCAACGAGAAATTTATTGAACACATACCATATACCTAACCCGTGTCAGGTAAATCACCTTAAAATAAGACAGACTACGAAAAAGGAGTCCCAGAGGCTACCCTGATATTGGGCTTCTTTAAGATTTTTATAAATGATCGAAATAGATCATTTATAAAAATGCACCCAAGTCTCCAGCTCTGCTGAGCCAAACAAACTCCTCAGGTTAATAAATTTTGAGCTGATTGAACAGAAGGGCAGAAAGAGTTCACAATGCTACCCAATGCTCAAAAGAGTAGAAAAGGATTAGCTTTGTGAGTGTAGAAAACTCTCTGAATTGACAAGCGTCCCCTTGGAAGAGTGAACTGAAAGGTTATGGAGGAGAAGGGCCTTATCTATCTTGTTTGTCACTAAATCCTCGGGTCTGGACCAGCTTCTAGCACGAAGCAGGTACTAATTTTGTGAAATGGAAGAGGAAAGGCACTGGACAGCTAAGACATCTTCTATCGTGTTTGCAAGTCACTTGCAGAGGTAAAGGCTGTGGATGAGAGGGACAGGAGGAGCTAAAATTATCTCGTAGGCAATCTTTTTCCTTCATGCCTGAGACCTGGGTAGATAATGCTATTTACCTAGAACGACAATGAAGGCCACCGATTCTCATGACAATGGGGAAGCCAATGTGTGGCATAGAAAACAACCTGGGTAACTTACAGATGACCAAATGGCCTACACCATAAGGCTTGGTAGATGAGAATATATGTGAGGTCAGAACTCCCCTGCTTCCCTCAGTCTAGCAATGCAAGACCTGCACAGCTCAGGATTTTCCTTTGCAGCACCATCTAAAATAAACATTTGACAAGCTTGATACGGCAGGTCTTTCATATTCTACCACTTTGTCACAGGAGCTCAGCAGTGACACTGTTTGTGGTCTAATTTCTTAACTTCAAGAGGCTCCCTAGACAGAAACCTGAAACTTAAACAACAGCACAAGGGGAGAAAAACTCAACCCTTTCATCAGGAATGGGCTTTTGAGTATCTCTGGATCTGTCAAATGTTCTCCCTGCAAATGCCAAAAATCAGGATTTCACTGGGAGAAGTAGGCAGAAGACAGATTGGGGGACAGCCACATTGTTCTAGCCAGCATACCTTGCTGTGTGTGCCCTTTAAAACTTAGAATGGAGACTGAGCCAATCTTCCTCTCTTCCCTAAGGCAGGCAACAATAGGAAAGGTGGGTCCCTCAAAGGGGACCACCTCAAAGGTGGATATGGGTCCCTCAAAATGAGGGAGACAGTTGTTGACTATAGAATGAGTGACCAGAAAAGGAATTTGTCGAAGACTAGATCACCCTCCAACTAATGGTTCCCAAGTTCCATTGGCCAGTCTGAAATGAGATGGAGCATGATTTGGGATTACAGTGGTCAGCAAGGAAGACCACATCGTTGTTAGATGACCCAGGTTCTCCTTTTGGCAAACAAATCTAAGACACCAGGATTCCAATGACTTCATTCAAGGCAAGCAAGTGCCTGGGCCTCCCCAGTGGCGCATAGTGTTAAGACGCAACCTATGAAGCTGTCCACAGTCTCTGCAGCACGAGTTCAATCTCTGGCCAGCCAGGGAGCAACCCACATGGCATAGCAGACCTCTCCTGTCTCGCCTGCTGCTCCCCGCAGCAGTGTATTTCACTCAGTCTGCCTGTTCAGTTCCCCACTCTGTCTCTGGTGAATCCTCTCACCCCACAACTCTGGCCTGTACCCCAGTTCTTATATGTATAAATAAATAAATCTTTAAAAAAAAAAAAAGGCAAACAAGTACCTCTTCCCAGGACTAGCACAGACTCTAATAGCTCTGAGCTTTGCTCAGACTTTTTAATTCCAGCCAGCCCTCGCTTAGAATGTCCAATTCAACCTGTTCTATCCCCACCTCCAAGACCCAGCTCAAATTCCATGAAAAAGGAGCTCAGGTTTTGGATAGGGCACATTTGGAATCTGACACTAGGTCCAGGCAATAGGAAATATGTGCCTATGGAAAACCACTTAAGCCTAGCCCTGAGTCCCGATTCCTCACCTGAAAAATGGATCTGGGAGCATCTATCCCACTGGTGTGGTTTGGTGAGATACCAAAAGGGGATTATTAGAAAGGGTAATGACAACTGAGCAAGCAGCAAGTCATTAGCCAATACTGCAATGAGAGAGGGGGTTGATTTAGTTGGGCATAAAATAAGAAGGGGGAAATCAGGGGGTAGTAGGCAGAGGTGCAGATGGTAAGTCAGGGGTCAGGGAAAGGACTGGAAGGAAGTTGTCATTTCACTGAGTACTAGCTACTGCATTGAGCACTGGGAAACAGAATGAGCAAGAATGATAATGACCCATTTGATCACGAACTTCCACTTTAATGAAAAGAAATAGGCTTTGCAACCAGGCCCATCTGGATGTGAGTTCTAGCTCAGACATATTCTAGCAATTGGTCTTGGAAAGTGATTCAAATTCACCAAAGCTATTTCCTTAGCTGGAAAATGAGGTTAATATTAGCTCCCTTATATAGCTCTTGCAAAGATTAAGTAGACTACAGATGTAAAGAGCTTTTCCTATAGGAGAAGGCACTCATGACACAGACTAATCTTTTCCTTTTTTTTAAGATGTATTTATTTATGCGTACAAGAACTGGGGTACAGGCCCAGTGGGGGGTGAGAGGACTCACCAGAGACAGAGTGGGGAACAGAACAGGCGGATTGACTGAAATACACTGCTGAAGGGAGCAGCGGGCAAGACAGGAGGGGTCTGCTGCACCATGTGGGCCAGCTCCCTGGCCAGGAATCAAACTCATGCTGCAGTGATTGCGGATAGCTTCACAGTGCTGATGCTTAACCCCTTGCACCCCCGGGGAGGCCCAGACTAACCTTTTCATCAGAGTTCTGTGCCACACCAGAAATGTCCAAGCGTGTAGTTTTCTTCTATGAGTAATAATATAATATTTGTAGAAAACAGACACCCAGTGTGTTTTTCACATCTCCCTTTCAAAAAATTAATATTTCACACAATATCGCCACATGTATATTATTTGTGGTGAGCATCATGGCCCTTACACAATACTTTTTGAATCCTTCTTGAAAAGTAAAAGCTCTGATGATTTGAATGCTTCCTCCACCCTCATGATCAACAACAAAACCGATGTGTGTGTTTCTACTAAATTATGTGCCATACTAGATAAAAGATTTGTTTTGAAAAACAGCCCCTTCCAAAAATAAGAGAGTTTATCAATTCCAATCATTCTTATCCAAAATTAGTTGTCAAGTCGCAATGGCTGAAATGAATTTAACAACATAAATTTGGCACCAGTGTGGAATGACGAATGCAAACTCAGAGCAGGTCTGAACGCACAGCCTAGTGGGCTTCACCAACGACGCTTAAAATATCAGCACTTTGGCGTTATAACAGAGCCTATTAACTACAGTTGACTGACATTAGATGTAGGCAAACGAAGCATCAATTAAAATAATAGACCGACTTGTCCAAAAATGAAGAAGCAGTTGCCCGGCGCTCACCAAAGGGAAATGGGAATAATCACCATGGGGCCATGAAACCAAGTCATTTGACTAATAGACAGCAATATTTTTTTTCACTGCCACGCATAGCCAGCAAATACATTATGATGCTGTAGCAATACTGATATTCATAAAATCTCATTAGGTCTCCTGGAAGTCAAACATTAGCCAATCACGCTCCTGATTCCTACTTACGAACAAAGTTAAATAGTGCTTTAGCTGCTTAGAAACAAATTGAATTTGAGATGCGCACGGCTCCCCTTGCAGCACTCTTAAACTGTGCTTAAGACCAACAGCCCGTAGGGAACTCTTTCCCAAGCAGAGAGAAGGCCTCCTTCCCACGCCAGACTGGAAATACCATGGCTGTTCATCTAAATAAACACACTGTCAAGCCGTCTCACTCCCACCACCCCTGCCTTCTCGCTCCCTGGTCATTTCACCTGCAGCTGGTTTATTTATAACGAAATGAAAATCCCGTTAGAGCGAAATAATTTTCATTTGCAAAATAAGCCCCTCTGCATCATGCGTGTAGCACAATGGGCAGCCATCTTCCTTGCATGTTTATGTCTTTCCTCCCTCTGACATTAGCTCTTAATTAAAAGGAAAGGCAAATAAACTGATTTAAACAGGTGTGACGGGAGCCCGAGCTCCATGCAAAGTCAGGCAGTTGCCTGGCTGAGCTGGCACCCAGCACAGAAGCAGGATCTCGGTATCATCGGGGGCAGGGCTAGAGCGGAGGCTCCTTTTCCAGGACCACATTTTAAAATTCCAGTAAGCAGCACAAACACAGCAGCACCAGCAAAATATGTCTCCCTTCATGCTGAGATGGTTCACCGCCTCCGCTGCATCATTTCTAGCCCACAGCTGGGGGTTATTCCACAGGGTCGCCAGGCCAGGGAACAGTACCCAGAGACTGACAGCTGTGGGCTGAGCCTCCTGTCCTCCAACTTCGTAGCTCCACGGTGCCCAATGTGCATGTGCGTGCACACATATAGATATATAGATAGATGCCATCTAGTTGCTTTACCCAAGGGACATCAAACAAAAAGGGCTTGATTTGATTTTGTTGTACCCTTTCAAATTAGTTGCCTTGGAGAATCTGTTTTAAAATTACTGAGAGCTCTACCACATTCCATACAATGCGAAGCCTTCCTAGCTTGCAGCTTGCAGCGCATGGGGGAAGCATGATTTAGTCTTGCTTTGTTCCTAGTGCACAGATTGGAGGGTAAATAAACCTTCTGGCTATACACTTTGGCAGACCCAGAATTTCTACAGTGGGAAGGAGGGTAAGGATGCAGTTGGGTCCCTATCTCAATGTGACATGTTGTGGACTGTTTCCACTCCGCACGTTCATCCAGTGTGGGAGGGGAGCCTGCTGAGAAGGAAGGTTCGAAGACCCTCCAAGCTACTCTGACACAACTACTGGGCATAACTATAATTACTCCTTGATTGAGGTCTCACTTGTTTGACTTCTTTTTAAGCTTCTTAAGACATAGGATTTGAGAAAAGGAAAATGAACCCAGAAAAATAATCAACCTTTTTTCAGAAAAGAAATTTCTAATAGGCATGCTATCAAATAAATTTAAAGGCCAAAAATGATAATTAAGTTTGGGAAAAAAAAAAAAACCTGAATGCTGGTTTTTAGGATCCCACACTGGAAAAATGCATGAAATCTGTGTTCAAACTAAAATGACAACAATGGCAAGGTACTATACATGTGAAAGTACTGGGATGATGAAAATAGAATCTTTTTGTAGAAACATTCAATTTTCAAAATATTTCAAATAAGATGAACTCACCGGATTTTAACTGCAGCCCTATAAACACAGTAAAAAGGATACCAAGTCTGTTTTATGTATCACAGAGGAAACTGAGGCTCACAGGTCTAGTGGCTTCTCAAACATACACACAGCTCCATGTGCACATACAGGCTCATGCCCCAAATAGAGGTCAGGGACCTTTCTACCATAACTCTCTCCACAAAACGTGTTTGCATTAGATAAGCCTTGAGGGCAGAGAAGCAATAATATTCCAGGAATGAGGAGCCTTGCTTGTACCTACTTCTGGAGTTCTAATACCATTCTCCAATAAAAGAAACCAGGGCTCCTTCAGAAATGGCTGGTTCTCAGCCTGGGGCAAGAAAAAGACAGAATGACCAAGGAACACTTACCTTGCAGTGCCAGGAAATAAGTGTTCAAGCACACACACACACACACACACACACACAATGATGGGGACATCTCAAAGCCACCTCATCATCAACTTAAAGAACTCCCGACCGCCAAAGTGGGAACAAGATAAGTAACTTAGCATTAAATGATAAGTAAAGAATAAGTAACTTACAAGACAACACTGATAGAAGCAAATAATTTGAATAAGCAAGAAAATGAGAGAGAAAAGACAAATCTCCCAGGCAGCAAAATTCCAAATAATTTCTCTCCTTATGCTGCCATCAAAGAGGAGGAGAGTAACCCAAATTTTTACCTGTGGGCTATGCATTGTGATTTCCTTGTAAAGAGTACAGTAAGGGGAAGTGGAAGTTATGATGTTGCAGTAGAGAAACCTGACAAACGCTGCTTCTTCAAGATGATGAGATTCAATATAATATCAACAGTGATAAGTCCTGTTGATAGCAGGAACCCTTGATGGAATGTGGTAAAAAAAGGCACTTCACTGAGTGGTCTTCCTCCTTGAACCCTTAAGCCTAATCTAATCATGAGAAAAATCACACAAATCCTGATTGAGTGACATCCTGCAAAAGGTCTACCCAGTTCTCCCCCAAACCGTCAAGGTCATCAAAAACCAGGAATGTCTAAGAAACCATCACAGTCAAGAACCAAAGGTGTAATGTAGGGTCCTGGGTGAGATGCTAGAAGGACAAGACATTTGACAATAGTCAAGGAAATCTCAGTAAAGTATGGTCTTGAATAGCAAATGATCAATACTGGAACATTCCCTGGAAGAGATGTTCTAGATATGTGAACTCTGTCCTTGCAAGCTTTCTGTAAATCTAAAACTTCTCCAAAATTAAGGGGGGGGGGGAGGAAGGAAGGAAGGAAGGAAGGAAGTAAAGAATCCCTCTGCACCAAAGCCATGACATTTTAAACCATTTTACATGATCCAAGATTGGGCCTAATTTTAGGGTCAACAAGGAAACTCAACTTTGATTTCTATACACTGGCTCTTGTAGCAGCTCAAATGCTTCTGCCATGTAAATGTTTCATGAGGAATGTTTTTAAAAAAAATAAGATCAGCCCTCATCTGTGGGACATTATTCCTCACCGCTGAGCAAACTGTCTGGGAAACAGGTGCTAAAGAAACAAGGAATGCTGAAAAAAAAAAAAAGAAAGAAAGAAAGAAAGAAAGAAAATGAGTGGCAGGTGGAGCTACCTGGGCTGTCCATTCCAGCCCCAACAATCCTCTAGTGAGTGATGGTGAAGGGTAAAAAAATCAGTTAGTCACTCACAGTTGGGGAGTAAGAGGCAGCAACTTTAGCTGGAGTGTGACTGTACCCAGTGTGAAAGAGATCCTAAAATTGCAACTTTAAATGCCTTGGGTATTGATGGAGCAATCCAGGTGGCAGCTAAGTGGACATTAATGTACAATAAAGTATTTGTTGGAGCCTCACAAACTGAATTATTTTCCCTCCCACCTACACACCAAGAGGGTATAATCTACTGATGGGGGAAAAAAAGAATTCTTGATTTTTTAATTGAACTAAATTGCAATGCCAGGGCAGGGAGGGGGCCCAAGAAAAACCCCAGTGGGTGAGATGAGATGTTGTGTAGAGCTCCTCAGAGCCTGCTCCATTCACGTCATCCACCTCCAACAAATGCCAGGGCAACAGTCCATCAGCTTGCAGACAAGTGGAGGCCTCTGACTCAGACCTCATCCACTCTGGTCTCCACCTGTTTTGTACAGAACAGCCATTTTCTGCCTTGCAGAATCAAGGAGCAATCTGAGTTTGGCAAAGGACTTGAAAAACTGTATATCCAGTTGATCCATCATCATAGGATTCCTTTCAAGGGCTCATTCAGCCTCTCCTTGGGATGAGAACCTCATTATCTTTCAAGGGCAATCATCACCCTTATTCAATCCCATTTTTCCGATGTCATCTCGTACTTTTACTCCCTCAATTTCAGCCATCTGACCTCCTCACTTTCTCCTCACATCCCTGCCCCAGGACCTTTGCACTTGCTTGTTTTTCTCACTATGGAATACTCTCCTGGCATCTATTCACATGCTACCTCTCCTTTTCATGCTTTTGCCCAAGTGTCACCTTCTCAGTGAAGCTTTCCTTGAACATCTTACTTTAAAGTGTTCCATTGACACCTCCATCCTCAACTCTCTATCCTCCTCAAGTGCTCAATTTTTCTTTATAGCATTTGTCAGCATCAATAGCACACTATGATATATATTTTACTTAACTATTTTTTTATTGTCTTATCCTCCCCATTAGAGCATAGGCTCTGCTCCATGAGACTAGAGCACTTTATTATTCATTGCTATGTCACTAAATTCACATAAATTCATGAAGGAATGAATTTTTAACTTCTAAGCAAAATTTCCTATTTGATGAGCAGAACATATTTACAGGAATCTTATATACTATCTTTATAAAAAAAAGCTAATTCAAGATATGTGTATACTTAACATCTCATATTCATGATATTATAAAGTTTTTATCAACATGTATAGTTTAAGAATGATTTTGGTGTGGAAAATACTATCAATTTACATATTAAAAGTGAAGAAATGACACAGATTTCTTTTGTTCCTTAGATAGGTACAGAATGGAAAATTCATGCAAACATGTGAAATTCATTTCTCATTCATCTCTGTCTTCCTCTCTTCTACACATCACCTCACTCACTGTTTTTCATACCAAGACTTGTACACAAATCTCCATGATAGTATAAGAATCCAAAAGCAAAATAAAATACAAACACCTATCCATTAATAAATGCAAAAAACATAATGTGGTCTGTCCACACAATGAAAAACTACTTGGCAATTTAAAAATGAGGCACTACATATTGTAACATGGACAAAAGTTCAAAATAGCCTGCAGGGCCTCCCTGGTGGTGCAGGGCTTAAAGTCTCAGCACCATCAAGCTATCACCAGCCACTGCAGCATGAGTTCAATCCCCAATCAGGGAGCTAACACACAGCAGACCTCTCCAGTCTCACCCGCTGCTCCCCCCAGCAATGTATTTTAGTAGATCTGCCTGTTCTGCTCCCCACTGTGTCTCTAGTGAACCCTCTTACCCCCTGCACCTCTGGCCTACACCTTGGTTCTTGTATGCATAAATAAATAAAATAAATCTTCAAAATACTATGCTGCATAAAAAAATCAAAGGTTCAATTACATAACTCCTTGTATAAAAAATACACAAAAGGGAAATCTATGGAGACAAAGTAAATGTGTTGTTTCCTGGGTGGGACTGGAGGTTGACTGCATTCGGGCACAAGGACTCTTGGAGTAATAGAAATATTCTAAAGTTGTATTGCAGTAATGGTTACACAATTATATAATTTACAAAAAAGCACTGAATTATACACTTAAAGCAGGTACATTTTATTTAAATATTAAGTGCAATTCCATAAAGGTTTTTTTAAATTAAAAACAGCCGGGAGCTATCTTACCACTGTGTTCCAAGCCAACACATCGGATGGAGGCGGAAAGACAACAACACATCCTGCTCACATTTATTTCCAGATACAGCCTGTATGGGAGGCAGAAGGACCTCTAGGGCAAAGGCTACTGCTCCTCTTACCAAAGGGAGGAAAACAGCTGACACTGATCTGCCAGGCCTCCCAAGATGCATTACGGCATCACAGAGAAGCACTGAAAACAAAGTTTAAGAGTGGTCTCTGTCCCTCTGGGTATTTTCCTACTAGAAGAAATAGGATGTGCAATTAAGCTCCCAGTTTAAGAATATTTTAATGCTGAGTCCCCAAAGAAAGAGGGCACTTCATCAAGCATTCATTCAGTCATTGCTCAGAACATTTATTTGAGCATCTACTTTGTACAACCACTTGCTAGCTGTTGGGGAGACACAGATGTAGTTAATACTGTCACTAAGGTGCAGCAAGGTCAAAATGAAAACCCTGGTCCCCTCTCTCTATGGCATTGCTCCTGGGAGGAGAGCAGAAGAGACACCAGCAAGCAGATCAATCTAGCTCCCTCCAGGATTCCAAGAGGAGGATTAAAGCCTTGAATGGGCTCAAGGATTGAGTGTGAAAGAGGGAGGACCTGGGGCGTTTTATATATAATTATATAATTCCCTCCCTCCCTTCCTCCAAGGGCCCAGGCTTGTCTGGGTTTCTGCTTCACCGTCAGACTCTTTTTCTCAGGCAGACAGTTCATCCGTTGAAATCAATAGGTAGGAAATCAATAAAATGCAAACCTTCCCCCATCAGCCCAAACAAAGGCTGCATCTGGAAATAAATGTGAGCAGGGTGTGTTGTCTGCCCAGAATTGTCACGGACCATCTATGATGGTGACCAGCTCTCCCTCCGAGGAGCACGCTAAGGGCTCCTGCTTGTCAGAGTGTGGAGTTAAGGCTTTGACACTATTTACAAGTTGGGTTAACTGACCATTACAGCCCCTTCTAATTCTGACATTCTGCCTTTCAAAATGGGGGTGATAAATCTATAAGGGGGTATAAATGCAAAATAACAGTGACCAGTACTGGGCTAAGCAAAAAAAGACCCTCCGGATAAAAAATTTCAGAAACTGTAGGAGAGAGGCAGATTGTCAAAGAGCAGAGGAACTAAAGTCCTGGAAATGGAGCCTCAGTGCTCTGGTATCCACGGGAATGCAAGTCCATGGCAGCGGCGAGACCACACTGGCGGTGGGGGTGCGCGGAGCAGAAGCAGCGGGTGGAAGTTTGCGGGTGGAAATGAACGTTTATCAAATGCAGGTTCTTAGGCCTCTCTTCTAGAGAGTCTCCTTTAAGAGATCAGGAGGGCAATCTGGAAATCTGCAATTTAACCAACATTCAAGGTGACTCATGGAACCAGACAAGTTTGGAGAAGGTTTGTCTTAATGTCTAACCATATGTGGTAGGTTTGGTTTCTTACCCACTCCAGTTTTATTGAGAAATAGTTGACCTACACACTCAATAAGTTTAAAGCATAGCATGGTTTGAGCTCCTAAAGGTGCTCTTAGAGGACTTGGTTTATGCCAGAACATTCCTGCTAGCAAAGCACATGGGGCCTGCCACTAGCCCTCCCAATGTCTATGTGTAGCTGTGATGATTAGCCCCAATGTAAAGACCTGAAGCTCAGTGCAGCCAGTGACTTGCCCCTTGGGTGTCAAAACCGGGGTTCCATCCACACCTGTGACTCTACTTGGAGCTTTTTTCCATGAGCTCATAGCAGCCCTATAATCTAAATCACTCCTCCATCAACAGCCCCAGCACTGGTAAGGCAGTCAGTCACACGGGACTAGTAATGGGATCTTCACAGACTAATCCTGACATGTCTTTCCTAATAGTCAAGAGCAGCTGCATTTCACAGGGGAGGTCATGGCCGGAAATGGCAACCTGCCCAATGCAGGGCTTCTCCAGACATCCTGTGAAAATGCCCTAAGAATGCTCTTGCAAAGTGTTTATTTTCTCTGGTAATACTAAATACAAATGTCGTCTCCCTGGAATCTGGTAGCTTGGGGCCTATGTATAACATTAGGAAAGTAACTACTGCCACCACACAGTTCCCTACAGAGGCCGCGCTATATATATCATTAGTTCACAGGCTTCACCGCTGATAAAAATGCCATTAGAAAACATATCATTTACCCAATAGACTGAAATGGAGCCCAAGGAGCTATTCCAGTCTATCAGGTAATTATGGGGGAAATCCTGTATTATTTACTGGAGAAAATGGAATGACACCCTGGGAGGCATGAAGGTCCATCCCTGCTCTCCGCGATAAAGAGATGATCCCATTTTGTCATAACAACTATTGAGCTTACTCTGATCTCTGGGACTTTTTCAAAAATCCTTTTGTTGCCTTTCTTTTATTTTATAGATAGCTAATGGCACCAAGCCAGTCATAAATAATAAAATATCTTTAAAATAATTTCATTTTAATCCCATGCATTGCTTTATTTTGCAGAAGAGAGCACAAAACCCTCTGTAGTCACATTTCACAACTGCACTAATGACCACATGAAAAGGCAGCGTCTGGCATCCTTTCACTCACCGGACCCACAGAAGCTTCGAAACTGTGGGCACAGAGTCAACTGACCGGCTGTCACATGAGGCCACTTTGGGGATTCCAACTGGGAACAGTGCATAACAAGGACTTCACTGTGATCATCTCAAGTCTCGAGGGTCACTGCACTGGGACTTTGCCTCCTGCCCAGGAAGCCACCCTCCACGCCTTACACAGAGAATGACAGTGTCCTAGGACCTCCTCCAGTGACTGGAATTCCAAGGATAGTCATTTAATGTGTGTTTCCTGACAAGGTCCCTTCTTGTGACTCGAACACCAGACTGACATGGAACTACCATTTTAGCTAGTGATTGTTTGCAACATGCATCAGAACCTCCATTGTCCTGCCACATAATGAAAAAGGGGGTGGGGATGTACCAAGAGACTCATCCTCAAATGTAGAGTGGGGTAAGGGAGAAAAACGAGAAGTTGCTCAAAGCAGAAGAGGATCATAAAAAGTACAAAGGAAAGGACAGTGAGGTGCTAGGAAAAAGCTGAGCAGAGAAGGTGGAATCCTCATTTAAAAAAAAAATATTTCCTGGCCATGGGAAATATGCAAAGCCTTGCATTGGACATGTGGTGAGGCATGGAGAAGAGCTCAAAAATTTTACGCAAGGGCCCGCAACACTCCTGGTGGTCAATTTCCTCACAGAAGCATTAAGCCCAGATTAATCATCATTATCATTAATCTCCACCACCACCACCATCATCATCCAACTCAGAAAACTACAAGGAAATGACAGAATTGAGGGTAAAGAGGCAGAGTTGAGTAAGAAATCAAAGGTGAGGAAAATCACCTCAAATCACCAGTATGATGCCAATGTGCCCTATTTTTCATATTCTGCACAGAAGTGAGCTCAAGGTCCTCATGATTTTTGGAGATCGACCTTAAAACAGAGAGTCTTTATGGCTCTCTGCTATCTCAACACCAGATTTGAAGTTTTTTAAGGATAGAGCTTGGTCAATGTCTCAGGCCATCAAAGAATTCTTAGACTTTTTAGAGCCTAGTAGATGCTAGACATTCTGAGAGACATACTAGACATTGTAGGATGACCAAACAAATGACAAAACATAGTTGTTCTCTTTCTAGGGAATTTACCATGTTAAGGAGAGAAACAACAGGAAAACAGTTCATTTTAATGACATCTGGGATACATCAAAAGTATGTAATGAGTGAATGGCCATTTATATGTCATAATTCATATTCCACTGCCAGGCAATCACCTGCAATTCTGAAGGTTACTTTGCAAGAGTATATCATATACAGATCATTCTGTAAAAATATGCTCCTTCAAACAGCATGGGGACAAACAGTACAGCTAAAATCATCCTTAATAGACTGTATTCTTCTGTCTTTTATCAACTATGTGAGATGCTGGTTAAAAGGTGGCTTCTGAGAATATTATGTTTCTTCAGAAGCCTCCATCATACCTTCGTTATTCATCTTAATACACATCTATTTAGCACCCGTTATTTGCAACTCACTGACACTGAAGTAAAATTCAACCCATGCCTTCCAATGCCATACAATGTGATGCCAGAGACAGCAAAGAAGTCCCTTCACTGGAGGTGGGATACTTGCTATTATGGTACCTACCGTCTGCACTTTATAACAACAGAGTAAGAGTTTCACATTCTAGTGGCACATTGCTAGTAATGTATTCCATTGGCATTACTCATATAACAACATAAACATGTGAGGCTGTATAGCAGGGGAAAAAAAGGAAACAGCAAATTATGGAGCCCTTTTCTGGAAGAACTAATGGTTGTAAGACCTTTATTCTTCTTCTTTTAATCTGACTTTGGAAAACACTGAATGCTCTACAAGCTTACTTAGAGCAATTAACTGTGGGCTGGGGGGACAGTTGAATATTTCTTAGAAAAGACTGTCCATTTCTACCTGCTAATGCACAATCTAAAATGACCATTTATATGCACAATCATTTACCTGATGCATAATACTTAACTTGAAAATTATCACTGAGAGGTATTGCCAGGGCCAGCATTTGAGCACAGCGTTTTGGAGCAAATGCTAAAGCATTTCTACAGATAATGAAGCACTCAACAAAGTGCCCTTTGTTAGACAATAAAAATAAATGATTTCAAAAGCCATCAACTGGTGATGAACAAATACATTTTAGAGTAAAGCAGTTAGAGATTTAGGGGTAAGCTCATATTTCACTACAATGGGTTTGTTTTGTCTTGTTTTTGTTTCTTTTTTTAATCACAACCGAGCCAGTATTCTCGTGTATTGCTTATTTTCAATTTTTTTGAATTAATATTAAAGAGAACCACCACTGTATATTCCCTCTTTGAGCAGTTCATAATGACAATTATATTGATGATGTCTCTTCATAGGGCAAGTTCTACTCTGCTGTCCTGTTCTAGTGGAATCTATGCAAAGAAGGAACAAAAAATCATAATTTTTAGGGGACTTTGCATATTCCCAAGTGTTTTGACATAACTGGCCCGATTTGTGTGATGTGGCTGCAATTCAGAGAGCTGAGGGATTGGTATGTTTCTCCTTTTCACATGCAAGGATACCATGACCTACAAGGAGACATATTTGCCAACGGTTGATATAAATTGCAAAAAGGGGCCACAATGCTTTGCCTACCCATAACCACTTTCCCTGGCCACATAACTGCAGTCCTTCCAATCAAGAGTCTGTATCCTTGACTGTGCACTGGCCTTGGGACTTACTTTGACCAGGCCAATATGTCAGAAGCAATAATGTACCAGTTCCAAGCTTGAAGAGGTCTTGTACTCTTGCATCCTCTCTCTCTTAGAACCTTGTCTTTGCCAAGAGAACAGGCCATGCTAAGCTGAGGGATGATGAGATATATGTAACCCAGCCACCCCATCACCCCAGCCAAACCCCCAACGCAAAGTAGCAAAACATCATTTTACTGCAAATCTGCACATGAACCTAGATGAGGTAAGCCCAAATTGCAGAACCAGATATTCGTGAGCTAGAGAAATGATTGTTATTTTAACCACTAAGCCTTAGGGTGGTTTGTTATGCAGCAAAAGTTAACCAATACAATGCTACTGCTGAAAAGAGAGTTCAGGTAGTCAAAGCTGTCTCAACTGATATGTTTATTACTTGTTACAGACAAAACTAGAATTACTTTGCTATTTAAAAGTAAAAATTGGGAGTTAGGAGGTTTAAGTAGCATTACAAAATAAAATCATGGAATTATTTGATTTAAACAATGACTAGACGTTTATTATTCCTGCATATGGGTTTTACTACCAGATCCTACCATTCTACCAAGGAGTCATGTTTATATAGGGTTTACCATGATTAGCGCCTTCCTTCTCCAATCTAAAAACCTCTCTTCCTGCAATAAAGGGCTGTATCCAGTGTGACTATACTATAACTATACACCCAAGGAGCTCTGAAAACATAATGAGCGTGAAAAACTTTTAGTGGCATTTACATACATAACATTACATTTTTAATTAACATTGCATTAGCCCAATATTCCCCAAATCTTATTCATTTACATATCACTTTCACAATCTTTGCTAATCTGCAAACTACCTCTATTGTTATTTATTAAACATTTTCTCTAAATGAAACTCAAATCAACTCACATTTTTTCACTGTTCCCAATCCTAAGTGATAACTGTGAGATCATTAGTTTTATAAACTAATTCTATATTTTTCTACATAACTGTTAGAAAGAAGATACATAGAGTCATTTGTATACTACTGAAAATCACCCTGCTTCCTATACTCTGAGAAACACTGCACTATGAATATTAGATTAGCTTCCATTCTCACTTCAAAATATCAGCTATAAGGAAAAGACAACTTACAATGATTTCATGGGCCAAAGGGAACTCAAATGGTGTCTACAATTCCAAAGGACATTCATTTGAGGAACACTTTGCCATCTGAAGAACCATGGTGCAAGTATTCGAGTCCATGCCCAACAGACTGATATTTCAGTTGTCTCCTACTGAGTTTTGACTCTTTTCAACACTCATGACCAGAATAAACACCTTCAGGTAAATATCACCAGGCCTACAGATGGCTTTGAGCCCTTGAAACTGTTTGGTTTTTTTCCAAGTGGACCAATGTGTGGATGTGCAAAAGCGGAGGGTCCCAATGCCTCATATCATTTTTAAATACTTTTGATCTTCAACATAAGCCTTTAAGTTGAAGCATAAAATTCTCACTCGTGTGTCATTTTCAAAATTTAAGCTCAAAAAATGACCCCTCTTTGACAAAGATGTTTGCCTCTGCCTCATTCAAGTAGGTAGATACGACAGGTTCACAGTTAATCAGGTTCCAGGCTTAGGAACATATTTTTTTGCCCCTTTAATTACTGCCCACAAACAGTATCAAGGAAATGCCCTAAACAGGGTAAATCTTGACTTAATCAAATCACTGGATAAATGATTCCAGTGGTGTTTTGTTTTTGAGGATAAGATGGTAGACTTAAGTGGATTATGCGTAGTTGAAAATTACTGTAACCAGAAAGTATTGCCTAATGGATTAGTGGTGTTAGAGTGAAAAATACAGGTTCAAATCCTCCCCAGATTGAATCCCAACTCTAAATTATCTTGGGTATATTATACCTTGGGTGTATTAGTGTTTCTCTCATTAGTTATGTAGTTCCTCCTTGTGTATGAGGTGAGGATAAAGGTGGAGTTGATACCTTGTGGAGATTAAATAAGCTAATCCATTCAAAAGTTTTAGAACAAGACCACACATGTGCTAAATATTTAAATTCACATTAGCTATTACTCTTGGAGGTGATGTCAATTTTTTTTTTTTTTTAATTTCAACATGGGATGCCTACTTTGGATGCCACAGGCTCCATTCAGCTCAGATGTTTGCCAGTTCCTTGAAGGAAGGCATGTAAGTCATGCTATTTAATGGTATCTGGGTACATAAAGATAAGGAGAAGTGATACAACAAATGTCAGAATGAAACTTCTAAGACACCTTGACAACAAAACCTTGGGCAGAGGGCCAAGATGTAATTTGAACAAGCTGCAAGGTAAAGTTTTGCATGGGAAACCTTGCTTCATCAAGTCTGGTTGGCTAGTAGAGAGGGTGAGCTACCTGCCTGAAACAGAAGTAAAAAAGTAAAAAAGCCATTGAAAATGGATGACAAAACAATATGGAGACCCATTTTCCTGAGAAGAAACATTTCCAGAACCCCTCCAGCAGACAAACTCACATGTGGTCCATGTGCTCAGTTGAAGTTCACGGCACCACATGAACAGCAGACTGAAGAAATTATAGAAACCAGTCACTTGAGAAATGGCTGACAGTCTAAAGGTTAACTCACTGGGCAAGAGAAACAAACCAAGTTGGTAGAAACACCTACTATGTGCCAGGCTGTCCTGGGCACCAGGAACAACTGGGGAACAAGGCAGACAGCTCTTGCAGCCTCGATAAGCTTACATGCCAGTGTGGAGAGAGATACAATAAACACATGTCAAAGAAATAGCAGAAATGACTTCAGGCCTTGAGAAGTGCTGCAAGGAAGATAAAGTAGCTTATGTGAAGCAAAGTCATCTTCTAAGGAGATGACTTCAAGTGGAAATGATGTAAACAAGGCCAAATGAAAATAAGGATAAAATGATATGTGCAATGCAAAGCATTTACCAAAGTGCCTGGCACATAATAAGACACACTAGCTGGTAGTAGTAACAAAAATACTTTTACAGCACTTACTGAGTGCCAGGAACCGCGATAAGCACTTTGCATATAGTAAATCATCTTATTACCCCATTTTACAGAGGAAGACACTGAGGTAGGAAGCACTAGGTTAGTTGCCTATGTCATATTAGTTACAAACTAGTGAACCAGTTACAAACTACCTGAACCAGGTAGCTATGTTTCCTAGCTACTATGTCTTCAGCTACTTCGGATCATCTCAGGTAATGGAATGAAATCAGAGGGCAGACAGAGAATCAGAGTTAGGAAGTGTCTTTAAGGCCTTAGAAGAGTTTTGTGAATATCAGCCATGTGACATTGGTCAATGGACACCTGACATATTTTTGGCGCCCTGATGGCACTAGATTGTGGTGGAAACCACTTGTTTACATTCAGAAAAGACCTGCAGCGAGCGGGGCATCGCTCCGGTGAGATGAAACAAACCCACGGTATCTACTGCCTCTCACTCCTGACTCTGCTCTTTCATTCTCCCTTCAACGACCTTGTTAGCTCTATCAGGAACATCTGATCTTGAAAAGGATCTGCTTGTGATAAAAGGAAAAAATGCAAGATGCAACTTAGTGCCTTGCCTGGAGGAAATGTTTTTTTAATGAAATGTTGAAGGAGTCTAGTTTCTGGGAAATGAGCAGTTTGCAAGTTGAAGACAAGATATAAAACTCCATGTACACAAGACCTGGTGTGAAAATACTTGCTTACAAAAAAAGAAAAAAAACCTGCTGAATCTTCCTTTGCTGCATTACTTTTAAAAAGCACTTCCTTGACATCTCGTGTCCAACTTTCTTAGTTGCACTTCTGTTCCCTGAAGTGTGGTGGTGTAAAAGTGTCGCTGAGCAACCTGGGGTGAGTGAGGCAAAATCCAGGAAGTCAGTGCATGGCATCAACAGCAATAACAGTAGTCGACAGTCATTGAACATCATCACGTGTCTTACGCTGTCTAAACATTTCACCCGGAGTCTGGTACTTTCGTTAGTCCTGATTTGCAAGTAAAGAAGTTGACTTCCTAAGGAGAATATGTAAATGCATTGACAAAAAAAAAAATCATAATTTCTGATAAGACAACAGATGGTCCAGTGGTAAGCACTATATAAAAATATAGTGAACTATATTTTTCTTTCCTATCTCCCAGGGGTCTTTTAAGAACTCTGAAATGAACACTGAAGAGGTATTGAAGAAATTAATCAGCAGGTCCTTACCAGATGCTTAATCCAGACCTGACATTGTAGGAGTTCCCCTTGTTTTGCCACTAAGCCCATCGGATCTCTGAGACCTGGAAAAATGGCCATTCCCCACCACCGAGGTCAGGGCTGGTTCCTAGGGATTCCAGAAGTGCCCACTGGTTGCATGTCTTGCCCCAGCAGGGGGCAGAAGAAAGTGACCTCACAGTTCCTGGTGCTGGTGGGGGCTTCCTCAGCCTGTTCCCACCTCTTTTGCCCTTCAGAGCCCGCTGGAAGCCACACTCAACTGGAGAAAGAGAATGAGCTGTTGAGTCCTGGTCGGGCTCAGTTACCCCAAGCGAAACCATTTCCTAGGGTCAAAAAATAGCTTTTGTCAGCTTTTCTGAAAAAGAAATACGAGGTGATGAGAAGAGGTAAAAGGGAACGGGAGAAATACAGAAGAAAAAAAAAAGGAGTTGGGAGTGGGAACAGGAGAAATGGAGCCAGGGCGCTCCCAGCTCACCTCTCCTCCTCTCGGGGATCTGCGAGCTTCTTGCAAGGCACGGTTCTCTGAAGAGAGGAGTCTGTTCACAGTCTAACAGGTGTGGAGGCTTAATTATTATTTTAACAGTGTGTTCGAGAAAAGTACAGACACTGATCTATACAATTACTCTCCTCAAATACAGACATTTGCCTCTGTTTTCACACATATAAAATGAAATCATCAGATGTACCAAATGTTGACATTTTCTCTCATGAAATACCAGATATTTCCTGAAACTTGGGTAATTATGTCCTTCAACACCCTCCACACACACACACACACACACACACACACACAAAATCCTCACAGCCTGTCACAATGTAATTTTAAAATCATTAAAATTCTTAAGTCACATACCTGAGAAACCAAGAAGTGGTTGATTTTCTCATCTTAAAGCTGAAGACTAAATCAGAGTCATGTTCACATAACAACCAAAGTAGGAACGAAGCCTGAAAGAGGACTATAGACTGAGGTTACTAGTGAGGGGAGGAAACCAGCAAGGTGCAGAGGGAGGAGAGTGGACTCTGGTGGACGACTCCAGGTGTGTTGGTGGTGGGTGCGCTGTGGTAACACCTGAGGGGGAGGATCCTTTGCTTCCAAAACACAACAAATGCTGTCAGCCAACGTTACCTCGGGATGGATGGATGGATCGATCATAGCCATATTTACAAAGGCAAACCTTGGAATTCTTCAAGAGAGCTGAGATGAGCACACCTCTAGAAGTCCAGAAGAGCAACCTCAGTATTCTGAAAACACAGCTTCATGTAACCCCATCCCTCCCCAAGACAGTGACACTGGGGTCTCCCTGGTGGGGCAAGGGGTTAAGTCGCAACCTATGAAGCTATCCGCAGCCACTGCAGCATGAGTTCGATCCCCAGCCAGGGAGCTACCCACAAGCCATAGCAGACCTCTCCTGCCTCCCCGCTGCACCCCTCAGCAGTGTATTTCAGTCAATCTGCCTCTTCTGCTCCCCACTCTGTCTCTGGTGAATCTTCTCACCCCCCACACTCTGGCCTGTACCCCAGACCTTGTATGCATAAATAAATAAATCTTAAAAAAAAAAAAAAACAGTGACATAGGTGTTGTATTTCTCTATTTCTCCCCTCACCAGTCCAGGAAGCAAGTGAGGTGAGAGCAACCTCCAACTTTCAGTTTAAAGATTAAGCTCTTTGAGTGATTTACTGCATGTTTATATCCAGAGAGAACAGACCTTTGTTTTAGTTGAGAACACTGCTGTCCTTCCTAGCTTTGGAGTTTTTACCTTTTTCCTGTCCTTTAAAGCCACAAAAGCATCCCATGTATGAGGAATCATCCCCAGGCCAGATTCTGTATACAGATACTCAGGAAGTGAGGAAGGAAAACGTGTCTTGAACTAATCTTTGCTTACTCATGTACAAAAAGTGGAAATTGAATGTTCATGAGCTCGTGGCATGTTGATAGTCCTGCCAAACATGTCAATTATCAAGACTGCATGCAGATTGGAGACTTTAGTCCCAAATGAGGCAAAGAGAGAGTGGAGGAAAGAGGAGGGAGGGTACAGAGAGATGGACAGACAGAAGTGCACACAGTGACAAATGTCTTGGAATCCAAAAGCACCTGCCTGGAAACCACTAAGTTAGAGCCAAGCCATCTAAGCTAGAGTTAAGTTGACTCTAAGTTAGAGTCAAGCCATCTCAGAACAAGGACCTGGACCCCATCTGTCTCCCACTTACAGCTGTGTGTGTGGTGCAGGACCACTCAGTTATGAGAGCAGAGATGCTGCCAGGTCAGACCACCTAGATTCAGAGCCATCACTTGCCACATGTGACCTTCAATAGTTTATTCAAGCTCTCTGAGTCTCAATGTCCTCTGTGTCTGCAAACAGAGCTACCTATCTGGTTGTTGGGTGGACTAAATGCGTGAATATGGATAAAGGGCTTAGAAATGTGCCTGGCCCTTGGTGAGAAAGGACTGAAGAACAACCACTGCTGTGACTCACAGCTTCTGACCACATGACAGTCCCTGAGGGAAGGATGCAAAGAGGTTGAGAGCCCACGAGACCCACCCGAGCAGGTGCTCCTCTGCATGGGGACGTGACTGCTCTTTTAACGTGCTCAGGGCCACAGGTCACCAGCACCATGGCCGGGACCACCAAGGAAAGACATCTCACTGCCAACGAAACACTGAGGCTGCCTCTGCATGTGCAGGCAGACAGATTTTCCAGATGAGCATCTATTTGTAAAAAAAAAACAAAAAAACAAAATGGAGTGGCTTTTCTTTAAAGATACTTGTTTTTTAAATGCCAAACATTGCAGCACTTGGAGGGATGGCCAAAAACTCTGGGTTTTAGGGCAATAAAATGGCATGAATACTAGTCTTTTTTGTGATGCACCTTATGACGGTGTCACTTGTCATCTGCAAATATCCTCTGTTCACTCAAGATGATGATGATGATGATGATGATGATGATGATGATGATGATGATAGTAATGTCAGGAAGAGGGCTAGCATTTATTGAATACGCTACCTGATTGGCACTTTTCTAAATGCTTTACCTGGATCATCTCCTTTACTTCTCATCACCACCTTATGAAAGCCTCTTTATGCCCAGTGCATAGATGAAGAAACTGAGATGCTGAGAAGTTAGGTATTTTATCCACTGGCCATAGCTAGTGAACTCCAGATCTTTACTTTTAATCACCCTACTAGGCTACCTCCAAAATTATCTAATAGAAAAGATTAAAAACTGGTTTGAAATTCGGGAAAAAAAGTCACTAACCTTGGTTCTTTGACATTACCTTTTTGTCTGTTTAACCTAGCCTGGCTAAAGTCTCTTTGCATCTTCGGTTTTAGTTTCTTCCTTAGAGAATCTTCTATGTTAGATGAATATTGAGGTTTCTTCCAGATCAGCAATTGTTTGATTTATTCATTCATTTAATATATAATAATTGGGGTTAAGCATCCACCACGTACTAGACACGTATTGGTCCTTATGCAATGGGGTGGAAAATATAGATCTGTTCCCTGCCTTTCTAGAGCTCATATTCTAGCAGAGGAGATACCATTAAGTAAGCACACATGCAAACATATAATCACAAATTTTTATACATGTTCAAAAAGACAAGTACTAGGATCCAATAAAATAGATTAACATTAAGGGATCGTTTGAGGAACTGGCATTTAAAATAAAGACTTCGGGATAGGCAGAACTGGTTAGTTAAAATGTGCAAGAATGACATTGCAGGTTGAGGGAGCAGCATACAAAAGGACTAAGATGAGAAAAGACATAGTGTATTCCAGGAACTGAGAAAAGGCAAAGTAGCTAAGATGTAGTGAGCAGAGGAGAAAGATACCACACAGAGCAGCATGTGGACGGTTATCAGCTCTACTCATTGATGCAAAGGGCCTATAAGTAATATGATAAAAACAATAAAAATAATGGGGCCTCCCTGGTGGTGCAAAGGGTTGTCAGCACTATGAAGCAATATACAGCCACAGCAGAAAGAGTTCGATCCCAGGCCAGGGAGGTGACCCACATGGTGCAGCAGACCTCTCCTGTCTCGCCTGCTGCTCCCTTCAGCAGTGTATTTCCACAGATCTGCCTATTCTGCTCCCCACCCTGTCTCTGGTGAATCCTCTAGCCCCCACCCCTGCACCTCTGGCCTGTACCCCAGCTCTTGTATGCATAAATACATCTTTTAAAAATAATAATAATAATAATTACCTCATTATTTCCTAAACTCCTACTAATCCTCAGGTTCTAATTCTCTCCAAGCCCTATAAATTAGGCTTTACTTTCCAAAGGAGAAAACTTAGCCTCAGAGAGATGAAGTCACTTCTTCTGTCTCAGGCCTGGAAAGCCACAGGAGCACACAGGTGAAGGTCTCTGAAGCCTGGGCCCTTTCTACTCACGCTTGGGCCCTTTTCCACCTCATTGCTCTGGAAATAAAGGAAAATTGCAGCAGTGGTCTGCCCTTACCCCTTCTCAAGTTCAGTCTATTCCTCAAGGCTGGTGGAAACTGATCATCAGCTGGAGCAGCTCAAGAGGAAGGTGAGGCTGGCATTCCTCAGCAATGAGTTTCCCAGTGAAGCGAGCAGAAGGCTAACCATCCACAGCTCCCCAACACCGCCCCTTTCTGTACCACAGGGCTGCCCACCGACCCCCAGTTTCCATGAGATGAAGGGACAGGGATGCCACCGCTGCTGGGTGAGACAGCGGCCGTCCCTCTGCTGGGGCTGGTGATGGACAACAGGCAGCTCTCCACAGCTCTCAGCACAGACCCGGGACATTAACAAGGCATGAACAAGTCACATGGTTCTGCAGCCATGAATGAAGAATGGAGTTGCCTGCGTTCCTTGAGCAGAAGTTACAACTCATCACAACAGGGTCAACAGCAGCCTGAACATGAGCAAGGGGAGGGAAACAACATTCAGTGGCACCAGCCACCAGGCTGTGCATTTTCCATACCTCATTTCAGGACTGCCTTCGGAGGGAAGCCTTGCCTAGAGCCCCGTTATGCTGAAAAGTAAACTGAGACTCAGGGTGGGGGGTGATTTGCAAGGGGTTCAATGACTAGCAATGGGCAAACTCTGGATCTCTGCCCTGTCTGTCTCGCACCCAGGCCGATGCTTTTCCCATTATGTGATGCTGTCTCGCCTTTGCATGCTTTCTGAGCACCACTGCTTGTGATTTTCAGCTGTTTGGATGGATCGCACACTTGGAAATCCACCAAAAGCAGATCCTACATCTTTAGCAAACCACATAAACGCTAGGCCAAATTCCAACCATCTTTTTAACAAGAGAATTTTCCAGCCTGAGTAATGGTGCTTAAAAAAAACCAAAAGATAGAAAAAGAGAAAGGTAAAAAGTCATCGTATATCATAGAGGTGGCCTACGTGACTGGGATGGATATGGGTGGCTGAAGTCAGCACCCATATCCCCACAGCCGCCATGAGCACCGTGACCCTGACTTCTGAAGGAGAACAAGCATTTGTCTAACAATTAACTTTGAGTGCTTCATTTGAACACAGCAGAGCACTGCAGGAGTGACATGGGATCCAAAAGCTAGGGCCCAGCCCCTGGGGAGCACACAACACTCCCATTCAGGGTCTCAGAGAGCAGAAGGTGCAACTGGACAGGGGAAGTTAAATTTTCAGATGTACCTCTGTAGACATGGCTGAGTTCTGAGTTTGTTTTTTTTTTTTTTTTAAGATGTATTTATGTATGCATACAAGAGTTGGGATACAGGCCAGAGATGCAGGGGGTAAGAGAATTCACCATGACAGAGCGGGGAACAGAACAGGCAGAAATACACTGACTGAAATACACTACTCAGGGGAACAGCGGGCAAGACAGGAGAGGTCTGCTTCGCCATGTGGGTAGCTCCCTGGCCGGCCAGGGATCGAACTTGTGCTGTATTGGCTGTGATTGCTTCACAGTACAGTGCTCAAACCCTTGCACCACCAGAAAGGCCCTGAGTTCTGAGCTTCTATCTCCTCTCTAAGCTTCAGTCCACAGCCCCCCCTAAGTATTTTTGCCTTACTTGCTGGTTCTTTCACAATCCTCTAGTCCTATGTGGTAGAATATGCAGTAAGTGGGAGAAAATGTCCTGGAGGCAAAAGACCTGTGTTCCACCCCAGCTCTGGGGTCTTCTAGCTGGATGACCTTGGACTAGTCTTCATGCTTCTCTTACCTCTACTGGCTTACAGTAAAGGAAATGCAGCAATCCCTAGCTCAAGGGCTATGTGAGCAATAATAGGCAACAGTCCTTTGAAAACAGCAAACTGCTAGAAAAATGTACATTTTACCACCAATGCTAAGATTTATTAGATTGTTATGTTAATGGTTAATATTTAGCTGAACAGAAAACCCTGCCAACTGGCTGTTATTCCTTTTGATTTTCTTTGGGCAAAGGCTGGCTAAGCAAAAGAGAAAAAGCAAGACAAAGAACATTACTTTGTGAATTCTTCCCCAAAAGGACAGCATTGTAAGTCTGCCATGAATAAAGAGTGTAAATTATATTCAGCATGATATAAGTAATGACATATCAATTAACTGTGTCAACAAGGTCTAAAAATATGCAAATTACTGTACTTCAATTAGAAAAATCTACATCCTTAGAGAATATTGTAAATCAGGAAATTTGGGAGACATTAAGAGTAATCAGTGAGGGAAAGCATGTACTTTTTGCCGTATCCTATTTTTATACATACATAATGAAATAATTATAGCTACAGTGTATTTATGCCTCTGCAAAAATATTAAGATCTTAAGATCTTTACAATGATAAGTTAAATCTGTATTATGTTTTCAGACAACATTAATTATAAGAAAAAGAAATCTATTATCATTCAATATAAGTAAGTTGAAACTAATTTGGACATGTAAATTAGAAATGCTGTTTTTCTCAGCACCAGAACATTAGAAAAGAGAAAGCAAGAGGCAATATCTAGATCAATTACTGAGTCTACAAATGCAGAAGCTTTAGCATATTTAAGTTGTAATGCAAATTTAAGTGTTTAGCAACTTTTCTTGAAAATATCAAACTATTTGGCTTTTCTATGTTGTAGAGATCCTCTGGTTTTCTTTGTTGAACATGTGCTAATCTTCTGTTTGAGATGTATTTGCCTTTACCAGAGCTGTCTCCTAGCTGCAACTCCCAAACAAACAGCAGGACGCAAGGCTGGGAATGTATAAGGGGATGCCAGTTTTCAATAACTGGGACATTCGCCACAGAAACAGAGGGTACCTTTGCTTTGAAATTCAATTTGCATCAATTTCAGGGATGACAGAGGGGAATGCAGGGGAGAGGAAACACAACTCAGGTGACTGGCAGCTCACCTGTGCCCAGCCTTCCCAGGAAGGGCATCCTGGCAGGGAATGTCCTGCATGAGAACCTTGGGGTCTGATCTGCTTGGCCCTAACTGCAAATTAAATGGGGTTTCATTCATTCACTCCAAAATGATGCTCTCCTGAGACACGTCCAGACTTGAAGATAACATTCACGTTTCAGGACTCGGAGTTTAAGATCATCTTTCATAAAATCAATCCCAGCAACTCCAAACCAAGTCACTCCCTATCTGAACTCTGGGAAGCCCAAGGCCTCCACCCAGGCTGGGAGCTCCCTGAAGGCAGGCACTGTGCCTTTTTTTCTGTTCTTGCTCCAGGGAGGCACTGTGACTTCCACAGAACAGAAACTTCACCAAGCATACACTGATATACAAAGGAGAGGAAGAAGAAAGACCATTCCTTCCTGAAAGGGCAATTCTCTATATGAAGAACATATTTTCCAAGTGCTCAGTATGGAAACTTTCTTTAAAGCAGACAGCACAGATTCAGCTTTTCCCTTGTTTAAATAAAGTAGCCAGCATTCAAGCTGGTTTCAGGACAGGTGGGGGAGAAGGCAGACTTCGCCTTCCCATCCCTTAGCATTCCTTTCTTAGCCCCTCACCTCCCATGAGATTTCCACAGTCTATGTTCTCTTTACCTGCCCTCCTCCAAGTCTGCATAATCAAATTGCTTAGAATAAGGTGGCAGAGTTTACTCTAGCACCCATTCCAGAAGTTTTTCCTTTAAACATGGAATAAACTCGGATGTCAAAAGAAAATTAACAGAGGAATTTCAGGCACCAGTGGGCCATGATTGCAATTTAGGGCATAAGACACACTTCTAGTTCTGTTAAAACAAACACAGTCAGGAGGCTGTACGCTTTGCCTATTTGATCGTCAGGTCTGATGGATGCAGATATTTCTTAAAATGGGACTATATGATATGCTTTTTTAAATGACAGTTCAATTAGTGGTAGAAATGGAGCAAGAAAAAAGATGCTATTTCAGTTGGGGAGAGGTTAATCTTTAGTTCTGCAAATAAATACCAGCCCACCAAATCTTCTCCAGCATTCTTTCGCCACTGGAATGAAAAAGATGGTAGCTGTTGAGTTGAAAAAAATAATCTCTCGTATCCTTCGTGGTTTACCCAATAAAAATCCTGGTTTATTTATTTATTAATAGCTAAGATACTCAATGGCCATACTTGATACACACAAATCATAGATTTAAAAAAATGAGAGATACTGGGCCTCCCCGGTGGCGCAGCGGTTGAGCGCTGGGTTGCGAAGCTGCCTGCAGCCTCTGCAGCGCCGGTTCGATTCCCGGCTGCTCCCTGGCCATGGAAGGAGGGTCCCACATGGTGCGCAGACCTCTCCTGCCGCCCGCTGCTCCCCTCAGCAGTGTACTTCGGTCCTTCTGCCTGCTCTGCTCCCCGCTCTGGCTCTGGTGAATTCTCTCACCCTCCCGCGCTTCTGACTGTACCCAGTGCATGTATAAACAAAACAAACGAACAAACAAATAAATAAATAAATAAAACATGCCTCTATAAAAAAAAAAAAAAATTATAAAAAATAAAAAAAAAAAAATGAGAGATACAAATACAGAGATAGATACAGAGTAAGCGCAGAGATATGGAAAGAGGCAGAGTTCCCCCCTACTTTGCTAGATGAGTGAGTAGAGGACATAATCAACAGCAGAGTCTCTTAGACTCTTACATGAGGTTAGATAGACCTAGATTCAAATTCCAGCTCTGTGACTTAACATGATTTTGGACAAGTTATTTAAACTCTCTAAGATTTCATTTCCTCATCCACAAGTAGAAAGGATAATAATTTGACACATAGGACCCACGTAGATTAAATGAAACAAAGCCCCATAGTGACAAAAAATAATTCTTGAAATGGATACAATTTTTAAGTATCTTCATAATAAAAATTAAGCTTTCTACCATAAGTTTTCAATGCAAAAATTAGTTTGGGGACTGATGATATTTTACAAGCTCGTACTTACCCTAAATGTTGTGGGCATATGGCACCTACTCCTGGAGTCCACATGACTCAAAGTAATTCATCTGCCTCACTTGTTTAAGAATTTAGGGAGGTAAATATTTGGGCAGATTTGCTTAATCAAATGAATTTCCAGAAAATGAGAATGTCAAACAGCAAGCAGGATTTAAAATAGCAATTTTAAAACCATAAATTCAGCACTGTTCTTCATGCAAACTATCATGAGATTGTCATGCATTTTTCCTCTATATTGTCAATTATTCCATAGTTTTCCATTCAATTTATGTTTATGCCTCACCATCCAAACTTTTGTGTCTTTGATACTATGGGATTTATAGCAAGAGCACCAAGTTCACATGAAGCCAAGGTTCTGCTGACCAATTATGCTAATAAAGAAATAAGTTCAAGGTTTGATCACCCAAGTGCAGCCTAACCCTCAGGGCATCAAAAAGCTTCATGAAAGGAGTTTCAATCAACAGCTAATTTTTGAAAGTTGAGGCAATAGGGAGGATACTAAATCTACCTCCCCAACCCAAATGAGACCATGGGATGTCTTTCTAATCCACCTCATCTACCTTCTCATTCTCTGTCCTCAGGAACAGAGAGTTTACCTGCCATGACTTCTGATTCACGAAAGTTGACTTTATTGAATGCCTCCATCCACATCCCGGGTTGTGTCGGGTGGATATCTGATGGGGCTAAGAATACATTCTACAACAGTGACTAGTCATCAATCTGTGTAAAAAGAAAGGGCGAGCTAGAGAGGAAAATCTGTCACCCCTCTTCCACTCCCAGAGAAAGAAGGAAAAATAAAAACAGGAGAGAGAAATGCATGCTGCAGACACAGCCCACCTTTTATCCTGTTCTCTATCCAAAGGCTTTGCAATTATTTGGCTATTACTTATCTTTAAACATCAGCTAAAGAGATCTAGCATTTTGGAAAGGTAATTATACCGTAATGCAGATGGTAGTAATAACAATTACCCAAGATAAGCCCTTGCAATGATCTTTGCAAAGCAAAGCAAGCGGAAGTAGTCCTGACTCATGAAGGACCTCCAGTGGAGAAGGCTGCAATGCAGTCCAGGACTCTCCCTGGGAAAAGTGACAGCCGGTGCTGGGACACATCTCAGGAGGCAAGGCTAGGTGCAGGGTATGCGCTCACGATGTTTCAAAAATCCTTGATGTAGAGACAATCCGTTATAGTCTTTAATGGATGAGACCCCTTCCCAGGCCAACTGCTAGAGGAAAAGATTCCTCACCCTGCCTCGTGCATCTCAACCCTAGTTTCCATCCCCATATCTGAAGCTGCCTGCCACAGGAACTTCTGTGGAGAAGGATTTCTCGGACCACATGATAGTTTTTGAAACAGGGGGATCTAATTGCTTAGAAATCATTAATTGCTATAAATAGATGACTTCTGGGAGTCAATGAACTATAAGCAGAAGAGACAGTGTATTTGAATGTCACGCTTGTGCTCTGGGTATTTTTATGACTTGTCAGTGGTTCCGTGAAGAGCTCACACAGAGAAAGGTGCCTAGTCAACCTGTACTGATTGAAATTGCCAGTTAGAAATAGATCGTTCTTGTTTCAAGCCTCCGCCAGGCTTCTAAGGAGGTGCATTTATGATGCATTGGGAAGGAATGTCCGTATCAGCCAAAAAAAAAAAAAAAGATACCAAGGAGGCACTATCTGATCTTTGCTATTTTCCAGGGCATAAAATAACAACCTGTCATCTACCTTTTGCAGGTCATTTTTATCACGTTGCGGACCAAAATGAAATTTGACCTCCATTTTCCAGCTATGCCAGTGATGATAAATTTAATGCACACCAAGCAAATGAACGGGAGGCCCCGACAAAGTCAGATGAATGTGGGATTATTTATTCCTGAGTTTCCCCAAGGGAAAGGGGCCTTTCTCTCCTCAGAACTTTTATCACCTTCCTTCTCCTAGGTCCTGGTCCTCACTTGGTGCCCACAACGTTCACCACTTGGCCTGAGTAATTCCACGCACAGCCTTTCTGCCTTCCTAAACCACTCAGGCCCTCTTGTCAAGATTTAAGGAGGAGGAGAAATCATTTCTCCAAGTCATTCTGTGATCTGATCAAGGTGCTCATTTTTCAACAAAGCAATAAATAAATACCATAAACAGCTCTTTCAAAAACCCCAACAAGGAACCTCGGAGGTGCCACCTTGCAAAGGAGAAACTGCTGTGGAACCCAGCGACGCTGCCTGGCTTTGCCACAGGGAACGCAAAAGTAATCTAGCTGCCAGTTAGCAGTTTCTTACAAACTGATGAATTAGCTAACATCCCCTTTAGCTGTGGGGTTTGGTTTGATGATGGAACTTACCTTTCCTTGCAGTCTACTTGCTGGAAAGCATTGCTAAGCAGCAGCCTTTCTGCTTTAAACCTACCCATCACAAATCAACGAGTATTATGTGACCTTTTTGCACAGTGAGAAATTCCAATAGGCCTCAAATTCCTGTCTCAAACTCCCCCTTCCTGTTCCTCCCTCCACAGCAACTTCTGACAGCAGCTAACTTCAGGGATAGCTAAGTGTGGAATCAACTCGGTCCTGACCAGAGGAGCTATTTTGATTTAACACCATCTCGTGAAGTACAATTGCCCTTCAGACTGCATGAATTAGAATCTCTAAATAACTGACTTATTTGCTAGGTTCGCTGCAGCCATAAGCGCACATGCTTGCATGCAGACTGCATGGGGAACCTCAGTGCTTTCTGCCTCTCCCCTGTTCAGAGCCATCCAATTTTTTCATTTGGAATGAACTGCAAGTCCCTGATTTTACAGGATGCCTGTTTCTCCTTCTAATATCATCTTCTGCTCCCCCTTTTTCTCACCTCTATGCCCCAGCTGCTCTTTACACAACCCAAGAACGTGCCCCTGTAGGTTGGGGTTGCGGGGACTTGCTGCTCCTACTATGTAAGACATCATTCCTCGTGGTGTCTTTTTTTTTTTAATTAATTCATTTGTATATATTTTACATCATTGTTCATTTTTTTAAAGATTTTTTTATTTATGCATACAAGAAGTGGGGTATAGGCCAGAAGTGGGGGGGGGGGGTGAGAGGATTCACCAGAGATAGAGTGGGGAACAGAACAGGCAGATCTACTGAAATACACTGCTGAGGGGAGCAGTGGGCAAGACAGGAGAGGTCTGCTGCACCATGTGGGTAGCTCCCTGGCCAGGCGGGGATCAAACTTATGCTGCAGAGGCTGCGGACAGCTTCACAATGCTGTGCTTAACCCTTGAGCCACCAGGGAGGCCGCCATCGTTCATATATAAACAATGGAGGCATCTTTTCATTCAAGTCCCCCATGAAGGTGTGTGAGCAGGCAGGAGAGACGGCTCAGGAAAGACTGAAGGTATTGCTGATGGCCACTTTGGGCAACTGGAGCTCAGTCCTGCCAGAGAGAAGGGCACTTCCAGGCTGTGCCTCCCAGGACAAGCAAGCTCCTCAGCCTTGGAGAAAGTGCCAGAGGTGGGAGCTGTCCTCAGCTGCAGTGGAAGTCAGAGGTGAGCAAAGGGACACAGGGCCGGCAGCCCCAGCATCCACTGCCTCTCTCTGTCCTGACGTTTCCTGCAGTTTTCATCCCCCGACATGGTTCCTACTGATTTCTTGATTCACTTATTGTCCACCCTTTTTCCTCTCCACTCCCACCCCAGCAGACACACACATAGGCTCAGTGAAAACAGAGAATGAATGGGCCTTTGCTACACTCTCAAGGCCTCAAGAAGCAGTTGGCAGATTTTGTTGAATAAATGAATGAATGAATTTATGTTTTTGCTCATGTAGCGAACACTGGCTGAGCTGTACCTGGGCTAAGGGTAGTGTGTCAGAGTGACAGAAGCTCAATTCTACATGGCCAGGCTCTGTTTTCCAGCAGCTTCCTATACCTCTGCTCGGGCCCCCATGTGATTTAAAAATATTCAGGAGGGAAAGACCACAGTACATTTTGTTGTTGTTGTTGTGCTGGTTCCAACGAACCTCACACGAGGTTACACAAACAGGGGACACTCAACAGATGCCCAGGAATAGAGCCCCATACCTACCATCCCTGCCCTCCTCAGGAATCTCATAGTCCAGGGGGGAAGCCGCCACAGAAAGTAATAACATCGTAAGTTTATCAAGTGAGATCCAGCCAGAATGATAAAAGAGCAAAGAAAGGGAGCAACAATGATCTGGGGCAATCAGAGAAAGTGTCACAAAGGCAGGGACATTTCAATTGGGACTTGAAGAACGAGTAAGAGTTTTCCATTCAAAAGCAATCAATGCAATTCCAGCAAAGGGGACGGCTTTTGCAACGTGCACAGACAGAGCTGTGTGCCATTACACAAATCTGGAACACGAAGGGCACTGGCAGGAGTTGAACTTTGTAACACAGCCTTCATCAGCCAGAAATAAATTACCATTAAAAGAACCAAACTTAAAAGACCCTGATGTCCAGTGTTAGTGCAAATGCCCAGAAGCAGCCTTTCACTTACACGGCTAGTGTGGGACTATTCATTACTGAAAGCTCTATAGAGGACAATTTTTTTGCTATCTAGTAAAGTTGAAAAGAAAATTCCCCCACAATGGAACTATTTCACTTCTAGATATGTGCCCAGAAGGAATGCTCTCAGCAGCAAAATGACCCATGTGTGAGGACGTAATCAACAACACTATTAATTATTTTGAAAAACTGGGGGGAAATGTAGGTCTCCACCAATAAGGGAATAGGTGTCTCTCGACAGGTAACAAAATCATGGTATTAACTCATAGGGAAGTTAAAAGAATGAACTAGATTTACATTCTCAAAATAGAGACACCCCTGTAATAATACTGAGAAGAGAAAATCACAGAAGGGCCTATATATCAGGATACTATTATGTAAAGTCTAAAACTCTAGACTCTGTGGGCTATACTCTTACATAAAAAGTAAAAGCATAAGAACAGATAACTTCCTATAGAGGCTGCATCTAGAGGTGAAAGAAGCCACTGGGCTGGAAAGGAAATAATCAGTTTTAATGTATCTGAAATGTTTATTTCTTAAAACAGAAAAAAAATATGATGCGAACATGACAAACTGTTAGCATTTGTTAAATATGGATGTTGGACATATGGGTGTTTCTTTGGCATTTGTTATATTAGTCTCTGTGACTTTCTTACTCTTCAAAAAGATTTCCTTTTTTTTTTTTTAATGGCCAAGCCAATTTTCTTAAATGACAGACTTATTTTATATAATTTTCAGTCTTTGGTCTCATTTAAATTGAGTTAACTCTGCTTTTATATTCAAAAGATATCAGAGACTACTTACTGCATTCATTAATTCAGCCATCTAGTCAATCAACAAGCATTTATTAAGTGCCCATTATATAAAAAGCTATCATTCTACATAACTATCGGGGATACTGATGAACTGAAAAGACAAAATCCCCAACTTCAATGGGTAAATAATTTGTCACAAGAGAAAGGACATACACATTCAAGTTACATCCAAGCACTTAAGAATACAAATATTATAAGCCATCAAGTCATCATTATAATACATGCTATTTTTTATTAGTATCAGTGTAAAATAAAATGGGAGCATAAATACCACAGTAGTCCTTTCATTCTTAAACTCAGGTCGTGACTTTCTTGAGAACCAGGAGCCAAAAGTTACATTGCCAACCCTCACCCCCATTAACACAAACACGTCGGCTCGGCAGGGAGAATGAAGACAAATGGTGGGTCTCTCCACTTGGGTGTTGCTCTCAAGCAGAGTCAGCCATTTTTAAAGTCTTATTGATTATCCCAGCTTCTCTCCAGGCCCAGGACTGAGACGAAGCAACTACAGTCAGACCCCGAGCTCAAATAAGCCAGTGGCTCAGTAAATATCTAAAGTCAAAAAGAAAAGCACTTACTCTGTCCCTCCTGCCTTCTGAGCTCATAGAACCTAGCACTTACCTCCTGGTAAGCTTTTTTAATGATATAAGTAATACATAAGCACATCATCTTTACAAAACCAAAACAAAAGCACAAATATAAAAATTTTGGAAATCTCTCTTTAATGCATTTTGATCTAAATTCATGAGCATATAATGCATTTTTAATATAAATGGCTTACAGTGAAAGATTCTTTTTTTTCCCACTTAACAATAGTCCTGGCAACCTTTCAGTGGCATCGTCTGGAGTTCTTTAGCATTCTTTTTCACGAGTGCATAGTATTCTACAGTGCTACAGCATCATTGTTAAGCATTTCCATACTGATGGAATTGGGGTGTTTCTAATTTCACTGCAATTTTAAATAATGGTATGATTAATTTCCTCATATAGTTCAATTCTACACAGCCAGGCACTGTTTGCTAACTGCTTCATTTGCCTCTGCCACAGGTCTTAATGAGATTCAAACAACATTCGGGGGGGAGCAAACATGTCATGTTATTGGAGCCTTTGCTGTCCCACCAAAGCTAGCACAGAGCCAGGCCAAGCCAGGTACTCAGATGAGTGCAGGTGTGACCTTGGTGCTCCCACTGTCCTGGCTCTAATGAGAAGAGTTGGAGGGAGTAAAAGCTGACAAATCGTGTCCATTACATAGCAGACACTTTAATAAATATTAAATTACCCCAACAACTTGAATAAACCAAAGCATTGTGCCAGAAGTCTGGAAAATGTCCAGGTGAGCCAACTATCTTCTTCTCTGCCTTAGGGAGGACTTAGCCCTCCCCGCCCCTCCAACCCCCCACAGAGATTCAACCCATTCATCATTCTGCCAAGTCCTCCAAGCAAGATGCCTGCGGGGGCTCGTCTCTCAAGTAGATCTGGGCAAGGTCATTACCTGGCAGTATGAGCTCTCCTTATCTCCCTGGCCCCATTTCAGGAAAGAGTAGTTGACGGCAGGGATTCAATCTTCCTTCTGAAGCCCTTTTCCAGATAAACAAGCTTTAAAGAGTCCACCATGTACATGACCTTTTTGGGAGGTGAAGTCATCAAATCAGCAAAGAGATGCCCGGAGAGGTGTCTGTCCCCTCACCGGGAAGCAGGTTCTGTCTCCAAAAAGGTGTGTGACCTAGGAAAGGGCTTACAAAAGGGACTGGGGATCCAGAACCGCAGAGGCAGCTCTGAAAATGAGCCATGAACAACTGAGCAGGGCATGGCTTTGAAATCCAACCTGTGGTCACACACAGGGAGACTTCACGATGGGCAGCAAAGAGTTCCCAGCAGTGGAGCACAGAGATCCTTCCCAGGCCATTTTTACTAAGAACGAGCAATACTTGAGGTCCATTCCTCGAATACAGAAGGTTACAACTATTTCACTTTCAGAGAAAGTGAAAGAATAAAAAAAAAAAAAAAATACAGGAGAAAAAAAGGGGAAATGGAGAAGAAATAAAGAAGTATTTGCAAGTTCCACTTTAAATTACAAAAGCATAGAATATCTGTGACTCTAAAATCTATCCTTTTGCCTGCAGACTCACAGAGGGTGAGGCAGTGATGAAACCCCATTGTGAGCTTCTGATGGGTAACTAAGGATCAAGGAGATAAAGCCTGCAAGTTGCTCTGAGCTCTTTGAAAGAAAAGGAATGTGTCGAAGAACTTACTCTGAGTGGTTTAAATTCTGGATTACTTGAATGCAGTGAACTTGACTCCATGCCTGTGGGTGCTTTGAAGTGCTCATTGGAAAATGTATCGTTTGTTGATACTGTGAAATTAAGTTGCCAGAGTAGAGCATAACCTCTAAAAATAAATGTTTAAGGGATTTGCTTATTATAGATGGAGAACTGAAACCATCATTGAGTCAACTCCTGGGGAGACTCTGCCTGAAACGAGATAAGTCAAAGATGTAGAAAACCTCATCTTAAAGAGAAACTAGACTGTTAGGAAACTTGAAGGCTGAGCCAAGCACTGACCAACAAGGACTTAGGGGGTTTCCCAGGAGCACAGCATGAGGCTAATCAAACTCACCCTTTGGTCAGCAAAGAGTTAAAGGTCTTAAAGGGTCAAAGGAGCTTTTCTGCCAAGGCAGCAGGGTTTGATTGCACTGGAAACATTTGCATAAGCACTATGATTTAGTCCTCTAATCAGTGCCAACAGGCTGATCTACGGGAACATTTATAAGCTTTTTGAGGGCAAGAAACTTGTCTGTATGTGTCATCACTGTCTCTCCATCTGGGTAAATAGTGTCAGGTTAATAAATATAAATAAATTAAATAATAAATGAGAGGCAGAGAAGGAGAGAAGTGAACAGTCTTGCAACAACAACTTTGCTGGAAACTATTCCTTCCATAGCAACATCCCCCTTGGCCTCCTGAAAGATGGACAGGAGCTGGCAGGAGAGCTGTGGGTGTCAGGTGTGAACCCCAGCTCATCACCCCCTTTTGCAATGCTGTGCTCATCCCTCCTCTCTCGAACTCAAGGCCACTCTGCACCTTGGCTGTTTACCAGTGTGTTTCCCTGATCCTGCTCGTGGTATGCTGCCTGTGGAGATGGCAGCCTGACACGTTGAGTGGAGAATCAACAGTGGAAATCTCCCCGCATTAGACCCTCAGGTTCCCTCTTGTGTTGCAAGGGGCTAGGACACCTGTACCTAGTGACCTGGAACATCTGAGCCCATCCCTTGCCGCTAAAGCCCATACGGCATCTTAGAACAAAACAATTTCAATGTAAATTTCAATGCGTGAAAACTTCCTTTCAGACCAGACTGGCAGTAATCATGACCAGTGTGATGGAGAGGCAGCAAGACCTGAAGAAAGACACAACGAGGGAGACCAGTATCAGCGAAACCAGAACGACCAAGCAGGAGGGATCTCAGGTGGGCAGGCAGAGAGTTAACATAGTGTGTAGGAATTGAGCAGAGGAGATGTGTCATGGAAATTGTACAATGAAATGAGCGAAAGATGTCACATGTTCACCGCACGATAGAATCCAACCTGGGTAAGAGCAACGGAAGTTTTTCTTTGCAGAACCAAGATCAGTGTGTGGTCCCTTTTTGCTCTGAATATTGCTCTCACATACAGACACTCAATCAGTCAGAATATTTGCAATCATTCTACCATAAGTTCCTGTTGGGAAGGTACTATGGTTAAGAAACCATACATTTTCTTTATAAAGTGACCTGTGTTCAGTAAGAGCAATAGATGGCTAAACTAAGAGAGTTCAAGATTGAAAGTAGGTTTGGGGGGAACAAACCTTGAATTATTAAAACTCAGCTTTGAAAGGCAAGGCCAAGTTCCTCTCTTGGCTGAAAGCAACTTTATCTCTATTCTTTGGACTCAGGGCAATAAGTTCCCAGACCAGGGTCCAGCCTTGGAGGTGAATTGCAATAAATCACTTGGGTCCTTTTATGCCTGAGATCAGTCCCTGGTAAACATGTGGAAATTTTAATAAAAAGAGAGCCCAATAGACCAGGCCATGTGGCTCAGTGAAAAAGCCAAATTAAGATACCAATAAGATGTCAACAAATCACAAATATATGAAAAGGGGAATGAATATCTGGCCCGGAGAACACTCCCCCAAGAAGTCCACAATCTTGTGTCATAAAAATAATGGAAGCCACCTAAATATTGAATCACAGAGGAACAGTGAAATCCACGTATGGGTCACTCACCAATGCAGATATTAAACGGCTATAAATTTGCCATCACACATATTTACTAAAGTTACAGAAAGAAAAATCAGGCCACAAAAACATATGCACACAATTACCTGAACTCTTTTATTTGAACTGTTTGTAGAAAAAAGCCTGACACCATGTAAAAAATATATATATATACTAACAGTGGTTGCAATTAGATGGCAGAACTTTATATAACTTTTAAATACTGCCTTTTGGCTTTCAAAATGATTTTTCTGCATTTCTCACATATTTTCATAATTGGGGGGCAAAATAAACTAGAAACCCTCACTCTCTTGATTGTTTACTTCCTTTGAATTTCAACACCTCCTTGAGACACAGTGGGGATAATGGGCCTGGACACTCTTGCTCTCCCATTTTTTTTAATATTTTGATGTGGCTATGCAATTACATATAATTTAACATAAAATCAGTCTTGACTGATACTAGACAAGGCTATATGGAAGCTTCTATTCACTTGTTCCATTAATACCTAAAGAGAGGTCACTCAATGAAGCAGAGAGGCAACATGTTTTTTGAATACATGCTTTTTGAACAAAAGGAACATTCCAATTTCATAGCTCATTTAGGTTAAACGACAAAAACCACATGCATACTTACGTACACACCTCTCTTGTGCACTTTCCATACCCATACAAGCACAGAAACAGCTCATACTGTTAATTTCGCTTTTATAAAACATATTCTGAAAATTACACGTTTGAGGTGCTGAAATTTGAAGAACACACAACATCAATGAGTCAGAAAAATGGTGGAAAATTTCCCCCTTTTTAATGTAAAGATACAGATCATCAACAGTCATTTGCTGGAAAGAAAGTTGCTCATTTTTAAACAAGACAGAAATTAAAACCAATGTAGCTCCTGTGTTTGTTTGAGTAATGACGCAACCAGGCATTAGTTAAATCAGAGATTGCTGCTGCAATCAATTTTCTCCTAAATTTATCAAGCATTGTTAAGTCTGATTTATTGATGATTTTTGATATATTCCCAATTAAAAAAAAAATTCTCGACATCATGAGTTATCTTCTTTTTTTTTGTAAAGCCACAAAAGTGTTCTAATTTTTCTAAAACTAGCCAGAGGAAACAAAGAATAAATCAAAAACCTGAAACCAGATAAGCAAACTTGCATTATGAAATGGAATTCAGGAAAATGCCGTGACAGCAAGCATCGCAGTCAAATCCAAAGAAACAATTAGACCATCCTGATGATGAAGTTTCTGCATTCCATTGACTAGATAAAATTATGAAGAATTCCATCTCCTTGAGCGTCAAGTCATAAGAAAGAAAAATTTGAGGCTGCCTGCCTGCCTGCCTTCCTTCCTTCTTTCCATAATAGAGGGAAATACATTCATTCACATCAAGCTGCACAGGTAGCAGAAGAGCTTCTGGAAGCATCATCTTGCCAGAGCCATGGTGTGTGATATTAAAGTAGAAACAAAGAGCTAGTGACCACACAATTTTAATAGCCTACAAGGAAGGACTTATATATTCATGCATTCACAACAAACAATTATTGACCACTGATTACATGCTAGTCTATACTAAACAATGGGAAACAACTAACAAGTACAACAAGCCTGGTCTCTACTTCATAAAATCTGTAATCAAACACGAAAGTCAGAATGCAGATATATGCAAGTAACGTCATAACAATAATTAGCATTCACTGAGTGCTTACTATGTGCCATGAAAGAATCTAAGTGATTTATAGAATCATCATCAACATAAAAATCAGAGCTACTACTATTTATTAAGCACTGAAAACAGTTATTGTGCTAAATACTACAACCTGCAATTTAGGTGTTCTCTCATGCCTTGTTATAATGGAGAAAGAACTGAGTAAGGAGCTTAAGAGAATTAATTGTTCAAGGTCACAGGAAATAACAGCAGAATACAGATTCGAACACAAGTCTACCTGACTCTAGAGTTCTTGCTCTTAACCATCGTGCTATACCATATGCACACTGGGCCACATGGTCTTCCATGCGGGATCTTGTCGAAGTCCATTGGCAGTGAAGCACAAGATGTTAAAATCAGATGTGATATGCTTGGGGACAGGAGCCATCCAAAGGCTGACATCATCACAGAGCAGCTGGACTTCTGGCTGGCCAATCTCAGGAGCTGCTGGATATAGTTTGGAACCTAGCCCAAGGGACCCTTGGATGAATTTCAAAGGGCAAGAAAAAACATCTCCCAGAGAGGTGCTGTCTGATGCCTTCTTCTTTGGGCATTAGCAAGGAGAAAATCATGTCTATCAATTATCCTAAACCAGTGGTTCTCAAGAGGCGATAATTTGGCTCCCCCTCCCAAAAGAGGACCATTTGACAATATCTGGAAACATATTGGATCATCACACTGTGAAGGGGGTGCTCTGGAATCAAATGGATAGAGGTCAGAGATGCCACTAAATATCCCAAAGCACAGCACAGCTTCTCCCAACAAAGAATATTTGCTCCAAAATGCTGGGATCACTACAATTGAGAAGTTCTGCCCTAAACTATCCTTCAGTAGCAAGAGCATTTTTCTGAGATCATAGGGGTGAACTTTGACTCCTAACTAGCTAAGATAAGAGCAGAGAAGAAACGGCAGTCTTCAAAATGGGTGAAGAAAGAAAATAGGGTGTCTTCTGTTCATATCTCTACACTTGTATGTTTTTATGTCTTGTGTGTGTTTTATAGTGCCCATATAGTAGTAGTTCAATAGTACGAATGTAATTTGAATTATGAATGTAATTTGTATTGGAGATAAATGCTCAGAACTCTTCTGATAAGGGCACATAATCAGAGAATGTTGGAAATTCAGAGAAGGGAAGAAAATATTGCAAGAACCCAGGATTATCTGGGATCCAATCCCCAAGTAAGTCTTGAATTATTAAATGCATGGCCTTGATTTAACTATCTGTAAAATGGGAATAACAATATTAACTTACTCCCTGCTTCAGCATTAAAGGCATTTCAGATATTAAAAAAAAAAAATTCACCCCTTCCAGAGTTGGGTGACAAGCTGAAGCTGAATTCAATTGTATATTAATTAGCTAGCATATATAGTAGCTGCTCAATAAATACTCATTTCCTGTACCCTCTTTCCTCTCCCCTTTGTCATAGGTGTTAAGACCTCAGAAAAGTGACAAATTCTCTGCACTAAGTGCTTCATCTACAATCTAAGTATGAATATGCCCTCTACTTTACAGGGTTAGCATGAAGAATTAAATTAGATAAGTGATATTAAAGTGCTACTAAAAATGCAACAGATTTATAAAGTTCTTTTCTTAAATTGCAAACACACAACCTTTTATCAAGGTATTCCTGATAATTACTCCTTTGCCCAATTTGGAGACTCAAAGGTCAACATTCAAAAAAGAAAAGGGCTTGATTCCAATAAATACATGTGGCTTTTCATTTTCTGCTTACCCTATTTCACCGTCTTAGCTGAGAAAGTGCTTAAATATTGCAAAATCAGGCATTTCAACAGTGGTCTATCCAGTTCATCAGCAGGGTGTTTGCTATTTTCTTTTCCTGAAGGGAATTGATTCGCAGGCTGTGATAACACATTGCATCACAGACTGACCACGCAGAGGGACGCAGACACGGCTCGCCTCCTGGACCCCGCTGACGTCAACCCACGGGGCCTGTGGCCCTGAACACTCCCAGATCAGCACAATTCTCCTGCTTAGGGCCTGGGATTCATGCTCCATCATCTACAATTCCAAGTGCGTATTTTTAAACTTTTGCAAATGAAGTGTGTTCATGCAAGCACTCTTCACAAAGGTCAAAAGCAGGAGGGAGCCACGGCACCCTCCTCAGAAGGGCCCATACTTTGGGAACCTCTCCCAGTGGGAGCCTGGAAGATGAGGGAGCTCAACCCCAACCTAGATTTTTCTGGCATTTTCTGCCTCTCTCCTCTCACTCTCCCTAATAGAGTTAATAACAATAATAGCGCACCATTTAGAAGCACTTTAGATTTTTAAAAGCTGTAATGAATACTATCTTCTTGATTCTTTGCATTTCAATTGCTTTTTTACTTACGTATATCAGTGAACTCCTTCAGAGAGCACACTGTAGCTTTTTCCTGCCTTGGTGTCCCCAGCACTTCCTGAGCGTGTTTGTAGCTCACAGGTGGTGCTCCAAATCCCTTTCTGGAAAGCATGGCTACATAATACTATCATCCTCACCTTCATGAGAAGCCTGAAACCTTCAATCACATGCCCCAAAACAGGCTTTCATCAGTTACAGGCACAATTCTGAACCCACGTCTTCTGATGCCAATTTCAGCAGAGACTTCAACAGGTAACTCCTACCTAAGTGAGGTAAATAGAAGGCAAGCTGAATGTCAAGTTCCTGAGTATGGCAGTAGATGAGCAGCCAGGACACAGATGGACACAAACAGAATCATCACACCAGCCACACAGGCTCCCTCCCTTTGTTTGATCCTAGGAAGACTCGTGTAGATGTCCCCATGGGCACAGCTGGCATGTCTAGGTAAGGTAACTTGGACTCTGACACTCCACCTTGCTCCAGGGTCCAAAACCATTGCAGTCAAACCTCCAGCTCTGGAGGGAGATGGACTGGAGTTCAAACCTAGAAAGTCACTGATAAACAATGTCATCCTCTCTGTCTCTCCAGCTCCTCATCTGTAAAATGGGGAAAACAGCACAGTTTAACTTCATAGGGCTGCTAGAAGGAAGAAGTGAGTTCATGTATTATTTTTAAATGTATACTCACAACACTGATAAGTACACGGTCACAGGATTATAAACACTAGCTGTGGTTATTCTTACCCTGCTATATTCTCTCTTCAATATGCTTTCTCCCACTGCCTCATCACCTGTGCCAGACAGAACCTTAGACTACACATCTGGATCATCTCATAGGCCTCCTAACTACACTGCCTTTCAATTGTTCCTCCATTCCCACCAAAGCATCCTCTTTCTAAATCCTTTCTAAAACCCATCTGACCATGCAATTCACTTTCCTGAATACCATGGCTTCCACAAAGGCAGTAGAATGTTCCAAAATCCTGAATATGATTGCCAAGACTTTGCCCAACCTCTACCTGCCACTGGATCCTTGAGCAGAGCCCCGAGAAAGTCAAGGATATGTGTGCTTTGCCTAGCCATGCCCCTTTGACACCTGCAGAGAACTGGGAAAACATTCTAGGTGATTTTTGAAAATGTTTATTGAATTAACGTCATAAAATAACTGAAAATTGAATAATGTCACAGTTAAAAGCCTCGACCTTGGTAACAGGGAGATTAGAGTTTCATTCTCAAATCTGACACTTACTAGCTCTGTGACCTTGGACAAGACATTGAACCTCTCCAAGTCTCTATTTCTGTTTTGGTGAAATGCAGTTGTTGTCTATTTTACAGAAGAATGAAGTGGGCAGGTTTATTTAAAGTATTTCTTACACGGTGCCCGTGCATGGTACCCTCCCCCCAAATGGTAGAGAAAACAAAAAGCGCCTAGTGTACATCACCAGTAAAAAGGCCTATTATGGCGATAATTGGACAACTTGTTGGGAATCCTGGAGCCGACTTGCATATCAAACTAAGCCCCCTAATGCGTAAGCCCCCCAGCAAGAACCACAAGGCCTGCTTCTAGGAAAACCGGAGAGCATATGCTCTGAGACAGCTTTAAATAAGCACAAAACACTCAGCAGCCTGTACATACTCTCCTAGATCATTCTCACCCAAGGAAAGCAGAGAAAACATAGTCACCACCCATCCCTGCTCTCTTAGCAGAAATGACTATGCACTTGGCCAAGAAATAGAGTAGTCATTTCAGGTCTACTGCAATAGGTCATGCAGAGCCTCTCCAGGCCAGCCAGTATTCCAGAGATAACAGCAATGGAAGGCTGACCCGAACATGGTGAGGCGAGTTCTTGTTGATGGCCGACTGCCAACCTGACCTGGAATAAAGATCCATCAGTGGTCGCCAAAGAGGCCTCCTGGCACACCTACATGCTGCTCCCAGCAATCCACACACTCCTCTCCACGGACACAAGTGTTCAGCTGACCAGAGCACAGATAAATATTTGTCTGCAAGTCCCATGCCCTGCTGTGTGTTAACACTCAGATAATTCCAGTCTACTTAAGAGGGGCATCTTCTGATGTAAAGAAGCACAAGCAGAAATGCAGGACATTGTGGTTTTTCTACTGAGTAACAAGCTAAAAAATAATGATCTCTTTTGAACAGGTAGCTTAATAAAAGAAGATGCCGACAACACAAGAATGTGTGTGTGCACCTGTGTGCAAGCACGTGTGTGCATGCATGTGTGTGTGTGTTTCTATGACCCAGAGAAAGAGTGAAAGAGGAAGAGATTCCTCTGCATCCAAAATTCTTAATTGATTATCTAACATGGCATGTTGGCTCAGGTAATTTAGGAAATTGAAATTATATGTTTGTACAGAGATAATCTATGCTTAAAAATATCTGGCATGATAGGAGGAACACTGATGAACAGTTTCAAAACTTGCTCCATGCAGGCTTAATATGGGGCTAATTCAGAATTACAGAGCTGGAGAGTTATGGGACTCAACATAAAATGCACCAGTTCACTGAGCACTGTAGCAATGGAGAAAACACACATAAAAATTCCGATAAGAATGGAATGTGAGGCAAAAGCACAATTTCCTCCCAATCTGGAATATCAGCAGGATTTGTGCTTGTTGTTTGTGGTTTTCTGGGGTAGATGGTACATTACAGTGGAGCATCAGCACTAATGCTACATGGCAGCTCCTCGGAATACCATCTGCTTCCCCGGGAACTGTTAATATAGTTGTAATTATCTACTTCTAAGCACTTTATTGGGAATATCATTTGCAAATTAATCAACTACAGACCGGTAAAACAAATGACATGCTTCCCTGAAAACAACAGCATTATTTCACGTTATTTTCCCAAGGATTTAGGAAAGGTGGAGAGGGTGGAGTGGCAGAACACGTACCTGTAAAACCCTTTGCCCTGTGCATGAAAGTGGAGTGGAGATGATTACAGAATGGGGTTCTCTAAAAAGGTCTTCAGAGGATTTGGGCAAAAGAGAGGAAGAGGAGGACATAAGAGCCTGGGTGATGGGTACCAGCACCATGGGAGAGATAAGAGCACTAAGACAGACTTCCACTGGCATCTACATGATGGTGAAGCAGAAATACCACAAAACATACCCCCCAGCTAGAACTATCTCCCCAGTCTTGCCCCCCAAGTCTTCTGACTACCTGCGGTGTGTGGAGTCCATCCAGCAGAGGCCGTTTCTACCTACCGTGGGGCAAGCAGGAGTGCCGAGGGAGGGAAGCATCCAAACACTACTCTTCAATCCTTCTACCATCATTGAAACGCTCACTCTAAAAAACGGAAAAGCTCTAAAAGCAGAAAAACAAGCAATCCCTGAGAGCCAAGAGGAAGAAAGGCAAGTCCCCAAAAGGCGGTCACAAAGATTTTCACTGCAAGTCCTGCAGACCTAGTGCGCTCTATGGTGACCAACGCAAGGAAAGTTACTTTGGGCTGGTCAACCACGGGTGTAGCTTGGAAACCACATTGGGCGCCAAACTGTTACGGAGCAGCCCCGATATAAAACAGATTGCCTGGCTGTGGGTCCTCACCCACAAGATTAAAAGGGACTTATTAATACTCCCCTACAGGCACTCACAAAAGGTTAATAAAAGGTTTATTTACAAGGGAAAGGGAATTGAGGAAATGTACAACTCAGGGAGAAAATAGGGAAATAAAGTCTTTAATGTGTCCTACCCGATCCGCGGACCTGGAAACTCAAAGGCACTCTCAGAGCTGACCAAGCGCTGCGAGCTGGCAGAGAGCCAAAAAGGGAAATCCCCCAAAGCCCACGTGTCTGGTTTTATACCAAACCTGGCTGATTAACCCCACCCTCAGGTTCCAGCAACCTTCCCTTTGGTGGTGATGGGATTTGTAGTTCCCAGTGTCTTTTGGCTTTGGTCTGGAGTGAGGGTGGAGTCCACAAAGCCTGTATGAAATTAGCTTTTCCCCTAACAACTTGCCCAGAGAGTCGGAGTACCTGAAATTTGTACCCACACCAAATGCACAGCCCCTCGTTCTTTGTAACCATCAGGATGGCTCTGACTCATGTGGCTTCAAGGCTGGGGCTTGAGCCCAAAGTCCCAAAGAGGGGATAAAAGAATCCTAAGTGCACCTCTGTTAGCAGCAAATTCAAGAGCCCATGAGAAGAAAATCTCCTCCCTAGGAGCCGAGGCTTAGGGAATGAAGGGGACAGTCTCCCCGGAGATGCCCAGCCTATGGATAAACAAATGGCTTGAGATCCTCCTGTACCTTCACAGGCGTCTCAGTGCACACATTCCCAGCTCAAATGTTACGCAACTGAAGAATCAGAGTGTCGGGTGCAGAGAGCTAGGCTGTGTACATTGAAGGGACGGAGGAGCATGGGGTGCTTGTGTGTGATCAAGTTAAGACCCAAACTAAATACCCCAGTTGAAACAATGGTTTGTGTGGGCCCCATTAAATGGCTTCAAGAAGAATTTATGAGTATCCTTCTTGAGAGAGAGAATAAAAATATTTGGCATCAGACAATCCTGAATCTCTGCCAGTGATCAGTGACTTTCATTCTTGATCTCATGGTCTAGGCCATTCCACACCCTCACAGTATGGGGTCCCCAGGACACTAGCAGATGGAGAGCTGGGGGCAACCAGTTAGAGCCAACTGTTCAGATGTAAGAATATAAGTGCATGGTGGGTGTTGAGGGATGGTTGTATACACAAGAGATGGGGTACAAGATGGGAAGGCAGAAACATCCAAGATTGGCAACTGATTTGAAATGGCATGTAGCTTTCCCCATTCTTAGGTACTGTGTGTTCTTCTAATGTTTCACAACAAATGCGCAATATTACATAAAAATGATTTGCTAATTGTTCGCATAAATGACATATTCAAAAAAACAAAGGCATTAGTGACTAAGTCTTTGATCTTGAGTGTCTCGGAGTATTTGCCTGCACCATTCATACAAACTTAGAAAATCGAGAGAAACAAGATTCTGGGTGCATGGATGAGAGAATGGTGAAGCACTTATCCAGTGACTGTTCACCCTAAAATGCTGATAGCGCTTCCAGCAGCAACTGGCATATAACAAGTGCTCAGTAAATGCTTGTCAAAAGAATAAATAAGTGGCATAGACTGTCTGCTCTGAGAATTTAGGAGCACCAGACAAAACAGCCAGCCCCACAGTCTCACCAAACCTGGTACACCAAAGGCTAAATGGGAAGTTGTCACAGAAAAGGGAGATTCCAGGGCCTCCCTGGTGTGCAGGGATTAAAGTCTCAGTGCTATCAAGCTATCACCAGCCACTGGCATGAGTTTGATCCCTGGCAAGGGAGCTACCCACATGGCACAGCAGACCTCTCCTGCCTAGCCCACTGCTCCCCTCAGTAGTGTATTACAGTGGACCTGCCTGTTCTGCTCCCCACTCTGTCTCTGGAGAATCCACTTACCCCCAGCATCTCTGGCCTACGCCTGAGCTCTTCTACTATAAACCTTTAAAGAAAAAGGGGATTCCATGATACATTTAGAAAACCCTGGACACACCATGTACACAAGATCCTTCATGCATTTGTGGAAAGAGAGAGTGGCAGGTGAGTGAACAGTGACCCAAGGAGGCAGCCAGACAGGAAAACAAGGAGTTGGCTCCTGCCAACCAAGCCAGCCAGGATAAAGCACAGCACCAAGCCACGTGGGTCCCCCAGCAGCCTGACAATTTGTTGCTTTTTCCAAAAGGCACTAAAATGTTGGTACAATTGGATGGGGAGGGAGAGAATTGGAATTTTAGTGGTGAACTTCATATAATGTCTACACAGGCTGATTTACAATGATGCATACCTGAAACTTCTACAATGTTAGAACACGCAGTTACCAAAAATACATGACAACACTATTACAAAAAGATGTGTGCCCTGCCTTGTCCTCAGCAGCATTATTCACAATAACCAACATCCACAGACAACTGGCTAGAGAAACTGTGGAATCTGTACTCAATGGAACACTACTCAGCTGTTTGAAAAGATAAAATAATGCCTTTTGGGACAAAGTAGATGGCTCTTGAGGTGATTATACAGTGAAATAAGTCAGAAAGTGAAAGAGTTACAGGATGGTTTCATTCATTTGTGGAATATAAATAACCAAAGAAAACAAACTGGCAAAACACAATAAAAATAACTCAGACTCCATGAAAATACAGGGGTTACCAGAGGCGGGGGGAGAGCAGATAGACAGGAAGGAGCGCTGCGCACTGGACTCTGGGGAAGACCAAGCGAAGCACCTGTGGAGAGGTAGACGATGCCCCCAAAACTGCACAGTTATGAAGATGACTGGCAAGTTAACAGTTTGAGAGCAAAAAACAATGCAATGTTACTTCAACTTAAAAAATTTTGTTTTTGCAAAAAAACAAGTCTAGAAGCTTTTTATCGATGTTCATTAAATACTTATTTGGAAGAGTGGCTGAGGGCTTCGGACAGGCAGCACGATGAGGCAGCTCTCCTCTGTGTTCTCTCTAACATCCTCACCATTCAGCTCTGGCCAAACTGCCACATCCTTCTTGGCAAGCCAGCTGGCCGTGCACAACCTCCCCGGATGGCAGGTTAGAAACAGCCATCATGGGCCTCCCCGGTGGCGTAGCGGTTGAGCGCTGGGTTACGAAGCTGCCCGCGGCCTCTGCGGTGCCGGTTCGATCCCCGGCTGCTCCCCAGCCACCAGAGGAGGGTCCTACATGGCGCGCAGACCTCTCCTGCCGCCCGCTGCTCCCCTCAGCAGTGTCCTTCGGTCCTTCTGCCTGCTCTGCTCCCCGCTCTGGCTCTGGTGGATTCTCTCACCCTCCCGCGCTTCTGACTGTACCCAGTGCTTGTATAAACAAACAAACAAACAAACAAATAAATAAATAAACATGCCTCTATAAAAATAAAAATTAAAAAAAAAAAAAAAAACAGCCATCATTATTCAACAGAACTCCCGAGAGCATTCGCATGCCCTGGCCTTCCTTCCCACCACGTCTTAGTCTTCATTCAGAGCGGGGTTCTGGTTTGTGACATTGGCTTCCTTCTACCCCCAGTGAAAATGACCTCTTCTGAGATTGGTGTCCCAATGATCTGCCTTGGTCCTGCTTTGGCTGAGATGAAAATGCATATGGTCAGTCGTTTTCAAGTGCTGTCAGTAAGTCAGAGATGAGAAACACACAATCCTCTTCCAATTAAAACAATGTTAGGGGCCTCCCTGGTGGTGCACCACGCTATGAAGCAATCTGCAGCCTCTGCTGCGTGACTTTGATCCCAGGCCAGCCAGGGAGTTACCCACATGGTGCAGCAGACCTCTCCTGTCTCGTCTGCTGCTCCCCTCAGCAGTGTATTTCAGTCAGTCTGCCTGTTCTTTTCTCCATTCTGTCTCTGGTGGATCCTCTCACCCCCAACCCCCACATCTCTGGCCTGTACCCTAGCTCTTGTATGCATAAATAAATAAATCTTAAAAAATAAAAATGTTAGTGCTGTGTGGGTGAACCAAGAAAGGGGCACTTATTTCCCTTTTATGATACAAATTGTCAGCTCATCCAGAAGTAATGATGGCAGAAAGGTGAGCACAGAGGGCCAATGGTGCCTGGCCAGACATGCTGGAGGTATTTCAGGGCCCCCGTGGAAAGGGAGCCAGGGAGACCGCAATGCTTTTCTGCAAGAGCCAGCACACGCCAGGGACATCCACACCTGGGCCAGCATGCCCGGAAGTCCTGTTCTCTGCCAGCAAATATCCAGAATCTCTCTCCAGCGCCAAGAGCAGCTGTCAGACCAATGCCCGCAGGCTGGGGTTGCTCCATCCCTCACAAACAACAGCAACCAGGTTATCTGCACTGTCATACTGAGCTCTTGCTGCCCCCGAATTAGTCAAGGATGGAGTCATTTTTCTGTCACCACCTGCATCACCACCTCCATCCCCTGGGAGTCACCATCAAGATAAAGTCTCGGGGAAAGGCCCTGCACCTTAACAATCAACTAATCAATGCATGTCCCCGTGATCCCTTGTATTCTTCTCTCTCTGCAGGAATGGCTGGACTCCAGAGCCAGCTCCACTCTCCCCACATGGGTGCTCTTGACACCGGCTGAAGATGTGGGGGGCGGGGTGATGTCCTGATACTGAATGCTTCGTGGTGCCATCAGCCTGGTACAGCAGGACACTCAGATGGGAGTCAACACAAAGGCCAGTGCCAATCTCTGGTGCTTCCACCTCCAGTCCCACCCTCTGTTCAGAGGTCCATGGAGAGGCCATTCCTGGTCATAACCTTCCTGGTCATTACCCCCACCACAAGGTCCCTTCAGGGGCAGTGATTTCTGTCTTTGGGCCTATTTTCAAGATGAAGTCTGAAAATTTCACTCCTTGAAATTAAGTCCCCTGGCATCACAATTCCTTTATACAACCCTAGAAACTACTAAGAGAAAGAGCAGATTCTGCCCCTGAAATGTGTGAGAAAAAATGAGGATGTGCCTAATACTCACCAAAAAATATGTTACTTTTCAAATTCACAAACAAAATAAATCTAAAAGTCTTCTTTCTATAGAAATTTTTAGAGGAGAGAGATGACAAAATTAAAAAGTAAGAAAAGCTGGAAGTCATTAACTTAGACAAACAGGAAAAAGATGAACTCCTTCCCCCAAAGAATTTTGAGCTTGGACTTGAACTAAATATTTATTATCTTTTATTATCATTTTATCACACATGGTATTACTAGCTAATTTATTGACTAGCTAGTGTGTGCCATGGACTGTACATTTTATAAGCATCTATGCTTTCATTTTATTTAATTTTTACAGCAAACCTATAAGCAGGCTGGTTTTTTCCCCTTTTTATCTAAGGTCACAGGATGAGCAATGTCAAAAGCAGGATTTTGTCCAGGTCTTCCTGATTCCAAAACCTGATCCCAAAATCACTGGGCCAAATTATCTTCCAAACAAGAATAAAACTTCATATAAATAAAATATAATACTCATTCTTGACAATCAAACACAGAGGAGATGTTTACATGTGACATAAAATCGCAGAGGAAATGCATAAAGTGCTAAGTTTTGAAACGCGATGGAACAGTGGTGATTAAATTAGCTAGTTGAAATGATTTGTTTGTTCCAGTAACAGTAAGACCTTTCTTTGCTCAAAGTTCACCATCCTGTCCAGCAAGGAAATAAAAGTGTTCTAGAAACATCCCAGATGTGGCAGCATTTGGAATATTTGCATTAATTTTAGCAAATCCCTGTGTTTTGAATCTGTTCCTCATTGAGAATCACACAGTGAAAAAATGGGGGAGAGGTAAAGGGTATAAGAAAAGGGTATAGGACCTCCCTGGTGGTACAAGGGATTAAGACACAACCTATGAAGCTACCGGCAACCACTGTAGCACGAATTCAATCCCCATCCAGGGAGCTATCAAAATGGCGCAGCAGACCTCTCCTGACTTGCCCACTGCACCCCTCAGCAGTCAATCTGCCTGTTCTGTTCCCCACTCTGTCTCTGGTGCATCCTCTCACCACCCACACCTCTGGCCTGTACCCTAGCTCTTGTATGCATAAATGAATAAATCTTAAAAAAGAAAAAAAGAAAGAAAGGAAAGGGTATAGTTGAGAGCCATCCCCAAAGACAAAGGGTAGCACTGGAGAGTTTGACCTCAGACTTCAGTCAAAAGGCAAAACAACTGGAAAATGCACTTTCATCTGGCAAGAGAATAACTCTCTTGCTCCATCCTTGCTGTGGAAGGTAAGCTTATTAGCATAGAGCAGAAACTCTTCCAGATTCCAGCACCTCTATCAGCTACCCTAGTCTCTTTGTGGTGTGTTACACTCCTAAAGGGAAGTGACCTGAAGTGGTTAACAATATGGGTTCAAATCAGCCTGCTTGGCTTGGCATCCCAGGGTTTTAACTTACTAGATACATCAACTTCCCCATGCCTCCATTTCTTCATCCACCAATGGGACGGATAAACCCTATCTCATGGGGCGGTTGTAAGAATCTAATGAGTTCATAATGTGATTGAAATTTTGTCCAGAAAATGGCAAATCCTATATGTAAATGTTTGTTGTTGTTATTGTCATGTATTCCAGTGATTAACTGGATTCCTCCCTATATAGTCTGTAACAGACACAAGCATCCAAGTTCCCAAGAGAAATACTTGAAAATTCCAAGGTTAAACAGTAGCATCTTCTTTTAAAGGTCCTTGGGACATGGCAAAAGTCCAATTAGATTTGTCCTCAGAAACAAAAATTGATTTTCTTTTTTCAATAATTCTATTAATTGAATCTCCTCCCACAGTCCAGCCAAAAGCCAGAACTTTGAAGAACAAATTTCAATCTGCTCCACCTAAAGAAATATTCTTATACCACCTTCCCAATAGCAACACCCTTTACTATGACTACATCACTGAATTCGCTACTACTGTATCAGATACCATTCCTAAATAATCAAAACAATGCAAATAAAAACTGTTTATATAAAATTAACCAAAAAATCAAAAATGATAAAACCTACTGCTGGCAGAGTTGCAATTAAGCACAATACCCCAGTATGCATTTTGGGTAATGGGCTAAAAATGTTTTTGCCCTTTTGAAAAACATCAGGACAATATGCTGCAAAACTCTAAAAAATGTTTGTTTGTATCCCTGTGAATTTCTACCAAGGAAACAATTGAAAAGATAAAAGCTATAGGCACAAAGACTTTCACAGCAGGGTTATTTGTAGTAAAGTAAGTTATGTAAAGTAAATGTAAATGTAAAATAAATATGCATACTATGAACTATTTTATTTCTCTCAATTTTAAGATAACTTTTCTGGTAAATTTTCAGCATTTCTGAAATTAGGCTACATCTAGCATTCAATGTATACATTGAAAGTGGTAATATTTCTTTTCTTCTTGGAAAGCTGCTATGGAAACAGTGGTGCATCTTAAACCCAGGAGCATCTTATGATCAAGAAAATGCAGCAGTATGTCGTCATTAAAATAGTAACTACAGAGGTTATGTAAAAACATGAAAATACAGACTACGACATTAAATTCTGTATGATTAGGGGCTAGAGTAGAAAAAAATGTAGACAAACGCAGTTTGATTTACAAGTAATATTTTTCCTTCCTTTCACTTAGAGTTCCATTAATGTTACTATATTATGCATGTGTTAACATTTCTTCTTTGGGGTGGTTTTTTTGTTTGTTTTTTTTTAGGAAGAAATATGCCTTCTTGGAGATTCACTTTGCATGAAATCTGGAGCAGAAATACAAAGAAGATGGGGGTGAAAAGTCACCTTAAATGCTCTGTTTACTGTAGTAACAGAGACCAGGACTGTCCATCCTTTTCCTTCTAGTAAGGGCCGTGTCCCGGCAGGAGAGGGGAGGAGAGTAGTGTGGTGTGATGACTGAGTGTAGCCACCCCTGAAAACTGCCCCCCAGTGGTTCAGATTGCACAGCTACTACCACGTCAGAGCAGAGAGCTGGGTCTACGCAAAGGAGGAGAGTGATGAACAGGCAGATATTTAAAAATAAGAACGATGTCAGGAAGTTGACATGGAGATGGGAGAGTCCTGAAAGGAGACACAAGTTGGGAAAAGAGAGACAATATGAGAACATCCTCAAAGAAGTCTTGCGGATCCTCAAGTTGCATTTGTCAAAGGAATAAATAAAGTGAAGGGATGACTCGGGGATGCTTAAATGCCAAAGCCATGCCTGGTCCATTACAGGTGCTCAGTAACTCAATCACTTCTTTTTTTTTTTTTTAAGATTTATTTATTTATTCATACAAGCACTGAGTACAGTCAGAAGCGCGGGAGGGTGAGAGAATTCACCAGAGCCAGAGCGGGGAGCAGAGCAGGCAGAAGGACCGAAGTACACTGCTGAGGGGAGCAGCGGGCGGCAGGAGAGGTCTGCGCGCCATGTGGGACCCTCCTCTGGTGGCCGGGAGCAGCCGGGGATCGAACCGGTGCTGCAGAGGCTGCAAGAAGCTTTGCAACCCAGCACTCAACCACAGCGCCACTGGGGAGGCCCCTCAATCACTTCTTCACTCATTCTCCACAAATATCTATTAAATGTGTGTAATGCAGCAGGCAATTTTCTAGACAAGGGAGATAAATCCTTGAAGAAAACATACGCAATCCGTGCCTTCAAGGGGTGGTGGGGGGTGGCGTAAGGCAGACGGGTGGGTAGAGAGAATGACTATAATAAACAATCAAAACATTAGATGGTGATGTGTGCTCTAGAAGAAATACAAGAGTTCATGTGGCTGAGAGGAGGTGGAGGTAAATGGGAGGCTTGAAATTTAAATAGAGTCTCAGGGAAGACCTCAGATAGGAGGGTGACAACTGAGGACAGGCATGAAGGAAGTACGAGAGTAAGCCAACTAGATACCTGAGGAGGGGCGCGGAAGCAGCATGTGCAAAGGCCCTGTGGTGGGCATGAGAGCATGGAGAAGGTAAGGCCTCAGAAACCACGTTAAGACCAAGACCTTTACTCTGAGGAAAATGGGAAGATACAGACAAGAGTTGAGCAGAAGGGTGAGGTGATCTAGTTTTACAGAATCTGCTGCTGTGCTAAGAGAATAGTCCATAGAAGAAAGGAAAGACTTAGGAAGGTCAGTTTGAAACCTATTTAATAATCCAGCTAAGAGACTTGGGCTAAGTGATAATTGAAAGATACCGAAAGTGATTGGATTCTGGGGATATCGTGAAGACAGAACCAGCGAGATTTGCAAATACAGCAGATACGGTGAGCGAGAGAGAGGGGACAAGGGCAACCCCATACTTCTGGGTCTGAACAAATGCATGAGGCAGCTAGCAGCCACTGGGTGGGGAAGGGCTGTAGGAGGAGAAGGCTCAGATGGAGAAGATCAAGAATCCACTTGGGGGCATGAGGAGTTTGGGAAATGCTCAGATATTTAAGCAGACTTGCCCCAACAGACTAGTGTTTAAGTTGAACAGATATTTGAAGAAATAGTCAAAAGAACAGAAAAATGAAAACTGAGAAGAGGTCAAAAAGCAAAGCGAAAGAGAAAATAAAAATACAATGAGAGTTGAAAGGGCGGCACAGCCAATAACACAGGGAAGGAGAGTGAGGACAGGAGCTGAGTTTCCTTCCTCCCAAGCCCACATTTGCCTCCTGCTTAACTGAAAGCGTGTGTCCCAATCTGCAGTCGTCTGACACTGCAAATACCAGTGACAAGTTGATTTCCCGCATGTTTGTCTAAAAGGTGCTCATCCCGGCCCAGCTGCAGGATCGTGGGAAATTGGAAATCGGGCAGCGGGCAGAGGCGCCGGCCCACTGAATCACCTGCTGTCAGCTCAGCTCAGCTCTCATTAGCTGTTAGCCAGTAAACAGGCACTTTTCTGGGTCCTTCCTCTGCACTCCAAGCATCGGGAGGTTGGGGACAGGCTGGTCACCATTAATGAGGAAGATTAGGGAGACCTGGACAGAGAGCGAGCGGGGGAGGAAGGGGCGCTGCCAGCCAGTCACTTTCCCCACGCTCGCCTTCAGAGTGAGCAGGACAAGCTGATTGAATACAAAGAATTGGCTTCTCTGAACAAAATTTCCTCCTGGAAGAGCTCCCTCACAGATTTGCCTTTCGGGCCGAGTTCTCTGGTGGTGTTGAGAGAGCTGAAGTCACCCCCAGAAGTCCCAGGGGTGGCACTGTCACTTGCTGTGTCATCTTGGGCGAGTCACACAACTTCTCAGTGCTCGACAGTTTCATTTGGAAAAATAAAGATAATTAGCTGTTGCTGCCAGAAGGCAGGATGCGGGCCAGATGATCTGGAGCGGCCCTTCCAGCTCCAAGGCCTGTGACTGTGTGATGGTTACAGGCAGTGAAATGCACAAGGGCAGGAGTTTAGAGATGTGTGTAGGAACAGATGTGCTGGGTCACCCTCCCACACCTTCTTGGCGTGGAACTTCTTCTGGGATCTGTAGCAAAAAGAGAAAACCTCTGTTTTGGCTCTTTATTCTGTGTGGGGGAGTAGGACATGAAGCAGCAGGAAAACCATAAACTCTGCATTCAGCCAGAACTGGGTTTAAATTCTTGGTTCCAACGCTTCTAGAAATATAATCTTAGACAAATTAGTTAACTTTTTTTATGTCTCCCTGGACTCATCTATAAAATGGATATAGAATGACACAAAGAAATTCAGGCTGCGGGAAGATTCAATAAGATGATAAATGTAAAATACCAACCCTATCAGTCATGGTATATCACAAAGACAGAGATCACTTTAGGTACTTAAGCAGGGTGGGGGGTGGGGGGAATTTAATACTGAAGGTTGGTTACTATGGTGACAGAAGAACACCCAGCATCTCCTCACCCCCAACCCCAGCTCAGGCTCCAGACCTCCAAATCCCAGCCTGAGCCTAAACACTCCAGGATTCTCTAGATCTAGGAGGGAAAACAGGGCATGAATGAAAAATCTCAATGCAGATTTAGAGAGAAAGACACTGAGCACCTAAACTATAGAAATACAACATGGAGGCGCAGCGGTTGAGCGCTGGGTTGCGAAGCTACCTGCAGCCTCTGCAGCACCAGTTCGATCCCCGGCCACTGGTGAGGGTCCCACATGGCGCGCAGACCTCTCCTGCCACCCGCTGCTCCCCTCAGCAGTGTACTTGGGTCCTTCTGCCTGCTCTGCTTCCTGCTCTGGCTCTGGTGAATTCTCTCATCCTCCCGCACTTCTGACTGTACCCAGTGCTTGTATAAATAAACAAATCTTTAAAAAAAAAAAAAAAAAGAAAGAAAGAAATACAACATGGAAGGGGAGGCAAACTAATAACTTCAAAGGTTGCCTAGTGACTGAGAGAAACATCTTTTCCCTTCTCCTAATTTCCACAGGGAAAAGAGTACCCTAGGAAACAGCTGCCCTTCCCACCCCATTACATTGGGACAGGGGAATATCTACTTGCTTGATGTAGTAGGACAACCGGGCATGCTCAGTTCACCTGCGCTCCATCCTTCTCACTTGGGGTGAGCTACTCTCAGGTGCCTGGTTATTCCAGCAGGTGCCAGTGGGTGAGGAAAGATGCTAGGATGATGCAATGGATAAATTATCCTCATCCTGGGTTATCCTTGTGCAGCTGCCTCTATCAGACAAGCCTAGTATCTTCTCCAGGGAATATAAAGGTGAAATAGGACCTCCATGTTAAACCCTTTATTTCTCAGTTTGTTCAAAACCCAGGTAGGGGATAAACAGAAGACCCTTGCAAGGAAGTTCAGCCCTGGTCTTAGATCTAACACTGCCTAACCGCACCTATCACAATTAAGATGAATTATCATTAACCGGTTAAGGCTATAGTTGATCGTGTGTAAGAAGTAGATACACGGACTTATCTTCCAACACCTATTGTTATCAGGATTCCCCCAAGGGAATTTGTTTAAAATGCAGATACCTAGGTTTCAACTCTGGGTTCTGTGTCAGTAACTATAACTTTAACCAACACCCCAAAGGGTTTCTATTATTTGGGAAGTCCAGTCAATTGCAGATGATTGTCAAACTTGACTGTACATTCCAAGAACCTGAAATGCTTTTTCAAATGCTGATTACTGGGTCTATTTCCAGAAATCCAGAATTCATCTATTGGGGGAAAAGGAGTGCATCTGCGCTTTTGAAAAGCCTTCCAGGTGAATCTAATGTATAGCCTGGGTGGGCTGAGACCCATTGGTCTATCCCCTCAAAAGAAATCTTGCTCTAAAGCACATGTAGTTGATGATGGCAGGCAAGGGCTCCCATTCACTGGATGCTCCCGGAGCCTGCGCTCCCTATTGCTCCGCAGGGAACAGCAGGGTAGCTGAAGGGTTTTTGGGAAATTCAGACCAGAATCCCAAAGTCCCAGCACCAGCATCAAAGTGCATTACCACTCTATGGCAGCCCAGCTCCTCATCCCACCTTGCACCATTGTGGCTTTCAAATGAAGTGCAATTTACATCTCTTTAACTAGACATATTGGTGTTATTACCATTGCAATCCTATTGATTGCAGAGCTGCTCTTAGCAACACGTTCCAATTTTATCATCCTTAGTCATTCTTGCATGACTACATGTGTATAAACAAGCCCTGGTATTTAAACTAGCACACATTTTGGGGTGAGGAGGATCATCTTCAAATCTCTAACCTGCCTGCGAAATAAGCACTAAAGGATAAACACCCTCCCCCTCTGTTCAGGGATGCTTCTCTTGATCCTCTAGATTTCCCTTCTGGGGAGAAGCATGGATTGGACAAGGATCTGAGGCCAAGTTTAATAAAAATGAACTCACATTTCCTATGGAGGGCTTCATTTTAAAGATAAGGGAGGCAAGGACAAGCGATACAGCTCTATTAATTTACCTCAGGTCACTGCTGGAGCAGTGTTGCAGAGCCACTTCCTTAATCCCTACCTGGTCCCTTGACCCATACAATGCCTTCCTCCGTGCCAAGATTTTGTCTCTATCTTAAACCAGAAGGACACCAAGAGAAGGGAGGAAATCTGGGAACAGGAGGCTGGTTCCAGGGCAGACGACCTAGGCAGGGTGAGAAGAGTAAGGAGAACTCAAGAGAGAAGTTAGAAAAGATCTGAAGGTGGAAGAAAGCAGAAGGTCACTGGCATCTTGCTATCTTGACACAAATGCAGTTAGACTTGAGAGCGAACATTGCCAACTCTTCGTGTTAAACAAATTGACTCAGCATGGATGTCGAGATATACCTGCGTGGGGTAGGAGGACAGATCTAAGGGGCGAATGTACCTCCTGGGAAGAGGTAACAAGAAGGTGCAAGGAGCCAGACAGTCATCACCTTCATAGAAAGTGACAAAGGGTTCAGAGTTTGACAAGGGATAATGCTTCTACAACTTTATAATCAGAAAGCTCTCGTCAGAGATGGAAGAGGAAAAATAGCAAGTGGTTCAAAACCACAACCATGTTGGGTGAACAGTTAGAGCAATAAAGGACTTGACAGAGGTTCCAAGAGAAAACCCAGAACCTATATCCTAACTCCCAAGTCCCCTCATGATGCAACCCCCTACCTGTCTCCTTTGCTTATGTTCTGACTCTCCACCACCAAATTCCTCTCTGGCCTTTCACTATATCACTGACATGAGGTGGAAAAAGTGGCTGGTCTAGAAAGAAAGTCTCTATATTGGAACACTGGCTCCACTACCCAGTCCTTCGGTGACCCCTGGGTGCCAACTTTACTTCCCTGTACCTCATGTCTCTTGGGATCTTAACTTATAAATTCCACAAAAACTTTCAGAGCATTCAGAACCCCAACACTCAACACCTCATCCACAAAAAAATCTCTCTCCCCTCTGGTCTAGTGTCCCCCCCCCCCAAGGGTTCCCAGAGGATTTGCCAAGACCCACAAGAGGGTGCATCCCACAGGGCTCAGTGCCAGAATGTTGGGAGATTTACATCGGGAGGTTTACATATGGGGACTTGATTTAGGCCTCAAAGGCCTCTGGAGAGGTGATTGTAATCCTCCCTGAATTAGCTGTCAAACACAAGTGTGTGGGGAGGTCAAATGCCTATTTCCACAAACCTGCCCTCAGCAAAAGATAATATTTCCTTATGGGAGCACAAAGGATGAGGGTGCCCTAAACATTATTTGGGTATTTGGGGCATGCACTTTCTACTTTTTATTTTTTGCCAACTCAAAATCCAGTCCTTTTCTTGTCAAATATAATACTGTCAGAGTGAAACTGACAAGACATACAATAAAGTTGAGGAAGAGAAACACAGAGACCTAGATAGTAACCTATTTATTTTCCAGAGGAAAAAAAGTAACCACTATTCTAGCAAAGAAAATAGCCCTGCATTTGGCCATTTTTTTCTCCTGTTTTCCCCTCAATTTAAGAGAAAAACTTTTCAAATTCACACAAAACGGTGTATGCTGTCTGCTCTTCTGGGGTCGTCTTAAAATATATAACATTTCAGGTCACCACCAAACACTTTTTTGAAATACGTCTCAATCTATCTTCCAGTGTGACAATGAAATGACCAGACAGTTCGGCATGTGACATGACTGAATTAGGCTGTGGCCACCCGCCCGCTATCATTATCATACTCCCTTCTTACTTGCTAAGGGGGTACAGGGGGCCAGGTATTCACTGCAAGGAGTCCTACCACAGAAACACATCTGATCATTGTACAAGGGAGTTGAGTTGGTGGAATGACACCCTCCCTTCCCCGCGATATCTCAGGCCCTGGTAACTATTGATGCAGAACTAGGTTTGCTTAAACATCTCTGTCACCATTTCACTAGCCTCCCATTTGTGACTCTGTTAGTTATGTACACCTATCCAACTCCCTTTGGACTGCCAGAGAATATCTTGGAATGTCTTCAGGATAAAGTTATATAGAAGTACTTGACCTTTTTAAGAAACACTGATCAAATTTGCCTTGAACATTTCACTATATCACCAGAACAATCATAAATGGCATATAAAAATTCAACAGCTGCTAGGATCAATAAGCTGTCCACCCAGGAAAAAAAATACACACACAGAGAGAGAGAGAGAGAGAGAGAGAGAGGCTATATATATATATATATATATATATATATATGTAATATATAAATATGCTTTTTTAAAAAAAACCTTCCAGAGATATGCTGCTAAGTGGAATAGGGCTAGGCCTCATGCTAATACAAAGAAGCTGGCTTTCAGCCTGGCCTGACTGGGGAATACCCAGAGGACCAGATGAAATTCCTACTAAGAGCACCATCTTTTTGACTTTAGGGCATTGTTTCTAAAAGGATTCTGTTAAAATGCAAATATTTTATCTAGAAGGGATAACATACTGGGTAATTAGTAGCTGCTAACATATTTGCATGGATATGTTTATTGATTTAGGTGGCAGAAAGCAATTCCTCAAGGACAGGGGTTAAGGACAGGTAAGTGCAGTGAATTGCCAGGCAGAGGGGAGTCCAGGGCAGGCAGAAGTTGGCTGAGCAAGTCCACAGATGGTGAGAAAACCCACAAAAGGTGCCCAAGGCTACCTTGGGGTCCAGGAACCAGAGGCATCTTGCCTGATTGATTCTCCTGCCTCAGGCCCCCTTCTTCTTGAGGAAAATCTACAACAAAGCATCTCCAACATACCTTTGTGTAGACATAGCCCCAAAAGTCTTATTTGAAGACATATGCAAATATAATGAATTGGAGAATTTCCTCTCTAACTCAAAACCAAAAAAGAAATATATTCCAACAAGTCACCCAACAACCAAACAAATCTGATATGTTGTCCTGTTCATGCACCCTAAGTCTTATACAAAGCACACTGCACTGTCCTCTCTCTCTCTCAACCTATTTCTCTTCCTCATCTCTCTTCTCTTCTCTTCTCTCTCTCTCCCCCCACCCCCTTCTCTCATCTCAATACTGGATTCAGAAGAAACGGAGACATTGTCCCAGTGAAACTGAAGCTAAGCTGGAGAAATGCATAGATGGAGAATCCCATACATATGTCAACTCAAGAGGTTCTGAGAGCTGGAGATTCCCTCAGAGAGCTGCACTGAGCTAGCACATGCACACATGCGTGTGTGCGAGCACGTGCATACACACACACACACACACACACACACACCCCCCAGGTTTGGCAAATCCTCCCATTTGAAGACCTTCCAAACATTTCTCTCTCCAGAATGACGCTAGCTCATTGTCAATGAGATTTTCTATAAATTTGCTTCAATGGTCACACAGGTTAAAAAAAAAAAAAATTAATAGCCTAAGACATTGGGCTAAAGACCAAAAAGTTAAAGCGCTTACAAGGCAAATAATTTGAAGAGGCAGGATAAAATCAAAAACAGAATTTAAATGGTCCCAGCCTAAGAATTTATAAAAGACCAAGTCCTGACCTATGACAGAAATGAGAACTTTATTGGGCACGTAATTCAGAAAGGCAGGAAAGGCTGATACACAGAACACAATGAATGTCAGGTTAAGGATTTAAATCTCAGTCTGACAGGGTCGGGAAAACCAATACAATAATGCCAGAGAGAAGGAGAGAAGCGAAGACGTGCTGTGCAAATCTAGTGCAGTTGAGAACTTTGACTGCATAATTAGCCCATGTTGTAATTAAGAATCTAGAGAGCCTATTGAAATGAAAGCACAATGGGCAGATTTGGATTTTGCTGCATTGAGCCAGAATACTTAACACAGTGAGAGTTTCCCCCCATTTTGGCTGGCTACTTTGCTAGCTGACAGTCGGCGAGGCTTATAAACATGTTTGTGCTACCTGTTTTGTAACAGTCGTGACTGACAGAAGGGAAATATTTAAAAAGTTCCTTAGAAGGTGCTTTTCACCATTGGGTTTTCTAGTTAGCTTCAGGAAAATGCTTTTTTTGGCTAGCATTTCACTCTCCGATCACAGGCAACTAAGTTCATTACAGGCATGAGGTCAAGGCTGAGTTGAGCGCTAAGCAATGATAAACTGGCAATACAGAATTGTTTTTTTATAGAGACCCATGATATCAAATCAGGCAGAAAGGGGAGAGAATGTAGCTTCCTTTAGAATAAGTGTCTCTGGAAGGCATCTACTACCGGTTTTCTAAAGATATATGGCAATGTCATGGATTCTGTCTTTGCCTTTTAAAAAATCAGAGGCGAAATGTAGAAGCTATGGTTTCATGTTCATTCAAAGAGCCCACCTTCCAAAGAAAGTAAAGTAATCTGAGGAAAATCAGGCATTCTGTTCATTTCTACTGCTCTTTCCTAATAAGGAGGAGTCACTGACTCAGCTTGCCATATTAATTGGGGAAAATGAAACAAAGGAAGTAGGATATCCCCCTCTTTTTAAGGATAGGCCTTTATTATTTCTATTTGCAACATTAAAATAAAACATCCCCGCTAGAGGAATAAAGGAGACATTCAGGCCTTCACAAGAGTTCCACAACACAATTTCTGGTGTCCTGGGGTTTCTGCCATGCAAGTTTTAAGGAAGAATTTTTAAAGCAATTTAAGAGCCCAATAATTTCATTACATTCCACGAGCTATCAAGAAAAACTCTACTGGCCACTTGGCACCCAGCAAAGTACCCTGAATAAAAGGAAAAGATGTCAGAGAAACATCCACATTTGGGTCCAGAATCCTTAATCCAGGGGAAACGGTGACTTGAAAAAACTCTGGTGAAACTGACATTTATAAGAATCAAGAAAGGAAACCTTCAGTAAAAATGTGGTGAGCAGAAGCTCCTGGGCCCTTAATATAGTTTATCTTTCACATAAAGGTATCTTGAAAACCTTTACACAAGTCCTTTATGAGGGAATAATTTCTGAGCTAGGGCAGACAATGGCCTTTCAAATCCATTCTCAGTTTAGAAAGCATTTGTAAGGAGGATTTTTCCCAGCCACCGCATGAGAAGTGTGTGATGCCCTTGGAAATCTCTGTAATTAACAATAAGCCTCTTTCACAATTGAAAGTGGACCCTCATACCCTAAAGTAGCACCAATGCTTCTATTTCTGACCTACACCCTTCATTTTATGCAATGTCTTTGTAAAAACCAAGGGCAAGAACAACCTGGAGAGAAATTTTCAAATTTTGGACCAGAGCCACCAAATCAATAATGGCGGAACAAAATGAATTATCAACCTCCACTGCTTCAATCACAGGGAAAGGCAAGGAGTTAGCCAAAAGAGAAACTGCGGTCAATGTTAAGAAACAGAATGAATTGACTTTGAGGTAGGCTTATATCTAATTAAATGAGACTGGGGGCAAGGCAAGGTAGACTCATCGGCAGCTGATAAGGAAGTGATCAGGGGCAGGTGACTCAGCTCAATTAAGCTGCATTTTCCAAGCAAGAAAGGAGAGCAGAAAGTGTTATGGGGGAAGCCTGGGGGTGCAGGGGGGAAACTGCATGTGCTTTCCCTGATCCTGGTATAGTCTATACTGAAGATCTCACACCCACCAGTCGCAGTCGACACCCAGAGGTTGAACATCAGCCTAAAGGAACAAAACCCTTCCTGTGCGCTGGCATATTAGCTAAATGCAATGGGAAATGGAAACTGCCATGGTGGTCAACTGAGAGTTTTGAAAGTTTGCATGCCCCTGGAAGCCTTACCACGAGACCATAACTCTCGGCATCTTGGGCTAGACCCTTGGTCACCAAGCACCGGGGGCCATGTAAGTGTAGGAGTAAACAAGATCTACCAGAAGGCAGAAGCTGCTCCTGGGGACCTGATGTATTCCCCATGGACATGACATTAGGATAGCCATAACAGGAGGATCCAACTTGAAATCTGTCCCACCGAGGATGACTCCCCGTTTTGTAGAAGAAAGTGGATTTCCAAGGACCTGGGTGGAACCCACGGTTGCATATGGACAGATGGTATGGGAGAGCCCAATGGGGCATCAGCTTTTAGCCAAGAGGCTTTGTCAGGTAACAAGAGTCTGAGCAGAGAAAAGACACCCCAGCTCTCCTCACCCCACCCACCACATCCACGCTGACCTCTGGTCACCCCTGTAATCTGCTCAAGGGAAAATTGGACGAAGGGCTCACAGCAGACACTCAGATCAAAGCAGCGGCAGCCCTGCCATGGCCTGCGCCTCACAAACACATATTAACATTTCCTGCTCCATTTGCAAACACACAGTGTTCTTTAAATGTGTGTAAGTGACACCCAGTGCTTTTGAAGTACTCTTAAATAAGCCGGGATGACTCACCACTTTCTGGTCCTGTACAACTAATTACATGTTTAAAAATCCCTTTAAAAGTCACAACAGCTATCTCAGCACTCTCATGCACTTAAATGGCAAAAAGGTGAGCCAGCCTGGCGAGGCCACTGAGAAGGGAACATGAAAGCCGAACACAGCCTGGGCCCGTCTTCCAGAGTTCAATTCGCCAGCGCTGTGCTCACCCTTATCAGGAAATTATAGATCTTATTATTGGGGAGCTGGGAGGCAGGTGCCAAAAACATTAAAATTCACTCCATTTCCAATTCATGAAGCCCATTGTCGCTCGGTATTATGATTTTATTAGATTTGTGCATTTAGCCAGGAACCTATTATTATAATAAAATACAAAATACAATTACTGTTTTCTTGCAGTGAGAACCTCAGAATTATCTAACATTTATTGTTTCCCATCAAAAGAAATCCCAAGTTTGGGGTTTTCTTTTTAGATTTTTAAAGAAACTTGGCTTCCTCTCTCTACTTTCCATAATAGCTGTTGTTCTGTGCTGCTTAACAGGGAAAGGAAGAAAAAAGGAATTGATGTGGAGGCCACACATCACATCAGCTTTCCTTCAATTATGGTAGTATGATTCCTATATTTCTCATGTTTTCCACCGTTATCTCTGCCCAGTCAAATCTCTTCCCTCACTCAGTGCTCATTAATTGAGATGGTGTTTAGGGAAAGCTGATATATAGATAGGAGTTTCATATGGCCAAGTGCTCACCTCCTATTACACACCAAATGCAGTTCAATACCATAATGGTCAATTTAGCTACTTGTCATACGATACCCACTTCTTCATCCAGCCCTGACCGAGGCTCTTAGAATTCCTCAAGTCTCCTCTTTCCACTTCACGCTATTATTTTCTCTCTTCATCGAGAATGAAAACGTTTTAGAAATACTAAGGGGAATCACATTAGGTGTGAGGCATCACAAAGTTATGCTCGTATCACTGATTTTAGTAGTGGAAAGGGTCTTCTAGGCCATGTTACCAACCTCTCATTTTCCTGATGAGGACAGTATGACCCAGGACGATAACCCTGCAGTTAGGGGCAGAAGTCAGGACCTTCTAAGATCCCCTACCTTTGTGCCCTGCCTCTGTGCACCACACTCAGTCAGTGGCGTTGTCTTCTATTCTCAAGTAGACGTTAATATCACTTCCATTGAACAGAAGAGGAAAAGGGTAACAGAGAGGTTAGGTAACTTGCCCAAGGACACACAGAAACATTAAGTGGCAAAGTCAAGATTTGTGTTTATCTAATTACAGAGCCTTACCTCTAATCATTACACAGAACTGTCCCCATGAGTTGCCCTTAGTTATTATGTATAATACATAAATATCAGTAGATGCATCACTAATGCATCTATTTACAATTAATGCAATAATTTACAATAAATAAAATACAGCATAGACTTTGCAATGAAAAGGCATGGGGGGCTGAACTCCTAGCTGTGTCACTGATTAGCTAGGGAACTTTCACCAGGATCATTAACCTCTCTGGGGGTATCCCATGGGCCAATTAGAGACAATCACAATCCCCAGCTGGAAGGGTTAGGGTAAAAGTCAAATGAGACCATTTAGCCAGTCATCAAATATAATCTGAGCACCTACTATGTGCCAGGCACTTTGAAAGTGCTGAGCATGCAGCAACAGGCAAAGCCAGCTCCAATCTCAGTTACATTCCAGTGTTCATGTACATGAAATAGAAAGTGTTTTGCAGCTGTAAATTATTACATTGGCCACGGCATGATTATATGGTACAAGAGGGTTTCCATTTCTTAGGAACCTTCTGCCTATCTCCTCACTGGACATTTTACCTCCCAGAAAGATCCCTCAAGTGAATCTGATCAAATGAAGGGATTTGAGTGTGCGTGTGTGTGCTTGCATGCAAGTGTGTGTATGTGAGGGATAGATCACTGATTTTCCACATTTTATGTGACTTATACACTCTCTGGAAATTTGTAAACTGTGCTTTGTAAAAATACTTAACCTCTACTAAAGTTGCAGAATTAAAATGTTTTCCATCAATAGTTAGCCCTTGAGCCTTTCTGTATTCCAGCGCTGTCCCACCATGACCATGTGGTACTTTTAGACACAACTAGTAGTTAGAAGTTGAAAATCAAGCACTTAATCAGCAATTCAGACTGCTTACTATAAAGAAGTTGCATGAAGAGAAAGTGAGGATTGTGTTAGAATTGAGGTGAGGTGCTGTGGGCGCACAGAGAAATGAATGTTCCATCTCTCTTAGAAATTAAGTTTCCCAAGCATGCTCTAACACTGATCACAGATGCAGAAAGGCTGGTGTAGTTCTAGTTGCTCTGTACCTGAATCACAAACTTTCTGTGTGAGACGGACAAGTCATTTGACTTTTCTAGTGATTAGTTCCCCTGTCTCTAAACTAAGGTTAAGGCTAGGCACCCTCACAAAGTTTGGAGGAGCCTCTCTTATGCAGGAGTTTGAATCTAAAATCTACACACATATGGAGGAAATAGCATGTAGAAAGAATTCACACTGAGCTCCACAATAAGTAGCTGGTTTGTCTTTGGGAGTAAAAAATGGAGGTAGAGACAACAAACCACTTCCCTTAGAACTCTGAAACCTCACTCAGGGTGGGCAATGAATGCAGGGCCTGAAACTGAGGCAGGGAGTGAGGGTGGAGGGCACCGAATGTGCTGGTGACCTGACACATCTCCATTTCCACAGCCTTCCCATATGGGATTCTTCTCACTGTTCCTGTGTCCTTGAACCAAAACCCAGAGCAGAAAAATAGATGCTTGTGACCATGGAGTGAAAGGATCAGGTTGTGGGTCTGTCTTAGCTATAGGGGGAGAAGTCTACCTTTCTCTCTCTCTCTCTCTCTCTCTCTCTCTCTCTCTCTCTCTCTCTCTCTCTCTCTCTCTCTCTTCTCTCTTTCTAATCTGTTTTTCTGCATCATCTTTCTCCTGTCCTCTTCTCCAAACCTGTACCCCAACTATCTCCCCAGTCTTACATTTGGATTCAAGTAACGTAAATGAATGGAAGAGGGTCCATTGCTGGAGCGCATGGTACAAATGCCAGGATATTACTAGCTCCAGATCATGCCATTAAAAAACTATCCGTCGTTTTGCAGGAAGGCATGTCTCAGACGGAGGTGCACAGGAATATGTAATAGGCTTTGGAAGAACCAGAAGCCAAGGTGATGGAGTATTAAATCAGAGCCTTGGAGACACAGATGTCCTTAGGAAGTTCAGCATGTCAGGTGAGAAGAGGACTTGCATGCTTACTTCTCTTTTAATTATCTGATGCTCACTCTGCCCTCCTTTGTTGCCTTCAGCTAGAACTGATAAGGAAAGACACCAATAAATATCTTGGCGGTCTGAAGGGAGAAGCCATGTTTCATGGGACTCCCTGCTTCTACAGCTGTTGTTAAAATATTACTGCTAATTAGCTGGCTAGTTATATATAAACCCTTACAAAGGAGTATTTTTACACAATCATAAAATAAATTAAACTACCAAAAATTCACGCTGTTAATTAAAATAACCCCTGTAGGAGGGGGAAAAATCGCTACAAGGCTGAGGTAAACAGGAGGCAATTTCACAAGCACAAACTGATTAATTTTATTTCCCATTACAAGTATTTGCTAATATCATCAAAATTAGAAAATAAAGCAATTTTGCCTTGACAGTAGTTCAAATGGAGGCGGTCCTAGCAGAGGATGCAGCTAGTCAGATATCCCCTCGGCTCTAAAACAGGTCTCTGTGGAGAGGGTGAGAGGTTCTGCAGCAGAGACACATCTCAGGACAGGCACACAGGAAGGAGGCTGAGGGGCAAAGGGGGTGGTCCCCCAGGCACCAGAGCAACCACAGGGAGCTCTGGGATCACCGGGGCATGACCTGTCAGTCACACCCCCTCCCACCCAAAGATAAAAGTATTTGAGGATACAAGAGAAATGATGATGCTGATGGGTGGTGGAGGGATGTAAAAATGAACTCACTCCTGTTCCTGGAGAGGCCAAGACAGTTCACTCACCAGTTACTAACACAGTTTGCACATTTTCTCACATATGCTTTTCCTGCCCTCGATATGACAATGAACCCGTACTTTTCTGAAGTCTGTGTACAATTCCTCTATTGAAATAACTGCCCAACCCGCTGGTGGATGATTCTTTTACAAAAGACCCTTAAGGGTTAATCAAAAAGGGTAGAAAAACACCTCTGTAACCAAAAATGCTCCTCGGGAAAGAATGAACTCTGGCTCTTGGTCTGCCAGCAAAGTTCAAGCATAGACGAATTCAGCCGGAGAACCCCTTCATACAAACAGCATGTTAATCTCCCCTGATCTCCCCAACTCTGGTTGCTCAAAATAAATATTCATTTGAAAATATATCCCTAAAAGGTTCAAATGTACTATTTTATGTCAACTAGAAAAAAAATCTCATTTCCCTTGGGTTCATAATTAGTTTGGTAATTTTATAGCACCTTTATGTGGATTTACACATTCTTCTACCCCTTAAAATTCATCCACAGGCTCAAACCTTGTTTAGCACCTAATTTTATGAGCTGGCTCTTCACAAAGGCTCCCGGGCTTTGTCAATGGGACACCAAACATCTGGAAAGAGAGGCAAAACTTCAGGCCTAAATCCAGATGTTTTGTCTGTGCAACTCTAAACATCCAGATGTTGGGGGGAGGGAAACAGCATTTTATAAATAATACTCTGCCTTTGCAAAGAGAATGAACAGGTGCATGAACAATCCGAAAGAGCAGAAAAAACAGAGATTTCTCTTTGTTGCTCCTGTTCATGTTGGAATAGTTCATTCCTGTCATTTTGCTGTGCTGTAGTTTTCTTTCAAGCCACATTTTGTACAGATTAAAAGTAACATTAGCCAGCATGTCCCCAGCTATGCAAGAAGCGATAGTCGGGGTGTCTGTGTCATGCTCAAGCCCCAGTACGAAGTCTTGTTCATTCTTTCTCCTAAAGAGCTCCAGCCCACGACAGCTGCCGTGGTCAAAGATGTCCCTGTTGCTCATCTTGCTGTACAGCCCTTACGTCAGTGTTCCAGCATGCAGTCTCCACCCGCACACAGCAGCCAAAGGATTGCTCCAAAACTGCAGCTGGGGATCTCCAGCTCCCTGTCAAAGCCACCGCAAAGCCACTTTAGAAGGAAGCCCCACATCTTAGGCTGTCTACAGAGCTTGTTGTTGGCCAGCTGGCCGTGCTCAACTTCCAGTCTCATGTCCTCACACGCACCACCAATACTGACCCTGTGTTCCTTCCTGGGAAGGATAACTTGCTGTCTTCTGGAATATTCCTTTAGGTCTTCAGGCCTGCCTGTAAGTGTAGCTGCAGTTCTCCTACGTGGGACATTGAAAGATGGCCACCCTTCTCTCACAAGGAGTCGGATGTTACCAAAGCTGCTATGGCCTCACCAGCCTGGTCGGTTGCCCTGTGTTCTCATGGGATTTATTTCAGTGTGTCCTCTCCATTCACTGATCAGATCTGGTCCACAGTGATTCACGACCACATCTGTCTATTCAACCCCCTAGTAGCTCTTACAATAACCTTGACACTCTTGAGTTAAAGACCCAAGTGTATGGCCCCTGAAGTCCTGCTGACCTTATCCACCTCTGCAGTCTGGACCCCAGTTCTGCTCTGGATGCCCATGTTTGCTCTGGTTGCAGCACTGGCCATTCCCCTGGTGGAGACACTAACCCCTCCTCTCCTTTACCAACCTCTTAACCTCGTTCCTTCCCAGTCATCATTCTCAGCTCAGAGAAAACACTGTTTTCTCTGGTAGGAGACATTTGTGGATTCCTCTTTCCACCCAATTTGAATCAGCTTTCATGATTATATACACAGAGAAACACACTTCTTTCCCTCATTGCACAATCTTATTATATATTTATTAAAATGAATTTTTGATTAATGTCTTTTTCTCCCATTAGATTGCAAGCTCCGTCAAGTATAGGATGGTATTCTTATTCCATTATACTCCCAATTCCTAGTAAGATATCTGGTTCATCATAACTGCTCATAAATGTTTGGTTAATGTATCAATGAATAATTTGCCTCCATGCAACATATCACCATGACCACAGTTCACTCCATGAAGGAAGAAATTAAGTTTTTTTCATATTTGGGGTGTGGCACACAGTGGGTCCACAGAATATATATACTTGTTGAAGGGATAACTGACTGCAGATACAGAAAAGAAAATTTCCATGCCTGTAGTAATTAAAGCAAGTGGCTCAGTAATTGAACAGTCTCCTTTGGGAAACAGTAAGCTCCTCATTTCTGGACTCACTCAAAGAGAGGACAGATGGACCATGTCAAGAACGGTCTAGAAGTAATTCAACCATTGGACTTGATGGACTCTCATATCCTTTCCAACTAAAAGGGATTAGAAACAGGTCGGATGTAAGGAAGAAAGATCTGCCAAACATGAGTGGAATCAAGATGTCAGATCGCAGCCTTAACTCCCTCTCTGATGTGTACTCCTTCATGCTTAGCCTCACCCTTATTTCCAGATGTTGATACAACTCAAAGGGGACTCAGACTTTGAGGACCCAGGCAGAAAATTGTGCTAGTCACCTGGAATCATTTTGACTGCTTTCTCAGCTATTTCCTAAGAAAATATATTTAACATTCATCACCCTCATTCCCAGAATAAGGAAAGTGACTTCACTTTCTCCTGAAGCAAAAACCACAAGGTGGATTTGGCATTTGTTGCATGCAGAATGGGGTTCAGATTAATGGCATGGGGAGGTTTCCTTTGTTTTCACAATCTTTCTATAGTCTCACATTCAAGAAGCTAAATGAATTGCCCACGCGTCTTCATGGGGCTTCCTAATAGAATGATCCCACCAGGAAACTGTTCTCTTCCATCCCTCTCACCATTTCTCTTTCAGTTTTCTATCTTTGGCCACAATTAATCAGTTTCTGGAATGTAACAACGACTAGGGAATGGAAGTAGAGGGCAAGAGAAGAAAAACAAAACCAGAATTCAGCATCCCATGATGAAAGGGATCCATAAGATTGCCTTTTACTTCTCTGCATGTCAAAGATGGCAATTACCATATTACATATAGCAGGTCATATAATCAGGTCATCAATTTTTGAGCAGGTACCTTACGCTATAGTTTTTATACATATTAGTTCACTAATATTGCAATTCCTTTCTAAGTTATGTATTGTCCTAATTTAATAGAGAATTTAAGACATAGATAAACTAAACATCTTGCCCAAAGTCATACCAATAAGTCAGTCAAGTGATGTTGGAGGCAGGGTTCAAACACAGGCTTTCTGCCCTGAATCCAGATCTGATAACCACATCTGTACAATTTCAGAGAGTGTGTGAGACTTTTCATTAATAAAGATCCAATAACCCATTATACTAGATCAACTAGGAGCCATGGAGCTCCCAAAAAGACATTCAAGAATGTCTGGAGGTATTTCTGGTTATCACAAATGGGCAGATGCTACTGGCACCTGTGTAGAGAGGTCAGGGATACTCCAAACATCCTCTAATACATCCTCTAACCCCACAACAAAAATTAACAGGTCTGAAGTATTAACAGTGTTGAGAAACTCTGCCCTAGATGCTGGATGCTTGTGAGCATGGACTTTCTGCCACCAACATGTGACCTCCTATGTTCGAAAGGGAACAGCTGGTACTTCTGATCCACAGCTACATGCTTAACAATGTCTGGGAGTGACCAAGTTTCCTTTCAAGAATGAGGGGGTGAGGGTAAGAGGAGGAGGAAAAAAGAAAGGAATGGAAAAGGACAAGAGGAGAAAAGGCACTTGAGAAAGAGCCATCACAGTGTACAGCAGCTGGATCACATTACAGAGAAATCAGCCCCAGCGACACCACAACAGGCTGCTTGTGTGTCTTCATGAATAACGCAGTGTGCTGGGAAATGCTTTTCCCCATTTAGAAACAGGTAGTTAATGGAAATTGAAGTGATCAAATGCTGTGTACCCCAAGGTTACTTACCTCACGGGCCTGGGTGGCCCGGAGCTCATAAATAAAGCATTGAAGCATCTTATTTTAGGCCTGGTCAGATAAGCAAAGGCTCACATCATGTGAACAGAGTCCACAATGCGATAGGACCTCTTGGAATGTGACATTTTGAGAGTAGTACACTGAGCTCATGCCCTGTGGAAGGTCCGGGGCCCACCAGGCCTAAATTTTCCATCATCTTCTTGATTCAGCTGCCACAAGAGAAGTCACCGAGCTGGACTTTAGATGCTGCCAAGCTCACTCCCTACGATGAAGAAGTTAATTTGAGGCACATTTGCAATTTATAACTCTGATTCACTCATTTGCTGATACGAGGACAGCCCGCCAGCATGCACAGATCATTCCCTTGGAAAATGTTTGGCCCAAGTCACAACCCGGCTCGGCAGCTCGGAAAACAGCTGCTGGACAATAGCAGAATGTGGAGTTGACTAGAAGAAAAGGAAAATGTCTATTCTTTCCCTCAAGTTTTTACATATAATTATGTAATCATATCCCTATTCAGATACTTTGACATAAATTATGCTTAATTAAATTGTTGCTAATTTGTTGTTTTATTATTAGTTCATGGCTTGTTTGCTGATATCCACCCACAAGCCATGAGCCCGTGCGTGCACACACATACACACACGCTCTTATGTTCTGTTATAGTCGTGTGTGGCTTTGAAAGTAATGACAATCTTCTCTGTGAAAAATTTCTCTATTTGACAGAATAATGCAAGATTTCAAAGAACGTTTATTCATATGGTATACAAATGACTGGATAAATAACCCTAATGTGATCATTTGCTGGTGCTATTGTTTCTTTCCTCATAGACTTCCTATAAGCTGATAAAATCAATCAAATAATATATTCTCAGCATGAAATAAATTCCCACAACTATTAAAAAACTCTGCTCCCATAATAAATATATTTCCCAGTGTTGAGTATTATGCTGTTTCTATTTCAAATCCTGGAATCCCCAAAGAATGTCTTCAATAAATGTTTGTAAACTTGGACTTTACATGAGACATGTGATCTAAGAATCCTACAAGATTGTGGAACTAGTTGGTCAGTGGCTAGAAACCACACTAAATAACCCATGAAAATATAGAAGGAGAGACACTTTCTATACCACATGTCTCCTATTCTCCTCCCTCCACTTGGAGTCTCCATAGGAGTCAAATTCTCTGCCTCCATGCTGTTTTTCCAAGTCTGGGCTTCCTAGCACCTACTTGTTAGAAATAAAGATTCTAATCTGCTTCTCAGGGTGTGTGTTGGAGAAGCACATGAGACTTATTAGAAATGGACATTCCCAGATGCCATCCCACACCCATTAGACCTGAATCTCTGGAGGAATCTGCACTTCTAACAATATGTTCATTAGAGAGTGGCTTTCTTTTTTGAGTCCTAAGGAATAGGGATTTAAAGGGTAGAAGAGAGAAAATAAAACATACTCTCAGGCCATCTTTCCTAAGACGGGGTGGCGAACAAGATGGCGGAAATGTGCTCATCAGCTCCCTCCCTATGAAATAAAGTAATGCCAGAAATTTCATGCTAACGTCATCTGTTGGCTAATGCCTCTCAACTTAGCACCAAAAAAAATTACAGTCTTCAGAATGATAAGCCTGAGGATACGCAGAAAGAAAAATTTAGTTATATCACGTACACTAAAGCACAAAAAACAGACATACAAGCATAGTTCCATGACATACTTTGGAATGAATTTTCAACCCAAAAGGTTTGAAAGAAATTTCCTCAATAAAACTCCATCTACCTCCCAAGCATTCTAGTTCATAAAGGTTTTGCTATATTTTGCCAGATAATTATCTCTTTGGCTTTCTATTCCAGCTTATCATCATCATGATGACAGAGTAAAGTGACTTTCACTCAAAGTTTCAGAAGAGACTCAAAAGCAAAACAAACAGTAACATAATTTGTATCAAAGAGATTAGCTATCTAGTTAGAATGGTGCCTGTAGCCCTCATGGCCCACACAGAGATTGCCAACTCCTAACACCTTTGTTAAGCTAAACCCAGGAGTTGCCAGGATTGGTTGAGTAAAGTACTGTAGATCTTTATTCTGCCATCATTCTTTACTATTGTGTTTGGAACTGTGGTCACGTGAATAAGGTCACAGGGCTTGTTTTATCTACCAAAGACTTCCACTAACGAACAAATGAAGGAACTGGGGGATCCCAACCAGCATCCAGCCACACCCACCAATGAAAATATCTGTAGGGAGAAAAGCTGTGTCATCTATTTCTATCTCCTCTGCCCACGTCTCCCCGCACCATACAACCTAATATGTGAGTGTGCATCTAGCTGGCCCCCAAAATATATCAATGGCATAAAAATATCCATTCTATGAGCTCAGCCTCTAATGGCATACAGCTTTGGTCCGCAGCTACAAAGGTCAAATAAAGCATGTTTGAGTCCTCAGCTTCCTCTACAGAGTCACAGATTTCCTACCCAAAAGATTTATAGATACAGTGGCAGCCTCACCATACCTGGGGAGAAAGTGCATTATGGGCAAGCTTTGTGCAACTTCAGATCCTTTTAGTTTGTAACCACAGAGAAGAAAAGTGCCCTAGCCTCATCCAAAACCCACAACACCTCTGCTTGCATGCCAGCTGTATCAGAGATTTACCATGTGGCCTTGGGCAACTCATCTAACCTCGCAGCGCCTTAATTTCTTCATCTGGAAAATGAAGATGCAACCTACTGCATAGGCACAGCATCTCAAGGTTAAGCATGATGCTGATATTGAAATGCAACATTGCAGGGGAATGTCTAATAGGGCAAGGAAGTCAGGCACAGCAGTTCATTTCGGGCTGGGTAGAACATATGCATAGGCAGCGCTGGGCCCTAAGGTCAGCTGCGCACAAGAGGAGCACAATAAGCCATTCGCAATTCACCACCTGGAGTCTTATTGTTATTGCCAAGCAGAGTTGACAAAGCAAACAAAGCAGAGGGTCAGAAACCTTAATTTATCAAAGTTATTGATACGGATCTGATATTGACAAGGCAATGGGCCACTTTTAGATTCAGATCAATTAATCCATTTCATAATACAGTACAATCCCAACACTCCACCCATCCAGATATTAGAAATCCATCCTGCTTTGCCTGCAGTCTGTCAGATGTCACCACGGAGTGCAGAAGTCACCCTGCCAAGTCTATATCCTGAACTAAATCCCAATGGAAACTTCCCAGATATAAATAACTACTATGAACACACAGGGAAGAAAAATAGCTATAAAGTTTCCCTCTTCCTTTTTTTTTCCCTTTTAGCCTGTGACAAGTAAAAGTCATACAGTTACTCTCCAAAAACAATCTAAAACCAGAAGCTTTAACCAATTCAATTTTCTAGTGACTGTGACAACTATTTCCATGTGTGAAGCAGCGTTAGTGCACGTACCGAGGCCACCCAGCGGCGCCTTCCCAAACAGCTGCTGCTGGAGACACCAGCAGCCCCTGCGGGCAGTGATACCTGAAGACACTCAGGGTCTCGCGAAGAGATCGGTTCTTTATTTGTAGTCAGAGAGGGAGGAACTTTCCTTTATACAGGTTGATGAGTGAGACCCGGTGGCACCAGTGTTGCGAAAAGTCCAGTTTAACAGGGAGTGGAAAACCCCACTCAATGTCTGCAAGACCCAGGACAGTAGCATAAAGACAATAGAAAATTGGGCTTGAAAACCAGGACAGCAATTGATCAGAGCCAAGCATGTGTGGTCTTAGGGTAAGTCATCTTACCTCCCTGAGCCTCGATTTCCGCATCGTCGACAGATAGGTAAAGGGGACTGTTGTGAGTATGCAGCTCCTAGCCCAATACCTCCCATGTCGTAGGTGCTCGACAGATATTTGCTAAAACAAAATCTCAAATGAGGAACACTGATTTGCTGATATCATTCACTCACCAATGGGCGGAAGGTCCTGAGTATGTAACAAACACAAGCTCTGAATGGTGGCAAGAGAGAGCTAAGACAAATAATAAGGCAGAGGAAGCACATAGGACTGCGTAGGGAGACCAGTCATCTCTCAACATGAGACCCAGACCTGGAGGAGGCTGAGGGACAGGCACCCCATCCCAGGCATGGTGAACAGGGGGATTATCCCAAAGTTCCTTACCCACGGGTTGTTTTCAGCAATTTATAGGCTCATTCTTGCACTCATTTGTCCTGGGAATGCAAAGTCATTTTAATTTTGGCCTCAAACAGATTTTCAGGAAGGTAAGCCTGCCACAAATATAAAAGCGTAAGTATGGATTGGTTTAGGATTATCTGGGCTTTGAGATTTTTCTGGTCACATCCAAAGGGGAGCGATGGGGGCGGGGGGCAGACACAAGGGCCATCTTGGAAAGCTGAAGGTAAATTAAAATGCACTTAGAGTATTAAACTCTTTTTCATACTGCATTGCATGAGGCATTTGCATACTTGGGGTCTGGCCTCTTTGCCTCTGTCCTCATGCACAATAAAAAGGAGAGGAAGGAGGGAGGTGGAGGAAGAAGAGCAGAAACTCAAAAATTCCATTCTAGCCAGGATGTCAGTTGGCTACTCAGCTGACGTTGGGCCAAGGGGGAGTCAATGAAACTGCCAGAAATGGGGGTGAACTCAGCCCACTGAAGGCTTTCCCTTCCCTCCCCTGGCTTCCCAGCTGAGGTAAACCTCTTTTCTGCCTCCCCAGAACTTAGAGGATTTCTTGTAACTTTACACAAAAATGATTTGGAGGCAAAAGACTCCCAGTCTACCTTGCCCCAGAATTTTCCAGGCCAAAGTAACCTGGAGTTTTGTCATAGTAGGTGCCATCCCTCCTATTATTTGTTTTTTATTGCTCAATTATATCAAGCAATATTAAAAATTTTTACTATTGTTCTAGGCTATAATATATTAAACCATGGTTTTACTGTGCTGTTCATATACAGAGACTATGTTTTCCTAATACACAGTAACATAAATCATCATTATTAAAAAGGCATAGCACAGTGGTTAGATGACAGACACTGAATGTATTCACATCCTGACTCTGCCGTCACTTGCTGTGTGACCTGGGCCAAGTTTTTCAACCTCTCTGTGCCTCAGCTTCATGGTCTGTTAAGTGATCATACCTACTTTTCATAGAGTCACTGTGAGGATGAAATTAGTTAATATTTGTAAAATATTTCTACCGTCTAGTTTTCTACCATCTAGAACCTTCTGTGTGAACATCACTTTAGGTTGTGGATCTGTAAAGGCAGAAAGCATACATCATCTCTTACCTTAAAGTATGCTATGTTGTTCCTCTTCTAGATACTCTATCACTTCCCCTTCACTTCCTCCCCCAACCAATAGACACCCTACTCTCATCCCTGCCCTCTATCTTAAATAGATGTCACAGTAAATATAACTACCCATTGAGCATCAATTATTTTGAAGATCCTGCATATCCTACAAGGCAGACCCAGGCTACAGAACTTAAGTAATTTTCCAAGAGTCCTACAATTAGAAAATGGGAGGGTGGGGATTCAAACCCAGGTCCATCTGACCCCACAATACTTCCTGTAAAATCACAAGACCCCACCTAAAAGTTCTGTTTCTGGGGACGCATCATCTCATCCAGTCAGAGGTAAGGGGTCCCCCATCCCCTGTATATCTCTCCCATTGGACTCAGTAAACTCTACTTCATAATAAAAAAATCACTTCCCCCCATGCTTTAGGATAATCTATTTTAAGCATTTCAGAAAGAAATCATTCTAAAATATCTCTGAATTTGAAAAAAATATTATCCTGAAGTGGATTTAACATTTCCTTTACAATGCCAGCCACCTTCATCACCTTCAAATACTGTACTGTTCTATGATATAACATCACTTTAGGGCAATTTTGCTCTGTGTGGTTAGGGGTGACCATTAAAAAAAACTCCTAGACCCCTCCCAGGATCTATTGAATAAAAGTGTCTGGGTTAAGGACAGCAGCCACTCAAGCCTCAGAATCTCTGCCTCAAGCTGTGTGGGCCCCACTTAATACTCCTAGACACTAGCACTGTTTTGGTTCTTGGGTCTGCTTTTCATGGTTTTTCTGACCTCTCCCACCCTGCCAGTTGACAGCTATCATTTCTCAATGCCAAGCAACATTGCTGGATGAATTTTTCCTATTTCATCTTCCAGCCACCGATGCAATGGCTTCCAAACTCTTTTCTTTGAGTTTTAGGACACTTTCCTGAAAGGCGACTCATGCACACTACTGTAAAGCACATTATATCAGAATTATTGTGATGGAATATGAGTGAGTGGCCTAGATTTCCAAGACAGGTCTTATTCCCTTCCCTTCACCACCACACAGTGACTTTAGGCTGCTCTCATCAGGATGACGACAGTCCCCTTGGGGAAGCAGATGAATTTGCTATTGTCGAACATCAGAACCAACACTAGGGTGAGGCCATGAGTCCTTTCCTCGGATTTCCCCACTTCTGATCTACACTCCCAAACCCCACATGACTGTTTTCAAAACCACTACAGCCATGGGATCTTCTGGCAGATCTTACCATACTTTAGAGTGACAGCTTACTTTTATAAAGATTCAGAATAATCTGAAGAAATTTTGCGTGTAAGTCTGTAAGCATAGTCCAAAGTCAAGACAGCAAAACCTTTGAGAACAAATCACCAAACTTATAAATAGTCCCTATATTCTATTCGCAAAGGCACCCCATACAGTGAATATTCTGAACACAGAAAACAATGACATCGTTGAACTAGTATTTGAGCTACCATCTACTTTTGAAAAGCTCTCAGAAAAATAATGGCCAACAGAATTTGCCTGTTCAAAAAAAAAACACTCCTGGGCTTCCCTGGTGGCTAAAGGTAAGCAACACACTATGAAGCAATCCGCGGCCTCTGAAGCACGAGTTCAATCCGCACTGGCCAGGGAGCTACCCACATGGCATGGCAGAACTCTCTTGTCTTGCCTGCTGCTCCCCTCAGCAGTGTATTTCACTCAGTCTGCCTGCTCTGCTCCCCACTCTGTCTCTGGTGGATCCTCTCACCCCACCCCCCACATCTCTGGCCTGTACCCCAGCTCTTGTATGCAAAAATAAATAAATCTTTTTTTAAAAAAAAACCTCTCCCCTACAAAGAGAATGTCAGAGCACCTTGAAAAGCTATCTAAGCTTTAAAATTTCAGGCCTTTGTATTGGCCATGTTCTAAATATACAAGTATATTACTAATTAAAGGTTCGTACAGCAGTTTCTAAACTTGAAAAAACTGTTCAAGCCAAATTCTTTTAATGCTTTGACCTTTTCTTCCAAAATTTATAATTTTGAGATGCAGACTTTAAGAAGTAAATTCTGCATTATGTGTACTAGAGATGGGATCATACTTTATAAAGGGTGGTGAATCCTCTGGTGAATCAGGACATATTCAATCTCTTGCCTATAAAGAACTAAAGCATCGATGTGGCCAAATATTGACAATTGATGAATATAATAGGTAACAAGGGTAGTATGGCTTTATATTATTCTTTCAACATTTCTAGCTTTTAAATTATTTTTCATAAAATTAGCAGGGGAAAGATGTTCAAACCCATGTACAAACAAAGCATATTCATTAAGGAAGATTAATATATTCCACAGTCCTGGACTAGGGTGTGACATGAGGGGCATCTAAGGTACAAAATTTCCGGAAGCACATGCAGGATTCTGACAGTGAGCACCTCCTTCAACTTTGCACCTTAGGGCTCTCATTTGCTTCACCCTATTGTCCTAATGTTCAACAATAGCAAATTCACCTGCTTTCCCAAAAGGACTGTACTCACCTTAAAGACAAGAAGCTTCAAGTCATTTCTTTCCATGCACTCATTTATTCATGTATTCTCCAGACACGTACGGAGGCCCAGCTATACACCAAGCCACTCATATGGGAATCCTTTGTGCTATACGCTGTGCTGATTCTCAAACAAATGAATCTGAAACCACATCCTGTCATTCATTTATGTCTTAGGTGCTGGGGGTTCTACAATGTCAGACGAGTCCTGCCTAAAATATTCTACTATCTGTCAGACACTGTTTTAATACTATCATCATCATCATCAATTTACATGTCTATTTCCCTATTCAATTGAACTATTCCAGGGTGAGAAATAGGATAGTGGCAGGTAAAGTACTGAATAAATATTTCTTGAATGGCTGAAACCATAATTTTCTTATTTTGTCTTACTTAAAGGTTTGCCATGGCTCAGATGAATACGAAACTTCCTCCAGTTACCTAATAACACCAGCTAATATTTTTCTCAGCTCTTTCCTTACATGAATTCAATCTTTGCACCAAGAGTCTCCTTTTACACAAAAGCAAACAGGGAGGCTGTGTACCTTTCTTGGAGCCACACAGCATGGAAGAGATCAGACCAAGGTTGAACCCAAGAGCTCAGGTAGGGAGCCTGCCCTCTTTCTGGCCTGACTGAGTTATCTCACAACTACCACCCAAGGGGATGCTCCCCAACTCCAAACTAAACTCATCTTCAGATTGATTTTTCACCCATTTTTACCTCGAAAAATCTCGAGGGCACTAGGGACGATTTCAGTAAAATGATCTTCAACTCCCAAGGCCTGGGCAAGCAAGTCAGACTTTGGGGGACTTCCTGCTTAATTTCACCTTGTCTAAATATAACCAACTAAAAATAACCTGAAAGGGAAGTGTCTCAGAACCGCAGAATGCTGCAGAGGACGTGATGTGCAAGAAAGCTTCTGGCCTCTATAATGCTGTGATGCTTTTCAACATCAGCAAGTAGCATATTGTGATGAGAAAACAAAGTTTCCAATTATTGAAATTCCATAGTGTATTTAATTATGCAATTATCTTATTGTATTAACAAGTACTAGGACACAGCAGCAATAGCTGAGATTTTTGCAATTTGGAAATGCAGAATTTATTCTTTCCCAGAGCTGATTACTTCTCACGAGTCCACCCATTTTTCTGGGATTATGGAAATGACCCTATTTATTTAACTGCTGCACTCGGAAAAGCAAAGCAAATCAGACCCTGACTCTTTTCACTCCAACTTTTAAGTACCACCCAGCCCTAGACTGCGCATCAGGGGAAAATGTCTCCAAATTCACATCATTTTTTGTTTTCATTAACATTAGATTCTTTCCTCTTTTGAAATTCAAATAAATATAATGTAAATATAAATTTTAAAAGCACTTATGCAAATTACATATTTTCAATGATATGAACACAAATACGTTCCTGCTCATTGCTTAATAAGGACTTATCCCAAAGGGTCTATGTATCAGGCTATAAAACCAGAGTATTTCATCAAAACATCTAAAATAAGTATGTGGTGATACTCTTCAGCACTTGTATTGCCACAGTTTCCTTGGCAAATATGAAATATAATCATGCAAAATTAAACATTCCATACATTTTCTATTCATTCTTTAACACCCTCCCTGTGCTATAAAATAGGCTGTCACTCTTTCAAGTTTACAGGGACAAAAAATGAATCAAATTTCTTGTTTCTGAAAGTATTACAAGTAATAGGTCTTTTCACTCAGGACTTTTCATCTAAGCACCATCAGGCTCTTTACATATAAAACATAATTAATCCATGCAGTCAGCTACTTCCCGGTCCAATAAGAATCCTCCTTACTGATAAGCATTCATGAAGACGCCATACCTGCATTTTCTTCAACTAAATTTAGTCCAGGCTATTCAGAATGATCTTTCATCTACTTGAACATGACTAAGAGACATATTCCTATGTAGAAAAACCTGGCCCCTTCCCCCAGATAAGTGAAAGTTAAAAACAAACCGTGGGGGCTCCCTGGTGCTGCAGGGGTTAAAGACAGTGATATTGAGCTATCACCAGCCACTGCAACACTAGTTCGATGTCCGGCCCGCCAGGGAGCAACCCACATGGCGCGGCAGACCTCTGACCTCTCCTGTCTCACCTGCTGCTCCCCTCAGCAGTGTATTTCAGTAGATCCTCCTGTTCTGCTCCCCAGTCTCTCTGGTGAATCCTCTCATCCCCCACACCTCTGGCTTACACCCCAGTTCTTGTATGCATAAATAAATATTAAAAAAAAAACTCTGGACCACTATTACTAGTGGCTGAGTACCAACTTGTCCCCTTTTAGTGGTGAGATGATGGAGCTCCCCTGGGCTGCAGACCCTGTAGTGGCAAATTGGGGGTAATGACTAGACCCAGACGACACATATCAGGCAGGTAAAATGAGTTAATCCATGTCTGTCACTTAAAGCCCAACCCTAACACCATTAGCTGTTATTATGGGGCCCCATGCAGACCAACACCTGATGCCTTTCTAAGCCACTTCACAGCAATGACCTGACTGGGATCTCACCATCTCTCTGTGATGTGGTGGGAGCAGATGCTTTTATTCCCATTCTCCAGGAGAGAAGAGTGAAATTCAGAGAAGGCCACTGGCAGGGGTGACGAGAATCCCTGCCGCCTCACCTAGCATTCTTCCAGCATTTCTCTTGACATCCAGAAAGCCGACTCAGTGATCCAGGCAGATCTCTGCTTTTTTCTTTCTTTCTTTCTGTTTTTTGTTTGGTTTTTTTTTGTGGGGAGGGGTTCAGGGCGGGTGGGGTGGGGTCCGATCACAGAAAACATTCCGTTGCCAAGACTTTCCTGGCACAGCAAAAGAGACCCAGGTCGGCAGAAGACACATCAACAAGACTGCCTTAATCATGATTTCTGCTAACTACGAAACGAAAGTTAATTTCATGCCTTGCATTCACAGACAAAAAGGTTCGGAGCTGTTTAAATTCTCTTCAGCCCAATGACAGTTAGTAAACAGGAGGCTTCGTGTTCTAATGCTTGAAATCACCCTTCCTATCTCAATATATTATTTATGCACTCAGCTTAAAATAAACAGCAACTCTGAAGTAGGTGAGTCGTCTCATTTAGTACCAACTTTTTTTTTCACCCTGACAGTTACTTTAAAACATCGGTAAACAACCTTAATTCACTTCTAACGAATTAGTAGGCTACTGCTGTGTCTCCAGGAGGAAAGCAGATTGTATTATTAACCAAAACAACTTTCTCCCTGTCAATCACCTGCACCTCACAGAGGGATGTGGGCTTGGCTGCCTCTTTACTCAAACCAATCCACGGACACACGTGATTCCAGACAATTTCTTCGAGGCCATTCTCATCCATACCTGTGATTAGATCTTTTGACTCTGAGACACAAAAGGGGGCCTGGAGAAAGCAGAATCTCAGTGCTGTTTGTTAAGAAAGCTACAGACAAGTGAGCCTTTCCAGGGAGGTCCAGAGTTTGGAAGTCCAGGCTGACAAACTCCTGTTATTGAGGGAACTGAAACTGACAAAGAGACCATCTTAAGGGGGAGCCAGTGTCACCAAATAACCTGTAAGGGTGTCACGCTGGAGAAGCAAGACTTGTTCTTTGTAGGTAGGGACAGTAAAATTAGGACCCAAGCGAGGAAGACATACAGAGGTGATTTAGGTTCAACTCAAGAAACAATATTTTATTTCATGTACTTGCTGGAGAAAGCTGCTCAGAAGAGCCTAATATCACAGTAAGTTGGCAAAAGGTAAGTAGAATGAAGAAAACGTAACTGAAAAGAGTTGCCTTGTGAGGTAGTAGACATTCTGCCCCTGGAGGTTCTTGGGCATCCATCAGATGGCGTTTTAAGGACAAGAAATAGGACGAGATGAGACATGGAAGGATCCTGCCAGGCATCAGATCCCGCAGCCTTGTGAATCTCAAGGTTACTCACTCAAACAGGCTTCAATAAGCAGTCACAACCCTTTTTAAACTTCCCTATGATAGGCTTTTTAAAAGGAAGACAGCCAGCCTTTTAAAAAAAACACCATGGGTGAAGCGCTGAGCAAATCACCAGCCGGGCTACGGTGGTTCACACAGTGTGAGGGCATTGGTTGATCTAGCGAAATAAAAGGATGCATCATTGAGGGCAGGGGAGCAATCAGGTGAAGCAGTTGCTCTGGGTTGTACAGTATCTGTCTGCTTTTTGGCTTTGGGACTTAGAGTTCTAGGTCATTCCCTGGTCAGGAGACCACTCTCAAGGTCAGGGAAGGGTAGTCCACACTAGCCCCCCATTCCAGTTGACCTCCTTCCCCCATGTCAGGAAACACAACACTTAGCCACTTGGCTAAGAGATGTCTGATTTAGTTTCATCATTGACAAACATTGCTCACCTCAGTGAAATATTCAGTCTCTCCCTGAAATCAGCCATTTCTCTGATGACTCAAAATACAGCATTAAATACAATTCAAAAAAAAAAGGAAGAAAGAAAAGTTGGGGAAGAGAAACAAAGATACCTTGCTTTCATCTGCAGGGTTTATATCAATATTTTTATACAGTATGTAGACATGCATTCTACCAAACTGTCTAGTAAACATTGCCCAAATATTTGGTGGGAGAGGGTGTCAGGCTATGCGATATCTGACAAATTGCAAAACATTAGAGAATTCAGCAATATCAAATCCTCAGAGGAAGTCAGCTCATCACATTTGAGTAACTCGATGTTGCGGATTTCACTAAGAGCAGACATCAGGCATTTGCACTTTGGAGTAAAAAAAACATAACATGACAATAACGTGTTATACTTACAAAGTACCCTTCATCCATGGGGCTCCAATTTTACCAATATTAGTTCACTGATTTTCGCAAAAAACCTGAAAGGCAGAGGGTAAGTTTGTGTTACCCCCACTTTCCAAATGGGGATATCGAAATGCAACAGAGAATAAATCATTGGTGATACTTCAGTTAGGGAAGGATGAGAATTAACAACACTCATACTCCCCATCACAATACAGCTTGACCACCCATCTTTCCCCTGGGGACTGATATTTCCCATTTAATTTCCACAGTGTATTAAACACATATTACCCAGAGTAAGACAGAGCTAAACATAACCCCTGGGTCTTACGAACCCACATGCCAATATTCCTTTACTACCAGAGTGAAGGCTGGAGAAATTTCCCATATCCAGTTTAAAACAAGGAGGAAAAATTAGAATGACAAAGACAACCATCCAGTGAAAAATTGCCCTGAAAATGTTACTATTGTTCAGTTTATTTACTTACGTTCACATGTCGACATACGGATTTCTCTCTAAGAATTATTACCAAGAAAATCAGAATGATTCAGAAGTAATCTCACTAACAATATTTTTGAAGGGTGCATTTTAAACAAACCTTTCTAGGACACCCCATTTTCCTACCACACAGAAGCCATTCATTTATGCATTGACCAGATAATCAGTATTTACTGAGTTCTTACTCTAAGTCAGTTTAGCACTACATGCAAAAATATGTATGACATAGGTCCTAACATCAAGAAAATCACAATGATCTTAGTATAGTGATAAGCACTCCAACCTAGAACTCTCCTGAAAGATCTAATGGTTTCTGCACATTCCCATTAAGTCACAGATACCAGTCTTCACCTCGGAGGCATATGGACCTTTTTGCTCACTTTCCAATACCCACATACATTCTTACTTCAGGACCTTGTCCCTTCCAACTGTCCCCTTCACTTGGAACAATCTCACTGCAATATTTCTCTGGCTTTCTCCATCACATATTTCTCTTCTGCTCAGAGCAGTCTCTCCTGACCACCTGTCCAAAATAGCTGCAACTGAAATCAAACCACAGTGAGGTATCACTTCATACCTGTGAGAATAGTTTCTATCAAAGGTATAAGAAACAACAAGAATTGATGAGGGTGTAGAGAAAAAGGAATGCTTGAGCACTGTTGGTGGTAGTGTAAACTGGTATAGCCATTATGGAGAATAATATGGACATTCCCAAAGAAACTAACAAAGGAAATACCGTATGATCTAGCTATTCCACTTCTGGGTATTTACCTGAAGACTATGAAAACACTGATTTGAAGAGATACATGCGCTCCTAAATTCATTGAAGCATTAGTTTCAAAACACAAGAGAGTCAAACAACCTAAATCCCCATTGACAGAAGAATGGATAATGTGATATGAATACACAGTGGAATATTACTCAGGCATGAAAAATGATAAAAATCTTGGCTTTTCCAACAAGGATGGATCTAAATGGAATAGGCTGAGTGAAAGAAGTCAGACTGAGAAAGACAAATACCATATGATTTAACTCACATGTAGAAGATAAAAAAAAACTTTTAGATTGTCAGGACAGTCTAAGAGTTTGGTTACCAGATGGAAAAGGGTAATAAGGGGCAGTAAACTGGGTAAAAGGGATCAATCATATGGTGGTGGATGACAACTAAACTCTGGTGAAATATATAAGTATACACAGATGTTGAATTCTCATGCCATATACTAAAACCTTAAAAAAGTAATTTAAAATAATAATAATAATAATATAAGTAGTCACACAGTTTCCCTCACTGTTCTATTTCTTTGTCAGGTTCACCACAACCTAACAATGATGGGTCATCTCTTCACTTGTTTTTCTAAATCTCCCCCTGGGATATAAGTCCACTGAGGTGGGTGGGGGGTATTTTTGCTCACCACTAAACCCCAACATCCCAACATCAAGGCGCCCCACAGATGGTGTTTGAATGAACAAGTCACCACGTAGCACTGGGTGTTTCGCTCTTCTCCTGTATCTCCTTTTACTCTCCCTGGGATACTGTTGGAATCACCAACAAATGAGTTACCGCACTAGATCACACTAGATTTTTCCACCCGAAAGGGGGAAAAACCCTCCACAAATACTCAGTGAGATGTTCCTGAAAAATAGAATAAACATCAGCTTTTGGTATTTTCCCTTTTCTTGATGACTCTAGCACCAGGCTGAGTGTAAGAGGCCTGCTCTCCTCCTTCCAGCTAGCTCAGTGCATCACTCAGCAGCCCTGAGTCTCCATCCTGGTGGGTCCTGCTCCCCAACTGTAAAATAAGGAAGTTTAAGCAGCTTATTTCCAAGGTTCCTTCTGGATCCGACATTATGGCGATCAATAGATAGGTGATGGACCAAATTATATTTATGGTTTTCCATCTTCTGACTTAATAGCCCTTTCTATGTATCAGCTTATCTCAAGGGTAGCAAGGTCATTTCATACTAAGGAAAGGACTTGATTATCTAACCACATCTAAAAAGAAACATGCTGATTCTGGACCAACACCACAGACATCACTGAAAACCTGTCTTCCTCCCAACCCTCCATCAAACCACCAACATACGACAGACATGCAAAGCAAGATGCCTCATCAGCTGTTTATGACATCTTGAGTCCCAGACACTTCACTGGGGTCTCTAAACAGATTTCTTGTTTACTTGCACATTAATAAAACTCGCACCTTCACCAGTCAGATTTTTTTCCCCCAAGCATCTGAACATCCAAAGAGATTTAGAAGCAATTAACATTCACGAGTAACAGAGCAATCAACATGGGAATCACTAATGGGACTGGACAGAATCCAAAAGCAGATATTAGGATAATAGTGAGTCCCTGACATAGGTTACGGTGTTAATTCTAGGGGGCAGGCGTGTGGTATGTTTCCAGTTGCTTTGTAAGGTAGCTGTCACAGCCATAGAGCTTCCTCTCTACATGGTTCCCAGCCCCCAACAACATTCTTTTTTTTTTTTTAACTGCTATGGAAAAGGTGGCATTTTTGCATCATTATAACACAACCTCTAGCATTAATGGTATATATTGAATTCAAGTTTATTTTTAAATTGCCTACCTGACAAAAATGTTAAAATGTCATTTTTTCCCACTTTGGGTCTCTAGACTATCTTCACCTGTTAGCACTTGTAGCCAGAGGCCACAAAAATAATAGCTATGAATTTCCACCTTGACGCTTGCCTGGTACCTTTTGCCACTTACTTGTGCACACGTGGCTTCCTGCATCCCTCGTACAGAGAAAGACACGGACGCTCCTATCACAACACGCTGTCTGCTCGCCTCCTTGTCAGTTTCCATGACCTGTTTTCATAAATATCACTCCAGATATCAGCACACACGTGTACCTCCTTGTTTCACCCGACCGAGAGAGTATCAGAGAATTTTCCATTGTTCCTTTTCCTGCCTCCATGTCTTCTTAGCCCTCATCTCTCATCGTCATAATCCATCTGCAGTGCCAATGTGAGCAAATCTGTCTTTGCTCCCCTGGGAACACATTCCTGAGTCCTGGCCCTGCTTCCTCTCTCGGCCTGAAGTGCAAGTGGCCCACCCTCGGAACCTTACCCTCTCCAGACCCATGCATGTCCCCCAGTCCTCTACTCCCCTCCCTGCTTCTCCTGGGTCATCTGTTCTCTCACCTCCCTGCTTCTCCTGGGTCAGGACCTTCACCCCTATTTGCAGAAACCTTCCCCAGTTTATGGATTATGGACTCTGGGACCCACAAGGCAGAAGACCTGGTTTATTCCCATTTATCACTTTGGATGTCATTCACTGGTTTGCTTCACTCTGTGTCACCGAGGAAAAGAAATTTTTTCCAAGGTGGGCCTTTGAAAATGTTTTAAATGTTTTCAACTACTATAACATTAAATACGAGTGTATAATTGGATAAACATCGTGCATTTCGATTATAATATTTTTCTGGGCATTCTATTTCATGCCTGCTTTATTCCGTTCCTTTTCCCTCCTTTGCAGTTTCCGGATACTTAAAGGTCCTTTCTTTTTGACAATCCAGCTTTTTTTTTCCTTTTACCTCCCCACTCCCAACATACCCCCAATGTGAAAATGTATCCCCATTTAAAGCTTTGGTTTATTCCCTGAAAACAATCAGCCTCAGATATACGATCTGCCACCACAAGGCTGTGTGTGCTAAAAGCTTGTTTGGACAAAGAATTTATACAACAGAATCCAAATTAACGGGAAGTTATCAATACTTAAGAATCCCTTACTTTATCTCTGGGGCAAGCCGTTTAATATTCCCAGCACCAGCCCGAAAGCTGGAGCCTCCAAGAACGTGTACACACATACACACACACACACACACACCCTCCCTCATCTCCTCTCTTTCTGGTCTCCCTCACCAGCCCTGGGAGCTGCAGTAGAGATTAAAGTGCTTCTGAGGCTGTGCTAATCCAATCAGGGCTGGGCCAGCTTCAATCTCTACCACTGGGTCTGAAAACATTCCGGCAGTGAGCCTTTCAGCTCACTCTGCATTCCACACCTATCCCGGGCGCATTTCTGGTGGCTTCACTGTAATGAGGGTGTCAGACGCTGCCTTTCCTGCCATCTTACTCCAGGAAATAGCAGCCACACTCTGCCATAAAAGAGTGTGTGTGTGTGTCTGTGTGTGTCTGTGTGTGTCTGTGTGTGTGACAGATAGACAGAGAGACAGAGATAGAGAGACAGAGAGAGATTCTACCTTCTACAGGTAGGAAGAGGACAGGTGCCAATGCTGAACAAACCCATTTTTAACTTCAGAGATTCAAGGAAACCAATTTCCAACCCTTTGACTTAAACGAGGCACCAACCAAAATATTCCACCCAGTCTATATTACTCCAGCGGGGCCTTTCCAGAGCCCCTTGGCTGTCGGATGAAATCTATACATCCCATCTAAGAAGAACGGTTTTTAAAAGATTGCACAGGAGATTCATCACATGGAAGCACTTTCCTCTCCAGGACAGGAAGCCCAGCAAGGTGGAGGGGAGACTCTGCCTGCTGTTCTGGGGCCACACACCTTCCTGGACACTGGACTTCGTGCCTGCTTCTGCCTGGCAAACCGCCCCCGTGCCCATTAACCCAGAGCCCGTCGATACATGCTACCCTGGCACAGCTAAGAATGTAGACTTCCTTTATTTACAGCCCTAAGTAGATTTTAACTACTCCTGAGAGAGAAGTAGACAAATAAAGAAAGCAATTTGAAGAGTCTTGGGGAAGTAGATGTAATGGTAAAAACTTGTATTCAACCACTTATTCTTTCACCAAATAATATTTACTGAGCACCTACTCTAGGTCCTCAGTAGCGAATAAATGACCTGCAGGACAGTGTTCCCCAAGGAGTGCACATCCAAACAAGCACAAATAAAACAAACAAGTAAAAATGTGCCCCGTGGTGATAAATGCAATGAAGAAAAAGCAGAGGCAGCTAGAGAGGAACTAATTCATGTTCATTTAACATTTATTTCCCCCTTTCATGTCAATAAATATTTGCCATCAAGCTGCTACTCTGTGAGAGGCCCTTGCATGGATTCTGGGGAAGCCAGCATGGATGGATGGATGGATGGATGAACGGATGGATGGGTGGATGGTGGGTGGGTGGGCAAAGGGGTGGATGTGTGGGTGGATGGGTGGGTGGTGGGTGGGTGACTGGGTGGGTGGGTGGATGGGTAGTGGGTGGATGGATGAATGTATAGACATCCAAAAAGATAGTATGCTAGATAGATAGATGACAGATAGATAGATAGATAGATAGATAGATAGATAGATAGATAGAGCAAGCCATAGACAGATAGACAGATAGAGTGGATGGATATAAGTAGATAAGGATATAGATTTGGATATTGAGTGTGAGTGTCAGTGTGGGTATGGATGTATAGGTATCACATGTTTGATTGCCAGTTATTTGCATGTGAAGGGAACACAGTCTTCAGCAGGGAGGATCTATTGTTGCACCGCTGACAGCAGTTTCTCTTAAAGGTCACAGATGAATGTGATGAAGGGGCCCCCAAGTTGAGGTAGGATCAGTAGTTCCTGCAGCTCTTCCTCTTACATCACGGAGTAGCTCTAAGCAAGCTAATGTAACTCTTTGAGGCAAAGGAGCCTTATCTACAAAACAAGGACCACAGGTTTCTGGGGAGCAAACACAGCAATGCAAGGAAAGTACCCGGCTCAGTGCCCAGAAGTAAGAACTGGATAAAGAGTCCTTGCCTCACTCAATCTTCTCACTCAGAGAAAAACAGACAGCAGAAAGACCAAAGTCCCAAACAGACCATGCACCCAGAGTCGGGACACAGTAACTGATTTTACTTATTTGTCTTTATGGCCAAATAATTCTAGGAAATATTAGCAGGTGTTACTTAAAAAACTGAAGTCTACAGTCAAATCATTTTTAGAAAAAACAAATGAAGTGCACATTTCTTTCCTTCAAGCCTTCCTCTACTTCAAGAACTATGAGCCACAGATGGGTATCCCCAAGTTTGTTTGACTATGAAACCTTTTGGCATGGAAAATTATGAGACAATTGTTCTATGGAACAGATTTTAGGAAGTATGGGTTTGTTAAGGAACAAGAGAATCAAAAGATAAGGACTGTACCCCCTATTTGGCCCCATGTGGACTGATGACTTTCTTTGGAAAGGCAGACCTTGGCACATTTTCTGCAAGCCCAGAAAGCTCAGCGGCAGGGCAGGGCTTCCCATCCACCAGGTTTTAGCAGCTCCTCCTCATTTCCCTATTAAAGCAGAGTCGTTATTCTGGGACCACAGTGCATTTGGGGGGATGTCAGCATCTGAACACTTCTCATTCCCTTGGACAGGTAATTCCCCGATTTTCTGCAATAAATGGGCTCTTAAAATGAGCATTGCTAATTATTCTCTGGAAGCCAAATCCTCTTCTGGCTACACTGGGGAAACCTGCTGCTAAAGTCGCCCTGGGTTTTCTTTATTATCAGAATGTTCTACAGTGAGCATGCATCACTTTCATAAACAGAAAATCAATGCTGGGGGGTAAGAAAAGAAATTCTATAAGGATGTACTGATGCACCAATGATTAGTCCAAAAAAGTACCTACTGGAACATGAAGATTTTTAGAGGTGGAGTTTTTCATAAAGATCTCACTTAATATGAGAGCACTGGATAAATCTGAAGTGGAAGGGGCAGGCAAGGAGGAAATTCTGGGCCAACATTGCTCCTGATTTGCCTAGAACGCAATCAATCATGGGAAAATCCATAGACTTGCTGAGAGAGAGAGAGAGAGAGAGAGAGAGAGAGAGAGAGACTGACAGAGAAAGACAGAGAGAGAGAACCCAGAAAGAGGGAGAGGGGAGAAGCAAGGAAATAAAGAAGGGAGGCAGGAAGAGAGGGAGGGAGGGAAGCAAGGAACAAGCAAGAAATGCTGCTGAGAAGCCTGAGGTGGGGGGAGGAGAATACAAGCCCACAGATTAAGTTGACCCAAATCAATACAAAAGGCTTTGTGCAAGGGCTCTGGCATTAATGGGATTTGGACTGCCAAAGCCCCGCGAATCAAGTACAGAACCTAACCATAGATGCCGGGGGGGGGGGGGGGGGGGGCGGGGGGTTTGAAATGGATGTCTTAAGTAATATGAAGCTTAACTAGCAGGGGCGCTGGCAGCATTTGGCATGGCTGCTGCCCACTGGTGGCCCGGCTGGAAACCCACGCTGCCAGCCACGCAGCCTCCCACCTGGCAGCGGACTAGCTAGATGAGCCTTGACCCCAGGTGAGCCCTGTGCAGGTGGCGGGTGCCCTTGTAACAGTGAGAAAGCAGTTGTTTGTGGAATTGTTTACTGATGCAAATGACACACATAAGCCACAGAATCTTGGGGCCGCTGGACTATTTTTTTTTATTTTTAATCAAATTTTACTGATTTGCCATTTGTTTGCAATGCTATATGATTTGGGAGTGCAACTTCACACTTGAATGTGTGCACACGCTTCACTCACCCTCCCCCAAAGTTCCAGGGCCACACCCTATCTCATCCTCACCCTCATCCCTTCCTCCCTCTCCCCTCTGGTAACCAGTCTACTTTTAACAGTCTAAGACTTACTTTTATTGTGTTTTGCCAGACTGTTTTCTTTGCTAAGTTATATTCCACAATGGAACACTACTCAGCTATTTAAAAGATGAAATGGTACCTTAGGAGACAAACATGGAGAAATCTCAAGATGATCATTCTAGGTGAAATAAGTCAAAAAGAAAATTTCAAGCATTCATTTTTTCCAATCACACTTGAAACCAACAAGACCTCCGAAGTGTCTGGAACTGTTTAGGGTCTTGTGGAGACGGCTTCCAGCAAAGTCCTTGTTCTCAAGGAACATGCCGTCTCCAGCGGGAGGGAGGCCCACAAGTGAATAATTTCAGTTAAGTAAAAAGAAGATGCAGTTATACTAGAACCTTGAAGGAAATCAAAAAGAAAAGGAGGAAAGAAGACTCAGGCTGGAGCAGCAGAAACACGTTCAGGAAGCCATCATGGAAGAAGGAACCAGCTAAACTAGGACATGAACCACAACATGGACCCCACCCCAAAAAGGATCTGGGATGACACCAGCCTAAAAGGCTGGGGTGGGTAAGCTTCGCTAAGACTCAGCCTAGACCACCATCTCCCCACGCCACCCTTCCGACATACTAAGCTTTCACAATATTAAATTCAAAAGCACGCAGACATGTTTGATTTGAAAAATCTTAAATTGCATACTAGGCCTGCTAGGAAAATATATCCTGAAACTTAGATATTTTTAGAATGGTCCACTTCAGTTTCCTCAAGTACTATTTTCCCTGTTCAACCAGAAGACCCAAATAGTTCAGGTACATCAGCCCCCTCTAAATACCTAAAACTGCGTTCATCAGCCACTTTTTAAAAATTGGATCTTACTTCAAAGCTGAATGACTTGATTACTCTCCTAACAGAATACATTACGCTGATTACGGGATTACTCACGTGCCATTTCCAGGAGTTTGGGCAACATTTCTCAACATTCCACCCACCCACAAACAGAGCAGTGAACGTGGAAAATGCAAGACTAATATTCAGATGCCCTCGGATTCCTGGGACCAGGAGAACACTACTCTCCACTCTGTTCCTTTTTAACCAAAGTTACCGGAAAGAAGGAGCCAACTGGAAATTCTGCACAGCACCACTCAAGGAAAACACCAGAACACCCGCCAGTCCCCAGACACGTGGGGCTGTCAATGATCAGACACACACAGGACTCAGGAAAGATAGGTTCTTTCACCGTTTCCTTTCCCCTGGCCTGTCAAAACCCCAAGTATTTGATTTTTGTATCAATAATTTGCCAATAACATATTCATTGGCTCATTTTTTAAAACTGTCAGTCTAGTGCTGTGTGTTCAGCCTGCTGGCAATGGATTCAACTTCATCAATTCATAAGAATGGCTTGGAGTGTAAAGGGGTGAGGAGGTGGAAGCTTTATAGCCATGATTCACTGCTAATCGATGATTAGCATTTTATGCTCAAGACAATCAAATTCATATTATTTTACATTTTTAAAGTTTTTCATGGAACACTTATTAAAAGTCAAAGTGAAAACAGGGCACCACAAGTTCAAATAAGCCATAAATTAGACAAAGAAGCATAATTCTGCTGAACACCATTTTATTAGCTAATCAACGCATCATTTTTTTTCCTATTGGCATCTACTTCCTGTCATGTAATTTCCATAAGGGCACCATCTGTATTTATAAAAGAATTATCTTTGTGGTGATCTAGCAATCTACAAACAATGGTGATATTTAGCTTTTCTTAGGGGATCAATTTTAGAATTGGGTTAAAACATTTCTAAGTCTCTTTTTCATGATAAGACTTTAAAAGGACTTATTCATACACCTCTCTAAGTTGCAAGCACTTGAAACAAACAAACCAAAAACACACATGTCATCTTCATTTGTTACTAAGGTTTGAGATCTTGACATGTACAATTTTTAATCAAGTAGGATGAGTTTCTACTATGAAGTCCAGTATAATAATCATAGGCTAAATATTTTCTCTTTTTCTATCTTGGCTCGAAGAGCAGGTTAATTCCCAATGTGATCGGGTTGGATGCCTTATGGCTCAGAGAGAGCCCACTATTAGCCAAAGTCACTGCTCTGGTTGAATCAGGAGCTGGTCAGCTCCCTTAACTATACCCCATGCTCAAACCCTGGCTTGTCTAGCTCTTAATGCTGGCCTTGCAAGTTCAACTCACCAACCAGGTGGTGGCCAGTTAGCTGGGGGGAAATGAAGCAGCGACCCCTTACCACAGATGGAGCAAAAACTCCATCAATGCCCTTCTGTCAAGCACAGCCTTCATAGATAAGTGAAAAAACATGTGTGCAGGGAGAGATTTGTTTAAAGGGTTTCCATGGCTACCAAATAGGACCTCAGAGAGAACAGTCTTTGGTTTTACAAAGGTGTATTACTTCAGCTTTGAGTCATCCCAAAAGAGCAAGAGGCAGTTAGAGAGAAGCAATCAAAGACAAAATCTCACTCAGTTAGGATGCAAATTTCTTTACCAATAATCTGTTATGCTGTAGATTTCATTTTAAACAATACTTTAAAATGTATGTGACATACTAACCAACAAAGTAAAAAAGCAAACACAAAGTAATATTTATACTTCATTGATTGATTCTTCAATGTGCCGATGTTCATGGAAATCACCCTTCTGGATTTGAGGGGTTTGGTTTTTGTGTGAATTTGTCTTCTGATCATTGAAAACATTTAAAGAAATTATGATCATCAATTTTTTTGAAATATGTTAATAAAATGAAAAGTGTTCAGTGAAACATGACAATAAAACATATTGAAGGCAGAAACCCGTCTTCATGGGGAAGGATAAATAGTTAGGGCCATAATTTATCTTAAGACATAGCTAGATTATTATCTTTGTGGGAAGGAAAAATGTAAGAGAATGAACTCTGGAATTAGAAAGGTTTCCATTCTACTTCTGGTTCTATCACTGAATGGTGAGCACCTCTCCACATCTCTGTTCCTTAGCCATAAAAGGGGCATGTCATGAGAATTAAGTAAATAGCTTAGCATTTAGTCTTTGGCCACTGTTAGCTGACTACCTCATCACACTACATCATCAGAAAAAGAACTCAAGTTCTCTTGGGATAAAGGCCAGCTTTAGTATATCCTGGCAAGAACCACACAGAAAGCTGGTAACACTTTACCCTGAGAAAACACTAGAATTTAATTAAGAAGTCCTCAGTTCAAGTCCTGTCTCTTCTCAAGTTAACTTGTACAAACATGGGTATGACTCTTACACATCTGGACCTCTCTTTTCCCAGCTCCAAAATGGACCTCATAGAACCTATTTTATAAGATTATTCAAAGGAAGAACCAGTCTACATACCTCATTAAATACAGGCATTACTAATTTTATAGGATTTCAAACTCTGACAATACCCTGACATAAAATGTTCTCTTTTTTAACCCACGATTAAATATTTCCAGAAATATCAAGAACTTGAAATTCACTAGCATACCATTCACTAGATGGAGAGCATCTCTTAAATTCTGTGGACCCTAGTCATCTGGTCAGGAAACAGTAGTCATGAGGATTAAAAGCTTGATGTGTAAGCACCAGGAAAGGGCCTGGCACATCAGATATAGTTACTGATAGTTAGCTTCCATTCTTTCCTGTTAAAACATGATTCAATAGATTCCATTTTTAGGATGTGTATTCTCATACTTGAAAACTCTTTAAATGAAAACATTATAAATAACCTTTGGGTGATCTTTAAATAATTCTCTGTGGTTTGAAGGGGGAAAAAAATCTATAGAAACATAAAATATCTGGGGTGTCAAATATACAGTATAATCATTTTGTATGATCACTGCTAATACAGTTCAATCTAAATTGCAGTCTCCTATTTGACATAATTCTACATAACCAAACACTAATAAAAATTGCTGCCTTATATATCAAATTAGTAATTATGGTAGTAAACATTAACAACATGTCAGATATAAGATGGTGATTTGTTCTGAAATGTATTAGAAATCATTATACTGTATGATAATTTTAATTACACTTGGGTAGCAGGAGAGCAGGCCACAGTCTACAGCTCTAAGTGCATTCTGGAAGCCAGCAGCTCTTCAACCCAGCCCTAGGGCTTGAGTTTAGGAAATGTGTCACTCTTTCTTCACCCTTAAAATAGTGAACCCAGGATCCTCTGCAGAATCAGTTATCAGGATGAAGTTTGAAATCACTCTTCCAGGGCTTAAATCCTTATTCTAACTGTAAGAACTTGGCTAATGGTAATTCCTCTATGCCTCAGCTTTCTCATCTCTAAAATGGAAAACGGGACTCCTACCCTGGGGGTGATAATAGGAACTATGCTAGATCATTCTGCCTGTAATGCATAGCCTTGAGAACAAGCTGACACCTTCAGTATGTCCTAGAGGTCATTATCTTTTTATGTTAATATTCAGCTCAATCATTGCCTGGTGACCAAATGTCCTATTTAAAACAGAAATATGCTGAATGTTAGCTTTTCTCTATCAGCACTCCAATTTAGTCTTCCTCCTTTCTTCACTTCTTCCGTATTTTTCCTGTTTCTAATCACTCACGGTTGGAGTCCCTGGGAAGACCCTGTTCTTTACATTTTCATCTCTCAGGAGCATCTTTCTTTAACTCACTTTTCTTGGTCCCTATCTCCATGTTGACTTTAACCATGACCTCTAACCGCAGCTCCAACCTCCACCCCAAGCTCCATGAATGAGAGCTGCAGAGACACTGAAGAAACTCCCTGCCCACATGAGAATAACAGCCAGGAGACCACCCCCCTCCTCCCACATTTCACCTTGATGTACCTGATGGATTGCTGGCCCATTATTGGGGAGCACAATGACCCCTCCCGTCTCCCCACCTCACATCGCAGCCTGCCCCCAGGTGAAATTCATCACTCTAACATAGAAAGGTTTGTTTATTCAGAGTGATCTATTTTCACCCCTTTTAAACATCCCTGGGCCTTGTAACATCTTTGCAAGGCTGTCCCACATCCAAGGTCTCCACGCACTTACAGGGACTTTTGCAGAGTGCGGAATACTCCGCATTATGATAAAGCACCTCTCTTTCTACATTTCCATACTGTTTCAGGTAAAATATTCAGGGGAGCAGACCGGACTGCTAATTAGAGCACTGTCTGAAACCACCATGAACCACATTTCCACCGGTGCAATAAGCAAAGACTCTTCATTAAAACCACTGTCCTCTGTAAGGGAAAGCTGTTTCCAGCGCAATAGATCTAATTCACAGGAGTGATCACGCAGGCCCAGGTACAGTATTCATTATTAACTTAAAAAGTATGCCAAATCAATTAAAAACCATTTTATTTTTTTTTTTTTTTTTTTTTTTTTAATAGAGGCATGCTTTATTTATTTGTTTGCTGGTTTGTTTGTTTGTTTTGTTTATACATGCACTGGGTACAGTCAGAAGCGCGGGAGGGTGAGAGAATTCACCAGAGCCAGAGCGGGGAGCAGAGCAGGCAGAAGGACCGAAGTACACTGCTGAGGGGAGCAGCGGGCGGCAGGAGAGGTCTGCACGCCATGTGGGACCCTCCTCTGGTGGCCGGGGAGCAGCCGGGGATCGAACCGGCGCCGCAGAGGCCGCGCGCAGTTTCGCAACCCAGCACTCAACCGCTGCGCCACCGGGGAGGCCCCAATTAAAAACCATTTTAAAGAGGAGAAATAAAATTTAGTTCTACCTAACTGCGGCTCAGCTCTAATTTATCTTCCAGCCACTTTCAAGGGATTTTACTTGGTCCTTAATCTAACATTCATTGGAAAGGGTAATTCTCATGAAATTACAATGGCATCTCTGGCATCGTTTAATGCAAATGTTCCCATTCTTCAGAGATGGAGAGCAGCTTCTCCAATAAAGACTCCCTTCAAGGTGTAAAGTGGAAGAGCTCTGGGATCTGCTGGAGAAGAATAAAACATTGCATTTCAGAAACTGCTCACATTTAAAACTCTGCCTGCATCCCTCTGACAAATTGTATTCCAAATATAGGTTATTCACAACATGTTTGTTATAAGGCGAGGCATATGAATTCCTGCCGTGTCTTTCTTTACAAACATGTCAAGACTTGTGAACCCTTAATGAAATGCAGCATTTTAAAGGGAAGAGGAAGTTACAAAGACACCAGGCAGGAAAGGCCTTCCCTTTCTGGAACAGGGATCTCCTTACGATGGTGACAGTTCCCATCATGTGTGTCCTCTCAGAACCAAACAGGCCCGCAAGGTCAACAAGCAAGTCACTTCAGCTCACAGGTGGCAAGACTGAGGCCTGGAGAGAATGGAGACTCCTCCAACGTGTCAGGGCAGTAGTGATGGTGGAGGCCTGGCCTCTCCACAGCTGTGTTCCACTAGTGTCGTCAGGTTGACAAGACTCCAAAATAGACTTTGCCCCATTGAGACACTTTTATAAGTCTCATGAGTCCCTAAACTTCTGGTATCCAGTAAGAGTTTCAAAACACTTGGAAATGAGCTTATCCCAGTAGGGTATTTTTTAGTCAGACTACAGAAGTTGGTTGGATTGATTTCACAGTTGGCATTTTTTTAAACCAAGCCCAGGAGCCCAGTCCCTCTCATTTATTAACTCATTCTCTCCCACTTAGGTAAAGCCCACTGTTCCCTGGTGACCAGAGGTCCCCAGCACAAAATATCTACTTCCTATCCAAGTCCTCCCCAAACAGGGGATTTCTAGAAGGATGGGAACATAGCCATCTACCCTGGCTTGGGTTTAAATAGGGATCAGCAAACTTTTTCTGTAAAGGAACAGAGAGGGACTATTTTAGGCCTGCAGGCCACTGGCTGTCTGTCTAAACCACTCTCCTCTGCAAAAGCAGCCGTAGACAAGACATCAACAAACCCTTCTAGGGCCTCCCCAGTGGTGCAGCGGTTGAGTGCTGGTTTGTGAAGCTGCCCGCAGACTCTGCAGCACCGTTTCGATCCCCAGCCACCGGGCGAGGGTCCCACATGGCTCAACAGACCTCTCGTGTCTGGTCCGCTGCTCCCCTCAGCAGCGTACCTCGGTCCTTCTGCCTGTTCTGCTTCCCGCTCTGGCTCTGGTGAATTCTCTCTTCCTCCTGCGCTTCTGACTGTACCCAGTGCTTGTATAAATAAATAAATAAATAAATAAATCTTTTTTAAAAAAAATCCTTCTAGACATGTTCTGATAAAAGCTTATTTATCTACACTGAACTTCAATGTCATAGACTTTTCATGTGCCATGAAACACTGTTTTCTTTGGGTTTTCATTCAACCCGTTAAAATGCAAAAAGCATTACTCACTCATTAACTACAAGAAAGAGGACCAGTCTTATCTCACCTTGGCCAGAGTGTAGGGTTAGGAAAGCACTCAATACAAAGAAAAATTCCATTGGCTACTAGCTGCTCTCTCTCCAACTTGCTACCTGCCCTCACCTGGCCAATCCACACTTTTATTAAAGGTGCATGTTTTCCATTGATGGGCAGTAGGTATTTGTTCACTAAATGACATCCTGCCTCCTGGTGACTTCAATAATCTTAACACAGTATTCCTGGGTGGCATCTCCTTCAATGTGAAATATAATTCAAAGGACTAACTTGGTCATCCAGAAACAGTTGTAAGACTGTGATGTCATTTTTAAGTCAACAGAATGAAAGAGAATCATCACCCCTGGGACAGCTGACATGCATTCTAGGAATGGATTTTTTAGCCTTCATGGGCTAAGATAGGAAGGAGCTAAGCTTTAATTTTGGAAAGAGTAGTTTAGTCTCATATGCAGCCTATATGAGACCCAAGAAATCAGTCAGTGAAATCATTATCAATCTTTAGTCTGTACAGTGAAGGCAGGAGGAACGCTCCATTTAAATACCTTTACACATAGCACAACTCCACTGGCATCAGCATATTACAAAAACCAATTTTCTTACATCAACTTCTATCTACTTCTAATTCTGTAGCATAGCTCTGGGGAGTTGCTACAAGGTCTGTGTAAACTGAAAATCTAAATAACATTATGACGCCTATTACAGAACTAATTTATAATCTAATACCCCAGTTGAATTTAATATCCTATTTATTTATTCAAGCAAAATATCTGGAAAAAATATGTCACATCATAATGTAGTTGTTATGAAAATGGAAAAATAAAACAGTATTTTAGTGAAGGCATGATAATTGCTAGGGGCAGGTATGAGCAAGAATTTCAGAGCCCCTCACACGAAGGAGAGACGGGAGCCCTCTAATAAATAGAATTTTTGCTTTATAATGCAATTATTGTCAAATTTAGTATTTTACATCAAATTTACAACTTTAAAATGTGATTCCTATTAATGTGATCTGCTCAGAGCTACTGCAGCATAAAGCTGTTGGCCAACAGATGCCACCTCATCAGCTGTCTGTAACAACTCCATTCCCATCCTGGATGGAAGAGCTGAGTTTACGGCAGCATTTACAAGCACGCACTGCCAATACAAATGCACAGCGATGTGCATTTATATATATATAATACATACAGGCTAATGGAGAGACGTACAGAGATGCTTCTCGGAATACTAAGCTTCATACTGATTTCCTTCTCTTAAGATGAAAGGAAGCAGGGGAGAATGGAAGAGAGAGGAGTGGAAGGTGCAAGAAGGAAGGAGCAAAGAAAGAAAAGAGGAAGGAGGAAGAGAAGGAGGGAGAAGACAGGTAAGAAGAGAAGAACAGAGGCAGGACAGAAGGAAAGCAGTGAAAGAAGATATGATACTTGTATAAGAAAAGCAATCGGCTGCATAAAAATAAACACACCAGGATGTGACCACTAACATCCTACACTGGACACCGATGCATCTAGAAAGCAGGGGAAGATTTGGTGCACAGTTAGCAGGGCTCCACAGTGCCTATACAGGAGCGTTCCCAAGACCTAGAGAAAAGGAAGCTGCCCCTGAATCTCTCCAGCAAATAAAGAAAAGGCTACTTCTTGCTTCTTCCTGGGATAAAAGCCAGGCCTATCAGTCAGGTAGAGCCCAAAGTCACCGGGGCTGTGGGGCCTGTGTACAGGTGACCTGGTGACGTCCACACAAACACAAGCAGCCTGCATCACACTGGAGACTTCCGTTCCTCGCCAAAAAGCACCCAAGCAGCTCTCTGTACCCCCGGGTCTCATGGAGGCCCTGAGTCCTCTTCCAAACCTGTGTGTCTAGATTACATGTTCTCTATCCCCTGCATTTTTAGTAAGTTCCCCAAGTGACTCTGATGCACTTCAAAACTGAGAAGCCAATGGTCTCTGTGATCATATTTGAAGGGCATCTGGGAAGAACCCTTTGCCCTGAAAATTATTATAACTCTGTTCTCTCAGTACCCTGGAATCCCATAATTAGCAATTCATTCTTTTGCCTTTTGAAGGTTTTTCTGGTCTCCAAGGGTACTGAAATTAAATTCAAATATACCTAGGAGAAGAATAGCTTAAGTTCTCTTACCAGATGATGTTGTGTTAAGCTACTAAAGCCCTGCAGAAATTAAACAAGACATTTCTATATTTCAATGACCCAGTAAGGGAAGGTATCAAAGACACAAGAATAGACTCAGCCCAATACACATAAACGCAGATGGGTCAGGTGGTCACCTACAGCCTCGAAGCAAGGTCAGGCCTCCCTGCTTCACCTGGTCCTGCTGAATGGAGTCTGACATCAAGAGCATTCATATCCAGGCCCTTCGCATGTTCAGGATGTCCACGGTGCTAGAGGCATGCTTCATGGGCATCCATTTTCAAAACATGCACATGGAGACTTGGGGTGGGGATTATACTCTGTCCTGATGGTCAGAATGAAGAGCCGGATCCCCATGATTCCCTGACCATCTCTCTAGAGCAGATTCCATCTCCCCCTCCCTTCCATCAGTGCCAACTCAGGTCACTCAGGACCTGCAAGGCCACCTCTCCCTGACCCATCCTACCTGCTCTTGGTAAAAGGTGCACATATGAACAGGTGCAGCTGAGCACTCTATTGATTATTATCTATAAATCTAGCTACTCGTAAAAAGGTCCCATGAAATGCAATCCAGGGGCATAAATCTCTCTAAGAGAGACGAAATATCATGGGAAATGAAATCCCCTCATTTCACTTATTCCCTTGTTTAAAAAGACTGACTTTCCAATCAGCTAGGGACATCACTTAGGGTAGCAGAGGGGACGGGCACAGAGCATAGGTCGGGGTCAGGCAGACAGAACAACAAACATGGCCCAAGATATCCACTTGCTATGCATCACCACCGGTACCCCACGATCCCTGAGCCTCAGTTCTGTCATCTCTAAAATAAGTGCAATAAACTCCTTCGCACAGCAGCTGAGATTAAATTTCATACATGAGAATGGACCACACACACATTAGGAGCTCAAGACAGAAGCTGTTATTTGCAGCCATTTCTAATATAAAATTTTCAATACCAGGCCTCCCTGTGGCACAAGGGGTTAAGTCTCATTGCTGTTAGGCTGTCAGCAGCCACTGTGCCATGGGTTTGATCCCCATCCAGGGAGCTGACCAACATGATACAGCAGACCTCTCCTGTCTCACCCGCTGCTCCCCTCGGCAGTGTATTTCAGTAGATCTGCCTGTTCTGTTCCCCGCTCTGACTCTGGTGAATGCTCTCAAACCTCCCAACCCTGGCACTGCACCTCTGGCCTGCACCCCCATTCTTGTAAGCATAAATAAAAATCTGAAAAAAAATTAATACCTAAAAATAGAAAATAATTAGCTCCTCCCCCAAATTCCATACTTTCTTCCTACAAGTCCAAGTGTAACCTATAAGATCTTTTCCTGCATCCCACTGACATTTATCAAGAAGCAAACACGTGTCAGACTTTGTCCTAAGTCCTGGGAACATTCGATCTCTAATTTTAAAAGCTTATAGTGCCAATACTCTGACACATGAGAAAAACAGATGGTGGGCAAATAATATATTATTGGCAACAATTCACATGCTGCACAAGCTCAATCCACTATATCACCATGAATCTTGAAGGAGAATGTCTGTCCTCCCAGAGGCTTCACACACCTCCACCCAGAGCCTTTCCTGTGTATTCTCGGTGCCCACAGGGGCAGACTCCGAACATATACACTGGGCTGCAATTTTGATTTAACAAATTTTACAAATTAAACAAATTTAGAAAATGTTTTCAATTAAGAAATTTTTATTTTTCTGGCATGGCCCTGTGCTCTGAGTAAGGGGAGGGACAAAGCCAGCTTTACTGTTGCACTGGCCTCCTTCGCTGGAAGAATGTCTGCATCTGAGTCACCTTCCAGAACAGGAAGCCTCCCCAGTGACAGCCTCCCCGAGGTCCCTCTTGGCGCCCAGAAAGTCAGCCCCTGAGTTTAAATGCTTAATTCCAGATATATCTTTCCAAGGCAAAAAATGACAGATACTGTTGTTCATACATGGAGAGACACTTACAAAGCTGCAAAGACTGTTGGCATTAAGCTTTTCCCTTCAACTGAACAACAAAATTCGCCACCGCTTCTCCCATGCAATGGTTTCTGCCTTATAGCTCCACCCTCCCGTGATGTGACCACGTGGCTAAAACCATATCCCAAGTGCTTCCATCATGCTTCAACACTGAAATGCCCATGGTTTGGGTGAGTCCATAGCCTGTCAGCTATTTTTTTTCCCTACAGATGTATGGCACCCAGAAGAAGAAGCTGGAATTGCCCAGATGTTGGACAAAGAGCAAAACAAGACATGGTGATTTCACAGGCATCTTGAGAAAGAGTGACTATAACTGTACTGAATGGTCCTTGTACAACCCCTTTCTTGGGTCTGAGGCTTGGAGTTAGAAAAAGTGGCTGTGGGGGTGTTCAAGATGATGGAGAAAGGGCCTCCCTGGTGGCACAGGGGTTTAAGACGCAAACTATGAAGCAATCCGCAGCCTCTGCATCATGAATTCGATCCCCGGCTGGCCAGGGAGCTACCCACATGGCACGGCAGACCTCTCCTGTATCGCCCACTGCTCCCCTCTGCAGAGTATTTCGGTCAGTCTGCCTGTTCTCCTCCTTGCTCTGTCTCTGGTGAATCCTCTCACCCCCGCACCTCTGGCCTGTGCCCCAGTTCTTGTATGCATAAACAAATAAATCTTTTTAAAAAAATTTTTCAAAAAATGATCATGGAGAAAGAAGCCATGGGGAAGTAGAAGAATCCTTCTACCTCGGATCCTGAATAATTAGCCACAGATTGATTATCGATGTGTCTAGCTCTTGAAAGCAAAAACAGAAGATCAAACAAAGATCTCAACAGCCACAACCAGGTAGATCGTCCGGTCGTGTCTCACACAAGGCCACCTGTATCCCCACTCCAGCCACAGCCAAGAGGGTGGGGGTAACATTCCAGGCCCTAAAACTTCCTCTGCAGTCCCTCTGCAAGGGCGACCAGTGGCTCCCTTGCTCAGCTTCCATGGGGCAACCTCTGCCTCCCCTTCTCCATCTCTGCTCCCCATCAAAATAGCACATTGTTAGAAATGTGCTGGGGATGTGTGATTTGGGACAGATAGTTGCTGGAGTTCCCATATGCTTAAGGCACATAACTGGGCCACTGAGAAAAAGGGATTTAAGCATTCTAGAAAACAGCAGGAGAGCAAATTGGCCTTTCCCTGGGAGAGCTATTATTAGAGAGGCCCAGCCCAATTCAACCAGAAAGCCAATATCTAGCCCATGGGCTGCCCCCCTCACCCCCCGAAACAATGCCCCAAACAGCCCACCCCTTTCAAATAGGACTGCCTGATGCATCGCAGCCAGACAAGCCTCTCATCTTTAATGCTGACCACCAGCCTGCAGAGATCAATGGCCACATCCCTTCTCATACAGCAACTTGACGGTCCAAAGTTTAATTTCACATAATACCGACAACTCACGGAACACGGCATTACATTTGATTTGTACTCGTGGAATTTGGCAACCTGCGAGCTCTTCTCCCTGTGTACCTGCTGAAGTCGCAGCTGCTGCCTAAACTTTGTAAATAAATGCTAAACAAATGCCAAATAAAGAAACCAACTTCCCAGGAAGCAGAAAGGGCAGGAGATCACAGTTTTTGTTCTCAGAAATATGCTGTGACCTGCTTCGGAGTCGCATCCTGGCAGCTTAGGCGAGTTTCTGTTCTCTTGTGTCTTGGATGCTCTTTTACTTTGGGGGGTTGGGGGGGTGGAGGAGGTGAATCTGGACAGCAGTAGAGGGGATGAGGGCAGGTGGGGCACAGGAGGGAGGGGCAGGGAGGTAGGGGGAGGAGGAAGAAGAATAAAAGTAAGGAGGGAGTGGGGAAAAAAGTCTGTTCTCTTATTTGTCCCCCGGTTAATGAGTAGAAAGTGTTGGCTGATAAGGCAATGCACACTCTTGTTATTTCTTACAACACACATTTCTATGCAAATGAGAGACTTGGAGTCAATTTTTCAATGAACTTAATCTCCAATTAGGCAATGAATATTAACGAGAAAACAAGTTTCATTTTGCTTGGTCCCCAACTTTGCAAGCATATACCCATGGCGCACAGGAAGGCAGCACTGGGTGGGCCTTTTTATTGCTTCTGGCCCTTTGGTCTCAGGAGGCCTGTTTCTCAACAACAACGCCTTGCTGAGGATTACGGAGTTAATCACTCAAGGTGCTCTGGCACTTGCGGTCTGTGTTCTCTTGGGTACAAGCATTGCACAACTGAATCAGCCAACCAAGGATGAGAAGCCCAACATTTCTCCTCGGGACAAAAAGATACCTTATAAGTGGCCTACCAGGCAGCCACCTCTATTTCCCTGCCTATCTCCAAGGATACATCCATCCCTATGCAAGATGAGGAACTGGAAGGAGGTGCAGGCAAGGCATGACTTACAGGTCATCGCTGCCTTTCAGATTCTGGCTTCTGGGGACTCCAGGCAAGCCCTGATCACATGCGCAGCTGTCACCAGCCGAACACTGAAATGCCAGTCTTGGTGCTGTAGTGTTTTCCATGGCTTGTCTTCTCCCAATAGACCAGGAGTTTCATGAAGGGCAGAGATTTTTGTCTCTCTCATGCTTCCTTTTGTTTTGCCTTTGACTTACAATTGTCCCTCCAGATCACAATGACCAACACACACATGGCACTAAGGGGACCAGTCGCTGATCTAAGGGTGGTGCACACAGAAACTCATCGAATCTTCACCCCAAACCTATGATGGGGATATTCTTCCTCACCTCACTTTTTTATAGATGCAAAAATGAAGGATCAGAGGGTTTTAGTGATTGGCCACAGTGAATGGTGAAACCAGAATTCAGACACAGATATTCTGCTTCTAGAATCTATGTTTTTAGCTTCTATATGATCATAGGGTATTTGCTGTACCAACAAATATTTTGTGAAGGCTCTCATGAAACATGACAACCTTAAGGGATAAGTATGACTATCATTACCTACAAATTAGGAAACAGACTCAGAGGGGGAAGCAAGCTGCCCAGGTCACACAGTGAGTCGTGCAGAATACAGACTCAGCCAAGTTCTTTCTGACATGAAGTCCCTTGGTCTTGAAACAAGTATAGTCTTTCAACCACATGACCAAGCAGCTCCCTGCTTGATGCTTCAACAGCTGCCCCCCAACCCTCACCTTATCATTAACATAATCTATTTTTACACACCAAGAATCTCCTTTATAATAAAGCAAATATACCCCTTTGTGTGTGTTGTTTTCCCAGTAAATGGGATAACAAAAGAAAGATGGATATTTTAAATGACAAGTGAGAAGTGGGTCAGGAGGCCCCCTGACTTCAAGGGCACCTTCTGTGAGAGCTTGTCACGGTCAAGGACCTTATCTCTGTGGGTAATTCTGTAATCTGTGTCCCCATGTCAGCTTCTGGAAATTGCTTACTCAAAGCTAGAAAGACTTGATGCCAAGTAACACAGAATCAAGTGGCACGGAGGGCACCCCCAGATTAAATCAAGGACCTCGCCCCTCTCTCATCCAAGCCCAGTCCAGTGAGTCAGCATGTGGTCGCCCTCCGCGGTGGAAAACTTTTTCCTTTTTCCAGCTCTTGCTCTGACCGCTTGCTCCTAAATGACTGTTCTTCCATCTGATTATTTTTCTTCCACACACACCTGTCACCCAACTTTTCATTTTTTAAAAAATTTTAAAAATTTATTACTCCTGAAGCGAGGACCCGAGAATGAGCAGGCGATTAACGGAATCATTTGACTGACCTTCAGGAGACCCAACGGGTGGGTGATTGATGAAATGGCTACAGGTTTAAGCAGAAGGTCAGCTTCAATAATATGGCTGTGACTTCCCATAGTCCTTACAAGCCAACTCCATCATCGGCCTTCACTTCTCCTTTGCAACAATTTTAAGGCCAAGACACAGGACTGACTCCATCCTTAGTCACCCCCTCGTGGTGCTGGTATTTAATCCTGAATGATCAGCCATGATTGTTCTCAGCCACTGAGGCACCCTGTTATCTACCATATCCAAGTTAACTTCCTGCCGGACCCTGGCAGAAGGTTACTGCTAGCTAGTTACCACTGCACCACTACCCAGCCATGCTCCCCATCACTGCTTCCCCTTTACCATGTTTACAAAGCCTGCCACCCCCACTTTCAGATAGAGACACACCTTGGAGAAATTGCAGGGTCACCCCTGTACAGTGACTTATCACATTAAAATGAGTCACACGAAGTTTTTGGTTTCCCAGTGCATAAAGTATTGTTGACACTATACTATAGTCTATTAAATGTGCAATAACATTACTTCTAAGGAAACAATGTACACACCTTAATTTAAAAATACTTTTATTGGTAAAAGAAAAAATGCTGTCTTCTGAGCCTGTAGTGAGTCATAATCTTTTTCCTGGTGGAGGGTCTTGTAATAAACCACAGTAGCTCCAAGAACAATAAAGCCATGCACAATAAAAGAAGGTATACCAGCCTGTATTTAAAACATGGAAATTCTTCAAGCTGGTAGCACTTGGACTTGAAAGAGGGAACAAAAGAAGAAAAAAGATACCATTACATTTTTTCTGGTAACTTTTAGAGGTCAATAAGAGATGACTCTTTAATCTGATGAACATTTAAGAACACACTTCAGATTTTCCTCTGAAAAGTAACCCAATTAGTAAAAAATAACAAAAACAACTGAGGGGTCATTATGTCACTTTGCTGTATTATCTCAATGAGTCCTTAAGGTTTCTTAAGAAACCAGGGCTGAGGAGTGCTTGGAGTAGGGGCTCCATATCACTAAGGCTGAATTCCAGTTCTTCCACTGATCAGCTGTGTGACCTTGAGCCTATCACTTCGCCTTGCTCTGCCTTTGCTCTGTACGTACAGAACAGTGATAATGATAATCAGTTCTTAAGGTTGCTGTAAGGATTAAATGAGTCCACATTTTAAAGTGTTAAAAACTGGTCTTGCGAAATACAGATGAAAGCATCATGAATTATATCATGATAAGCCAGTTTTATAGATGAGGAAAGAGGCTTGTGGAAGGCTAGTTAAATGGCATTTGCAAGGTTGTAATACAGAGTGGGAGCCTGGGGTAAGTCAATCACACCAGCCAACTTCAAATCCCAAGCTCCTAACCACTCCAGCATCACTTTTTAGCAGTGAGCTTCTGGCCTCACAGCCCTCTTTGACCTTGTGAAATCAACTGAAGATGGGCATTTTGAAAAAAGAAAGCACTCTACAGTGGCTATTGAAAGCTGGGACCAATTTGGAGGGAGGTGTGTTTCCAGGCATCTCCAGAGGTCCAGGAAGGGGTTCCCAAAACAGTGCAGACTTAAAGACAGTGAGGTTCCATCTCCAGCAACCCTTTACAAAGAATGAATGAGTGAAGCATCTCAGTCTCTACCTGCCTTGAAGTGAGATTCGACAGGTAACTTTCACCCCTTAGGAAGGAAAGAAGAAAGCAACAAATCACCTACTGAGGTAGGAGAGGCTAACTGGTGTTGAGTGCAGCCCTTTTGCTCAAAATTCTAGTGAGAATTTTGCATTTATAAAGTCAGCCTTGGGAAGAGGAGAAAGAGCTGGCTGCCTGCATAGGGTGATTTAAGATACCATAGAAAGACACAGATTCCCCACCCCCCCCCAAGTGTTTACCCATTGATGTCCTGCTATTGGCAACTTGAGCTTTTATCCATCCAGTTCTCCTCTTTCAAATTTCAAATATGTTTGTGATGGATAGGAAACTAAAGTCCGGATCCAGTGAGGCCTGTATCGCTAGGATCCCTTTTCCACATAACAAGGTACAAGGTACACGTGGATGTCCTCAAAGAAAAAGGAAGAATAAAAAAGTGCCAGGGACTTCTAGAGAGTCTGGAGAAAGGAAAACAAAAACCAAACTTCCAAGAATCTATTAAACAGAAGAGACTTGATTTTTCACAGGATATACAGAAATATGCTACTTATTATATTGGGTGTTTTTATGTGCTACAGATGATGACATTGAGCCTCAGAAAGGTTAAGTGACTTGCCCAAGATCACAAAGCTAATAAGGGGCAGAGTTGAGATATGGACACATTTATCTTCAAATTCCAAAATCTTATTCCTGTGCTCTCTTTCTCAAGATGAAACTACCTGCTGTTGGGACTCATCTAATACCACGGTTTCCTTTTTCTAAACCATAAATCATTCTTCTGTAGGTCATCATGTTTACAAACATCCCCCTTCCCATGTATTCTTTGTCTCCCTACCACTTACAATGCAGTCATGAGGATAAAATATGTGATTTCTCTTCCAAATGGTTATGGTCAAGTCAGAAGCAGCAGGGGTGGCATTGGAGTTTAAGGGAAAGCAAAAGCAGAGTCCATCTTTCTTTAGTAACACTGTCCAAACCCACAGAGGAAACAACGCTTCCTATTATAGCACAGTCCCTTGAGAGTCAACCCACAGCCAAGAGCACAGCACCTGAGCAATCCACACCTTCTTTCCCTCCTCACCAGTTTCCTGCATGCAAGCAGATCTCAGTGGGAAAATATCTGCTACAAGAAGGGAAGAGGTGAATGGGACACACAACTTCTCTAGCAGTCAGGCCAAGAGCCACCCCACGAAAGTTGCCTAAAACCACAAGCTTCTCCTCACAGAGGAAATGATATCAAGTTGTCCCTTCACCAGTCCTGCTCCTCTGCCTTGCCAAGACACCACTTCCTATCACAGAGGCAAAAAATGCCTTTTAAATGTTCACATCAACCACTTTGCTTTTATAAAAGATCTATGTTAGGGGCCTCCCTGGTGGCGTAGCAGGTTGAGCACAGTGCTGTGAAGCTGTCCGCAGCCTCTGCAACGCGGGTTTGATCCCGGCCAGCTGGGGAGATACCCACATGGTGCGGCAGACCTCTCCTGTCTCACCCGCTGCTCCCCTCAGGAGTATATTTCAGTCAGTCTGCCTGTTCTGTTCCCCACTCTGTCTCTGGTGAATCCTCTCACCCTCCCGCAACTCTGGCCTGTACCCTGGTTCTTGTATAAAAATCAATAAATCTTTAAAAAAAAAAAAAAAAGAATGGGACCTGTATTAACAGGGGCTTTAATTTAAAAAAAAAAAAAAAGATCTGTGTTAGTACCTGTTTTCACTAACTGATAGAAATCCAAAGGGGTTTTTACTTTTGGAGGGAGGTGTGTTTCCAGGCACCTCCAGAGGTCCAGGAAAGTGGTGGTTAAAACGCAAAATAGTTTCTTCCCTTTATAACATTTCTGCAAAACAAGGGCTTCGAAGGAATGCTCTCCTTTCAGATAAGTAGGGAAACCTGTATTTACTTTTGCAGACTACCTTACAACTAGAACATTGATGTATATTTTAACTGTGACCACAAGGATCTGAGAGGAAAGGCCTGTAGGTGGATCCTGAGAAGATCACTCTTTATAAATGAGATGCCCAGACTGCTTGTGTATTAGCTATCTGTTGGGTAGCAAATTACCCCAAAGTTTAACAACTTAAATAACAAATGATATCTCACAACTTTGGAGGATCAAGAATTCGAGAGTGGCATCATTGAATGAATCCGGCTGGAGTTTTCTCACAAGACTAAAATCAAGGAACTGATCAGGCTCAAATGAAGGAAGATCTGATTCCAGACTCACCCATGTGAGAGCTGGCAGGCCTCGAAGACCCACTTTCAAGCTCATTCACACAGGGCTGGCTCACAATATAGCAGCTGGCCTTCCCCAGCATATGCTATCCAAGTGTTCCCAACATATAAGCCACAGCCTTTTTTATAACCTAATATTAGAAGTGACAGCCTATTACTGTCTACTATAGTCTATTCTTTTAATTTCAAGGTTCTCAGTGGTGGCACCCTTGACATTCTGGGTTGGGTAATCTCTGCTGGTGGCTCTCCTGCACATTGTAGGACACTTAGCAGCACCCACGGTCCCTACCCACTAGATATCAACATTACCACCATCAAGCCAATGGTAATGGAAAACAATTTTTTTAAACTTACCAGACATTGTCAAATGTCTCCTGGGCAACAATCAATGCAGGTGAGACCACATTTATAACAAGTCACAAAACCAAGGAAAGACGATAACACAAGGGCATGGATGCCAATAAACAGAGATCATATGCCCCATCTAGGAGTCTCCATTACACAGCTCTCTTTATAAAATAATCATCTGTCTTCATGTATAAGCCTCTTAAAATCGATTCCTTAATTTTTTGAAGCCTAGAGCTTCCAAACTGGGACAAAAGGACTAACCACCTATTTTATCTATTAATATAATTATTACTTTATCTGTCTTTTCAGAGTTCTGTTTAAAATATCAAAGGACCAGGCCTACCAACAAAGTGACTCAGCCCTAGTGTCCTGGGAAAGAATCAATATCTCCCATTTCACATTAATAAAATGCTCAACACCACTCTCTCTCTCGCACACACAAACAAAAACACACACACACAACTAGATTCCAAAGGAAAATCAGCACCTGCCCCCTTCTTGCATACTTTCACTAGATGAGGAAAACACAAAAGTGAGAAAACAAAGGATAGAAATAAAAAAAAAAAAAAGATACTATTTCAAAATAGGATCAACCCTGTTATGCCAATTGGGATTCTTTAAGCATTTAATAAATATCACAAAGATTGCTCCTGACCCACGTGGCTATGGGGTTGCAATGGAGAAAAGTTAGCTACCTGTCATTCAGAGCACTTCAAAGTTGACCGTCCAGCAAAGGATAATGACAACCAGCTGATCCTACATCACCTTCTCTCACATTTGTGCCTATTCATCAAACCCTGCCACCTTTCCTGGGTGTCCTCCAAGTTAAATATTCCTTAGGCACCTAGCAACTCTGGATTCTTCCTCAGCATGTTCCAGATCTCTGGCTAACCTGACTATTAAACCCTAAACCTGAATTATATTAGCCTATTCAATTTACCAACAACCTCGGTTTTCATTTTTCAGATCCTTGAGTGGGCCACTCTTTACCGTCTCCCAGAGGCAAGAGCTCCTTTCTAACTTCTGATGACCCTGGCTGGATTTCTCACACCCCAGCTTTGAACACCTGGCCCTACGGAAAGACCATATGGTGATTTTTGTTCAAAAACTAAGGGTCTTTTTATTGGCTTACCCCATCCCTTTACAGAGCTCCCTCAGGAGATTACAAAGTCTGCAGCAGACATCCAAAACCAATTATCAACTAAGGGGCAGTAGTCCCAGGAATAACTAAGGAGTTCAAGATGAAAGGCTCAAAATGAAAGCTATTTCCAACACAAATATCTCTTAGAATGGTAGAAATAAACCTTGGGGGGAAATAACATTATTGTAAAATGTGTTTTATGACACCGTAATGATTAATGGCATTTCACACTAATAACGTTGACAGGAAGAGGATGTGAAAGACTAACAAAAGTGCAAATACAAATTTCCTTTTAATATCACCAGCACTTTTTCTACAAGAACAAGACATGCACCAACAGGATAAGAGGAACAGCTATTTTAAAAATCCAAAATAAATAAATAAACTACGGTAGACATCAACAATACAACCAAGTGGATAGTAAGTTCCATTTAATGAATTCCCCAGACAGACTACTGAAAATATTCCTCCTTCTTTTCAGTTCCCAAACCTTTCTGCTGACCAGGACTTGTGCTTGATAACATGGAATCTTACTTTTTGAAGAAAAAGTTGGTTTTCTGCAGCAAGAATCCCAACTAACCAGAATGTCACTCCATTTGAGCAAATCCATGCCTTCCAACTCCTTTCTCATCCTCCTTTTCCATGAGTCAAGCCCCCCAAACAAGGTGCCCCCCCCACCAAGGCAGACCCTCTCACACCACCACCATTGATCTGAACCCCATCTCTTCCAGCCTCCGCGGACCTGTAATTCACCAATATCTTATTCTCCCTTCCACACTTTGCCTGGCAGGCAGTTGATGACCCGTCAAACATCACTTCATGTGGTCATGTTTGTTAATTGCTCCCTTGCTCTCTCCTGCTTTTCCTCTCTCTCTCTCTCTCTCTCTCTCTCTCTCTCTCTCTCCTCACATTCCCCCTCTCTCTCCATTCTCACTAGACATTCCTCAGTCTGGGGAGGAATCTGATAATTACCATCCACTTGTTCTTCTTCTTGGGGAGACTAATCACTGCTTTGTCATCAGTAGTATCTTTCTGGTCAAAGCCTAAGCTCTTTCCTCATTTCTTATGCTACCTCACTTCCTGGGCACTTGATATTGGTTGCTGTTACCAGTCACTTCTGATTTCCCTCCTCTTCTTAACTCCTTTTCTCCCTTCCATCATTATGGGCCAATATCCTACAGAGCTCAGTCATGAGTCTGCTGCATTTGTCTCTCTAAGCCTTCATTTCCTCATCATAAAATGGAGATCACAGCAGTATCTGTCTCATCAAGTTGTCTTGAGAAATAAATAACAAAAAAATCCTGGAAAATGCTGAGCACGGTGTCATCCAAAAGTCGACGTGATTAATGATCACTGTTTCCCTGAATGTGCGCTCAGTCTCACATTAGAATGTCAGCTCCAGGAGGGCAGGCACTTGTTTTCCTATCTCTAGCTCATGCAATCATGTCTACACATAGTAAGCACTTTATAATTGTACATTGAATGAATTAAAAAAGAATATTTTGGGGCCTTCCCTGGTGGCGCAGCGGTTGAGCGCTGGGCTGCAAGGCTGCCCACAGCTTCTGCAGCGCCGGTTCGTTCCCCAGCCGCCGGCAAGGGTCCCACAAAAAAAAAGAAAGAACATTTCAATTAATGACTCAATGACTCAATACAGTCCCTTACTTCTGACTCTGTTTAATTTTAAATTCGTATCCATGTGATACGATTTTAGAGACACCATCATCTGAAGTTTAATTCTGTGTCTCTTTCCCTATTCATTCCTTTTTGCAAACTCCTTATTTTTATTTATTTGAGAAAAGCATTTCACAATGTCCCAAGACAAAGTCTTTGTTCACATTTTATTCCCTCCCCCCTCCATTGTACTAGCCCTATAGCCTCATGTACCCTAGTCATCCTTCCTATCAGCTGCCACTTAAATCTGGGTCTTTGTTCCCCTTTCAAATGATCACTGTGGGGCCTCCCCTAGTGGCGCAGTGGTTGAGCGCTGGGCTACGAAGCTGCCCGCAGCCTCTGCAGCACCAGTTCAATCCCCGGCCACCAGCGAGGTGTCCCACATGGCATGTAGATCTCTACTGCCGGGCCCGCTGCTCCCCTCAGCAGTGTACTTTGTCAGTCTGCCTGTTCTGTTCCCCGCTCTGGGTCTGGTGATTTCTCTCATCCTCCTGCGCTTCTGACTATACCCAGTGCTTTATAAATAAATAAAAAAATCTTAAAAAAAAAAAAAAAGCAAATTATCACTGTGGCTTCCTAAGTGGTTTTCCTGCATCCAATCTCCTTAATATATTCTACCCAATTGCCAGATGAATCCCTGGAAAATTGTCCTGTATCACTTTTCGGTTTAGGAACCTGGTCTCTCTGCTTTTTATAACAATTTTAAACCCTTGAGCTTGATGAAACTGCCTATTTAAAATTCCCCCTCCCTCAGTATCTCTTAATGACTTAGCAAATTAACTTCTTTCTGCCATCTTGGTTTTGCATTAGACAAGAGGTCGTGTGCAGCCATTCGATGTCAATGCATGTAGGATGTAAATGTTTAAAAGTTCTCCCTGAACTTGAACTAGGATGGCCTTATACAGCGAATGATACCTGACATTCATTGTGCTCTTGCTCTCTGTTACACCTGGTGTTCAAAACCTATGGCATCACATTTAATCTTCACACAAGAGGTAAGAGGTAGGGAGTTTTATCTCCAAGTATGAGAACATTAAGCCCAGATTACTATACCACTTGTCCTCATACACACAGTTCCTGAAGCATTGAATCGGCTTCTATCCCAAGTCCAGCTGATCCAAAAGCCTTGACCAGCTTGGATGTTTAAGTTGGACTCAGGGGCCAAGGTTTCTGGGATGGAGACCAGCAGACATGAAAAATAAATTAATTAATTGAAAGAGAAAAGGAACAGGAAGAAAGCAATAAGTCAGAGAGAAGCATCTGGTATGAAATCAGTGAACAGTGGAAGAGTTGGAGACAGAATTCATTGGAGAATGTGAGAAATGAAGACATAAGTAAATTTGAGGAGAAAATGGCTAGAGCAGCTGGAAGAAAATAGCTAGGACTCCCGTGGACGCAGAACAAAAAGGATTATCACTTTGGACGTCAGGCAGCAGTGAGCATAGAAATCTGGTGAAAGGGGCCTTGCTGCCTCCAAGACAGAAAGAAGTAGGCAAAGAAGCAGCAAGAGAAGGTAGAGGGGAGGGCCCAAAGGAGCAGCAGGGCCGAGGGGCTGGACGGCGGCATGCGCTCACGGGCTTCTCTGAGGTTGACCTCCCATGAGCAGGCTGTCCTGAGGACGGCTCCTTTCTTCATGCCCTGCAGACATTTGAACCCCAGGCAAACACAGAGAAATTTCCAAGTACAAAATAGCAGCTCCAGAAATACTTCCAGCATTGAAAGAAAGAACAGTTATGAGTGGCTTGAAATGGCCTAATTATGTCAATTCTGGTCGCTTTTGAGAAAGGTAGACTATGAAGAGATATGAGGTCAAGATGGCCGTCCACTAGTCAGCGGAAAACATCAATTACAAGTAAGCAGGTAGCCAAGACCTGATGTTCCATCTCCTAGACATGCCCTTTCCCCTAAGAAGCTTCAGAAATGTCACCCAGTCATGCCTGCCTTGCTTTCTCACTAAGGCATGCTCTCCCCGGCCCCAGAGCCAACACCACTCCAACCCTTGCTATCACTTCAAGGTCCATCCATTCCCCAAGGCCTGATTCAGGATGACAATTTTCCTGTGTTTCCCAGAATGACCCCCTAACTCTGAATTCTGGCATTAAGAATGACACTAAATTGTTTTCTGATTGTTATAGCTACAAATACTTTCTTTTTAAAACTTAAATCCAGGTCTTTGAGGATAGAAATTACCTGTTCTCTATTTCCTTGTGACTGCATTTTCTTAGAGAAGACCTGCACCAAATATGAGATTATTTTATGGAGCAAAAAAGAAGACAGATAAATACCTAAATGCATAAAACTTTCAGAATAGAATTTTGCAGGCCTATGTAAAGTACTAGTTATTATCATTATTTTAATAGCTATAGTGCACTGTCTAGTACATAGTTGACGCTCAGAAAATTTGACTTGAATGATGCTTCAGTGCCCATTAATATTCAGGTAATGTCCTTAAAACCCATATTATAGCTTCTCCATGGAAGGCTTTATCTTTATGAGCTTTCATTTCTAAAGTCTCTCTCTGGGAATAAAAATTGCATATCTATTGGTATAAATTCTCTCTTTTCTAACTAAATAGGAAGCTATTCAGAACCAGAGTTAGGTCACAAATTAAAGAATAGTTGAGAATGAACTTAAACCAGCTGAGTTATCACCAAGAAAGCCTAGTGCAGTCTAAATCCACCCCTTTCCCACCAAACAAGCTTTCTGTGGGTAAAGAATCATTGGCCTTTGGAGATTTCTGTCCAGAGTCAGCTTTTCCCGGGAATCTCTTCATCCGTGGATACCAAATCACTATGCAGTTAAATTTTAATCTCTCACTTTGAAAGATAAGAAACCAGACAAAGAATTTCCTTTTACTGCTTTCTCCATGGGCCCACAAAAATGGAATGGCAATGCCCAGTTCTTGGGCACCAGTTATGTCTGTAACTCCAGGATGGCACCCATCTACCACTTTTGAAGGTAGCAGCTCTAGCAGCAAAACCTGTGTGATACCCAACCTCTTCCCACCCTGGGCTCCCTACCCCAGCAAGCCCCTGGGAAAGCTTCTGAGAAGGTCGTTGCATGGGCGACTGGCCATGCCATGGTCAATCAGAGGCATCAAGTGCTGGTTTCAACCGAGCTGCCTCTGAAATTAATGCAAAGCTGTTTAGTTAGTGCCTGGAGAGTTGGGACTGAGAAGCAGCCTCAAGGAATATTCTGCAAGGATAGAGGCAAAAATTATTCCATTCCTTGTCATGGGATGTTTTGTGTTTGTTTTCATTTTTAAAATTTACTCAAAAAGGAGGAGGGTAATAATCTCCTTCCCTCTATCACAACTTTTATTGTTGTTTATTGAAGTCAAAACCACTCTTGATGTTTGCCAATTGCTAAATAGGAGCTGGTTTTCCTGCCAAGTATACCCTCTCTTTTCCAGTACTTATAAATAGATTATATATAAATAGGATGAGTTAATGCTGTTCATATGATGAAAAGGATTAAAACAGATGAACACAAAATTAAGGTAAAACAGGATTCTACTGGCGTTTGTGGGAAAAGCATCAGAGACAGTGTTGTACTAGAATCCAGGGAATCAGAGAGTGAAAAGAGATACCCAAAAAGGCCTGTTCTTGACTTTATAGCAAGAGTAATAGGAGTATCTCCTTTGTAATCCCATATAGGGGTGCCAGATTGGGAAAATAAATATATAAATGTGCAGGGGAATTTAAATATCCAATAAATAACAAATATTTTTTTAGTATAATTATGCCTCAAATATTGCACGGGACATACTTATGCTAAAATTATTCATTGTTTATCTGGAATTTAAATTAACTGGTTGTTCTGTATTTTATCTGTCAACTCTAATACTAAAGAATTTAATCCTGAGAAGATAAGGAATAAAGACCTGCTGGTTAACTCACTCAAAGTCCAGCCTCTTTATCTATGTGAATTAGATTGGAGGAACAATTTTCTTGAATTATTCACAAAATCAAGACAAAGCTCTCCTGGCACTGGGTTGTGGTCAATGGCCATCATCTTTGTGAATTTTATCCCCACAGTATTCCTGACCTGTGTGTATTGTGTACGTCCTGTGTACACTCAAACAGAAAATGATGTTGTCATCAAAAATGTCTCAATTTGGCTGGTCTGAGTGCAGTGGTGTTTACAATTAATTGATCACAGCCAGTTACAGATTTCTTCACTCCATGGGGGGTGGGGGCGGGGAGGGGAGGGATTGGGGTCAAAATAAGGGGGTTGCAATTGTATGGGGAATATAAAAATAAAATTCATAAAAAAAAAAGTCTCGATTTGGGTGCCTGGTCTCTGTGCCAGGTCTATAGATCTCTAGTTCATTGATTCTGCTCATTCTGTGATGAGAGGGACTGCACACAAGGAGTACCAAAAAGTTGTCCAAGGTCACACAGCTGGTAAATGGAGGTGCCCACCTACCTATCAACATCTGCCCTACCCCTAAGTGTGTATCCTCCTATGTCACCCTTCAAAGTAACCCATTTCTCATTTCAACAGCAAGTATATACAATGTATGGAGGAATATGTTAGGTTACTGAGGACTAATTCAGGCTAATGACAGGGGAAGAAGACAAAAGATAAGGATATTGAATATCGTTAAGAAGAAAAGACAGATGCATTGAAACATAATAAATAAAAAACAGTAAATAAAAAACAAAGTGATTCTCGCTCAAACTTAGAAAGTAGCCTGGACATCAAATCAATATTATTAATCATGAGTATCATTTAATAAACACCTACTGTAGGCCAGGCACAACACAGGCATTACAACCTTATAGTAAATGGAGAAATGTGGCAGAGGCTAAGAGCTTTCCCAGAGATGCAATAGTAGAAATACAAGACTAAAAGCCACATCCCTATTCTCCCTTTCCCACAAGCCCACAATCTATACCAGTAGGCTGTGATGCCCTGATATATATTCTTCTCAAAAATGTGCTTGCAAAAGCATTTCCTTTCTGCACATGAGTTTTCCACTCCCTTCAGCTCACCCTAAACACAAACACACAATTTACTTCCATGGGCTGTTATGGAATATATAATATCTCATAAAAGACAATAAAGAAATTTCATTCATCCATACATAATCATTGTATCTAAAAGAAAAGGGTCACTGCAAAAAGAACAAAATTTATTACCATAAGGTCAAGAAAAGCCAACCGCAATTATTTGTTTCAAACCTAGGAGTCAAAATAAATTCTACCTGGAGCTCATCACAAGCTTTGAGTAGAAGTGAAATCACCACACATTTTGATTCAATTCAGTCTCTATCCAACAAGTATTCCATTTCTACACAAGACAGCATGGCCAAAAGCATCCAGTTGGTCACCTCCAAAGTCTCTACTGCTCTGAGCCCAGAAAGATGGAGACAAAAGAGAAATGTGTAAGGTGCAACCACTTTCCTGTCAATCACGCTCTGGGTCAATCAGGTTTTTTGTTTGCAAGCAACAGAAACCATCCTTGGCTGATATAAGCCCAAATAATTTTGTACAAAGAGAAAATAAGAGAACACGTGGTTAGCTACTGTGCCTCGGGGAAGACAACAGGATAAGGCTTCAGAAAGAACAGGGACTGAGATAAGGAAGGGGGTGTAGTTATGTAGTTAAAGAGAACAACCTTCACACCAGCCACCTCCAAGGAGATGTATCTAAGCTACACTAATGGTTAATATTCAAATTTCTGAAAGAGAAACTCTGACTGGCCTCATCTTAATCATACAGCCAGTTGAGGCAAAGGCAAAATTCAAGTGCCATCACAAAAAAGTGGGGGAGGTGGGGCAAAGATGCTTTGATAGACAAAAACATTAAGTGGCTATAAAAATATTGTGTCATGGTAACAGGCTTGGACTCTGAGGCCATACGTCCAAAGCTCTGAGAATCCTGGCCCTGCGACATAAAAAATTGGAAAGTCTAACCATGCTGTTACTCTGTTTCTTTGTCTGTGAAGCAGGAAAAATTGCACATCTCATTTAGTTGCTGTGAAGATTAAGGGTTAAAATCTATGTAGACTTCTCTAGACTACCATGTTATAGCTATTCAGCATGTGTGACTCAGCATTCATATCAGTGATAGACAGGACCCCCACTAAGCCCCCTAATCTGAAGAGTGTTAACATAACTAACCCTATTGTGACTGATAGGGTGTTTTACCTCCCTAACAGTGTACTTCTGTTCAGCCAATACAAACTATTGATAAATACCTACAGATATCAGATTCTGGACTAGGCAGTGAATGCTCAAAGAAAACAGCACTATCTGAGCTTTAAATATAAAAGAAAATGTGTAGATAACTATAAAAGATGGTTTACTATGCTCAATTCTACACCAAAAGCAAACCCTAAGGTCTCCCTGGTGGCACAAGGGGTTAAGACACAACCTGTGAAGCTATCTGCAGCCTCTGCAGCACGAGTTCGATCCCTGGCCAGGGAGCTACCCACATGGCACAGCAGACCTCTCCTGACTCGCCCGCTGCTCCCCTCAGCAGCGTATTTCAGTCAGTCCTCCTGTTCTGCTCCCCACTCTGTCTCTGGTGAATCCTCTCACCCCCCACACCTCTGGCCTGTACCCCAGTTCTTGTATGTATAAATAAATAAATCTTTAAAAAACAAACAAACAAACCAACCCTAGCAACATATCCAAAAGGCACAACCCCTATGAAGTTCTTAGGTTTTATTGGCATCTGACCTACAAATTTACCCTTCTCAAAATGTAAACATCTCAAAGCTCTGATGCCTCCCTTCTGTAAAACAGCATTTATACTACATATGTGTTTAATAAATGTGCTTCCTAAATGTTTAATGATAAGAACCTAAACAACCCCTCTCGCTATAGTAACAGAATGGCTAATAGGCCACTGGTGGAGGGAGCCATAAAAAGAAGTACAGAATTGAGTCAACTAAATCCATAGGTCTCATTACCAAGAAGGGGATAAAATATTCTATACCAAAACCAATGCACAAATGCTGCCAAAAGTCACAGCCAAATACACAGATTGAACACAAAGAACAGCTGCGGTGAAAATTTTATGCTCTTTATTACACAACTTCTCCAAGGACCTGATTTTAAATTCAGTCACTGATTTCCTCATTTGTCAGCATGGATCGCCACAGCCGACCACAGAACCTCGTTGATGAATGGGACTTTTGCTATTAAAAATTATTCACTAAAGCCATAGTTTCCAGTGTAATAAAAAATATATTGACGTTGCAATGTTAAAAATCTCTGTCTTGTGCATGAGTAGTGTTGCTTAAGCAGTGTGGTGTAGGGAACTGAGTTCTATCTGGCGTACAGAATTATACAGAGAAATAAATAAGTGTATAGGGTTTTTAAGATTGCAGAGTGCCCTGAAGCAGTAATTTACTAACAAAGCCTCTTTGCAGGGCTGAAAGGGTTAACAGCTTTGCTCAGTTCTGGTGGCCCTGAGTCTCTGTTTGGAGTTTGGAAAATGTGGGCTACAACTTAGTGGTCCTTCTCCAAGTAGGTGGAAACTCAGCTCATTTACATTACATATGGATTATTTCAATCATGGACCAGCATCCAATCAAATCATGGCACAGAGCCACACTGAGGTCATCCCCTCCATAACACAGGGTAACACCTCAGTCTTAGGAGCTATCACAAGAAGAGCACTTAACTACATTGTTTGGGTCCTTCAGGTAATGCCCATCTTACACTAAAATACGAATAGCATCACTACAGCCAAGATGCAGATGGAAAAGCATCTTTACAAAAAACATAAAATCTTTCTATGTTAATTTTGCATTAGTCACCTTCATCTATCAGAGCTATGTGTGCTGAAATTTTAGTCTGATACAAAAGTCCCATGGACTTTTATTTGTGATATGCAAACTAAACATTTCTGTATTGGCAATTTATGTTTTTACGTAATTCATAATTTTCAACCTGATGAGGGTCCCATGCACTGAGGCTTTCCAGTAATCAAGTCTGTTGAGATGGGAGCAGCATGATATAAATGTGAGGACTATGGCATTCCTGCCTTCCATGTCTACTTGCAGCTTCCTTTATAGGAACACTCTGCATCAGTTATTTGTATTTTCCTCCATCAGATTTTTAAAGCATTGCTCGATTTGCCACCTTTTGATATACAAGACCTCATTATCTGGAAATAAGGCAAAACCTCCCTGCAGCTACATTCATGTGATTTTTTTTCCCTTGAAGTTATGGTATTTTTCTAAACCATAACCTTTTGCCTAAGTTTAAAACTTATATGATAAAAGGATACTGGCATAAATACACACTTGTGTGATGAAGCACCACATAAGCATATATCAAAATACATGACTACATAAATATAAGTATATATACACACACATAGCTAGCTATAAATGAAGACTATAAACTTCCAGCTACATAAGCTTATTTACCTTTGGCATCTGGTAGTAAGCTGCAGATAAACTTGCTTAATAACAAGCTGACCCAGAAGCTCAAATACAAGTATACGTATGCCACAGAGAATGTCTACCTAATAGCTATTAAAGGGACTGCCTACCTAGTATTCTTCTAGTATTTTCCCCTTCTCCTTAACAATAAAACCTCAACTTCATTTGAATCACCACAGTGCCCAGGTGATTCTACATTTCACAGCTTCCCTTGCAGCTACATGCGGACAGATGAGTGACCACAAGCAGAGGTGATGGGATGTTTCCCTGGTGGTGCAAGGGGTTAAGTCTCAGTGCTGTGGAGCTATCACCAAACACTGCAGCATGGGTTCAATCCCCAGCCAAGGAGCTACCCACATGGCACAGCAGACCTCTTCTGTTTCACCAGCTGCTCCCCTTAGCAGCGTGTTTCAGTAGATCCTCCTGTTCTACTCCCCACTCTGTCTCTGGTGAAGCCTCTCACCTCCCCCCTGCACCCCACACCTTTGGCCTACATTCCAGTTCTTGTATGCATAAATAAATAATGTTTTTTTTTAAAAAAAAAAAGATGACAGAAGACTGGAACTCACCCCTGCATTGCCCCTTGTCCTTCCTCTTCCTGTGCAATGTGGAAAAATGGCTACAGATACAGTAATTGTCTTTCATCTTGAAAATGAAACCTCATACACTACAAATGAAAGGACAGCAAGACAGAAAAGACCAGGGTTCTTCACAAGTTTTGGGGGGCAACTATATCAATGTTACAGGGCCTGGTTCTGGCCCTCGTTCACAAAGAGGGAAAAAAATAACTTCTAATTTGTTTGTTCACTACCTATTTCAGTACGTATGAAGGATACAACATTAAAAGTCAAAATAATCATTTATGAGCCCATTAATAGTGAATAAATGAATTTGATTCAGTTTAGCTAGAGTTGACTTTTCATAAAAAGAAGCACAAGTTCTTTCAGACCCCATGATGTGGAAGGATTTCATCTAGCAAAACCATCTAAGTCTGGGGTTAATGAGGTTCATGTTGATGAAATTGAACTCTAGCTGTTAAGTAAATAATAACACCAGTAGTGAGTTTGAGCCTTTCATCTTTAAAATTTGTAGCAAGTTTAAATAGCCCTATGGGGTAGGGATAATTATGGACATAATTTTATTGACAGAGAAACTGAGTCATCAAATCATTAACTAGCCTGAGGTCTACTTAGTGAATAGCAACTTCAGTTGCAAGGGATGGCAGTTTGCTTCTCTGCCATCTCCCAGGGGATTATTTTAAGGTCAACATTTAATGAAAAGTGTAAAATGTCCCAGCCCATCATCACCCCCCAAAATAAATGTGAGTACCTGTTTTGAAATGATCAAATAGGTTTGTTGGTTCTTAGAACCAGTGACTCCCTCAAATAAAAAGATCCTGTCAAAGACACCTTTTTTTAATTTTTATTAATTTTTGCATAGAAGAACTAAGGTGTAGGCCAAAGATGTGGGGGTGTGAAAGGATTCACCAGAGACATAGTGGGGAGCAGAACAGGTTATTTACTGAAATACACTGCTGAAGGGAGCAGCGGGTAAGATAGGACAGTTCTGCTGCACCCTAGGTTAGCTCCCTGACTGAGGATCGAACTCAGGGCATAGGGGTGATAGCGCTAAGACTTAACCCCTAGGCCACCAGGGAGGCCCCTGTCTGAGATATTTTTATCATTTGTATCCTTCACCTAACATAGTTTGCTGATGGATAGCCATTTTCTCAAATCATCCCATGGGGCATGTAAATTGTGAAATTAAGCATTCACTCTGAAAGCAACACTGTTCATACATTAGAGCAACTGCTTCCTGTTCTCTCAATTTTCCCCCAAAGTTGTCGCTCTTGAGCAGACACTCTGCATTCTCAAGATTTCCTTGCCACTCTGGATTCAAGCCACCTCCGAAAATCCATCTTCCTTCTTGATTCATTTTTCAGCATGAACAAGGAAATGGTCTGATGCTAGAATAATAATTGATGGCTATGATATCTGATGTTATATAAAAGGTTTGATATCATAGCTGTATAACTGTTTATAAAAAATCAAATACCAAATTAGAAAAGTCTTAGCAATACGCCCTTGCTGGAATACTATATTTCTCAAAGGGTTGCACAGTTCTGAGACCGATGGACAACTGGTAAACACATGAGAAAAAATGTCTCATCTCCCCCTCGCAGGCTGTTATGAATGGTCAGCATCTGGTCATTCTCTTTGCCCATGGCCTCCAGGCTGTCTTGGCTACTTGTCTTAAAGTTGGACACATTGACAGAGTGATGGAGGTAGCCCTGAAGCTGAGAGCTGGTTTTATTGAATCAGAATGCTGTAACTTCACTGAAGACCTCTCACCCACCCACTGTGGAAAGCCTTTGAGACCCTCATACACAGCAGGTGAATGACATGAACTTCTGTGGTCACTTAGCAAGTCAAGGCCAGCAGGGCATCCCATAATCAAGTCCAGCAGCCATGAAACCTCCATTTCTGCCATTTGTCACCTGCACTCAGTGTATCTCAAATGGCAGTCAGGAATTATCCATCCAGAGGGATTTCTGGGGAAGCAGAGGGTGCAAGGAATAAGTTGTGGGAAGACAAATGAATCTCTGGCTGGGGAGACATTTTCTAAATGAAGAAGGAAACCAAATCACTGAACATCCTTTCCCATTTTCAGCCTACTTTAGAAGTCATTATATCCTTAGACCTCTCTCCGTAGACTCAGCTAAAGAGAGGGGTAGCATCGAGCCAAGGGAAGCATCCTGTCAGTGACATGAACAGCACATGCTCAGTGACCACCACAGGCAAAGCCATCCCTCCCCCACAGGGTCCATCTCCCAGACACAAGTCGCCCAGAAACGTCAGCTAACCAGGAACATTGAGATCCTCGTGGAGAATATTCACTTTATTTCCAAGATAGAAGTTATTTTTGCTCAAAAGGGAGGGGGAGAAGACAGAGGAGAGGTTATTTACAGAAATTAGTTGCAGAGAGAAAAAAAATGGGACTCTAAATGGAGAGATTATCAACATAGAAAGATGTGTTAGAGCCTAATAAGAAAGACATGCTGTACACAGTACATCTGAATAGAACCATTAGCAGCACAGAAGAGAGGCTGTTTACTGTATGAAAGCTAACTTTACTGGTTGTATAAAAACAAAAAAGGATTGTATTGGGGCCATCACACTCCCATCTTTTCAATTACAGAGATAGAACAATCTCAGATTCCGAAGCTAACTACAAATCAAAATTGTGTTATGTTATCTGCTGAGACACAAATGGAAAATAAATACTGTTAACTGTCACTTTCCATTAGGTAACAGAAATTCAATTACATTTCAAACAAGCCTCCATGTCAACAGAATAAATCTGTTTCATAAATGAGCAGGTAACCATTTTTGATTCCAACTTCCCAAAGGGAAAAAATCAATTTTAATCACAATTCTTCCATTTTTTTTTCCATATGACTGTTTTGGAGTCGAGTACATCATCTGGCCTAATAAACACTATTGTACAAAAGAAGGAAAAAAAGCAGAAAGTCGTGGTTGTTTCTGGTCTCTTTTAGACCAGAGACTTCATGTCTGGCTTAACTGAACTCTGGGTTGCTCAGATGCTTCTACTTTAAAAGCAAATGTCAGAAAGGGGGGAAATGTGCTACAGAAATCCTGCTGTGGGGTAAGTCTCAATAAGAAAGGCATAAGGAATATGAATATGTTTTAATGGCAAACCTAGAAAGGGGACACCCTTGCATAAACCCCCACCCCCAACTCACTTGAAATGTAAGAAGAATCTGGAAAGACAGGTTTCTGTTCCAGAAGATTCAGTCAACCAGAGGACAAGCTGACAGATCCAGGATAACTGGAAGAGCTTAAAGTAAATTGCTCACCCAGTACAAGGGTATCTTGATCTAATAAATTCTTGCTGGCTACTAACATGTGTTGCAAAGGGGCAGTATTTTGGAGGGGAGCTTTAAACATTGTTGGACTGTTAGTGAATGCTGAAGGATGGAGATTCCCAGTAATGGGATCCCAGAATTATTATAACTTGTTAAAGGAGAGAATACTCCTAATAAATTAGATTCCTAACTATGACCAGGGTACTGTTGTATGCACTTTTATTTAAGCCTCACCAGCAACCCTGTTAGATAGCTCTTAGTCTTATCTCTGTAAGGAAATGGAGGCATAGAGACATTAAGTTAGTTTTCCAACTTACACTGCAAGTATTTGGCTGAGCTGGTATTCAAACCTGGTGGTCTGATACCAGTCTGTACTTATAACCAGGCTTCAGATTCAGCCCTCTAGGCTCAACAATGATTTAAGTGCTATACATGAATGGCCATATGACTCACTGACCAAATCAGGACACTTCTGAGAGCAAAAGGTGGTTCTATTAATAATTGTGCCAACACAAGTCCTCCCTGGAGGTGCAAGCGTCTAAGTCTCAGCACTATGAAGCTATCAGCAGCCACTTCAGCACAAGTTCGATCCCTGGCCAGGGAGCTACACACATGGCGCAGCAGACCTCTCCTGTCTCACCCGCGGCGCCCCTCAGCAGTGTATTTCAGTAGATCTGCCTGTTCTGTTTCCCATTCTGTCTCTCGTGAATCCTCTCACCCCCCACACCTCTGGCCTGTACCCCAGTTCTTGTATGCATAAATAAATAAATCTTTAAAAAATACTAAAATAAATAATTGTGCCAATACAATTGGAGCAAATGGTGTTTGGCAAATGGAAAACTTTGTCTCCCTTGTTTCCTTATAAGAAGGCAGACTATTATAATGAGAACTTGAATGATAAAGGAACACCTAAGCAAGAGCATGTTTTATTGGCTTTTAAGAGAGGGTAGAGAGGAATAGCAAGCAGATCCAGTAATTCAAGAAAATATTATTAAGCAATCACTATATGTCAAACACTGCCAGGGGTTAAGTTTATGCTAAGAACAAGTTAGACGAGGTCCTCACCTTCTTGTAGTTTAGATACCACTAGGTGGTTGTGAGGTTCAAAATGAATTAAATGAGATAGTCTATATAAGAATGGTTGTTTGAGAGTACTCTAAAGTGGTATGCCTGTATACCAAATTGTCACTAAGAAGCAAGGCAGTATAGCGAAAAGAACATGAACTGGGAGTGAAACAGATCTGTATTTGATTTGGGGCTTTACCACTTTTAACACCTGTATGACTTTGGGCACATTAACTATGTTGAATGTCCATTTCTTTATCCATAAAATCTGAATAACAAGTCTGCAATGTAAAATTGTAGAGGACTACAGATAATAATGCATGTAACATACCTAGCACAATACTTGCCAGTGCTTAAATGATGGTGACCATCATCACTACTGGGGTATCTGAGTCCTCCTGCCCTGGGTAGATTCAAAATCCAACTTGAGCATAGAGTTTAAGGGATGTTTAGCTGCCTGAATTTATACATTTGAAGGTGGCCTGAAGGAGGTTACCATAGTGAAATCAGGAAGCATCCTGATTGGATGGGTAGACAAGTAAGAAGAAAATGGCCATGAAAGGCTGTTAAATGAGTCTTAAGAACAGGCAGAACTAAAGTTGAATTTGAGGTTCTTTGTTCTAATTTAAGCCACTCCCATCTCAGAAATCTTAAAGTTTACTATATATAAAGGTGCTTTGCATGCATGCATGTAGTTTGGTGAAAGGAGAAAATTAAGTCAAGAAACAAAGGGTTCACTTCCTAGCGCATGCCATGCAATGAACAAAGGTCCCCTGTGTACCTCCCTTTATCCTCAGCAGGATCATGAACAGAGCATGAGCTTCTCAAAAGTTGTGTTACAAGATTTGACCCAATACATGAAGACTTTTGAAACAGCTCTCTCCAGTTGACATTTCGGTGCAAATCTTTTTTTAAGCTAATACTAAATTTTCTATATTAAGTATATAATATTACAGGAAAGCACACTTTTCTAAACATGTGATTGAACTAGACAATGTCCAAAGCGCAAGCTACTAGGTATTCCTGCCATTAGGAGGAAATGCCAATATTCTTCTTTGGCCTCAAGAAGCTTTTACACTCCCCCCAAAAATAAGGGAAGGCAAGGAAGACACTGAAAAGAACTCTATTTTGCTACCAGACATGGTTCAACAGAGTCAGAGGAGTTATGCTTCATCATGAAGAGTCCTCATAAAAGAGTAAAGAGGTAACGTGAGTTAAAAAGGCTGATTCTCTGAGAAGTATGAGTATATAAGAGGAAAAGAAAGTGTTGACTTAGTACCAGGAAAGGAGCTGGTTCAGAAGATAAAGTTGTTTGACTATCAATTAACAGAGCCCAGAATCCCAGTGGGTTCATGACTACACCTTCATGTCCAGTTCTGACTCTTCCCACTAGCCTGCCCTGTCTGTTTTAATGAATACCCAAGACAGTACTATAGTAGCAATATCCCCTGCCTCAGCCTTTAGAGAGAGGGTAGGGACACAGACTTGCTCCAGAGCACCAATGTCCAAATTCCCTGACTTTCCCAACTAAGAGGAAGTACCGTTATTCCCTCAAGAAGAAAGAAGGGGAAAAAAAGCAGCTTGGAAAGCAAATCTTCTCATAAGTGCATTTAAATCATGCTAACTTTATTTAGCTTGCTGGATTTGGGGTCATATTTTATTGCTTTAATTTTCTTAACAAGTGCAAATGTTTTTGATGTATATTGTACTAAGGGATTAATTATACTCTTTTCCATGGTGAATGGTATGGGATTTATTTACCTAGAGTTCACCTCAGAAAAACTGATCATGTTATAGAGTCAGAGGTTGCTTGAACTGAATGGACAATGGCTTTCAGACTGCATTCCGGAGGACTCTGTTTTTACAGAGGTGTGTCAGGGGTCAAATATGATAGCAAGAAGAAGGGTATGAGCCTCCCATTGCACTGTTCATGGAGTTATTAAGATCCTGCATATAGATACTTTGGAAATAAAATAAGGAAAGGTTTCCTACAACTTAAAAAAATTATGAAGCACTGCTTATTATTTCACTTTCTCATTTCACATATAGAAGAAAGAAACTATGCCTCAAGAAGATGGATGGGAGATTTACCCAGGATTACCCAGCTAACTGGGAATAGACTTAAGAGTAAAATCTCAAAAGGCATTGATAGAAATACAGAAAGCCATAGTCCAATCAGTAATTTTTGTTCAACCTTTCGGCATGAAGTGTTGAGAAAGGGAAAAGATTTAGATGAGTGTTAAGGAGTAAGTATACTAAAGAAAAAAATAACTCAGTATTCCTGGCTTCATTCATTTGTTCAACAAATATTATTAAGAAACTTCTAAATACCAAATTTGGTGAAAAGCACTAGAGAAGAATGGTGATCAAGACAGAGAAGAATTCTGCTTTCAAGGAATTCAAATCCCATTGTAAAAAAAATATATATGTAACAAGCCAATAAATGAGCAAAATAATTACAGCTATGATGCACACCATGAGGGAAATAAAGTAATGAGATAGAAATTCTACAGATTTGTTAGGAAAGGTCACTTTAAGGCAGTGATATTTGAATTTAAGCAGGATGAAGAAAATAATCCAGATTAAAAAAAAAAAAAAAAACTCTAAGTGCAAAATCCTAGAAGCAAAAAAGGTTAGGACCTATACAAGAAATAGAAAAGGGTCAGTGTGGCTGAACTTGGTAAAGAACATAGCTAAAATGAGAATGGAGAAAAGTGGACCACAGCCAGATTACATATGGCCATGGGGACTACGGTAATAAATTTGGATATTATTCTAAAAATAGAGAATCTACTTTGCAGCCAGACTTTCAAAAAATGGGACTTATATTTGTAGGATACTCTGCCTGTTATGTGACGACTAGTTTGTATAGAATATGGGGTAAATGGAAGGAATATCAGTCTTGAGAGACTACTGCATCAGTCAAGGATAAAGATAAAGGTGGTAAGAGTAATAATATTAGAGGTGGAAAGATATATATGTATTCAAAGGTATTCTGCATGTAAAGTCAGTTGATTTCCTGGTGGATTGAAAGATCTGTCAAGAGTGACAACTACTTGGACATCAAGAAGGATAGCATTCCATTTATTGAGAATGCAGGGATGGATATTTACATAGAGAAGCCAAAAAATCCATTTTACACACATTGAGTTTGAGATGTTTATTAGATATCCAAATGGAGATGATAAATACACTTCTGGCTACATACACATGGAGCTCAAGAGGGTTCACAGGGCTGAAGTTAAAAATATGGCATTCTAAGCATGGAGATGGTATTTTAAAACATGGAGTTGGGGAGAGCCATGGTTGGAAACGCTCCCAGCAGTCTGATCATACCATAGTTAATACAAGAAACACAGAACAAAATACCAAGAACAACTATGTGAAGGCCCTAGAAAGAAAATTTTAAAAGATAGATTCTAGAGGAAAACTTATACTTGGAAAAAGGTGCTCTCATTGGTTGAGTTTTTCAACTTTATGGTTTTCAGTTTTAACCTGAAGCATCAGATGACAGCAAATCTCTGTGACCTTGAAGTACAACTGCATGAGAGTGACTGAAAGCAGTTCAGTTAAAGATAAAAATATCTATACTAAGATTTCAGTTACCACCCAAGAAATGGGGTTCTCTGTCCAAGTTCAACCAAGCTAGTTTTACACTGAAACAAGTAATATCAACACTCTTTTAGGACTATAACAGATTCCAGAATCTCCATGACATAAAATTCACAATGTCTAGAACACAATCTAAAATTACTCAACATACAAAAAACTAAGTATGACAATGTGTTAAGAGAAAACAGTCCATAATGGAGATCAAACACAAGATGATCATGATATTAGAATTAAAAGACCATGATTTGAACAAACTGTTAGAATTTACCCAATGAGATAAAGGAAAATATGCTTTTAATGAATAAGTAGACAGGATAACTCACAAAGAAAAAGTAAAAACTACAAAATAAGAAGCCAAAGGAATGTCTAGTACTAAAGAGAGACTATATGAACTTACTTTTTTTAAATCTTTGGATAAGCTTAACTGTGGAACAGAAATGACAAAAGAATGATTCAGAGCACCTGAATATAGATCAATAGATGTTATACATCTGAAGAACAAAGAAAAGAGATTGAAGAAATGAACAAAGTATCCATGTCCTGCAGGACAATATCAAAGAGCTAACATAAGTATAATTAGAAATGTTAGGTAAGATCACGTAGCTGGACAGAGAAGTGAAGGCATCCAAGAACTAACCCCTAGGACACTACAAGAGTTCTATTGAAGAAGAAAAAAATCAACAAACAAGGTGAAAGAGGAATTCTTTATTTTTCATTTGAAAATGAGCTTTGATGTTTTGATTTTTTTCATTGTTTTATTTCTACAAACCCAACCACTAAAAAAAAAAAAAAAAAATGGGGGTAGGATAGAGGACACTTTATTTATTAAAAGAAAATTAAATTATCATTCTGTTACTGGGATCTAATCAGTAGTACAGAGTGCAGTAATTTGGTAAAACAAAGCTTTTTTATATTCCTAGAGCTTTTTTTTATTTATTTACTGCTTCATAACAAAGCTATGTGAAACATTATTCCAAAATTCTATCATTAAAAAGTCCCCTAAAAAAGAGACATTTCAGATTTTAATACATAATCAAACAAAAGTTTTGTTGCTCAGAACAAAACAACTAAAACGGTGGAAAAAACAAAACAGAAAACCAACAAGATTCAGAAGCTTATTGAGACCAAAGGAAAAGGATATTTCAAAAAACTGAAATCCATTCCAGTGCGAGGCTTACAGAAGAATAAACTTTAGCAGGTGAGATGTAAAGTGCAGATTAGAGGGGATTAAAAATGGTGTTTGAAAACAAACAGCCAATGATAACGCAACAAATAATATTAAATTCTTTAAGTACATCAGAAATAAGACTGCTGCAAAGGGATCAGTGAATCGGCTAGGCAAGCAGTGCACAAAGGAGATATTCAAAAGGATAAGGAGACTGCAAGGAAACAAATAATGTATTTGCATCAGTTTTCACACTGGAAAATAAGGTAATAGGGTAAAGGGAGGAAAAACATTATTATGTGAAAGAGAGGCCCAGCTCAGATTGAGATATCAAAGATATCATGAGTCAATGAGATGAAGAAAGAAGGGGTTGCCATGCCCCAGCCAAAGTAGGACGTATTCACCAGAGAATGGAAAGGCATGCTGGAATGCCTGCAATCTCTGATAAATGGCTTTATTATTTGCTATTTAAAAGACTTCATACTGTGGCAAGCCAGAAGACAAATTACATTCTACTATGGCTAGAAATTTTACTTGCTCTCTATGATAGAATGATCTCATACTGCAAAACATCCAGATAGTATATTCTAACTCAAATGACTAATTGATCAAAAGTTAAACAAGTGAAAAAAGCTCTAATTAGCCCATCTGAGAATGTATGGGAATGTAAATTCTCATATACTGCTAGTGGGACCACGAACTGGTCCAGTTTTAAAGAATATTTGCAATATCTAGTGACACTCAAAATGTGGATGCCAAATGAAACACCATTTTCACTGTCAGATACATATGCTAAAGAAACTCTAGAAGAAAGTACAAGATTGTTCATTCCAAGAGCATTTGTAAAGGTGCAAAAATGATAACATAATATCCATAAACAGAAGAATGGATAAAAAAAATTCTTCATACAATTAAATAAAAAGTTTTCAATTCATAATTAACTAGACCTTCAGGTATCAATTTGCATAAACTTCAAAATCATAACATTAAGCGGAAAAAAAGTCAACAGGAGACAAAGCATGACGTAAGTCGCGTAAAAATTTTAAAATAACCCCTAAAACAACAGAATATTTTATAGATTCACATTTGTAAAAGAAAGAGTAAAACATACACTAGTAATACATATTAAACATTCAGACTATGGGATGCTTCTGGATCTAGGGAGGAATTGGGTATTTCACTTTATCTGTGGAATCTATTTCTTTAATAAAAAAGATTTGAGGAAATGTGACAAAATGTTAACACTTATCAATTCTGGCTGGTGCAATAGACTTTCTGTTTCAGTACTTTATTTTCTTATTTGTTTTTAATTTTTAAAAAAAACATTCTCAAAGAAAACAGATGGGCAGAAGAATAAGAATTGTTAAATTCTGTGAAAAATATACTGGTTACCAGAGAAGATCGGGGTGTGGGCAGGGAGAAGGGGTGAGCAGAAGGAGGAAGACAGGGTGTCGGCGCTGGGGGTTGGGTGGAGGTGACCCAGGCATGTTCTCAAGTGAAGGTGTGAAGTTGTGTGCCAGAGACCAGCTCCAGTGAACAGGGTTGCAGAGAGGAATCCGGAAAAAATGAGCAATAAAGAAATGACAGGCACAAAATAAGAGTTTAAGAGAAGCGGGACCCAGGGGACACAAGGTTTCTCATCCTGAGCTCAAGCAGCCCAAGTACCTGGTGCAATTCATTTTTATTGATACAAACTGCCCCCTCCCCTCCTTGTTAGTTACTAGACAATGAATCACTCTCTTAGTATTTAGCCTTGTCCAGGTGCACATTCACTGCCAAGGTTCTGTATTATCAGGAATATTTTACTCCCTTTCTAATCATGCCTGTTTCTCAGGCTTTAGCTTTGCTGACACAAGAAAGGACATCATGGTCTGGTCATGGGCCAGTTTTCTAGCCCATGTTGACCAGTCTCCCAGTCGTGATGCTGACATTCTTGCCTCAGCACTTCACACCTTAGGGGTCTCCAACAATTGTATGCCCCAAATTAGATAGGTATGAAAAGGTGTAGCAAAACAATAAAATTTGACAGAAAGAAATAGTGTTCTGTCTACCACCAAGTACAAAGCTTAATAGTAATTAAATCAATTACTATTAAATGTACAAAGAATTGTCATTTACCTAAATTCAAAATTTGCCTTGGAAATCTAGAGTGGTGACAGAAATATTCTCTTCTGCTTACTTAGATCGTGAAGTCAGAATGTCTTCCATCCCGAAAGCTGTCCGCTTTCCACCACCCAAGATTCTATGAAGAATAATGAACAGACCTCATTCTGCTAGGAAAGTTTAATTCCATTTTATAGAGCAAACAAGTGAAGTCTTGGATGTTAAGGAAAGAAAAGAAATCAAAACAAACTAGAAATCAAGGTCCAGACCCACTTATGTTTAAAAAAGGAAACCCTCTCCCCACCACTATCTTAATATTTAGCAGTTCTCTTTGAATTGATTTTGGAGGGTCAAGCCCAGAGACAACAAGCAGATGACACCTTGCTTACTAATTCTGAACAATGATGGGTTCCTGGAGCTTATATTGAAAGGAAGCTGAAGCTACTGAGTTAGTAGGGAAGAGTGTTATGATGGATTTGCAATGTCTGCCATGAGCACAGGAGCCAAGGAACAACCCCAGTTGTAGACCATGTATCTGCTATCCCAGATTTAGCAAATTGAAGAAAATGGTCTTCATTGATATGCAAAAACTGAACATTCCTTGTTTTATGGCATTAAGCTCTAAACACCCAATAGAATTCCACACAAGAGACACAGACTGCATTAGCTGCTGAACATTCAAAAGTACACCTGGGAGAGGAGATATGTCAATGAACCAAGTGTTCACTGAATACTCTGCCCAGACCAAGACTTCACATGCCAATGATACTGGAGCAGTGGTTCTCCACCAAAGCCAAGGTTGCCCTACTCCCAAAGGACATTTAGCAATGCCGGGAGACATTTCAATTGTCACAACTAAGGGGAATGCTTCTGGATGGGCACAAGCCAGAGATTCTGGTAAACAACTACAATGTAATGCACAGACAGTCCCAAAGGAATTCTCCAGCCCAAATTGTCAATAAAGTCACAGTTAAGAAACTCTTTCCTGAAGCTCAGGTTAGAATGCCAGAGACTTCTTGGGCATTCAAGATGACACCAAAAGGGACCATGCGGGACAAATCTAAGGGTTCCATTCTGGACCTGCTTTTAATAAGGACGGCTCATATCCAAGGGATCTGGCCTCCATGGAGAGCCACGGGTTGGCATATGCCCAAAGCTGGAAGAGGCTGGGCCAAGGGAGAGTGTCCGAACCTCATACTCTCATTCCAACCATTGTAGACTGAGGACTCTGCTTAATTTGTCTCCTCTCTTAAATCCCAGGATGATTCTCAGGGTCTTTAATGCTGTCATCTGTTTTGATCTAGCTGGAAGATCACAATTCCCACCATGTTAGGGACCAGCCAAAGTGATGGGACATTTATCAAGACCAAGTGTGTCTGCCATAGCAGGTTCTATCCTGGGTGGACAGAGGCAGCTAGACCAGGGCCAGGAAAAACAGATGCCCCAGCTCAGTGACCAACCACATCCCAGTAGCTGCTGAGTTAGTACAGGGTCCATATCAAGATTCTAAACCAGGGCCTCCCTGGTGGCACAGCGGTTGAGCGCTGGGTTGCGAAGCTGCCCGCAGCCTCTGCAGCACCGGTTCGATCCCCGGCTGCTCCCCGGCCACCAGAGGCGGGTCCCACATGGCGAGCAGACCTCTCCTGCCGCCCACTGCTCCCCTCAGCAGTGTACTCCGGTTCTTCTGCCTGCTCTGCTCCCCGCTCTGGCTCTGGTGAATTCTCTCACCCTCCCGCGCTTCTGACTATACCCAGTGCTTCAGTGCTTGTATAAATAAATAAATAAATAAAACAAAATAAATCTTTAAAAAAAAAAAAAGATTCTAAACCAGGTAGCACCAAATCCAAACGCTTTAGATTCAATGTTACTTGATGGATCCCTATGATCCCTATGGATCCCATCATACCAAAAATAAAGAGGTATGATGTGCTCCTGAGGGACGGTAACTTCTTCCTTCCACACTAATCTCAGAGTACATTTTTTTTAATCTTCCATGTTAGTTTTTGTAAGTTTCTTTCTAATCAGGCAGAGCTGGTTGCTAATTTGGTTCCGCCATTTACTCACCAAGATTTTGCCTTTGTCTTCTCTCAGCTTCTGTTTCATCATCTGTAAAGTGGGAATCATAATGCCTATCTACCTCTCAACACTGGATTTTGAGAATAAAATAAGATCACATGTAATTTTCCTGGCACATTGGAAGAACTTTGAAAATGGGTATTAACTTTCAGAGTTTGCTTTCTGAAAAGGTGGGGGATTCCTGGAGCAATCATGCCTTGAACTACTTCAGTGCAAGTATGACAAAACCACCCCCACCATGCTCACACCCTCCAGGAGAGCCACAGACATTTCTGTTGTGTGCATATTAGGAGAAAAGAAAGCTACTTCAATTTGATTTGAAATAAAAATAAAGGTAATATCAAAGTGTAGCTGGAGCCTCTCTGGTGGCGCAGGCAGTTGAGCACAGCGCTGTGAAGCTGTCCACAGCCTCTGCAGCGCCGGTTCGATCCCCACCAGCCTCGGAGCCACCCACATGGCACAGCAGATCTCTCGTCTCGCCCGCTGCTCCCCTCAGCAGTGTATTTCGTCAGTCTGCCTGTTCTGTTCCCCGCTCTATCTCTGGTGGATCCTCTCACCTTCCCACTCATCTGGCCTGTACCCCGGCTCTTGTATTTAAAAAAAAACAAAAGTGTAGCTGAGGACTGTTCCAAGCAACTTAATAGCTTAATGCTCACCATTGCCCAATGAGGTAGGTAGGTAATGTTATTATCCCCAATATACAGATGAGGAAAATGAGACTTTAAATGGTTAAATAAATAGCTTATCGAGCTCCTCACCCTGCTGGTTGGGGTCATGGTGCATGCCACCTTTAACCACAGCTAACCAGCCCTACTCATTCACACACTGATTAACTGATTAATGCTAGCTATCTGCCCACCCTGTACTTGGCAGTGGGGATACAGAAGCCATTCATCCAGCAGGTGTTGACTGAGTGTAAGTCAGTGACTGTGCTGGGCCTGGCACAAGGCAGGGAAGTACAGGCAGCCTGGTGGTGTGAGATCTACCAAAACGTCATTAAGAAGATCAAAAATGTTAGGTCTGGGCCTCTCCTGGTGGTGCAGCGGTTGAGCGCTGGGCCGCAAAGCTGCCCGCAGCCTTTGCAGCGCCGGTTCGATCCCCGGCCACCAGCGAGAGTCCCACATGGCATGCAGACCTCTCCTGCCGCCCACTGCTCCCCTCAAAAGTGTATTTTGTCAGTCTGCCTGTTCTGTTCCCCGCTCTGGCTCTGGTGAATTCTCTCACCCTCCCCGCTTCTGACTGTACCCAGTGCTTGTATAAATAAATAAATAAATCTTAAAAAAAAAAAAAAAAGGAAACTAAAAAAAAAAAATGTTAGGTCTCCATGACACAAGTTAATAGATGGAGCATGGTGGCGCCAATGTAAAAGAGGTTCCCTTGCTTTGGGGTCTGAATGAGGGAAAGGACTAAGAGAATGGAGATCCTAAAAGGGTTTATAGCAGAGGTGACTTTGAAGAGTCCAGTTTTAGGAAACCTCGATCAAGGGGAAGAGGTAGCAAATTCAAAAATGACTGTCCCTAAAAATTATGCCAGCACTGGCCTCTCTGGTGATGCAAGGGGTCAAGTCGCAGCACCATGAAGCAATCCACAGCCACTGCAGCATGAGTTCCATCCCAGGCCAGGGAGCTGACCCACATGGCGCAGGAGACCTCTCCTGTCTTGACCACTGCTCCCTTCAGCAGTGTATTTCAATAGATCTGCCTGTTCTGCTCCCCACTCTGTCTCTGGTGAATCCTCTCACCTCTAGCCTGTACCCCAGTTCATGTATGCATAAATCTTTTTAAAAAAAAAATGATGCAAGTAGACAGGCTACGTGGCATCTTGTAGACAGAGTTGGTGGCCGGACTGTTTGCTTCTGAGTCAGCTGCTACTGTCCTCCTTGGCCCAAGCCCCGGACAAGACAAGCATCCATCTTTACCCAAGCACAAGAAAAGAACAAATTCCACAGAAAGGCATTTCAAAGCATCTACCAGATGAACGTGCACTCTGGCCTGGTTTTTTGTTTGGGAAAATTGTGTGGTAAAAACAGCAGATAAAAAGGAATCTGCGGGCATAATTTATTTAGACTTTCTAAAGGCTGTTGAGAAGGTCTCTCTCATAGGAGGCTATTAAGGCCAGGCAGGCAAGTCGGTACTATGGGGTGAAAGGTAAAGTTCAGTCGTGATTAAAGGCTTCTTAACTGAGAGGAAACAAAGAGCAGGAATAAATAGGCAATTCTCCACATGGGAAGCTAAAAATAATGGGGCCAGCTCAAAGATTAGTCCTGAGGCCAATGTGGTGCTATCTATTTTTAATGATTTGTCAAATGAAGTGCAGTAAATAGAAACATGCGGGTAACAAATGGCACGAGACTGTGAGTTGGAGTAGGCGTTGGTCTGGTGAAATATTAGGTGAATATTAGGAATATCTGGTGAAATATTAGGGCTCAAACCAGACGCGATAGCACATTTCTCGGTGCCTCAATTTCTTTATCTGTGAAATGAGGGATGGCACGAGATAGGCCTGAGGGCTTTTAGACCTTCTGTGAAAACACTTAAAACTCTACAATTTGAAGGTGATGTAGAGTCAGAAAGAAGAAAAGAATAAACCAATCGAAGGGCTCCATGATCAAAAGGAGCATCAGTAAAGTCCAAGGACACATTTCCGCCCTGTTATTTTTGAGTGTCTCGATTGGCTCACAATAAGCGGTAACTGCTTCAGAGAAGCTGTAAGCAGCGCAGTGGACAGCTTCATGAGGACGCCTATTCTTAGTCTGGCATCATCAAAAGTGCCAATAAACCGAATGTAGCATTTTTTTAAGCACTAAAAAATACACAGAAAAGTATTATTAGACTACGGACGAAATCAGCCTTATGTCCTATTTTTGTCTCTGATACTGTCAGTATAGGCTCTAGCAAATCAAGCCCCCAAAACAGACTAAGCCAGGGATCTACATTTGTGGAAATCCAGAACCCCTTCTTTGGAGGAACTACAATCTAGTTGGTGAATTAAAAACCCCCAAAACATATAACTAAGTATTGCTAGCTGGGCCTCCCTCATAACCCAGCCAAGAAAATTTGATGAAGTTCGCAGACAAGGTAGGATAGGAACATCACCTTCAAGGATAAATACTATTTCCGTGGATAGAGAGCAACAAAAGATCATTCCAGACTCAAAAAAGAAAAAAAAAAAAATCAGCTGGGAGCAGAGAAGTAAAAAGAAGGGATCAAAAATGAAGTCACTCATTTGAGAAAAGCCCTAGTTTGTCCTGAGATAACAGTCACTTTATTGTGAGAATAGAGAAGTGTCATGGAAGATAAAAGTACGGATGAAGTAATTAATAAATGAGGGTTCATGAATATGCCAGAAGGGTACTCTTAGTTACCTTGTGCCACAAAGCAAGACCAAGGAGACACTCCATGAAATTAAAGAGAGAGAAAAATAAATGAGTTGAGGAAGGTGCTTTTAACATAACACAATTAGCTTCTGGGATTCACTGCTTTAGAAACTATTTTCCCAAGTAGCTTAGTGAGCTTTATTTTTAATGGAATTATATGTTCATACAAGTAACAGTTCTATCTGCAGTTATGGCTAATGTTATTGATACTCATAACTCAAGGCAGACATTTGGGGTCGAGAAGAAATTTTTTCCTCCCATGAAATGGTTGCAGAATGAGTTGAATATACCATAAGAAGGATATGTTACTTTTCTCTAAAGTACCTGTTTCTATCCACAGGGAGAGCTCTGATTTCATAATAATTTTTTCTTTGGTTACTTCTTCATGTTTGTGACCCAAAAAGCTGGCTCATCGAAAAGAGAGACAATTGCTCTCTGAGTCCATCTGGACACGGTTGTGTCTTGCATTCTATAAGACACAGCCTCCAGAAAAAGAACCACTAAGACAACTGGCATAATGAACACGGAATTGCAGGAACACCAGGGAAAGGCACCATTTACAGCCATGCTGGGGTGATTTCTTTTCACTGAAGAAACTGCAGTATCAAAACAGTGAGTTTAGAGAAAATATTTACTTGCTGTGAACCAGCACCACGACCTCTCTCAAACCTTCTTGAGGTATTTTTGCTTCCTGCAAATTTGAGCATTGTTTTCTGAATTATCCACTATCTTCTGTTTTATATCATAAAGGGGAAGGGTAGAAGGGAGGCAAAGAGGAAAGGGTGGAGGGAGGAAGGAAATTTTGCCTCTTTTTATTCTGGAACAAGCTATCATTTCTTCACAGAAAATAAACACAAAACCCTTAGTAATATGCCTCCTGGGTTCTATTTGCCTCAATTTACATTTACTTGCAAGGCCCAAAGGATAGTAGACAACCTCAGCATTCGACATTAGTCATCATGTTTCCCTTCCTTCTCACCACAAAGCAATACATTTAAAATGCAGACTTAGTTTTCACTCTTTTGGCATTTCCAAGTATATTTAGGCATTACAAACTTGAAAATATTTTGTGAGCTAATGAACTTCCTTGGCAAACAACGGGCACCCTTCTATAATAACAGAGAAATGGAACAGTCAAGTCCCTAAACAGGTGTCTCCCTGGCAGAAAGCTTGGAGAAGCTCCTGGGACTGTAAGTACAGGCCTCACATCAGAAGGTCTCTCAGCACATCATGGAGACCTTCCAGGTTCACAGATTTCAGCCAAGACAAACACACAGCGACAGCTATCGAAGCTAGGTAATAAGCTGCAGAATACCTGTTTAGTATTTTGAGAAATTTGCACTTGGACAAACAGGATCAGTAGCCACAAACTAACCACCCCTGCCCCAAACCCAGCCCTAATGTTCTCCTGAAATGACAAAACTTTTCTAGCAGTTCCCAGAAATCAGCCTGATAAGGCTACAGGAGGGACCCACACCCCAGTTTTCTCTCACCTGGTCCCAGGTGTGCTAAGGGACAGTAGCCACACATCGGCATGACTCCTCTCTGTGCAAGCCTGTTTTCTAAGCAAGCTCCTAAAAAGAGGAAATTTATTTCCCTGCTAAGTCATCATGTAAAGCTTCCAAAATAGAGGTGCCCTTTGAATCAAATTTGCTGGTGTCGATTCCCTCATCCTAAACGACACTGTGTAAGAAGGATCAAGTGATTAAAATGAAGCAGAAAGAAACAGAGGTCACTCAGCACCTGGCTTTTAAAAACTAGGTAGATTCAGGCTTCAGAATGCTTAGAAAAATAAAATGTGTGCATGACGCAACTATAAAACCCAAAGGCCTTCGAACTTGTGTCCCATTAAAATGCATAATCCTATAATGATGAAGCTGGCAGTCCCTCAATAGTTTGACTCATTTCCCTGCTAAATATAACTGAAGACAGGTTTTCCACTAGGAGCTAGGGTATTATTTTCTCCCAAGTGGGAATCAGAAACTAATCTGGAGATGTACAGAAATCAAGGCAAAAAGGACAAAACAAGTATTTCTCTGACTTTAATTTCTTTGCAGCAGGACCCCGCTGGAGCCCCTTTTCCAGAACCCAGGGAGGCACCAATAGAGATGTTTATGGGAGGATAAAGGAAATATTTGTCAGAAGTGGCACAATGCAAAACTCACCATCTCACGGCTACATTCAACTGACTGAAATGATTAAGTCGTAATGTGTGATGATGGACGTTGGTTTGTAATGTTCAGCTCTGCAAAGGCCACTGCCAAAGAGACCAGTATTTCAACTGACTGCTATTTCTCTCCAATTCAAATGAAAAGAGACTTAAGAACAGACAACACCCAGCAGGATGCCTATTAGAATTCTTTGTAAGGACTGCGCTTGCAGGAGCAACTCTGGACTTGTCTGCAAAAGAGAAATAATCTGTCTCTGACCAAGGTGCTCAAATCAAAAATCTCATCGGCTGTTCGGGATTGTTTTCCTTCTATAATAGATCATGGATTAATAAAGAACACCGACCTCATAGAAGCATCGAGCATTTTTAGAACGGAGCTGCCCCAAGAACCCTTGCAAGGAATTATTCCCACTCTAATACTGTAGAATTTGTTACCCACCGAGTTAAAATCAGCTCAAATCCATTTGCTCTCATGCAAAATTTCCTGATTATAGCCTCCACTTATTTTGTCCACATCCCAAATCTGAAAATGGTTTTTTAAATTGGTGACTTTCCAGCTAGGCTTGCTGGTAGCTGGGGTACAAAATTATTTTCTCCCCTCAGTTGAAGTATATTTAAAAAAAGAAAAAACATTGGGTGAGAAATGCATTTTGAAAACGAAGCTGGAGTTGTAGCTTCACTACAATGGAAAGGCAGAAAATAATCAAACTGTAGCTTTCCTCTTGACAACCCTGATGGCTCATCGGGTAGCACTTCAGACACTTTATTCCCAGCTGAGTTGCTCCTATATGTCATTTTTAACTTCACATTTTTTGGAGGGAGAAAAGTATCTCTTGGAGGCGTGTGCATCTCTGCGTGGGTGTGCAGAGATTTTATTAAACTGGTGTGTACCCACCACGGACACGGTGTGCTGGTACTGGTTTATATTGGTTTTGCAAGAGCCGATGGTTAAATTTGCAGGAAGTTTATAAACCAATTGACATCACTTCGGTGGCTTGATATTCACTATGGTGGGAGTGTTTGCACCACAGAAATCAGCAGGCACTATGAGTCAAGACTTACTGTCCTGTTTCAGTTTTTGGAGGACAGGCAGCTGTTAAACATGGGCCAGCTCACCTACTGTTACACAGTTGTTTACACAGGCATCAAGCTGATTGGCTCTAGTGTCCACTTTGCCTGATCAAGTATAACATTTTGAATATCATTCTCATACATGCGCAACCAAGTAACACAGTTACAATGTTACCACCATTACTCTTTCTTTGGATGTAAGCATGAGCAGTAACACAGACGATCATATATAGTCCATCATTAGACATGTATATTTGGGGTGGGGAGAGGTTGAACCTCAGGTACTCCGCTGAATAAATTTGGAACAGCTCAACTGCTGGTAGATCCCAAACAGATCATTTGGGAAGGAAGAAACCATGCTGTGCCTTAGAGAAAAATAAAATGAGTCAGTTCTCACTGCTGCCTTCGGTCAGCCCAAATCCTGAAGTCATGCAGCATGGGGAGATTTTCTAGTCAAAGGACGATGGACTGGAGCCACTTATCTGCTCAAGCACAACTAAAGATAAATGATGGGAGGCTGCTGATAACACTGGAGGCGCCCCCCTCCTTCCAAAATGGAAATTAGCAGGCCCCCAAATCAGAGCATTAAAACAAAGATCCACCAACATGTGATTTTAGTAAACAGAGTAATTTGGGCTTTTGGAGAGCATGAAAATGCTGTCAGGACTATAATGTCTTCTACCACAGACCTTAATTTCTTCTGTCATGGAGAATATGATTAGGCACAGTCCCATTTGATTGTAGGGAATGTCAGTTCCCATTAACAACAGAAAAGAGGCGTTAGGAAACATGTTCCATATCTTTAACCCTTCTGGGCCAGAAGGATTTTTTTTCAGTCCAAACTTCTCATTTGAAATATTGAAAGCATTTAAGGGCAGGAAGCCCAGCTAGCAGATAGTTAAAGGAGTCTGCATACCCAAACCTCCTTCCCAAGGCAGGCTATTTTTGTGTAGACACCCCCCCAAAAAATATGTGACGATCATTTATTTGTATTTTGTGTTTTGTTTTGTAATTTCAAGGTTTTTCCCACGCGAGCCACCCCCATTGATGAGAAATCTCATTCCTTTGAGGGAAGCTTGTTTCAAAGAACCTGGTTTTTGGAGGGCAGAGCGGGGAGCGATGTGCTTTTTGGCCTCATACCCTGCTTGGCCATTCTGTCCATGGAGTGGTTAGCACAGGTAGTTTTCACAGGCGCCAGGAAATTACAGCCCCAGCCCAAAACCTGTATCAGTAAACAGCCCGCCTCGGACTGACTGCTTCCATCCCGCGGACCCCACCACAGTTCAAACAGGGCACAGGGTCAGTCTGAGAGCTTAGCAGGCACCGCTGACCCTGGCTGCCCAGCAAACAGTTTATGTTGGGGAGCAATCTAGAGATTTCCTAAGATAAGGATGCTATTACGGGCTGACAAATGTGGAAAGGAACAGAGTGGGCAGCTTTTGTCCAGACTGACCCAGGGTGAGAATACTGGGATTATTGTTGATTGGGGATAAATGGCAACTGGTGATTTATTTGTTCAAGTGAAACCAACCAAGTTCATCCCTCCACACCATCTCCCATCTCTCTAAGATATTTTTTTTCTTCTTCTTTGGACAAAAAGACTTAGCAATTTTGGAAACTCTTCAAATACTACCATTCCGGTGAAACCCATTACCCTCAGGATAAAATCTGCAATCTTTAACTAGCCTTTGGAGTCCTACATTATAGGGGTCCTGCCTGGCTCACCAGCTCCAGTTCCTGCCACATGTCCCAACACTTACTAAATGCAATCCCAGCGGCTTCACCCCAGGTTTTTGACTGCCCCAGCACCTCTCCCTCTCCAGCTCTCCTCCTCCTGGACTCTACCTGGCAAAACCTCCTTATCCTTATTCCATCTGTGGAGATGTCACTGAATCCGCATTATAAGATCCTTAGCCACAATCACATATAATTAATTGTTGGTGTCTATTGGTTTAAAATCTTGCTCCCCCACTGGCAGGAACTGTGTCCGTCCTATTCATCTAACACTTGGGACAACAAAGAACACTTGATAGACTGAATGAAACGCATGAAGTGGGTGCACAAGAGGTATTAACTCCCTGGGAGAGATCCTGACAAAGCAACCTCAATAGAACAAAATCTCCATTGAAATGTGCATAAATTGGGGTGGGGGGTGTGTCTCTCAAATACCTCCTATGGCACCATTCCAACACAGGAATTGGAGGTGATCCTGATATTCCATCAGAGTTGCTTATCAAATCTCTTATCATCATCATTGTCATCCTCATCACTAACATTATTGAATGTGCTCTCTGTTCCACTGTGTTGCTAAGTGCTCTCTACTCACCTATTTAATCCTCACCCACCAGATAGAAGAATGGTGGCTTAAAGATAGCCATAGCCCAGTGAGATAAGGCCTTGCCATTAATATGAGCTGACATGAGACTGTTCAACCAATAGATTCAAACTGAAAAGGCTGCCATTCACATTTCCATGTTATGTCTCTGCATGTCCAAGCTGGGGAAACCAGCTGCCATGTAAGAAGACTGACTCCCCAGAACCTGCCACTCAGAAAGGAAACCTAAGCTAGTCTTAGGTCAAGGGGATAGACTGCCTGGCCAATCCCCAACTGTTGCATCCATTCCAACCCAGGTACAAGACATGCAAGTGAATTCTCAAAATATTGAATCTACATCTACCACTAGATCTAGCAATTCCACTCCTTGGTATCTACCTGAAAATATAAAAACACAAATTTGAAGACATACATGTTTGAACTCCTATATACATGGAAACACTAATACAATAGCCAAGTTATGGAAACAGTCTAAATGCCCAATGATACATAAGTAGATAAAGAAGATATTAATAGGGCCTCCCCTGGTGGCGCAGCAGTTGAGTGCTGGGTTGCAAGGCTGCCCGCAGCCTCTGCAGCACCTGTTCAATCCCCGGCCACCAGCGAGGGTCCCACAGGAAAAAAAAAAAATTAATATATGCAATGGACTACTATTCAGTGGTAAAACAAAAGATGAGAGTTTGTCATTCTTCACAACATGGATGGAATTGGAGGGAATTATGCTAAGCAAAATAATTCAGAAAGAAACAGGCATGTAAGTGGAGATAAAGCTGTGCATACAGCCTAATACAAACTTCAGCTGACTCCAACCCCAGTCAATGTCTGACAGTGACCACGTGAGAATACCCAAGGGAGACCACTCAGCTGGTCCTACTTACAAAGCTGTGTGGAGGTTCCTCAAACTACTAAAAATGGAGCTTCCATATGACCCAGCAACTCCACTCCTAGGAATCTACCCCGAGGACACAAAAACATTAATTCAAAAGAATTCAGAAGGATTCCTGCACCCCTATGTTTATTGCAGCACTCTTTACAATAGGTAAGATAGGGAAGCAACCCAAATGCCCAAAAATAGATGACTGGATCAAGAAGATGTGGTACATATACAGAGTGGAATATTACTGAGCGATCAAAAAAAGGTCAACTCATACCATTCACAGCAACATTAATTACTTCATCTGTACTTTTATGGATGGAGCTGAAAGGGATTATGCTCAGTGAAATAAACCGAAAAGAAAAAGAAAAATATCAGATGGTTTCACTTATAGGAGGAATGCAGGGGAACCAAATAAGGAATCAGGAAAAAAAATTATAATAAATTAAAAAAAAATATTAACAGGCAATTATAAATCTGAGATATTCTGCAGGAGAGGGGGAAGGAAAGGAATCAAAACAGGGAAGGGAAGAGCACAAGGGACTATGGTGATGATGCACAGGTTAATTGGTGGTGAGAATTTTACAGGGATTATGCCTGAGAGGAGAGAGCAAACATTGTACAAAAAGGAAGAATAATGTAAAATATATATAAAATAAAAATTTAAAAAACAATTCATCTGTTCAAAATAAAAAAAAAATGTGAGAAAGAATAATAAGCTGACGTCCTAGGCCACTAAGTTTTGGGGGAGAACTACTATGCAGTAATCAATAACCAAAACACATTCTATGACCCTAACTTTATAATTGAGCACATTGAGACACAGAGGGGAGGGCCCACAGCCACAAGGGTGGTGAGGGGCAGGGCTGGGAGGCCAACCCAGACAGCCTGGGGTGCATGGCCTGAGCAGGTGAGACAGGAGAGGTCTGCTGTGCCAAATGGATCAGCTCCCTGGCCAGGGGATTGAACTCGTGCTGCAATAGCTGTTGATAACTTGATAGCACCCGAGACTTTAACCCCTGCACCACCAAAGAGGCCCACCACACATTTGTTTTTTGTCCAAATCAACACCTACTCTTCTTTATGACCAAGTTTCTCTGGAGATCAGCAGCTAATAAGGACCACAAAGCCAGAGATGGTGAAAGGACAATATTAAATTCAACATAGATCATTTTTGTTCACTACTGTATAAATACAGATAATCAACTCATTACCTAAAACAGAGCAAACACTCAACAAACATTATTGAAGGAATAAGTGAGTCATCACTTAATATTTATCAGTTCAATATGTATTGGAGCTCAGAGGATAGTTCTTATTTTGTATAGGGGAAACTAACCAAAAAATAGTAGCAAAAGATCTGTAAATTCATTTAACACCATTGGCACAAAGCAAAACTGAAATGTAAATGAATGTTGTCAGAGATCTTGTGAGGATGAAAAAGATAACACATCAAGGAAGGGTTCAGCAAATTCGAAGAGGGGTGCAGCCCCTGAAATCGCCTCTATCACAGGAGGTAACATGCTGGAGAAAGTTAAGGCAAATTCCAGGGACCTCACTCAGCACCTGCTCATATGTTGGCCCTTTTTTCTCTTTGCATGGGAAATTTTTAACCACCCTGTAAGCACTACCATGCACAGGTTTTTAGTCTGGTTTGGTTTTTCATCATGGAGTTTGTTTTTCCAAGAAATTCCCTATGTGGTCTAATAAGTGTTGGGGTGGGGGGGAACAAGGGTGAGGGGTTAGTTATCAGCAGATCCAGCACTTCCCTCTCAAAGACACTAACTGAACAGACAAGATTCCCTATGATGTGATATGTGGCTATGTTGGGAAATAGCGTGAGCACATCTTCCTTTTCTGTGAGATTTTCTGACTTGACTTCAGAGGATTCAAGGTATTTTGATTTCTATATTTAGAAACCCTGGGCTTTTTGGTATGCTACAAATCACACTGAGGCAAAACTAATTGTAAGCACTTGTACTTAAAAATTAGTTTCAAGAATAAGAACCTTCCGAGGTTTCCATATTGTATTCCACTAGAGTATCATTAAGGGAAGCAATTACTTATCAGGATATACTCAAAACAACTTTATTGCATTCGGAGGAAATAATGGGAGTTGTCTGTCTAAATTACTAGGCAGGGGCCCTGGAAATCACTTAGCATAATTCTTGGCATAAGGTAGGCAGTCAAGAAATGGAACAGGGAGTCACATAAAGAACCACCTTGTAAGTGTGAGGTATCTGCCCATATCATGTCATTTCATCTTCATAATAATCCTAAATTAGGTCTGACTTCCTCTGTTTACAGATGAGGAAACTGAGACTCATAAAAGTTAAGTGATGTTTACTGGGTCATTAGGTAGGGGGTGAGGAAAGACGCCAGTCCACAGGTGCATGAGCCAAAGCAATTTTCTTTCCATTCCACTAAGCTGTTTCCTTCCTTGCTTCTTTCTTTCCTCCTGTCTGCCCTTGTCTACTGAACTCTTTTCACAGGTACCAGACTTTGTCATTGCCAACCAATGACACAGGTTAGCAAGGTGGTCCCCTTTTATGGATCGGCTGATAGGAGGAAAAAAGTGTCCCTTCAATGCTACCTCTGAAAAGTCTCAAAATAAAATGTGGAGTCTACTTCTGAACCCTACCCCTCAGCCCTCAGCTGGAAGCATTAGAGAGCATTACAGAAGATCCTTTATGTGCAAAAACAAAGCATCCATGTGTGGGCAACACTTCCGGGATAGTCCATCACCCGGGGCCGAGATACCCAGCACAGTCGGTATCAGCTGCTCCAGGTGACAGAGATGCATGGCCCAAAAAATGGGTCTTGCTTCCACTTTGAATTACAAATGCTTCCTGAAGATAGAAGTCGGTGCATATGCCCATTTATTTATTTATTAATCAGAGACACACAGCAGGGGCAGGGGAAGGAATGTGTTCTTACATAAGGGACTATGGTGATGGTGCAGGGGTGAACTGGTGATGGGAATTTTGCGGGGACTACACCTGAGAGGAGAAAGCATGCATTGAAGAATGATGCAAAATATATATAAAATAAAATTATTTATTGCCTGCTACTACCATTGTGAAATAAAAAGAAGTAAATAAATAGCAGTACTGCACCTATTCGTTTTATATTTTATCAGAATACAATGGAGGCCCAGAGCACTAAAAGGAACTCATTGAGGGTCTTCTTTACATTCCCCCCAAAACACTGAGTGCCCAGCGTGTCTATGAATGGATTATGGAAACTGGATTTTTAAGGTCTCTTTTCCTGATTGAAAACATAGAAAAATAGAAGAAGCAGGCGCTTGTTATTATTACAGGATAGAAACATTACTGTTAAATGTGAATGGATTTTCATCCTTAGCATATATCACCAATTTTACATGATATGGCTGCTTCTTAAACATGTGATTAGAACAAAGTAGACTTAATCCTCTTCTATCCTATGCCTTAACATTTTTCAAAAGCAAAGTTGTACGATCATCAGTTACAAACACTTTTGAATTTCTTTGTATTGTAACACTGTGTTCCAGAAAGTTGGCACACTCTCTTCAAATTCTTCATCAAGGAAAGACCAAAGAAGTTTTAGCAGGCAAAGAATCATCTCCTGGTTTATCATTTGAGGGCAAAAAATATTGCAACATATTTCTGCTCTGCCTCACACCACCCTCTTCAAAGGATGAAGAGCTTACAGCCTCTAGGTTTTATCCCCCTCATTTGCAAGACAAGTCAAATAAACCATTCTCTTATTCATTCATCCAGCCAAGAATTAAACAGTTATTGAATGGTTATTTGCCAGGCCCTAAGCTAGAGGCTGAGGACACAACAATGAGCAGGTCTCTAATCTACAGGAGCTAGGATGTTGGGGTGGGGGAGACAGATAAGGAAACCAATGACTGCACCACAAGACAAGAGCTCTAAGTAGAGTTGGAAGGGTATCTGTTGAGGATGGAGGGAGGGGGGAGTTGTGTCTGAGATCTCATGCCTTAGGAGTCTCCAACAGAGTTGGAGGCAAAAAGACCTTTCAGTGGCAAGGATGGTTTGCCTCTCCCGTAGTAATTCTCTGAGTGTTTGCTCTGTGCACCCGAGCATTGCCTCATTTATCCTTATAACACCCCCGTTAAGGATATGTTATGCTCTTTCACAAATGAGAAATCTGAGGTTCAGAGGAATAAGTAACTTCTCTAAGATCACAGTACTAGTAAAGGGTGAAGACAAACATGACCCCAGATCTACCATCAAAGCTCCACATCAAGCTCATCCTAGACCTTCTAAAGCATCCAATGACCCAAATAATGCTTCAGAGACTTGAGCTCCCAAGCTTGGAGACTGGGAGTCCCAGTGCAAATGACAGAGAGTGGTCCCTCCCCCTTTATCCTGCCTCCTTCCAGGCAGCTCCCTTACTTTGTCCTATGAAGGGGTGGCTTTGCTCCCTAATGTTTCATCACCCAGCAGGGATTGCCTTTTCTCCTGAGCTCTGTGTAGCTGGTGTGCCTCACTTTGGCTAACCTTGCTGTTAGGGTATAAATTTGTTCTCACCGCCAGAAAATTGTTGGAACTGCAAAAGGATCAGTGATGCCTCCTTGGGTCCCAGCTCCTGCCTCTCAATCAGAAATGATGGTGTGTACCCCTTTGCAAGTCTCACGGTGCCAAATTCTGCAAGTCTCTGAACTACACCATCAGCTCTGAGAGATGCTGTTGGAAGGCAAAAGCAAGGGGTTGGTTCAAATTGCAAAAGCAGACACTGAAGGCTTCTACAATGAACAAGAAAGGAAAAGAAGTATTTAATGATGTCTTTAAATCACTTCCTCGAAGCACACAATGAGAATTTATTTGCTGGCGAATGATATAAAGAATACGACATCAATTTGGAACAAAAACCACTCTAAAATCTAAAACACTGGTCTCCCATTATTCCTTAATTCCAAGCTGGTAACTTTCAACATTAAGTCTCACTGCCTCATCCAACTTAAGCTTCCCGGAAGCAAATCAAAATTTCTTTGGGGTTGCCAAGAAGTCTCTCAAATATGGGATACCAGCTCTGAATTTCAGGTTTTTTTGCTGCCCCAATTCCGTTCTCCACTACACTGTCCATTAGAAGCTTCCAACTGTCAACCCTGTTAGTTTTCTCATGAAATTACAGGAGCAGAAGACGTCTCCCCACGTGATAGAAACACAAAGAGAGTCTCAAATACAGCTTGTCAACAAAAATACAAAGCTAGAAGAAAAAGGCCATAGCTTAATTCCAAAGATGTCACTTAATCTTACCCCCTCTTCCATTAGAATCTTCAATGCCTCCTATTGTTTACAGAATTCATCCTTGACTTTTAAATACTTTTCTTATCATGGCAGACCATATATAACCAAAAAATAACATTTTAACCATTTTTTGTATTTCTTTACTTTTTCTATTGACGTACTATGCATTGTAAAAATCTTAAGTTTCGGTTACTCACTGAGAATGAGGACTCATATAAACTACATTAAGATCACAGCTAAGAGTCTAGTCTACCTTTCACCATACCATCGTACCCTTTCTCCAGATTTACCCCTCCTCTGCACCACCACCCCCCCCCTTTCATCCCTGGTAACCACTAATTGGTCTTATAGTCCACATGTTTATTCTTGTTTTATTCAGTTCGTGTCTTACATTGTTTTCTCTATATACCACATATGAGGAAAATCATATAGTTTCTCTGTTTCCGATTTATTTCACTAAGTTAGTATCTCCTAGGCCCATCTATGTTGTAACAAATGGCAAGATTTTCACCTTTTTTATAGCTGAGTAATATTTCCACTGTGGATATACCACATCCTCTTTTTCCATTCATCAACCAATGGTCATTTGGGTTGTTTCTAGTTCGTGGTGATGTAAATAGTGCTGCAGTAAACATGGGGTATATATATATATATTGCTTTGAATTTGTGTTTTTGTATTTCTCAAGCAAATACACAGAAGTGGGATAACTGGAATTATCCCATATGGAATTTCCATTATTAATTTTTTGAGAAATATCCACGCTGCTTTTCATAATGACTGCACCAATTTCTATTTCCACCAACAGCCTATAAAGGTTTCCTGTTCTCCACATCGTCACCAACACTTGCTTGTTCCTGTCTTTCAGTTAATAGCCATTCTCATAGGTGCAGGGTGACAGATAGCGCATTGTCTTGATTTATGCTTCTCTAGTAATTTTAAAGTGTGAAGTTCAGCAGCATTAAATAAATTAACATTGCTGTGCAACCATCACCACTATCCTGTACCCACTAAAAAATATTTCCTCATTTCCCTTCCAGCTCCTAGGAGCCTCTATTCCACTTTCTGTCTCTATGAATCTGGCTATCCTGGTTTCTCTTATAAGTGGAACCAAACAGTACTTGTCCATCTGTGTGACTTATTCATTTATATATCTTCATTTATATGACTTATTCATTATATATTCATTTATATATATATAAGGTGCATGCATGTATCAGAATCTCATTCTTCAAGTCTGAATAATATTCCATTGTACTCAATCCAGTACTTTTTGAATGATGTTTTAAGCTTGCATATTCTTCATTTTTCTGCCACTAAATGATTTCCCACTTTTATAGTTTTTACATTCTCTTCGGGGAAGAAGATTGGTCACAAATCCCTTGCATTCTGCACAGAAATTGCAAGCCTTTCCACCTTCACTCATGCTGCTTTCCCATCCCAGGGCACCCTATCCTGCCTTCTCAGATGTAAATCCTTATAGTTCTGGGAGCTCCCCAACATCTGCTCTGCCATAGAGTCCACAAGAACACAGTCCAGGAGAGCCAGAGACCAGGAGAGATGGATGAAGCACCCACAAGGCTTCAGTTTTCATCTGACCAGCAGCAAAACATGTGCTTTCCTAGCAGCAAATAGAGGGGCAGGTGCTGCCTTCCCTAAAGCAAGACAGTTCAGAACACGTATATGTGTTGATTGTTTGGCAAACTCTGTTTTCCTTAAAATAAAAACACAGAAATGATTTTAATTTATATCCCAGAAAAAAAAAATTGCATGGCTAATGTGTATTGAGTACACATATACAATAAAAAAAAGTATTGCACACACAACCTCAGTTTTAAAATGTAGCCATGCAAAGCCTTTGGGGCATAAGGCTATTTCTAATGTAACCATTTTGAACTAAAGAGAGATAACTGCTGTTCAAAGAATAGTGCAAACAGTCTCCTCTTGATTTTCTTTTTCAGTCATAAATAAAAAAGTTAAATGATAGAAATAAACCTGCAAAATAAAGAAGGTACAACTGCACCTCTATTATTGAAACTTCCTGAAAACCCTTTCCAGATAGTTCTCTTTTTTTAAGATTTGCAATGGCTTAGACTTTATATATCGTTTTTGTGGTTAAATTAGCAATAACAGCATTAAAATCTTAAGAACTCTATAGTACTATATTTAATTATCTTCTCCCATAATTACCCTGATTAAACACAGCATAAGAGACCATAAAGATAGATAAAACATTATTGCTACAAAACTTTTTTTAATGTCCATAAAATGACTATTAAGCCCTAGGTGTCTAAATTAATATCACCCATGCAATTTTATGGGGTTTCTGTCCACATCCAACAGTATCATTTGCTGCGATGGCAGACTATTTTTTTTTCATAGCAATACTAAAACTTGAACTAAGAGTTTTTTAAAAGAGGGGAAGGCGGTGGACTGACGTGAGCAACTTCACCAGAAGAACAGGTTTCTGTTTGGCCAAAGCTTCAAGCTCACACCAGCTGTGGACCTTTAAATCCAGTCACTTCCCCATCTCTCTCCATTACAGCAGCAAACACGGAGGTGCCATTTTTTGGTGCTGTATCCAGTTCTTCCTTTCCTCCTAAACATTATCTCCAGAGATTTCGGTTTACACTGACAGCACCAGCGATAAAGGGAGCAGATTTACATTTTCCATCTGAAGAATGAGCTTCTGAAACACTTTCATACTGAGTGACCTGTGCTATTACAAAGATTAAAGAATATGACAAAATCCTGAGAAAAATTCACTCTAAAAGCTAATCCTGTGGGGAGGAAAAGGAAAACTATTTGAAAGCTTTGCAAATGTAAAGAATAGCTCCCCAGGATCATAATTTAGCAATTAAAAAAATTATATATACATATACACATACAACCAGGTAGCATGTCCAAAATAAGCCTACTGATCCAAATGCATTTTCACTACTAAAACCTGTGACTTTTCCATACACGCTTGTAAAGTGAAATATATTTTAATACTAAATCAACAAATGTATTTTAATTAAATCAACTCTTTTATTAACTCAACAAATGTATTTTAAGAGCCTGCTACGAAGCAGCTGAGTCCTAGATGGGGGAGATAAGGCAATAAACAAAACCCACACAAGCAAAACTGTAACCTCCTAGAGCTTACAGACTAGTGAATAAGGCAGTAAACAAACAAGGACACACATAAACTATGATAAGGATTTTGCAATAATGTTGAGGAAACACTGAGAAAACCTAACTGTGAACAAAACTTAAATTGATGCAGCAAAATATATTTTCTTCATTAGGGTATGGTCAAATTAAGGAGGAATATTGTATAAAGTAAATTAGTGAAGCAATCAAAAACATAACATTTTAATTAAACTATGTTTGGGGACAATACAAGAACTTGCATGGCATATACTGGTATATATACGCCCCATGGAATGCTACTCATCTATAAAAATTGGTGAAATCTTGCCTTTTGTGACAACATGGATGGAACTGGAGGAGATTATGCTAAGTAAAGTAAGTCATAAGGAGAAAGACAGGGCCCCCCTTGTGGTGCAAGGGGTTAAAACGCAACCTATGAAGCAATCCGTAGCCACTGCAGCAAAAGTTCGATTCCCGGCGAGCCAGAGAACAACCCACATGGCGCAGCAGACCTCTCCTGTCTCACCCGCTGCTCCCCTCAGCAGTGTATTTTGTCAGTCTGCCTGTTCTGCTCCCCACTGTGTCTCTGGTGGGTCCTCTCACCTCCCACACCTCCAGCCTGTACCCCAGCTCTTGTATGCATAAATAAATAAGTCTTAAAAAAAAAAGGAGAAAGACAGATGCCTGATGTCTTCACTCATGTGGAGTATTAAGAAGCAAACAATGGAACAGACAAAACCAAATCAGAAAAAACATTAGAAATCTGACTGCAGAACTGAGGGTATGGGGGAGAGAGGCGGAGAAGCTGAGTGGGTAAGGAGACCAATGGCTGTGATGAAGGATTCTTGGGGCTTTGGTGGTGGCCCTGGTGTGGTAACATACATGTGGAGAGGTGTGTACCGATATCCCAAAACAAATACAGAGTTGTAAACCAACATTACCTCAATAAAAAATAATATTGTTTTAAATAAATTAAAAAAATAAATTAAAATATATATATATATTGGGCCTCCTGGTGGTACAGCGGTTGAGCGCTGGGCTGCAAAGCTGCCCAAGCCTCTGCAGAGCCAGTTCGATCCCCGGCCACCAGCAAGGGTCCCACATGGCACGCAGACCTCTCCTGCCACCCGTTGCTCCAGTGTACTTCGGTCCTTCTGCCTATTCTGCTCCCGGCTCTGGCTCTGGTGAATTCTCTCACCCTCCCACGCTTCTGACTGTACCCAGTGCTTGTATAAATAAATAAATCTTAAAAAAAAAAAAAAGAATCCAGTGTAAAAAATTAGTTCACAAAATAAACCGGATAGAAACCTTCACAAAAAGACACTACACATTGTAAGCAGTTTTTAACCTGAAGTATTTAAAATTATTTTATTTTAGGAGCTCTACTGAGAAAAAATAATTTTTTTTCAATGTACAGCAAATATACAGCATCCTGCTTTGGGACAGAGTGTGCTCTGAGACTATTTTCTCACCAAAAAAATCAGAGCTTTTTTTAAAAAATATGGTCTTCTTAAAAAAAAGGCCTCCTGTAGTCAACAAAGAGGAGAGAGGTTTCACTTTTACTTCAGTAAGAACTTTATTCTCTGCTGTACAGCAGTTTCTGTGCAAAGTTGCAGAGCTGGGTACTCTGTTGCTTGGGCTCGAGGGTCAGGACTAAAACCTCAAAAGGGAACTATAAATCTGATGGGTGTAAATCCGGAGCCCCCCTCAGGGATGAATTTGGGGCCCATTCTGCAGCTGTGCCAACTCCCCAAGGAGGCACTCTGGGATTTTAATAGTGCACAGTCACTAGAGCTTAGGGAGCAAGGGCACAGGAGAAGCCTGGGATGTAAGGGGATGAGGAGGAGAGGCAGACCCAGAGGTGGAGACCAGGAAGGGGGAGAGAGGACTTTGAGTCTGAAGAGCAAAGTTGGAACAAATAGCACAAATATATCAATCCAACAGGAAGCTTGGAAAGATCAGGCACCAGCCCCAGCCAAAGCAGGTGAAAGCAGTTAGGACAATGAGAGCCAGCCCCATGGGCACAACTCTAGTAGTTAGCAGAAGAGAAGTTTCCAGAAGTAAGATCCAGCCCTAGGGAAGGAAATTCAGAAGCACCTATAGGGCTGACTAGTATTCAACATCCTGTGGTTCAGAGTGCCAGAAAGGGCGCCAGTTGATGCCCCAGATCTCAGGGGGAGCCAGCTAGACAGAGCCCTCAAGTAACTCACTGAGGACTAATCATCAAGGACCTGGTCCTCAAGCTGAAGAGGGAGCTGGGGCTGCTTTGACCTTCCTCACCCACCAACCAAATGAGCCACGGACAGTCCTGCCTGCCTCCAGCCCAGGCATGTACCCAGGTGAGCTTTGCATTTGATTCACCTCTGGAGCATAGAACTCCTCGTTCACCAAAACATGTTAGTCTCTTTAAACAGCCTTGGTGCAATCTCTAGACCAGATGCTTCTTGGAAGCAGGCAGCACATTCTACGCTTCTTTCCAGCTCACATGGATACAACACTGCAGAGGGATTGTTTTAAAGCTACCCATTCAACAAATACTGTCTGGAGGTCTCCACCAGCATTACAGCAGAATTTAGAGACACTCCTCTGCAACCCTTTGGTTCCTTAGCTGATAGACGATGTTCTCTCCAACAACGTGGAGGAGAGCATGTTGTTCAAGTTTAATCCAGTTGGCATTGCCAGTAATGGAACCAAAATCTGACTTACTATTGGAGGATGTGCACAGCCCATCCCAAGTGACCCTTTAAAATAATCAATCATTTATTCAAATCCTCTTTCGTCTTAAATACCAACCTGATTCCTCTTGCTAACAAACTAGGTGCTTATTCTGCAAACCACAAAGCCTTGCTGATTAGTAATCAGGGAAGCCGTAGAAAAGAGAACTTGAGTGGAGACTGAGAGATGAGCTAATCCATCTGCCCCCAACACACACACACATACTCACACCCTGTGGATTGGAGGGTGGGGGTCGGGGAAGGCAGGACCAATGTCCTCAATATTCATCAATGTTTTATCAACTGAAGTGATTAAGAAACCAGCAAGTGATCATGTTTTCTTGTTTTCTATAACAGAAAACTCAGCCAGTTCACTTTGGATTTCCTCATAGCGGAGGTTTTCTAAGAAGGAAGCAAGAATGGGGCTTAAGAGAGAAAGAACACACCCTTTAGAAGTCCAGAACTTCCCCGTGCAACTTACTACACTTTAAGATCAGGAAAGTCATTGAACTGCTGGGAATCAGCTTCTCTTCAGTAAAACATGTTCACAGCTACCTGACAGGTTGCTATCTGGTTAAATCAGATAATTAATATGCCATTAAACATTAGTATTCATAGAGATGCTCCATTAATATTCATTCATTTCCTCTTGGTTCTCCATCACCCAAGTGTTCTGATATTCTAGCAACCTAAGACGACAGGTTGGAATCCTCTGAAACCTTGAAGCCAGAGCTTTTGATTTTGATAGGGAAAGATTCAGCCTTTCCTAATTACCTCGTGCACAACAGATTAGGAAAGGACTTTATTGTTAGGTGAACTCTAGACAGGAGAAACCGAGATATATTGGTTGGCTGTTGCTGCTACAACAAATAGCTCCTAAAACAAAACAGATTTCTTCTCTTACAGCTCTGTTCATCAGAGCTCCTATATGGCTCTCACCTCTGTGCTAAAATCAAGGAACTGGCCAGGTGGACTACCTTTCTAGAGGCTCTGGGATAGGATTGTTCCCACACTCATTAAGATGTTGGCAGAACCCAGGTCTTCCATACCTCAGAACCAGCAAGGGGGCATCAAACCCTCTCATGTTGCCATTTTGCCACAACCAGGAAAAGTTGTCCGACTTGAAGGACTCCCGTGATTAGATCGGGTTCCCCTGGGTAATCCAAGAGAATCTCCCCTTCCTGGGTCTTAACCTTAATCATGTGTGCAAGGTGCCCTCTACCATGTCAGGCAAGACTCCCAGGCTCTGGGGAAGCAGGACACAGACATGGGCAGGGGTGTTTGTTGGGAAGCATGATACTACCCACCACACGAGAGTGCTTGTTGAACATTAACAGTTCCTAAGAAGGTGCACCAATTTACATCAAAAATGCTGGGATCTGAGCCACAAAAATAATTTGTGGGTTATTTTTGCCATTTAGTTTTCTTTAATAAACTATAATTAAATTTACCCAGATTGGTGACATACCATTTTAAATTGCCCCTTTGTGTTGGCTCGGGCTTTTAATATGAGGCATTTCCTTTGGCAGATTCAACCAAGTGGGAGAAGTGTTGAGGTCATCTATCCCCAGCAAAGAGAGGCCGGGGGAGGTTTTCGTCACCCAGGATCAGCTTCTGAAATGACTTACCAAAGCTACATTTGTCACGACCTCATCTCCCTCCTACTTTGCAAAGAGAAACAGCTCTTACAATTCATGACTGATGGCACAGGAAACAGGAGCCAAACAGATTTTAAAAGCCTTGTCCATCATCCTTTCTATAGCTTATGAGGCATGGCCAAGCCTCCACCTTATTAGTCAAGGGACATGCTAAGTAACTTTCCAACAGAGCTAAGCAGCAGCCATTGCCAAAAACAAAACAAAACAAAACAAAACAAAAACCAGCAAGGCCCAGAGTAAGAAGATAAAATTGACACCATGAAACCTGTGCCTTTCATTGCCAAAAAGAGGAACCGCCACTTGTATCTTCATCCTTTGCAAGATGCCTCTTCAATCCCTGCCCTCTCCCCTTCTTTACATTGGATTTATAATCTCCAGCCCCTTATACAAAATCCCAGATATGGGTCAATGGTTGTCACTCTGGAAATCAGGAAAAAAGAAAAGTTTGCACTTCCGATTGCATTTAGCCCCAAGACTCAATGGTACCCTCTAAATACTTTTTTCCAACAATGCCTCAACTGAGGTGCTAGGGCTCATTTTGCCAAGATTATTGGCTGGAAAGAGCACAGTGCAAGCTCACAGCAGTCATGGACTAGGAGAGCAACCTGGAAGGACATGGTGGCTGCAGAAGGATGGACATTCTCATTGTTATGTTAGAATCCTACTTCTATTTTGCCATCAATTTAAACATGCTGCTGAAGCCAGACAACATGAACTTAGTGTAGTCCCCACTGCTATCTCTGAGAGATAATGAGTTTCCCAAGCATGTGTGAAGTGTATGAGGGAAGCTACAGGGAGTTTCTCGCAGTCAATATTTTCATAGAAAGTCCCTTCCCAGGAAGGTCCAGGGTCTGACCTAAGCTAATAAATGATTATCCTTTGCTACTAAAACCAGGACCCTAATTAACTTGCTAATTGTTGGTCTCTGTTCAAGGACATTAACCTGAGTTATCCCACCATATACACCTGTAAGTAAATTACAGGCTCTATATTCAGGATGAACCTTCTGTCCAAGTGGATAAATGTGACTTCAGGGTGTCAGCCACACATAATTCTTTTAAGTGACCAAGTACATAAGATTCTACTGTGGGCACTTCTCCAAGCAAATTAAATGGACAGACTCCCTCTAATAATTTATTTCCTGAGTAGAGTTTATGGACACTCCTCTTTAAAAGGCACAGTCCCCTTGTTCAGACATCTCTCTGTTTTTTTTTTTTTTTTTTTTTTTTTAAAGATTTATTTATTTATTTATACAAGCACTGGGTACAGTCAGAAGCGCAGGAGGGTGAGAGAATTCACCAGAGCCAGAGCGGGGAGCAGAGCAGGCAGAAGGACCGAAGTACACTGCTGAGGGGAGCAGCGGGCGGCAGGCGAGGTCTGCGCGCCATGTGGGACCCTCCTCCGGTGGCCGGGGAGCAGCCGGGCATCGAACTGGTGCCTCAGAGGCCGCGGGCAGCTTCGCAATCCAGCGCTCAACCTCTGCGCCACCGGGGAGGCCCCCAGACATCTCTCTGTTATAACAACATACCCTTGTTGCTTTTCCCTAGACCAAGCAGTATAAGCTAAACATTATTTGTCCATCTTGTCCCTTAATCCACACAGAGATCTATGAAGTGGATGTTATTATCATCCCCATTTTATAGAGGAGGAAAACAGACTTGGAGAATTCAAGTGACTTATCTTAACAGATATGGTTAGTGGCCACCCATCTCCTTTCTGTCAAGGAATAAATATTTGTGCCCCCCCCCCAAAAAATATGTATGTTGAAATCCTAACCCCCAAAGGGGTGGCATTAGAAGGTAGGCCTTTAAGAGGTGATTAGTTCGTGAGATTGGAGCCCTCGTGAACGATATCAGTGACCTAGGAGAAGAGACCAGAGAACTCTCTTGCCTCCTTTCTACCAGGTGAGGATACAGGTCCCAGCCTGGAAGACACCTTACCATCCTCTGACCATCCTAGTGCCCTCAGACTTCCAGGCTCCAGAACTGAGAAATAAATTTCTGTTGCAGATAAGCTACCTCCTCTGTGATACTTTGCTGGAGACTCCCACCATGATACTCTCAAGTTAACATATTTAGTGTCTTCCTAAAAGCCAAGGCTCTTCCAGAGGGCTTTAAAGCTCACAAGCACCAGGTCCCATGAGAAGGACAAGTGCCAAGGAGTTGTTCCCAAGCCCAGAAGGGACCCCCCAAACAGTGCCTGGAGGGAGTTGGTGGATAATACTCAAGCTTCCTCACCTCTTGAGTGGGAAGAAGCTGAGGAAGAATTCCATGAGAGGCCCCAGCAGAAGTGGTTTCCATTGGCCCACAGCCATGACCTGCTCATTAACACCTCTGTCCTAGCTTCCTGACCTTCCTTCCCAAGAGTCTCTCCTGGGGGCATCCACCTAAATTTACACCCACGTGATAACCATAACTCAAATCTAAGACTAAGGCACCTATATTTTTCCAAAAATAAGAAAATGACTGAAATGACTAAAACAAACCCAGGCTGGCTGAATGATGTCCAAATCCATCACTTACCCCTAGATTAAACCATTTTTTTCCATCTTGAGCTGCTTGGTGCCTTTATCAAAACTTCACCAAATCCGGGCCTCCCCGGTGGCGCAGTGGTTGAGCGCTGGGTTGCGAAGCTGCCCGCAACCTCTGCAGCGCCGGTTCGATCCCCGGCTGTTCCCCGGCCACCAGAGGAGGGTCCCGCATGGCGCGCAGACCTCTCCTGCCGCCCGCTGGTCCCCTCAGCAGTGTGCTTCGGTCCTTCTGCCTGCTCTGCTCCCCGCTCTGGTGAATTCTCTCACCCTCACACGCTTCTGACTGTTCCCAGTGCTTGTATAAACAAAACAAACAAACAAATAAATAAAACATGCCTCTATTAAAAAAAAAAATTCACCAAATCCCATATCTGTAATCAGTTAACCAATGCTTTAAAGAAATGAATTGGAAGCAGACTTTGCCATATTTTTGTTAGATTTTTTTCTGCCCCTGTCGTTTCTAACAGCTCTACTTGCTAAAATAGCCTGGGCTTAAGGAAGTCCTTCTAAGAAGAGGGAAGTTGGATGAGACACCGGGCAAATGACATGCGACCACAGAGGATTTGAGTCAGGCATCTACAAGCCCAGGAATGCCACGGATCACAACCCCTACAAGGCAAGAGGAAAGGAACCATTCTTCCCAGCGCTTTCAGAGAAAGGATGGCTTCTCTAGCACGTTCATTTTGGACTTGAAGCCTGCAGAACTGTAAGCCAATATAATTGTTTTATGCCATCGGAGTTTATAGTCTTTGTTACAGCAGCCCTGGGAAATGGATACATCCCCAAAGCCCACCCCTTCCATCTGCGTGGAAGGTAAATCTATTCTTCCCATTTATCAGATCAATTCTCTACCTCTTTGCGCCTACAGCTCATGTTCAATGCAGCAGGAAATGTCACTGGCTCTACATTCAAGTACATCGCAAATCTGACATCTCCCCCATGCACAGATTCACTCCTTCAAGCACAGGCAACTCTTCCCTGGGTTGGAGCAAAACCTTCCTAAGTGGAGGCCGCTGCCACCTTCGGTCATTCACAGCCCCATCTCCACATAACTGCTAGAAAGAGGCTTTAAAATCATGCATTGCCCCATTCCATCCCCTGCTGAAACATCCAGCGGCTGAGATAATTCTACACTCCACACCACAGCCCAGAAGTCATCCTCCTTGTGGCCCATTTCCCCACCTGAGCTCATCCCTGGCCTCTTTACCCCTCAGTCCACTCCAGACGCCCTGACTACTCACCTGACCAGAGGCTCTCTGCATGGCCTCCACCCTGCATTCTGTCCCTCTCCCTACTTATTCATCCTCTTAGCACTGGTCACCGTCAGGGCGGGCACATCACACATGAGCATGCACATGGATGCCTCTTGCCTGGGAGCAAGAGCCCCACGAGAATAGTGCCACTGCCAGGCACAGGAGAGGAGTGTAGGCTTCCCCTGGGCTTTTTTTTTTTTTAATTTTTTTTTAATAGAGGCATGTTTTATTTATTTATTTGTTTGTTTGTTTGTTTATACAAGCACTGGGTACAGTCAGAAGCACGGGAGGGTGAGAGAATTCACCAGAGCCAGAGCAGGGAGCAGAGCAGGCAGAAGGACCGAAGTACACTGCTGAGGGGAGCAGCGGGCGGCAGGCGAGGTCTGTGCGCCATGTGGGACCCTCCTCCGGTGGCCGGGGAACAGCCGGGGATCGAACCAGCACTGCAGAGGCCGTGGGCAGCTTTGCAACCCAGCGCTCAACCGCTGCGCCACTGGGGAGGCCCTCCCCTGGACTTTCTTAAACAGAAATTAAAACAGATGTAAAACAAAGAAGCAAATACCATTCATATGTTCTGAAAAACTTGTGAGCATCTTCTCCAGACCCAAAAAATAGCCTATCAAATCATTCCAAACAAGAACTGCTGTGATCAACATACAGCCCTTATAAAGTAGTTCCTGAGGATAGTGAAAGGCTCACATCCACCGCTCAGGTGCAACCACCTGTGGGACAGCTGCTGCAAAACCAACACTGAATGATATGTGTGTGCTTTGCCTTTTGACATGAAAGTGAACATTGGTTTTGGATTTCTTCCAGCTAGAGAATACAGGGACTAATGTGGGTCTTTTGCAGAAGTGAAGTGGTTTAAAGTGAATTTTTGCAAAGCAGGGCATACCTGCACCATGCATACCAAAGTCCTTCAGTTCCACTGTGAAGCCACGAATGCCAGGAACAGATGCTCAGCAGTTGTGGTAGCAGAGGGTCAGTGCCTCAGTCTACCTTGGAGCACCACTTTCTTTTCTCATCTTTCTGTTTTTAAAGATTTATTTATTTATGCATACAAGAACTGGGGTACAGGCCAGAGATGAGGGGGGTGAGATGATTCAACAGAGACAGACTGGGGAACAGAACAGGCAGATCCACGGAAATACACTGCTGAGGGGAGCAGTGGGCCAGTCAGGAGAGGTCTACTGTGCCACGTGGGCATCTCCCTGGCCAGGGATCTAACTCATGCTGCAGTGGCTGCGGATAGCTTCATAGGTTGCGTCTTAACCCCTTGTGCCACGTGGGAGGCCCTCCTTCTCATCTCTTAAAGGGAAATAATAACAGCATCTGTCCCCTGGGAGAATGTGATGCATATATATATATATATATATATATATATATATAGTATAACTATAGCAGAGTTTCAAATCAGCTATATTATAGACCTTAAATATAGATATGTAAACATATATCTACCTTGTAGAGAGCTTAAATATAGGAGTGTTGAGTGTCCAATGGCTACTGCCTGGTAAGGATTCAATAAAATGGAAACGCTTCAAAAAGCAGGGGTCCCTTGCATGAGCACTTGGCAGGTGTGGTGAATGAGAACTGCAGGCAGATGGAAGCTGGTAATGAGGCCAGGATTTGCACGGGGTGGGCAGGCAAGCATTTGCTAGTGGTTACTGTGGCTGGAGCACATGAACTGTGGCAGCTTGAACAGGCAGAGAAGGAAAGTGGAGGAAAGGCAGCTAAAGACAGGTGAGAGATGAAGCTCAGACCCTACCCTAGAAGGCTTTCTAGGGGACAAGGGAAGATAAGACCTGATTTAAATGACAAGTGGGACCACAGAATGTATGAAATACATCAGGGATGGTGAGGACCTCAAACTCCCCGGAGCTGAACTGCTAAGTTCCTACAGCAATATAGGAAATAAGGCCTGAAAAGGACACATTTTTTTCTTTTTGCCACAAATATTAGGGAAGAATTTCATGCGCTTCCCTCTAAGATATTCTCTCTCACCCCCCATATATATATGTGTGTGTGTATACACAGAGTATCTATTTATACATATGATATATAGAATCTATGTGCACATATAGAGTATATATGTACAGAGCATATATATATTTCCTTTTCTATAGTTATGTTATATATGCAAAAACCTGAATTTGATCTATTGTTGGAATGCCTCTATTTTAGCTTCATAGCTTTAAAAAAATCAGAAAATTCTACTGTTATTTTTTAACATAACTTTGTTCTTTTTCTCTCAAAATTTATTGACTTGCTATTCATTTACATAATTATATAATTTTAGGAGTTTATCTCCACAACTCCATATGGACATAGACTCACTCATCCTCCACCAAAGCGCCATTGCTGATGCTGAGTCCCTGACTCACCCCTCCCCCCCACACCATAGTGTTATTTTTAAATGCAAGATACCCAGGACCCCAACACAAAGAAGGGAGAGTATTCCTCCACCCCTTGATGATGTCCACTTTCTGTAGCCGAGCAGAGCAGGCAAAAACTTCAGAATCAAACCAACATCATGACATCTAGAAGGTCAGGCAGCAGAGGGAAAGACACAGGGTCCAGATAAGAACATAAAGTCTGTTCCTCTCCTTGCACCAAACACAAATGCATCATCTAGAAGGGTTTCCCACCTGGAGAATAAAGGCAGAAAGACAAACCAGACTTCAGCCCAAATCCTGTCGTTCTGAGGGAGTTTTCCTGTCCTATTAACACTTCAACAGCACCGAGACCAAGTCCCCGGTCAAGTTCACATTCCTGCAGGGTATTCTTCATATTCCTGACCCTTGTGTCCTACACTGCAGAGGTTCCAGCAAAGGATTCCCACTCTCCAGGGGCTGCCCTTCTGAAGCCCACCCTCCTTAGACACTAGCCATGATCCCCTGCCTTTGTTTGAATATAGATTTCCTACCATCATTTTGCTGCTCCAAAAAAACTAATGGTTTGGGCTAGCAGGTACATTAAAAACTATTCACAATCACTTATTATTAGAGAAATGCAAATCAAGGCCACAACAAGATGCCATCTCACACCTGGGAGAATGGCCCATGTCAAAAAGATCAGAAACAGCAAATCCTGGCTAGGATGTGGAAAAAAGGAAACCCTCCTACGCTGCTGGTGGGAGTGCAGACTGGGGCAGCACTTCAAGAAAACAGCATGGAGGTTTCTCAAAATATTAAAAAGGGGGGCTTCCCCCGTGGTGCAGCCATGGAGCGCTGGGTTGCGAAGTTGCCTGAGGCCTCTGCAGCACCAGTTCGATACCCGGCTGCCAGGTGAGGGTCCCACATGGCACGCAGACCTCTCCTGCCGCCCACTGCTCCCCTCAGCGGTGTACTTCCGACAGTCTGCCTGCTCTGCTCCCCGCTCTGGCTCTGGTGAATTCTATCACCCTCCCGCGCTTCTGACTGTACCCAGTGCTCATATAAATAAATAAATCTTAAAAAAAAACTCAAAATATTAAAAAGGGATATGCCATTCAACCCAGTAATTCCACTCCTAGGCATCTACCCCGAAAATTCAAAAACACTAATTCAAAAGAATACTTAGCCTCCATATGTACTGTAGTGCTATTTACTATAGCTAAATTATGGAGACAAGCTAAGAGCCCCAGAACAGATGAGCGTATCAAGAAGATGTGGTATAAATAAACAATGGAATATTACTTGGCAATCAAAAACGAGAAACTCATACCATTTGCACCAACCTGGATGGAGCTGGATGGGATAATGCTGATTGAATTAAGTCAGAAAGAGAAAGAGAAATAGCAGACGGTGTCACTAATATGTGAGATATAAAGTAAATTAATAGGCAGATAAAGGCAAGCTGAAAAGCTACCCCTTGGGAGCCGACTACAGAACTGAAGCACCATGAAGAGGATGAGGTAAGGGAGGCCAAGAACAAGGAGAGAAGAATGCAAAATGGTCTGTTGTGGCATTTGGGTGAGTTGGTGGTGAATGCACTATGGTGGTAATAATTGCTGGGAATACCTATTGGGAATTAAAAATAATAAATAAACAAAATTTTGGAAATGCTAGGCTAATTCCAGCATCAAGCATAATTCCCAAGACTGAAAGGAAAATCCATCAAAGTTTACTGAATTAAATGGGTGAGTGAGTGAATGACTTAATGAATGACAAGGTTCCTTTATTTAAAAATCAGAGATCTAACAATATAATAATAATAAAAATAAAAATCAGAGATCTGTCCTTGGGGTCAAAAAAGAAGTGAATACACTTAGAGACTTTTTTTAAAAAGCAGGATGCAGAGGAGATAGAATGATTAAATTTTCTCCTTCCACAAACTAAATGCCACAGCCAAGAAGTAGCCATTTATAAGCTGCATCACCTTACAGTAAACAGAAGTATTTATTGGCCTGTTCCCCTCACTTTCAGAAAAGGGATGACATCCTCGCTTCTAACTTTCCAAGAAACGTCTAGAGGTTGTTTGCAAGTCTGTTCATCCCAACAGTTACACTAATCTCCATTAGCTGACACAGTCGGGCACAATTTGTTCCCACGAATCCTGGTTAAGTGCTACCATTCGCTGCCACACTTGGATGTAAGTAGAACGACGCCAAGCATATGACAACATTCCTTTCATGAGACAAAAGGAGGCATTCGGGGGCACAGACAGAGGCCCCTTTGAAACAGCAAGAGTGCAAAAAAAAAGAACAAGATGTCCTCCAGCTCACTGAAAAAAAGGCATTGCAAGGACCTTATTCCAAAAGGCCCCACAATCCTTAGGGATTTACATTCAGTTAACTGCCGTGCACAGGCCCTCAGGCTGCTCCTTAGCTTGGTGTCACTCTCGTCCAGACTGACTCAAGCTCTTCTCTAGCACTGGATTCTTCTCAGGAAAAACATGGCCAGAAATGATTCCTTTCCATATTTCCCTAGGACAATTTGACCTTCAGTGAACAGTGTGAAAAGTCAATCAGAGCCACCAAGAGCATTGACAGACCTTGGGTACCTTCCAGTTATATAATACATTCCGCCAAAGAAAAATTGGGTCAGTTTACCTTGGTCCCAATCTTTTATTCAGAGACTGGGCTCTCTTATATGTTGAGACCTAACATTCATGTTGGTTCAATATAAACATTTGGCACCAGCTTGAAGTAATTGTATAACTAATTACTATTGAATTATAGTGGAAATCATATAGAAGTACTTATAACATTCAGGCTAGGACAAGAATGAGTCCATGTGATTAATGTTATTAACATAGCATTCAGTTCAGTAATATACCATAATGATCTGGCTATTATATTAAAGTGTTACTAAATATTCACTTAGCTCCAAAAAACACAGTGGGTGTGAGGTTTCTTTGTCGGATGTGGAATTTAAACAGCCCTCTTTGTCAGATTTAAGCCTGGTATGAAGCCCCAACAAACAAAGTCTGCCTGCTAAAAGAATGTTTACAAAGACACAGAAAATACCCACAGACAGAACCCGTTTATCATAAACAATACAAATATTTACTAGATTATTTAATGGGTGCCCAGCATGTATGTCCTTAATGCAGCATTAGCTGACATCAGGAATACACCATATGTGCAAATAATTAATTCAAATGATGCTTTTTCTTCCAGCACGTTCTCTTATAAATGCGTAGAATTAATAGGGAGGGATACCCAGGGGTAGGGGGTTGGAGGCTCTCACTCCACACTGCCTTCATGGGTACCCAGCTTTTAATACTCCATCCCCACTGTCTCCTGCTGCCAAGAGCTGATGGCATTTGAAACGCTCCTACAGGGTTCCTTATGTAATCAGTAGGATGACGAACACAGCGATTAAAAGCCTGGCTTGGCTCAAGAATTTTGTAGGAGATTGTGCGTTAGATGCCCAAGAAGGCCAGAATAGATTCGCCTCTTGTAACCAACAGCACAACCGCAAAATAAGTAACTTGTAAGTATCAACAGTGGAGGATCCATCATTCCTAGCTCTCAGGAATGGAAAGAGAAGCCAGCCATTCAGACGACCATCGAGTATTCCAGTTAAGGTCTTGAGGCTTTTTCATAATAAAGATATTCAAGCTCTGTGAAAGGGTTTCCTGTGGACATTCGTACCTCCCTTTCTTCTATGAATTAACACGTGGCAAATTTGGGTTGGCATGACATTGCAAATGGCAAACCCTTAGCAGGGATGCTCAGATACGAAGTTCGACATTAAAAGCTGCCAGCACTTCACCTGTATTTGCCTGTCCTGCTGCTTCCAAGGAGGTGCCTTTACGGCACCCTCCAACTTAGCAAGACGTGAAGGTCGTGGATTTCCTTCCACTCATGATGTCATATTCTTTTATCTCTAAGTGTTAAGGTTAGTAATATTCAAGACTTTCTTCCTTCTAGAACAGTAAGAGAACAAGAAAAAAAAATCCAACAATTTTAAACTGATGTCTGATGAGGAAGCTGATCAGAGAGCAAATCACTCTACTCCTATTATGTAATTATTTGTGTGTATATTGTGCGTAGGCTTGTGTGTGTGTGTATGTGTGTGCATCCCTATATACAAGCATGTATGACAGACTTGCTGTGAGGATTGAATTCAATCATATACATGAAATGATCAGCCTAATATTCAATGCCTATTAAGCTCTTGGAAAATGTTAGCTACAATTGCAATCATTGGATTTTATCCAGAACATTTAGCACAGTGTTTGTGAGACTGTCAGTGCTCAATAATAACAGATGAATGAATGATTTCTAATCCTCACCATATGCCTCACCTGACAGAAGACGAAGGCTCAGAGAGGTTGTATAGCTTGCCCAGGGTCACACTTCTGGCAAATACTAAATGTAGGATGTGAACCAGATCTGTTTGAGTCTAAAACCCTGGCCCTTTTGTTATATCCTGCTGATTCTAAATGTCTACAATAACAAACTAAGGCAGAAATGGCACTGAATAATTGAAATGTTCATTGATTTATTTCAGATCTCAGTAGGACTTCTAAAGGCAATAAAGTCTCCCACCAAAATAAAGGAGGAGAAAAAACTTCCAAATTATTTTAAAATATCTTCATAATATTTCATAGCTGACTGTGAGAAGTTAAGGTTCAATATCCTAAACTGATTCCTTGCACGGTGACATTTTCTTCTTTTCTAATGAATCTGTATTTAAGAGGAAACTTCCAAAACTGAGACAATAGCAGTGATTGAGCGATTCATGGCTCAGTGCTATATTAGCAATTAATTAAATTTACCCAGAAATACAGAGAAACCAGTCATCTGCCCTGTATTTATTTCATTTCATTTCCTGTATCTTGTATATTCCCCAGAGCAATTCTTTACAGTAATTTCACCTTCCGTGCACAAATCTAATAATCCCTCTTGTTCTTAAAACATCGTGGGTTCGGCTGCATTGTCATTAAATTATTAAATGTACATCAGACAAATCCTTGTTGTGCTATCTCCAAAATACCTCTTTTCCCAATCAATCATTTTCTATTTTTTAAGAGTAAACATCTCGATTAGCAATGGACTTTCTATTTTCTTTAACATATGCCTGTCTTTTTTCTTCTAAGTTTTGTTGCTAATCACAGGATTTAGTCAGTCTCTTATGCGCATTCACGATTCTGTAATCTTAACAAGCTATATGCAGATGATTGACAGGTAATACTTGACAGCTTCAAAATTAGAGAATATACAATGAAAAATTCAGAACAGCCACATCACTTAGCATGCTACACTTTTCCAATTTTGGCTTCTCTCATAATCATCAATTTGGAAGGGAGAGATCTGAACATTTCCTTACTCACCAATGTCCTGAATGAAAACCAGTGGACTTGAACCATTCTGAATGAGTAATGGTCAGAAATGATCGAACCCAGAGGTGAAATTCACACCGCCCAAATATTAAGTCGAAAACATGATTTCTTGGCCTTTTTTTAAGATTTATTTTTATTTATTTATGCATACAAGAACAGGGGTGTACTCCAGAAGTGCACGGGGTAAGAGGATTCACCAGAGACAGAGTAGGGAGCAGAACAGGTAGATCCACTGAAATACACTGCTGAGGGGAATAGCAGCAGGTGAGACAGGAGAGGTCTGCTGCACCGTGTGGGTCAGCAGGATCGAAATCACGCTGCAGTGGCTGGTGATAACCTGATAGTGCTGAGACTTTAACCCCTGCACCAACAGGGAGGATCCAGACTCCTTGGCATTTAAGCCAAAACATCAGCCTCTCCTTTCTAGAGGCAGACAAACTGTTCCTTTCACTTATTTTACTGTTTCATTCACTGAAGAGAGTTATAATTTAAGTAGCATTATTCCTTAAATCTTTAATGAGAAAAGAAATCATGTCATGTTTATTGAAATGATTAAGACAATTATTATTGATACAATTTACGTGAGAGGTGCCTCCCTGGTGGCAAAAGGGGTTAAGACGCAACCCATGAAGCAATCCACAACCACTGCAGCACAAGTTAGATCCCCGGCCAGGGAGCTACCCACATGGCGCAGCAGACCTCTCCTGACTCGCCCACTGCTCCCCTCAGCAGTGCATTTCGGTCAGTCTGCCCTGTTCTGTTCCCCACTCTGTCTCTGGTGAGTCCTCTCAGCCCCTGCACCTCTGGCCTGTACCCCAGTTCTTGTATGCATAAATGAATCAGTCTTTAAAAAGAAAATTACATGAGAGCTGATATTTACCTGAAACCTTTCCATTCCAGAAAGAATTGATTGATGACTTTGTACTATAATATTTGACTCAACTACTAGCATTCCAGCTAAGAAAAGGAGCTTGCTGGGGTTTTTTATCTTCTATTTTATCTTCTATTTTAAGTCTCCTTGCACCATAACCAACAATAACTATTTCTCTCCAGTATCAGTGACACACAACTGATGTCAATTAAACTAGCACCATCAAGGGCTTTGAAGATGCCAAAGGTTGTGCCTCCCCAAACAGATGCTATTCAAGAGTCCTGAACCTGGTTCAAGGCAGTCGACTCTGCCCTCCCAAGACCTAAATTCTCCTGCTATTTCCAGTCAATAAATAGGAACCTGCAAAGCCTAATGTGGGCAGACCTTCCTCGAGGTCATTTACAGGAGAATTCCACTGATAGCAGCCATGGGCAGAACTTTTTGTTCTCTGAAATAAAAATAAGCATTTTGCTCCCTTTTCTGCTACCTTCCAACTCTGATCATGTTCACAAGATGACAACGAGGCTGGGATTCCATCCAGGAACATTCTAGGAGGGGAGAAGTGCCTGAGGGATCATTATTTGATGTGCACACTTGTAGAGAGACCACAAGGCTGGATGTTTTTAGATTCCTGCTGTCTTCTGGTGTGTACGTTCAAAATAGGTCATAATGGGTAAAACTGTTGAAATGTGACTTTTGGTGCTTTGGGGAAGCTATTGCTGTCAGGAGAAGCATTTGGGCTCATGGTAGGTAATCATTGGTAGAAGCCCAAGGATTTGTAAGCACTCCCATGGCAGGAAAAGTGGACACCCGTGGAAGAAAGAGGAAATTGGCAGGGGGGAAACCTAGGAAAATCACCAGGGAAGAGGAGAACCCCAAATCTCTGCCACCAGGAACTTGCTAAGTAGACAGAATTGGGCCAAATTAGTCAGAAGAATCAATTGTTTAGTTTAAAATCAAGAATAAAGAAAGAGAAACTCTGATCCTTAACATCCATCTTGACTCAACGTTTATTTTAGAACATAAATACAGTAGGGTCACATGCTAGAAAACTCCAAATGAAATGGGCTTTTGCAATGAGCAAATGTCAGGAACGTGGTCAGCTAAACCACCTGGACTGCAAGCAACTCCAGGGACTTCAATTACAAAAAAGAGTAATTCCAGATAAAGACAAATAGAAGTAAATTTAGAAGAAATGGAGGGAAGATATCAGAGGCATCTTAAAATACCTTAAAAACTCTTTTCCCTTCTTGTTTCCAATTAAAAGTTAATTTCTATAAACATTTTATGGGGTAGACATGTATTAGGATCTATACTGCCTTAAGAAGGGTATTGTTTTTTTGATACTGCAGTGAAAAAAAAAAAAAACACAATTACGGCCATTCCAGGTGCCTTTTGCACTTGAAGAGGTAGGTGGTGCCTTGGAACTACCCAGCATGACCAACAACTAAACACTCTAACAAACAAGAGCAATCACTCACTCATATCCCAGGCCCTCCCGAGGGTGCCTGGAATCTCCTTTCAAAACTCAGGGAACACCAGTGTCTTTGCTTTCCAAAACACCGTCCTTCTGTGCACTCACCTATGGCTTCCATACAGAGAAGAGAGGAAAAGATATCAAAATTATATAAGTAAGGTTTTCTTAAAATACCTTCCCACAACTTGCCAAAATGACTGAGATATTCCTAATTCACTTTCAACTCACAGAAACCTAAGTGCTTTGCTGTATGTTAAGATGTCAGAAGTAAATCGTCTTTACCGACTGGGCTGAATGTGAGCTGGGAAATGCAGAAGGAAGGAGTTGGGGCTCCATTTGCATATAAACTGGACAACTCCGACCCAGTGAGCTGCTGCAGGGGCAACTCTGGAGTCCTCCACAATTTTAGGGCAGCACTCCTGAAATACAGCAACGGATGGGACAGCCACGGAAGGTTAACAGATATTTTCAATAAGTGATAGAGATATTTTGTAGTCATGGTAACCTGCATGTCAATGTAGAACTTTTTTTTTTTAAACTTCTCTCCCTTTTCTCCCAGGATCACTTCTAGTTTTCTTTTTTCTATGTTCTTATCTGAAGCTGGGTAACTTAGACTCAAACAATAATGGAATCTAATTTGGGGGTTTCTCTCTTCAAGATGGAACTTGGTCATTTGAAGGCAGATCCTGTGAACAAGGGCTTTTAAAATCTTAATATATTACTCTATACATTTGTATCATATAATTTACACCACCCAGAATGTGAAAAAGACCTTTGTGTCCGTTGTCAATAGACTGTGCAATAAACTGATTAGGATTTTAATTAATTTCTTAAGTGCTATGCTAAAAGGAGGTAGTTGAAAGCTAACATGCATGAAAGGTAGAACTCTTTCTGGAACAGAACCTCGGGTGAGATCCATCATCAGGAGAGGCTCACGAAACAGAGGGGAAGGCGGGGAGATGGCCATTTTCATGTGGCCTGTTAACCATTTCTTTCCATTTTAATCTCTCCTTTGACCTGAGCAGACACACAAACACCCCAGAGAGAGGAATGCAAACAAGTAGACATGGCTGATCCTACCTCTGCGAATCTCCCACCCGCTGCGGGCACCCCAGCTGGTTCTGACAGCACCATTTCAGAAGATGTGTGTAACCTGGATGAGTTTATTATCTTTCTGACACCACCGATTCAAGGTATATGTAAGCAGAGATCAGAGTTAATGGAGGGGAAAAAACTGGAAGAATTGGGTGAGAATGCCCATCGTTACTACTTCTTTTGCATATTTCTATTTTAAATGTTTTCATTGAACGTGTACACCCTTTTATACTCAGACAAAAAGTCATCAAAACAATTGTTTTAGGGCCTCCCTGGTGGCTCAAGGGGGTGAGACACAATCTATGAGGCGATCCGCAGCTACTGCAGCATGAGTTTGATCCCCATTCAGGGAGCTACCCACATGGTGCAGCAGACCTCTCCTGACTCACTCGCTGCTCCCCTCAGCAGTGTGTTTCAGTACATCTGCCTGTTCCTCTCACCCCCACACCTCTGGCCTGTACCCCAATTCTTGTATGCATAAATAAATCTTTTTTAAAAAAATTGTTTTAACACAGAATTAAAATCTAACAGCTTCCCCCACACGTTCAAACTCTGAGATCAGGATAAAATAAACATTTTCCCTATAACAATTCACTTTCATTGATGAGGGCAAGGGACGTATTCTCCAGCAGGAATATGACAAAGTACTACCATTTACTTGGAAGTAGCAAGAAAAATAATTTGAATTAGAATAAGAGCAATACTTTACATCAACATGTAATTTCCAATCACTCCCTCATTCATCCTTACGATCATCCTCTGAAGCAAGCAAAGAATTGGTACAATCCCCAATTCACACCTGGGAACACTGAAGCTCAGAGGAATACAATCCCTTAGGGTCACACAGAAAAAGAAACATAAGACATCGAATGCGTCCACACTTTTAAAAACGCCATCACTGATAGCATGTCATGCTTTCTTAACACCCTGCAAAGCAGTAGCTATAAATGCAGCAGAAAGAATTTTGGCATATTTGCTGTTGCGTAATTATTCAAGAAGGCACAAGTGCCCCGTCAATTGATTCAATCACAATGAGGAGAGGCAGCCAAGACCTCCCTGCTGCCCACCCACCGAATTAGCAGGATCTTTGCCAGTCTCAGTCATGCCCTGGGTAGCTCCCAGTTGCCTACACCGTGAGACAGGCCACAGCAGAAAGCGATGATGTTAGGGAAGCAAGGGCGGCCTTAAGCAACACGCGGTCTCCGTGTCCCATGCGCTTTCAGTCACTGTGAGCCCATTAAAGAGAATGTCTTGGCTCGGAGTTAATAAACCTTTACCACCTCCCTTGGCCCTCCTCCATTTGTTGATACCCTTTTTTAACAAAAGAAAAACTGGTTGCAGGCTGCAGTGTGCAGCAGGCAACTTTCGGGGTTGTTTTTTAACTTTTTTTTTAGGTATCCTGGGAACAGCAAGTGATAGTGGTTTCCCATGTTAAATGGTAACATAAAATGTCTTCTATGAATGAATTTCTGGATATTAAAAAAGCAAGACAAAAATATTAGGTTGAACCATATGCAGCCACTGGTGGTCATTATTTTTAGGTCAACAATGACCAGTGGGGCCTCCCCACTGGCACAGCTGGTTGAGCGCAGCGCTATGAAGCTGTCCTCAGCCTCTACAGCACGGGTTCGATTCCCGGCCAGCCAGAGAGATACCCACACGGCATGGCAGACCTCTCCTGTCTCACCCGCTGCTCCCCTCAGCAGTGTGTTTCAGTAGATCTGCCTGTTCTGCTCTCTGCTCTGTCTCTGGTGAATTCTCTCACCCTCCCATGCCTTTGGTCTATACCCCAGTTCTGGTGTAAATAAATAATGTTTTTTTTAAAAAGACCAGTGATGAGACCGAATGAATGGGTACATGACAGACAGGGAGTAAATATTCCCATTAGGTATAGAGCTGTGACAAAATATTCATTTATAGAGGAAGATGGCATATATTTATATTCAGCACATATAAATATATGTAAATATGGATAGGATTTTATAAGATCCCAAGAAATGATAGTAGGTGGATGGCCTCAGTTTGAGAAGCCTTGTTAATAATGGCACCGTTAAAGTATTAAGTTGGAATCTCATTCTTCAACGGCAATGCCCTTGACCTCTGATGACTTGACTCTCATCAGGCAAAGCACCCAGGTTTCACTGTAGGCTGCTCTCACTGTGGCCCAGGGCTCCAGTCCATCAGCTGAGCAGCGGAGAACGGTATCAAGACCGTAGGACATCCACACCACACTCTCTGGTCCCCTTCCTCTTGCCTTTCCTCATTCCATTGTGTAAGTAATGCTATTCAACACACGAACTATGCAAACCACCTTTAATCCATCAGAAACAGGCCTCCCTGGTGGCACAAGGGGTTAAGATGTGACCTATGAAGCTACCCACAGCTACTGCAGCACAAGTTTGATCCCCAGCCAGGGAGCTACCCACATGGCGCAGCAGACCTCTCCTGACTCGCCCACTGCTCCCCTCAGCAGTGTATTTCAGTCAGTCTGCCTGTACTGTTCCCCACTCTGTCTCTGGTGAATCCTCATACCATGCCCAAAACACACCTTTGGCCTATACCCCAGTTCTTGTATGCATAAATAAATAAATCTTTTTTTAAAAAATCTTCAGAAATAATTACATAGTGCCTCCAAGCCTTACATACCTTTCTGTCCCTAATATACTTGCTCCAGAATAATCAAGTGACTGAGCAGCTGGAAAGGATTTGGAGTGCGGCACCCCCTTCCCTGCATTCTCTGTAAGCCCACTCACCCTCTTCTCAAAAGAGGCAACAGAACATCTCTGGGAAAAGGAATCCCAAGAGTCAACAAGGAAAAGCCAAAGGCAGGGTGAGGGCAGAATCCAAGAGTCTAATGTGAACACGGGGCCCCCCTCTTTCTACACATGGCACATGGGAAATGGCTAGAACAGGGTCATTTTTACCTAAGGTTACTACTCTGCAAACTTGCTAGTGCTACTTAAGAGAGGGACACTGAGGAAAGATACATCTCCCCTGTGGCCCCCAGAATGTGGGGGGATGACACAGGCATTTCAGATTTGAGCGCTTTTGAGGGCAGAGCAGGCTCATTCACCAGGGAGCAGTAGCTACACTAAGGACCACACCCTACTTCTAACCCAGTCTTCTAACCAACTTTGCTACAGGCAAATAAATGACTTAACTTGCTGGCTTTGCATCTACATAAGTACCCTAAGAACAGGTTAGCCTGACTCAGTGGTTCTCAAAATTCACTCCACATTAAAATCAAATCACCTGACGAGTTTTATAAACATGCCCAGGTCAGACAACACACCTAGGAATTGTTTAACGCATTAGCACATGCCAGACATGTGTATTTTTAAATCATCCCAGATGGCTCTAATATGTGGCCAGGTTTGGAAATCTGCAGCATGGAGCATCTCTGAGGTCCTGTCCAGTTCTAACATTCATGCAGACTCTGAACTTCACTTCGGAGCCAGAGGCTGTTCCCTGTTTCCATATGGTCTCTCCAGTGTTTTCCCAGAAACATGTCGCCTTTGCTACTATGGCAGATCTTAGTCTTTGGAGAACTGCCAAAGAGGTGAAGATACAGAAGAGCTAAACGTTATTCTTCTACAAAAGGGGCTATGTAATTTGGTGGAAAACACAGACTTCGGAGCTGTGCAGATCTGGTTTTGAATCCTAATGAGCGTGATTTTGAGCAAACTTCTTACTCTAAGCCGCAGCTTTCTCATCTCCAAAATGGGCATGATCATACCTCTCTCGTGGAGCACGGTGAAGAGTGCATGTAGGTAAAGGGCATGGTATGTAAAAGTCTGAATAAATACTAGTGACCATTTAAGCCCTACAATTTGCGGGTGACAGAGGAAAGAGCTGGAGGAAGCCCTGCCTGAATTTCTAGAACCCCAAGCACAGTCTTTGGTTGAGAGATGAAGACCAGCCAGAGAGACACATGGAGTGCAAAGCTCTGCCTCCCGCCACACAGCAGTGTCCTCCCTCCCAGAGGCTGTAGAAACACAGAAGCACAGTCCAGTTCTATACCCTGGAAGGGAGAAGCTGCAAGCGTGAACAAACAGAACTGCAAGGCATGACATAAGCAGGCCAGACCTGGCCTCCTGCAGCCAAAAGAGCAGGAAGTGAGAGGCACACGGTCAGTGGGACCTAATGAGCCAACAGCGGCGTCTACGACACTGGGGCAAAGGACTGTCTGCAACAGATGGAAGAGGGAAAAGATGCGAAAAATAGAAGATATTTCCCCTTTCCAGCTTTGGCAGAGCCAGGGAATGAACTTCTCAGACCAATGAAAATAAAAGGAAAGAAAACACTCAACACTGCTGTCACTCAGATTCCTATTAAAAATTAGCTCTAACCTACCCGTGCATATATAGGCACAGGGGGAAGACTAAAGGAAACAAACAAAATGTTGGCATGACGGGCCTCCCTCGTGGCACAGGGGTTAAGTCTCAGTGCCATGAAGCTATCTCCAGCCTCTGCAGCATGAGTTCAATCCCCAGCCAGGGAGGTGATCCACATGGTGCTGCAGACCTCCCCTGTCTTGCCCGCTGCTCCCCTCAGCAGTGCATTTCAGTAGATCCGCCTGTTCTGCTCCCCGCTCTGTCTCTGGTGAATCCTCTCAACCCCCCGCACCACTGGCCTATACCCCAGTTCCTGTATGCATAAATAAATAAAAATAAATTTAAAAAAATAAAATGTTGCCATGATTTGCCTCAAAGTAGTGAACTTGGGCAATGTGTCATCTCTTTGATATACACATTTCCCCCACTTTGCAAAAAAAAATAGAGCCTTCCTAGGAAACCTTCATAAGCAGAAATGGTGGAAAGCAAAGAAGAAATTACTAGTAATTTATATGAAAGAATTTTGAGCATTAGCAGACCCACAAAATAACCTCCCAAGTCATACCAAATAACACACAAAACCTGAGATAACACTAACATGTCACAGAAGCAGGATGACACGCGTAGTCTCGGCTGGTAAGAAGCCGTCCCCGGGAAGGAGCTGAGGCCCTCTCCCTGCGTGGGAGGCAGGCAGCCTCCAAAAGGGCTGTGGCAAAACAAACTCTTGATGCTCATTTTGCTGATCACCCTTTGTTGCAGAAGCAAAAATCCTTTTTGGATTTCTTTCGGTGATAAAAGGACGAAGGCAGGTCTTTCCTAAAAGTAAAGCGGTATAACACAAACTTTCAAAAAGCAGAGGATACCTGTGCCTGTCTGTAGATTGCAAATCCATAATGAATATGAATGTCTTTTGTATAAAAATGTGAAAGGATGAATGAAGCATGTCACACACGTTCATAAATGAGACAAGACAGACAGGGAGTAAGGAGGTCGGGAGGTCAGGAAAGGGGATAAGGAGGACACAAGATTAAGACATCAAAAAGAGGGGCCTCCCCGGTGGCGCAGCAGTTGAGCAGCTGCCCGCAGCCTCTGCAGCTCCGGTTCGATCCCCGGCTGCTCCCCGGCCACCGGAGGAGGGTCCCACATGGCGCGCAGACCTCTCCTGCCGCCCGCTGCTCCCCTCAGCAGTGTACTTCGGTCCTTCTGCCTGCTCTGCTCCCCGCTCTGGCTCTGGTGAATTCTCTCACCCTCCCGCGCTTCTGACTGTACCCAGTGCGTGTATAAAGAAAGAAAGAAATCTTTAAAAAAAAAAAAAAAAAAAAAGGCATCAAAAAGAGAGCTCTGTTTTTAAGAACAAGTTAATTAAAAATTTGGTGGATTAACCATTCATAAGATCATATTTTCTAGGCTACTGGGGTCAGAATTCATCACTGCAAATAGCAAATAACACTGCAGTCCATATTTTAACCTTTCCCCCCGCCCCCCCGCTTGCACTGTTGACATGGGCTTTCCCAGTGTTTTGGAACCTGGGAATTGCTATGTGATAGCAAACACAAATAAATCGCTGAGGAATGCTGATGCAAATTTTCCAGCCAAGGAAACTAGCATTGAACACAGGCATACAGAAACCAAAACAAAACCAAGGAGCTGCTTGGATTTTGCAGAACATCACTTGTCGGTATTTTTCCAATCTAAAAATACATGCAACCCCATATAGGACGTCCATGGGTTTCTAAGAGGCCGATGCGGATGTCGGAGATAAAATTTTCCTCCAACATTCAAAATGCTTGCTGTGGCAAAACTACGATGCTTAACACCCCTGAGGAGGGGCAGATTTTCCATGTGGAAAGGCCCCCACGTTTCCTCACCTGAGATCAATATTTCTTTTCTTCTATCTGCATCTATCTTGGGCCTGCTGGCACAGACCCACTTTGAGAAAGTAAGAGAACAATTCCAGCCTGTCACTCTATCTTTAGAGACCTTCCCACATGGGCTGGCTGTCAGAAGTCATGAAAAAACCTTGTGTCTATCAACAAACCTGTCAGGTTAGGGATGTGGGGGACTTTTAGTGAAAACAGCTAAATATCCACCATTAAAACTCCTGGTGGATTTTCACCTCCTGAGACACTTCTAATCTAGCTGCAAATGTTAGGTTTTGAAGAAAGCACTATCATTAAAAAGGAAAATAGAGTTGAGGTAGGTTAAGGTTAGGATTAAGGGTTTGTGAAATTCAGACTCCACACATTTCAATTAAATGGTACATCGACCCATGTACCAAACGGAACTGAAATCTGCTCCGAGTCCCATTTGTCAAGTTTTTATCTGCCACCATTTGGATTCAAGATGACAGACTGAGTTATAAATCCAATTGAAGATGGGACTTACACCGAACGGTATACCAAGTTTTATCAAAATCAGTCAGTTTCTTTAAAAGTTGAACGTTGGACAGACCACAAAGACAGGTAAGAAGGAAAATGTCACGTCAACCATTTGAAGCAGGAATCGTGCTTAAATTGGCCATTCATGTATCTATTCATTAGTTCAACAAATATTTATTCAATATCTATTATTCTATGCCAAATACTGCAGGAAAAGCTAGGAATATAAAACCTCCTAACTGTCAGAGTCCTTGCCATATATAGCTAATATTATGGTGGGTGGGCAGGGGGAAGCATTAAATAAAATAATTAAAAACTGCAATCAGAGTCATCATGGAAATAAAAAAGGAACTGTGCTAGAAAAAATAAAGTCTACTTTAGGTCGGCTGGCAGGGGTGCCTTCTCTGAAGGGAGGTAGCAGGTTGAGATGGGAGAATGGGAGGAAAGCAGCCATGTTAAAAGTGCAGGAAGAGTGTCCCAGGCAGAAGGAAGAGCTAACTCCAAGAGCCTAAGTGTGATCTGAAAAAAGATCAAGGACAGACACAGGCCCTGGGTGAGGAGGAGAAACAGAGAGGACCCACAGTGGCATGCTGTGTCAAATGGTTACTGTTGACATGAAGAATAGCTGTCAGAAATCATTTTTTGTGTGGATTGTACAAAATGGGAGATATTTCTTCAGATAGAAACCTGTACACTTTTTCTATTCTTAAAGAGCTTTCTGTTCACACATTAAACAATGCCTAACTGCTCAGATATTGTGCTTTCCTTTGGAAAATGATCATTACTAAATGCTATCATCAGCCTCACCAAGGAACTATGAAGTGCGATACATAGTTCTTTAATGCACTTAGCACATAAGAGTATAAACTTCCCACCAGAGAGCGTAAGGGCCCTCCATCAAATCAGTTAACTCCAAAGCAATCAGGTATTTATTATGTGTCCTATGGAGCAAATGGGACTTGGGCACTTCAGCCCTGTAGGGAGTGACGAGCAGGGCTGGCTTCCGTGGTCAGTGCCCCATGAACACATGTCACACTCGGGATGCCCCCAGTCAGCTCCAGGGATGGAGGGAGATCCTGCCCCTCCGCAGGCAGAGGGGTGTGCCAATTACACAACGCATCCTTCCATTTTCCAATCACCATAAATGTTGTACATTTTATAAAAGTCCCATCTTAAAGTTCTCTTGGACACTTTTTTTTAATCACCTTTAAGCCATTTGGAACATAAAATGGATTGCAAGAGAGTTTTCCAGACTAACTCACTGATCTTTCCTTGTCATGGGAGGATGAAAGAATTCACCATTTGACTAAAGGTCAATGTTCTAGAAATATTTATGGGTGATTAAAAGGGGAGAACTATTAGGGAAATACTCATTACATTTGATATTGCATGGTTTGCTGCAAGAAGTATAGACATACCTATGCCGCATCCTCACCCACTTTTCCATGTTGAAGGACCCATCTGTTATATGTCTAGGATGGGGGGCTTCTCATAATGAATTTAATGACATCCCTTCCAAAAAAAAATGCTTAAATGTTGGTAACATATTAAATTGTGCATGATCTTAGTCCTCTGTGAGCAATGTTTGATGGATAAGTCTAGAAAAAAAAATGGTCAGATGGCCTAACCTTTTAGCAATAAAATTGTGTGCAATAAAAATGCTAGAGGGTACCAGTTACTGAACTGTCATAGGCTAGAGAATTATTGGATCCCATAATTCTATACTGTAAAACCAAACTTGTAGATTTTTTCTTCAAGTGGAAAAAAGTCCAGGAAATTAAATGGAAAGACCTGTAGTAATGAAATATTAAATGCAATTTCAAGTGCACAAAAAGGTCAGAAGTCAAAAAATAAAAAAGATTTCCAGAACAACATTAATTTTCTTGTACTTTCATGTATACCTGGGCTTAAATACCTCTAAAAGCTAGCCAGATCCAGGCGTGGGGAGGGAGGGAAGGCAGGGAGAAACAGGGATGGGGGGCCCAGAATAAGGGGAAGTAAAAACTAATAATTAAAATATAGATATTTCATTTGCATAATCTTCAGACTGAAAAAATATGGCGGTTACTGGAGGGGGTGCAAGAGAAAGGGCGAGAAGGTTAAGGTGATATTGCTGTGTCACGAAAGCTTGGTAGTGGGTGAGGAAAGTGTGCACGTCAGGTGTGAAAATGAACTCATAAAATTATATAGTTTCATAAAATAAATGGCAAATCAATTTGGCAAAACAAAATGGTAAGTAAAATTCGATTTTCAAAAAAAAAAAGGAAATATTTCATTTGTTTCCAGTCTCCAAAGCTGACGTCATGCTGTATACATACATATTCATCCCAGCAGTAAGACATAAAAGAAAAGGCAAAATTACTGGACTTCAACCATGACATGCAAGTTTTACCCAAAGTGCAGCCTAATCGATTCTTGGTTCTATGCATTGCTGCCATTCTGGGCTCCTGTTGACTTCACCTTAACTGAGTTTCAAGTGCAGCCAAAGGGAGCCTGCATTTAAGGTGCGCTAGTGGGCGTTTGTAGTCAGTCAGTAGAGATGAGTCTTTGTGAAGGATGCTACTATCATTAGGAGCAATCTCTGAAAATATGTGGCTTCAGTTTCAGGACCCAGCAGTAACACTTGATTTTAGTAATACATGTATAGGAGGGGGGCAGAGATCCAGAGAAGCTTTAAAGACAATATTTTAAAATAAAAATCACTATGAATAAAGGGTCAATGATTAACATCAGAACACCATCAGTTTAGGCATGCTGCAATATTGTGGAATACTGCTTAGAGAGGCACACAGGGAAAAATCTTATTTTTACCACCTTGCTAACTCCCGGGCTCCATTACTCACAGGATCTGCACACTTTCCTTAAATATGCTACAGAAATAAGATGATCTGTAATTGATGATAGCTACGAATTTAAAATCTAAACAACACATGATGAAATCTTTTTTCTTTAAAATACCAATCTGGTACTTGTAATGTTGGCTAGCAGAAAGAAAGATTTATACTTATGGGCCATTTTTATTTATGCTCACCTGTTTATAAATTGTGCTATAACTCTAATAGCCACGGTTAAAAAGAATAACGTCATTCCTAACAACTGCCTTTGATGATAAAAACAATTTCATGATAATGTATAGCACTAAAATACTCCAAGAATAATCTATAAATGAATCTTGGATTACTAGTCTAAAGATGGTGGTTATAAATGATTACATGAAAGAGTTGATGCTACTTTGAAAATCTTAAAGTCTGTCTATGGATTTTCGTATTTTATATGTAACATTTTTATGAAGTGATTTTGCCCTTACATAATAGCTTTCATCTTCAAAGCACTTCACAAATATGAACTAGTTACATAAAAAGCTGTATTACTGCAAAATCAGAAAACGGGAAAGCTGAAGTTCTCTTAACAACACCCTCATACATTCTGTATACTTAATCTAAAACAAAAGTTATATTTTTTGAAACATGCTTAACATCAATACTGTCAACAAAGTTGTCCAACAGTTAACAGACATTTCACTATTCAGGGTAGTTGCTACTATTCACACAAATCTCCCTTTGACTGAATGTCTAAAGTTTGAGGAAACTTATAGTAAATTTTCCTTCTCTGCTTTTAGCTCATGAAATCCACTAAATCTCAATTAAAAGTGCATATTCCATAAAACTTTGTAATAAAACTGAAAGAAAATAAAATACATAATGGTAATGGTCGATAAATTGATTAGTAAATAGTGACAATTAAGTAAGTTAAATAAGTCTAAATGGTATGTCAAATATAATGTTCATTAAAAATTATGTTTTGGGGCCTCCCTGGGTGGCACAGGGGTTGAGCGCTGGGTTGTGAGGCTGCCTGCAGCTTCTGCAGTGCCAGTTCGATCCCCGGCTACCTGCGAGGGTACCACCAAAAAAAAAAAATATATGTTTTGGAAAATATTTAGATACATAGGGAAATAGTTACATTCTGACATTCTTTTTTAAAAGATCACAAGATTAGGGCCTCCCTGGTGGCGCAAGGGGTTAAACACAGCACTGTGGAGCTATCTGCAGCCTCTACAGCAGGAGTTGGATCCCCGGCCAGGGAGCTACCCACATGGCGCAGCAGACCTCTCCTGTCTTGTCTGCTGTTCCCCTAGCAGTGTATTTCAGTCTGTCTTCCTATTCTGTTCCCCACTCTGTCTCTGGTGAATCCTCTCAACCACCCCCGCACCTCTGGCCTGTACCCCAGTTCTTGTACACATAAATAAATAAATCTTTTTTAAAAATCACAAGATTATACTACATGATGCCAGTTTTGTAAGAAATATACATGAGCACATATATAAAAAGATTTACTGTAATAAAGTCTAAGCTTTCTCAAACTTTACACATTCAGTCAAAGGGAGATTTGTGTGAATAGTATCAACTGCCCTGTTTAGTAACCAACCAAATGAAATAAATATGCATGGTGAAGTCATTATGATTTTATTTCCTTCTTTAGATTTTCATTTTTAAGTTCTTGATAATAAAATACATTTTTTAAATCATGAGACAAAAATGTTATTTAATAGAAAAAACACCCCAATTTTTGTCTTCATGAGTTCACACTCCCCTGGAGGTAGAAAGCCCCATCCATGGGGTCATCTCTTTGATGATCAAGTGCAATGGGAGTAACCCAAGTCCAGAATAATGGGGGGACAACTTTGAACTGAGCCTGCCTGGCAAGGTAAGCTGGACAACAATAACTGGACAGTCTGGACTGAGCCTTGAGAAGCACAGAGTGTGGGAAACATGAAAAACACCACCAAAACAAGTGACTTCTCAGAGCAAAGAACTTTGAGGAATCAAAAATGGTAATGATAGAGGAGGTCTATGCCAGATCACAGACCTTGAGTTCTATGTACAGTATCTGCCTTCCACCTCTTTACATGACAGGTTGAATCCATTAGGGGAGGGGACATGGAAGGAGATTCAATCAAGAAAGTAATAATATTGAGTAAATTAAGTCACAACTACAGCAAGCAAAGAATTGGAGGAAACTAAGGTTTGAACCGATGATACAAGGTAGGACATCCTGATAGGTGTATCCCTGGAAAGAACAGTAGGAATAGAAAGAAGTTCCAGAGATAGATAGGAAATAGAACCAACCCATCTTAGCGAACAGTTAGATGTGGGTGAATAAGGAAAAACATCGACGTTGAGTCTCAGATTTCTAGCTAAAGTAGCTGGGGGACAGTGTTACCTAAAGTGTATCTGAGCAAAAAGTCATGAATTTGATTTTAGATGGGCATTAAACGTGACTCTGGAAATCCAGATAAGAATAAGCAGCAGGTTGAGCAGATAAGTACACAAGTCATAGGTGAAAGTAGAGGAACAGATCTGAGTGCGCTGGGCATTTAGTGACGTGCTTTAAAAAAAGGGGGGTTGGGAGGATGCGATGCAAACACCCTAAAAGACTGAGCAAATTGAAGAAGCCAGAAATTGGGAAACATCTACATTTGGGGACAAGAACACAGAGCCAGCAAAACAGACAAGATGGGATGGTCCCAGAGAACAGGATGGCGAAGGTTGATGAGCAGGATTTTGCAGAACAGTGATCTAAATGGGAAAGGCTGCAGAACTCAGATGAGAAAAAGCCAAGATGCACCATCTGAGTCTGATGATATGAACCTCATCTGACTGTTGCTGTAGCACTTACCGAGGATGGTATGGACAGAGGCTCACCACACATGGAGGAAACATTCAGGTTTAAGGAGCAAGAAGTTGTAACAGCTTCTTTTACAAACTTAATGATGAACCAGAGCAGAAAGAAGGCACCAAAATCAGAGACAAACACAGGAGTAGGAAGGAAGGGCACTGATGTTTATTTCCAGGTAACTGTCTCCAACTGCAGTCATGATCACCAAGCAAACTGTCACTTTTGTTCACCTAAAAAAATATAATCATATCAACATGGATGGAGCTGGAAGGAAGGCTGCTCAGTGAAATAAGTCAGAGAGAGGCAAATACCGGATGGTGTCACTTACTGGTAGAATATAGAAAAACCAAACAAAAGGTCGCACAAAGTCAAATGGATAATGAACCCTAGCTATCTGACTATAGAAATTAGACTAGAGGGAGAAGGGGAGAGAAGAGAAAAAGTGGGGAGGGAGGGCCTCCCTAGTGGCACAAGGGCTTAAGCACAACACTATGAAGCTATCAGCAGCCACTGCAGCACGAGTTTGATCCCCGGCCAGGGAGCTACCCACATGGCACAGCAGACCTCTCCTGACTCGCCCACTGCTCCCCTCAGTAGTGCATTTCAGTCAGTCTGCCTGTTCTGTTCCCACTCTGCCTTTGGTGATTCCTCTCACCCTCCGCCCATCTGGCCTGTACCCCAGTTCTTGTATGTATAAATAAATAAATCTTTTTTTTAAGTGGGGAGGGAGCATAATGGATGGTCTACAGTAGAGGACTATGGGTGCTTTGGTGGTGCCTGTGGTGTGGTAATAGCAACTGAAAGGGGAGATCCTATACCTGTATATCATAAACAACATGTAAACCAATGTGACCTCATTAATAAACACATATTCATATGCCCACAAAACAAAGATATGACAACACAAGCCCAAGAATTTGCTCTTAAAACATCAATATCAGGGCCTCCCTGGTAGCGCAGGTGGTTGAGTACAGCATTGTGAAGCTGTCCACAGCCTCTCCAGTGCAGGTTCGATCCCAGCCAGCCACGGAGATACCCACATGGCGCAGCAGACCTCTCCTGTCTCGCACACTACTCCCCTCAGCAGTATATTTCCGTCAGTCTGCCTGTTCTGTTCCCCACTCTGTCTCTGGCGAATCCTCTCATCCTCCCGCACATCTGGCCTGTACCCTGGTTCTTGTATGCATAAATAAATAAATCCTAAAAAAAAATAAAATAAAACATCAATATCATTCAGCTCAAATTCACACTTACAAGATCTTTTGTCAGTGAAAAAATCCTGAGCACCCATTTCCAAAGTTTCCCCTTAAATTTTTATGTTACTCAGATAATTGAAAAAGTTGGCTAATACAAAGAATAGAATTGATAGCAATAGATAATTTGGGCCCAGGAATGAATTAATTTGGGCTAAATTATCTAATGAATGGCCAAGATGTTTTAAATTAACTGAATAACTCTTTCAACATTAAGTAGACAAGGTTGATTAGATAAAAGTCCATTTGTGCAGCATAAACTAGTTGGAGTTTGCATAGAAACTTCATTTTGTTGTAGAACTCACTGGGCTATTAATTTAGTGTTAGCAACTTTTGCCCATATTGAGATCAAGGTGTTTACATCATTCTTTCCTTCAACTCACCTAAAAATATCAAATTCATTCTATGTGTAAGCACCATGAAAATGTTCGTTATTTCTAACCCAAAATTCTGTCCCTCGGAATTCATCACAATGTAATAGGAGAAAAATGTACAAATGTATTCATTAGGATGTCCTCGAGAAGAACAAAATCATGGAAATAACCTAAAGATTCAACCCTGGGGAGAAAACCACTTAAAGGAATAATATATAGTCATTAATTACATGAAACACATGGATAAAATTGCTCACTTTGGCTACAATCATATATTACAAATTACGTGTGCAAAAATGCTTAAAGGTGACATACAAACTAAAAAAAAAAAAACTTTGTCACAGGAATAAGGAAGATTTTTATTTCTTTTTGCAAATTGTCCTTTAATGTTCTTATAAAACCCTTAGGAAGTTGGAAGGAGTGAAGGAAGACGAAAGAAGGAAAGAGAAGGAAGGAGGGAAGTAACTAAAAAACAGGGCCTCCCCGTTGGCGCAGCGGTTGAGCGCTGGGTTGCGAAGCTGCCCGCGCCTCTGCGATGCCGGTTCGATCCCCGGCTGCTCCCTGTCTGCTGCCCGGCCACCGAGGAGGGTCCCACATGGCGCGCAGACCTCTCCTGCCGCCCGCTGCTCCCCTCAGCAGTGTACTTCGGTCCTTCTGCCTGCTCTGCTCCCTGCTCTGGCTCTGGTGAATTCTCTCACCCTCCCGTGCTTCTGACTGTACCCAGTGCTTGTATAAATAAATAAAAATAAATCTTTAAAAAAAAAAAAAGTAACTAAAAAACAGTCCTGAGTCATAAGAAAAACTCTAAAATGTCTCTCAGCGTATTTGTAGACTACCTGTAGATTGTGGCTCATTAATAAAATCTCAAACCCTGTCTTGAAACTGACACAGGGTTAAAAGGAGTTATACATTTGCAAATATGACTTGGCTCATTTGAGGGATACCTGTTATCTCTGCAGTCAGTGTTTGTAAATACAAAATAAACATTTTGACCAATGTTAGTGAAAATTAAAAAAGACAGCAGACAGTTCCAGCATAAACTGTTAGTGAAGTGCCAAAGTTAGCAACTTTCTCTGCATTTCTCTGTATTTACTTGAATACTATTTATAATAAATTTAGTTTTATTTTTAAATGTTGTCAGTAAAATTTTGAATATAACAAGACTCGAGTTGGAAGAATTGGGTAAGTCTGTTTCTAAGAGACCTTCCAATGTAAGCAATTTAGATTAACAAAGGCTGTTTCTCCACATTTCCATGAGAGCTGAACTTCTTACCACTTATAATAATGCTTCATATAACAATTATTTATTTTGCTTACAATTTTGAAGGCATATAATAGTTACAAGGATGGGCTCCGGAGCAGAGGGCTTTGAAATGGAGCTCCAACATTATTAGCTTGGAGACCCTCAGTGACTTACAGAGCTGCTCTGTGATATCTGCTCCTCATTTGCAAAATGGGGATGACAGTAGTATCTATCTCGTGAGGCTTTGTGAATATTAAGTGAGATTAATGTATGGAGAGGACTCACAGATATGCCTGGAACATAATAAGCACACAGATAATGCTAGCCATTATTATTATTAGAGGTTGCAAGGATATACAGGAGCATCTGAGCTCTGGCCTCGAGGGAGCCTGCATTTATTGCTATTAATAATGATGACATAAATAAGGAGAGTGGTAGGTATTACTTTATCTTTTGCATGCATGCCATCACTTTCCTGCATTAACTCTTCTGATTGCACTACAACTGTCTATGACAGGTCTGAGACCCATCATGTAACTCAAGAAAGTGAGATCCAGGAAGGCAAGGCCATCAGCAGGACTGTCCACAAACAGGGATCTTAGTTCAGGATGGAGGAAGGTTCTGTTCTAAAGTTGCAAATTATATGAGAGGATGAGAACAATGTCAATTCTTCCAATAAAAGCAGGATGAGGGCCTCCCCAGTGGCGCAGTGGTTGAGCGCTGGGTTGCGAAGCTGCCCACAGCCTCTGCAGCGCCGGCTCGATCCCCGGCTGCTCCCCGGCCACCGGAGGAGGGTCCCACATGGCGCGCAGACCTCTCCTGCCGCCCGCTGCTCCCCTTAGCAGTGTCCTTCGGTCCTTCTGCCTGCTCTGCTCCCCGCTCTGGCTCTGGTGAATTCTCTCACCCTCCCGCACTTCTGACTGTACCCAGTGCTTGTATAAAATAAAAATAAATAAATCTTTTTTAAAAAATAATAAATAAATAAAATAAAAGCAGGATGAGGGCTGGGGGTAGGAACTGGGTGAAAACTTAACTGCCTTTTTGTTGACAAAGTAATTTAGTTGGGTTTGGAGTTTTGTTTTTTTTTTTTTTAAGATTTATTTATTTATACAAGCACTTGTACAGTCAGAAGCGTGGGAGGGTGAAAGAATTCACCATAGCCAGAGCAGGGAGCAGAGCAGCCAGACTGAGGAAATACACTGCTGAGGGGAGCAGCGGGTGGCAGGAGAGGTCTGCGTGCCATGTGGGACCTTCGCCAGCGGCCTGGGATCAAACCAGCGCTGCAGAGGCTGCGGGCAGCTTCGCAGCCTAGAGCTCAACCACTGCACCACCAGGGGAGGCCCGGGTTTGGAGTTTTAAATGGGAGAATAAAACTTGAGTGCTCATTCATCTGAGTAAGACTTATTTGTAACTAATTTTTCAAAAAAAAAAAATGATCAAAAGAGATTTGCCAAAAGTAGCACTATGAAAAATGTATTTTAACAGCCATATACTAAAAGTTTATGAATATGATTAGTCCTCAGACAAGGCCATGTTTCCAGCTTCTAGATGAGGTCAGTGACAAGACAGGAAGTTAGCATACAACTAGAAATGAAGATTGCCATGTGAAAAGACCTGTGCTTACTCCAAGAGAGGACTTTTAGCAATTCATATAATAAATCCTGACTCCTTTCATGAAATACTTTACACAACCAGATATATTTTCATCAGTTTGGGGTACTATAAAATACATTTATTATGGAAAATTATGAAAGAGGAAAGCGAAACATCATCCTAAATTCCACAACCCCCAAAGACTCAATGTTGTAATGTTTTGTAGTTGTGTGATAACCCTAAGTGCACATCCTCTTATTTACATGCCTCCAATATAAAATTTTATTTCCAAATTCTTGCAGCTTATTTTATAACATTTTTATGATATACAAAAACTAATCCTTCTCATCATTGAGATACTCTATCTGCACTTTTGTCTTGCTCGCTTTTCATTTAACATTATAATAAGAGCATTTCCCATGTTATTAAACATTGTTTAAAATAGTATTTTTAGTGACTTTTTAAACTTGGATAACTTTCCTTTTTAAAATAGTAAATATATTCAAGAATTTCAAACCTCTCTGATAGAATAGAGATCGAAATTTCATAACTCCAATTAACACATGTAAAGTGATACAAAGCAACTTAGGGATGTAATTAATTTTGCCAGAATTATCAGGGGAAAGCTTTTAGTTGGAGCTCGTTAGTTCTGTTTGCATTTTTTAAGATTTTATTTATTTATACAAGAACTGGGGTACAGGTCAGAGGCTTGGAAGGGTGAGAGAATTTACCAGAGACAGAGTGAGGAGCAGAACAGGCAGACGGACCAAAGACACTCCTGAGGGGAGCAGCGGGCAAGGCAGGAGAGGTCTGCCGCGCCATGTGGGTTTCTCCTTGGCCGGCCGGGAATCGAACCCATGCTGCAGAGGCTGTGGACAGCTTCACAGCATGGTGCTCAACCTGCTGAGCCACTGGGAAGGCCCTCTGTTTGCATTTTAACAGATCTATTTTGAATACTTCAGAAATTTTGGCCATAAATAGTGATCCTTACCTCTTATGGGTTTCCCTGCCTAGAAGATAAAGGTAAAAGTAATATCATGCAATTTGCATACCCATATCTATGGTGATTGCAAGCTTTTTATGGACAGAGACCACTTCTCAATTTATCTCTATGACTTACTTAAATGTCTCTAAAAATTAACTGTGCCAAACTGTTATTACTTATCTAAAACGTTTCTGGGTGAATATTGGCCAAATGCTGTATTTTGGAGAGAGCGTCTATTCATGCATATGCACTTATGAGACCCTGGAATTGGGTTTGACTTGGCCATACTTGATACACAAGTGATATGTTAGATATCTCTGCAACCCGCATGCATCTCTGACTACTCATCCATAAAAACTCTGACATCTTCATCAAGAAGTCATTTCCCCAATGGAGGTAAATACACATCTAAACCTCAAAACTTCTGTTAACACCGGTTATATTGTAACACAATGACGAACATTTTTCTTCTAATATACTGGTTCCCCCACTAACGGCTTTGTCAGTTCTGGTTGACAATCAAACTATATATGCTGATTTTTTTTTTTTTAAGAAAGAAAGAACTACAATAATGGTGTAGTCTCCTGAGAATACATTTATTTCTGCTGTATAAAACAAAATTAAATTCTTCAATCTCAAAAACTATTAAAAGGTTGTATTTAAAATGTATGAAGCATTAAAAAGACATCAAAATTAAAATAATCTCATAAATCTCTTCATTTAAAAGACTTATTAGAATACAGATCGAGGCAGAAAACAGCTGCCCAGCACTCGGAGCAGTAAATTATGACTATTTTAACTTTTTTTCATCTTCATCATGGAAAATTCTTTTCCAGAATAATTGTATTGCTATGGCAAGACCAACTGTCCCACATATTAACATGCGAAGAGTAAATTGCTTTCCACGGATTCTGAAACGGATATAGTATATTCTTTTAAAGATCAGCAGATCAGATTGTACCCTGACCAAAGATATGGAAGGTACAAGCAGAAATTCATTTTTAATGTAAAATTGATCAAATGAAGTATCCATTATTCAATTCGGTTTGCCAGAGCACAAGACTCTAGAAAACCTGTCCGTGTGGTACCAGTGCCACTCCCTTCTTCCCTAGGTCTGCCAGCGAAAAACCAAGAACTCGTCCACCTAGGCAGGACAGTTAGATGCGTCCAATCACCATCAATCATTCAAACTCTGCTCTCTTTTGCAGATGACTGACAAGTAGATGAAGATTTTTTTTAATAAAGATTCTCACTCCACAGACCATCATGTGTCAGTTTGGATCGTAGTAGAGTTCCTTGGAGTACAATTAAACTATCATGTTGATTGCACCTCAATGCAGCTGAAACCTAAAAGGAGGAAAAGAAAATCCAGACGAGGAACCCCTAAGTCTCATGGCATTGACCCCTCATCATACTCTTTAAGAAGATCCTGTGAACCGAGCAGAGATATTTTTGATAGAAAGTGGCCAGATGTGCTTTGAAAGTCTTACAAAAAGATCAAAGGTGTGTTCCCATACAGATGCCTCCATGTTTATCACTGCCCCTTCCTGCAGGTGTGCCCGGACGTCAGTCCTCCTTAGCAGGGAGAAGATCAGCAAACAGTGGGCCTTATTAGGAGCTGTTTAGAGCACCATGAATTCAACTTAATGGCTAATGTAGTGGTACCAGGTCTTTCTCTGCTTTCTCTCCCCAGAAGTCAACATTGGTAGCAGAACTGAACTTTTTTCCAGCAACGGCGGTAATTCTGCAGACTTTCCCCTTGCCTCTGTGCACACAGGCTGAGCAAAGCTCCTTATCTAAGACTCTGAAAAGGATAACAGAACTGCTCAAGTATAAAAACTGCAAGTATTTTATTTATCTCTCTTTCTTCCCGCTTAGATTACCATTATCTTTGGTCACTGAATTTTGTCTTTCGGGCTTCAAATGAAGAGCGAAGTCAACCAGAAGGTACAGCTCTAGACTCAATGGATTATGGCCCCCTCAGCACATGCTTGTGTACCACACACACACACACACACACACACACACACACAGGCACACACACTCAGGCACACCTGCTCTGGCCTTTCTTTGACTTTACCCTAGAGTTAACTTCCTCATGGATGGTTTTCAAATGATTTTGTGACCTGCCTTGCAAAATATTTCTGCCGAAGAACAACGCAGTTTCTACAAATGCCTCAGTAACTACCACTTACACTGAAGCTGAAATGTAAGCCAAACAAATGAGCTGCCCAAACCAGGCTAGGTTTCTGCAGGATGAGGGCATCATGCATCCAATAATTGCTTACATGAATTTCAACTCCATCCATTCATTCTTTCCTATAGTCACAATTAAGACATTGAGAAGCCAAAGAGATGGATTGAGAAGCGTCCCTGCCAGTAAAAGGCTTCCAATGACAATAGATATGTGCATGTGCATATCTAACTATGAAAGATTAGAATAACAAATGGACTAAATCAGATTTTAATCGACATCCTGAGGGCATGCACAATTAATTACGGCTGGAGAAAACAGGGAGGTAGCAAGGAGACAGGAGCAAAGGCACTCCATTCCGACCAAGTCGGGGAAGGGGACCTGGGATTAAGGAAGTGTATGGAAAAACACAGAAGTGGAATTCTTGGAACAGCCATGACCGCCCACATGGCTATGATCCAGGTATCCCTTTCACAGCCCTTGCTACAGATGTAGATCACCTGCACTAGTGTGTGCTTCATCTTTTCATTGATTCCATCCTCCCTGAAATATATCTATCTTTATTTTTTATTTTTTTTATTCATTTATTTATTTATATACGCACTGGGTACAGTCAGTAGTGTAGTGGGGTGAGAGAATTCACCAGAGCCAGAGCGGGGAGCAGAGCAGGCAGAAGGACCGAAGTACACTGCTGAGGGAAGCAGCGGGCAGCAAGAGAGGTCTGCGCGCCATGTGGGACCCTCCTCCGGTGGCCGGGGAGCAGCCGGGGATCAAACCAGCGCTGCAGAGGCTGCAGGCAGCTTCGCAACCCAGCGCTCAACCGTTGTGCCACCAGGGAGGCCCTATATCTATCTTTAAAGGACATTTTATGTCACTACCATACATGCAAACCCAATTTCACTTGGCCCATGCATAAATTAACTATAAAAGTAAATAAATGAGAATAAAATCAGGAAATTCTGGCTAAATACTCTTGTCTGTTTGTTACAAAGGGAAGCTGGTATGGCAGGAGGGTGAAGACTCCCCAGCATCAAACTAGGACTCACTCTTCAAGGTCTAAGGGGTTGGAAGAATTCTAAACTGTATAAATCACGCATGCGGCAACTCAGGGTTATTCGATGCCAAGTTAGTAGACAACCTAAAGTCATTTTGAATCAGCATCCTGCATGCTGGGAAACTCTGAAATAGATCAAAGACCCTGAGGACCTGGCTAAGAGAAGGATGCACGGAGAGATAAGGCAGAGGGCAGATTTGGGACGCACGTGGGTCCTGAAGTCCATGCCAAGTGTTTGGCTGGGAAGTCATTACAGGTAGGTGGTCCCTGGAGAAAAAAATCTCTCTGATTGTGGGTACAAAAGAAAAATGGACAGAGAAAAGATGAAGAGCTGAAATAGCAGCTCATTTGAGAAAAGGTAAGCGTCTAAAGTAGAATAATTGGAGAAGGGATGTAAAAGAGGGACATGGCTCCCCACAGATGCCCCGCCTTAGCACACCCTGTCCTTGTCTGAATGTTTCTCCAGACCCAGACTGCTCTACCTTTATGGAACCAGGTCATCATGGCTGCATTTCATCAAATCTAAGATACTATCAATTGTGAAATGGACCATTATTTTATATGCCACTAAGAAAGAAAAATGCTGCCAATTAAATGATGACACACCATCTCTTGTAAGGAGCATCCAATTTCAGAGATGTTAAAACGTAGGGGAAAATGCTTGTCTTAGAATCAGTGAGACACATTATTCATCACTATTGCTTAAAAGCAAATAATATAGAGCTTGGAAGTTAATTGGTTTTCAGAAAACAATGAAAAAGCATATCTGGTACAACGTCCTACTTGATGTGACTTTAACAGTAAACTGCCATCCTTTTGAGAAAAGACAGTATAGAACAAGGAGCCAGGAAGACCCTGGGTTCAAATCCTGCTCTTCCCACCTGCTAGGTATGACACGTTAGATGAGTAACAAACTCTGAAAGCTTTAGTCGGCTCATCTGTAAAAGGCTCCTTGTGTCTTTCAATCGGTAACAGACACCCCCAATGGAAAACCTAAAATAAGAATTCTGAGCATGTTCCTACCTAGATTTGTCAGAACTGATTTTTAACAAAAGATAATTATCATTTGTGATAACATACTTAGCACACTTTTTCCCCTTCTACTTATTAGATCCAAAGCAGCACAGTGCCCAGTGCCCTTAGACTGTCACCGCGTCCGTTCCTGATGCATGATTCAAAGCAGTACTAGTCGGACCCAGAGTACTCCTGTTGCGTTTGTTCATTCAGTCTGGATTGGTGAATTTACAACTCAGAGTCCAGTTCCTTAAGATTTTCTGGTCCAACGCCACTCTCGGATGTGATAATTGTAAATGTGAATTGTTCTGAGACACCCACCTCTGGGAACAGGGAGCTGTCTGCTGCCTGCAGGGACTCTCTAGTCAGCAGTTACTTTCCCCTGGACTTGCACAACTGGAGCCTCACACAGGCAGGGGCTGTTGCTGCAGCTCAAGGAACAAGAAATGGAAATTCTGAGAGACCAGGCTGGAACGCACATCACCACCAGTAATGGAGTCTGGGAAGAAGCTCAAGTATGCTCCGCCCACCCACTCCATGCTTCCACATCTGAAAAACTACATTTAAAAAAAAAAAAAAAAAAGACTCCATCAGTTGCTTTTTATCCACATTCCACCTTCTCATCCTTAGTCTGTGACTTGTTCTTCATTAGTTTCTTGGTTTTCTTCCAGTGTTTTCCACTAACCCTCAATCTTTCATGCCCCTCTTTGCAGTGTTCTTGGGATGAAAGAAATTTCTGAGATACTCAAGTGGTCATTGCGTATTTTCTAGGATTGGGGGTGGTGGGGTCCATGCTAGGTCTTAGCCCTGAGGGTGTGGGGAGACAGGGGGATGCTGTTCTCAGGTAAAGCCACGAGAGGGCAGAGTACCCTAGTATGCAACCTCTCTTGGAATTCCTGCACTATCCAGCATGGGGGTGCTCTCCAGAGCAAGGACTCTCCAAACCCTCAGGGTAGGCGTAGGAGGGTGGTAAAGGTTCAGACATATGGTTGCTTAATATAAGTGTTTGAGGTAGGAGTTCCAGATTCTCTACGCAGCTAGCAAGCTAGGGAACATTAAACACGTGGGTAAGGTGAGGGGGTTTAAGCTAGTAAGCCCAAAGGGCAGGCCCCTCTTTAAAGAATCATTGATTGGAGACCTTTCTAGTCTAGTGTTAAAGTGCTCTGCCCACTTTCTTAGTGTGGGTTAGAGTGCCTGCACGGATTAAATGAGAACATCTCCAAAATGTTCTCAACTGATGGACCGCTAAGATGGTTGTTGCCTGTGGAGTGCCCGCTGATGGCCAGGTGGTATCATTACAACATTCTCTACCTTGAAAGAATCTTCAAGATTCTTCAGTTTGTATCTTACAAGACTCCTTTTATCCTTCTGAGATAATGATAAAGCAGGATTCGGGAAGCCCTGGAAATCACTTTAGGGACCAAAGAGTACTGCATTGATGGCCACAGCTCATCTTTGAACAAGCTGCCGGTAGCCCTCTCCACCACAGCCTCTCTGGTCCTTCTGATTCCTTCATAGAAACATACTTTATTTTTACAATTAAAACACTATAGGAGGGCCACTCTGGTGGCACAACAGGTTAAGCACCGTACTATGAAGCAATCCGCAGCCTCTGCAGCACGAGTTCGAGCCTAGGCCGGCCAGGGAGTAACCCACATGGCACAGCAGACCTCTCCTGTCTCACCCACTGCTCCCCTCAGCAGTGTATTTCAGTCAGTCTGCCTGTTCTGTTCCCCACTCTGTCTCTGGTGAATCTTCTCACCACCACTCCCCACACCTCTGGCCTACACCCCAGTTCCTGTATGCATAAATAAATAAATCTTTAAAAGAAATTACAGGAAAGTATATGAACTCAAACAGGAAAACTGTACAAGTCCTAGTCTCCTTATATATTGTGAAGAGAGCACCTCCCCACCCACCCCAGTTACAAAATGATACTCTCAGGTATCCCCCATTCCAGGACTCTCCAAAGCATGATTTCTGCTTTATAATGAATAGAACAAAGAGTCTATCTTTGTCATAATAGAAAGTCATTAGTAAACAGTTAAGGAAAACAAACTCAATTACTTCATGGACATGAGACATGAACAAAAAGTTCACAGAAGACAAAATATAGGCCTCCCTGGTGGCGCAGCAGGTTGAGCACAGTGCTGTGAAGCTGTCTGCAGCCGCTGCAGCGCGCGTTCAATTCCCGGCCCAGCCAGGGAGATACCCACATGGCGCAGCTGACCTCTCCTGTCTCGCCTGCTGCTCCTCTCAGCAGTTTGTTTCAGTAGATCTGCCCGTTCTGCTCCCCACTCTGTCTCTGGTGAATCCTCTCACCCTCCCGCGCCTCTGGCCTGTACCCCAGTTCTTGTATACATAATCTTTAAAAAAAAAACATAAAACACAAATAGCTAATGTTAATCCATACCCAAAGAAGAATAAAACATGATATAATCTTAACTGACTGCCAATATTATTAAATTCACTATAATGTTGAAGAGTATGACATAAGGAGGGTACATGAGTACACTGACCAGTATACAATGTGCCTAAAACAATATAGAATATATCAAAAGTCTTATTTTAACTCACAAATACAAAATATGGTCAATTCTTAATGTATTGTGGTCCTGCAATATCCATACTCCTCTTCCTCTTCAGGAGTATAATCCCCAATTTTTAATCTGGCATGTGTCCATTTGTAATAAGGATTATAATTCCTAGTCTCTCTTGCAGTTATCTGATGTGTCCTGATAACTATGTTGTGGCCTAAGGAATAGAAACTGAAATGATTGGTACAAATACCAAGTGATACCCTTAAAGAAAAATATACTTTCTTCCCTTCTTTTTCCTTATTTTTCCTACCAGTTGGAATGTGGCTATGACGAGTAGAATTTCAGCAGCCATCTTAGATTTTGAGGTGGTTTGAGAATCAAGTCACACACAGACTGGAGCCACAAAATTTAAAGACCTGAACCAACTCCCTTCAGGCTTTTTAAATTCAGAAGATAAATTTCCACTTTGTTTAGGTCACTATAATTTGGAATTTCATTGCAGTCAATTCTAATCCTAAATAATGTATGTATTAATACTTAATCTGCTGCAAAATATTTCATTGAAAAAAGTGAGGTGCCACCATTGTATAATAAAAAAGAAAACCAGAAACAATATATATGTAGTAGCTATGTCCCTCCCAGTATTTATGTCCTTTCAGTCCCTTCCCTCACTTAATTGAACTGGCCATTTGATTCATTTAAACCAGCAGAATGTGGAGGAAGTGACAGTGTCAGTCCCTAGCTTTAAGAAAGTCAAGAAACTTCTGTCCTTTGAAAATAAATAGTAAATAAATCTTAAAATTCAACTAAATGAAAATAATTACATTATGTCATTGCTTATTTGCTATAGATTATACCTCACAATGATGGGGAAATTCTTATTATATAGAAAGAAAATGATAGCAAATAATTATGTTCACATGGAATGACTTCTGCTTTGTAAAAATGCATAGAAAAAATACTAATTATATAAAAAGTATTACCTTTGCTTGCCTCTAAGTGATAAAATAATGGCTAACTTGGGGGGACTCCATTTTTTTTGAATTTCTGACAAAGAACATGTTTCACCTTTCCTTTCAATAATACCCTTTCTTTCTAGATGTTCTACTGGCACCTCTTTGTACCTTTCTAGGTTTTTTAGATACTTGAGTTTAGTAAATTCCCTTGTTCGTGTTCTTGATTTTCTTTTTTCACTGAACATTTTTAGCTTACTTATTTTCTGTATATTATTCTCTGTATCATCCAACTCTAGTATATGACATACCTGGGGTCTCATTCTGCTATTTGTTGTTTCCCTTGACTCTTAAGACCATGACAACTGAATTGTTTGTGTTTTGGTAATTCTGGATTGTAAGAGGTTAATCTGATGTTGGAGATGCCATAGGTCCTGGGATAAAGGTGCACTTCCCCAAGGATAATTTGTATCCATATCATCTAGGAAACCCAAACATTACCAGTCCAGGACCTCAAAGGTAAAGAGTTCATCTGTATCACTCAGATGTTGTAACTTCAACCTCCAAAGTCAAGTGAAGGCTGAGCTGTTAAAATAACTTTTCCCCACTCAGGGCTAAGGCTATGATATCTCCCTTGGTCAACAGGGGGATTTTCTCTAAGTCACCTTTACCTGCAGACTATAGCTGGAGTCATGGATTGTGGAGACATGATTTTGCATTGGTGTCCCAATTTCAACTTCCCACACTGCAAACACCCCCAAAGTGGCTTTTGGTCCCCATCAGAACAGTCAGAACTCAATGATCTAAGTTTCTGATTTCAGAAAACTACCTCCAAGCAGACCTTCAGTCTATGTTTACCACCCAGTTTCCCTCTCCCTATTATTTTTAGTCCCTGGACTCTGCAGTCACTTTTTTACAAATATCATCAAAATAAGCTATCAATACTTTATACAGGATTCCTAGGTTATTTGAGCAGGAAGCTTTATCAGTGAATCTGGTCTACCTGCCATATGACCAGAACTGGAAGCTTGGGCTGATGTTACTTTTATAATTTGAAATTTTTTTAATACAAAAGAACTATTCTTATAAAATGGGGAAATTCTCACTTGTGGACTATCCTAAATATTTCCTTGGCAGGTTGCTTCTTCCATCACTAATAATTTTTCAACACTGAGAGGCAGCTTTTGGAAAATCTCTGTGCCTCACTGGAACTGAAATTGTTAATTGACTGTTAATTTATTATCAGAGTGAAAAGGCATTATAGAGAAGTCTGGAACTTCCACAGGTGAGCAGAAAAAGTGGGGTGTGGGAGATAATCGAGGTGACAGAACAAGTAACAGCTCATTAAATATTTATATTAACAAAATAAAGATCCACATGTCCACTAGACAATGTTTTGGAAACAAAACAAAAACAGTTTTGTCAATATTTTGATATGTATTATATTACTCCAGGCATATGGACATTTATACCAAAGAAATTTCTTTAAATATTCTATGAAGCAATTCGTAAATATTCAAAGAGCTGGGATGCATTTCTCTCTCTTTCCCTCTGTTGTAACTATTGCTAGCAATGATATTTACACAACATTTGCTTTCATTTGTAGGTGACTAATTTGCAGAAATCTTCATTTTAGGTTTTAATGTGAGAATTAAACGAGATGGTTCAGGCAAAGTGCGTGGCACTTAACACATAGTAAGAGCTTGTTGTGATGATAGCAGGAAGGATAATGTTCATGATGATGAAGATGGTGATGACTTTTAAATGAATCTATGCAAAAAGTGAGATAAGCCAAGTGTCGGAAAACTAAAATGAATACAGGACAAATGGAGCATGTTTTTGTTTTGGACTTAAAAGTCCAGAGGGGCATGATTCAGTGTCATTTAAGTGTATCTGGGGCATTTGAAAATGCATCGGGTCCACACAGACACTTAATCAATATTTCATATTTATAGTAAATATTTGCATTGCCATGAGGGTATCACAGTGTCATGATGGGGCAACTCATCAGCATTAGGTTTCAAATTCCCAGCATGAAGCCAAGATGGACATGTGTGCCTCAGAGTTTGAGATCCCTGGAAAATACTGGTGTTGTAAGGCCTGGCTGGGAATTGCTATAGAAGGTCACCCACAGTCAGAATGAAGGGCCATAGGTGATCACAGACTGCTATAGGGGGACGGAAGAATAAGTCACTAATCAACAGTCATAAGTATCAGGCAAGCAAGATGAATAAGCTCTGGAGATCAATTCCACCTGGACCTAGAGTCAATAGCACACTTACATGTTTACTAACGTGAGGGGAGATCTCTGTTAAGTGTCCTTACCACAAAAAAAAAAAAAAAAATCCTAAATAATTTTAAAATTTTACACTACGCTTGGGGCTAAAATAACTCAAAATTCAAAATTCAAATGAAGAAAAACAGAAAAAACAATCAATAGAATAGAGAATTAAAACAGGCCAAAAGGAGGATGATTTCTAAGCTTAAATAAAGTGAAGAAATTGGAAATGAATACGTGGTATCACAAAATGAAAATTTTTCATTTGAGAAAGTTTCACTAAGCACATACTATGTACTATGTGCCAAGCTTGATGTTTACTGCTTCTCCTTTTTATCTCTTCTGAGCCTCATAAAAACCCTCTAATGTGGGGTAATTATTTCTCCCTGTTAAGGAGAGAAATAGAATGGTTAGGAACGCAGATCTCTGGAGTCAGCCGGCCTGGAAGAGAATCCCAGCTCTGTCATTTACCTGGAGCAAAGTGAGTTTCTCTTTCTATGCCTCAATCCCCTCATCTACAAATAGACATAACAGTAGCTTAATTCACAGAGCTGAAGTGCAGATAAATGAGTTGGTGTGTCAAGTGCCCAGAACACAGTACGCATTACATAAGTCGTGTTATTCTTATCCCTACCTTTCGATGAAGAAACGCAGTTTAAAGAAGTCGAATCACGCGGCTCACAAGAAGCAGAACTGGGACTTGAACTGGCGGGTCTGTCTTCGGACACTAAGCCTAACGCAGAAGTTTGCGCCTGGCCCCTCTCCAGGCTGCAGATTTAAGGGGCCTTGCCCCACCCCCAGGCACGTTGGAACCGAGAGGAACAGGTGCCCACCCCTTTTCAAAAGTTTGCATTATGCCACTTTGTTTTACAAAAGACTTGCATTAGCACCAATGTTCCTTAACACAAAGACATTGCAAGAGGCTTTTGTGTTTCCAACAGCCGGAAAGCAGGCTAGCTCTGGGGTGTGCTTTTCAGCAGGCAGTGGAGGCATCTCCCACCCCAGAGCCTCCCCAGACTGCTCCATCCCACTGAGGACCTGTCACTGCCATCCTGCTTGTGCCCTCTGCTAGGGTGACTTTGGGTTTTGTGTGCTAACAGGTAATATTTAGTTATTTGGGGGGCGAAGGGGGTGTTGGGAATGCTCAAAAAATGTTGCCATTTGATTGAATGGTAATTGCTTGTTTGCTTTGCGCCATTTTGGCTTTTCGGTTGCCTAGCAACGATCCACACCGGTTGGCTGGAGAAGTGGATACCAGGGACAGCCCTGAGCCCTCACCTGGCCCACACTGAGGGGCCAGCCCGCACAGCCTCGGCTGGAGGATGTGGACCAAGCAAGAACTGAGAGGTAGCTGAGAGGTAGGGGGAGACACCAACCACACCCCTCGCAATCAGAAACTGCTGCAAAGGGGTGCTTCCCCCACCCAGCCAAGGAAGAGAGGGGAGGAAGCTGCTCCCCGCCCCCCACGTTCCTGTTTGGCAGTCTAACCAACCATCACAGCGGCCATTAAGGAGCACTTCACCTAGTGCAAGGCCTGGGCTGGACGTCGGGCAGGGATTTCTTGTGTGACCCCCTGAAGAGCTGGGTCCTGACTTTGCCCAGTCTGCAGGGATGTTCATGATGTTCAGGATGTTCATGATGATGAAGATGGTGATGATTTTTAAATGAATCTATGTAAAAAGTGAGATAAGCCAAGTGTCTGAAAACTAAAATGAATTCAGGACAAATGGAGCCCCCTGAGGATTAGAGAAATGTAGTAAATTGCCCTTGAGCTGGGCCACAATCCACCCTACTCTGTTCACTGCTTGGGACTGAATGCTTGTGTGCCCCTAAAATGCCTGGTTTGAAACCTGATGCCCAAGGTGATGCATTAGGAGGTGGGGGCCTCCTGAGGGTGGAGCCCTCCTGAATGAGATCAGTGTCCCCATTTGAGAGTTCCCGCACCCCCTTCTGCCAGGTTACGGGCGGACACAGGCAGAAGCAGTCAATGAATGAGAAGGTGAGCTCTCTCCAGACACCAAATCTGTGTATACTTTGATCTTGGACTCCCCGCCTCTGCAATTGGGAGAAATAAATGTCTTGGGTGTGGGTCTATGGTGTTCTGCTATAGCAGCCCAAACAGAGAGACACACTCACATATGACTGGATTCCAGAGAGGGACTGCAAGAAAATGGCTCAGGGTGCAATGAGAGTGAGCTGCCTTTGACCTGAGGTGTGGTAGACAGAGCCCATTAGTCAGACTTCAGTGCTAAAGACTCCAAAATCTGAGTTCCATTTTTCTTCTCTGTATTCACCAAGTGACTTTGGGTCAACCATAAGAAATAACCACTATTAATTGAGAGACTACTATGTGCTCAACACTATGCTTGGTGCTGGATTGTAAACAATTGGGGGGTGGGGAGGGAGGTGGCTTATATATCCTCTGTGCCTAGTGATGGAGGGAAAAATAGAAAACCTAAAAGAAGCATCACAAGACCAGAACTTGACTCACAGGAGGAGGTGGGGATAGAGGGGATTAACATGACCATTAACTCAGCTACAGAAATCAAGATCCTTAGGCACCACTGCCTTATCACAAAGCATAAGGCCCAAGCAGGTGTCTGATTGCTCTAGGGAGTCAGACTGGAGCACAGGCCCAAGGATAAAGATATGGAAATTGAGGCCATTGTGGAATCTCTGGTCCCTTTCAGATTCTGCCCTGTTATCCAAAATCAGCAACAAACCAAAGGCTCACAAGGAATAAGCTCCTCCCAAACAGAAGAAGACTATATCCGTACAGTCTCTGCACAGGCTTGGGGCAGCACCCCCACTGCCCACCTGTGCATAGGCAGGTGCCTCTTTTCACCAACTCTCTCCCTCTGCAGGGCAGCAGCCTGCTGCCTGCCCGTGACCTGCACATGCCGGGGCTTCTCTTCCCTGACCTCCCACAGCGAAGGCAGCTCTCCTCAAGGCTGCCTGCCTGCAACCATGCAGACCTCTCAGCAAACCTGTCCCTTTTGGGGCAGCTCTTCCTGCCCACTTGTGTCCATGCAAGCGTCCTTTACTCTTCTGTCCCTTTCCCTAATAAACCTGCTCTTTAAATAAAACTAACATCTCTGTCTCATGGAAAAACCCACCTGGGAAACTTGCCACATGCCACTGAAAGGGCAGCTCTGGTGACACCTTTCCCAGAGTGAAGCCAAGGACCTCGCACTCCAAACCCACAGACTCCAAAAACCACCTCACCTAGCATGGTGCCTGAGTCTCCTTAGGGGCACAACAAAATTTTAAAATAAATGAATGATGAGTAAGTAGATGGAAATGTTTTCTCTAATTCTTAAAAACCACTCTGTAGGGCCTCCCCTGGTGGCGCAGGCGGTTGAGCACTGCACTGTGAAGCTGTCTGCAGCCTCTGCAGTGCCAATTCGATCCCAGCCGGCCGGCGAGGGTCCCATATAGCACACAGACCTCTCCTGCCGCGCCCGCTGCTCCCCTCAGCAGTGTATTTCGTCAGTCTGCCTGTTCTGCTCCCCACTCTGGCTCTGGTGAATCCTCTCACCCTCCCACGAATCTGACCTGTACCCCGGTTCTTGTGTGAATAAATAAATCTTTAGTAAAAAAAAAAAAAAAACTCTGTAAACTTTTCATTCTCAGTATGTCAGAAATTATTTCAGAGAGGCCCTAGCCCCTGTTCAAGGTCACACGGTTAATGAGTTACAACTGGGATTCAAAGCCAGTTTCTCTAGCTCCCAATTCATACCTTTCAAGCTCTGTATTTCTTTTTCCCAAGAGGAGACAAGGCCACTGGCCTACCTCACAGGGTGATTGCAAAGATAGAAGGAGGTGAGGTTTATGAATGTGTTTTGGAAACTCTGCAATTGGAAAAGTTAAACACTGGTTTTTAACACAGAATCAAAGCCTAAAGACAAACAGGGCAACGTAAGAGGAATTTTAAACAGTGAAAAAAAAGGAGAGTATTTGAGGGCAAGATGGTTGCCGCTAACCCTGCTCTTGAGCCAGAGTGAGTGCAGGCAGACACCTTTTTGGGAGAATCCTGAGCTATCCCCAGATTTGGAATGTCAGCATTGCAAGATCATGTAAAGAGCACCCAAAACAACATGTAACCCAAAGAGGAACCCTAACCAGATTGTTACTTCAACTCCCATGGAACAAAACAGTGACAGCATCTGGCCAGGAAGAGGCACACCAGCTGCGGGACTCAGAACCAGGGACCTCCCTATGCCAGGCTGCAAGGGAGGGCTCCGGAAGATTCTTCCTCCCCCAGCTTTGTTCTTAGATTTCCGGGTAATTCATCTAACCTGTGACTTCCATGGTTAAGTGAAATGATTCAATTAAGCTTCTGCAGTAAATTAGAACTTAGCAACACCTTATATGGGAAGCGTTTTCAACACCATGCTCATCTCTCTATGTCTGTCTTATAATAGCCTTATCCTCATTGTCCTAATAAGAAGAACCTAGATTCTGCATAGAAATTGGCCCAACAAAATCAGAAAAAATAAAGCCCAGGAGTAAATGTGAGGGCTGGGTAGACTTCTACCTTCACATTCTTCATCTTACCCCCCTACCACCCCACAAAGTGGCTTTAAACGGATTAGAAATAAAAAGCAATTCAATAAAATAATGGCCATGAAAGGCCTTTTCAGAACACGAGTATCACCCTATGGTGGCTAGGAAAGTAAAAATCTCTCGTGAGTTTCCAAATCCTGAATCATCAGGATTGGGGACCTGCAGGGAACAATATCTTTTTTATTTTTTTAAGCTGAAAAATTGTCAACTTAAAAGCTGAAAAATCGAGGCAATGGAAAAACTGAACAATGATTTTAAAAACGGCAAGAAAGCAGCTCCAGGGAAGTCCCTGCCTCCCCCAGATTAAGCAGAGGGGCCACTCGCAGCCTCTGGGCCACGAGCTGGTCCTCACGGCAATGACCCAAGGATGTGGCACATGGCCAGTTCTGTGTTGGTAGAGGACAGAGAGGAGGGACTCAACCGCTCTGATTTTTCAGTGTCAAGTTAAAAGGCTTAGTCAATTAGCAGCTGCAAACTTTCTCCTCTGGAGGGGCTTCAGCCCAGAAAAGCCCAGTAGGATTCTGAACACCTGGGTTCCAGCTCCCGCTCCTTCCACTAAGGTCTCTTAAACTTTGCTGGGCCTCAGTTTCCTCATCTGCAAAAATGGACCAAATGATGCCTGCCTTATTTATCTCGTTCAGTTTTCCCATGAATCAATAAAATAAGTTTTTCCAAAGCAAAGGCCACTCAACCCTAGGTCCGCAGGGTCTGTACTCAGACAAAATAAAATAAATACTATTTTTTGTTGTTGTTGTTGGACTGAAAAGCACTTTGAAACAGTGAAGCATCTATCAAATGTGAAGTGTGAAACTAGTCCTCAAAATCTTTTCAAGTTGTACAGAAAGTTTCTATGTGGCATTTTTCAAGGAAAACATTGTATTTTCTCCTCCTTCCCATTTAACAAAAAAAAAAGCTCTTCATAAGAAGAAGGGACAGTGCCTGCTTTGTGAGGACAGAGAGAGGGAGGAGGAAGAAGAAGAAAAGTAGAAGGGGGGAGAGAGGGAGCGAGAGAGAGGGAGCGAGAGAGGAGTGCTTTTATGCAAATTTGATTTCCCTATAATAATCTAGAGCTATTCTGCTAGAAGGAATTATCTCTGCAGGCTGGCAGCTGTGGTAGGCAGTGAATTAAAAATGGCTGTGTATATGGGAAAATCTGTTCTCTAATCAGTGCTATTCTTGGAGGGGACATCAATCCAGCCCAGCTCCCGTGATGCTCCACTTGTGTAAATGACATACAAGAGTGAGGTAGATGTCTCATTACATCATGACTGGGGACTCTGCCCCTCCTGCGACTTTGCACCACTAGCCCAACATGAGAAATAAAGACCAAGCTAATGGTCGTCTCCAACCAGGCAGTGTGGCCAAACCCTTAGCTTAGGAAAGAAGACGTGGGCGGAAAAACCAATCTCTCAGCAAGGATTTACTCAACTCAGTTTTAATGAGCTAGCCAGCTTCAGGGCTACTAGATGACTACCACAGGTTTCATTTTCTTCCCCTTCCATCCCTCCTACCTCCCTTTCTCCCATCCATTCCTCCTTGCTGTTCTCATACAGAAGACAAGGCTCAATCCCAAAGTCATAAGGCGCCAGCCAACAAGATGCTATTGAAGGTCTCCTTGTCCATGAGAAAGACGCATTACAGAAAAGTATTTTAAGAAATAAGCAACCGCTGCAGAGCTCACTCACATAAAATGTCATCACACTCACAATGAAGTAAATGCTTGCTCAATAAAATGCCCTCACTCTGAGTGATTGGTATGTTCAAGTTAACTTGGGTGGTCCATGTGGCCACCACAGCCATCACCCCCACAAAAAGAAGTAAGGTGCCTATGGATAGAGGCATCTATGCCTTCAAGTGAACCTGAACTCCTTTATAGGGTCAGAAACTCCTTGGGAAGCTGTGTGTTGGCCACGCCCAAGGCGTCCTGCTTCCCGGATGCATATGTGTCATCAGTGTCTGCTTAGAGTGATGAGTATCAAAAAATTAAACTCTGTGCCTCTGCATGCATGTCTGTGTCTCTGTCCTTGTAAATGGGTGAAGCTTATCCTGATTTAAGTCACTCTGGGTCCTTTATAATAACAAATAGTCGATGCTCAGAATGCCAAGAAATTACATCTTCTGAATTGGAACTAGTCTCCTGCTTTCAAGCACTATTAAGAAACTAGCTTAGTCGACACACATTGCCCATGAGCCTGGAGACCCACACAGCAGGGTACACAGGACCACAGAAGGTCACAGTCTCCAGAACGTCACATCTATCCTAGAGGATAGACCTGACACTTCTCTGCCCCGGTGGTGCCGGAGACCCCACATGAAAAGGTGGAGAACAAACTCGCAAGGTCAACACTTGAACTGTTCTACACCACAGGAGACTGGGATTCTAGCACCAAGGTGGCTCCATCTAGCTCTACGGAGATTCAAGAAATGCTGCTGAGTCCTTCAAAGATATGCCCTGGAGGGAGGGGAGATTCTTGCAGCCAGATAGCACCCCCTGGGCTCTGCTCTCCAGCCCCTGCTGTGCACTCTGGAGCCAGAGCCGCTTTGCTGTGCTGTTCTTGAGTTCTGATCTTTCAAGTCTTTTCTTCCACTTTTGAGCCCACACTCTCAGAAGCTCCAGAGGGCTCCAGAGTGCTGATGAAAGGTACACAATCTGTCTGCATTAGCACTTCGGTAGGAAAGCAAACGGGGTGGTACGGCAGGGTTAATTTAAAAGACAGCTGCATCCATTTTGCTCATTACTCTTCATGTATAAACTGCAAATTGCATTTGAAAATATTTTCTTTTAAATAAAATTGTCATTTCTGAGCCTCCTGCAGGCACTCAGTGTCGGGTAAAGGAAGTAACACGAATGTAAAATAGGGGCATCATCCCTGCCTCCTTTGCCAGAGGGGCTGGCCACACCCTGCTGGCCCCCTCACACAATGCACAATGCAAGGGTTGGGGGGGGGATGTTAATGTCAAATAAATCATTCTCCTCCATCAGGAAGCTGGGACAGAATTTGTCTTCCAAGCCTCTGGATTCAGCCCAGCGACTCTGCATTTTAAAAGAAGGCAGGTGAATATGAGTCCCTCCTTTCCCCCCTCCTGCACCTCCTTGTTCTCCTCTCCCTGGCCCTAAGTTGGTTTCCCCCAGATAGCCTGAAAATGAGAATGAATCCCTTCTGTAAACAAGCATTCACTGGAATATTTCCACTCTCTGGATGTCAGGCATGAAGTGGGGGGGAGGCAGGGGGAACTGTGGCTCAGTTTCCTCCTCTGGAAAATGGGAATAATCATAATACCTCTTTTATAGGGTTGCCATGAGAAATAAATCCATTGATTCGTGTAAAGCAACTGATGTGATGGCTGGCACTGGGTTAGCACATAGTAAATGCAGACAGAGATTTATAAATATTGACTCATTCCATTTCCTGAGCCTGCAAAAATAGGAGGCAACTATTTAAAAGCTTTTTCTAAACAGACTCAATTGGAGTAAGGAGCTCTGGATTCAACACCTGAACCCACGAATCAATGTTAACATCACCAGAGTGACTAGCTGATGTGCGTCCTGGAGTCATGCAAGAAGGGTTTCTACCAAAATCGTGGACCTGCACTGGATCAAACTTCTGGTTCCAACAGTTCACAAGAGAGAAATAAAACCAGAGGAACATCAGGGATACAAGCAGCAAAATCCAGACAAACAACATGCAGCAAAATTCAACAGAACAAATGACCTGCTCCTCCAACAAATGAATTTCAAACAAAGAAGAAAAAAAAGAGGGAGGCTCTTTTATTAAAAGAATCTTAAGGGCCTCCCCAGTGGCGCAGCGGTTGAGCGCTGGGTTGCGAAGCTGCCTGCGGCCTCTGCAGCGCCGGTTCGATCCTCGGCTGCTCCCCGGCCACCGGAGGAGGGTCCCACATGGCGCGCAGACCTCTCCTGCCGCCCGCTGCTCCCCTCAGCAGTGTACTTCGGTCCTTCTGCCTGCTCTGCTCCCCGCTCTGGCTCTGGTGAATTCTCTCACCCTCCCGCGCTTCTGACTGTACCCAGTGCTTGTATAAACAAACAAACAAACAAACAAATAAATAAAACATGCCTCTATAAAAAAAATAAATAAATAAAAATTAAAAAAAAATCTTAAAAGGCATATCCACTAACTGCTATGCATGAACTTCATCTTGATCCCACTTTGAACAAACCAGTACTTCAAATTGAGGCAATTGGAACACTCACTGACCGGGATATTAAGGAGTTTTCTTAATTTTATTGCTGCTCCTCTCACTGAGAGGTTGGGTCCAATTCTGCTCCAGTGATTCTTGGTGACCCTCCTGAATTGCCGTCTCCAATGTGAGGGAACCAATGCCATAAGCTCTGAGAACAAGGTGTCCCTGTCTTACAGCTTATGTCCCAGTGTCTTACAAGGCTTGTTCTTGGCCATCCCCTCGAGGAACCCAGCGGGTACACCGCGACACACGGGCAGATTGTCTGTGGTCCCCACTTGCAGCCATATTGACTGAGCCACCTCACTGTCCAACCTGGTCACCTACCCATATCTTTAAGTGACTGTAGCCTTAATGAACCCTGAGCAAAGTCAGCTTAGAGACTGAAATGAAACTACCCACTGGCACCCAGTCAGCCCACAGAACCACGAGAGACAGCAACAAACTATTTCTCAAGTCACTACATTTGGTGGAGGTTTATTTTGCAGCTAATCAGAAAACTTTATCTCTTGGGGGCATATCCTTAAGAATGTACAGAAGTGATATGATTTCTGGAACATTCTAGTTAATCCAGATGAGGTAGGGGGTACAGTTGAAACAAGCTTACCCAGGTGCTACCTGATTGTTAAAACTGGGAAATTGGATCGCAGGGAGTCATTATGCTCTTCTCTCTATTCTTGAATATTTTTGAAATGTTTTGTAATGAAAATTTGTTTAAGAGCTGTGGATTTATCAATACAGCTTCAAGACTGCAGCGCAAAGAATTCTTGCTAGTAAGTGATTCGATATAGTGGGCATCACAGATGTCATTTAAATGTAATGTTGATAAATTCATTTTTACCTGTCCAACCAGAGGGCATCCATCTCCGAGAAGGCAGCAAATCAAGTTGAAAGAACGTGGAATCAAGAATGGAATTCAAATCCCAGCTCCACCTCCTTCCAGCTTGGACATGTTCTTCAATATCTCTTGGTTTTACTGTTTCGTGAGCAAAGGACTTTTCTCCTGATGAAGTTGTCTGATTCCTGAACAGCTGAAGGGGCAATATATACTATAAAGTGCTATTAAATATAGATATTATGATTGCAAACTGTAATGGAAAGGAAACCATTTGCTGTCAAAGCCCTGACAATATTTTATCACCATAGATCATGTGCCTACCAGTGTAAATAATGTTAAATTTCTGTTCTTTTGTCACATCACATTCAAGAGCTGGACAGATCTTTCTTCATGCTGGAAGATACATTTGGATGGCCTGGTTAAAATATAAGCCATGGGCCTCCCCTGGTGGCGCAGCGGTTGAGCGCTGGGTTGCAAAGCTGCCCGCAGCCTCTGCAGCGCTGGTTTGATCCCCGGCCACTGGCGAGGGTCCTACATGGCATGACAGACCTCTCCTGCCACCCGCTGCTCCCCTCAACAGTGTATTTCATCAGTTTGCCTGTTCTGTTCCCTGCTCTGGCTCTGGTGAATTCTCTCACCCTCCCATGCTTCTGACTGTACCCAGTGCTTGTATAAATAGATGGATAAATCTTTAAAAAAAAAAATAAAAATTAAAATAAAAAAATAAAATATAAGCCATGCAGGTGTGACGAGAATGTAAAATGATCGACCCCTCCCTGTTTGGCATGACAAGAGAGCAGAAGCCAACTGCATACACTTCAAGTCTCAAACAACTACGCAAATCTGCAGGCAAGGTCAGTCCTTTCTTTGTTTTTTTTAAAGATTTATTTTATGTATTTATGCATACAAAAGCCGGGTGTAGGCCAGAGGTGCAGGAGGGTGAGGGGATTCACCAGAGACAGAGTGGGGAGCAAAACAGGCAGGCAGACTGAAATACACTGCTGAGGGGAGCAGAGGGGAGACAGGAGAGGTCTGCTGCACCATATGGGTAGCTCCCTGGCCGGGGATCAAACTCCTGCTGCAGTGGCTGTACATTACTTCATAGTGCTGAGACTTACCCCCTTGTACCACCAGGGAGGCCCAAGGTCAGTCCTTTCAACCTCCACTTGTGACCAAAAAGCGAGGCAAAGAACACTTAAAGATGGGTACCAAGTCTTTGCATCTCCACAGAGCACTCTTCAGAAAGGAAGAACTCCAACATTGCCTTCCTCTGCCCATAGACAGTGTCAATGTATCTTTAGGTCAAAACAACTTAGAACCAGAAGCCCCCTGTCAATAACAATTACATTTTTTATGTCAATAACTCAGTCCCAAGTACATAAATTAAAATCAAATTTGTGATTGTTAGCACAGTTGTCGGAGTAAAATATCTATAGAGCTGCTCCTAGGTTTGAATCTTCACTTCAATTGTCTAATAAACTCTTTGCATAACTATCACTTAGATTTTTTTTCCCCCGTGTAGGAGAACTGGGGCCAGAGGTCCGGGGGGTGAGAGGATTCAGCAGAGACAGAGTGGGGAGCAAAACAGGCTGATCTACTGAAATACACTGCTGAGGTGAGCAGCAAGTAAGACAGGAGAGGGCTGCTGTGCCATGTGCGTCAGCTCCCTGGCAGGGGTTCAAACTCAGGTCGCAGCAGCAATAGCACTGAGACTTAACCCCTAGGCCACCAGGGAGGCCCCTCATTTAGGTATTTATTCCAGAACACAGGTGAGGGCTGTGTCTTGAAGAGATATGCACACACAACTCAGGGCATGAGAAACAAATTGCTGTGTTTGGACAAGAAAGCAGGAGTGTGCAAATAAGAGTCCTACCTCAGCGCTCTGCCTGAGGGCGCCGCCGCAGAGGGGCTGCTGAGTGGCAGATCAGAAATGCATCTATTTTCAGTTGGTTGATTATTCTCCCAAACACCACCAAAGAGGCTAACAAGTCATTAACTTCACTAATAAATTAAATTAATCCACTAATACGTCTGCTGCTATATCAAGAACTAGAATTCTGTGTATGTCTCTCTTTACATAGTGAATCCAGAGAAAACCAAAAATCCGTAATTGAAACAGGTTCCCCCATTAACTTGCCTTTCCAATCTGCTTATATGAAATTAAATAATGGTAAAAATATAATAAAATTCTCTAAACGGCAGCTTAAATCCACACATTTACCAATGGTGTGAGATTTTCTAATAAAATATAATACCCTGGGCCTCCCTGGTGGCGTAAGGGGTTAAGACGCAGCACTGTGAAGCCAGGGAGATACCCACATGACACAGCAGACCTCTCCTGCCTCGACCACTGCTCCCCTCAGCAGTGCATTTCAGTCAATCCACCTGTTCTGTTCCCCACTCTGTCTCTGATGAATCCTCTGAGCCCCCACACCTCTGGCCTGTACCCCAGTTCTTATATGCATAAATAAATAAATCTTAAAAAAATAAAACACCGTACTAGATAACATCAAATAGCAATAAAACAATTGCCAGTTTAAGACAAGTCCTTGCCTTTCTTTCTCAGCTAGATTTGAGGCCTCATGAAAGTAAGTTTCTCATGTGCTTGCCTTTCTTATGACATTAATTGAAATGCTTTAGACTAGCATTTCCCAAAGAGTGTCTGGAAACACTCCCCACAACACCACTCAGTTTTATTGGTGTGGTATTTGTTAATGATCTGAAGTCCTGTGTGTACTTGGGAACTGCTAAGTTAAACCATCTTACTCAGGTTTTTGCATTTGGTGGCAGCTGTTTTCAGTAACAAAACTCAAAAGTTAGTGCCTACACTGTGAATCTCTAAGAGCTACCCAGACATGTTTTATTCAAGAGACCTCTCTCCAGACTCGTGTTACTCGGAATATCTCAGAGAAAGACGGACAGCAGACACCTCCTCCCTCACCAACATTCAGAAAGCAGCATCCTGTTTCTTCAATGCTTCACAACTGATTGGCTCTGCCTGGCCAACCCAAGTTAGACTAATGAGATATCATTATCTAGATAGACTCTAGCCAGAAACCAAGGCTTTCTAACCATAATAGAGTTTACTTTTTGGAGTTGTTTGAGGTTCACAGCAAAAGTGAGTAAAACTGTAGTGTTCTCATACACTCCCTGTCTCCACAGTCACACACAGCCTTCCCCAGGAGGGGCGTCCCAAATCAGAATGGCTCCTTCCTTACATTCAATGAAATTCTACGGACACAGGACCTCCCTGGTGGCGCAAGGGGTTAAGACGCAACCTAGGAAGCTAGCCGCAGCCTCTGCAGCATGAGTTTGATCCCCAGCCAGGGAGATACCCACATGGCGTAGCACACCTGCCCGCTGCTCCCCTCAGTAGTGTATTTCAGTCAATCCACCTGTTCTGTTCCCCACTCTGTCTCTGGTGAATGCTCTCACCCCCCACAACTCTGGCCTATACCCCAATTCTTGTATGTTTAAATAAATAAATCTTTAAAAAAATTAAAAAAAAAAATTCTACTGACATATTATTATCACCCACAGCCCACAGTTTATATGACAATTCACTCTTGGTGTTGCACATTCTCTGACCTTCTGTAAGTGTGTAATGACATGGATCCACCATGGTAGTGTCCTACAAAATAATTTCTATTCCCTAAAAATCCTTTGTGTTCCACCTAGTCATTCCTTCCTCACATTAAGTCCCTCATAACCACTGATCTCTACTGTCTCCCTAGTTTTGCCTTTTCCAGAATGCCATGTAGTGGGAATCCTGCAATGTCACCTTGCCTTCTTTGACTTAGTAATGTACATTGAAAGTTTCTCCATGTCTTTTCATGACTTAAAAGCACATGGATTTTTAGAACTAAATAATATCCATTGGATGCACCAGATTTTCTTAATCCATACACTTAGAGAATGACATTCTGGTGGCTTCCAAGTTTTGGCAATTATGAATAAAACTCCTATAAACATATAAGCATGAGTTTTTGTGTAGACAAAAGCTTTCAACTCATTTGAGTAAATGCCAAGGAGTGCCATTGCTGGGACATAAAGTAAGAGTAGGTTTAGTTTTGTAAGAAGCCATAAAACTGTCTTTCAAGATGGCGCCACCATTTTGCAGTCCTGCTAATAAGTAGGAGGACCTGTCGCTCCATATCCTCTCTAGCATTCGATGATGTTATTAAGCCTGATTGTTAAAATGAGGAAACTGAGTCTAGACTCTGAAGTGACAGGACCAACGCTGTCTAACTACAGTCTGGGCTCTTTCCAATTCTGCCTAAGCTGGGGTTTGAAAAATGAACCCCAGAAATCAAATGCTCTCACTGGCTTTCCACAACCTGAGAACGGAGCCTGGCTTTCACATTTTTTTTTAATGAATGGGGGGGAAATTTCAAAAGGATAGTAAATATCATGATCATGGTGTGAATAGTATATGGCATTCAAATTTGGTATCTAGAAATAATATTTTATGGGTACACAGCCATGTTCATGGATTACCCATTTTCTGTGGCTGTTTTAACCCTGGGCCAGAAGAACAGAGTCAATGCCAAAGAGAGAGAATGACCTGCATGTCTAAGATATTTACTATGTGGCCCTTTGAAGAAGTTTGCCAACCCCTGCAAGAATCAGACCCAATTAGCAGCCGTGCCTCTATGAAGACAGTCCTAGGCTTTGTTAAGGTTTTCTATCAACAGAATTTGTTCAAAAGCAGCCTCGTTATGCTGCACTCCTGCCCACAGAACTTTCCTTCTTACTCAGTCCAGACAGCTTAGTGCTGAACAGGCAGCCACGCTACAGGAGAAAGTCCTGGATTTTGACTGCCAACCATAAAGTCTGAGATTTAGGCTGTGTTTTTCCCTGCAAAGGAGCTAGGCGGCATCCTGCCTGGCTTCTTTTTTTTTTTTTTTTTTTTTTTTTTTTTTTTTGCCTTAAGGTTTGTTTACACGCAGCAGGAGGAAAGGTAAGGAGATAAAAGCAATGCAGAATGAATAAAGGAAGACAAGACTACAGCAAAACACGGAGAAGGCAAGATTAGAGGAGCAAGCCCCAGGGAAGAAAGTTTACAAGTTAGCAACTGAGTGGATGGAAAGGGAGATTACACCAAGAACACAGTGGCCAGAAGGAAGAATCACTGGAGATAAAATCGCCACAGGCAAAGGTTATTTCAAATGCACAAATCTCCTAACGTGAGTGTGGATCAAGTCTCTGAAATAATGAATTTCATTCTGGCTATTAGCTTCTTGAGCCAGCTGGGCTCCCCACTGCTATTTCACCCCAGACCCTTGCCGAGGAGTCTGTTAGGACTGGGGGCCACGGGGAATGGTGCAAAGACATTTTTGAATCTGCTGTTCCTTCTTGGCCCTGCCCATTAAGAAAGACTCCCTAGACTGTGCTAGACTCTTGAAAGGCAGGAAAGGTAACCTTTATCTTTCATCCCCCAAAGGGATGTTAGGAATAATAAAGAGTGGCCAATTATTGAACATTTACTATAAGCCAGGCCCCAAATTAAATCCTTTCAACATGTTAACTTCTTTAATCCTTATAACAACCCTTTGAGCTAAGGAATATTATGGAGACTTTGAAGAGATTTAGAGAAGTCAAGTGACCAGGCCGGTAAGGAGCTGGGATTGGAATCCAGGGTGATTTTTATCAGCCTCCAAAGTCTACACTCTAAAACCACCATGAGACACCATCTCCCAGGAAGCATTTATTAAGAAAATGACCTTAAGGGCCTCCCCGGTGGCGCAGCGGTTGAGCGCTGGGTTGCGAAGCTGCCCGCAGCCTCTGTGGCGCCGGTTCGATCCCCGGCTGCTCCCCGGCCACCGGAGGAGGGTCCCACATGGCGCGCAGACCTCTCCTGCCGCCCGCTGCTCCCCTCAGCAGTGTACTTCGGTCCTTCTGCCTGCTCTGCTCCCCGCTCTGGCTCTGGTGAATTCTCTCACCCTCCCGCGCTTCTGACTGTACCCAGTGCATGTATAAACAAAACAAACAAACAAACAAATAAATAAATAAATAAAACATGCCTCTATATAAAAAAAAAAAAAAAAAAAAAGCAAATGTGCTAAAAAAAAAAAAAAAAGAAAATGACCTTAAGGCACTAAATTAATCAAACATATGCAAAGTGAATCCAAACTGGGTTCCTTCTGGCCACCAAGTGTATTACTTGTACTAAATTATGATAATCTTATTTAAAACACATCTTTGATTCTTTTTTTTTTTAATAGAGGCATGTTTTTATTTTATTTATTTGTTTGTTTGTTTTGTTTATACATGCACTGGGTACAGTCAGAAGTGCGGGAGGGTGAGAGAATTCACCGGAGCCAGAGCGGGGAGCAGAGCAGGCAGAGGGACCGAAATACACTGCTGAGGGGAGCAGCGGGCGGCAGGAGAGGTCTGCGCGCCATGTGGGACCCTCCTCTGGTGTCCGGGGAGCAGCCGGGGATCGAACCAGCGCCGCAGAGGCCGCGGGCAGCTTCGCAACCCAACGCTCAACCGCTGCGCCAACGGGGAGGCCCTAAAACACATCTTTGAAACAGAGCCACTTACAAAGTGATTTCATGTACATTTATCTCATTTAATCCTGCCCAAAAGTTTGAGTAGGAATGAAAGGAGGGCCTCCCTTGGTGGCGCAGAGGTTGAACGCTGGGTTGCGAGGCTGCCCGCAGCCTCTGCAGCGCCAGTTTGATCCCCGGCCACCGGCGAGGGTCCCACAAAAAAAAAAAAAAAAAAAGGAATAAAAGGAGCCTTGAGTACCTAACCGATGTCTTTTCTCCCTTTATTTTCCTTCTAGAGCTGTAGCAAGCATGTGCCTAGCAACCTTACAGATAAAGTAGAAGACGGGCTACAATTTGGGTTACTGTAATGAAACTGCCCCAGACTGGCCCTGCTTAAACCAGTTGTCCCTCTTTCTCTCTTGAGTCCTCATTGGGATTATCAGTCATGTGGTCACCCTGGCTCAGTAGCCCTCAACCTGAGATCTGCATTTGATCACCCAGGGTCATTTAAAAATACTGAGCCTAACTGAACATTCAAATTTAATTTGTTTACAGTGAGGTCCAAGCCATAGGTACTTTTTAAAGCTTTCATGTATTTTACATATGCAGCTGGGGCTAACAAGCACTGCACCAGCTCTAAATGAAAGCTATTGACTGGAACTTCTGGAAAAACTCCTTTAAACTGTTTAAAAGTTGCTTACTCAGCTAGAAGGCGGTGGCTGTGAGCCCTTCCTCCTTCTTGCTGGGAATGCTGACATAATGGCTGGAGCTGCAGCAGCCATTTTGGTCAGTCAGGATACCTTCCAGATGAAAACCACGCACCAAGAGGCAAAGCAGGGAGTAGGAGCTGGGGTCACTGATGACTACAGAGCCATGGACTATCTATGCACTTCATTTGTAACAGAGAGAACTTTTCTCTTTTCAAACCATCACATCATATATATTTCCAACAGCTAAATACAATTCTTAAGTAATATAGTAGGCATCACTATGTTGCAAATGAGAAAAGTTTCCCAAGGTTACACAGTTTATAAGGAGTAGAAGCCAAATGTTCTGCCTCCAGCCCTATGACCTTTCTGCTAGAGGTAATGGCCAGAGTATATTTTAAGGACAGAGAAAAGGGTTGTCAATTACAAAGTAGATTTTTCCAGACAACTCTGCTGACCTTCTGATCAGCTATTTTTGAATCCCATTCATATGTGTTGCCTTGCATTGAGCAAGGAGATTTGATAAGTGGTAACTATGATGAATACATATAAAGTTCACTCTGCTGTAATATCAGCAAGTCATCAAGATTTCCTTTTTCCTGTGGTTATATTTCTGATAAATTTAGGTAAAATTTCTTAAATTCCAAATTATTTAAATGAATTTACAAAATAAAAGAAATTTCTTTACAACAAAATACTTCCTGAGAATCCAGTGTGGGGAGACACTTGTGTTAAGGGGAAGGATTGTAGGGATTTGAGAAAGAAGCAGCTTCCTACCCCCAGAGAATTTCAAATCTGAGTGGATGTAACACACACCCAAGAGTCACTACAGTGAGTGCTTAGGACCGCGGTGCTTCACCAAAGCAGGACAGACCAACTTTGGCTTAGGAAACCGTGGGAGCAGTGGCAGCCATGTTTTCAGATCTCAAAAGGCCAGTGGGGTTAGGTGGTGTAGACCCAGGAACCAGGGTGGCCAAGGCTGCGAGTCTTATTCTTGTGCTAGGTCTGACAAGAGAGATTCAAAGAATCCAGTTTGACTGGAGCACAGTATCTCTGCCAGAGGAGAAGGGTAAATTAGGCTGGGGAGGTTGTGTAGGGTTGAAGAATTACAGAGTCCTGAAGGCCAGGCTAATCGCTTTGGAACCTATTCAGGAGACAGTGTGGACCACAGCTGTGACCTCAAAGGAGCCATTAGCCAAGCCCAGGCAGGCAAGATGAATTGGCCAGGCTGGGAGGCAGTGGGACCACGTGAGGCCAGCGCAATCGTCCAGGCCAGAGGTAACGTGTGTCAGAATTAGGGCAGAGGGAGCGCGAAGGCGGACAAAGGCCAAGAGCAGAAGCAGAGAACTGACTGGACTTGGCAGCTGTGGGGATTAGAGCAAGGCGAGGGAGGAATCCCACGGCTCAACTTCTAGCCTGAGGAAATGCGAGCTTTGATCAGAAATGTTGGTTCCAGGAGCACCAAGTTCTAACAGTGGAAAGACACGTGCTACTGGCAATGGAGAGGCTTCCGAGAGGAGTGTCAGACCTGGCGTCACTTGTCTGGACACCATTGAATTAGGGAAAGAGTAGAGAGAAAAGAAGGATGAAGATAGAAACTAGAGTAAGGGCCTCCCGGTGGCGCAGGTGGTTGAATGCAGCACTAGGAAGCTGTCAGCAGCCTCTGCAGCATGGTTCCATCTTGGCCGGCCAGGGAGCTACCCACATGGCATGGCAGACCTCTCCTGTCTCACCCGCTGCTCCCCTCAGTAGTGCCTTTGGTCAGTCTGCCTGTTCTGTTCCCCGCTCTGTCTCTGGTGAATCCTCTCACCCTCCCACGCCTCTGGCCTGTACCCCAGCTCTTGTATAAATATATAAATTTTAAAAAAGAAACTAGAGTAATAGGTACAGTTGATAACTGGTGGGGAGAAGGTTGGCAAGGGGAAGGAGCGTGGAGGAGAGAGGGGGCAGAAGGAATGTAGGGAAGGGGAGATAGGAAGATCAGAAGAGCAGGAAGGAAAATAACGTTGTAAGACAACAGAACATATAATAATGTTACAAGGGAAGAAGAAGGGAACGAGTTTAAAGGAAGCACTGCACTAACAGTGTTAAATCAATAGGACCTTATTGTCGTTCTTTAACTTGACTTTTCTTTGCTGGGGGTAGCGTAGCCCTGTGAATGACAGCCAAGAAAAGCAACAAGCCCCTCCCTGTCCAGTCACCAGACAAGTTTGGTGGCCCCCAAAGATGTACTATGGAAAGGGCCACTCAGGGGATCCAAGTGTCGCCTCTCAGATGCGCGTCATGCCCTCCTAGGTCTTTCTAGGTCATCTCAGTCATCCATAAGGTGATGGGTTGGGATTAATCGTACAAAGATACAAATTCAAAGATGTACATTGTCCTATTGTTTTTTCAATAGTAAAAGATGGGAAACAACCCGAATGTCCAAACATAAGGGATTCATTAAATAAATTATAGTGTATTCATAGAGCAGATCACTTTGTAGTCATTAAAAATTATAAAGAAGTAAGTTATTGCCATATAAAGACGTATATAATATATTAACATTCAAAAGCAAAATATAGGAATGTGTTCTTTTAAAAAAAAACATGCATAAGCCTCTGCAGCACCGGTTCAATCCCTGGCTGCTCCCCGGCCACCGGCGGGGGGGTCCCACATGGCGCGCAGACCTCTCCTGCCGCCCGCTGCTCCCCTCAGCAGTGTACTTCGGTCCTTCTGCCTGCTCTGCTCCCCGCTCTGGCTCTGGTGAATTCTCTCACCCTCCTGACTGTACCCAGTGCTTGTACAAATAAATAAATAAATCTTAAAAAAAAAAATTCTTAGTTTGCTACAATTTCTTTAAAAAAAATGCATAGCTAATATATAAATGTTTATCTCTAAAATAAAGGAAGTGATGGGTGATTTTCATCCTATTATATATTGCTTAACTGTGTCCTTTGTTTTCTACAGTATTTATTATAGGTAAAACTTTTTTTTTAAAGATATTTCTAAGTAAAATAGCCTCTGTATGTTATAGCCCTAGTTCCTTTGACTACTTAATTAGGGCTTGCTGTGAGAATGTCTATCATATATTCATAAAATAATAAGAACATTATTTGCTATATATAATTTTAATCTACAAAAACAGAATGTTGAGCCTCCCTGGTGGTGCAAGAGATTAAGATGCAGCACTATGAAGCTATCCGCTGCCTCTGCAGCATGAGTTCGATGCCCAGCCAGAGGTGACCCACATGGCACAGCAGACCTCTCCTGTCTCCCCCGCTGCTGCCCTCAGCAGTGTATTTCAGTAGATCTGACCGTTCTGCTGCCACTCTGTCTCTGGTGAATCCTCTCACCCCCCCCCCAAACCCCTGGCCTGCATGCCAGCTCCTGTATGCAGAAATAAATAAATCTTAAAAAAAAAAAAACAGTATGTTACCATGCATGGACTAAGGGTAAAAACCCTTCAGTCTTCACTCAAAAACCCTGAACTCAAGCAGAGCTCCAGCTTCTTCATTAAATCAAATTCTTGCCACTTGCCATGCCAGCAGAGTCAGGGTTGATGTTGTTGGAAAGACACGAAGCACAGGCCAGTTCTAAACTGTAACAGGCCACCCAAATATGAGGCTGTGATTACTTTCTGAGGATCAAGGGGTAACTCCTTTCCTTACTAAACACTGTGGAATACTTTTATTTCTCTTGCATTATCAAGGGGTTGAACAAATGTAATTCAAAGTCCTACTATGTGCCAGTCAGGCACTGTGACAGATCCTAGAGAGGAAAAAGTGACATAGATGTTATCTCTACCTCCAGTGGTTCATGACTGAGTCAATTTCTTACACCAACACACACTGTCGGTCTAAGACCCAAATCTAAGTAGAGCTCTTAAAGTTGTGAGAAGCCAACCCAAGTACTTAATCTGTCTACAGGACTGTTTCTTTCTGTGCCAGATAAGTTGACAATAGCCACTTCAAAACCCTATTCTAAAGACAAAGTTGTCATACAAAAGTGTCTGCCCTGGGACCTAGCACAGGGAGCAGAGTGGTTACCATCTCCATTACAAACCCCATTGTTGGCTAATTTAATTACCAGTATATGCTCAGCAAATTTTCCTTCGAGTCATCTGATAGCAAGTTTTATTTCACCAGGCACACTTCAACTTCAATCAGTACGACATACTTCATCACTGTTTAGGAAACATATTCACTAATTCCTTGCCAGAATCCTTCATTTAGAGAGCAACATGGGGTGCTGTCATTTAGGTTTTACTCCTTGGCTCTCCTACGGGATTCTTCTTTGGTTTATTTTCTTCTTTGAGGTGATAGTGGGAAGTCTGTTCAAAAAGGGAAAATCGAAAAATAATCTTTTGGATAATGATAGGTTTATTTTTTTCATGATCGGTCATTAAAATCAGAGGAAGACAGCTGCAAGAGGAGGCTGGCATACAGAGAGAGTATGAGACTTACCATCATTTATACTAAGAGGACACTTTCTCTCTGCTGCTTGGTTGGAATAGACCAGTCTGCTCAGAAACTTGGAAAGTGTGACAGCTGCCTTCACTTCCCACTCCCCAACCAACACCAATCCCTTGCAAACCTTCAACTGCATGGTGTGAGCGAGCACACACCTATGTCACAATACAAATGCAGGAAACACCACTTCCTACTCAGATAACCTACTTGTCTTCAGCGGCACCCCACATACACAGGGTATACAGTAGAACCCAGAGTCCTACAATCCAGAGAAGCCAGAGATACAAAGGCTGTCCTCTCCAACTTCCAGCCTTGGAGAATTTCCTTAATGCCACAGCCAAACTAGGGCCCTGTGACCACATTTCCTTGTGGCTGCAGCGCCACCTAGTGGTCAGGTGAGGTCCGCGTGCACTTGTCGTCAGTCAGATAAAGCGATTTCCATGGGCTGACTCCTCCGTCCTTTAAGTGGTGGCTGCATATGAAGACTAGAAGTAGGCATCATACTCAAACTATCTCCTGATTATGATCACATCCAAATCACCAGGGAGAGACAAAAGAATAGAAAATTCCTGCCAGCATTAGATTTTCATGTCCAAATGCATCCTCATACAAACTCTCAAGCTTGTACAAACGTCTAGTCCAAATCCAGGGAACTTTGCGGCCTTTAGTCTTCAAGGCCTGCAATTATCTATATAAGATTAATTTCAGACCAACAGGAAGAGAGAAAATGCTCTAAAGGTCCTAATGAAATTCCCCTTTTCTCTTTTCTACAAATGATTCTCTCTGTCATTGATGACATTTCTGATATCAGCAGAAACTCAGAAGCAAACTGCAACTTTGTCCTACTCAGAGCAACCCAAGGCATTCCTGGACATTGTAAGGACGGCAGTTTAAACAATGCAATTTGTTTGGGACTTAACCTGGGGGTATGCAACCTAATTCAGTTCATTTTTAAACCCAAATTATTCCGGTTAATAGCCTGGTGGAGCTCAGAACAGAATGTGTGCACTGCCGCTAAATATTCCATATTAAAAATAGTTTGTGATGGGATATGCTTTTTTTAATTAAAAGTTTAATGTACATTAACATTTTTAGATGAAAAACTGACAATCCGAGAACAGTTCTAAATTCTCCTTTGATTATTTTTCCAGAGCATTGAAGGCACGCTATAGCTACATAAATAGGCTAACAGCAAAGTTCTTTGAAAGATTATTTTCTGTCCTATCACACATGCCCTTCTTTACAATCCGCCAGTGGTTTTTTAGTGCAGAAATGGATCGTGTACAAACTAACAAGGACTTCCTTAATTTCTGACCCAGATGTCCTAGTCAGGCCAACTTACTTCCTATCAATTGCTGAGACCTACCATAGATTGCATTTTAAGTAGGCTACATTGCTGCTTTCCTGCCACCCTTCCCACACCCATCAGGATCACCCACTGCCACTGCTCACATATCCTTGCACTGCCCCTTGGTGGGCAGGATGGGGTTATCAGATTTAACAACAAAAAAGAAAAAGACATCCATTTGAACTTGCATTCCACATAAACAACAAATTCATTTTCAGCATTTATGGTAGTAACATAGAATTCCTTTAAAAATAATTGTTTTTTTAAAGGTAAATCAAAGGGGGAAAATAAAGCAAACAATGGCACAGATGCTACTTAGAATAAGTAATCTCATAACAGTGGTACCGAAAGATCTGGAGTTCAAGAAACAATGACCTAAAGCATAGGTCAGAAAATGTTGACCCACAGCCTATGCCTGGGGCCACTGACTGTTCATGTAAATAAAGTTTTATTGGGACAGGGCCACAACCATTCATTTAAGTACTGCTACAGCTGCTTTTGTGTAACAACAGCAGAGTTGAGTAGTTGCAAGAAACCCTTTGGTTCACAAAGCCTAAAATATTTACTCTGCAGTCTTTCACAAGAAGAGAGATGCTTGTTGACCCCTGAACTAAATAAAGTATCACTCATCCAAGAGAATCAAAGGAAAAGATAAAACTTTGAAAGTCCCCATAACAGAGATATTTTGAACAGGGTAACTATATGACACAATAAAGTCTAAAGCTGACAAGGTCCTCCATTTCCCATTTCAGTTTCTTTTTATTAACATCATCCCCATGCCTGAATCTATCGAGGCTTTCCAGCCTTCATTCTGATACTTATGATTTAGAATGAAATCTGCTTCTTCCGGTAAGCCTTCCCTTATTAACTCAGACCCACCTACACCCTGAACTAGGTAATGGTAGTGAAATATACCAACATGTCTTTTATCACACTCTCCTTAAAAAAAATGAAAAAAAAAAAGCCATCTGTTCTTATAGAGAACAAGAGCCATATAAGGCAACCCATATTAATAACTCAACAGCTCAATACTTTGGTACGGAATATGTTAAAGTTAGCATAAATAGGTAACAAAGTAACTTCCATAATCATGAACAAATTACTTCTGAAACAATGGGTAAGCTCTAGAAATGAAGGTTTAATCAGCTGCAAATGTCTGAGTAAGCATAATTGCACCCCACTAGTTAAGCATCCTTAAGCATGATAGCATTCTAATCCAGCAGGTCAGCAATATTGCAGTATCTCAAGCCAATTCACTAAAATGAGAAGACATAGACACCTGGGGTTTAAAATAAAATTAAAACACAGGCCTTCTTGTGCTATTACAGATATTGAACATTTCTAGAAAGTTTCCCAGCCTCAGAAAACAATATTTTATATATATTGTTATACATATTACTATATTTATATTTTTATATATGTATGTATTTATATATATTTATATGTCATATATGTATACATGAATTTCAGCTCAATGTCACCTCCTTTGAAACCCTTCCCACACTGGCCCAGGCAAAATTTTCTGTGTCTCTGTTTGGATATCTATAAATCCCAGTTGCTCTTCAAAGTCCAGTTCTCACCAACTTGCTTTATTTGTGTACGTGATGACAAGATGGTGATCTGGTAGCCTCACCCATGATGAGGCTTGCTGTGTCTTGGCTAAAAAAAGAAGGGATGAAACCACCAACGTGGTTCCAAATGATATCCAAGGAGACTGTGACCACAAGTCTGTATTCAACTAGGAGAACAAAACTAAGTAGCTATTCCTCTACTGACCAAAGAAACACCGCAATCCAGTCGGGCTGACAAATCAAGAGAATCAAGGTGAGATGCATAATGAACCATGTTGGGGGTGCAGCATGCCCAGGACATTTAGCCTTTGTCTCTTTGGGTGCTGTGTCCTCCTGTCCAGTCCTTACAATCTGCCTATTGCTGCTGCGTTTTCTCTGAAGAAAAAAGCCAGCACAGATCATTTGACATTAGTGTGAGTAAGATCATTTGTTAACTCAACCAGACTCAGTTCTAAGAGAGGCATAAGTGCATTATCCAAAATTAAAGGAACTCACATGTCCAACAGCCAAGGAAGAGTAAAACTATCCCCACCCCTGCCAACAAGCAGACCTGCCTGGGTGGGGCATTGTCTTGGCTCAACCAGAGAAGTACAAAATGGCAACCGTGATGGTGGGAATTAAAATACAAGCAGTGGTTTTAACTTTTGGCATCCTTGCCCAACCTTAGAGTCACTTTGCTTATTACAGAGCATGATAATAGACTATTTGAAGCTAGCTGGTATGTGCTCAAAAGTAAAGAAATTGAGCCGAAATGAAAAACTTCAGGAAAAACGCTCACTAGATTCAGGAGAAAGACAAAAACAGCCTAAAAAATATTTTGTCCCCTATGTGATTTTTTTTTTTTTTTTGCAGCCTTCACACCTCCATAACTGAATTTTTTATGTTGACATTTTGGGGGAAATCTCAGTGATTATGCCAGTTGGGAAAAACCGTAGAAGAGCAAGGCCCGGGTGTGAGAGAAAAGTGAAATCCAGAGGGAACCCCATGTCCTGTGTTCCAGTATCTATCCCAGTTAGATGCCACAATCCCAAGGGAGATGTGCTATAAAAAGCGTAATTTGAGTATCATCTCTCATCATTCAATATAGTTTTTCAACCCTTTCAAAATTACATTGAAAAATCTATATAATGTGTGCTTAGATTAATGAACTGTTTGAATCTGGATCAATAAGCACTCGAGGCGCTGTGCCGTTGACACCTGCTGGGAACATCTAGAAGAATGCTCGGTGCAGGGCAGAGCAGCGACACTTGGTCACGACAGGGGTTCCACTTAATAAACAAGCAATCTAATATATGACCTCTGCAGATTAATTTCCTGAGTGCAAGTAAATAATCTGGATTCAAAATTTCCCTGATTATGCATATAATTACAGTATCACTTACCAATTAACACATTGATTGAAACCTTTTTGGGATTATGTATTTAAGAGTATGGAAGAGATTGTTCAGTCCTCATCGAAACACTCAAGGCTGCTCTAGTTCGGCAAAAAATCACAAAGCACATAACTTTCCACCCATCTGATCTCTCTAATGGGAGGAAAAACTATGATGGTAAGATTATAAAGGAAACCTTAAAATATCACAGACAATTATTATTGTCTCAATAACTGGGCCACCATAACACCCATTAGGAAAGATTTTGTACGTGACATAATAACAATGTCTGGGGGAAACTTCATCATCTCCTGAAATATTTCTGTAGGATCATAGATTTATAAAACTGCTTCTCTAGCTTGGATTATTATTATTTTTTAATTTACTGCAGCAACTAGGGTATAATTTATCCACCATTAGACAGTTACATAAATAGACAAAGATATATGGTGGAGATTCTTCTCGACTGTAGACAAGTATAATAATTAATGTTAGTTTGTTGTTTCTTATTCCTACATAAAATTCCCCATTAAAAATGTTAATATCTGCCTTCATAAGGCCACATAGCAATGGCGGGGCGGGGGTGGGGAGAGCTACAGAGAAAATGGCTACATCACATGCATACATATGTAAAAGAAGTTAAAAATAATAAATCAACATGGCAAATATAATGAAGCCTGCTGTCCAACAGTAAAAGCTGTCAAAATGAGGTTTCATTATTAAGACCTTTATATCCAGCTGCTCGGCTGAATAAAATCTTTCATATCACTGTGCACTTTCAGAGAGAGCATTCACATCTGAGATCAAATTGTCATGGTGTGTACACCTGATTCCTTCCCCTTGTATTATTTTCCGAATAATTACTTGAATCTCCACAGAAAATGAAAGTTGACTGAAGCCAACAACAAAATAACGAGATTTTACAAGCAAAAACCCACTCGGTGGTGTTTCTCTCGAACAGTAAATATTTCAGGAGTACAAAGGAGTGCTTACCCGTTGGAAAAATAAAGATCTTACTACTTTAAACGGCAACACTACTGTTTTCGCAGTAAGATCAGTAACACAGGCCATTATAAATAAGATTTAAAATTACAACTCTGAGGAAACACAATCAGTTGTGCAGGGATTCCATCCTTACCTCTGCTTATAGAGACATACAACTCATAATAGAATGCTCCACGAGTCCAGAATATGTCATATTGACATTGTGATTATTCCTGAGACAGAAGAACTAATTGTTCAGATAGGGCAAGGAAAGAAATAAATTCAACTCCTCCTCCAACTTAATCCCTAATTTCAAGGGGAAGGAAATAGGGCTTCATTGGGTAAAAACTAATAATAGTCCCCAGTGCCATTTCATAGTGAAAAGAACATTTCAAATAAACTTCAATCCCCTTGATGGCATGTCGACAAAACAGCAGCTTTCTACCCCCAAACAGAACCCGGTGAAATGATTAAGAATGTCAGCTACTGTAATCCAACTCTGTGAAACTCTGGGGGTATCAGCAGCTACTCAATAAAAAGGAAAACTGAAAATAGTACAAAAATGGCTCCTAATAGCAATAATGTATACTTCTGTGGTCATTACCGGTCAGATAATAACCGGCAGTGACCTTAAAACCATACATTAGGGGTTAAGTATGGTTTAGTGCTCATTGCAGATGTGAGTTTGGAAATAAGCAATACAATCTCGCCGGAATGCTCCAAGCGCTCCGAGGCTGGCCTGCATACAGGGATTTTTTTTCCCTCTCCAGTGTTATCACACCGGGAATCTTATAATGGTCTGAAAAATAGGTACCTTAGAGTAACTATGCTGAAAGGATAAATATCCTGATCAATGTAATCGAAAACCTACCCAGAAAGCAAGCTCCCATAATGCAGGAGATCTGGGGAGAACACTTTCACCTTGTTAAACTATCAGGAAACTGCAAGGGTTTGGGGTAATATATCCAACCGTCTTTGTGAAATGGGACAATATTGATGTTCCCATTTTGCAGGGCACAACAGTGAGGCTCGTTAAACCAAATGACCCATGGGGAAGAAAACATGGTAATGACATTGAGAATTAACTCTTTGCTAAGCAGGCCTGGATTCCTGTCTTTTTTTTTTTTTTTTTTTAAATAGAGGCATGTTTTATTTATTTATTTATTTTGCTTGTTCGTTTGTTTTTGTTTATACATGCACTGGGTACAGTCAGAAGCGCGGGAGGGTGAGAGAATTCACCAGAGCCAGAGCGGGGAGCAGAACAGGCAGAAGGACCGAAGTACACTGCTGAGGGGAGCAGCGGGCGGCAGGGAGGTCTGCGCGCCATGTGGGACCCTCCTCCGGTGGCCGGGGAGCAGCCGGGAATCGAACCCGCACTGCAGAGGCTGCGGGCAGCTTCGCAACCCAGCGCTCAACCGCTGCGCCACCATGGAGGCCCATGTCTTTTTTTTTTTTTTTAAAGATTTATTTATTTATTTATACAAGCACTGGGTACAGTCAGAAGCGCGGGAGGGCGAGAGAACCCACCAGAGCCAGAGCAGGGAGCAGAGCAGGCAGAAGGACCGAAGTACACTGCTGAGGGGAGCAGCGGGCGGCAGGAGAGGTCTGCGCGCCATGTGGGACCCTCGCCTGGTGGCCGGGGATCGAACCGGTACTGCAGAGGCTGTGGGCAGCTCCTCAACCCAGCACTCAACTGCTGCGCCACCTGGGAGGCCCTGGATTCCTGTCTTAAAGGAAATTTTTCACAAGTTTTGATCACCTTAATCATAAATCTATTTGGATGTTTTCCAACATCCTAAAAACTAGGGGTGTTTGCACATTTAAAAAAAAATAATATTTTCAAGATAAAATCTTGCCCTTTGCAATAACATGGATGGACCTGGGGGGTATTATGCTTAGTGAAATAAATCAAATGGAGAAAGATAAAACCATAGATTTCACTCGGATGTGACATACAGAGAAAACAAAGGGATGAATTAAATACAACAAAAATAAACTTTTAGAGTACAAGACCAAATGAAAGGTTACCAGAAGGGAAGCGGGAGGCAGATGGGTAAATTGGGTTAAAAGAGGTCAATTATATTGTGAAGGACAGAATTGGACTTTCACAGTGAGTTTAATGTAGTATATAGAGAGGCTGATTTATAATGATGTATGCCTGAAACGAGCTAATGATACAAACCAACGTTACTGCAATAAAAAATTAGTTTTTAAATTTTTTTCCAATGCACTTGGAATGTTGCATCTATTTTCTTCTTTGTCATTTTTCTGCTCAACTAATTTTTGGGGCATGACATCATGCTTGCCAATGAGTCTCTGGCCAACTTGGAAGAGGCTGCACAGTCTGTAAGCAACACTAAATCGGAAGCCTTCTTGGATGTTCCATCTCTAGACTTGAGAAAAGAGCTGCCCCCCTTCATGAAGCATGACCAGCTCTCCTAAGGAGCGCACCAGTTATTTCTTGGCCAAGAGTAGCGGTAGGGCACAGAAAATTGGGCACTTCCTAGAAATCAAATGAAATGAAACCAGCCATTGCAAGAACTTCTTTTTCAGTTGTTTGAGACACAAAAGTAGGAAAACACTGACACCAGCCTCCTGCCTTTCTCGTGTATTTAGTGAGCCAATTCATCTGGAGCGAACACCTGCCTGGGTTCTTTTGGGTCACATTCTCACCCTGTGATCACAAGTTCGTGGCCTGAAGCTGTGAAAGAGCTCACTAAATAAACACAGAGCCTTTCTTGTTGCTGCTTTTCCCATTATTAGCTTTCTCATTCTCTCCTTGCATAGCTGGAAAATCATTGCACTTAACCGATGTTTGACAGGGTCTTTACAGCAGAAGCTGAGAGCCAACATTTTTGGGGAAAGTTTTATTCACCTCATTTTCCAGGTACTGAGCTGCAAGGTCTGCAAGGCCAGTGGGGATCTGCCCAAGACTGTGGGTGCTGCCTCCCAGCTGAACAGGCCAGAGGTAGGTGGGCAAATACCTGTCTAGAGTGGTGGTTTTCAGCAGGGATGATTTTGCCCCCAAAGGGACATTGACCAATGCCTGCAGATACTTGGGGTTGCCATTACTGGGAAAGGGGTAGGAAGGAGGAATTTACTGGCATCTAGCAGAAAAAGACTCCTAAAAAAGAAAGAAAACGGGATTTTCCAGCCCCAGTGTCAATAGTACAGAGAGCAAGAAATCCCAGTTGGGGGGCCTCCCTGGCGGTCAGGCGGTTGAGCGCCGTGCTGTGAAGCTGTCTGCAACCTCTTTAGCGGGTTCCATTGCGGCTGGCCAGCGAGAATCCCACATGGCCCGGCAGACCTCTTCTACCTCACCCTCTGCTCCCCTCAGCAGTGTACTTCGGTCAGTCTGCCTGTTCTGTTTCCCGCTCTGTCTCCAGTGAATCCTCTCACCCTCCCGCACATCTGGCCTGTACCCCAGTTCTTGTATAAAAATAAATACATCTTTTTAAAAAATAAAGAAATCCCAGTTGGGGAACCCTAGATTCCTAGGTGTCCCCATGACTCACACATGCTCCCTGCATTCTGAGAACCCTCAATCAGTCTGGTGGAAAAGGGCCCAAGGCAATCCATGGCAGGAGAGCCAAGAAACAGGCCCAGTCTTTTCCTGCCACTTTATGTCCATTTTCTTCTTTCCCTCTTTAACCATGTCCCACTCTGTCTTGTTCTACTCGCTGTTCTTTCTCTGTACCTTCGAGATGCTTCATCTAGACAGTGCATCGCCATGTCTGGTGTCTAACCTGTCTTCAGAACAACCAGGCAGGGGAAGTAGTCCATCTTTACCTTACACAGGACAAAACTAAAACTCACTTTGTTCAAGGCCTCCCAAGATACCATGTTGAAAGGTGAAACCAGATGTGTGTTCAACTCTAGAGCCACTAGGAAAGGACACCCTGGGGACATTACTGGGTCATGTTACAAGGATGTGACTGACCAGTGGGCCAAACTGAATGCTAAAATATTTATGAGTAGTTAAGAAGTAAGAACAATATAATAAGAATAGAGTATAAACGTCATGTCAGTCAAGGTCACCGCCTCTTCTGTGGCGATTATAAACTTCATTCGGAAGCTGAAACGAAATTGTATCTTTCTTAGCACTAGTTTTATAAATGCATTATTTTAAGAGCTTCAGGCCATTGGATAAGCTCAGTCTTTATGGAGGCTGAGCATTATTGACATTGGGCCCAATACCACAAGCCATTGATCTCAGCATGTGATGAGAGACCCAATGCAAGACAGAGACCAGTGTATGTGCAGCTCGCACGTCACAAATGCACGTGGAACTTCACTGCAAATTTCCATCCACCTAGCCTAGGAGTTAAGGGTCAGCACTATGAAGCAATCTGCAGCCACTGAAGCATGAGTTCGATTCCCGGGCAGGGAGGCGACCCACATGGCACAGCAGACCTCTCCTGTCTCACCCACTGCTCCCCTCAGCAGTGTATTTCAGTCAATCCACCTGTTCTGCTCCCCACTCCATCTCTGGTGAATCCTCTCAACCCCCACACCGTTGGCCTGTACCCCAGTTCTTGTATGCATAAATAAATCTTTTAAAGAAAAAAAGAAGAGTGGTATAGTCTACACTGTCATCAGGGTCTAGCCTCAGGGAAAAGTAGTCAGAGGTCACCTGTGCCCACACATATTCGTGACTACTGTAAAACCAATGTGCATCTTCCTGTAGCGCCAGTGCATGCCTAGGTGCACACATACTCACTTCCCATATTTCCTGCTCATGCTCCGGTTCCCATGCTAGACACCAAAGATGAAAAAATGAATTGGCCTCAGATTCACCCTCCACATGGCCTATTGAAGGAAACAAGTCAAATCAAGAGGTAAACCCCATTCCTTCCGAGGAAACCAGTGCTTTGCTGAAGATCAGGGAACTTGGGGTTCACCCACAGAGGAAAGGAACACAGGCTGGCCTAAGGATATTGAAGATGAGAAATTAAAAACAAGGAGAGATTTGCTGTAGGCAACAGGAGAGGGCAGAGCACAGCATATAGAGAGAGCCACAACTGGCTGCCTGTGCTGGGGCTTCTTACATGAGACTCAATGAGACTTTTCTTCTGATGGACTCTAGGTAAGAAACTGTTGATGGAGGCCAGACTGAGAAGGGGTCATATGTCAAGCAAAGGAATTTGGACTGTCTTCTAGAAGCCAGCACTAGAAAAAGCAACATTTCACATCACTACCTCTTCTACACGTACACATATTTATAGCTGGAATATTTGCAGAACAACACCCCTCTCCATGAAGGACAGTCTGATAGTTTCTATTTTGCAGTTCTGAATGCTTGTTATAAACCCCATAAAATTATTTCATGAGCCACAAGTTAGTTGTATCCTACAATTCTACAGGCCACTTGGAGGCAAGAGAATTTTTTTTTAAATTGGGAATTGACAACATTAGGCCTAGTGAGATAGATAATTTCAGCAGCAAGGTGACAGGTGGACTGGAATTGGGTGCCTTGGAGTTAGGGGATCTTGCTAGAAGACAGAGCCCAGAAAAAGCATGATTGAGTCTTACTAAGGCAATGACCCCAAAGATGGAAAGTAGGACAAAGTTCTAGATTCAACCACCTTTGATGACTTCTCACCATGGGAATAAGGGAAAAGCTTCTAGATTGAGAGGCCAATGGGATGATGCCAACACTGCTGGAATAGAGAACATAGAAATTAAGATAGGTTTGGGTGACAGAAAGTTGGCAAATGTGAGGTGACTATGGGACACACCCAGGTTAAGTGTACAATAAGTGAGTGAATAGATACTCCCAATTTTTTGAATCTCTGTGTGGGGATGGACATAGATGAATGGGTAATCAGTGGACATAGGAGCTTCCAAGTTCTGGGGTCAATGAAATCTCCTAGTAGCTCTTATAGAAAAAGCAGAGAGGAGAAGAGATATGTCCCCCTGGGGACACCAACTGAAGAACCAGACAGTACAACAAGAGGCACTTTCTGACCACACCATTAACCAACATGATCCTCCATCCATTTCCATAGGTGTTCATTGCCTGCCCCCTCCACTAGAATATGATCCACTGCCACCAGTGGATCTCTAAACACCAGGATAGCATCCCTAGCACAGAGTAGGACTCCAAACATCTGTGTTGAGTGAACGATTGAGTACACAGAGGAATACAACCCAAGGGAGAGAAGTATTTCAAAACATGGGAGTTGTCAACATGATTACTTAAAAGAATCAAGAAAGAAGACTGAAAATAGGTCATTAGTTTTGAAAACTAGATCGTTGGTAACCTTAGCAAGAGTCACTTCAATCAAGTGTTGGGATGGAATCTAAATTGTTGTGTCTTCCAAGTAAAGGGGGAGGGGAATGGTGAAAGCACTAGTTGCAAGGGAATAGATGGAATTGTCAAGAAAAGGTTACTTTGAAGAGAGAGGGAAGCAATCTGACATCAGGTGTAGACTTAGATGAGTAAGCTAGAGAAGGAAATTGATGATTTAAAGGGGAGAAAGTAAATGGTAGAAGTAGTGGAAAAGATGGAAGGGGTTAGGGATTCCAGGAACCACATAGAGAACTTGTCTTAGTTCAGGTGGCTATGGGAGAATACCATAAACTTGGGGGAGCTTATCATCAACAGAAACTTATTTCTCACAAGTGTGGAGTGTGGGAAATTTAAGATCAAGGCACCAGCAGGTTTAGAGTCTGGTGAGGGTCATTTGTTGGTTCATAGCCAGCACCTTTCAGCTGTGTTCTCATATGGTGCAGGGTAAGAGGGAGTTCTGTGGGGTCTCTTTTTAGGATTTCAATACAGAAATTTTGAAAGGACATCAACATTCAAACCACAACAGAACTTCACTTTAATGAGCTTTGTCTGTTACGGAGAAGGAGAAGATGTAGGTTGTTGTGGGTAGATGCTCAGGTACAGGCAAGGAAAATGAGGGAATGCCCGAAATGAGGCATAATTATCTTTGGAATCTGCAGGAGGAACAGCTCCTTTCAGATGGGAAAGGCAGCTCACTAATAAAACAGAGATTTCAAGAAATACTGATGATGGAGCCAAAGTTGGAAACCATAACTTTATGGTGGATTCCATCTGCATGGTCAAGGAAGTCACTTCAGCATTGCTTCAGGAGCAGAAGATGCTCGGGGAACAGCAGAAGATGCTGGGAGAACAGAAGCAGAGGAAAAAATGGGCTCAACATGCATTCACAGCATGGTATGATGAGAATTATCCTGGAACAAAGCCCACCCTGCTTCTCTACCAAGAAGAGTAGAGGATCCCAGAATGAACTCCACCATCCCTTCAAGGTTATGGATTTCATGCCCAAATAGGACAATTTATCTGAATGGCTTTTGCCAGCTCCTAAGCATTGCTTAACTTGCTTGCCAAACTGCTCCCCCAAACCTCTCTTCTGCCTTCTTCAATAACATAGTTCATGGAGGTCATATTGAATAGCTACCAGACACCTGGCCGTCCCCTTCTGTCCAACTATTTTCTTTGCCCCAGGGGAGTCACATTTTTGATCTATAGAATAAGAACAATTCACAGAGGAGACCCTTACCTCGGTCAGTGTCTATTTAAATTACTTCCCCCTGAAAAAGAGCTTCTGCCAACTTTAATGCCTTAGAGATGGAACCAAAAAGAGAGAAATTTGCTTTTGTTAGCGGACTCCATAATTACATGGAGATCTGTCCACCTGGGTAATAGCTAATGGGATTTCTTTTAACTTTTCATATAAATATTTCAGTTTCTTTCCTTGCTAGATTGACTTTTTCTCAATATTAATTGTCTCCATAGTCTTAATCTATAGCAACATTTCTAACCAGTGTCCCTGTACATTTGTATTTCTTTCTCAGGAGGCAGCTTCTGGATGACTTAATTTAAATTTTTTAATACCATGAATAAATATTATCTTCCTTTGCTCTGGGGGTGGGGGGACAAGAGATTCTCCGGAGGTTGACTGTCAACTCTTAGACAGTTTACTTCATGAAATAGGGTACTGGGTTTTAATTTGGCCTACAAGTTTCACAAACTGGAAAAATCCACATCTTCTTTAGCCAATGCTAATTACCACTGACTATAAAAGGGAGATACAGACCCTCACCTTAAACACTTCTTTCTACAGGTATTGAGCTTAAGAATAAGGTCCCTTAGGCCTCCCTAGTTGCAAAGGGTGTTAAGACGCAATCTACGAAGCTATCCGCAGCCACTGCAGTGTGAGTTCAATCCCCAGCCAGGGAGCTACCCACATGGTGCAGCAGACCTCTCCTGACTCGCCCACTGCTCCCCTCAGCAGTGTATTTCAGTCAATCTGCCTGTTCTGCTCCCCACTCTGTCTCTGGTGAGTCCTCTCACCCCCCACACCTCTGGCCTGTACCCCAGTTCTTGTATACATAAATAAATAAATCAATCTTTAAAAAAAAAAAAAGAAGAAGGTCCCTTGCCTAAAAGATTGTTGCACACATCCCAGACGACAGGGTCACCTCGCATGCCATGTGGCAGCCATATATTATCCCTTTTGGCACCTTGAAGCAGCTACTCTGGCCACAGAGCCCACTTCTCTCCTCCACCAAGGTAAAGGTTATCTTGGCCGCCCACCCCCACTTTTTAAATAAGCTCTAACTCCTCACCACTCGGAGCACATGTTCCGGTCCCTGGATAGCCCGATTTTTACTGCTGAAACTCAAGAAGCTATTAAAGTCTCCTCAACCTGGCAGAGTCCCAGGACCAGATGGTGTTCTCCTGGTTCTTATAAAGCCTTTATAACAAAATGACACCAAGCCTCGCTGGCCTCCATAATGACTGCTTCCCACCCACAGAAGACCCGAGTCGGGAAGGACAACTTGTGGATCCCCACTCTTGCCATGCTGTCAAAACGTCTTGCGACCTCGAAATCGCCCTGAATCTTCACTTGAATCCCTCTGATCTCTAGCTGGCACTGCTTAGGCCGGCTCCCTCTTCTCTCCCCCCAGAGAAGGGAAGAAAGAAAAAGAAAGCATTTAAGCTAATGAGAAGCATAAACAACAGACGGCAGGGGGGCCTCATCACGGAGTGTCACCCCTCTTTGGGGATTTGAACAGTTTGGCGATGATGAAGCTTTGGCACCCCCTCGGCAACGTCAGAGCAGCTAATGGCTCCTCCAGCTTCGTGAGATTCGCCTCAAGGATTCACTCACTCACAGGTCCAGAGTAGCTTTTGCCTGGTGAGCTGAGGCAGCCTGCTGCACCCCGGTTAGGCGGAGGGCAGAGGGAGTCAGGGATGGAAGTGGGAATTTCTCACTTCTGGATCTCTGGATCCCTAGTTCAAAGGCCAGAGGCCATAAAAAGCCATTCTCTTCTGGGGGGCCCTGAGGAAGTTTCCAGGGGGTCAATGTCCAGGGGACCAATGAAGTTTCCAGGGGGCCAGTGTGTGACCAACCCGCACTGCAGAGTGTCTCAAAGAAGAGCCTGGAAACCCACCCTCTTAAGGTCAGGTCGGGCTGGACCTGGGGACAGGAGAGACTGAGGCGCAGAGCAGCTGCCCTCTGCCCCTGCACTGTGACTTCCAGGGCACCAGCACCCAAGGGTCCAGAAACACACATGTCTCTTGGACGGGCTTCTCAAATCACCATTAAAGTTCAACAGTTTTGTCCTCCCTGCCACCTGGTTTTATTCCAGTCCCAAGGAGACATGTTGGCGGCTGAAACATTTAAGATCCCTCCTCTGCCACCCCCAATTCAACCACCTGGTGGGGAAGATGGACAGAGTGGCCAGACACAGCCTGTTCATTTTGCTCAGACCTGCAAACACGCAGGGAGCGTTCTCAGCACCAACCCTATAGGGCTGGGAACTTTTCTTGCTGAATGTTTAAGTTAGTTCAGGAAAAATAATGTTTATTTCCAAAGAAATATGGCAGGTGACACAAAAATGTCCCTTCTTGTTCATTCACCATCCATCCGCAAGTTGGCTCTTCTTGGTTGAACTCTTTTCTCTCTTTCTCCACCCCATTGGGCTTCTCCAGCTTGTCCTGGGCCTTTCCTAGGAACACAGCTATGGGCCTGGACTTCTCCTACCCCTCTTGAGAACTGTTCTCCCTCCCTGAGGGTGGCCTGAGTTGGCCGTGACCCTGCTGGACCCCGTCCTCTCGGTATCCCTGAGGCCCAGCAGAGCAACTGAAAATGCTGAAAATATGTATTAGCTATAACTCATGTTCTGCCCTGCAGCCTCCCTGGCACTTGCTCCCTGCTGTCCATGCCGGTCCCCATGCTGGATCTTTGCACACATCGTTTCCCCTTCTCAGAATCCTTTCCACAGGCTGTGCCTTACAGACTCCCGGGTTTTCTTCAAATCTCACCTAGGTTATTGTCCTGCCCAATCTCTCTGACCAGGGTAGCTCCCCCATCATAGTGGAGGGACAGCAGCCCTCCCTTACCTGCAGGGGATGCGTTCCAAGACCCTAGTGGAGTCTGAAAGCCGAGAGTACCAAACCCTATACAGGCCTCATTGTGCTTTGCATCATTGCACTTCTCAAATACTGTATTTTTTTTATGCATACAAGAACCAGGGTGTAGGCCAGAAGTGCAGGGAGCGAGAGGATTCACGAGAGACAGAGTGGGGAGTAGAACAGGCAGATCTACTGAAATACACTGTTGAGAGGAGCAGAGGACGAGATAGGAGAGGTCTGCTGCACCAGGAGGGTTAGCTCCCTGGCCAGGGATCGAACTCAGGCCGTAGTGACTAGCGATAGCTTGATGGCACTGAGACTTTAACCCCTGCGCCACCAGGAAGGCCCCCAAATACTGTACTTTTTACAAACTGAGTGTCTGTGGCCAGCAAGACTATCAGCACATTTTTCCACAGCTCAGACGAGGGACCAGCATTTTTTAGCAATCAAGTGGCATTTAATCAAGGTATGTACATTATACATTAAATAGTGTACTGCAGAGCATAAACATAACTCTTCCATGTACCGGGAAACAAAAAAATTTCATATGATTTGCTTTATTTGGGTATCCACTTGATTGCAGTGGTCTGCAACCAAATCTTCAATATCTCCAAGAGACAGTTTTATATACTGTTTTTCCTCCTATACAGGTATACTTATGATAAATAAAGTTTAATCTATAAATCAGGCACAGCAGGAGAGTAAGAGATTAACACCAACAACTAACAATAAAATAGAACAATTATAGCAGTGGACTGTCATAAAAGTTAGGGGGCTGTGCCCTTTTTCTTCTCAAAATACATTATTATATGTAACATTTTCAGACCGGAGGTAAATGCTGGTAACTGAAACCTCGGAGAGTGGAGATCCGGAGAAGGGGGGCGCTGCTGTACTTACATTCACCACTTAGATTGCTGCCCCACACACACACACACACACTGTAGACTACAAACCCCAGAAGGGGAAGGCCAGGATCCTGCTTTCTCTGCCTCAGCTCTGATTCAGCAGCGAGCATAAAGCAGGTACAACGTGGGCGCTTGAGGGATGTGTACTTGATGAATTAATGAGCCCATTTAAGGTTCCCAAAAATGCGCCGAAGAGATGACTTCATTAAATCTCCATTTTACTACCAACGATACTGTGGCTCAAGAAAAATGAATCACTGGTGCCAGACCACACCGTGAATAAACAAGATGTGAACCCAAGGCTGTGAGACCCAAGTTCTACTCTTTCCACCATCTTGTTATGGCTGTGCTCCAGGCCTCAGTCAGTGCTGGGCATTACAAAAATAACTGAGGTGGGGGGGCAGGGAGAAGAAGGATTAGGGGGGTGCAATTGCATGGGGAATATAACCAAAATGCAAATGCATACATTGTGCAAAAGTGAAAAATGATGTAAGAATTATATAAAATAAAATATTAAATAAAAAAGGAAAAAAATATTACCAATTAAACATGTAATCAACATTAAAATTATCAATGAAAAAAATAAATAAAACATAAGAACATTCAGAGTAAAAAATGAGTGTGAAAACTATAGCAACATATTTAACAGAAAGTTAAGGCAAGAAAATTCTTGCCTGGTGGTTGCCTTCTCTGTTCTGAGCTAATCTTACTTTATACTATTTACTGTGATACCTGAACAGAGATGCCACAAGTGTTCTCTGTAAGACTGCAAGCCACAGAAAAAGTAAGAGGAATTGATAATAAATGAGCCACTACAGAATTAAATTGTTAATTTATGAGACACAATGCTATACCTCTTTTAAATAATCATGTTTTAGAGAATTTTCTGGTCAAAGCAAATTATATAAAGGAATCCCAATTTAAAAAAAAAAATAACTGAAATTTCCTAGCCCCTGGTGCGGGCTGTTCTTTGTCACCTCAGCAGGGTGAGCAGTTATTGCATCTGACCAGCCCCATGCTCACTGCAGCCCACTTTACTCTCCCTGTAGTCACATGAGCCCACTAGAGAACCTTCTGCATCCCACCTTCCCAGTATAACCCTGGGCCTAGCAGAATGGCTGAAAACGGTAAAAATGACAACACTGAGCCAAAATAAATCTTTAAATAAATAAAAAAACAATCCTTTTAATGTCTAACATATTCCTGGTCAATAGCATACTCCTGGACCAGGTACAGGACCAGGATGGGGCAGGTGAGGCACTTGATGGGAGACCCAAATCTCCATCATCAATATATACTATATATTTTTTTTGTGGGACCCTCGCTGGTGGCCGGGGATCAAACTGGCGCTGCAGAAGCTGCGGGAAGCCTTGCAACCCAGCGCTCAACCGCTGCGCCACCAGGGGAGGCCCAATATATACTATATTTAAAAAAAAAAAAACTGACAGGAAATATTTGACAATGAGCAAAATGTCAGAGTTTTAAGTAAAAATAAAACTGATTCCCCCTGCATCAGGTTTCAATGCAACCCCACACAGCTGCATGAAATTCTCACATGTGAGCTGAGGTGTCCAGCAAGTTGACACCTATCTGCAAGCCAGAGCTTTAAGTCTGCCCAGGAGGAAGTCCTGGAGAATTCAACAAAGCAGCATGGACACATGAGTATCTTTCTTGTTTTCCAACATATGATGGCATCCACCTACCCATTAGATGTGGAACTGAAAAGCTGATGTTCACAAGACCTCCCTTTCTTTAAAGACTGGCTTTTTGTATTCCAGAGCAACAGACAAGAAACAAACGTGCAAGATGATGTCACATTGGGGTAGTGTCTGTGAAGGTAAGAAATGCAGTGACAAAGCATTGCTTCCTTGCATAGGTTCAAGGGCCCCCCCTTGCCTAGTGCGTGTGAAAAGCACCCCCTGGAGGAGTGGAGGTCACAGATATGGTATGGAGATAGAAAACAATGGAGTTGTGTCTACTTTAGCTAGGATGGTCAGAGGAGAGCTTTCCAAGGAAGAGACTTCTAGCGGAAAGCATGAAGGGTAGACATTTACCAGCTCATTGCTGAGGGCACAGGGGTGTCCTATCTTGGTGCCTATCTTAGTTCAGACTTCCATAACAGGCTATTATGCAGGGTGACTTAGATAGCAAGTCTATTTCTCACACTTCTGAATGCTAAGAAGTCCAAACTCAAGGGGCTAGCTGATTAGGTTCCCGGTGAAGATCTCCTTCATGGCTTTCAGAAGGCTGTCTTCTTGTGTCCTCACATGGCAGAGACAGAGAGAATCAAGCTCTCTGTGTTTCTTCTAAAAGGGCACTAATTCCATCATGAATACCCCAACTTCATGACCTCATCTGAATATAATTCTTTGCAAAGATCCATCTAAAATACCATCATGGGGCCTCCCTGGTGGCGCAGGGGTTAAAAACACAGCGCTGTCAAGCTATCGGCCTCAATTGCAATATGAGTTTGGATCATGGGCCAGGGGGCTGACCCACATGGCACAGCAGAACTGTCCTGTCTCGCCCGCTGCTGCCCTCAAGCAATGTATTTCAGTCAATCTGCTTGTTCTGCTCTGTCTCTAGTGAATCCTCTCTCTCTCACACACATACACGCACATACACACACATACACACTGCACCTCTGGCCTGCACCCCACTTCCTGTATGCATAAATAAATAAATCTTTAAAAAAATTAAAAAAATAAAATACCATCACATTGTGGGGGCTAAGGCTTCAACATATGAATTGGGGGGAGGTGGGGACACACAATTCAGTCCATAGCAGCAACCAAGTGCTAGAAAAACATGTGAGTGGCGACATAGAGACCCAAGGAGAGAACTGCAAGAGATGAGACTGGCCACCCCACACAGGGTTTTCAAGACCAAGGACAACAGTAAGGAGTTTGGGTTTAAATCAGTAATTAAGGGAAAGCCACAAGAGAGCGTTAGCTGGAGGGGGCCAAGCCAGTGCTCACTCTGATACCTCATGAACTGGCTGGAGGGAGCCCAGGCTGCGAGTAGATCCAGCAGGAGGACACTCTGTGGTCTAAGACTGGACCAGCGGGTAGCAGAGAAGATGAAAGGCACACACCCCTAGCACTTGGGGATGGGTTTGAGCTGAAAGAACAGGGAAAGAAAGAACAATCCTCGAGTTTTGGCTTAGGCAAAAGAATAGAATTACTGAGGTAATAAAAGACTAAGTGAGAAGCAGATGTAAGAGTTGGGGCTGGGTGGAGGGAGCATTATCCCATTCTGTGAAGCAGGGATTTTCCACCAGACATGAAGGTTTGGTACAGGAGAGGGGTAAATCTATTCCTGCTGATAAAACCCGTACCACTGGCTGAAAACAATCACCCAAAATTTTAGTGTCCATCAATCCTCCCACTGGTGTCTTACTCATGGCAATAAAGTTTATTCCCAATAATGCTGCTGCAATTTTTTATTCATCATCCTTGTGTTTTAGAATTACCATAGCAGTGAAATTTATATTCAACAGCATTATTACAATTTTCAGCTACTAATGAAATTATTGTTTGTTTGTGATGTGTTTTGAAGCTATAATGATAACATTTCCTCTCAAAAATACCACTGCAATGTTTATGTCCTCAAAACCTGCCATAAATGACAAATTACAGAATCCCTGTGAGCAGTTAAACCCTCCTCTTGGAAAAGCTGAGGTTTTTGCATTTATCATGTGGGATCTAGGTCCTTCCATGGAAGAGACTGAAATACTAAAGACTGAACTTCACAGTCTAGGAAAGAGGCATCCTTATATGTCATCACTAAAGTAAAAAATAAAATTGAGCACATACCCCCAGAATGTCTTCTAATTCACAATGTAATGTGATATCATTTTATTATAAATTACTTCTACTGCACTAATATATATATATGCATATATATACACATACATATGCATATGTGTGTATATATATATATACGTATATGTAATACACGAACCAAAAAGAACTTGAAGAGGCTTTCATAAAATTCAAGAAGATCAGGCCTCCCTGGTGGTGCAGGCAGTTGAGCACCGCACTGTGAAGCTGTCCGCAGCCTCTGGCAGCGCGGGTTCGATCCCGGCTGGCCGGCGAGAATCCCACATGGCGAAGCAGACCTCTCCTGTCTCGCCCACTGCTCCCCTCAGTAGTGTGTTTCATCAGTCTGCCTGTTCTGTTCCCCGCTCTGTCTCTGGTGAATCCTCTCATCCTCCCGCACATCTGGCCTGTACCCTGGTTCTTGTATAAAAATAAATAAATCTTAAAAAAAAAAAGTTCAAGAACCTCAAGGGCCTCCCTGGTGTTGTGAGGGGTTAAGATGCAACCTGTGAAGCTGTCTGCAGCCACTGAGGCACAGGTTTGATCCCTGGCCAGGGAGCTACACACATGGCACAGCAAACCTCTCCTGACTCACCCCCTGCTCCCCTCAACAGTGCATTACAGTGGATCTGCCTGTTCTGTTCCCCACTCTGTCTCTAGTGAATCCTCTCACCCCCATACCTCTGGCCTGTACCCCAGTTCTTGGATGCATAAATAAATAAATCTTTAAAAAAATTCAAGAACATCGAAATTCTATTATCTTCTTCCCTCTCCCCATAGTCCCTACATACCACCTGGGTAAATGCGCCACAGTTTGGAAAGAACTGTCCTAGAACATTGTCCTCCCACACCTCCAACCCCCCACCTCTGATTCTTATCCCTCCTTCTCATTCTTTGAGAGAACTGATTTGATAATGGATTTCCAACCCCTTGAGCTAAATGCAGCACCCTAAGGGAAGGCTTAGGTGCAGAGGACGTGGGAGGACCATTTTCATGTTTTAAATTGGGGGATGTTTGAGTGAGAAGTTCAATTGAACAAAGGGCTTTGCAGTTAGTAAAATCAAGCACTACTCTCCAGAGCAGCGAGGACTGCTTCTGCCTGCCAGCTACAAGTTAGCTGTAATCTCCTTTCCGTTCTTTGCACTTGCTGTAATTTTTTCTTGTTATCTTCATGACCTCTTCTTCTAGGTTCAAACTAAAAGTCATTGAAGTAGCCCCCAATTTCTATTTATAAGTGTTTATTGAGCAGAGACTCCAATCTAGGTACTATGTGGCTACGACTTAGGTGCTACTATGCTGTTCTCACATGATTTCCAGAAAAACATAGGAAAAATTCCAAGCCAGCATTAATAAGTTCTAACCAGCAAGCAGAGGTGGAGTCCACAGAGAGTAGAGACTCCTGTTACAGTAGTTCTGATCTTCCTCATCACAAATCCAAGACATAGCTTTATATAATGATCCATTTATGCAAATAGCTTCTGGGGTGGTAGGCCTGGATATGTCATGAAGGTTCTATTATCCAATCATGGGCAAATAGCCCAACCCTTTGGTCCAAATCCCATACATCCAAGGAGACTTTCTCCCTGAAGGAATTCTTGCGAAAGAGAAGCTACCTCAGTCTCTTAACACTGACCTCCCCTGCTTATCCACCTTGTTTTGGAGACTAGTCTTAATCTTTTGATTGCTGCTCAAATTCTATGCCCTATATCAAGCCCAAAGAGAGGTCTCAGTCCCTCCTAAAAGTTCCTATAACAGGGCCTCCAGTGGCGCAGCGGTTGAACACTGGGTTGCGAAGCTGCCTGCAGCCTCTGTAGCGCTGGTTCGATCCCCAGCCTCAGTGAGAGTCTCACATGGCGCACAGAACTCTCCTGCCACCCGCTGCTCCCCTCAGCAGTGTACTTCGTCAGTCTGCCTGCTCTGCTCTCCGCTCTGACCCTGGTGAATTCTCTCATCCTCCCACATTTCTGACTGTACCCAGTGTTTGTATAAATTAATAAATAAATCTTTAAAAAAAAAGTTCCTATAACAATCATTATCCATGCACTCCCTTTGAGTTAATCTGGGAGACCTGGATTTGTTACTCCAAATAGTTTTATTTAAATATTGTGGTGGAGGTTCTCTTTTCTCAAATCCTTCCAGGTTCCTGAGGTAGACCAGAAGTGTCTGAAGGGCAGGAACTCTTACATCTTCCCAGAGGGAACAGCATGGCATTTGACACAGGAGAGATTTGCTGAATTCAATTTTCTTCCAAGCTCATCGTTATTTTCCTTTAATCCCTGTGAAACCAAAAAGCAATGGCCATCTCCTAGAGCTGGACTGAGGCGTAAGTTGGTCACTTAATGTAAAGCACAGACCACAATCATAATCCCTGAGCCTCAGACACATTGCTCTCATAGACGTATTTATTTGATAGCATGAATTTTTCAATCTTTTACTTTGTCTTCAACATTTAAAAATCAGGTGATATCACATACACCAGCACTCAAGCAAACAACTCTTATACACCCACTTCTGCTAGAAAAATCAGAGCTTATCACTGCACATGCATTCTTATGTAGCAACAACTGTCTGAAGCTGAGAACTGGCTGCATCTTCTAGAGAAGCACAGATTTCTGGTTCATCTTGTCTTTACTATTCCCAGGCAATCTAGTGTCAGCTTAAGTTTAGATTGAAGTAACATAAAAATTCCTGTTCATCACTTACTTGTTATATACAAGTGATGACTTGTTAGTAAGTCATCACTTACTTGTTAGCTACAATGTGGAGTGGTAGGGACTGTGGAAAACTGATGAGGACATACTCAGTGACCACCCACCCAGTATTCTTGGTTCCTAAGCCTGCCTGTCTACTCATGTGTGTCACCTCTACTAGATGCTTGGTGCTTAGGAAATGGTCATTTCCTGACCCACTTATAGTTCTCTTCCAGCTCTGATTTAGTTAGTTTCATAATAACCTAACTGTCTCTGTGTCCTTTTATTTCCCTTTCAGTTTGTATTCCCTGCCCCTTTCTGCCCGTGGGATCCTGCTGGTAGGACATTTGAATCAGACCTTACCTCATTCTTGGAGTCTCAGCTACCGCAGCCTGACTGCTGAAGAGCAAGTAAATGAGCAGTCTGGTCAAGGTACAGGTCCACCACCCAGCACACAATGAATTCCCGAGGCTTGCTGGACCTGGCAGCAGGGAGGCCTCACTCAGTAACAGGCCCCCAAGGCACAGGAAGGAGGAGGAGGCCCAGCCGCTCTGAATGGGGACTTTGCTGCCTCAGCCCAAGACTGACCTCACATCTGTCATCCCCACAGCCCTGGCTACTTGCCAAAGAAAAGAAGGAAGGGAAGTAGGAGGGAGAGAGCAAGCAGGGGGGAGAGGCCGGGGAGAGGGAATCTCTTTGAGATCTCAGCATGTTTATCATGGAAACAGTTCTTAGCCCAAGCATGGGGAGCCACCTGATTTTAGCAATGCTACAAATGCAAAATTCAGGTTGGCCTTAACATTCAGTTGCACTAGAATGAAAAAGAAATGCTTCCCTGAGTTGTGACATTTAAGTGGTCATGCATTTTTCAACGTATCAGTTATGCAAAGATGTTTATATTCACTCTCTCCTCAGTCATGTTTCATTTAAATGGAGTGGGAAAAAAGTCTTCAGAAAGTTTAATTAAATACAATAGAATCCTAGCAATCAAAGCGAACTGCAACAGACTTTAGAGGTTAAAAAACGGAAACATAAATTCCATAAATAATGAGGGAAAAATGAAAGCAGAAGAGTAAAGTAAATAAATATTCTTGTGATCTCTACCTCTTGCTGTTTCACCTCCAAGTGTATTTCTCTCTTGTATTATATTTCTCAAAATCCAGAAAGAAAAATGTCAGTAGATGACAACATGAAAAGGTTCACGGGATGCTGAGTTCATCTAAAACCTTCAGCAGTAAGGGAAAAAATTCTTCATTTAAAGAGGTAGTTTCTCTTTTAAAAAAATGTAGGGCTGCATGGATAGTTTTAATTCATAATCTCACAACCATACAAAATGAAGTTCAAAAAGGTCTAATAGAAGCCCCAGATAAATTCAACCTCATCCATTTCATTCCTATGCTCCTATATAACAGCTTTCATATGGAAGAAAATGACAGCAGAGATAATGCCCTTAACTTGGGTAATCCGTTTGTTGACAGCAGGTGATAATTCGGTCTTCCTGATAGTAATCTGTTTTTTTGGCAAACAAGAGAGAAGGCTGTTTGCCACGTACATTTATTTTTATGGGGAGGACATGTTTTATAAAGCTGGATTCGGGACAGTACAGGTGTGAAATTAATTGTCCAAGTTGCAAAATATGTTGGAGCTGGTATGTTAAATCTATGACGCTCAGTGGCCCTGACATGATTAAATGTTCGCTTCTATTAAGTAACCACAAGCCTGTATTTCCAATTATGGTGGCGAACTGCTTTCTGCTGAGGGGATTAGCTCAGTACTTCATTCTGCTGGTAGTTTTATGATCTGAGAACTTTAATTTTCCCAATTCAACTCTTAGGGCCTCCAAGACAAGCTGCCTGACTTTTAAATAATATATTCTCCCTTTTAAATTTCTGCCTCCTACCATTTCCTAGGAGTGCCATTTCCTGTCACCATAATTATAATAATTTGTATGTAGTTCCTGGGATCACATTTCTAATTGAGTCCTAAATTGGTTAACCTCATGAAGTTATTAATATGCTTTTTTAACCTGCACAAATTATGTATTTGTCTGCTTGGTCAAATCATGTTCATTATTACATACATTCTTCACGTCGCTTCCTTTAGTTTCGGTGTCCTTATTTTAGTCCAAAAAAATGTGCTTTGCTTATTTTATGTTAAAAATTACAGAATCATGACGGTTGGGAGGTCTGGGTAAGGGCCCAACCAGCCACACCGTGAGCTGAGCCCAGCACACCCAGCGCCAGAAGCTGCACAGCCTCTGGTTTTCCTTTTGTTTTTCTGAGACTAGCCAGAGAGAGCGGTGTGAGGCGACGCCTCGTTGTGGTTCTGACTGCATTTCCCTGATGAACAGTGACGTCAAGTGTCTTCTCTACACTTGTTGGCCGGGTGTATGTCTTCTTCGGAGAAATGTCTCTTCAAGTTCCTTAGCCCATTTTTAAAATCTGGTGATTTGTTTTTTTGCTTTTAAGTTATAGCAGTTCCTTATATATTTCCATTCCCTCGGGGAGGGAGCAGATGAAGACACTATTAGTTTAAGAACATGGGTGGGGGAGCCCTCCCTGGTGGTGCAAGGGGTTAAGTCTCAACACTACGAAGCTATCAGCAGCCACTGCAGCACGAGTTCTATCCCCAGCCAGGGAGCTACCCACATGGCGCAGCAGACCTCTCCTGTCTCACCGGCTGCTCCCCTCAGCAGTGTATTTCAGTGGATCCATCTGTTCTGCTCCCCACTCTGACTCTAGTGAATGCTCTCACCCCCTGCCCCTCTGGCCTGTACCCCAGTTCTTGTATGCATAAATAAATAAATCTTAAAAAAAAAAAAAGATAATCCCCAATTCCCCACAGGCAAGCCACCTAGCCCACCACCAACAGTGTCTTTACTTTTCCAAGAAAAGACCAAAACACTCTTCTCCCTCTACGACCAAGAGGCCCCAAGGCTGTGGGGAAACAGTAGTGGTCTCGTCTTCACACAGCAGCTGCACTGCATTGTCACTGTCCTGTCCAGCACTGCGGAGTGGACTGACCAGGACAGCCCGGGCCACCACCACGACCCAGAGCCAGGCAGGTGACTCCCGGGGTTAAGCCAATCACCCGCTGGAGAACGGAATCAAGCAAGGCAGAAAAGAACAGCCGTTGGGACAGGTCACTGGAGCTAAGAGGTGATGATGCAAATCAGGACCTGCAGCCACGTGGGCTGAAGCAGGTCAAACAGTCAGGGAAGAGAGAGGGTCTCTATGCTGGGCAGGGCAGGTGGCCTTCACCGACTCTGCAAGCTGTGTGAGTGTGTGTTGGGGCAGTGGGGAAGGTTTCAATCACAAAGAGGAAGCAGCCCCAGAGAGCCTCTCCCCCAGGACACTGAGGGGCAATAGTCGGCTGCATCTACAGTCCAGCTTTTCACCAACCCTTCCAACTGGCCAATTTTGCTTTGCGATAATATCCAACAAAACAGAGGTCTGCTAGCTTAAACGTTTAAAGCCAGAAAGAAAAAGAAAAATACTGAATAGTCTCACTCATAGCAGGAATTTAGAAAACCTAAATAAGAGACCAGGAAAAAGACTAATTATAATAAAGTAAAAATCAAAATCAAAATCAACAAGCAACTATAAGCCAGAAACACACTGTGGGGTGGGGGGGGAGGGATTAGGGTCAAAATAAGGGGGGTGGGAATTGTACGGGGACTATAACCAAGATGAAAATGCATACATTGTGCAAAAAACGAAAAATGATGTAAAAAATATATAAAATTTAAAAAATTGGAAAAAAAAAACATTTCTTTCTAAACACATTGGAGGCCTCACAGGGGTACAAAGAGGGTGTCCACTGTGGTTGTCCCATTTCATCCACTGCTGGACTCGACCTCTCGATGACCCCGGGCATCTCCCCTGCACATGCTGGTTAAATTTTGCCATCCTGGCCCAGGGGTTAAGGCTCAGTGCTCTCACCATGATGGCCTGAGTTTGATCCCCCACCAGGGAGCAACCCACATGGCACAGCAGCCCTCTCCTGTCTCGCCCGCTGCTCCTCTCAGCAGTGTATTTCAGTAGATCTGCCAGTTCTGTTCCCCACTCTGTCTCTGGTGAATCCTCTCACCCCTCTCGCAATTATGGACTACACCCAGTTTTCCTATGTGTAAATAAGTAAATAAATAAATCTTTTAAAAAACAATAAATTTCGCCATGCTCAATTTTCTTAACACTCACCTTTTTATCCAAACATATTCTTTTCCTATATAACTGGATATATCAGCTCCACACTTTGCAATTGTCTCACTTAATGAAACAGCAGTTTGTGCCGTGGGTTTGTCTGCTGTTGCTATTTGAAGAGACCCTTTCAGGCTCTCAACTTGCACGTCTCACCAGCAGAAATCCTGCCCACGCTGGTAAACAGGGGCAGTTTTGAAAATGACCCTCCTGCAGCCCCTGACACCACCATCTCTCTCACCCAGTTTACACAAGAGCCCCCAACTGATCATTCACGTTCCCTCATTCTTCTTGGCTCTGCTAGTCTCCTCCAAAGCAGCCACAGTTGGAAACACAAACCAGATCATGTCCTTCCCCTGCTTAAAAATCTCCAGTGGCTTCCCAGATCACTGAGAATGAATTCCAAACTCCTCACATTCTACCCACAGTCTCAAGGAATCTGGGCTCTACCACCGAGCCTGAACCCCTGCACACCTGCCACTCACCCAGCTGCTGGCACGTGCAAGTGCTGCCCACTTCCTGTGGCACGGGTACCCCGCCCCTCGGCCTTCTGTGGGGAGCCCTCTCTCAGCCACCCCAGTCTGAACCCCCAACCCATGTCACTGTGGGTGCCATCACATGGTGCTCTTTAATAATATTTCTAGCACTTAATCACTTTCAAAAGTTACCCTGTGCCCACATTAAATGTGATTGTTTTGAATCGGTCGCCACCTGCCACCTTATAAATTCCACCAAAGCCAGGGGCTACCTTTCTTGCTCACTGCTACATAGCCAAGATCTAAAACAGTGCGTAAAACATGATCCAGCCCCCAAAATATTCGTTGAAAGCACACTCCTGTAACTTGAGACTGGAAGAGTTACTATTTTTTAGGTAGTTTTGCTCAAAAGATTCTTCCCCATTTATAAGCTCAAAGTACTAATTTCTACCTTAACATTACTTTTTCCACTGATAATGGAAATAATAGTCACCATTTGGTTTTGAAATACCACCCTATGTTAAATACCTAAGCAATCTGCATCCATTATAGGTCAACCAAAAAGAACTGGATATTACCTGTCTCCTATAATAGGATTGTATTTTCTGAAGAATCATGTTATTCTGGGGTTTTACCTTCTAATTTTCTTTGGTATTACATGTTTTTATTCCCTGGATATAAATAGGGAATTTTTTCCATTTTGTTTGCAGGGAAAAAAATATTAATACCTGAAGCAGACAACAGACCTTCCAGAAACTACCTCATTGGCATGTGTGAGAGCAGGAAGCATCTCAACAAAGGAATAAATGCTTTTGCTCATAGGAAATATGATATTGAAACCTGCCTCATCACCAACATGGCCGTTAGGAAAAAATCCAGGAGACAGAGATAAATGGGGTCAAATGAACATTATGGCCTCCCCCAAATTGTCCCTTGCAAACCTGATTAGCATCTGTTCATATGTGTCACATGAGTATTCCTTCTCTCTCTCTTTATCCTAACATCATCGTTCTAGCTTCTGTTTGCTTCCCCCATGTCAACACAGTCCTAAGCTTTCCATGTGTATCATCTCATTTAACTCTTAGAATAACCCCAGATGGTAGACGGTACCATATTCATTTTACAGATCAGAACACTGAAGATGAGGACCTCCCCGGTGGCACAGCAGTGGAGCGCTGGGTTGCGAAGCTGCCCGCGGCCTCTGCGGCGCCAGTTCGATCCCCGGCTGCTCCCCGGCCACCAGAGGAGGGTCCCACATGGCGCGCAGACCTCTCCTGCCGCCGCTGCTCCCCTCAGCAGTGTACTTCGGTCCTTCTGCCTGCTCTGTTCCCCGCTCTGGCTCTGGTGAATTCTCTCACCCTCCTGTGCTTCTGACTGTACCCAGTGCATATATAAACAAAACAAACAAACAAACAAATAAATAAATAAATAAATAAAACATGCCTCTGTAAAAAAAAAAAAGAACACTGAAGATGAGTAACTGGTAGTGTTGGCTGTAAGATACCAGACATTCACCATTACACTGGTGTTGGATTTCCTTCTAGAACTTCTATGTGGATGGATTTCAATTTGGCAAGGTCCTAACTTTAAAGTGATATGGACTTCTTATCCTGTCCTGCCTGCAGAAATAGAAATGTTTCAGAGATTCTTTTCTGCCAGTAAAAACGAAGAAGCAGAAACCTGGATTATACTCACTAGTAAAATCAATATGACAGTAGTAACCACTGTGCTGGATTCTTCAGTACAAGTAACCTTTCTCGCTTGTCTTGATTTCAGAAACACTGCATATTAAGTTTGGGCCAGGTGCCTACGGACAGCCTCGAAGACAGTACCTCACCATCTGAATGGTGGGCCATTTGAAGAAAACAAATAGCTTGCTCCAAATTCCTCACTCTTTCCAGCCTCGATGGAAATGCAGCTCTGTGCCTCTCGTTGGCCTTCAAATGACCACCCACACAGGCCTCTTCTGTTATAAAAGACTATCTCAGAATCCAAAAACTGTCTAAGAAAACAATTATTTCTTTTTGTAACTCTTCTGAGTCTGCTCAAAGACAAGCAACCACAGGGAATTTGATTAGGATCACAGATAGATCTAAAAGTAATAGGAAGGCACTAAGCTGTGATAATCAGCACTTCAGCTTGGGTTCTTAATCAAATAATGCTTTGATTTTCATTATTTTGTTTAATCTATAATACCCCTTCCCAGCATATAGCACCAACTTTGATTTTATGTTTGCAGAAAAATGAATGCTGTATCTACATTTGTGTTGCATCTTATCGACTAGAATTAAGATCACCATTGACCAAGCATTTTAAAGTTTTTCTTAAACAGGCAGGGTTTGTCATTTTTTCCATCCTATTGAACAGCTTTTGAAAATGCTGGCTAATGTCTCAATCAGGCAAGACCCTAACGACATTTCAACAAGCATCTCTCCCACGTAGGTCCATTGCTTTCTTACTTTGATGCAGTTCTTCAGTCTACATGATGGTCATTACATTCTGTGGCATGAAGTGCCCCGTGGGGCCAAGAGGGTTGGAGTATTTGTATGTATCAAATTGGCTGGGCCATGGTATCCAGATATTGGGTCAAGCATTATTCTGGCTATTTCTGGAAGGTGTTTTTGGAGGAGATTAACATTTAAACAGCTGATTTCAAATAAAGCATATCACCCTCCATGATGTGGGTCGGCCTCATCTAATTAGTTGAAGCCTTAATAAAGTAAAGACTGACCTCCCCAGAGCAAGAATTCTTCAGAATGTCTTGAGATTTGAAGGGCAACTCTTCCCTGGGCTTCTAGCATGCCAAGCTACCCTGCAGATTTGAGGCTTACCAGGCCTCTGCAATTGTACAAGCCAATTACTTAAAACTTTCTCTCTCCCCAGACACACACACACACACACACACACACACACACAATTTGTTCTGCTTCTCTGGAAAACCCTAATGCAGACTGTTTCAGAGAAATCTATCACTGCTGTCATTTACAGTCCAGACTGACCTTCTTTTTTCAGTCAACAGAACATGGTCTAATTGTATAGGTTGATCTAAGAAGTTCTGTTCTCTAAACAACATCCCTTCAGTCATTCTGTACTAGTTATGATTTTGAATGAGCGCAGATTAGAAAGCCCTCACTTTCTTGTTCATGGTGAGTCAAAAGGTACTCGGCCACACTTTTACCTCCCTTCTAAAGTACAGGCCTTGAGATCACTGTATATCTGGAAAACCATATCCCCAGTGTCGATAGTTTAGTTTATGTTCTCATAAACAAGTAGTCATCCATGCCAATTAACCACAGTTGACTGGAGGATCTACTGTTGCATGTGTTGGAGACAAAAGACAAAGAATGTTGCCCTCATGGAGCTTGCAATCTAGTAGGGCAGACATTAAAAATAATGGCAAAAATTATGATATCACTTGGCATTTACAATCCTATCAAAGGGCCTGAGCTTTCAATCTTATTACTACTATGTTAATGCTATATAGAATGAGGTAGAGGGTGTTGGGGAGAGGTTATTATGGGCTGAATTGTGTCTCCCTTCCCCCCACCCCAAAATTCACATTGAATTTTTAACTGATAGTGTCTCAGAATATGACAGTATTTGGAGCCAGGGTCTTTACACAGGCAATGAAATTAAAATGAGGTCATTAGGATGGGCCCAAATTCAATATACGTAGAATCCTTATAAGGAGAAGAAATCTGGACACAGACACAAACAAAGGAAAGTCAATGAGAGGAGACAAAAAAGATGGGCATTTACAGCTGAGGAGGGAGGCTTGGAACAATTCTTTTCTCATGGCCCTCAGAAACCAGTCCTGCTTATACCTTCATGTTGAACTTCAAGAACTGTGAGAAAATAGGGCCTCTCTGGTGGCGCAAGGGAGTAAGATGCAGCCACTGCAGCGTGGGTTCAATCACGGCAAGCTGGGGAGATACCCACATGGTGCAGCAGACCCCTCCTATCTCGCCCGCTGCTCCCCTCAGCAGTGTGTTTCAGTCAGTCTGCCTATTCTGCTCCCCATTCTCACCCTTCTACCCCTGCATCTCTGGCCAGTACCCCAGTTCTTGCATGCGTAAAAAAATAAATCTTCAAAAAAAAAAACAACAGTGAGAAAATAAACTTCTGTTGCTTGTTACCCAGTCCAAGGTACCTTTTTACAGAAGTGCAAGAAAATGAATACAGAGGTTACACTTAAGAATTATGTGGACCTATGGCCTCCCTGGTGGTACAAGGGGTTAAGATGCAACCTATGAAGCAGTCCGCAGCCACTGCAGCACAAGTTCGATATCCAGCCAGGGTGCGACCCACATGGCACAGCAGACCTCTCCTGACTCACCCACTGCTCCCCTCAGCAGTGTGTTTCAGTAGATCTGCCTGTTCTGTTCCCCTCTCTGTCTCTGGTGAATCCTCTCACCCACCACACCTCTGGCCGGTACCCCAGATCTTGTATGCATAAATAAATAAATCTTTAAAAAAAAAAGAATTATGTGGACCTGTAGTTGAAGGTAAGAGTAAATAAGAGGTATCATAAAGGCATAATCAAACTTACTTGATGACTAGTAGTAGTGAAGGAAGGAAATCAAGACAGGTAGGCGTGTAGTCAATTATAAAAGTATCCCTGATTCCCTCCCAGCCTCCCACCACCCGCTTCCCACGCCTGGCACACACGTGTCCTTGTGATGTACAGTGCCTCCCATCGAGAGTATCTCTTCTCCATTCCCTGAATCAGGGCTGGCATTATTCTGGCCAGTAGAATGCGACAGAAGGGATGTTTTAGGAGTTCTAAACCTAGTCTTCAAGAGATCTTGCAGCTTCTTCACTTGTTCCTCTTCTTGGGAATCTGGGATAGCTCTATATCAATGAGCCTAGGCTGGCCTGCTGGATAAAGAATATATCGCTCAGTTAGCCTCATACCCCCAGCCCATGGCCAGGCATCTGCTAGATACACGAGTGAGGTCAAATGCCAGCTGACTGCACCTGTAAGTGAATCCAGCTGAATTCAGCAGTAGAACCACCTGGCTGGTCTCAGTCCACATTCTTGACCCATATAATTACACACTTATAAGTAGTTCCTGTTTTAAACTGCAACGTTTGGGGTGATTTGGTATACTGCAGAGTAAGCTCAGGTGGAGGAAGAATATAAGAAGGTATTCAAGAGCAATGCAACCTGGATGAGGGATTCTTTTTTAAACACACTGTGCCTGAAATATCAATGGAAATTGTCAAGTCTCCAGTTGGTTAAATAGTCCTGGAGCTCAGGAGAGAAATCTTGCCTGGAAATACAAATGTGAAAGCCAATCATGTGACAGACACCCATGCATGAGTTGACTGACCTCAGAAAGTAAGTACAGAGTAAAAAGGCTAGGGAATTAAGGACAGTGGGCAGTGTTTGGGGTTGCAGACATTAACAGTGAATGAACTTGATGAATCAAACAAGGCCTACCAAATGGCACTGGGTTGAGTCCAGTAAAATTACATTGGCAGTCTTTATCCTAAGTGGAGTTTTCTGCCAGTTTGCATACAAAAGCAAATAAGAGGGGCCTCCCTGGTGGCACAAGAGGTTAAGACGCAGCACTATGAAGCTATCCACAGCCACTGCAGCATGAGTTCAATCCCTGGCCAGGGAGGTGACCCACAATGTGCAGCAGATCTCTCCTGTCTTGCCTGCTGTTCCCCTCAGCAGTGTATTTCACTCAATCTTCCTGTACTGTTCTCCACTCTGTCTGTGATGAATCCTCTCACCCCCTGCACTTCTGGCCTGTACCCCAGTTCTTGTATGCATACATACATAAATAAATAAATAAATACAAATAAGGCAGTTGGTTGGATTGGTCCAAGACAGGATTTTGAGGACAATAGAAGGGTAAGAGATAAAGGGCTTTGAGGATTTGGCAAATGAGTGGTTGGAGTGATATATCACAGGTTCTTGGCTGCCTGGAAGGCAAAAAAAGGAGTGAGAGGAAACATGTAGTTGATGAATGAGCAAAAAGGGAGAAGTAGTACAGGGACTAGAGATCTTGGAACTAAACGGATGGTGGCAGAAAGGTGCTAAGGCGATCTTCTTATGACGCAACTCTGAAGTTAAGTCATCCTCCTGGAGTGCCATCCTCCTGGCACTTACACTGAGGATCACCCTGGAGGTGGCAGTTGGGGTGAAGATGACAGTGGGCGCCAGATGTCTGAGCCGGGGGGTGGTGAGGAACGAAGCAAAGGGAAGGGACAGGGAGATGATAAAATAACCAGGAAGAGTAGGATGTCATTGAAGGGACTTTCACTGCAATGATCCTACAGGCTCACTGCAATGATCCTACAGGCTGTGAGACAGTGGCAAAGTGACTTTCTAGACGCAATGACCATAGCTCCCCTGGGTCCACGGAAGGTGGAAAAATGAACAGCTGCTGCTCCCTCCCCTAAAATGTACTTCCTTAAGGAAGAATCGAATTGTAGTAAAGGCAAGACTTGAGGAAAGGAAGTTTACTCTTAAGAGACAAGGCACTTTTGAAAAAGCAGCGAAAACATCAACTGAAAAATCAAGACATGGGGCCAGGCAGAGAGGAGGAGAATGACCTTCACTGTGGAGCACCCCTAATTACCTTTGAAGAAGAGTCTGTATTTTCACAAGTGTCTCTCATATTTGTCATGTCTGGGCCCAGACCAGACCGACAGTAATGATGCATTAATATAGCATCAACATTCCTCTTCCCCGGGAATTATCTCAGGAATGACAAGAGACACTGCTTAGAATCCAGGCTTATTTCTTGTTTTGAAGTTGACGTAGTTCAGTGAATGGAACCAGAAAGATTTTTCCTGTCGATCTCAACAGAACATAAGCTGGTAGGTATTTGCAGAGATATGCCCTGGAAAGAGAAAAACACTCATCTGATAACCAGAGTTAAACTCCTGGGATAAACCATCAGCTTGGTTCATCTGACCCATTGTTCCAGCAGCCCAAAGAATTTGCAGAAACTAAAGATGAAAGAAGAGCATCATTGTTCTAAGGATGACCTCTTGACTGATGGGATCATTAAAAGATTATTTTTGAAGTTTTCAAATGGGCCAAGAAAACACTGTGAAATGAGGATTTATTTTATAATAGCCTTGACTCGGTCCCCTGACATGCAACGGTTGAGAATGTAAATTGGTGCTTCTTTTCTGAGAGACAATTAGTCTTAAAAGATTGTACACCCTTTAACCCAGCAGATCTAAAACTGGGTGTTTTCCAAAAGAAATAATCATAGATATACACCAAGTTTAGTCATAATTGGCAACAATCTAAAGATCCAATATTTAGGAGGATGGTTAGAAAATAGTCCTATAATCATGCAGTGGAAAATAAAAGGCATACAGAGACATGGGAAATAATGCCTGTCAAGTTAGTTATGTGCTATTGGGCTAAAATCAGGTTATAAAATATAAACATGGGCCTCCGTAGTGGCACAAAGGGTTAAGCGTGGCAGACCTCTCCTGTCTCGCCCGCTGCTCCCCTCAGCAGTGTGTTTTAGTAGGTCCGCCTATTCTGCTCCCCATTCTGTCTCTGGTGAATCCTCTCCCCCGACACACACACATCTGGCCAGTACTCCAGTTCTTGTATGCATAAATAAATAAATCTTAAAAATATATATAATATAAACATGTAACACCAATTTAAAAATGAAATACATATGCCTAAGACAAAAACTGGAGCAATACATATTTAAATATTATTTGTGATTATCTTTAAGTGTTTGTATTACATATTATTTTGATTTCCCTCTTCTGGACTTTTCTAAGAAAAATTTCTAAAACAGAAATATTTCACATCTGTAATAAGAAACATCCATAATAGGCTTTTATCAGTTTCCTAGCATATGATATTGAATGAAAATACCCTAACCAATTAAGCTTAAATGTGTATTTTTTAAATTAAGTAAAATATAAGGAAGAAAAAATACATAACAAAAGAGATAGTTCTCCTAATTTTAAGGGGAAAAATGAAACTCCCTTTTTTGTGAATGTCCTTTTGGAAAGAACATTCCTGCCTGTCTGTGTTCTGACCCTTTTCGAATAAGGGGACAATATTTTTAAATTTAAAATTTAAATTAAAAAATTTTAAATTCAAAGGTTATTTCTCTATTCAAATGATCAATAAAGATTTTAGTTTTTTCTCTATTCAAATGACCAATAAGGATTCTACATCCTCCACTATATTTAATGTTGCAGGTGGTGTGTCTTTTTTTTAAGTTATTTATACATCAATTAATAAAAAATTATCATTATTTACTCTAATTACAACGGGCATAAAATGAGTAAAAATAACAACTAGCATTCAAGCAGTGTTTAATATTTATGATGCCTTCTTTAGTACTTGTATATTTGCCTAAATGTAAAAATGAGGCATTTTCCCCAAATTCTCCAGAAAAGAGTAATATTCAAGTATTTTTGAAGGCTTTCTTATTAGAGGACATTCTCTAATTACTGACTTTAAATAACTAAGTAATGCTTGGGGGAAGGCTCATTAGCTTGAAATGACCTCAGTCAATGCTTATTTGGGATGTTTTGAAAGGTCACTTGAAAGAATCAGTTACAGAGGATGCCAAGAGATTCACTGTGGATTTAACCATTGTTCATGGAGTGAGGCCCCACAATGCAAATGTTTAATATCATTGTAAACAAGCATTTTAAAAATAACTACCTAAGTGAGTACAATGCATATTTATTTGACATTTACTTTTTTTCTAGGTCTATAGTCAGTGTCACTATAATATAAAAATGGTTTCCTTTTCTCGACAAATCTCCTCTACCATCATAACCACTGAACACACCCTACAGTTTATAAACACTCCCCAAAATGTCATCATAGTTGATTGTACCAGCACAGTGAAAGAAAGAATGTGGCCAATATTTTATTTTTTTTTATAAATTTTATTGTTATATTCCCCATACAATTGCAGCCCCCCCATTCTGACCCCAATCCCTCCCCTGTGGCCAATATTTTAGAAAGATGAGCCAGTGTTTATTTTAATACATATATACAAAGATTCATTATGGGTTAGCGACTTATTCTTTAAGATCAGTTTAATTAGAGAAGGCGATGTTTAAATTATTTCCTTTTTTAAAGATTTATTTTTATTTAATTATGCATACAAGAACTGGAATGAAGGCCAGAGGTGCAGGGGTTAAGAGGATTCACCAGAGACAGAGTGGGAAGCAGAACAGGCAGATCTACTGAAATACACTGCTGAGGGGAGCAGCGGGTGACACAGGAGAGGTCTGCTGCACCGTGTGGGTAGCTCCCTGTTGGGTGATCGATCAAACTCATGCCACAGTGGCTGAAGATAGCTTGATAGTGCTGAGACTTAACCCTCGTGCCACTAGGGAAGCCCCTAAATTATTTCTAATAAAACTATTACTAGCCAGGTCAAAAATTCAATTAGCTATGGAGTCCTACTTTGATAAACATTGAAAAGATGATATCATTCCCTTTTACAAGTTTTAGGGGCTTGAGAGATAACCTTTTTAGTTTGATATAGAGAAAAGAAAGAAAGATTCCACTAGCACTGCTACATGGGCCTCAAAATGAGTCCCCAACTTCAGATGCTACTTTGCTCTCTAGCCGGGATGAATAATTTTAACCCAGAAAAAGTTTAGGAATCCACCGAAGTGTAACAAAACCCAAAATAAAACATTACACTAGATTTAGTAATTAAACTGTTCCCTTGGCATTGTCAACACAGCAGATTTTAAATGATGCAACGATCTTAACTTTCAACTAAGTTTGAAAGCTCTCTTCCTCACTTGTGACAGACAGAACCGGGTGGAAAGCAACTCTCCCATCAAGATCACCAACTCACATGGTCTCCCCTCTGCTAACTCCTTCCCTCAGCTGAGCAAAGGAGAGGGAGGGCTCCTGAAGAATCAGTACCACCAAGGAGGACCATCCTGTCACCTTGGATAAGTATTGGTCGGCTTCTAAGTTTGAGGTGAGGAAAAGGTCAGCCCCCCACCTTCACCTATGCTTCTTTAAGTGTATCTTTCCTTTTTCTTTCTGGGTCCTTCAAACAATTAAAAGGAGATGATGATGATGATAAGAGGAAGAGCGGGAAGGGAAGAAGAGAGGTAGATAGAGCATCGTTTGATCTGTGCATATAGATGCAAACGGATTTTTATATATGCATATACACTTATACAAAAGGAATTATATACACACAGATATCCACGTCATGTGATTTATGTCACTCTTGAAATCAAGGACACCCACTATGTAGGAGTTCAGTGAATTTGTTGAAAAAAAAAATGACCAAAAAAAAAAAAGGAATTAGGGCCTCCCCGGTGGCGCAGCGGTTGTACGTTGGGTTGCGAAGCTGCTGCAGCCTCTGCAGCACTGGTTCAATTCCCAGCTGCTCCCCGGCCACCAGAGGAGGGTCCCACATGGCGCGCAGACCTCTCCTGCCGCCCGCTGCTCCCCTCAGCAGTGTACTTCGGTCCTTCTGCCTGCTCTGCTCCCCGCTCTGGCTCTGGTGAATTCTCTCACCCTCCCAGACTTCTGACTATACCCAGTGCTTGTATAAATAAATAAAAATAAATCTTTAAAAAAAAAAAGGAATTATCCTTCACAAATACTTCTTGTCAAATTCTTCCCATGCTTTCCTTCTGCCCCATTCTTATTCTCTTTCTACCTGCCAAATCCTCACTATTTCTCAAAGCCCAAAGCCAATGCCACTCCTTTTTAAAATCTGTGATTCTTCCAGTTAAAAGTGAATAGCACACACCTTATTCACCATCATCTACTTTTCTAACCTTCTCTGCACAGACAAGGCCCATATCTAACCCACACCCATGTTGAAGGCGGTGGCTTTGTTCACCTCTGCTTCTTCTCCATCATCCATGCATCATTTCGTCTACCTGCAGACAATCAGCATGTGGTTAAAGCATGGGCGTGAGAGCCAGACACAATAGATACCCCGGCCATATCGCTCAGTATCTGTGTGATCTTGGTTAAGTTGCTTCACCACTCTGTGCTTGTACTCAAGGTTTTGTAAACAAGCGTTTTAAAAATACCTAAGTGAGTACAATGCATATTTATTTGACATTTACTTTTTTTCTGGGTCTATAGTCAGTGTGCTTGTACTTCACCACTCTGTGCTTGTACTCAAGGTTTTGTAACAGGTAATATGGAACACTAACAATAGTCTATAGCTCACAGAGCTATTTTGAGGACTTACTGAGTTCATCCATATAAAGCACCTTGTGAGGTTTCTGGAATGTATAGTAAGTGGTCAATACAAGGATTCTATAATTGTTGACTCAACATAATTTGCTGAGCATCTACTATGTGCACTTTGCTTGGCTGTCACACCAGTCAGTACTCTAGAAATACCTGAGGACTGGCTGATAAGCCCAAACACTGACTCAGCCCTTTGTTAGTCAATAACAAATTTCTTTCTAGGTCCAAGGTCTCATTTAATCCTTCCAACCATTGTATGGGTGGATGTCATCAGTCCTACTTTTATGCAGGAGCAAATGGAGTCCCGTCTGCTCTGAAGAGCACATGCACATACTCGCTGGGTGAAAAGTCTCTGTAGTGTTCACCTCACAAGCCCTCTAACTTCTAGCGATTTTTTCCATTCCCTCCTGCAGCTCCCTCGACTTCACACGAAGCATCTTTTTTAGCATCTGTTCAGCCTGACTCCTGTCATTAGATACATTCTTGTGTGTTTATAATGCACCACTGATTTGTTTCAGACTAAATCGTGGGATCTAAAAATAAAGTGATGTTGAACATATTTCTTTGCATATTAACTTTAAAGAAATAGATTAATCTTTTAGAAATAATCAAAAATGAATGATCTACTCAGCATGTAGCAGTTACCCAAAAAAATAAAATGAAATGAAAATTAAAAACTCTGAGATTCCCATTTTCCCCCTTTATCCTTTCTGAATTTATTAAGTATACACTTCGTAATTTTTCATTTTGAAAATTAAGAGGTCTAGTGAGCCCACGGCAAGCCAATTGTGGTCTTCCCCGAAGACCCTTCCAGGAAAGCAGGACACATTCATTCTCCAAGTTCAAGTCCCATTTTCAAAACTGACACTGCAGGATGGTCCTCCCCATCCTAACACATGCAGCAAAGATCAATAAATAAGGTGACGTATAAGATGACATGTCAGTACCCCTGTCCTCTCTGTCTACTACAGGCTAAGCATGATGAGGAAGGTGGCGGTACCAGTAGAAAGCAACAGTAAACATGGGCCTCCCCGGTGGCGCAGCGGTTGAGCGCTGGGTTGCGAAGCTACCCGCAGCCTCTGCGGTGCCAGTTCGATCCCTGGCTGCTCCCCGGACACCAGAGGAGGGTCCCACATGGTGCGGACCTCTCCTGCGGCCCGCTGCTCCCCTCAGCAGTGTATTTCGTCAGTCTGCCTGTTCTGTTCCCTGCTCTGGCTCTGGTGAATTCTCTCACCCTCCTGTGCTTCTGACTGTACCCAGTGCTTGTATAAATAAATCAATCAATCAAAAAAAAAAAAAAAAAGAAAGAAAGCAACAGTAAACATGACAATACAGGAGGGGATGGGGTATGGTAGGAGAGAGGTGGATGTGGCAAAGAGAAAAACTCAGTCCTGCCCAAGTAAAAATGTCTCCTGTTTGAGAAACCTCTGACTGACAACATTCTCCTCCTCCATAGACTCATGCACATCCATGTTGATTATTAGCTTCTTTTCTTCTTTTGAAATCTGAACGCTCTCTTGATCCTCCACCCTTGGGTGTTGATCAAAAGCCACCATGAGGCGTGTGACATCATTTTATTCAATGTGATGTTTCCTATCACCCCAAAATGGTTATAATCTTCTGGTTGCAACACTAAGTCATGAGGCAAGTTGCAGTTTATAAAATGTAGTCATTCCACGCCACATTTCATTCGGGAAGAGGGAGGGTTACGTGGAAGATGAACAATTATCAGATTGTCAATGGAATTCAATAAATGTTGTTTAAAAAAACTAATTATTTGTTACAATAACCAGCTACTACTGACACTTTGTATTTGGAGATTTGTAAACTACTTCCATTTGAAATGTAATTGATTCCATTTTTATCATTTGTTCAAGTTTATGTGGTTGTTCTCATCCTAAGAGATGATAACATCTATTTTCAGCAAATTATACATTATAATTCCTCATTCAAAAGCTGTAACAGAAAACAAAATGCTAATTTATGCTGTAAACGAAACTACAGAATCATAATCATTCATTGTTAACATTAAGGACTCAACTGCTACTGGAAATAATAAATTGAAGCAAAATATGGTAGGGGTAGTTAGTTAGTTTTCTTTCTTTCTCTTTGTGTCTTTTTGGCTATTATGTTTCGTTGTTACACAACTAACACACTTCCTGATAGCCATTCAGGCAAGAGATTACTTGCATGTTTTGTCTTTTCCCAGATACAAACCAGAAGTCCTCTGCCTCTAAGCTATTCCCCGCAGCTCTGTACTTCAAATCTGCAAGACGTGCTCACCAAGCAATCAGAAATGCACTCTAAAGAGGGGGGTCACACAGGAGCCACACACCTGCTTTCCCACACTTCATTAAGCTTCCACACCTACATTTTCTTTTATATCAGCCTTCACCCTCCCCCGCCCCCCAGTCTCCCCAGTAACAGGACCCCCCTCTCTGCCATACCTGGTCAAGGTGAGCCATCCCCCCTGGCAAGCTTCCCCTCTGCATCCGGGAATTTAGGAAACAAACAGAAATCCAGTAACTTTTATTAAATCAGGTCAATTCAGGTCGATTGTTATTAACAAAAGGGGTGGAGGGAGACCTGGTACCCTATTTCAGACACTGCTCCCTTAAATATCATCAAGTAAATAGACAGTAACATCACCTAATGGCATTTTCTCCTTTATTTTTTTAAACATAGAATCAAAGAAATATTTAAGAATTATAACAAAAACGTGAAATCTTTGAAGAGACCAAGAGTCACGCTGCCTTCCAGAGTAAATCACGTTTCTGCTGCCCTTTTATTTAATGCTGTCTGCTGTCCACATTTACCTCTTCACTGGCAAAGTGTGATCATTGATTTCCTATGCTCTCCTGGAAGGAAGTTCTGCTTCCTTGATGATGACTACAAAAGGTAGGTGACCCCACTCTCATTCCAATGCAAACCCTGCACTTTTACATTTCCGCCAGGGCTACAAGAATGTGAAACCAGTGCCCTCTTCCTAGAGACTGTCTTGCTGTAACTACTGACATTTAATGTTTTCCCTCCTCTTCTCACAACTATATTTTGGAAGATCACAATAGAAGAGATGCCCCTATAAAAGGTATTAGTTCATGATGGACATAAATGTTAGGTGCGTGATTCGGTAGGAAAACACCTGTTATAAGAGGGTCATGATGAGAAAGGTGAATTCCAGACTGCATAGCTATACTGCAAGCATAGCTATAATGCAAACCCAAAGCGATACGGGTTTGCTTATAAAATGAGAATGAGTTATGCCTCAAAAGAAGCCTGACAAATATTTATTTTTCTAGGTAGACAAAATGTAAAAAAAAAGACTTGTAACAACTTGTTACCAATGTAAAACACTGGTACCACTTTAATCTTTCAGATGCACCAATTCATATACACATGACAGGGTTTTGATGCATCTGAATGGATAAATATACAAATGGTTTCAGTATAGATGATACAGATTTGATATGTAACATATAAGAGTTCTGAGGTATGTGAATAATTATAACATTATTCCATTTGTGTATGTTACAATTACCTTTCTTCTGTAGAGTATGTTTTACTAATATTTACAAACATTTGGAATGAGCCCTCCATTAAATCATAATTATTTGACAGTGGAAGCTTGCAATCTCAAGACCCTATCTATCTTTTAAGCTGGACCAGCCATTCAAACCAAAAAGAATGGTGAACTCAAGCATTTAGTACATCACCAAGAAAAAAAAGTATCAGGTAGTTATGTTTGATTTTGCCAAAACAACAGGCCTTTTTTTTTTTTTTTTTTTTTGCCAAAACAGAAGACCTCATTCATCAAAGACGATGATATCTGGTTAGGTCAGTGACCAGGACGGTGGGCAAACAAAACAGGAGTGCCTTGCTATTTCACGAAGCTTGCAAATGATTGACACCATGTCAAACCTGCTAGAAATGTACATGCGACCACCACATGAGGTGGTCCAGAAGTGTAAGCAGCATGGAGAGCAAGACTAAGCTGGCACTCTGGGCTCTGAAATGAAATTGCCTGAAAGACATTCTTCCTCATCTATAAAATGGGAATAATAATAAAAGTACAGAGCTCCTATGTTGTCCTGGAGATTAAATTAGTTGAATACCCAGTAAGCATAGCATGAAGAAATGGCAGCTCAAATACAGAGGAATGGATTAAGAAGATGAGGTATATATGTGTGTGCATATATATATATATACCTCATCTTCTTAATATATATATATATATATATATGCACAATGGAGTAGTACTCAGCTATCAAAAAAGACAAACTCTTGCCATTTTTTGAAACAAGGATGGGGCTGGAAGGGATTATGCTAAGTGACATAAATCAGAAGAAGAAAGACAAATATCGGATGGTGTCATATCTATGCGGAATATACAGAAACCAAACAAAGGGTCAGATAAAGTCAAACTAAGAACTAATCCTAGAAAGCAAAGCTGACTGTAGAACTGAGGTTACCAGAGGAGGAGGCAGGGGGAGGCTTGGTTTGCAGGTGTGTTGGGTGCTTGGTTTGTGGGTGTGTTGTAGTAATAACACCGGTGGAGGAGGTCCTATACCTCTGAAATACAAATAATGATGCAAGCCAATGTTTTCTCAATTTAAAAGAACTAACAAATTGGGGGGGGGGGGGTGAGGGAGAAAAAGAAATGTAAGTTATTGTCACTGCTCTTTGATTCCCAAGTTTCCAGACCCCTACAAAGAATAGCAAATAATGCTTTCAAGCTGGTACCCCAGGAACGCTAGTCTTACAGGAAGCCCACAACAATCCCAAATTTATAAGTCTCTTTTCGTCTTCTTCCTTCCTACCTGAGAAACCCAGTGTTGGACAAACAGGGGTTAGAGGAGCTGGATTTAAAGGTGGGTTTCTAAAATTCATTTAACGTATATGGAAATGTACCTCTAAACTATTCAGTAGTTTATGCATACATCTTCAGGAAAATGAAAATGTGTATCATGTATAAAAGCCCAGTTTTTCTTTTTTGAATTGTAAGCTAGGGGCTTTGTAACAACTTTATAAATGGAGGACATTCCTAAGTCTTGGCTCATCCTCGAGAATCCAAACATTGTCACCACTCGAAGAGCAATGAAATACCCAGAGGAGAGGGGGTGGGGAGTTGCAAATTCTTTACAGGACTTGGGCCAGCTGGACAAGAAATATTCCTCATCCAGCTGCTTTCTGCCGTGGCTAGCCTCAGCCATGGAAGTAGTGCCAGTCCAGGAAAAAAAAAAAAAAGGCAGTCAGCACAAGCTTTGAACGACTTACCCACCTCCATTAACGGTGCTGCATTGAAACTTCTATCCTGCTTGAAAAGACAGAGTGAGTACAAAGAATTACAAGTACTGGCTTACAAAAGTGCAGAGCTAAATTCAAATCAGTCATCACCTATTCTAACCTAGCGTGCGCCCTTGAAAGAGTGCCATTTTATTTTCTAGTCTGGAAATGTTGATGGAGCAGTAGGGAGGAGAGGGGGTACACAAGAAAACTGAGAAAGCACAGTGGAGTTTAATGGGGATGTCTTTTTCACCATCTGGGGTTAAGCTATCCACTCACTAAAGAAGTGGTCAATCGGGTGAATGAAGTCAGAAATCTGGCCTCCCGGACACCCCAGCAGTCAGCTAATTGGTTCCATTTTTCACTTTCAATTGATTGATTCAATATCATACAGACCTGGCCTGGTTCGATTGGGGCTTACATCGTGACAGCTAATAAGGTGACCCAGGTCCAAACTGCATGCAGTCGTGACCAGGGTCAGCTCCATGACGGAGGCCGGAGGCTTAAACAACTACAGGAGAGACTCGCAGGTTGAAATGCACAACATAAAAGATAAAGCTGGCTTTTGGAAGCTTGCACTACTGCCATCCCTAGGCGTGAAACTGTAAATTAAAGAATGGTCTGTTGTCGGCTGCATTGAGCCAAGTCAGAGACATTTCACATACACACTTTAATTGGGGTTTTCATTCTAATTGAAGAAATAAATTCCACCTAAGCAGATGCTTCCCCCCCACACATCCTCTCACTTTGGTATGTTTTGCACATTGGCAAGTGGGTGCAAAATATCTACAACGTGGTCTACTCAGATATAAGATGGAATTTCCCAGTTTTAAAATGATAACAGATGCAGTTTCGGCTCTAATACACATTGGGCTCTCTCCCCCCCCAAAAAAAATCACTATCCCCACCCCCTCCAGCTTTAATAATAAAATGTCACCGAATAACTAAAATACCTTCCTGCCCATAGTGATTCGCGGTTGGGCTTTTCTGTTTTGTGTTCAGTAATGAAAAAAATGCCCCAGTTGTTCCAAATTTCCAGATCTATATATAAAGAACCTCCATCTTCATTATTTTTTTCACTCGCTTGTTTATAACCAGAGGTGTCATAATCATGTTTCTTGTGAAAATGAAAGTAATCAAAACGCCTTGTGATTCCAGGAAAAGAGTTTCTTAGGGAGACATGCCTGCCTGCTATTGATGTTGTAAAAAGCCTCCTTTTACATGGTATTAGATGTTGAGAGCACATCATATTGATCTAGAAATAAGAAGCTTGATTTTTTTTTTTTTAGTACAGTCAACCCTTACCTTCCTAAGCACTTTATAACACTAGGAAAAAGGTTTTATTTTTAATTGAGGTAGAGTAAACAAATTATATTTGAAGAGCATTGCTATTTTTAGAGAAGGGAGGATTTGTCTGCTTTTTTGGCAGCATTTCAGGTAAAATTCATGAATAAGTCTCACTCTCTCAAATTTGGCCCAGGCCTCCCCTTAGCAGCCTTGCCCGAGTCCAAGATGATATTTAAAGTGTTGCCTTTCATCTTCTCCTCTTTCTCGGTAGGAGCAGTTCGGAGCAGGCTTCCTAGCCCTTCCCATGCTCAAAAGCTAAAAAAATGCAAACTGGAGCTCAATGAGCACCTACGTCCTTTTGCACACACACCCTTCACCCCTGCAAAGGGTGACATGGCCGCCTTGGAAACCTCAAATCCTGGGCCAGACGCCCTGCCTGGCGGCCTAACTTCCCACCTGAGACTAAAGCTCAGCAGCCCTGGGGGGCACCCTCCTCTGCTGATGTACACCTCTCATTTGTTTCTGTACTTTATCTTAAAGTTCATACCGCACCACTGGAAGAAGAAATCAATATTTCAAATAATCTCCCTTTCCCCCACCACGCAATTGCACTGCACTACTTAGCGCGCCACCCAATACCAGCCTGCGAGCTAATCACCCTCCACAGAGCAGCGCCAGCTGCCTGATCAGAAATTCTTTCCGATTTTTCTTAGCAGCCTGAGCCTCTCTTTCTGGAAGAATGTTCGTGCCTTTTGGGAAAACGCCTCTCCAAATCAAGTTAAACTAACTTTACCCGGGGACACCGAGAGTTCTCCTCTTTGGAACGCTGCCCCCGCCCCCTGCTCGCGCGCCCCCTCCTCTGCTCAAGCCCCCCCCCCCCCCCCCCCGGCACCCCGCGCGCGCTCTCTCTCTCTCTCTCTCTGTGTCTGGCTCTCCGGCTCTGAGGGCTGCGCGCGCGTGGTTGCCTGTCTTGCAAAATCCGGCCGCAGCCCTTATTGTCCCCAACGACTTGTTTCCTATCTCTGAAAAGAAGATGCCAAACCCCCCGGCGCTGGGAAAGCTGAGTCCCTGCGCTCCCTGCCACTCGACACCCCTTCCCTCGCCCTTCAGAGGAAAGCGAAGTGCAGGCGTGTGGCCTCCCGGGGTGCAGGTCGGAGGGACGCGCCTGGAAACTTATCCCAACGCGTCTGAATCCAAGACTCGGGGCGCGGCGCTGCCGAGGAATCTCGACTCCCGAATCCTGGCCGGGCAGGTGCCGGGGGAGCCGCGCTTGGTCGGTGGCTCTGTCACGCGTCTGGGTGCTCCAAGGCGAGCTGGGGCTGGTTTATGAGTCATCGGCATTCACGCCCGACACACACACCACACACCACACACCACACACTACACAGCACGCCACACGTCCACACACGGAGGCGCGCGGACGCCGGCTCCTGGAGACCTGGAGTTTGCCGAGCCGGAGCGGGCGCGGAGAGGCCTGGGGAGCCCCGGGGGCTCGCTAGCCCCGGCGGGGTGGCTTGGAGAAAGGCCCCAGCGCCGGCCGGAGGTAGCCGGGGCACCCCACGAAGTCTCCCCAGTCCATCCCCCGCCGGATCACTCCGACAGCTCCTGCAAGTTTCAGCTCGCAGCGGGGCCTCCCCTTCCTGGCGGTCTCGCCCCGAACCCCAACTTCATGCGCCTGGGGCGCCCTCCCATGCCACCACGAGCCCCGCACCCCGCCAGCCGCCCGCACGCCTCCGGGGGACGCCCCGGGCGCCCCCACCCGCGGCGGCGACCCGGCGGTCTGGCCCGAGCGAGCTGCCGCCTCCCGCTGCTGCAGCCGGGCCCGAGGCTTCCCGGGCTGCGCGGCCGCCGAGGGTGGCGTCCACCCGCGGGCCGCGGCGCTTCGGGGGAGCCGCGCGGGGGGCAGAGGTCTCCGTCCGGCAACGGTTAGTTTGTGCATTTCAGTTTCTTGGAAACTGGGGGTGAAGCGGGGGCGGAGGGGCACCTTTTTTCCGGGTGTTGTGCTGGGAGGGGGTGGCTTTTTGAGGAGAGCTCGCAAGAGCGCGCTGCGCTCCGGGCCCGGGAGGGAGCGCGCCAGAGCCGGCGAGGGCGGCGGGCGGCCCGGGAGCGGCCGAGGCGGGCGGGCGGGCCGGCGGCTGGAGGGACCCGGCGGAGCTCCCGGCCCCGACACCCCGCGCCCGCCGGCGGCTCCCCCAGCGGAGCGCCCCAAGTCCGGCCCGAGACTCCCCCGCGCCCCGGGCCACCCACCGAGTTGCGGCTGCCTCTCGCCACGGCCCCTCGCCTCGCCTCCACCCCAACTTTCCCCAGCCCGGACAGGGGCGCGCGCGCGCGCGCGCGCACACACACACACACACACACACACACACACACACCCCTTCTCCCCCGCCTCCAGCTCCACTTCCCCGTGTAGTTTGGAGATGACAGATGCCTGTAGACTTTCACCAAACAAGCGGTGGGGGCAGCAGACTACAACAGTTATTTAATTAAAAGGCATTTTTCCTCTCTCTTTCTCGCTGTGGCGCCCAGAATAGCTTTTGCACCCCTCGACCCTGAGCACACGCTTCTCTCTCCAGGTTACCAGGGGCCCACTAAACACTCGCATATCCCTCCACGCCCCCCCTTCCGGCGTGTACCCCCAGCTTCCCCAGGTCTCCCCCCTACACACACACACACACACACACACACACACACACACGAGGCACATCGACATGCACACCTAGAAGCCGGCGGCGGAGAACGTCGAGGGCACGATGCAGCCGGACTGCATTGCACAGTCATCAAAGTTAAGTGTGTGTTTGTGGGGTGCTTGTGCGCGCCAGGGGAGGTGCGGGGTCAGGGGCACCGGAGCATCTACTCTGCCCCCCCCACTCCCCACTCCGCGGGGTCAGGGGACGCCTCCACTTGCGTTTGCAGCCATTTTAGGCAAAGAGGTAGCTCGGGGCCCGGGGGGCTGGAGGGGAGAGCAGCACGTCGCGGGGGACTCGCAGCTCCGCAGCCCCTCGGCGCAACTGGAGGGTTGGCAGGCGCCGGGCGCACAGGGGCGCGGCGCCCGCGGCTACTTGGGGAAGGTTGCGCTCGAGTTCTCAGGTTTTGCCTGGAGTTGTTCGGGGTAACGTGCCGGCCCCAGCCTCTCTCGGGGGCTCCCGCTGAGCTGGGGGGCGGTGGGGAGAGCCGGCGATGGCACATCGGGCACCGGAGGGATGGCAGAGCCGGGAGGCTGGAGAGCTCGTGCTGGGGGAAGGGGACACCTCCTCCCGCCGGCTGGCACCGACCCAGACAGTGCGACCCACTTGGCCCCCAACCTCCCCACCCCCTCCCGAGCCTCTGCCTCCCCGCCGAGTGCCAAGTGAGCGCGCCGCCGGGGGGCCCGGGGCGCGCCGCCGCCCGGCACCGAGCCACCCCCTTACCTGGTCGGAAGGGGTTTCCCAGGAGGAGCCGTAGTTGTAAAAGAAGGAAGAGAAGAAGGTGTCTTCCGACAGCCCGCAGCCCGCCATGCTCTGGATGCAAATAAAATGAGGAAAGGAAAAAAAAGCACACACACAAAAGCCACGAAAAATTTTCAAAATCAAATCAAACCAGTCAGCGGAGAGGAAATTCTCCCGAAAATAAAGACAGGGAGGGGGAAGGGCTCGGAAACTCTCGGCGCGGCTCCCTCTCCGGGCGAGCAGGGATGCTCGGGCCGCCGGGGCCGCCTTCCCAAGACGGTACCTAAGGAGGTTCGTCCTGACTTGGGCAGCAGCCGCCGCCGCCTGTGCCGGCTGCGTGTGTGCGCGCGTGTGTGTGCGTGTGCGTGTGTGCGGTGTGTGCGCGCAGAGCGAGAGACCGCAGGGGAGGCGAGAGGGCGAGGGAATGAGCGAGCGCGGACGGAGGGCGCAGAGGCAGGAGCGGGCGGGCGTGTGCGCGCGGGGGTGCGTGCGTGTGTGTGCGCGTGTGTGTGTGAGCGCGCGTGTGGCTGGGTGTGCGTCTGTTTGGGGAGCTCACCGGAGAGCTGGGGCCGTCACGTGGGCGCGCTGGCTCCGCCGGCTGCCGGGGACAGCCTGTACTACAGCACCGGCCACTAAATCAGCCCGCGCCGCCAGACCTGTGCACGCCTCCCCGCGCCGGCCCGGCCGGCCCGCCGCTCCCCCCGCCCCCACCCCGCCCCCACCCCCGGGCCTGCGCGCCCCGAGACCGCAGGGGGCGCGGCCAAGGCCACGGGCAGGTGGGTGGGTGCGGAGGGGGCCGCCCCGAGCCGGGGAAGTGGGACAGAAGAGGCCGGTGGAGACGCACATGTCCCCCGGCCAAGCCCTGCGCCCTCCTGGCGCGCCTGCCGCACACCCGCCCGAGGATCCTCTTGGCTCGTTCCTAAAATTGCTTTCCCGGGCAGAGACCCGGCTTCCAGCCGCGGGGGGGTTATTTGCACACAGTTGCTAGGTCCCGATTTTCTTTCGTACCCGGCGCCCCTGGCGCCCCTCCCGCGCGCGCGCGCGCACGCAGACACACACACACCCGGCCGCCTCCTCGCATCCCGAATGCAAACCCGCTGGCTTTCGCCGGTTGCTGTAGTTAAGCTAAGTCGATGCTACATCAAACTAGGCTGGGCTGAGAGAACTGCAAGTGGATTTAGGGGACAACACTGCCCCAGCAGGAAGAAAGGATCGCGTTGGCATTCGGTTGATTTAACAGTTTAAAACGAAAAAGGATTGTGGAGCTTCTGCACTACCATTCAGGCCCCTGTGTCACAATTCTTTAGAGGGAGCTCGTCGCTTCTATTTATGTTATAAAAATGTAAACGGAGATATCAGCCCCGAAACCTCTCTCTCAGTCTGAATAATTGAGTAGCTGAAAGTTTTTTTTTTTTTCCCTTCTTTGCTCCCCCTAACTCTTTATACAGATATTTATAGGAAGTAAAATTCAAATAAAAATCGGAGTGTCTGTGTAAGATGCTCTTACAAGGATTTGAATCCTCCCAGGAAAACTTGAAACAACCTGTTACAAGGCAATTTGTGTTGTTTTCTTTCTGAATCCTTTTTCCAAATGCTGCCCATTTTTATTCCAACCAATTGTGTTTTTCCCAGAGTTCACACTTCCTCTTGTAAATTCCCCACTTGAGGTCGAAATCCTCTGTGAAATAAACATTTCCACAGCAACCCAGTGATGTCACAAACATCGGCTCATCATTTCAGAGGGGAAATAAAGCTGGAGAAAAGGATGTCTCTAGAAAGACAGCTTCTGTTTTCTTGCAAATAACATGACTCCTGGTAGAGATTCAGAAAACATATTAGATTTCTGGCTAAATACCTGTTTTCTTTTTCAGAGATTCACTTATTTTTCAAAGAGATGTCAAATGATCTTTTTTAAAAAATAGGTCACCATTCTCTCTTCTGGGTTGGTGAAGAATGCTGTTGAAAATCAGAGGTCCCTAACCACACTGGCCACTATAGATTTTTAACAAAGAGGGAAAGGATTTTTTTTTTCCCCTTAAACCTGATGTCAGAAGAACACTGAGAGAGGAAATTTAATGGACTAACTTCAGATCCAAATAATGCTGACTGACCAGGCTTCAAAAATACAATAGTTTTTAAGAAGTATTAGACCCACTGAAATTCTATTCAGTTATCAAAATTAGTGCTGATCTCACCAACATTGAATAGAGGGGCTTCCCTGCCATTGTTGCTTCTATTGTTTCCTGTGTCTCCGGGCTGGGAGGGAGAGAGAAGCATTCTTCACACAGCGCCATTTAATCCCCCTGCAACCCAACTCCTATAAACGTGAAATGAAAAAGTCCTGGAAAAATACAAAATGAGGGCCAGCACCTCGTGTTCCTTCGGCCTCCTGTCTAAATAAAGCGCTTTGGATAATATTTAGACAGAGCACTAAAGAAGTTTAGTTTGTAAAGTGCATTTGTTATATACTTTAGCTCGTTTTTATCGTATGCTATAGACACTCACGGCATTCCTAATTTCAGCTGATGTCCTGCTTCTTCTTGGAGCAACAATAGAAACCACTTGTCTGTTACCCCCCGCCTTTCCTATTGGTTGAATGAACAGACTTATTCCTCGCGGCATGGCATTTCCTGGAAAAATCAGGATCCTATTCCTGATTTTGATGATGTGGAAAGAGCCTCAGAGATGCTGATGAACCTGTCCACAGTCACCTAGCTACAAAGTAGTAGTAGCAATGGAGCCCCAAACCTTGTGATCCCTCCCACCTCTCTCATTCAGACCTGAGGCCTTTATAACTCTGCTCCCCCATGACGAGTTCCCATAGTCCCCTAAGAACAGTCCCCGGGGTTCCACTCTCCAGCTGCTGGAATGGGTGAGAAGTACGCATTGTAAGATAGCCATTCAAACCTGATGGCGCATTCATTAGCTCACCCATTCTTCCCGAGGACCCTATATTAGTAAGTGATGAGAATTATTATTATTTTATTTGTTTGTTTTTTGCAGATGTGAAAACTGAGGCTCCGGACAAGGCTATGGACTCTTCTTCTACCTACAGCCAGTTAGCTGCAAAACTGGCTCAGAAACCAAAGACTTCTGACTCCTGACTTCTCTTTCCCTGAAAATAAGCCTTTCCCACATGCTAACACACAGGAAAATGGGCGCGTGGGTTCCTGAGTGCGATGCAAAGCAACCAGGAGCAGAGGCAGTAGCATGTAGCGAGATTCTTCTTTGCGCACCTAGCAGGAGAATGGCCGTAGGAATGGAGTCTGGCAGCCAGCCACCACACTGGGCTCCCCTCAGATCTCCAGCTCTTTCTTTTTCAAACCAGCAAGACCCAAAGAGAGCCACTTGGATAGACTTCTGATAAAATGTCTCTCTCTCTGAGCAGCTTGCCCCTCTCGCAGGTAGCAGTGCCAGCCAGAAGAATTCTTCCTGGGTAGGTTTGCCCACCTGGCATTCGCACAGTAACATGGAGGTTTGTTTGCTAGTTCCCAGCAACATAAAAACAAACCTTCCAGCCCCACTGGGGCTCAGAACAGATGGAAAGGTCCCTTGGGAAACCAGCTCATTGAGGAAAGATCGCCCGCCACCTTGCCAACTCCTTCCTGTGTGGTGTTCAGAGGTCTGAAGGTGGAAGCCCTAAGCAGAGCTTTCATTTCCTAATCCACCGTGGCTGGTTTTCTCAAGACAAACCCAACTTTCTTCTGCGTGCATCCCTCTGTCATCTTGCCAAGTCACGATTTGTCACACTGAAAATGTGTGATTTGTTGAATTGATATCATTCCATTAATGAGAAAATCCATCTTTATTCGCAAACACTCCCCCCTTCTTAAGAAATAAGTTTGCATTAATCTCATATTGGAAATTGGTTAACAGTCCAGATGATGCTGGGGTGTTTTCCTTGTTTATAAATGAGGTGCATTAACACTCTCATACCACTAGGGTACCATTTAGTGAATGGCTGCTCCGCTCTCCAGATGCGAGAGGCCAAATTGTTGTGGATGTGGATAAAAAATTATCGTTTTGGCTAAAACTGCAGATGGGAAGCAGATGCAATGTACAGGGAAGTAGATCTCATTCAGTCTTCTTCTTTTATTAAAATAAAGTGTGCTAATTTGTCTTATTTTAAAAAATCCTCTGCATACAAGCATGTATTAGCTCAAGGCAATATGAAAATCAACATGATTCCTGCCTTCAAGAAGTTTACAGTCTCAGCAAATGTGTGGACTATCAGTTGGGGTTTTTTTAGTTGCCTGTATTTCTTTGTAATTGTGGAACATTTACATCCTCTTATCAACATTATAATGACCGTGGGGAAAGATTAAAATTAAGTGAGACAAGGAAAAGTTGAGAGGTCAGAGGAATGGTGCACCGAAAGAGGAAGAAATCCCAGGAAAACACAGAAAGACCATCGCGGATGAAGGATGGAGCAGCTGAAGCAAACATGAACCTAAGGCAGAAAACAAACCTCCAAATCACTGATAATAATAAATATTTATTGGATGTTTATAATTCACCCAGCCTGGTGTTAAACCTAGTCCTGCAAGACTATCTCTCCTCCTCTGGGCTTCCTTAAGACAGGACTGGAGGCCAATTTGTTTATTTGGGAGCAGGAAATAGGGAAGGAAGTAGGAGAAGCGAGAAGATGAAATGAAGGAAGCATTTGTAAAGGTGCAACTTGGACACTCTTGAGTTTCCACAACTGGGGATTGATCCGGGAGGCAGCAGAGAACACACGCTTCAGTCACCCCATCCAGGGGTAAGGGGTGGGGGGATTGGTCCTCCAGCTCTTCAGCTGGAGGCTGCACCCCATGTATTGTTAACCTGGGTTGAGCCCCAACAAAGGGCAGTCTGGCAGCCAGAGAAGGTCCTGGCAAAGAGTGTAGAAGCTGCTGTTAGAATCTGGGGGCACAGACGTGGTAAGGGCAGTGGCAAAATGGTAGGGGCAGAGGCATCTGCTACCCAAACATTAACTCATTTCATTTTACAAAAACCTTATGAAACAGGAACTATTACATTGCCAGTTTTTCCCAAGGGAACACAGTCTAGGAGAGTAAGAGGCGGCATCTGGTGTTTTTACCCAGTGAGTACCAGTTCCCTCTCCTGCGAACAGCCCTCTGCTTTGCTTTTCATTCAAGAAACATTCCTTCCCCTATTTCCAAGCTCTGACCTGACTTGATCATTCCAGGGGTACACAGGTGACCCAAGCTGACCTGACAAGAGCTCCACAGGAATGGGGGGCAAAATGGTGCTCTTCCTGCTGGGAGAGCAAGGCCGGGAGTATATAAACCTGGAGCTCTTCCAGGCCATGTTACTCCCACAAGAGTGAACCCAACTGCTTGAGAATGGAGCCAGCCCAGAGGAAAGCCAGCCTGGTAGGAAGTCCACACATTCCCCACTCACATCTTTTGAGCAATTGGATGCAGCCCAGCCTGAAGCCAGCCACCTCGCAGAACTCCCCAAGAGTATCAGCTGATGAACACTTCTTTCATCATAGAAGGCAAACAACATGACCAAGATCACACAGCAAATGAGTATGCGTGATACTCAAACCCAAGTGACTCAAGTGCCATCTGCTTCCGTGGCCCGAGTTCTTCCTGACGCACCTTCCAGATGCCATCAGTGTCACCTGCAGGCTCAGCTCAGGGCCACCTCATCTTTATCATTGCTGACCCTCCCTCGGAGCCTCTTCCCTTCCAGAAGCAGCTGACAAATCGTTTAAGAGGACAATGGGTTGAGGGGTATCTGTGCTTTATCTGAATTGCTTGTTCCATCAAACTTTCCCAAGTACAGCCATTTCTTAATGGTTCCTTTAACGGCTGGAGTGCAAGAGACAATGTTTCTTAAAAAAACAAGGGAGTAAAGCCTCAGTTCTCAACTTTTCTTTTTTTTTTTAAAGATTTATTTTATTTTTATTTATTTATTTATTTGTTTGTTTGTTTGTTTATACTAGCACTGGGTACAGTCAGAAGCGTGGGAGGGTGAGAGAATTCACCAGAGCCAGAGCAGGGAGCAGAGCAGGCAGAAGGACCGAAGGACACTGCTGAGGGGAGCAGCGGGCGGCAGGAGAGGTCTGCGCGCCATGTGGGACCCTCCTCCGTGGCCGGGGAGCAGCCGGGGATCGAACCGGCGCTGCAGAGGATGCGGGCAGCTTCGCAACCCAGCGCTCAACCGCTGCACCACCAGGGAGGCCCCTCTCAACTTTTCTTTATGAGACAATAAGGAGACATTTACAGACAACCCCTGTTTGACTCAGGATTCTTGGTTACAACAAAAAAAGTCAACTTAATGACTAAAGCAAAAAATAAAACAGAAGAGTTTTATTGGATCGCCCAACAGAAGAGACCAAAAGCCGAGAAGGCTGGAACTGAGCGAAGCTCAAACACTGTCTACAACACAGTTTAATTTCTTGGTTTTGTCTTGGGGCTGACCTCGACACTGCTGGAGCCTCCAGCTGCACCAAGCTCACCTCTTCCTTTTCACATTGGCCGTGTGTAGAGAGCACATCGCTCCCCTTCTCTCAACCGTCCTGGCAAAACCTCTGCGCCTTCAGGTCATTGGTTCTAACCGGCTCACTGCGCAACTCTGTACTCATGACAGAGGCCAGTGGGAAGTGATGCTCCCTCTGATGGGTCACAGGACCGCCTTGGGCCTCAGGATGGAGCACATGTGCCGCCCAGCAGGGGAACTGACACTGGAGGAGATGTGGGGACACAGTCAGGTAATCCCCTCCTTGAATAATGGTGATTGGCTCTCAGGCAGGCGGAAGCGGCAGTCACCCACATCAGCACAGGGGAGACATCACCTCGTCCCTGTTTTTAAGAAGATTAGGAGGGGGCTCCCTGGTGGCGCAAGGGGTTAAGCAACGCACTATGAAGCCTCTGCAGCAGGCCAGGGATCCCCAGCAGGCCAGGGAGATGACCCACATTTGGCACAGCAGACCTCTCCTGTCTCGCCCGCTGCTCCCCTCAGCAGTGTGTTTCAGTCAATCTGCCTGTTCTGTTCCCCACTCTGTCTCTGGTGAATCCTCTCACCCTCCACACCTCTGGCTTGTACCCCAGCTGTTGCATGAACAAATAAATCTTTAAGGATAAATTGATAGATCTATAGATATTTATATCTATCTAGAGAAATATATACATACATATAGATAAATCTACATATTTAGATATTCTACGTAGAATGACATACAAAATATATAATAAAGTTAAGGCTGGTTCTTATTCGTAGGCAGCAGGATTCACTTCAGTACTTCAAGCACAGCCTGAAGTAACACATGGTTCCCGGGCAGGCCTGAGAATTGGGTTTGAATGCTACAAATACAAACAAAGCAGCCGGGTAAAGAAGCTGTGACATTAGGGACTGGACACCAGAAGCCCTTCCAGCCAGTGTGCTGGAAAAGCAAGAAGCCTTGGCTCCTCGTTGATGGAAACCCCCACTGCCTGCTCGCAGCAGCCACTGGGCTAGGCAAGCTCAGCCAGCCCAGGCGTCACCGCCCGGGGGCTCCTTGGTCACATGGACAGCCTTGGCTGCAAGGGAGTCTGGGAAATGTAGTTTTCCGTTTTCTGGCCTCTAAGTACCAAAGGGTTCAGGGGAGGCACTGCAGTGGCAACTGTGTGAGTTCACTTACATGACGCGCTGCAGAGCAGATTGCAGGAGTTTGGTGGAAAAGGAGGAGAGAAAAGCTGGAATCAAGAACTGGTGTTGCCTGTCACGGGGACTTACTGAGTTGGCTCTGGCAACTGTTGAAAATCTAGAGGATCTAGATGTCCAGGGATAAGGCATCTAGAAGCCTGTACTCCTCGGGCCACATCTGGCCCATTCCTGCAGGTCCGGGTGATAATTGCAGACAGACGCTGTGTTTGCTGTGCTTGCCCCGGGAGCAATGAGGGGATGCCTGGACCATGTATGAGGAAAGTCTGGACGCCTGCCTTCCTTCAAATCCCACATCCAGTCATTCTCCCTCTGAACTATTTCCTCTTCTCTCCACTTCCTCTCCACCACTTTCTTCTCCTCCCAGGTCTTTGCAGGAGTTTCACACAGGCCTGTCTGCCCACACCCCCCACATTCTCCGCAAATAGAACAGGCTTTTCAGGCATGCACCTACTTGTGTCTTCCTTTCCATGGCTTCCTTCTTCTTGGATAAAACCTAAGTCCTGGGCCTCCCTGGCGGCGCAGGCGGTTGAGCACCACACTGTGAAGCTGTCCGCAGCCTCTGCAGCGCAGGTTCGATTCCCGGCCAGCCAGGGAGCTACCCACATGGCTCAGCAGACCTCTCCTGTCTCGCCCTCTGCTCCCCTCAGCAGTGAATTTCAGTCAGTCTGCCTGTTTTGTTCCCCGCTCTGTCTCCGGTGAATACTCTCACCCTCCCGCTCATCTGGCCTGTACTCTGGTTCTTGTATAAAAATAAATCAGTCTTTGGGAAAAAAAAAAAAACTAAGTCCTTAAAATGACCCTTCCCAGATCTCCCAAGCAAGCTGACTACCCCCCACCCCAAATCTGGCACCACTTTCCATGATCCCTGGTGACCCAAGAAGCCACAGGCTCCCTCACTTTGGGCTTCCTACCTGGTAACTCTCCAGTCTCGCCTCCAGTGCCAGCTCCCCGGCTCCTTCTCTGTGTCTTGGGCCACCGGTTTCAGCGCCTTTCACATAGGAATGCTGACGCCCTAATTGTTCCGTCTGCCTGGAATGCCTTTTCCGGCCTGTCCACCTGGCAAATAACTTTCTCGCCATCTAACTTGGAAGTCACCATTTGGGGGGAAATCTGCTTCTAACAATCCCAGAGGAGACCCCATGTCTGTCTTCTCCCTGCTCCTACCACTTCTGAGATCCATCTCCCACAGCTGATCTTGCTTTGATTTTCCCCACCTGGCACAGGACCTGCTTGGTAAAAGTTGACTGAACAAGCCCAAATAGGCTTAAAAAAAGCAATCCCCCTCCGCAGAAAACAGCAATAAAGGAAATGTGTTCTACTACCACCTCGAGACCTCAATTAATGTGCTTTTCTCCTCGTGAATCCTTACTTTCAAACAAACAAAACCTGACAGCCCGAATTAAATCATTTATCTTTCCAGTTCTCTGCCTTGGCTCTCACACCGGTGAAAAAGCCCCAAGATTTCATAAGAAACTGGCAAAAGCAAATACTACAGTCCAGTGCCTGGACTTTGTCTGTGCAAACCATACATCCACATATTCTAGCAGAAATGTTCATTTCCAACCCTTCTTTTACCTGGGCAGAATTAAATGCCAAATTACCATATTCGATCATTTTGTTTTCTCCCATAAACTCTAAAGAGCCTCTGTGTGTGTGTGTGTGTGTGTGTGTACGCACGCGTATGTGCATGCACAGATATGTGCACACGCATGGGCACCAACCACATTCTTCAGCTCCGTACATGCCTGCACCTATGGATTACACAGTGCAAACAGCCTCGCTGTGAAAAGCACAAGCTGAAATGCAGAAAACGTCTGCTAAATGTTATGTTCCGCTTCCTTCTTAGACGTGGTAATGCCTTTGGATTTAGAGTGACCTATGGGGTTTCCAAGCACGGGCCAGGGAGGAACAGAGACCATTTCCACTCAGCCCTGGGTAATGAAATACCTAGATGAAGTTTTCTCCAGCTCTGCTTGCAGAGCCAAACAAGGCTTGTTTGCATTTCATCATCATATATAAACACCCAGAGGCCAGGATCATTTCCCTTTGCGGTACCATCCTAGACCCTTAAATCAGGGCGACTTGAACCGCATTTACTGAAGGGCCTCTGGTTATGAAGCCTGTGGTATTTGTTTTTCTTCCAATAACAAAAATATTCTATTTACAGTCCGCTATTTGGAAAGGGATAACATGGATATAGACGCTCCAGGCATAATCCCCAGGCAGGTCTGTGGATTCCAACATCTTTTTTTTCCTTCAGACCTTTGTCTTGAGCTGCTACATAGATGAGAGAGGGAGAAGGAGCAGGGAGGAGAGAGCAGGAAGGTGGTGGGGTGTCACTAATACACACACAGCCTGTCACATCACGGCTTCTGGATTGACGGGGCTGGGAGGGCTGAAGTTTTGCATTTTCTAGCAAGTTCCTGGGTGATGCTGAAACTGCTGGACCAGGGCACACAATTCCATTGACGAGGCTTTAGACCTCAGGCTCCAAGTCTGGAAGGCCTGGCTGGCAACCACCTCCGTGGTAGCTGGGCACTCTTGGGTAAATTGCTCGATCTCTCTGGGCCTTGGATGCATCATCCGTGTGAGAGTGGCCATAGAACCTATGGGGTAGGTCTGCCGAGGGCATGAACCTGTGCAGCACCCCTGAGGCGCCGAGTGCAACGCCCGGCATGTCACAAAAGCATTTGGTAAGCGTTGTCTATTGTTACCTGGCTCACACTGGTGGGGACAGAATGGATGCCCAGGCCCACCTCTGCTGCCCCCTGAGAAGTTGGCCTTACTCATTTCATCATTCTATTATTTTTAGTATAAAATGATTCTTTCTGGTTTTATTTTCTCATTACTCAAAGCAATACATCTTTGATGAAAGAAAGGAGAAAAAGGAATAAATTAGAAGGTAAAGAGGGAGGGAGGGAAGACCAAAATAAGAAAAAATATACCTACCAGAATTATCACAAGGCCACGCGGCTTACATAGGTCCATGTATATTTTATTTTATTTTTTAAAAAGATTTATTTATTTATTTATTTATTTATTTATTTATACATACATACAAGCACTGGGTACAGTCAGAAGTGCGGGAGGGTGAGAGAATTCACCAGAGCCAGAGCGGGGAGCAGAGCAGGCAGAAGGACCGAAGTACACTGCTGAGGGGAGCAGCGGGCGGCAGGAGAGGTCTGCGCGCCATGTGGGACCCTCCTCCGTGGCCGGGGAGCAGCCAGGGATCGAACCGGCGCCACAGAGGCTGCGGGCAGCTTCGCAACCCAGAGCTCAACCGCTGCGCCACCAGGAGGCCCACATCTACGTATATTTTAAACAATGGAATTATATTGCACAAACCATTTTGCAATCTTTTATTTTCATGCGGTACATCATAGTAGCTAGAGAAACAACAGTCGAGATAGCACCAATAACAACAACAACAGCTTCACTAGAATCTTAACACGTGCCAAACACCCCCTCACGCTCTTAACTCATTCACTTTCAAAATATTTTGGCCTGGACTCGTAACCAACCTTGTCAATTTTTTTAAAGATTTATTTTTATTTCGTTATTTATTCATACAAGAACTGGGGTGTAGGCCAGAGGTGCAGGGGGTGAGAAGATTCACCAGAGACAGAGTGGGGAGCAGAACAGGCGGATCTGCTGAAATACACTGCTGAGGGGAGCAGCAGGCAAGATAGGTCTGCTGCGCCATGCGGGTCAGCTCCCTGGCCAGGGATTGAACTCAGGCCGCAGTGGCTGTCGATAGCTTGATAGCGCTGAGATTTTAACCCCTGCACACCACAAAGGCCCCCAACCTTGCCTTATAGATGAGGAAGCCAAGTACAGAAAGTATAATTGACAGGCCTCCCTGGTGGCACAAGGGGTTAAGCACCACGCTATCAAGCAATCCACAGCCTCTGCAGCACGAGTTTGATCCCCGGCCAGCCAGGGAGCAACCCACATGGCGACCCACAGACCTCTCCTGACTCGCCTGCTGCTCCCCTCCACAGTGTATTTCAGTCAGTCTGCCTGTTCTGTTTCCCGCTGTCTCAGGTGAATCCTCTCACTTCCTGCATCTCTGGCCTGTGCCGCAGCTCTTGTATGCATAAATAAATAAATCTAAAAAAAAAAGTGTAATTGACCCAAGGTCACATGACTGGTAAAATTCAGGATGGAGACCAGGGGGCAGGAAGCACAGCCCTCTCGCGCCTATATACTACACCCAAATTAATGTCGTTTTACTGTCTCATTTTCCCCCCTACTTACCACATCCTGAATACCTGTCCATGCCATTCTGTGTTGTGTGCATGACATCATTTTTGTTGGCTGCATAGTATCCCCTTGTCTCCATTTTACAAACACGGCAAGTGAGGCTTGGAGGCTTGATGACTGGCAGGCAGTAGGAGGAACAACTGCCTTAGACAGTCTCAGTCACCTTGTCTGCAAAGACATCTTTAGGGCCGGGAATCTGAAAGGAATAACCGTGGGCACCTGTTCCAGGGAGGACACTGAACACTAAAGCTACTGACAGACACTAGTGCTTGGTTGCCTGGCACTTGAAGGGTCAAATCTGGGCTATGAAGTTTCCAATATTAACCAATAACAGCAGGAGGAGGTTCCTGAGGCCTCGCACACTGTTAGCACTGGAGCCCTCTGGCCAGTCATCAGGTCACGATTAAGATCCAGATGACCCTTTGCACCTCATTTGCGAAGTCTCACCGGGACAGCTTTGAGAATGCTGAGTGATGCCTTTCCTTTCATGTGTTTTCTCTGATAGACGAGGGAGAGGGTGAACTGAAGCCCCACGACCACCACAAACCATCACAAACCTCGGGCAGAGGCAGCGGCCTTGGGGAATCGTCGTCGTGTGTAATATCTTTGCTCACGATTAACAATATTAACAACTGGTGCCATTTGCCAGGCGCCGGGCTAAGCACTTGACATCCCGCATCTAACCTCGTCCTCCTCCTGTTCTCTTCAACTAACAGGTGAGGGACTGAGGTTCCGAGGGGCTGGGGAACTCGGCCAGGTCACGCACCAGCCAGCGGGCCTGGCTTTGGACATCTGCGTGCTCATGGCTCCCAACAGCCGCGTCAGCAACTCCAGCTGCAGGAACCTCCCCCAGCCCTTCCATTTACCCTGGTTAACGCCAGCCTGGTCTTCAGAGCCCCGCGATGTCCCTTCCGCAGTGAGATGCCCTCGTGACGGGCTCGCCAGGCCGTGTTCTCCTTCATGGCTCCCGGCCATGGCTGGCTTCCGGTGTGAGCTGGTGTGAGGAACAAGCTCAGCCCTCAGGCAGGGGCGGAGGACAGGCACCACCTCTTTCCTGCTGAGCAACTCGCTCCTCCTCAAGCTTTCCTGGTCTGCAACGGGAGGAACACAGTAATACAGTGGCCTCCCATGATGGTGGTGTTGATGGAAGGCTCGGTGCGGCCTATGTCCAAAGATGGCAGCCAAGGGGCTGAAGGGCCTTGGCTTAGTGGAGGGGCTCAGTGGGCCCAGACCTGCCGGCACAGGCCTGTGGGATCCCCCACCGGGGACTGGGTCTACCGGGGCACACAGAAGGAAGACAGGGACCTCCCATCTCTCAAACGACCTGATGTTTTCAACTTGTTCCTTCATTCCCCAGGGCACTTGCCTGTGGCCTGGGTCTAATGATTTCCTGTGAAAGCTCTACCCTGGGTGTTTTCCTGTGTCTTCAGAGGAAGAACTAACCCAGTCAGCCTGGCTCCATTCCCCTCCCTTCACCCTCTCAGACCAGACCAACCAGGCATTTTTTTCTCCAGAATTTAAGAGCCTTGCAGACACAAAGATCCTTTTAGCTTTTAACATATTTAATAATTTATTATTTATCTGATATTTTTGTAAATGTATTCCTCAGATCATGCCTTTGCATCTCCAGTTTCCAATTTGCACCTACCTGACATAGTTTATATTACAACCCATTGATGCTCTTAAGGCAGGGTTTCCTCCTTAACACTTCTTTATAGTCCTAATGAACTTCTATGCTTCATTTACTCAAGAAGACGGCTCTCCCCCCCTTTTACATTTTCCTGCTCACAGGCATACAAATCATATGTGTCACTAATACAGTGTTGATTTTCCCTGCGTTGGTTCTTTTTTTAAACATGTTTGCCCTTCAGCCTGCTATTAACCAGTTTCTTCCTACTTTGAAAAACTTGCTCTTTTAAATTTCATCATTCAGTTTTTTCCTCAGGGATTTTACCCTTTATTAAGAAGTCAAAACCAATTTTAGAGCAATCATAGATACCAAATAGTCTCATGAATCTTTTGTAGTCTCTGCAGCTCCTGGCACAGGGGTAGGCACAGGGCAAGGACACAGTAAATATTTGTTGATCTGGATAGTCAACGACCAATTGTCGGAAAGGCGGGGGAGGTGCTGGCTGAGCACCTGAGGTGTGGGGGCCCATTGCCTGGCTTGGAACGCTGGCTTTGTCCACCTAGGCTGTGCCACCGTAAGCAAGTGACTCAAATGCTCTGTGCTCCGGTTTTCTCAGCTTGAAAAGAGAATGAGCATCATTCTTCCATCTCTCAAGGCTTGTTGCAAGGATGAAATCCATAAAGCACTGAGGATGGTACCTGGCAGAGCAAGCTCTCGATAAACAATAATTTTGTTGTCACTGACTGCCTACTATTTGCCAGACTTTTGGATATCACGGATTACCTTGAATCACAGATGGAATGATGAATCATACTTCATACCACTCCTCTCAAAATTAAGAACCACACATGTTAAAGAAAATAAGAGATCTTGGGGGCCTCCCTGGTGGCGCAGGGGTTAAAGACAGGACTATCAAGCTAGCACCAGCCACTGCAGCGTGCTAGCTTGATCAGGGAGATAGCCCACATAGCGCAGCAGACCTCTCCTGTCTTGCCTGCTGATCCCCTCAGCAGTGTATTTCAGTAGATCTGCCTGTTCTGCTCCCTAACAATGACTCTGGTGAATCCTCTCACCTCCCCTTCAGTTCTTATACGCATACACCCTAGTTCCTGTATGCATAAATAAATAAAAATCTTAAAAAATAAAGAAGAGATCTAATTCCCTGTTGCCTACACAAGCATTCAGGTGTATGATAATGGCCTGTGTGTAAGAACCAGGGTCACCCCATCACTTTGGTGTGACCTCAAGGACAGCATCTGTACAATGGGGATGGCACTTGGTCTCCTGCTGGCGAAAGAACCCAAAATATGTTTTCAAATCTATCATCTTCATCTAAATAATTTCTTGGCTCATTAGTCTAAAATGAATCACCCTCACACCCACTCGGAACAGTTGGTAACCAGCCAACAACAGAAGCCATCAGCTCCTGTGAGGATGTGGACTCAGGTGGCAGATGCACAGATGCCCACTAGGGGGCGAGTGCATTCATTTATTGTTCTCTGGTGGATCAGTCCCAGAACCTGGAAGGGAAAGCCAGCCCAATGCCTGGCACCTGGCACCGACTCTGACCAGGTCTGGGTTCCCTTATAGCCCTGCTCTGCCCCGGCTCAGGAGGTTGTATCATCTCCATATCACACACTGGGTATCTGAGGCTAACCTGTGCAGGATCACAGCAAACGGGAGAAATGACCTTGGAACCCAGATGTCCCTTACCCTCCCAAGACCCAGGAGAGGGCAGCACTCAGCTGCCCTTGGAGGAAGGGACAGGATATAGACGCCAGAAGTGGAGACACTGACAAAATGGTGGGTCACGTGCATCTCCCCCCAAAAAGGAACCTAAGTGTGGGCCTACGTTTGCTGAAGTATGTCCCATGGGATCTAAGTCCTGGGAGGTGCTTTTTCATTAACAGGCTGTGCCTGTGAAACGTGGTCTTCACTCTTCTCTCTGAAATGTTCGCTAAAGGTTCTGAGAAGTCCTGCAGCGAAGAAACGTGTATGCTTGACTTTAAGCCAACCAGCATTTCCCCAGCCTACCTGACATCAGGGTTTTATGTCCAAATGACATCTATTAAGGTTCACCTGGGGAAATACTGGCTTAGCAAATAGAAGCTATAATGAAAGTGAAGAAATGGGACTTTGCACATTTGAGTAATGAATCGACATAGACGTCTCAACGACAGGCAATGCGTCCAAGCAAAATACATAGGGAAAGTCTCCTATGGAAAAACCAGAAACATGAAAAAACCTGGAGTCTTTTCCAAATGAAAAACAATTTCAGCATTCAGGAAGATTCCCCAATATATCCAGAAGGGAAACTCCATGACAACTAAGTGATTTCACACCATGAACTAACCTGCATTCCAGTAGGTCATGGTCGAAGCACGAGGTCTTGGCCTGAAGTTGCTCTGTCCACCACTTGACCAGCGGTTTGTTCTGTGCAGCTCTTCACTGAATGGCTTATGGAAGCACAGTCCTCAGGGACAGATGGTTGGACCCTGGACTGGCTCTGAAATCTGTGCTCTACAGTTCAGTGAGAGGCCAGTGGAGACCAGGAAGGAAGCAGCTGCTGCTCCACAGCTGGAGCTGCTTTGCCTGACCTTGAATAGACCCACGGTCAGCACAGGACTCAGCAGCTTGTGCTGACCTCCTGCCTCAGGACTGCTCTTGGAAGCCACGCTGGCTCTTCCCAGAGGGGCAAAGAGGTATCTTGGATACCAAAAAGAGTTTTTGATACCCCTCCTTTCAATAGAGGTGGCCTAATTCTCTTGCCCTCGAAAAAAATGGACAGCAGTTATGTGCTAGAACCCTTGAGGTGAGGTTTTAAGAAGCATTTCTGTGTCTGTCACAGAAGACTGGTCACTTGGAACCCAGACACTCTTCTGTGAGGAGGACTAGACAGCCCTGTGAAGAGGCCTCATGGAACTCTGGCCTCGGAGCTGCAGCCTTCAGCCAGCACCATCTCGTCAGCGGTGGGAGGGAGCCATCTTGGAAGGGGATGTGCTCGCCCAAGTGCAAGTGGAGCCCTCAGCCACAGGGAGCCTTCAGCCAGCCAGCTGCTCACGGACTATTGTAACATGGTTGTTTTAAGCCACGGAGTGTCATTTGTTAAAGAGTCATAGATAAGGAGAGCACAATTTCATTGAGCTGGTATTATGTAACAGGCACCCAAGTAGGTGTTTTGTACAAGTTTCCTTCTGTCATCTTCACGAGAGCCTCCATGAGGTCAGCCTTTACTTGAACAAATGGTCACAGGCAAATTAAAGAGATTCACCCCCCAAGTCACACAGGATCCTGTTTTGTCTGTCTCCACTATCTTTAAGAACTAGGAAACCTTGTAGGGGAAGAATTCACAAAATATGCTAGGCATAAACTACGTGGGAGAAAAGAAGAGTGAATGGTAAATGTGTGTGGGTGCAAGAGAAGGCACCTCAGATTCTGGCCTAAAATAAAATAAAAGCTGTAGGCAATTGAGAATTTTCATGAAAATATGCTCTCCCTCTGGCTTAAATTATACCGCGGCTACAGAGCTAAAGAGGAAAAAGAAGGGAGGAAATATTTTCACAATATTAAAAGTTGTTGTCCTTTAAGGATGCAAGGCGAGGGCACCAACGACGCCCCTGACATTTGTCTTTAATGAAGGTGCTCACAGATTTAGCACCTACTATGTGCTTCACTCGCCAGGTATCACCAGGCACATTCCCTGACTTTTGTAGGTGCTTTAGAGTTTACCAACTCTGTGTCCCCACATGCTCACGTCACCAGGAGAGCAGATGCTTTTCCTGGGGAGCAAACAGAGCCAAATTAATCACCCAATAATTAATATTTATCAGGCACCACCTACACGATTGAGAAACACGGCCCGTCCTTGCTCCCCTCCCCACTGGCTTAATTTCTTCCTTAACAGGTTGTATCGTAACGGTTCGTACGTGGCTCCTTCAGGATCTTAGGAGCTTCTCTTGCATGCCAAGAGCTTGAGTGCTGTGCTCGGGGCAGAAGAGGCAAGAGCTGGTGGGAAGCATGGACGGACAGATGGACGGACGGACAGACGGATGGGCGGACAGGTGAAAGGAGGCCGTGTAGAGTCAGGCGGCTGAGTGGTAAGACCAGGGGGACCACCCAACCTTGTTACATCCCAACAGCATGATGTGAGCTTTCTCACGTCGCTCAGGTACCTCACCTTTCTCAGCAGAGGTACCATTACTGATGAGATAATCCACAGAAAGGGTCTCGGGCATAGTTAACTCTTGAAACTGGAAGTGAGAAGAGGAGGAGGAGGAAGAGGACGAGGAAGAGGATGAGGATACTGAGGGTGGAGAGATGGAGGAAGATCTGGGTGAAGACGACAGTACGGGAGAAGTCATCACCATGGATGCTAAAGAAGAAAGGCCCATTTAAAGTACTGTGTGGCTGGGGCCTCCTTGGTGGCGCAAGGGGTTAAGACACAACCTATGAAGCTGTCCGCAGTCTCTGCAGCGAGAGTTCGATCCCCAGCCAGGGAGCAACCCACATGGCGAGCAGACCTCTCCTGACTTGCCTGCTGCTCCCCTCAGCAGTGTATTTCCGTAGATCTGCCTGTTCTGCTCCCCACTCTGTCTCTGGTGAATCCTCTCACCCCCACACCTCTGGCCTGTACCCCAGTTCTTGAATGCATGAATAAATCTTCAAAAAAATTTTTTTAAAAATCTTCAAAAAAAAAAAAAATAAAGTACTCTGTGGTCCTCAAGGCACTCAGGCCTTGCAACACCACACGTAAAGTTGTGATGCAGACACTGCCAGGCAAGGTAGCAAGGGAAGGTTTCAGACAGAGGGGAGACGGGCAGGATCTGCTCTGCTGGGGCTGGACGGAGGCGGGGTGGGGGGAGCACAGTGGGGAAGGACAGAGAGGGAAGCTAGCGAGGAGGAGACAACCTCCTAGGCCCATGTGTCCGGGGAGCCCACATCGCTGCCGTTGAGAGTTCAGAGGGTCACAGAGAGAATACGGGGGGCTGTCTGTACCGGGTCAGATGCAGACCAAGGAAGCAGCAGCCCAGTGGGCACAGGTGTCTACTTGGAAAAGAGAACCGCAGGGCTGGGGGCAGGAAGGGGCAGCATTTGGCCGCCTTCCTCGGCTGTGGGGTGAAGGGGTAGGGCTCAGCCCGGATAACAGCCACTATGAATGTGCCCACTGCTATGCGCATTCTCATTCTGCGCCCACACCAAACTCATGCGCCATATGCCATGCTGGTACCCCACTTTATAGGCGAGCAGACACAACTGGACGTCAAGCACATGGCCCAGCTCCTTAGGGATGGAGCTTCTACTTGAATCCTGATTTGCGCAACATCCAGGCAGAAGATCTTAACATCACGCCACGCCTGGGTTCTAAATGAGCTGAAGGTAGAAGACAGGGAGACTCTGGGCTCAACAGTTAACATTTCTCTCAGAATTAGGGCTCAACGCCATTGTCTCCCCAGTGAAGGAGTTACTAACACAGGTGACTGGTAAGAGGACTCCGGGGACACTGCTCACGTCTCCTTTCTGTCCAGCCTCTTTTGGACACTTCTACACACAATTTCATATGAATAGTTTGGTGGTGTTTTGTTGTTCTTGCTTATTTTGTATCTCTAAGGAAAAGTCGAGAAAATAGGCTTTAACCTGGAGAAGGGAAAATTGAGCTCAAGAGGTTTATGTGAGGAATAGGCCTAAATATCTTTGGGAGATTGACTAAGAATAGATAGCTCTAGGGCCTCCCTGGAGGCGCAAGGGATTAAGGACCACACTATGAAGCAATCCACAGCCTCTGCAGCACTGGTTCGATCCCCGGCCGGCCAGGGAGCTACCCACATGGCGCAGCAGACCTTTCCTGACATGCCTGCTGCTCCCCTCGGCAGTGTATTTCAGTCAGTCTGCCTGTTCTGTTTCCCATTCTGTCTCTGGTGAATCCTCTCACCTCCCACACCTCTGGCCTGTACCCCAGCTCTTGTATGCGTAAATAAATAAATCTTAAAAAAAAAAAAAGGATATGTCTAAAGAAAAGGATGCTCTGATGAGAGAATGAACTTGAACATTTTGCTAAGGTAATAAAACACAGGCTTCTGCTACTGTCCCCTTCCCACCACCCATCTCTCCACCCCCCGGGGCTGCATGGAATGTCCTGGTATGGGAGGCAGCAGAGAGGAGGTGGCAGGGACTAAGCATGTCATTTGGGAGGCTGACCCCATGACCACCACCATTTTGTGTATAATGTTGGTGCAGTGGATGGTATTTGAGCATAGTCTTCACTCTCCCAGATGGCACCACAAGGCTGATTGGGGCTACTGCCTGACCCATTGATTTCCATCAGTGGAACATGATGGTGAAATGGGTGGTTGTCAATCATAGTCTCCTACTCTTCTAGGTTCTTTACAGTTTCTATTGGCTACAGACACATCAACTGTTTGTTCAGTCAATAGTTGCAGACTCTGAGCTGCACGAGATGCACCCATTCCCTGTGCATCCACGTCACATGCAGCCTTGTCCAGGGACTTCTAGACTACTCAGTCTATTCACTGTCACGACTCACTGGGTAGATGAGTTGTCTACCGAATTCCACTATGGAAATAATACTGGGGAAAACCACGAAAAAAATCTTACTGTGATTTATTTGGAAAAACTATTGCCATGATTTTTTAAATTTCTCTTTATTATTTTTAAAGATTTACTTATTTATGCACACAAGAGCTGGGCTACAGGCCAGAGGTGTGTGTGGGGGGGGTGGGGCTGGGTGGGGGTGAGAGAATTCCCCAGAGACAGAGTGGGGCACAGAACAGACAGACTGACGGAAATGCACTGCTGAGGGGAGCAGCGGGTGAGACAGGAGAGGTCTGCTGCACCATGTGGGCTGCTCCCTAGCTGGCCGGGTATTGAACTGGTGCTGCAGAGGCTGCGGACAGCTTCTTAGGTTATGTCTTAACCCCTTGCACCACCAGGGAGACCCAAATTTCTCTTTGTTTTTAAAGATAGGTATCCTTTCATTAAAAACCACAAACTATTCTTTCAATGTTCTGATTGTTTCCTTTATAGTCTTACTTGTTTTAATATTTGTTGCCTATGTTTTTGGTGCCCTATCCAAGAAAATCATTGCCAAGACCAATGTCAGATATGTTTGTTTTCTTCTACATATTTTATGGCCTCAAGTCATACACTTAGGTTTTTGATCCATTTTAGGTTAATTTTCGTAAGTGGTGTAAGACAGAAGTAATTTCATTCTCTTGCATGTGGATATCCAATTTTCCCAGCACTTACTGAAGAGCCTGCCCTTTTCCCCATTATGTGAGCTTGGCACCCTTATCAAAAATTAATTGGCTGTATATGCATGGATTTATCGAGAGCTCTCTATTCTGTTCCACAGGAATGGGAGAAAATATTACACACCGTACACTGATAAGGGGTTTATACACACACACACACACACAAAATTTATAAAGAATCCATATAACTCAATAGCAAAAAAAGAAAAAAAAAAAGTAAATAATCCACTTTACAAACTGGTAAAGAATCTGAATAGACAATTCCCCAAAGAAGACATGCAACCAGCCAACAGATGTGTGAAAGGTACTTGCGGTCATTATCACCAGAGACATGCAAATCAAAACCACAATAAGATAGCCCTCATAACCGTTAGGATGATTATCATCAAAAAAGATGAGAGCTAACAAACTTTGGAGAGGATGTGGAGAAAAGGGAACTCATACTTTTGGCGGGAATGCAAACAGTATAGCCATTTTGGGAAACAATGCACAGGTAAGAAAGTTACCTGTGTCAAGGATGTGAGGCGATGTGTGTGTTCTCTTGAATTTGGTAATCACTCCACAAAGCATGTGAACGTCAAGCCACCGTCTTGTATAAGCAAATACATTTTAAAATGTATAAGCAAATACATTTTAAATAAATGTCAAATTATTCCTCAATAATACAAAGCACACGTTACACTTCTCACACCTACACCCTCATAGCTACATTGCTCTTGAGGGGTCTATTTCTTGTTGAGAATTTATTTTCTCCCACAAACCTTACTGAGCAAGGAAAACTCACCAAGCTGGCAGTGAGGAGGTTAGGATAGGGGCACAGCCTGTCAGTTAGCAGCAGGGTGTCCTCAGCCCCCAGGACCATAAATTAACCTGAATAAGGAACAATCTGTTGGAACCAGGAGGTGCCCCCCAAGCTCAGGTTTCCCAATGCCATTGATCAATACGATTGAGAAACAATAGGCTGGAGTGAGAGTTAAATTACAGACTGTTGAGAACACCAGCACCATCACACAGTGCTGAAGCAACAGACCAAAGCTGGTTCCGGGAAGATAGGCCAGGCAACTGGGAGACTCAGTGGGCCTCAGTCACTTAGGAGACACCCAGCCAATCAGGAGAGACACCCCACGGCTGACCCCCCACTCCTTGCCCACTATACCCATATAAACTGGGATTTGGCCCTCAACAGGTATCCACACGGGACCCCACTCTGCTCAAAGAGCTTTCCTGTCCTTCCTCTAATCTATCAACAAATCTCTTGCTTTGCTGCCGAACTCTGGCCTCGACACTGAATTTTTTCCTCGCCAAGACAAGAACTGAGAGAGGAGCCCCCCCAAGGTCCCCGGGCCCCAGGGGCGGGATTCAGAGACAGACAGGTGAAGGTCTCCCTGGGTGGCACTTACTGTTTGTAACTGCTGCTTTTCCTGCATGTTCCCACCACTGTATTTTGAATTTTGCTTTCTATACTTTGTGAAAACTTCATGAAAACACACACCCCTATATGCTCCTTACCCCCTGCTGGCTGGGGGCAGCTGTGTTCCTCCCAACGCCCTCCCCCACTCAAGTAGTAAGTTCTTGGCTTAAGAGACACATCTCCTTATTCACATGAACAAGCATGCGTTATTCTCTGGATCCTTGTGCTGTACATTTACAGACGACCTGGTGGTAGTTTTCTTGCCTGACGTGCTTCCTCATTGAGTGCGGACTAGCTGATGCCATCCATTCCTCTGTGGAGTGTGGATGCCTGTGGTCCACGGCTGCTCACGGCTGCTACGACGTGCTCGTGCACGCGTACTATTCCCCACAGGGAGTCAGCCCTTTGTTCCCAGCACCTGCGGACACCAGTGTGTTCACTCGTCCAACAGGGATGGGGACATTGCAGTGTTGAGTGTACTGGCGTAAGCTCTGGTGAGCAAGACACAGAAGCCCTGCCTCTGGGAGCTCCCGGTCCAGTCATACACTTACCTGATTTCATAGGCGAACATGTCATCCTACCTAATGAAAGATGACATGAAAATGAAGTTCTTGTTCCTACGAAAGCCAAGCGGAATGTCTAGCTTGACTGGGCAGATGCAAGTTGCTCAAATAAAATGGCTGTTGAACTCAGTGTGGGCCACACAACCACCAACCTGAAACGTTTGGGAAATAGAATCTACCATGCAAAGTTCTTTCTGGTCATTAACGACACTGAAAATAGAAGTCAGAGGTGACATGTTATCTCAGGGTGTGGCTTACGCAGAAAACAGAACCTAAAACTCCAAGGCTACAGACTCAGATAAGTAAGTGGGGACCTGGTGAAGCAAGTGGGGAGACGAGGGTGCAGAATTTACAGAAGCACCAGCTCCCAGGGCTGCAGGAGCAGAGACTGGCAGCGAGCGCTTCCTTTCACTCTGTGCCCTGAGTGCCTTCCCTTGCCTTCCATAGTCCCACCAGGTGGCCTCAGACCTACGTGTGTATTAAGTTAAAATACTGAAGTGATAACTTTTTTGGAAGACTCACCATATTTCCAATCTTGGAGAGATGAGCTTCTTCAAGATCAAAAATACGTATTGAGCTTATGCAGTAACAGCGAGCATGCACCAAGTGCTCTCGTGGGTGGGGCAACATTCTAAGTGCAGTGCGAAGACTCTTGATCCTCACCACACTCCCTTGTGCTCTAGTTATTGCTCCCATTTTATAGATGCAGGAACAGGAGCCGTCAAGGCAGTAGCCTGGCCACGCCTTCTGGCTGCAGGATCTGAGAGGGCGGTGCTCCAGATTTCATTGAGGAATCCCCACTCTCCCAGGCCACTGCTGAGTCATGGAGCTGCTCCATCCCCTCCCATGTGCCTTGCCCAGGTTGGATGGCAGGACCCTGACTGGACAGTCACTTCAGCTGATTAGCTCAGGGGTGGGTGTGGGTCTAGTCGATACTGAGACCAGTCCCAGGAAGGGTCACTCTTTTTTCAGCTGGAGTTGATGAGAGAATCAACTTCACCCGTGAAGCTGATGAGATCATCACTGGGCCCCCAAGAGCAACCTGAAAATAAAGCCAACACGGAGTACAGCAAGAGGCAAGAGGAGGGGAGGGGCTGAATCCCGGTGCCATCGTTTGAGCTCTTGATCAAGCCTTGCTGAACCAATTTACCTCTGGGCTTTTCCATTCTTTGAACCAACAAATTCCCAGTTTTATATTTTTAAGATTGATTTTTTTTACGCATACCAGAACTGGGGTACAGGCCAGAGGCACGGGGGAGTGTAAGGGCAGGAATGGACACAGGGCAGGTTTTCTGATCCCATGCAGACCAGGTAAAGGAGGAGTCAGAGTCCTCAGCGGTTTTTTGCAGGTCTTTTATTGGGCTTCACCAGGCATATGGCAGGCAGGGGTGCTGGGGGGCCGGGAGGCTGGCAGGCCTCCCAGCCCCCAGCAAATCCTCACTCTATCTGGGCTCTCTGGTGATCTCGGCTTCTCTTGGGCTTCTGCTGCTGCTTTCTCGGCTTCTGGCGTCCCTGTGACGCCGTCCTTAAAAAGCACAGTCTTAGCGCAGGTGTACCCACTTCAGGTGCCCGCCATCAGGCATGCATTCAGGATCACAGGGTTCCCTCATCTATCCTGATGGCGGGAGGGCAGAAAAGCCTGATACCTTTTACCTTACCCTACAGGGAGGGATGAGAGGATTCACCAGAGACAGAGCGGGGAACAGAACAGGCAGACTGACTGAAATACACTGCTGAGGGGAGCAGCGGGCGAGTCAGGAGACGTCTGCTGCGCCATGTGGGTAGCTCCCTGGCCAGCTGGGGATCAAACTCGTGCTGCAGAGGCTAAGGATAGCTTCACAGTGCTGTGCTTAACCCCTAGCGCCACCAGGGAGGCGCGAAACAGATCTTAGGATACTAATTTGATCCCTGGAAATACTGGCAGGCATGTGGAGACAGGAAGGAAGGAAAGCCAGCCAAAGGGGGGCATGATCAAGCGCCTTACTGGTTACTGCCAAGGGCACTGGAGTGTCCCGCTGGGAGACAGTGGAAGAGGCATGCAATCACCTACCTGAGGGAGAAGGCCGCATTTACCTGCAAGCTTTCTTTCACCTGGCACCGGCTCAGGCTGCTCCTCGCGCCCCTGCCTCTTCAATCTGCCCACTCTGGAAAGCCAGATCTCACAGGCCTGCCTGCCACAGCTATGCTCCTCCCTGCTGCCTTCACATCCAGCTGGGTCCGGCAGGATTTCTCTGCCCCCCCAACAGTATCATAAAACCGGCCAAGTGTTTCGTTAAAGTTTGAGGAAGTTTGGGGCCAGACAGGAATAGAAAAGATATTCGGGAATGGGGTAATGTATTTTTAGCCCTGGAGCCCAGGGAATGTTGCGGCAATCACATGGAAAAGGCAGGGAGTAAATCCAGATTGGCTCTCTAGCTCCTATCATGGTTGGTGAATTAAGGTCAAACAAATCTGCTCCTCCTGGGAGATCCAGGAGAGCCCTCCGACGGGAGCCAGCAGATTCACCTTTGCCCTCTGCCCAGCACAGTGGCAGAGATCGCACAATTACGGTGTGAAAAAGCTGCTGGCCTTGGACCAGGGCACTATTGTTTTTCTCATTTGCAGTGTAGAACTAATGCCGATTTCTTGTTGGCAACCCACTGCGTATTTGAAGCATTCCACAATTTAAGCCAAGTGCCCCATTTTGTTGAAAGATTCGAGGAAGAAATATAAAACTACACGAAAAATATAGGTGAAGTCAGAGTGTCCTTTAGGAAGCCCTTAGAGGATCCACACCACGAGATCATTCCTTCCTTCACACACTCAACAAACATTTAATGGAACCCTTCCTGGGTCTCGGGCAAACTGACCAAAAACCAAGTCCCTGATCATGAACAGACCTTGACAGATGTGGATTATCAAGTTGGAATCGGTGCTAAAAGGAAAAATAGAACAAGGTGAGGGGATTTAAGATCTGAGTGTGTTTTACTTGAAACTGGCCTCTCTGGGTAGGTGGCTTATGAACGGAGACCTAAGAAGGTTGAAAGAGATGAGAGAAGAAGCCATGTGGCTACTGAGGGGAGGGCATTTAGAAGAGGCAACCAGAGAGCATTGCCACATTGGTGTATAACATAAAGCTGTGATATGATTTATATTAGTTTCCCACATGCACTCTATTATTAACACATTATTGCAAATTTAGTGGCATAAAATAAATTTATTATCTTCCAGTTCTGGAGGTCAGCGGTCCAAAATGTGCTTTATAGGCTAAAATCATGGTGTCAACAGATCTGTAATCCTTCTGCAGACTTCTGACAACCTGTTTCCTTGCCTCTTGTAGAAGCTGCCTGCAATCCTTGGCTCATGGTGCCCTCCGTCAGTCACTTCAGCCCCTCTGCTTTGCCATCATCTTGCTTCCTCCATGATCTTTCTACTTCCCCCTCTTACAGGACCCTATGGTTACATCGGACCCACTGCATTATCCAGGATAATCTGCTCATCTCAAATACCCTTAATGGAATCTGAAGAGTCCTTATTGGAATGCAAGGCAATACACTCACAGGTCCCAGGGATTAGGATATGGACAACTTTGGGGCTAGGGATCATTCAGCCAACCACATGGGTATACAGTCAACAATTGACCTGGGACCCCATGTCTTCATATTCCACTGGCCTGGAGCAGTTGCACAGGGACAGACATGGATGTAGGGACTGATGGAGCAGTGAGGGGGCTGGTAACGGACAAGAGAGAGATCCAGGCAGCTTTAATCTACCAGGGTCTGCAGGTGGGCCAGAGGTAGGGAGGGCCAGAGGTATGCCTAGAGGTGTGAAGCCAGGCAGGTAGCTAAGGAACATGTGACACCACAAGAAACAATCTGGCAGAGGGAGACCATGGAGAACGCTGAACATGAGTATCAGGGGAGAATCATCTATTTTATTAGTTGGGATTATGGCATAGTGATGTTTTTTAAAAACGCCCTAATTAGACAGAGTTACAAACTGACTTATCAGTGAAATGGTGTGAGGTTCGGGATTGGCGTCAACACTTACCAGTAACTGCTACAAAAGTATAGAGAAGAGCTGAAACCAAGATGGCACAATGTGAACTGTAGATGCAGAAGGAATGGGTACTTGGGCAGTCACCATAAAATAGCTATACTTTTGTGCATACGTGAAAAATCCATTCAAAAACCAAAAGTCCCCTGGGGAGGCCCAGCTGAGGTTAAAAGGAAAGAACCTGACTTTTGAATTAGAAAACCTTAGTCAGACATGGTTCAACTCATTATTAGTCAGAGAAATGTAAACTTTGAAAACAAAGAGATATTAAACTGGCAAAAATGGAGACGCGGAATACGGAGTGCTGGCAGAAATGTAGGAAGGGGAGCACCTGTGCGATCTTGCTCAAGAGCAGTATGGTCCCATCTGATTACACAAGCCCAGTAAGACCTGGCATCAAGCATGTCAAAGGTGCACAGGGAAATGTGCAGGATATGTGTTCGCTGTAGCTATTTCTTAAAAATATGAATCTGAAAAGTGTAGTATTCTGATAACATCAGTTTAAATTTCTGTTTTCTTTTTTCATAGAAAATGAACTAAGCAATAAAAGTTTTGGTAAAATAAGAATCCGGCTAACATCCCCACCCAAACAGAAGTCAGTTAACCTCCAACTTGTAAGGGTTACCCTAGGGCTTTGTAATGATAAAGTTTGCATTAAGGTCATTTTTTGCAAGGTCAATGTCAGCGAGAAAGGTCAAGGTGCAGTGGACTTACATTTCCCCTTTAAAACTCAAAATAAGACTAATTAATTCTTAAGCTGAACAACGATGCTTCAGCAAGCAAATACCCCTAGTCAAGCAGTACTTTTAAGCTGAAATTGTCTCTAAAAGTTTTTCTGCTTAAGAGCTGTATTCTTGGGACATTTACTATCTCTTAGCCCTACTTGCTATACGGAGCAACAGGAATAATATGCAGGGTTCTTCTCAGTGTTGCTGTTAGGATGACATGAGCTCACGAGTGTAAACAGGTTTGGCCAAGTGCCAGCACAGAGAATGGGTGCACGAAATACCAATCATCACCTTTCCTATGAACATTCAGGTTATGTGAATGAACACTTGGAAGACACAAACATATCCTTGAATGCGCCTACAGCTTTTCTATTAAGAGCTCCCAGGATTTCATTTAAGTAGTTTGCACTGGTACCTTCACCACAAGCCATGTTGATTGGGTTAGGCATATGTACCAAATAACAAAATACTGGGCCTCCCTGGTGGCCAAGGGGTTAAGCACAGCACTGTGAAGCTATCCGCAGCCACCGCAGCACAAATTCAATCCCTGGCCAGAGAGCTACCCACATGGTACAGCAGACCCCTCCTGACTCGCCCGCTGCTCCCCTCAGCAGTGTATTTCAGTCAGTCAGCCTGTTCTGTTCCCCACTGTCTCTGGTGAACCCTCTCACCCTCCACACCTCTGGCCTGTACCCCAGTTCTTGTATGCATAAATTAAAAATAACTTAAAAAATAGCGAAATACCACATAAGACCTGCATGCATTGTGTATGTGTCAGCATGAGCTAAGTTATTATAAATAACAAATAGTCCCCCAGTCAGTGGCTTCTACAATATAGGTTTATTTCTGGAGTTAGCCAGGAACTCTGCTGCCACCTCAGTCTGGAATGCCACGGCAGAGGGCAAGGGAGCATGGCACTAACTGCTCAGGCAGCTTCCACTCAGATGTGACCACGTCATCCCACTGGCCTGAGCGAGTCACATGGTCACACCTAGTTCAAGGGGAAAGTGAAAACCCACGTCCAGCACCAAAGATTTGAAGAGTCGTATATAAGACCACCACAGTATCTCAGCGTTTACATCTGTCCCAGTGACTACCTCATTTCTCACAATAGCCAAGATAGCAATTAATTCCTTAAATTTGACAATTCAATTTAAGATGTCAGCAAAAAGAGAAAACCCAACAGTCTGGGAGCACTGTCTATGTGAAAGGGGCCTGAGAGAAGTAGCAGAGGATTAACCTCCATTTGCTCATCTCAAGGCTCATCTCTTAGGATGCATGTGCGTTCCAGAGAGTGGGATTCTTGTGTTGACAGGTATTTCTTCTTTGCAAATGGCCTCTGAAGGCCAGCTACAGCGATTCTTAGCTTGAAAATTGTCATCTTTCAAAATTGTAGGAAAAACTGGTCCTACTTTTTCCTTGCAGTAGCCCAGCATGCCTCTCCAACACATCACCGTCTTGGGGGAAGGCTTAATTTGGATTGTATAATGATTTTTTTGCCCTAAGAGCTGACCCTTGGGTGAAAGGTAATACCCTTCTCTGAAAGACTGGAGAGTAAACAAAGGCTGAGTAGTCAAGAACAAGGGCATCGAGTAAGGAAATGACTGGAAATTCCCATGTCAAGGTAAGTTCCTGTGAAGGGTCAGTGTAGAGGCATCTCAAGGACTGCGTGGCCCTTCCAGGCTGGCCCCTGGCACAGTAGCTCAGCATTCTCTTCCACAGTGCAGATCAAAGTGTGAGGCAGTGGACTAAGAATAGTCTTCACTTTTCTTAGCTGACCCTGGCAAAGAAGTGTTTTCATTTCAAAGTCTGACTGCTGGGTGTCAGACTTCAGGGGAAAGAAAATAGAGATGGTTTATCAACCCCACTTAATTATGCCAATAGAACTCAAGTGAGATTTGTTGAAGGATAGAGAATCGTCTCGCCCAGATGTCAATATGTCAGGGAAAGCTTACTAAACTTTCACTCATCTCATTACATCAATAAATATTTCTATATCTGTGCAAATAATTCATTAGAGGGCACAGTGATGTGACCTCAATCCTCCCTCTTGATTTAAAGATTAAGAGGGAGTGGTCAATTTCTGAATCTGCCAATTTTGGCAGAACAGCTTCCTGCAAGGAAACACCTGGAGATACAAAAGAAAATAAATATAAGATCTTTTTAGATGCAGAGTGAACCAGAAAACAGGGATGGGGGATGGGATGGGGAGGGGAGAAAGGGGCTGAATTATCACGTAAGGATAATATGACTCACGACCCTTTGACATTTGTCAAACTTGGCAAGACGGTCAGGAGAGAAGAGGAAAATGGGTGGAGTAGAACTGCAATTTCCACATAAAGCCTGGGTCTTGAAAAGAGCATGCCCAAGTGGCACAGAGACAAGACAATGACCTTCAATTGTACCCTGGCTGAGAGAAAGAAGGTGGACTAAAATAAGCAACAATGCTGGAGAGATTAAACTAATGGGCTTTGGGATCGTTCTGTTCACAATTCACCTCCACCCTCCAGCTTTAAGCCCTACTATCTTACTGCTCCTAGACCTCAGGCGGTCACACGACCTCACTGCACCTCATTTTACTTGGGGCTGGGCTATCACAAAGAGTTGATAATTTTAGAGCGTGCTATTACTTAAAACACAGTATCTTGTACGGAAAAGTGGTAGCGGGCAAATCAAAACCAGAAATGTTTTCTCTCTAGAGTGCAACAGATTTCCCCCTAGGAATCATAAAATGATTTGCATTATCTGCAAATTTAATGAAAAATAAACTTCATCTTCAGTTGTAAAGGACCAAGACTTCACAGTAGTGTCAAATGCTCATCAAATGTTTAGGGAAAAACTCTGAAATTTGCAGAGGTTTAAATTTTCCCCCAGAGATCAATCACTAAAATACCAAAGTTGTGGTAACTATTTTCCAAGTTCTCTTAATGCCACTGGGTGTAGTTCAAAAGAAAGCTTATTTGGGGGAAAGAGAAAATCCAGTGGAATTATAAATAAAAGCCACCAGGTAGGTAACTGCAAAGTGGGGAAAGCCCATGTGAAATGAAGAGACAAAATAACAAACTGAATGACCTTGAAGAGAACTTGCTTATCTCAGGGCCTTGGTTTTCTTTGAAAATGAGTTTGAAATCAATGACTTCTGAGGTCCCTTCCAGCACTTTCTCTGATTTTATGACAGCTGTTTCAATTGCAACAGAACCTAACTATCCATTTGGCCCTCCCATTCCACAAAAACAAAACACACAGTATCATTTTAAGAGCCAAAGAGTCAAATTCTTGTTTTGAATTTTAAAGTGCTAGATGACTGCTAAGGTTAAAACTCCTCTCTTTCAAAAATCGAAAAGGTTGAATCATCAGAGGATAAAACCCATCACCACCGCAAACCAAAGTGGATTTTCAACCTAGTAGAAAATTTGAATTGACAAAGCATGCAAAAATTAGCTCAAATAGCTGCAGCCTTCCTCTTTGAGTGTCCTGGTAAATGCTTAGTGATTTGACTGTTTATTGTTTATATGCTGCAAGAGGCAATGAGGCAATGAGGCTGGAAGCATGAATATGATAGGTCCAGAAACTAGAACCTTCTTTCAACAGGGACGGAGTCTTCCTCAAGAAGAAATAACACAACTAAAATTAGAAAGTCTTAATCACAATTGTTTAATGTTTTCACAGGATTGGGGGTGGGGTTGAGAGAAAAAAATCAAGGGGATAAATGACCAACTGTCAATCATGTGTTTGCAAATTTCCAATTGTGTACAGTCACTGGATATACATACATTTGCGTGTGGTGTTTCTCCATGTACACATACAGTGAGAGACACTGCCCAAATAACTTTTGATGTAAAGTGGAACTCAGAAAGAAAAATCACATAAGAAATCAAATCTCATATAATGGAAATACTTTAACCACAGCATTCACACATTTGACTGTGGATCCCAAATGCTTATCTAAACAGAAGCAACGCAATTAAATCGCCTTCACTCAAAATGGTGTCAGAAGGCAACTACGCTATTTACTAGCCACTGATAAGTTATGACAACACTATTTCATAGCCTGTCACCATGTTTCTTTTAACCCCCCGGCGCTAGGATTCAGGATTTTCTCAACTCTCAGACTTATCTCAAATGCCTTAGTGTGGAGCAGTTTAAAAAAAAAAAAAAAAAATCAGAGCTGCAATGCCATATTCAGAAACTAGATAATAACTTGGAAATAAAAGCAGGGTGTGTTTGTGTGTAGAGAAGTGATGAACTGTCACTTATCTGTTTTCCTAAGTTTTCTATTTTTTAATAGAGGAAAACTTTAAAGAATAAACCTAGCAGGCCGAGAAAATCTGTGGGGAACCCAATGACCCTGGAAAACATTCAGATCATTCCTAGTAGGTCATTATAGCGTTCAGATATAATTCAATAAAAAATAGGAACATGACTGATAGTGTCCACTGAAAACAAGATAAACTGGCAAAAAGATCTTTTCTCAGTGAAAATGCATTAAAAATGACTCTCATTATCACATAATAGCTACCTATGACTCTTCACTATGAATATAAAAAGCAAATTTCCTTAAACACTTCAATATTTTTCTTTTTCCGTTAGGAATTGGGGCGGGAGAGAAGATGCTACAGAAGAAAAATAACTGTTTATGCTAACTTGTCCTCATGTTTTCTGTAAGCCTACGCATCTGCTCCTGCTTGCCTCGCTGTGTCTAAACCCTGTCAAGAGACAAGGAAAGTCAACACAAGTAAGGACTCCCTGGTTTCCCTTCTAGACTAGCACTTTGGCCATTTATACATAATCAGATACTGACATCAGGTCACGGTACATCTCTGAGCACTGAGCACACGCCACACGTCAATTCATAAATACAAAGTGGATCATCCAGGAAAAGCTTGTGATTCCTTTCTATCCAATGCTTCCTTCCTGCAAGCATTCTCTAGCCTAGATAAGGAAAGGAGAGGTCAGACTACTTAAATCTTTTAGTCATACTCATAGCAGTACCGACCTTCACAAAGGTCTCTTTCCAGGCAACTTGAGAATCCTGAGTCAGGGATTAAACAAGACATACCTTTCGAAGGAGACCCCAATGAATATTTCGAAGTCTAGATAGAGAACAAAGCCAATTGCCAGTACTACCCCTCCCCATGCCTAACTCATTCATTCAACAGTGGGGTAGAAAAGGCACTGTTTGCCGGCATCCACCCAGCCAGGTGCTAGATTATCTCATTGAGGAGCCCAACTCTTGGGCACAGTTGAAATAACCCTCTTTCCCTTTCAGGTGTACAAGCAGGCCAGGGAAGGCACAGGCCACCATCTCACTGCTGGGTACAGATTAAAGCCAGAGCTGGGATGTAGCACCCAGTCAGTCAGTTTACGAAGCTCATTCTATCAGACTTCTACCCCATACCATTCCTGCCCTTGGCTAATCCGGCATCTAGCCTAGAGGGTATGGAAGAACAGGTCTAAGATGCTCCACCAGTGAGAGGGAATAGCACACTTTCAAAAAGCAGAAACAAGAGCCAAAGCAGTTATAGTCTAAAAATGTTGCTGAAAAGCTACTGTTACCAGGCCTGGTGTCAGGCACAGGAGGCACAGTGGCAGGGAACATGATTCCAGAGCTGAATGAAGGCCCAGCCAGAGGAAAACATCTCAAATGCAGACTGAGAGGACAGAAATGGGAAAGCCTGCCAATCGTCATGACAACCCGCGTCAGGAGAAAGGCAGGCTGGTGTGCGCCTAGGCAGGAGGGAATGTGTACTCTCTTTGGTTTGTGATGTTTCCGACCCCCAAACTGAACAAGCGGACTCTGGACCAGGCTCACATCAGACCAGTGCATTACTGATCCAGCAGGAAAACAGCAAGAAAGGGATGAACTGGAAAAAACACACTAAAATAAAGCAGCACATCACCAATAAAACATCTAACTTAGAGGGCCAATGATGCAATCAAGTCCCTTCCCTATTCTGCAAACACAAAACAGAAAGACCCACCTTGCTCACAAAGCTAAAACATTATGATAAAGTTCTAAATTTAAGGGGAGTATCACAATCTTAGAACCAGGCATTCAACAAAGGATTCCAACCAGGCTTTACATCCCAGCTACCTGCACACAGCTTAGGAAAAATACATCAAGTAGCACAGAGAGTCCTTAGCTGGGCAGTGAGTTATGTCAGCTCTGCTGACTGATAAATTGATAAATAGCCACATGACCTTGGACCTCAGTTCTTGGGGGGTGGGAGGGCAGAAGGAAATAATGCAACCTGCCCTAGAGTTATGGGACTCAATTCTAACAAAGGCCCCTGAATTCCTGTAAATTATTTCACATGCTGCTACTGCTTTCTCCTTTCCTACACCACACCTGATCATTCCTTCCATTGCCCTCAGTTTACCTTACTGATTCTTGGTGGAAACACGGCTGTAACTGTCCGAGAGCCGTCTGTGTATCATTTGAAACATACCCAATATTGCATTTCTCTGTAGCAAAAAAAAAAAAAAAAAAAAAAAAAAACTGGGAGAAATTTGGGCTCCAAAGGCTTTCCTTACCCCTGGCAAACAAAATACTCTGTACCAAAACTGTTCATTACAGTACTTTAAGGAGGGAGCTCTAAAGCAGTCAGCACTTTCTGTAGAAACTCCTGTTTCTCTAAGGTAATTAAATGTCTCCAGAGAGGCCAGAGAAAGCAGACTCAGACATTCAGAGCTTAAAAAACACCTTTAACGTCATCAGTCCAGCCTCCTCTTGAATGCAAAAAGGCAAACAGTAACAAATAAAATGTAAACTATATTTTACATTACAAAAATTTCCTTCATTAATTTTGGGAAATAATGATCACACAAAACAGCCAAACATAAAGCATTAAGAATTTTTAATATTTTACAAAAGTCTTCAGTATGTATTTTTACTAAGCAGAACTGAGATTATACAATAAAAAGCAGATAATCCAGAGACGAAATTCCAGTCATTTCTTTTACAATTTACTGCATAAGTTTAACTCAATCTTAAAAATTGTTTCCCTTTTAAAGAAGAATATTATAGCACTGGGCAATTCTCCCTATGTATCCAATACCATGTTCTTTTGTAAGATACTAAACCACGCTATGGCCATAGGGCTGAAATATTCCCTAGCCTTGAATATTCACAATTCTATTTCTTTAGAGAATCTAAAATAAAACCACACACAATTCTGTAAGCATAATAAATTTCCATTCATTAATGGTTTTAAATAAGTCACTCCCTAGAATTGTAGCAGGCGGCATTTAATTCCAACAATGCCCTCAGATTTGGCTAAGTTGGGCTCCCTACCGGTGCAGGAGTTAAAGACAGAGGCAGCCACCTCAGCACGAGTTCAATTCCCAGAAGGCCAGTGAACTAACCCACATGGCGCAGCAGACCTATCCTGTCTCGACCCACTGTCCCCTCAGCAGTGTATTTCAGCGGATCTGCTTGTTCTGCTCCCCACTCACCCCCCACATCTCTGGTCTACACCTCAGTTCTTGTATGCATAAATACATCTTAAAAAAAAAATTGGCTAAGTCAAAATTTCGCTCAATTCTTTCAACGTCTTCACATGAACATCACACCTATGCGCCAAAACGAAACTGCCACTAACAAGCAAAGACATCACACCTATGACTATGTGCAGAATGTGCTCACCAAGGCCATGAACCAAAATCAGAGGAGCACAAGGCGTAAGGAAAAGTTCACTGATACTAGATGAGTTTGAGAACAGTTGCCATCCAAATCTAAGTACAAGGAATGCACTGACCCTTAAGTATAAACAAAGACATTTACTTTGCCTAATGCATTTTTTAAAGGGCAAGATCTTAAGGATTGATCACTTTTCTCCATGCCTGCTATACCCATCCTCAACATGGGGGCACTTTCCCTTCTGCTTTCAGTTCCCAGGCTATTGATCACAGAGGAGGAACCTGGAGAGGAATTCACTATTAAATCCCTAGGATCTAAAACCCACCCATGATCCCTTGCTTGCTTACAATCAAACCACTCGCTAAGTGGCTTGCTCCCCTCTTAAAGCAAGAACTTGATCCATACATACATATGGATTTTTTTTGAGTTACCTTATGTTTTTTATTTATGTCATTTTAATTTTATTCAGCAATAAAGAGGTATGCACTGATAGTTGCACCATACGTGAATTTTTTAAGAGCATTATGATCAATTTAAAGAAAGCAGACATGACACTATACACAGTATGATTCCATTCACAACCCCCTGGAAAAGGCAAAACTGAAAAAGGACAGGAAGTTCAGTAATTCCTAAGAACTGGAGTGGGGGTAGATGAGTCAGCGCCAAAGGGACAGGGGGAAACCCTTGGGGTGAGTGTGACTGTGATGACCACAAGACTGTATACACTTGAGAGTTCATACTGTAGATCTTAAAAGGTATATAGTTTACTGAGTATCAATTTCACCTCAAAGCAGAACTAGCTCTAAAGCATGACTCTTGGCATAAGATGCTGTTAACTGTCCTGAGTACCTACTGAAATTCCACCTCCTCCACAAAATTTTCCAAATATTTAAAAATCCAGAAGGTGCAAATGGTTATTACCCAGAATCCAAATTTAGAAGTTATGGGATAAAAAAAAAAGCCTCCACTTTCTAACAGGGGAGACTTCATATATAAATTTGGATATCCACCTCTGTACAAGAAATACCTTCCAAGTATTCTGACATGGTAACAACCGGTCAGAGGCAGGGATGTGAATTGACCCAGTCCTTATCACTTTCAATGGCTCACTCTTAACCATTTCACTTACTTGGCTCCTTAGCTTTATCATTTTACTTTTCTTGCTTAATCTTAACCCCTCTCTTTCCTTTCTGATACCTGTAATAGCTCTTTGATCTTCCTCACACCTTGCTTTATATCACAGAACTTTGCATTCATTTTAAAAAGCCCAATCAGACCATAACCCAAGAAGGTCACTGAATTATCAATGTATCTCTCACCTCACACAATGCCTTCAATAGTCTGAACAATGATCATTACCACTAAACAATTTACACAGAAATTCTATGGACTGCTACTAACAAGTAAAATAAAGCTGCTGGCAGGGAGAAATGTTAAAAAAGAAAAAAACAGAGAAAAAAGCATTCATGTTATATGAATGTGTTTTTCCCATGTTTATGACTTGAGTTCTCAATCAAGTTCCATTTACTGCATTCTCCTATTAATTACAAATGAAAACCCTACCCCCAAAAATACCATCTTTTCAAATAAAACAAAATGTACCTTTTCATACCAAAAAAAAAATTGTAAGAAACTTGGTAAACACAAGTCTTTTCCAAGTTTGGATTTAACTTATTAGCACATAACTGACAACAGACGTTCAAATATCCTAAAAATCAGCAATTACCAAGTGCAAGCCAACGAAGTCACAGTAAGCAAAATAAGGAATTCCCACCATCTAGTGAGTATATACCAACAAAAATAATTAAGTCACTGCAGCAAGAAGTTCTAAACAAACACATATGCCTTCTCCATGGCAAGATAAACTACTTGATGCTGTGCACAATGGTCAGGGATTGGGCCATTTTATCCATGGGAAGGATACCAGGCAACAACTAAATAGGCCTCAGGCCAGAAAAATATCTCCGCCCATACTTTCTCTGATGTAAAAATCCACCTAAAATTCAAATCTAGGTTATGTGCCTAGGTATGTGTCTGTGTATATGTAGAGCAACTGTCAACATTACTTTGGTATTAGCAAACATGTACAATTAAGATATACTGTCCTGATGATTTCAGAAGCAATTTTTTTTAAAGATTTTTTTAAAGATTTATTTATTTATTTGTTTGTTTGTTTGTTTGTTTATTTATTTATTTATACAAGCACTGGGCACAGTCAGAAGCACGGAAGGGTGAGAGAATTCACCAGAGCCATAGCTGGGGGCAGAACAGGCAGAAGGACCGAAGTACACTGCTGAGGGGAGCAGCGGGCGGCAGGAGAGGTCTGCGCGCCATGTGGGACCCTCCTCTGGTGGCCGGGGAGCAGCCGGGGATCGAACCGGCGCTGCAGAGGCAGCGGGCAGCTTCGCAACCCAGTGCTCAACCGCTGCGCCACTGGGGAGGCCCCAGAAGCAATTTTTTTGAAATGTCTTACGTTTTAAAATGTTTAATGAACACTTCAGTGTGTGTCTGAGGCCTCCAAAAATTAACACTGCCCAAGGTCTGTGACAATCTTTTCTCAGCCCTGAGTCACATCCAAAGCTATCATGTAATAATTATATAATTTAAATTTATAATAAGACAAATAATACAAGCCAAAATTATGCTGTGTTTGAGGTTAATGTAAGCTTAAGTTACATTACCAGAAGCTAGGACATGTCTGCTCCCCTGGGGTATGTAAGTTCCACTGCACTCTGTCCAGTTTAGACCACAGGACGAACTGTAATCCACAGAATACCTGGCAGAGTTTTCATTAGGAATGTTCAGGGGAAATAGGCTATTCAGCCTAAGTAAGGGTAAAGGAAGATATCAAGTCAAATATCTAAATGGCATCAGACAGCAGAACAGTCTTAACTGTGTTCTAGAAGGAAGAATTAGAAATAATCACAGAGATCACCTCATTATTTTTAATCTAACTATAAAGATTCTTCTGAAGTAATGGCTTTCTTTAAAGCACCTGAGCAGAGGAAGTAGTCCTTAAAATCACACAGAACAGAATTCCAAGTATTTGTAGGTTACTTTTGTACCTAAAAAGTTTAGGATTAAAGTCATGATCCCTATTGAGGGTAGACTGCTTCTTTTTTTGATTCTGGTTAAATAGGTTGCAACAGGATATGCTATGCCCTGCCTCCCTGAGTTTTTTTTTTATTTTCTCAACTTTAACAGCCAAAGGTTCTCCTCGCCAATGCCTTCCTTGTATCATTGATGGCAAAAAGCTGTACTGCTTTGAGAGATAAGGAGAACTTTTTTCAGATATGCCTCAAAAAGTTTTTAAATATTATGGTTAATTATCTTGTTCTATACCAGGACTCACCTGATATTAGTAGCCACCTACCCAAATGAGGGAAATAACACTCACTTCGGTATTCTGCTGCCAAATCTTAAATTATAGGGATTGGAGCACACACCATTTTAAAAAGTTGTACCTCTAACAACAATGTCAGTGATTAAGAAACTCCCAGCCTCAGTGAGATGCGGCCATGTGACAATGAAGAATGAAAACTCACCTGCTCTACCAACTCCATTTAGCACCCCCACTGTACAATCACCATCTACTAGATGGAAAGAGCTGTCACCACGCCCAGACACTGCCCAATGCCAAACTCTGTCCTACACATGTATCTTAAGTTTCTAAGAAAACCTACTGATTTCAGATATTTAAAAAGCACATAAAATAAGCCATATACACTACACCGAGACCTATTTTAAATGAGATGGTTAGATTATAAAGATATAAATCACTGAATTATATACTTGTGACAGAAATTTAAATAGGCAAAAGACATACTTGGTCAAGTTGCCTTTTTAGTAAAAAAGTATGACCAAATGCCCAGATTTTCTTAACATAACCTAGATGATGCCAATATCTACTGTAGGATAAACTGTTAATGAATTAAAATGCAAACTAAAGTATTTCAGTGTGCAAATTACTCCATGGAAACAAAAATACACTTACAGAAGCACATTAACTCTTTCAAGTCACTAGTCATCATTTAGTAAATCTACAAGAAAATGTATCCCAGAAGCCTAATTATTCTGTCCAATTAATTCCCTTAATCATACAGCAAAAATATGTCTCAAGTATATTTAAATCCCAACTACCACACCTGTATCTTTCCCGTAACAATAATTATTTCTAAAGGGAAGAGAGGTAGAAAAAGGAGTCTAGACATTAATGAGCAGAGTATTTAGTCTTCAAGTGAAAAGAACAGATTTATTACAGACTCTGATGGGTCACACCAAAACACTTCATTTGTGATTAAGGAACTTGTCTACTACTGCCTGTTATAAAAAATGTAAAGAAAAATTCACACTCTAATACACTCTACTACTTTGTACATTGTATAAAGCATCCAACACTGAGAATGTTGCAAAACTGACCATAGATTTATGTAGTATCATTCCCTACTATCTATTTAATACAAATAAAACATGGGAAGCTAGCGTAGTCAGGCTTCTCTATAACAAAAGATCTGCCAAAAATACAGTAACAAAATAATAAATTATCAGTCTTATGAAAAGAACTTAAAAACGAAAAGCTATTCTTTCATTACTCTGTCTTTTGGGATCCTGTTTCAAATAAAGCTATATACTTTATCCCCTCAAATCACATTCTAATTAATCTAACAAAGCACTACGCTATGCTCTTAAAAATACTGTTTTAATGACTACTTTATCCTAAAGAGTAGACCTTGTAGAAAGATGCTAAATATGTAATCACACCATAATTATAATTGGGGAAAAAGAAAAAGGTCACACTTGGGAAGAGAAGCCATACTTCAGGAGACTAGGACAAAGATATCAAAGTGCTTTGGCCAAAATTAGTATAAATAGACTTTATTGAAGTCAGTGCCTCTGTACTGAGACAGAAGATTGTGTCTACATAAGCACAAGTTGTAACATTTCACAACTTCTAAAAGGAATGTCAACAATTACAACGATCATGCATACCATGGTCGATAATCACATTTTAGAAGCATTTTCAACCATTTCTAAAGAAATGCTTATAACATTGTTATATATAGAACTACTTTCAATAAACTGCAAAACATTGATCGACTTTTCCAGTATAAGCTACAGTGTCAACACAAAAGGGAGGCATAAATGTTTAATTTATGAAATCAGAATGGAATATTTACTGTAAAGAAAAATTAAAAAGCTTTCAAATAAAGGCCATTATTGAACCAACGTGAAGAGCACAACTTGAACTTTTGAGTTCATTCATCTTTTAAAGCTGTCCTCTGAATAACTTCAGTTCTAAGCATTGAATTCAGTACTGTGAATATTCCTTGGATTGAAGTTTGGCAATGATGCGGTCCAACTGTCTCTTTGCTTCACACTGTGGGAAATTGCTCATGTCATAATATTGAGGGGCAATTTTCACCAACCTGTCCAGAAGGGGGAGGGGGAAAAATTACCAAATTAACAGTCAAGTACAGGAGTTGCTCATGAGGATGGACATTATTCATTAATATACTAATGTACAAAAACAAAAGGCAAATATACAAATCCAATCAATGATGAAATTACAAATACCTAAATTCCTTATGAACACCATTTTTAAGAAACATGTTATTCTAGAAACTGTACATTTTTTGATACGAGGCTTCCCATAAACTCCCTTACTTTTACTATAAAGATGTTAACATACAGCCATTAATTTCTTCATTGTAGACAACTATTTTGACCAATTGCTCCCATATATATAGTAAAACAGATTCAATATCAGAAACACCTTGTCACTCAAATGATTACATCTTCTCATTTTCAAACCTTTAATAACTATAAATATAACCCTACACCCCAAAGAATACACTTGACCGAAATGTTTTGTAACATTTAGTCATACCATTTTTTCTCAACAAAGCATTTTAAGATAAAATGATAATGTCCTACACAATTTAGGTGTCAAAAGTCATAAATCAGTGCAAGAAAGAAATCTCACACTACAGCGCAAGTGGTATCCACTAAAATAAGTGCTTTCAGTCCCACCATTCTTGGCTGACATTTCTTATCATAAATCATAAAATAGATTCCGGCAGAGAGCAAGAGAGCGAGAGCGTGCACAAGCCAAGCAACACACATACGACAAAGGGAGAGGTAAATTTGTTTTAAATAACACAATCAGTTCTGATTATATTCTGTAAAGCAAGCATGTGAAGATATGAGAGAAGTGGTGTATCTGCTTATCTCTTAAATGACCAACATACAGATAATAGTTGAGTCAATTAAAATACACAGGTAAGTCAAAGACAAGTTTTTTTGGAACCAAGGGCTTTGTGTTTAATCACACCAAGATGATGGCTCCAGAAACACTCCTGATGCTAGTCAACTATAACCTCATGTTTGGCTTCAAATCCTGCCATGATCCCACTGTCATCCTGGCAAATCAGACTGCACAACTGCAAACATACCGTCCAGTCAATGCCTCAGAGCTACATGGAGAGTACAGCCCTGGCTGAAGAGCAAGAGGAAAGACAGGACTCCGCCAACAGTCAGATTCGACACTGAGCAAACTAAAAGATAAAGGGTGTTGCTTACCATTCTGGCTTGATATCTGTACACGTCCGGATATAATTCTTTGTGGTAAGAACAAACTCATTATAAAGCACCCATTCAGGCTTGTGGTCAAGGACAGTAGAGGGATGCAACTGAACCACCTGGTTATCTTTCACAGTTAAGTAGTGCCCTGTTCGTTCTAGATGTGCCACCTGAAACCAAAACCCAGTATATTAATACAATGCTTCTAAGGTGCTGGTTACAAAATGATATGATAAAGCTACCTAATAGAAATAGGAAGGGCTCACCTTTTGCTTTTTACCTGATGATTGTTTATTCACCACTGCCTGATGAAAACATACTACTATCCAAACATACTACTATCAGACAAACCCAACTCAGTGACTGTAAATTGTAAGGCCTGCAAATCAAGAATGACTTGCGCATCTTTAAGTGATTGGGGTGTGGGGGGAGTCCATTTAGTGATGAATGAAAAATCATATGAAATTTAACTTTCAGGGTCCACAAGTGAAGTGCCAACTGGAACACAGGGGAGGGAGAAGAGTACTCCAACTGGGACTTATCAAGCCAACAAAGCCTAAATACACACTCTCTGGCCAGTTCTGGCTCACACTATCTTAAGTGGGTTCTTCAACTCCAATTGACAACTACATAACTACATACTAGATGAACAATTATGAGCTAAATCACATTTAAGATAGAAAAAGTGAAGAGTAGGGCTTCCTTGGTGGTGCAGGGTTTAAAGTCTCAGAGTTATCAAGCTATTGCCAGCCACTGCAGGATGAATTCAATCCCCGGAGGCCAGGGAGCTGACCCACGTGGTGTACCAGACCCCTCTTATCTTGCTTGCTGTTCCCCTCAACAGTGTATTTCAGTACATCTGTCCATTCTGCTCCCCACTCTCAGGTGAATCCTCTCACCCCTTGCACCTCTAGCCTACATCCCAGTTCTTGTATGCATAAATAAAAAAAAAAACTTAAAGAGTAAAAAGGAAAAGCAAAAAGTAACCCCACAAAGAAAAGAATAAGGAAAAAAATGGGGAAAGAAGGTGGATGTGCTTCTTGCCTGTTATTTCTTCCATCTATAAACAACATTGATTGGCATTCATCTAATATCTAAGTAACATAAACTGAAGCAGACAACAATATGCCTTTTCTAATTCTAGAACTCTATTACATAGGGGATGTGTGGATAATAACAAATATTAATTACTAATAAGTAATGTAAAATGAACTAAAGTTCACTCAAAAGTATACTAGGTGCCAAGAAGTAAAATGTATGTCCTATTTATATATTAAATCTCAAGAAAAAAAGAGAAATCCATAGTTTAAATATATCTTTCTCAATCTTATTTTGATTATGAAAAACAAACTGAAAACAGGTAAAAAGGAAACTAATACATATTGGTATACATTAAACAACGAAGTTAAGAGGTTGGAGAAAGAACTCTTAACTCTATTATTTCCCTAACTCCAAACATTCTTTTTTTTTTTTTGAAAAAAAGATTTATTTGATTATTTATACAAGCACTGGGTACAGTCAGAAACGCAGGAGGGTGAGAGGATTCACCAGAGACAGAGTGGGGAACACAACAGGCAGACTGACGAAAAAGAAATACACTGCTGAGGGGAGCAGTGGGTGTGGAAGGAGAGGTCTGCACGCCATGTGGGACCCTCGCCCGTGGCCCAGGATCGAACTGGCGCTGCAGAGGTTGCAGGCAATCTCTTTATATTTTGATTTATTGTATTTAGGCCCATTCTTGCTTAAAAGACACAACCAGAATGAATAAACAAGCTGGACACAGACCATAAAATCAACCCCACTCCAAGTACTGGAATGATTTATGCTCAATTTTACTAGAGAATTTTTGGGACATTTTTAATGTAATTTCTATTTTAAATCCCTTGAAACTAATATTCAGTATATTTACTGATAAGTGTTACTTCAGTTCTAGTTGCCAACAGTACATACTTAAAACTAAATAAAATCTTTTAAATGACTTTTCATCTTTATTAACTCAAAATACATTTTTTACATTTGAGTACTGAAGTCTTAGTTAAAAATACCAATGATCACATAGAATTGAAAGGTAGTTATTTGAATATTTGAATTTTGGGTGATTAGATAAAGAGGTAAATGAACTGTACTCTGGAGCCACCAGACACTGCTTCATTTCAGTACTGTTATGATTATTCATCTCCAATTAAGATCTACAAAGAAACTGTTCAATACATTTATCAAAAGTCAAGGGTTGAAATATCCATTAAAAAATCACTACAGGGCCTCCTTGGTGGTGCAAGGGGTTAAGCACAGCACAGTACAGCACTGTGAAGCTGTCATCCCAGGCCGGCCAGGGAGCTACCCACATGGCGCAGCAGACCTCTTCTCTCTCGGCCGCTGTTCCCCTCAGCAGTGATTTCAGTCAGTCTGCCTGTTCTGTTCCTCACCCTGTCTCTGGTGAATCTTCTCATGCTCCCCCCCCTACCCCCCGAACATTTGACCTATACCCCAGTTCTTATATGCATAAATAAATCTTTTTTAAAAAATCACTACTACTAATCCTACCAGAAAATGGCTAGCTAACATAGCCATTTGGTATAATAAAGACTTCATTAATAAAAATGTAACCCTAAAGTTTACCTATATATTACTGGATTAATAACTCTGCCATTTCATGGTCAATTTGTTACTCATTAAAAACAGAAGTTCTAAATATATTAATTCTTTTGACAACCTGTACAAGATCAGTATTCGTACATTCTTAAAGTGACTTTTGTATAAAAGTGGATTTAAAAGGTTGTTCTGGATTACAAAGGATATTATGTAAACATTTCCTATACATCCCTGTATTATCCACATACCTGCATGAAATACCCAGTAACCAAAGCTTTTCTTATATTAATGTAATAGTCCCTGCTTGTAAAATCGGTACTTCGACGAGGCAAATTAAATCTGTCCATAATTCGAGATAGCTGCTGGCGTACATTGTCTGCGGACATCAGGGATCTGTAGTTAATGAAGTTGTCATAACACCACTGAACCGATTCATGATCTACAAAGTTGGGGGGTGGAAGGAGGGAGAAAGAGAGGACATGAATCATCCAAATAGGTATATATCTAAATCAAAAGGATATAAATTATAAGAGTAAACTAAATGACCCAGAGAGGGGATTTACCCACATCATTTTCTTTAAACGAATTACAATGTCATCAAACTTCCCTATAAACTGGTGAGGTTCACAGTAAGAAATAGCACTGTTTTTGACTATTAAAAAATAGAACAATTATTTATTTTGAACCAACTCTTTTTAATAAATTGAGTTTATCACTGACATCCACCTGATTATTTCCAAAAGATGATGTAACAGATAGGGGTGGGGGACTGAGATTTGATGTAATGGATCTCATTTTCAAATTTAATTTTTTAGCTTTTAATTAGAGTTCCAATAACAATTATCAAATACAATTTGAAAGTCATAAAAATGAACTTAAACTACAGTGTATTACTGTTTTTCAGTTAATCCTTACACTAAATACCCCAAACCTGAAAAAAGGATTAAAATATAAGTGACAGCTTCAAGGATGTCTGGAAACCCCAGATTCAGATTTAATAAATAAGGATTATGTGTCAGCACTTCAAGTAATTTCAATATATATAAATATTTATTGTCAAAGGGCTATTTCTCTACTAATGAATCCTGTACAAGCTTCCAGCCAACCTAGTGATGCTCGCTTAAATAGAGCTCAAACCAGCATAATATAGAACATGATATAGGGGAAATCTTTATGTTCCCACAACAGTCATGGAAAACTGCATTATTTACTCTAGAAGCCCTTTGATAAAAATTAAATAGTGAGGGGTAGAGGGGAGGAAGATAGTAAAAACTAAATTGTGATAATTCTTATTTCAGCTACTGTGATACACATTGATATTTTTCAACCTTCCAAGGATTTTACCAATTATGATATACATCATTTTCCTAATAGCTTTTCAGAGAAACAACAGATATATTAATGTTTAATCAATACAAAATATAGCAACATCTCTGAAACAGGATGGGAGGATGGTCAAGTGGCATAAGACATGGATGTTTAAATTGAGAAATATGATATGTTAAAATGTCTATTAAATATCTCATCTAGAATGAGAAAATGAAATCACCTGAATATGCTAACATTTAAAAAGACAGTGAACATCTTCAGAATATGAAACTGAAGAAAACTTTATAGAAGGTGTTATTTATTCTGAAGCTCTGTAACAAGCTGAAAGGCAATGAAAATATCTAAACAGATGACAAAATGGGGACTTTCAAAAAGGATTGCTGACTTTTAGATTCTGACCTGAAGCACAGGTTTCTGAAGTTCTTAATTTCTAGAATTCATACACTGCAATAACAAAATGGGAGGTTGTGGCTAACCACACATCTGAGAGTTCTGATTTCTGAAAAATAATTTGGTAAATGGGAAGGATAAAATCTAAAAAAGAGAATGTTTGGGTAAAAAAAAATAATTCTAACTACTATTTCTTACCAATATAGAAAACTACTCTTAAGATCTAAAGTCTAACCTTTTCATAGTGAAATTACACATATATACATAGACATTAAAGTGTTACAAAATACATCTAGATGTTTCTCAAAGCATTAAAAAGTTAAGATGAATTTTAGCTTTGCTATGTAATCAACCCATCTCTAATGACATAGATCCTCTTGACTAATATCTAAAATACCTATTTGTCATTTTTCAAATATACTTTATATAAAGCTGATTTGCAAATAAAATGATACAAAATTTAGATGTCAATGTTATAAATTAGGTGACTAAATTCTATTAATAGAAACCATAAATGTACAAAGTGATTGAGAATCCCACCTTTTTGATAAAGAATGATGATGTAGGATTATCAACCTTTGATTACACAGCAACAGGTTAACCTATTTTATGTAGATATTAGATACTTTCAGAACCTGTTGCAGTTATTTCTCCATTTTCTTCCCTTTAAGATGTCAATTTTTATAAGCAGTGCATTCCAATAATAGCACCTGGCAATATCTTGATTATTATTATGTTTCCTCATTTTCAAATAATAGGGAAAACATTTTTCATGTCACTAAATATTCTTTGAAGATAAGAGTATTTCATCATGTGGCTATAGCATAAACCTTTCTATTGGACATTTAGGTAGCTTTCATTGTAGTAAATAATTCTGGGGTGAGAAAGTTTAATCTTATCTCTGGTCCACAGAATGCTAAAAGATAGATTTCATAGATTTCTGAGTCAAAGGGCATGAATTGAAGGTTCTTGGTAACAGAAAACCTGCTGCTTTTCATAAAGACATAATATTCCCCCCTCTGGTATATCACTGCTCCATTAAACTCACTGTTATACAACTAAGGACCACTTTTTTTTTTTTTTTACAACTTTTGCTAACTTTCTGATGAAAAAAGTACCTCTCAACAACAATCCATTTCTTGAACTAAAAGTAGAGTTCAAGTTCCCCCTCATATTTACAGTCCACAGGTACCTGACATAGAAAAGGGCCATTCAATTTGTTGCCCACTTTTGGTTTATTTTTACATAAAAGCTATTTATTACTGTTAAAAAATTACAGTAATGATTTCTAATTCCATAAAAATTTAATAAAAATTAAAATGTATGAAATAAAAAGTACCATGTGAAAGCATGTATATTAGTAATAGATCTTGTATAAATATTTCATTTTAACATACTACATTTTCCAGATTTCTAAAATGGGTGCTTTCTCCCCAACTATCAAAGTAAACAACTTTGAAAAAGATAGGTAATTTCTATTTTAAATGCAAGTCAGGAGTTTTATTCCTTAAAGTACCTCTGGGTTTCTAATGTAAAGTTGTCACGGATAATAAATGAAAGTCAGATGAATAAAGATCTTATGTGCTGCAAGTGACATTTAGACAAAAGAGTGCCTTCAATCTAATTTATACTTACTTTGTTTAAAAGCATGGTAGACATTCAGCAGTGTCAGATGATCTCCATCTATGTGGGCAAATCTCATCTTGGCCTCATCTGCAGCTTTCTTGGCCTCCGTGGGGCGAACAAAACACTGTGGGACTAAACAAGGTTGGTATGGGCCCAACACAAACGCCCATATCGATGAGTCACGCATTCACAGATAGAGGAACAAGGCCTAGCTAGGTCAGTTCACAGAGCATAGGGCAGGGCAGGATGGCCTCCAACTGCATCTTGGACTGTTTACTACCTTGATTTGGTACATCAACACCTAACCACATCTGTAAGACAAGAGGATTTCAAAGCTACAGAGTACCTGATTATTTTAACTAAATCTAAATGTAGGCATCAAAACAGCTATTCTGAAGGCCATCAAGATACTAGAGAGCTCGACTTATTTCAAAAACCAGTGCTGATAGCTCTACCAGTAACCAGAAGTGTGTTATCAATAGCCTATAAGCTAAATGTAGTTTTTCAAAAGGCCATCCACTGAATCCACTGAACGGCTACTGAAGTATGAAGCTATACTTGCCCACTGCAGGGCTCCAAGAACAACTTTTCTAAGTCAACTGCCATATTTCTATTATAATCATTTCCCTAATGCTGTGGATATTACCAACTGGTGGGTATCACTATTAGCACCGGTGAGCAAGCATATGTAAACATAAAAAAATATCATGAAATCTTGGGTTTTGATGATAGCAGTAGTGGTGGAAGGTTAAACCGCCTTTGAATTAAGAAAATTCAAAAAGGCTGGGAATAATCAGCCTAGTTTGCAGCATTTTAATAAAAATATTGGTAAATAAAAGTCCCAAGTTTAAAAAAAAAATTGTTACTTGAATGAAAACCTTGGTATAAAAGCAAATTCCATAATTGAAAAAGTTGACAATCTGAAACAGTCATTATTTCAAGGGTCATCAAAATATTTAACTACAGTGTTTGTTTAGCGCCTCAAATTTCACATAAAATTTTTAAGTTATTACAAAGCGTGCACTACATTTTTAGAAATACAACTTTCCTTAATTCATTTTAGCAATTCCATTGTCATAAAAGCAATATAAAAATTAAAACTTAACAGCTTGGGACTTTGTCAACACATTGTTAAAGCTATTAAAACCTTGTCAAATGAAAAATTTATATATTATCAGTTCAGATAAAAAGTAATGGGAATAATCGACAACGATATCAAATACAATATCAAATTACTCTTTCTTATACAGTTACCCCTTTAAAAAGATGCCAAAGAAGCCAAATAGAGACAATGAAACATGATCACAGTATATTTTAAAAGTCTTGCTTAAAATAAATAAAGCAAGTTAATGCGTAAAAGTACAGAAACCTCTCATAGCTGTGAAAGTGAATGTGAACTAGCTACCAAGTTAATAGTGGGAATAAGTAGGATTCCATAGGTCCCTGATTTGCAATATTTACACCAGGACCTGATAATTTCAGAAACTATTTAAATGGAAAACAGTGCATTATAAGCTCAGCAAACTGTTTTTGGTTCCATGACTTCTTTCTCACCCTTTAACATTTTCCCCCACAAGTACTCTGCTTGGTGTGCTAAAGAAAATAAACAGTAAACCCTACGTTTTGCAGAACTCCTCTTACAAGCACAAGAGATGTAGCTGGAAGATTTCAACTGCGTAACAATGACCAATTTTTTAAAGGGCTAGTATTCTAAACTCAAACAATGATAATTATATAGAATGCCTGGGAAGAGAACCTGGAAGAATAAAAGTTGGGTGGAAAACAAATAAATCACAAATAATCTGTTAACTCTTGTCCCACTCTTTCTCTAAAAACTAAAGTCTTGGGATCAATACAACTGGGAGACTCTAACAAAAGCAACATATAAGAAAGGCAGACAACAACCTACCACCACCTCCGCAAGTGAAACTACAATTTAATTAAAATGATTCGATACTGCCCTGCCCATCTGCTCTGAGTCTGATCAGTCATAACTCTGCAAAAAAACATTTTAGCTAGTTCTTAAATTTAAAAAAAAAAATTTAAAAATCACACCATTAAAATATACCGCAAATCTAAACTAAGCCGAAGTTTGCAAATTTAAAAATGTTTTCAATTTATCCTTTAATTCCGTATAAAATTTGAGTTATTTGAGGCATTAAGTTATAATTAAGACAATAAGCCACTCTGCAGGTGGGAAGTCCACTGTCCATATTACTGAGACTAGTAACATAGAGTACTTTGAATGCCAGTAAAAACTCAAGGTTTTTATTTTTAGCTGTAAGACTCAATGTACATTTATGTTAACAATTATTTCTTCTTTTTGAAAACTAATTTCCAAGTTACTATTAATTTGCAAATAAAGTTTTAGTTACTAAAGACAGCACTATTCAGATTAATGTTCCAATTTTTCAAAATGAGCAATTTTATCTTTTATATTTCTTTTATGAAATATTTTTCTGCCAGTATAAGTTTAGATTTTAAGCCTAAAATTATACATTTTTACTTCTGTTCATTTCATACTTAGTTTGAAATTCATGTTTGTTTGACTCCCAATGGAATACATATTCATACATGTGGAAAAGGCTCACTTTAAATGGTCGTCTGGGTTTGTCACAGGCTCACTTATTAGTGCCAAGTACTAGAACAAAGTTCTTCTGAGTACTTTTAATAATAAACAGCAAAACTGATGGAAGGAACAGAACTCAGTTACAACTGTGTTCAAACATACCTTTTCTTTCTGCAATTTTTATTTGCACTCAAGAGAGCCAAAGTCATTACTATATTTAGTGCACAAATGATGTACTATACTATTGTAAATGCTTATCATTCTGAAGCTATTTACAAGGTATTTAGGAAACAAAATGAGTTCCTGATAGCCACCTATGAAATCCACTATCATACTAAATATTAAAAAATAAAACCAAAAGTCAAGTCCACCCAAACTTTGAAGAGCTGGGCTTTTTTTAGTTCCTTTCCCTCTATTACCTGACAACATAGCAGTAATAGATAGGACCTCATTAGAACAGTTGTAGTCACAACTTGCAATAACCATTTTAGCGAGCTGTGGATCTAGTGGAAATTCTGCCATCATGGATCCCAATTCAGTCAGATCACCATCATCATTTAAAGCAGCCAGATAATTCAAAAGTTCTAGAGCTCTCATCAGAGTTTCAGGAGCTGGGGGTGGAAAGGCAATTTATTAGACAAGCTGCCTTTAGCAAGCAAAAATGTCACAAATTACAAACTATTATAAAAGCAATCTCATTTTTCTTTCTATAGTGGACCAAAGTCAAACCCTCAGACTGCCATGAAATTCAGCTACACAGACCAAGTAAATATGAATCATACAAAACTGCACAGTTTTTTCTGTATTATATTAAAATTGTCTTACTAAGTAAATTAACTGTTGATATGTTTATAAAACGTCTTTTTCCATTTAAAAAAGAAAAAAAAAAAGAAACAAGCAGGGAACTTCTCATATTTTCATGTCCAGATGAGAATTCCCAGAATAATCTAGTTATTCTGAAGACATAAATAATTTGCTAATATATCTATCCCTCTTAGTTTTAAAGCTAACAAAGACGACTTAGTTTGATGCATTATAGAAAAGGGAATACACACTGAGAGAGTGAGCGCGTGAGAGCAAGAGTGTGTGTATATTAGAATGCAGAAAAAGTTTCAACTCTGGTTAAAAAGTTTGATAAAATGTTCTTTGAGGATTCATACCTGGAGGATCCATAAAGTCAAAATGCACCAAATCATCAATACCAAGCTTCTTCAACTGTAACACAACTGATCCTAAATTAGAACGCAAAATCTCAGGATAGGTGTTATCCTAGCAAAAAAACAAAAACGTTCTGTTAAACATTCCTTAATGCTCTTGCTTCAGGAAACAACTTGTATCTGTTCTCTGATTCCTAGGCTATTTACCTTGACATTATTTTTTACCACTGACTCAGAAGACAAAAATGCTCATGGAACAGGAATCCGACACTTTCTGCAAATTATTTGTACAGAGAGGGTCCCAAGTGTTACGGTGGCTGTCCACCCTCAACTTTGAACTGTAACTAACAGCTGTGCTGGCAGACTGCACCATAAATCTCACTCAGGGCAAAACTAGGAGCTTATGGTGCCAAAAGGCAAGATGAAGTAAATGAAGCAATTTTCTCTGGTAACAAACTCAATTTAAGCTTTCAAACACAGAGCAAGGCATAGAAAACCCCTTACCTGCATTTCTGTTTTATAAGCTTTCTCTGTGTAAAGTCTGAAGCATTTCCCAGGTCTGGTTCGTCCAGCTCGACCCGCCCTCTGTTGAGCTGAAGCTTTACTAATAGCTGTCACCAAAAGGGACTCTACTCTGATTCGAGGATTGTACACCTATTGGAACAGAAATAAAATAGGAATCATTCTTTCTTCAGTTAAACACAAAATTATGATCCAACAAGAAATGCCCAACGTCCACAGCAAACCCCCAAATAAACAAAGCTATATTGATCATAGTCACATGATCAATCCTGCCACAGGAATCTTTACCCCACGATTTTCATTCAGGTATTCTGATTCCATCATTCTGATACAGTCCAATTAACATAAAAAAATCATCTAAGGGCCTCCCCGGTGGCGCAGTGGTTGAGCGCTGGGTTGCAAAGCTGCCTGCGGCCTCTGCAGCAACGGTTCAATACCCAGCTGCTCCCCGGCCACTGGAGGAGGGTCCCGCATGGTGCGCAGACCTCTCCTGCTGCCCGCTGCTCCCCTCAGCAGTGTACTTCGGTCCTTCTGCCTGCTCTGCTCCCTGCTCTGGCTCTGGTGAATTCTCACCCTCCCACGCTTCTGACTGTACCCAGTGCTTGTATAAACAAAACAAATAAATAAAACAATAAAGTCAATCATTTAAAAAAAAATCATCTAACACACACATAGTTTACTTTGTCTTTACTCTTCCTGAGACAATTTTCATTATATCTGCTTAACTCTGCTTTCAAAGAGTGAAACAGGTTGTCCAAAAACAACCTGTCAATTTCAGGAGTGTGAACATCAAATAAAATACTTTTAACTTAGTCTAAAAGAAGGCGGTTATGTTCTTTCAGTTCAAAGGAAAGTTTTCTGTGAAAATCACAAACAGTAAGTATAAATTCTTCCAATCATACCTATAAAAGGTAATCAATTGTCTAAAAAACATATATAATATCTGAGTAATCACTTAATTCAGTGAAGTGCTTGATATTCAGTACTGGTAAGTTATATGCCAACACAATACTGTTTCTCAAATACTATGGCTGGCACATGACAGGAATTCCAATCTAGTCGGATTGGTGACTGATCTGCGAAGGTAACAATCCTGTACTTACTATGCTCCCCACACTTGTTAAGTGAACACACAAACATCACCATCCCTACCAAGAACAAAGAAACTAATGCCACTTTAAAAGGAAAAAAAGGCTAGGATTAAGCCATTAAAAGTAGGCTTGTTAGGGCCTCCGCAGTGGGTTGAGCACAGCACTGTGAAGATGTCCGCAGCTTCTGCAGTGCGGGTTCAATTCCCGGCTGGCCAGGGAGACACCCACATGGTGCAACAGACCTCTCCTGTCTTGTCCACTGCTCCCCTCAGTAGTGTTTTCGGTTGTTTGCCTGTTCTGCTCCCCGTGCTGTCTCTGGTGAATTCTCTCACCCTCTCACATCTCTGGCCTACACCCCAGTTCTTGTATAAATAAATACATCTTTAAAAAAAAAAAAAAAAAAGTAGGCTTGCAGTATGAGCCAGACAGAACAAAAGTCATATCTATGACAGAAGTCTGAAAAATGAAAATAATTCTAAAAAGTAAATTGTAGTCATTTAATCAGTAGGCATTGGTAAGCCAACACAAATTTACAAAGTATACAATTAAAGTACTAAAATATGTTACCTTTTGTTTGGCAAATCCAGGATCAATCACGAATACCACGCCATCTATTGTCAAAGATGTTTCTGCAATGTTAGTTGACACTACTACCTGTTAAGAAATAATGTAAGTCAAGCAAAATCGAAATGTAAGACTAATAATAACTTTCACTAACAAAGAATTTAAAATCATTAAATAAAAGAAGAAATGAACTCTGATTATCAATGGCAATGCTTTAAAAAGATAAATTAACATTCAGGAATTCAAATTTTTTATTTAGTTCATTATAGCAACTTTCTTCCACAACGAAAGCTATTACTACTTCAGGTATTACTCAACCACATTATATTCTGATTATTTAAGTAGAACGATAACATGAAAAAATATTCCTTAATCTTATTGAATGGAATATCTCCCTGACACTTCTTGCTTAATATCCTAACTTTAACTATGTATATATGTATCTTTTAATGTCTTCTGGCAATACTACCAAGGAAAACTTTTATCACCGCAACTCAATTCAACATCTTAAAACAATATATAGTGTGGGGAATGGGGAAATCTTTAGTTATAAGCCAAGAAGAATCGGTGGATCATCGTAATCAAATGTACATGTTTTGAAAAATGTACAAAGCATTAATGTGCCACTGCATAAAAGCAACTGTTAAAGGTCATTTAACTTTTTATTAAAAGAACTTTTCAAGGCTTTACATACATCAGAGATTGCACTTTTTAGGGTTTTAGTGCATTCCAGTTGTTTTAGGAAATTGTTGAGGAGCTTGACCATGGTATGTAACTTCTCTTTTAAACAATGGAAAAATGGGGTATTCATTAGTATTTTTACCCAGAACTTATGACTTTCAGGAACAATTACTGCCATTAAGAAATACCTATATATCCAGGCAGATAACACAGAAAATGAATCAGAGTCTGCTCTTACAGATTTTACAGTTTGTACAAGATTAGAACTGGACAGGAAAGTGCACATGACACCAAATATACACTGATATTTAAAGAGGGTTTTGTTGTTGATGTTGTTTTTTAAAGTTGTTAGTTAAGACAAAGAATGCTTACTGAGAAAATGGCATTTAGAAGAGCTGTTGAGTAGAACAGGTTCATAAAGCATAGAATAGGTTCATCACTAGCAATAGAAGTTTCAGTTTACAGAGGACATGAAGACAAGAATGCCCATAGGCACATAGAAGAAATGAAAAGGACTCTCCCAGTAATTCATGGTAGTTGAAAAACTTAAATAGTGAAGTGTTAGCAGGATATTATTTTAGGTTAATTTACGTTTTATAGCCTAAAAAATGTTTTTCACATTGGCCATTGAAAACACTGCAATTAGCAAAAGCACCATAGTTTACATTTTTCATGACATTTAGATGACACACATTCAGTAATTGGAAACAAAGCCAATATACGCAAGGTATGATAGGACTGACAGGTGAACATAAAAAAATATAAGCTCAGTTTACTATTCTAGCAAGTCCTGTGTTGCCGTAGAAGGAACTTAGGGGTAGGTGGCAGAACTAGGAATGAAACCTAAATAGCTAAATAATAGATTTTTTTACATCCTCAAGTTTCAAATTTATTACTCCTGAGTATTATTCTAGCTAAGGCAGGTTTTCTAAGAAATAAGATAATGAAGACGGAAAGACCTTTTAACTATACAGAACCAACTTTTGCTGCTATAACTAATAATGCTTCTGTGAGTATATATATATATACACATATATATACATATATACATACATATATACACATATATATACATAAATATATATATATACACACAAGGTCTTCCAGCTTTCTAGAACTCTAAGGTGGAAAGTATTATAGTCTTGATACTATAGTCTAGGACAATGGAGAAAATCTCTTTTAAAGTTATTTAGGGAGAAAAACATTTCACGTATTTCTTCTACACAGTACATTCAGTGTGACAAAAATCTCTTGATGTGATCAACTCTTGACGTGAACAACCCTGAGTTATTCTAAAATATATTTATCCATAAAAATATTTGTCGTACATGTTTTCTTTGAGTGTGTAGTAATACGCAGCACTTACAGCAGAGTCTACTGTCATCCAAAGTCAAACTCTAAAACCTGAGAGAAAACCCTTAGAGAAAAAACATTTTCAGGCATTCCCCAAATTAAAATAAACTGGCTGGGCCTCCCCTGGTGGCGCAGCGGTTGAGCTCTGGGCTGCGAAGCTGCCCGCAACCTCTGCAAGCGCTGGTTCAATCCACGGCAGCCGGCAAGGGTCCCACATGGCGAGCAGACCTCTCCTGCTGCGCCCACTGCTCTCTTCAGCAGTGTATTTCATCCGTCTGCCTGTCCTGTTCCCAGCTCTGGCTCTGATGAATTCTCTCACCCTCCCGCGCTTCTGACTGTACCCAGTGCTTGTATAAATAAATAAATAAATCTTTAAGGAAAAAAATAAACTGGTTAAAAAGCTTTAAGATAGGGGCTCCCCAGTGGCGCAGCGGTTGAGCGCTGGGTTGCGAAGCTGCCCGCAGCCTCTGCAGCGCCAGTTCAATCCCTGGCTGCTCCCCGGCCACGGGAGGAGGGTCCCACATGGTGCGCAGACCTCTCCTGCCGCCCGCTGCTCCCCTCAGCAGTGTACTTCGGTCCTTCTGCCTGCTCTGCTCCCCACTCTGGCTCTGGTGAATTCTCTCACCCTCCCACGCTTCTGACTGTACCCAGTGCTTGTATAAATAAATAAATAAATAAATCTTTAAAAAAAAAAAAAGGCTTTAAGATAATAAAAGGATCAATCAACTATACTGATTTAACAGTTCCTGAAGTGCAATCATGAAGTAGCTTTTGGGGAAAAGTCCTCTACCAAATTCTATCACTTGAACAGTAGTTCTCACTCTATCGGCCAACGAAATACTAGCCAAGGTTAAATAAAAAGACACACAAAGACACACACTCCACATAGAAGAACAAACACAAAACGGAGATGATAGAAGTTATCTAGCTGCCTTGGAACCTTAGTAATGGGGTGAGGCAGGCCTTAAGCTTGTTCCAGGTGTATGTAGCAAATGATCTTATTTTACTTTTGCATATTAAGTGTGCTAAGAGTAAACTTTAATGTAGATACACCCTTTCTTCCTCAACAACCTGCCTTCTTATTCAATGTATTTCAAAATTTCTACTTCAAAGCAGAACTCTGATGTACTTGAAGTCTGTTTGGACCTAATAACGCATTTAGGTTAAACCAGTTTGGATTTTTAGACCCCAGGGAACTCTGTGGGGTCTCTAATTCAGTGAGGACATTAACTCACTTGTTTGTAAGTGTCCCAGCAGCATCACACTAAGTTATCTTCAGAAATGGGATCATTAAATCTCTCTTTAAAACAATAGAACCATCTCCACAAGGGTCATTTCTCTTTTTTATTGAGCAATGTATGCTCTGAGCCGTGATAATTAGTAAACTGTAAAATAAGCTACAGAAAAACCAGCTATTTGTAAGAACAAAATGAATGAGAACTAAATAAAATCAAAGAACAGTTGCTGGATTTTAATAATACCAACTCTATAAAATAGCAATGACAAGTCTTAGTCAAAGGATACACAGAAGAGATTTACTGATAAGTATAAAGAATCTACAAAATTACTAGTTTTAGCTTAAAATCAGATACTTGAATAAACAAGGATTATTAAAACAGGTACTCTGTACCTATATTTATGTGATCTACCCTCAAATACATGTATTGCATTCTGAACCTCTTTGACCATTAAAAATGAAACAAGTTCACTCAAAAGGAGCTCAGCAGCTTTAAGAATGTTAATTAAGTCCCCCAAAGCCTATACTTTACTTTTAAAATAGGCTGCATTTTAAAACTAAAACCTGTTTAGAGGCTTCCCTGGTGGCACAAGGGGTTAAGACCCAACACTATGAAGCTACCCGCAGCCACAGCAGCATGAGTTCAATGCCCAGCTAGGGAGGTGATCCACATGGCACAGCAGACCTCTCCTGTCTCACCCGCTGCTCCCCTCAGTAGTGTATTTCAGTCGATCTGCCTGTTCTGTTCCCCACTGTCTCTGGTGAATCCTCTCACGCCCCCACACCTCTGGCCTGTACCCCAGTTCTTATATGCATAAAGTAAATAAATCTTTAAAAAAAACAAAAAAAAAGAAAACTAAAACCTGTTTAACAAATTATAAACTCTACATAAATTAATACAATGAGTAAAATTATCTTACAAAAGATATCCGAATATAAAGTAATACAAAATTAAACTGCTTGGGCAAAATTCTAAATACTGTGCTAAATATTTTGTCCCAAACTTTCAAAACTTCATTTTCTATGGTAGCTATTACCCTTATAGTAGGACAAATAAACAAACAAAAAAATGGATCAACTACATTTGTTTCACACAACTGAGAGCAGGCAGTAAATCCTAAAGTGTTCCTATGAAACTAAATTTTATCAGTAAAGTGCCAGTGAAAGACTCTGGACACAAGCTCCAGCCAGGATGTAATGAATTCAACAGAGGAACCAAGCTTTGGTTTCCAATTCTTTCTTTTATAATGTAAATAGGATATTATCATAAAGTTGTGGCATTAAAAAGAAAAAAGAATAAACAGTAACCAAATACCAATTCTTGGTTGCTCCAGTGTCCACCCATAATTTTTCTCACATAACCTCTCTCCCCAAAACCCCATTAATCTTTCCTCCACCCCTACCTGGGCTGCTAACATGTGGGTGTGATGGTCACCTGCTAATCTTCCCTGCTAGTCACGTGTCATTCTTACCTCCTTTCAGGCAGCTTCCCTAACTGCATGAAAAATACACTGCTTTAGAGAGTGGCCCCTCCTCTGTGAACTAATCTCCCATAAAAAAATGTTCATTTTCGCCTCCCTGGTGGCACAGGGGTTAAGTCTCATTATTATCAAACTATTGCCAGCCACTGTGACATGAATTTGATCCCCAGCCAGGGAGCTGACTGACACACTGGGCAGCAGACCTCTCCTATCTGGCCTGCTGCTCCTCACAGCAGTGTATTTCAGTAGATCTGCCTGTTCTGCTCCGCACTCTTTGGCAAATTCTCTCACTCACCCGCACCTCTGGCCTACAACTCAGTTCTTATATTCATAAGTAAAATAAATCTTAAAAATAAATAAATGCAAAGTAAAAACCTTTCATTTTCACTTAAAACATGTTGAGATTCAAGGTGTTTTCCCTCATGTGAGAATGATGCATCACATGCCAAAGAAACCCTCTTTCCCTCCTTCTGCATCATCCAGGGAGGCTATGACACAGTGTTCTTCTCAACTACTAAGAGAAAGCTGATTGACAACAAGAGTTAGTATGATTTGATGGCATACTGTCCTAAGTTTTACTTGAATGAACCGACACTAATGGATGAAGGGACAATGTGACCCTTGGTTCCGATGCTGTATTAAAAGCCCAGGGTGGGACCCCAACAGATAAGCTCAACCCCTGCAGACACTGATGGCTCCCTCACCATCTACCCAGTCACCACACACACACACCCAACTATTGCTGCTACTCTTCACAGTAGGAGAAAATTCTTCTCAATAACCTTTAGATTTGAAAGAACACAAAAAATAATAATTAAAAAATAAAATCTAGTCTATAGGCTTAAATTATAGATTACACAAAAACTGCCATGTATCAGATCAGATCATCACCCGACTGAACATAATTTCTACTACACTAATAATAAATATAAGAGCTCAGATGTGAAGACAAACATGACAAATCTTGCTACATACCAATTTTACTCAATGGTAAATAAAAACACCCTTCCAAATTAAAATAAATGCAGGTGTACAATGTGCATATGATTTCTAGAAAAAGTAAATCCTCTGCCTGGAGGATGTATTAATCCCTGTTTACTATAGAAATGTCTACGTATACAGCTACTGTGCATACATTCACTGACACAAAATCCAGCTAAACATTCTAGGGAGTACATTTCAGAAACAAATTTAACTCTAAAAATTACATACTAATGGTATTCCTTGAAAAAACTTCAAATTGGGCAAAACTTCATATTTTGCCCAAAGTTCAAAATGCACAAAAGCCAGAGAAAAATATTCTAACATGTTCTAGAGAACATAATGACAAAATAATCTAAAAATCCAACACACTGATCAGGCTAATTTAAAACTTCAAAATAGGGCCTCCCTGGTGGCACAGGGATTAAAGTCTCAGCACTAGCAAGCTATCACCAGTCACGGCAGCACAAGTTCGATGGGGGGCCCGGTAGCTAAGCCACAAGGTGCAGCATACCTCTCCTGTCTTGTTCACTGCTCCCCTCCGCAGTGTTTTCCAGCAGATCAGACTGTTCTGCTCCCCACTCTGTCTCTGGTGAATCTTCTCACTCCTACCCCCGCACCTCTGGCCTATACCCCAGTTCTTGGATGTATAAATAAATATAAAAAAAATTAAAATTCAACAGAGTGATCATCTTCATTGTTCTTACAGATCTGTGAGAAACTCAAAAGCTACCTTTCCCCCTACCAATTTTATATTCCACTAGGCTGGTACCACACACTCATTTGGAAAGTTCTTTCAATTTTAAAGAAGTTATTTGGTTCATTTAACTTTTACACATCAGGAAGTAATTAGTCGTGACATAATTAATTATCTTTATAACTTTTTATCAAAACTATTTGTAAAAACATACACCAAAAAGTCGTAAATCAGTTATTCCTAAAAAATAAATAACAGGGCCTCCCCGTTGGCGCAGCGGTTGAGCGCTGGGTTGCGAAGCTGCCCGCAGCCTCTGCAGCGCCGGTTCGATCCCCGGCTGCTCCCCGGCCACTGGAGGAGGGTCCCACATGGCGCGCAGACCTCTCCTGCCGCCCGCTGCTCCCCTCAGCAGTGTACTTCGGTCCTTCTGCCTGCTCTGCTCCCTGCTCTGGCTCTGGTGAATTCTCTCACCCTCCCGCGCTTCTGACTGTACCCAGTGCTTGTATAAATAAATAAATAAACAAATAAATAAATAAATAAATAAATCTTTAAAAAAATAAAAAAAATAAATAACAGATTTAAATTTTACAGTATCTCACTCAGGTAAGATTTTTTTCCTGCACAAACTCAAATTTATAGCAGCTATGAGTGCCCAGTTTGCCCTAGATGTTAGCCACTTATACAGACCACCTATCAGCCCAAGGTGACTAAGTTAATGTTATCTATTTCCTCTTTAAGAAATAAAAATTTTAACACCAGAGATTAAGACTTCTAGCAAAATCCAACAGTAGCTATTATATAGCCCAATTAATGCATGGGCTTTAAAAAAAGGTGGGTTGTCTGAATGGTTTGTAAACAATGCCATCTTATTTTCAAAGAATCCATTAGAGCCTCTATCTCTTATTTGGAGAAAAAAAATAAGGCAGCAGCACCACAGCACCTCTGCTGCAAACCAGAGCTCAAATCCCCTTGCTATCTCCATTAAAGTGCCCAGAACAGGGCTGGAAATCCCTTCAAAATCCCAAATGGGGCACAAAGCCACAAGATATAAGGTTACTTATTAAGAAAATTCCAGGCTGAAGCCAAAGCCCTGAAGAAGTGTTTAGTTTTGCCAAGTGATTTAATGTGGAGAAAGGGAGCATGTGGCCATCTTCTAATCAAGCTGGCACTGGGTAAGGACAGACTTTCTACAATTGCTGGGTGATGGCAGAGTGGTGCTGCTCCTCTATAGTCAAAAAAGACACAAGACTCCCGGCTGAAGATCTTTTTTCAGATTTACCCTTGAAAAGCAGATTATTGTGTAGTGTATACTCCATATCACACTGAACCTACCGTAATTTAATCCTTTTTAATTCAACTTGGTATCTCACCAACAATTCTTTTAGAATTAATGAAATATTTGAGAACATTTATAGGCTACCTTTCTTCCGATTGCTCCATTCTGTTTTTTTGGCGGTGGAGGTTCAAAAATTCGTTGCTGCTGCTGAGGCGGAAGTGTAGAATACAATGGAATGATTTTAATATCACCAACTTCAGGGCCCAAATCATCAACCTCACGCTTTATCCTCTTACAGGCTTCATCAATTTCCTACAAAATGAAAGTTTGAGTCTTAAAAGAAACATACATGGAATTCACTGGACTTTACGAAATAATTCAAGAAACTTTTGATTTCTGTTAAATAAACACCTTACTTGCATTCCACACCCTTTTCTTCAAGTTGGATGTCCTAATTAATTTTCAACAAATGGCGCTAAAACTGAAATTTCCCAACCAGGAATATTCAACTACACAATAACCTTTTCAGTTTTCACAATCTGAGAGAAATTGATATGCTAGATACTTTAAATAAGCCAATTAGGCTTTAATGTCACGTATCACTAATGCAATTATATGGAAGATTTGCTTCATTGTGCCTAATGAGGACAATCACCTTTACAGTATCAACAGAGACATTTCAAAGAAATAGGCCAACCTAAGTATCTCACAGCATTTTCAAAAATGCCCCTACCAGAGAAAACTATTCCAGTGCATTTGCATTCAAATTCAGATTTGAAGGGAGGACATAATGAATACTGAGAATGTGAGAGGTAGATATAGGCTACAGGGAGTGGCAAAAGGAATTAAAAACGAGAAACGGACATATTCTAAGTTTTACTGAAGTGAAGGTTCAGTTAACCTAGGAAATATTTAAATAAGTGACTTTGCAGTCTGTCCAATGAACACCCCAATGTAATCCTTACCAACAAATCATCTTTATCTGAAAATAGGTCAATTAAAAAAAAGTTATGAAGTGAATTTACTCTACGCTCTTGTATCAAGAAAAATGTTCCTTGGGCCTCCCTGGTGGTGCAAGGTTAAGCTGTAGCACTATGAAGCTATCCTCAGCCACTGCAGTGTGAGTTCAACACCCCACCACGGAGCTAATCCACATGGCCTGGTTAATCCACATGGCACAGCAGACCTCCTATCTCACCCACTGCTCCCCTCAGCAGCGTATTTCAGTCAATCCGCCTGCTCTGTTCCCTACTGTCTTTAGTGAATCCTCTAACCGCCCTCACACCTCTGGCCTGTACCCTAGTTCTTGTATGCATAAATAAATAAATCTTTAAAAAAAAAAAAGAAAAATGTTTCTTGAAATAATTTTAGATCAAAGTTTAACTGTCCATGTTAATACAAACCTATTGGACTTTTAACAACAACAAAAAACTTTCCCATCCATTTCAAACATACTAGTTTTCTTATATGAGAGAAGGTCTTGAAAACAGTGACAGAAAATTGCACCCCCCTGGTGGCGTAAGGGGTTAAGCACCTCATTATGAAGCAATCTGCAGCCTCTGCAGCACGAGTTCGATCCCTGGCCAGCCAGGGAACAACCCACATGGCGCAGCAGACCTCTCCTGTCTCGTCCACTGCTCCCCTCAGCAGTGTATTTCAGCCAGTCTGTCTGATCTGTTCCCCATTCTGTCTCTGGTGAATCCTCTCTCTCCCTGCATCTCTGGCCTATACCCCAGCTCTTGTATGTATAAATAAATAAATCTTTAAGAAAAAAAGTGACAGAAAATTAATGATTTAAGGTGAACAGTTCCCTTTGAGATCTAAAGTTTCTAAAAGAAAAAAATACTTTTCTCATGGTAAGAAAACATACTAAAGAAAACTATTTTAAAAAAACTGCTTTCAAATGTGAATCTAGATTAGAATGCCCCCTGCTGGTATGCAAATACAAAATTAAACATCTTGCAAATTTACAAAAAATTGAAGTTCAAAACTACTTTTCTAAAATAAAAAAAGGGAAAATCAATACCAATACTCAGAATTTTGTGATTTGATCATATATTTGATGATTAGAGTACTTGATGATCAGAAGTCAACAAACACCCAGATTTCACATATTAGAAGCATACCTACAAGAGAAGAAATCCCATTTCGTGTATGCTTTTATAATAAACAAGGTTTAAATATAAGTTTTAAAACTCTGCAACAAAAATATCCCCTAAAATTTACCAAATTTCCATAGCAACACTGTAGAACTCACTGCCATTCCCCAGCATAAAGCAACTATTTGCTTAATCCTACGTACCACAGCGAGATGGGATCTAATCAGGAGTTTCTGATTTGAGGAAAACTTTTGGCTCTGAATGTTGAACATAAATATGTTAGTAAGTTAATTTGCACCTTACTAAAAAAGGCTGAACTCAGCACCTATTAAAGACATTTTACTAAACAAAATTAAAGATGAAAGTATTGCTTAAAGATTGCAGGGTTTTAATATCTTCAAACATTTACAAACTATCATCTTCAATTACAATCATTCTTATCTAATTCTATAGTGTGCACCCCCCCCAAGGAATTCAGAGGCAACACTTATTTCTAATAATTTTAGGCATTAATGTAAAAAATTAACAATATTCTAGAAATCAAACTTGTCCCAAACTCTCATCTTTTAAAACTGGTTATCTCCTGCTCCCAAAACAGCCCAGATGACTAGAAATACTGCTTTTTAAGGGTCAAAATAGTAATATGGCCTTAAAAATGATTTTTAAATTCATAGGATTACTCATTTTACGAATGGTTTTCAAATTTATGAAGATGGCATTAAAACTCTCAAAATCTACCATTTAAATGACCAAGTAAAATTAATGAAAAGTTCACAGACATGCAAAGAGTAATATTTTATACATACTTTAAGTCAGCTCTACTGAACATAATCAATGAAACAAAATATATTACTCTGCTATCTTCTCCCCAAAGGTCTTAAAATTCAAGACTAGTTACCTAAAGGGAACCTAAAAATCTAACAGTCCTCATGTAAACCTAGCTATGATTACAGCAACACTTCAACTAAAAAGATATGCAATCCAGCACACAATAGAAAATTGTGAAACTCATTCCTTTTCCTCTCCCCAGCTGTGAGAGGGTTGCCAAATAGCAACTGCATGAAGTTGAAGTCATAGAAGATCTCTCAGGTCTTACCAATAAGGCCATCCAATATTTCAACAAAATTCTAACATGCTTGATTATCTGAACAGAATGACTATTTTTAAAGTCATTAAAGAAAATAAGTTGGGCCTCCCTGGGGGCCCAAGGGGTTAAGATGAAACCTATGAAACTATCCATAGCCACAGCAGCACCAGTACGATCCCCAGCCAGGAAGCTACCCACATGGCGCAGCAGACCTCTCCTGACTCGCCCGCTGCTCCCCTCAGCAGTGTATTTCAGTCACTCTGCCTGCTCTGTTCCCCACTCTGTCTCTGGTGAATCCTCTCACCCCCCCCACACACCTCTGGCCTGTACCCCAGTTCTCGTGTGGATAAATATTTAAAGAAAACACTCACTTTGGAGCAAGTAGGAAACTAGAGACAGACAATAAATGGGACAAAATGAGTATCTCAACAGTCTCAATAATGCATTACAAAATGTTTATATACTATCAAAAAAGCATTTGGCACTTGCTTCCAAAATAGAAATTCCCCCACAAAACGCATAAAAGGGAAGACTAGCAGGGACAGAAGTTTACGTAGAAAACCAAATTTGCAACACATCTAATTTCCCAAAAGAACAAGACTGATTCTCTACTGGGAATGACTGCAATCCCCAGGGGACATCTAGCAGTGTCTGCAGAAACTTTTGGTTGCCACAACTAAGGAAGAAAACATCTACTGGGATAGAGGATAGAGATGCTGACATGTGCCCTACAATGCAAAAGGCACCCCACAACAAGAATCAGTTCACATCATAAATAGTTTTGAGATTAAAAAAACCTTGCTCTACAAAAAAAACCATGGTCAATGGAACATAAGCCACCAATCAGTCAGACAATATAAAAGAAATGCAAAGATAAAAAAAAATGATACTTATAGTTCTTAATGAAATAGCATTTTGCTCCAATGTGATAAATCAGGCATCACTGCAGAAATGGTACACAAATAAGATAGTTCACCCACCAGTGCAGGCAGGCAGGCAGTCACAGCAGCTCTCTAATTTTGACATTTGAGAGAACAGGGACAATCTCTCAACAAAGTTGTTTTTTAGGGTATATCACAGGCATTACACCGGCTAAAATATATCTCAGAAAACAATAAATTAAAGGGAATATAAAGATGGCCTGAGGAACTTGAAGATGTTTTGTCCTCAAATTTCACCTGTTTCCGCCAGCAAGGAACTGGGCTAAGTATCTGCTGTGTTGTAACAAACTCTCCTTCCCTAGGCAGGCAATCCACTTGAGAAAAAATGTTCTGGAGTGGGAGTAAGATCTTTTACTGCAAAGGGCCAAAATATTTTAGAATTTCCATTCTCATATACTATTTATGCTACATATCCTTTCTTTTTATTTACAATAAAAACAAAAAACAATCTTATATTTAAATTAAGTTGTGTAAAATTAAATTTTAGTTCCTTATAAGTTGCACTTTAAATATTCAAGCTGAATAACTACAACCTAACTTGACAGCAGCTGTAATTCAAATTACTATCACTTTTATCACCAATGTCTCCAAAGTCGAATCTACAATAGCTACCTCAAAATTCTAAAAGCATGTAGTATTCTTAGGATAATTAACTACAACACAAACACTAATGGTTTAAAAAGGTATTCAGAGCATAAAAGGAATTTTACATGTTCCATATATAAATATAACTAAGTTGGAGAAATACTTTATAAATGGGGTATATTTATATGATTAATACAAGCCAAGTTTCTAAGTTTAAAGTTGTTGTGTACTAGAATATGCCAAAGGTGAAATAATTAAACAAGTATTGACGTTACCTCTTGACCAGTTAAGAAAAGTAGAAGATCACCCTCCTCCTCTTCACACATATGGATCTGGATCACAGTTCGAATTGCTGCTTCAAGATAATCTCTTTCTGGTTCGGGAGTATAAAAAATCTCAACAGGATGTGTACGCCCAGGAATTGTTAACAGAGGACAGTTATCAAAGTAAATCTGAAATTTTCCTGCATCTAGAGTAGCGCTCATAACTATAACCTGAAATGAAAACAGTAAATTATTTGAAGCTATCTTCAGAATACTTACGTGGTCCTAAAGAAAAATGCAGACAATACAGTAACATTTACTGGTCCATGTATGTATCAGTTATAAAGAAATTCACAATTCTGGACCTCCCTGGTGGCTCACGGGTTAGTCTCAGCATTATCAAGGTATCGCCAGCCACTACTGCACGAGTTTGATTCCCGGGCAGGAGGTGACCCGTATGGCACATCAGACCTCTCCTGGTCTCGCCCACTGCTCCCCTCAGCAGTGTATTTCAGTACATTCTCCTGTTCCGCTCCCCACTCTGTCTCTGCTGAATCCTCTCACCTCCTGCACGTATGGCCTAAACCCCAGTTTTTGCATGCATAAATAAAATCTTTAAAAAAAAAAAAAGAAATCCACAAGTCTCCACAAAAATAAACAGATTTTAAAAAATCAAATACAGAAAAGCTGAGCTATAATTACTTACATTTAGAAATAAAACTCACAAAAACTATCTTCAAAGAAATACCAAAATTTATAGTCATATATGATGTAAAAATGATTGGTGAAAGATAATATTAATACTAGTACTATTACTGCTATGTCTACCAAAACACAACAAACCTTGCATATGGGGGAAATAGGATGAACATTTGGGGTGGGATGCAGGGGAGATGACAGTAGCACAGGCACTAATTTCCTCCCTTCTTTCAAAGTATGACTTCTTTAGAAAAAAATTCCCAAAATAACCATTGGCTCTCTGTACTGTTATAAAAAGTCATAGTCACAAATGACTACTCAGTTGCAGGACTACACAATAGTGCAGATACCCTCCCTTCATGTAAATCATGCATTACATATGCCATTAAACCTCACTTTTAAGGTATTCTTGTAGTCCTTTACTTGTACTTAGTTTCTCCCTAAATCTTCAATAGCTCATAAGATATAATCAATCATGGGGCATCCCTGGTGGCGCACGGGGTTAAGACACAGCGCTATGAAGCTATCTGCAGCCACTGCAGCACCAGTTCGGACCCTGGCCAGGGAGGTGACCCACATGACACAGCAGACCTCTCCTGACTCGCCCACTGCTCCCCTCAGCAGTGTTTTTCAGTCAACCCGCCTGTTCTGTTCCCCCATGTCTCTGGAGAATCCTCTCACCATCCCCCCATATCTCTTGCCTGTACCCCAGCTTTTATATACATAATCTTAAAAAAAGATTTAATCAATCATGACAGTACTCATGTAACTTTCTTCAAATACACTGTCTGAAAGCACACATTAATTTTTATAAGCAAAAATACTCATTTCTTTTTTCTTTGAAGCATGCACTCCCTCTAATACACATACTAAGATGTCTAATTTTGAATGAATGATACACACAAAATGCAAAACAGGAACTTAAAAACCTCAAGACCCAAAAGTGTCAGAAAATACTAAGTTTTAGGTCCTTATCAATACAGAAATACTGCAGGACATGAAGTTCAATGAATGCATTTCTGAGGAAGAATCTGTTTAGGGCTAGCTAGTTCCACTCTCCAGCATTAGGTGGACATCTGTTACTTACTGAAGACTTCACCAGAGTGACAAGGCCACAAAAATGCCATGCTACTAAATCATTAAAAAATATAAAATGGGTGGTCATTAGAAATGGAAAAGATCTGGCTTAAAAATGCACTATAGGGCCTCCTCTCATGGCGCAGCGGTTGACCGCTGGGCTGCAAAGCTCCCTGCAGCCTCTGCAGCGCCGGTTCAATCCCCAGCTGCCGCCAAGGGTCCCACATGGTGCACAGACCTCTCCTGCCACCCGCTGCCCCCCTCAGCAGGTGTATTTCGTCAGTCTGCCTGTTCTGTTCCCTGCCCTGGCTCTGATGAATTCTTTCACCCTCCCGCGGTTCTGACTGTACCCAGGGCTTGTATAAATAAATAAATACTTTTTTAAATAAATAAATTTTAAAAAAGATTTATTTATTTATACAAGCCCTGGGTACAGTCAGAAGCGCAGGAGGGTGAGAGAATTCACCAGAGACAGAGCAGGGAACAAAAGAGGCAGACTGATGAAATACACTGCTGAGGGGAGCAGCGGGCAGCAGGAGAGGTGTGCGCGCCATGTGGGACCCTCGCCCGGCGGCCGGGGATTGAACAGGCGCTGCAGAGGCTGCAGGCAGCTTTGCAACCTAGCGCTCAACCGGTGAGCCACCGGGGAGGCCCTGTATAAATAAATAAATCTTAAAAAAAAAAAAAAAAAAAAGGCACTTTAAAGCAGAAGTATATTTAAGCCCTAAAATAAAGACAAGACAAAATTAAAAAACAAAACAATGTGCTACTGGTTGCTTCTTCTACATTTATTTTTACAGTAATGAGCAAGTGTTACCCATTTTAATATATAAATATTGTGCATACATCTATACGTACTATAAGTGGTAAAGGAAATTACTCACCTTTAAATCTGACCTCTGCCTTACAACTTCCTTCAGAACACCCATGAGTATATCTGTGGCCAATGTTCTCTCATGAGCCTCATCAAGTATTATTACACCGTAACGCTCCAAGAGGGGATCATTCATAGCTTCACGAAGCAACATCCCATCAGTCATATACCTATATTTGTAGAGAACATACACTGGTCAAGGTTCATACAAGGCATCTGAAATGGAAACTTCATGACATTAAATTGAAATGAAACAATATCAGGTAAGAGTGAACCTTTGCCCAAAAAAGTGTGCTACTGTTTCAAAATCAAGTACAAAATTAAGCCTCAAGAAAAAAATTTAAGAGAAAAATATTCATCAATCAAGTGACACATCAAATCTTGTCAAGTGTGACTGTAATAGACTGGAATACTAAGATGCATTGTGAAAACATGATAGCCTGATTATGGAATGTAATGATCACATGGTTTCATACAAATGCCAAAGCAAAACCTATCATTTAAATAATATTCTTTAAAACAAAATTTTAAGACATAAAAATATTCCACCTGCAGAACACAAGAAACCATTTAATATGACATGCAAATGTTCTTGTCTTTAAAACCTTACTTAATAATCACACACTAAAGCTTTTGGTTTGAAAGGGCTATACTAGAGCAGGAATCTCCCATCTTTCTCCATCCACCTCCAATTCAGTTAAAGAATCATACATAAAAAGCACCAAAAGGCATAAATTCCTGAAGGAGCAGAGAAATGCTGATAAAAATGTAAGGAAGAGAAAACACAAGAGACATCAGCGAGATCAATGAACCTAAAAAGAGGGATATCAGGCTTGGGGAGGGCGAGGGAAGATGACGAATATAGAATGCAAGCAGTCAGCTAAAGTGTAGTTGGCAGGGTCGTGGCAGCACATGTTCACCATGTGCCGCCCCATGTTCTGACTGCTGTTGTCATTAATACAAAACATCTATTTTTCCAGTCTGGCACCTGAACAAAGCAAAGTCTGCCTGCAAATGCTGAAGTCACAGCTCATTCAGTTAAATACAAACTTAGGATTTTATTTACAGATTTAAAAGCAGTATAAATTTCTTAAATCATCATTTTAACTTCACTTCACTGGCTCTATTTTTCATGAATTAGTCTTATCCAGTCTTTCATGAATCAACTTTGTTTAGCTAATGCCATCTGTTGAAGAAGCAGTAAGTTCAACAAATTGACAGCGTACAACAAAAAATTATCTTTACTTCATCTGGTCTTAATTTTAAGTTTAATGAGAATCCTGGTGAACAAATCCATCTTCACATACTTTATGCTATTCTTCTTTGGTCATTTGTTTTTAAAGTAAACTGCCACATTTCTGGAATCAATGTAGCATGACCTGAGAGATTACTTTTTATTAACACATGAATAGAAAGAGGAAAAAACAGTGCCAATTAAGCAGTGACTTAACACCTTATACAACAGAGCAGCAAAGAGCATGAATCAGCTATCCTGTAGAGCCTCCAGTTGCTCTGAAATATTTCTATCTATTTGAGGATTATGGTAATTTCTCCTGCCTTCAGAAATTATTACTGACATGTGATAGGCAATCTTTTTGTACAATCTCAGTAGCACAACATTACACTCATCTACTTGTGGAGTAATTTCCTTCGATTCAACAAAGTCCTCTTCTGTTGCTTTTCAAGGCAAAAAAAATTAATTGGTCAAACAACTAATGTTTTCTTAAATACTATCAAATTGACACCCTGCTGCTCAGTTTTTCAAGGCTACTCATTTCAACATCGCATTCTAGTGTAATGTTTTTGAAGACATTTTAAATGGCAAGTAAACCAAAAGCTAGTTCCAACAACACATACTACTTATTTTAAGTGACAAATATGTACACACAGAACAAGTTCAACCATTCACAGGCAATAGCAACCACCAAATTGCCACTAGTCTGTATTTTAAGACCCTTATTATTTAATTTTTTAAAAGATTTATTTATTTATACAAGAATCGGGGTACAGGCCAGAGGCACGGGAGGGTGAGAGGATTCACCAGAGGCAGAGTGGGGAGCAGAACAGGCAGACTGATGAAATACACTGCTGAGGGGAGCAGCAGGCGAGAAAGGAGAGGTCTGTAGCACCATGTGGGATTCTCCCTGGCCGACCGGGATGGAACCCGTGCTGCAGAGGCTGCACACAGCTTCACAATGCGGCACTCACTGGGAGGCCCGACCCTTATTATTTAAAATGCATCCCAACTTCAGATATTAAAAATATGAGGTCAAATCGATAAAGTATTAGAATTTAACTTGAAGAAAACTCCTTGAAAGTCATTTAAAAAGTCACCCCCTCGTTTTATTCTTTTCCTCCCTCACACTCAAGCTTCAGAATACCACAATAGTAGGGAAACAGCATTCAAAAGCAGAGCTAACCCAAATACTCTAGTGGTTCTAAAAACCACATCCATAATTTTTGGGCCTAATTTTCACTACCTTTCATAGTATTAATGAAAACTAAGGGGTGAGTGACAAGAGGAAGCTCCGATAATAAAATTTTGATTATTAATTTGGAAGTTTCAATAATGAAGTAATATTGCCTATGACAGATGCAGTACATTTTACTGGGTCCCCATCATCCAGTGTTTGTACAACTGTTTCCACACAAAGACTCTAAAAGTCATCCACATACCTGGGAATGGTTAGAAACCCAAAACCTGGGCCTCACCCCAGACCTAATTAATCAAAAATTTGGAAGGTGAGGCACAACAATCTGTTCTAACAAGCTATCATGTAAATTTTGACACTTCATAAAATGTGAGAAGCACCAGTTTAAATCAAGTTAAACAAGAGGCAGATTAAGCAAATTAGACAAAGCAGCAAAAACATCCTTGGAGTCTGTAAGATTCCAACCATAGTTGTTTACATGGAAAGAATAAACTAAAACAAAGAAATCCAGTGTGTGGAGTTACTTGGGGTGTGTGTTTGTGTGCCCACACCTCAACATTTACACTTCTAAAAAAAAATCCACAATCAACAGTGTTTAGAAAGCAAATACGGGAACAGAATTTATGAATTAAATTATTTAAAACAATTCTGGGGAGTATATGAAGCAAAATCCAACATTAAAAATGTGATTAGAGGGCCTCCCTGATGGCGCAGGCGGTTGAGTGCCGCGCTGTGAAGCTGTCCGCAGCCTCTGCAGTGCCGGTTCGATCCCCGCTGGTTGTGGAGATACCCACATGGCGAGCAGACCTCTCTCTCCTGTCTCGCCCGCTGCTCCCCTCAGCAGTGTATTTCAGTCAGACTGCCTGTTCTGTTCCCTGCTCTGTCTCTGGTGAATCCTCTCACCCTCCTGCACATCTGACCTGTACCTGGCTCTTGTATAAATAAGTATTTAAAAAAAGTGATTAAATACTTGTATAAAATTCATGTTTTTGCATGGTATTAAGTGTCAGAAACAAATGACAAATTGGGCAAAAACTGTAACATATCCAGAATGCCAATTTTGTTACAGGCACCTATGAGTCAATAAAAGACCAACTAATCATAGAAATATGAGTCAAGAATATGAACAGATATCATATTACACCACACATAATACAAACATTTTTCCATATTTAATATGATCAGGATGCATTTTGAAATAGCACCTTAACACATGACTGCCAACAAAGCAGCAATACTTCTGGAAAGCAAGCACAAGTCTCAGATTACAAAACAGAAATATAAATGGCCCATCAATACATGTGAAGATGTTTTTTCATACAAAAGAAATGCACATTAAAACCATGATATTCCCTTTTTTACACATAATATTGATAGAGATAAAGAGTAACACACAGCAGTGTTGGTAAGGATAAGAAAGCACACTCTACTTGCTCACACCTTACTGGTTACAGAAGGCAAAATATCTTTGGCAAGCAATCCGCAACTGCTATTAAAATTCTAACATATCCGGGCCTCTCTGGTGGTACAGGAGGTAAAGACCGCGCTATCAAGCTATCACCAGCCACTGCAGCATGAGTTGGAGCCCCAAGGGGCCAGAGAGCTACCCACACGGTGCAGCAGACCTCTTCTGACTCTCCCGCTGCTCCCCTCAGCAGTGTTATTTCAGTCAGTCCACCTGTTCTGTTCCCCACTCTGTCTCTGGTGAATCCTCTCACCATGCCCAACACACACCTTTGGCTTGTACCCCAGTTCTTGTGTGCAAAAGTAAATCTTTAAAAAAAAAAAAAAACCCACCTAGTATACCAACTGTACAGCACATGTAAATATTCAATATCCTCTACAACTCATTAACTCCTGTATGCCTCAGAAAATTTAAAGAAAGCCCCCCCTACACACACACACGCAAAAAACACTACCCAATGTGTGAATTATTTGAGAGGAGTGAAAGTGTTCTGGAATCCAGGAATTTCAAGAAACTGAATTCTCTGAAATATCAGAAAATACACCTGTGAATTTTATAAGTCTTTTGAGTTTAAATACTATCTTAAGGGCCTCCCCGGTGGCGCAGCGGTTGAGCTCTGGGTTGCGAAGCTGCCCGCGGCCTCTGCAGCGCCGGTTCAATCCCCGGCTGCTCCCCGGCCACCAGAGGAGGGTCCCACATGGCGTGCAGACCTCTCCTGCCGCCCGCTGCTCCCCTCAGCAGTGTACTTCGGTCCTTCTGCCTGCTCTGCTCCCCACTCTGGCTCTGGTGAATTCTCTCACCCTCCCGCGCTTCTGACTGTACCCAGTGCATGTATAAACAAAACAAACAAATATAATAAATAAATAAAAACATGCCTCTATTAAAAAAATAATAAAAAATAAATACTATCTTAAGAATTACACATTTTAGGGCCTCCCCGGTGGCGCAGCGGTTGAGCGCTGGGTTGCGAAGCTGCCCGCAGCATCTGCAGCGCCGGTTCGATCCCCGGCAGCTTCCCGGCCACGGGAGGAGGGTCCCACATGGCGCGCAGACCTCTCCTGCCGCCCGCTGCTCCCCTCAGCAGTGTACTTCAGTCCTTCTGCCTGCTCTGCTCCCTGCTCTGGCTCTGGTGAATTCTCTTACCCTCCCGTGCTTCTGACTGTACCCAGTGCTTGTATAAATAAATAATAAAAATCTTAAAAAAAAAAAAAAGATTTACACATTTTATCATATAAAGAACCCACATTCAAGAAAATAATGCTGGCCTTACAGAAACAGATTGATAAATAAATGTCTAGGTCTTAATGTGCTTAAAGTTTGAAATTTTTTAATCCATCACTAAATTTTTGGATTAATCCACTACAAGCCATGTCACATGAGTCTCTATTAAAGAAGTCACCCACATTAAAATGGCTACAAACAGGTTAATGTACAGTAATTCTTTTCAAGTTACAATGGATCAATGTTACTTTCAATGTAACAATGGAACTAAAACCAAGATAGATTTATTCACTTTTGTCTTCCCTACCACAAAAATCTATTTTTTAAAAAGATTTATTTATTTATACAAGAACCGGGGTACAGGACAGATGTACGGGGAGGGTGAGAGGATCCACCAAAGACAGAGTGGGGAACAGAACAGGCAGACTGACTGAAATACACTGCTGAGGGGAGCAGCGGGCGAGACAGGAGAGGTCTGCTCGCCATGTGGGTATCTCCATAACCAGTGGGGATCGAACCAGCTCTGCAGAGGCTGCGGACAGCTTCACAGCACAGCGCTCAACCGCCTGTGCCACCAGGGAGCCCTGGTGTTGGTTTGGAATACTTTTTAAATTACAACAGAAGAATGACAAAGCTAAAATAGTTTTCATGTGTCAAGAACTACATTGCAAATGTGACCATATATGGTATAGTGCTTTCAATGAAATATATAGCTCTTTTCACCACTAAATATGGTTAGCTGAAACACCGTACCCATCCATAGAAAGCCAACACTGGGCTTCCCTGGTGGCGCAGGGGTTAAAGGCTCAGCAAGATCAAGCTATCACCAGCCACTGGGGCATGAGTTCAATGCCGGCCTGGGAGCTACCCACACAGCACAGCAGACCTCTCCTGTCTCCCCACTGCTCCCCTCAGAGGTGTACTTCAGTGAGTCTGCCTGTCCTGTTCCCTACTCTGTTCTCTGGCCTGTACCCCAGTTTTTCCTGTATGCATAAATAAATCTTCAAAATATAGAAAATAAAGTTTAAAAAAATGCCAACACTATGAAATGGTCAATTACCAAAAGAGCAAAAATTTGAAACATATTCAGTGAAAGCTTTTATAATAATTCAATAGTTACCACCAAAATTCACCATAATTTATCTTTCTCCATCAAAACAATTTCTTTTCCATATCAGTCACTTCTGTATGCCATGGATAGAAAACAAAGAGCCAATCATCTGTTCTAAGTATCTATTACTTAAAAATTAATTTATTCATTGCTTTAAATAATCTGGCTATTTCCGGATTCATGACAAACTTCAAGTCTTCTGTGTGTATGTCCAAAACAGCGGTATTTTATCAAAATATATTATTAGGAAGTCACAGAACTTTACAAAAACCTGACCCATGTAGTGGCCTCCCTGGCGGCGCAAGGGGTTAGGCACTGCACTATGAAGCAACCCGCAGCCTCTGCAGCACGAACTTGATCCCCGGGCAGACAAGGAAACAGACATGGCGAAGCAGACCTCTCCTGTCTCACCCGCTGCTCCCCTCAGCAGTGTGTTTCAGTCAGTCTGCCTGTTCTGTTCCCACTCTGTCTCTGGTGAATGCTCTCACCCCCCAAGTCTCTGGCCTGTACCCCACCTCTTATATGCCTACATAAAAAATCTTCAAAAACAAAAAAACAAAAAACCCGACCCATGTAAACAAAGCAGATTAAAACTTTTTTTCAGTATTAAGAGCTCCTAAAGGATGGCTTATGTATAATTCCCTAGAACAATCTGAGTTTAGATCACTGTATTACCTTAACATACAAATATAGTACTTCTTTGAGTATAAGCATTTAAACTGACAGAATTGTTAATTCAATTTCTTAAATGATAGTCTATTTCAGAGAAGAAATACATTCTTGCCGTCACCATTCAAAACAATTTATAGTATCATTTTCCAGAGTCCACACATGTGATACTACACAAAGAAACTACTAGCTTGAGGCAGTTCAGTTTCACTTTACTCCATGCCACATTCCTTATGATGGTATCATTTTTTTTTTTTAAAGATTTATTTTATTTATTTAGACAAGCACTGGGCACAGTCAGAAGTGCGAGAGGGTGAGAGAACTCACCAGAGCCAGAGCAGAGAGCAGAACAGGCAGACTGACGAAATACACTGCTGAGGGGAGCAGCGGGCAGCAGGAGAGGTCCGCGCGCCATGTGGGACCCTCGCTGGTGGCCGGGGATCGAACCGGCGCTGCAGAGGCCGCGGGCAGCTCTGCAACCCAGCGCTCAACTGCTGCGCCACCGGGAGGCCCTGATGGTATCACTTTTGATAGTTGCTGTGCTAAGTATCAGGCAAAAATCAAAACAGTAAAGGCAACAAGTGTCCAATCTGATGCAAAGGTTTAAAGACTGTTCAACTGAGCATTTTCCCTTTCAATGCACATGTGGCATTTGTTTAAAAGGCTACTAAGCTATTAAAACATGAAAACTTTCACGTTTTTGGCCAAAGTACTAAATAAATGGAATTTTGAGGTACTTCTTTAGAACTAGAGCACCGTGTAAAAACCACTAAGTTATCAAGCTTGCTGTGGATGGACTGCACAGAACTCATCTGCCCATCTAATTCGCTCCATCCTTCTCAGCACACATGAAATAACTCCTCCCTACACTGTGAAATAATCTACACATTGCAGGTAACACTCCGATTATTTTACTAATTGCTTACCTCCCCAACCAAGTCAGAAAAGAGCTAGTGATGCCAAGCAAAGTTCCTTTATACAGTCCATATCCCTGTCATTAGGAAAGGTTAAAGATCTAGGTTGGCTCAAATTCAATCTGATGTATTCATCAGAAAAAACAAAAACATTACAGTGTCTACAACACTGTAATGGTACTATAATCACAATACTATATACAGCATAATATTGGTTACAATGAAAACAAACCCCCAAATGTAAACAATTACATGAAAAGGAAATACAGAATTTTTACTAATGTGGAAATCAGAAATGTTCTAATACCAAAAAAAGGTCAGAAAGAAAGAAAGTCAAATCATACTTGACATGTACAGCTTCATGGTTTAGATGAAATGTTTTAAATCAGCAATTGGGGCCTCCCTGGTGGCGCAAGGGGGTTAGTCTCAGCACTCCGAAGCTATGCGCAGCCACAGCAGCACCAGTTCAATCCCCAGCCAGGGAGCTAACCACATAGCCCAGCAGACCTCTCCTGTCTCGCCAGCTGCTCCCCTCAGCAGTGTATTTCAGTCAATTATCCTGTTGTTCTTCCCACTCTGTCTCTGGGAAACCCTTTGATGCCCCCCCACACACCTACACCCCAGCTCTTTTTTAAAAATATTTTATTTTATATAATTCTTTACACCCCAGCTCTTGTATACATAAATAAATCTCAAAGCATAGCCTTTAAAACTTTCCAACAGCTGAAATATAACTGTGGTTTGCATTTCATTCCAAGACACTGAATCAAGCATAAGAAATTAAAGGAAAAAAGGGACAACTGAATCATTTTTTCAAAACACGCTGCCTATTCCTCGAATTTTCACCAGTGTTGAAAGCAATGCTCTGCCATCCTCACAACAGAATTTACAGGAAGCTAGGGTGAAGGGTCTATGTAGTATTTTATAAGATGTTGGCACTGCCAAAGAAAGTTTTCCATAATCCCCTTGCAAGTACTTAAGAACAAACACAAAGGTCAGATGTAATAAAATATGCAGGCCTTTAGGAAATCAAGTTAGCTTTCTATGAATTAGCAAAAGTCAACAGAATTCTAATCCTAGGGTGACAGCAGTGATTTTCTTAGTCTTTGTTAAGAACTGCTTAAATGGTAATTTATCATTTATTCTTCATTCCCAATTCCTTTCTGAAGGTCCAGTTAAACTCTTTCTAACTTCAATGCTACATCGGAATTAGAACAAAGCCTATCATTAACAATAAACTAGTTTATAATTAATGGTCTTTAAAAGTACCTGTTTTCCACATCTTACTGCCACTCCTATACGAATACTTGGATTCATTCATTCATTTCACAGTGACACATCAAGTTTTAGTTCAAGTCAAACCCCCCCAAATGGTAATTCCAATTATTAAGTTAAAAGGAATTTTACTAAACTGGCTTTATAAATTCTTTTCTAATTATTAAGGTTAACAGGTAATAAGATCCCATAATTTCGCAAACTAGAAATCTACCCTCATCAGCAAGAGTAGTAATGTTCTACTTGCTGGGTGTCAGGAATTACTCTAAGGGCTGATAAAGACTAGTGTAGTTGATCTCAGAACCACCCGATGAGGTAGTTATTATCAGTCCTCATGATCTGAAAAAGCAATATGCACAGAGAAGTTAATAAACATAGGCAAGATCACAGCTAGCAGGTGGCAGGATACAACACATGCACTGTGATCCTGGAGTCTGCACTCAAGCCATCTATTTCAACAAGAGGTTTCCTTGTTGGAAACCCACTCTGGAATATTTCATCTTTCTGCAGTTACTGCTACAGACAGGATTTTCCAGGGACTGCAAAGAATTTGCCATGGCAATGCCTGCTACACCTTTGCCTGCTACAACCTCCCACTCCCCGGGTCAACCTTAAAGGGTCTGTACCAGCCAGCACCTTTTTGCAGTAGTGTGTGCTGGGCTTCCTGTATTTATTACAAACTTACGGATTCTTTCATCTTTCTGTCTAGATTGTGTTTTAGAGATTAAAAAATCTTCAATATTCTGACCCATATTATGTGAAGTAACACTTCTTTGGTTTGTTCAAAGCTTCCCTCCCTCAAGTTTTACAAAGGGCTGGTCACATCCTGAAACCCAATACTGTTCATTTCTCCCTGTCTGGCCTACAATCTTGTATGCATAAATAAATAATCTTTTCAAAAAATAGTTAGATATAGGACAAACATTTCAAGATGATGTACAGGCCTATCTTACAGAACAAATATGGGTGCTTCAAGAAAGCTACAAATACTTTGTTTCATAAACATTACCCCAAAATGGGGTCTGTCTTGTGACATATTCAAAATGTAAATGATTGACACCCCCAAACAACATTCAAAATAATTAGCAAATCACGCATACCAAATCATCACATCATTATATCCTTCCCATGGAATTTTTTTAATAAGATTTACTTATTTATGCATACAAGAACTGGGGTACAGGCCAGAGATGCAGGGCGTGAGAGGATTCGCTAGTGGGGAGCAGAACAGGTAAATCTACTGAAATACACTGTTGAGGGGAGCAGCAGGCAAGTCAGGAGAGGTCTACTGCACCATGTGGGTCAGCTCCCTGGCCAGGGATGGAACCCATGCTGCAGTAGCTGCAGATAGCTTCATGGTGCTGTGACTTAACCCCCTGAGCCACTAGAGAGGCCCCCACCAAGGAGTTTTAACAAGTCAGGGAAAATGTCTTTCCATAAAAATCTAGTCCTTTTTCTTGATTATGTTGAAGAATTCAACCAATCTATAACAATCTAAATTTCACTCTTCTTCAGATTGAAAATGTTCTACATATACAGCTACAGATATAAACTCTGTTCCCAGTTTACATAAAATTAGAAGAGATAGAAAAACCAATCTTGGATCATCCATACCATGTCTTGTACGTCCCAAATGTAATCTCGGAAAAATCACTTTGGCATGGAAATGTTGACTAACACGTATCAGTTGGATACGTAAATACACAGACTACAGTGCCTTCAAGCATATGATTTTTTTCCCTTTCAAAACGTGTTTTTAAATGCTGTTCCATCTGCCTATTTCTTGTATCCCAATCCCTACTCTGCAAATTATTACTTTTAATTTGGGCCTTGACTTAAAATTCACCTTTTCTTTACCAATCGAAATTGAATTCTTCAATCATGCTTTTATACACCCCAATATTCCCTTTTAGAAACCTAATCACTATTTGAAACTACATTTACTTTTAAAATTTGCTTTATGGGAACAACAACTAAATTTACTTTTTACTATTATAACTAACACTGCCCACAAAATGTCTGCTAAAATCAACTACAAAAGTATATCAACCTCCTTTTCTTACATTATAAATGAATCAAAACATTTTCTGCTGATTAGTCAGAAATTTGGCAACATTATCTGACTCCTCTACTCTCCTTTAGTTACCTTACTGGTTGTTTTTTCATAATTTCCATCCCAAAATGGCAAAAGGAACATAAACTATGTTGCAAACGAAATACAAGAGGGAAAAAAAAGGGGGGGGGGGGCACACAACAAATGCAATATTAAAAAAACACCTAGTAGTGATTGGTTTTGAAAACTAACCTGTCTGGGGAGCTATTTATGGATAGTCTAACAGAATGCACATAAGTTATACTAAACCTTGCTGCACCTCCTCCTGCAGTGACCTTTAGGGCTAATGGCTTTCGCCATGGACCGGCTGGCTGGGCAAGGAACCAGCAGGGGGAGTACAGCAAAGTTCCCTGAAAACATAGATAAGACAGACGCTTATCAAAAGATAACGACCACCAGGAACCACTACAAGAATGCTACTACAAAAAACCTTATCTCGTCTTTCTAGAACTACAAACATTATCCCCTTATTGTCTTTCTAAACTTCCTTCTTTCTTCTATAAAGGTCATTGGTTGTTAATTAAAAAATCTTATGAAATCCTTAACACAAAGCTGACTCAAATGAAACATTACTAAACCCTGTAATAATTAAAATATAGTTTAGGTAAAAAAGTAGTAAAACAAAAAATGCAATTATACAGTTTAAAAACAAAACTAATGGTCTATCTACTTAGGAATGAGGCTAGGTCCAGATGTGAATCACCGCCCTGTCAGTGATAAGCTAAACCCATGAGCAAGCTGATTTCGTTGATATTCACTATTCCTATGCTTTTAGAAAACATATATATACTGGTCACAAACTCAAAGAGAATTACACTCAGATTTACACTCTCTCTTGAAGTGTGTCTGTTTGTCATTTCTTTCGCCGAATCCCTGACCACCCTGCGCAGTCTCTCAACCCTGAGATGGCCTCATCATCTACTGCTGTGCTGGTCCGCGGCAAAACCTAATCCTCTGAAAAACTGCACATTAGATCTAGAACTTAGCATCCATGCATGTGCCAAACACTGAAGAAACTATCATGGGACCTATCTCCATGTAGAGAGAAGTTTAAAAAATAAATACTAATTTAGCTAAAATACTCTCAAGCAAACGGTTTTTAATCAGCAAACAAATATCTGTTCAAAGCTACAATGAATCAAGAAGGGTAAGATTAAATTCTCAGTCCCTCAAGCAGAAATCCTCAGAAGTTAGTTCCCTTTACCGTTCTGCCATGGCAGAAAGCAAACACCTCTTCTGGTTATACAAGGAACATATAGGCAATTTTTCAAAATTTATATATAACTACATAGCTAGTGAAGGGTAGTAGCAGTTGTCCAATGTAGTCACTCTTTCCAACAAATTAACTATGTAACTGATCCTCTTAAGTTGATGCTTTAGTTGCTTTTAACTAAAACAAGGCAGGAATTGAATTGATAACTACATACAATATAACATTTTTTTTGTTTTTTTGTTTTTGTTTTTGTTTTTTTAAGATTTATTTATTTGTACAAGCACTGGGTACAGTCAGAAGTGGGAGGGTGAGAGAATTCACCAGAGCCAGAGCGGGGAACAGAGCAGGCAGACTGACGAAATACACTGCTGAGGGGAGCAGCGGGCGGCAGGAGAGGTCTGCAAGCCAATGTGGGACCCTCGCCCTGCAGCCGGGTATCAAACTAGCGCTGCAGAGGCTGCGGGCAGCTTCACAACCCAGCGCTCAACCACTGCGCCACCAGGGAGGCCCAATATAACATTTGCTTTAATGAAATATTCCCAATAGTCAAACTATCACTAGTCTCATACCATTAATTATCATTTAAAAACAAGACTAGGTTGGCTTGACAGATCTCTCCTGTCTGGCTCCGCTGCTCCCCTCAGCAGTGTATTTCGTCAGTCTGCCTGTTCTGTTCCCTGCTCTGGCTCTGGTGAATTCTCTCACCCTCCCGCACTTCTGACTGTACCCAGTACTTGTATAAATAAATAAATAAATCTTTTTTTTTTTTTTAAAAGAAAAAAGAAAAAAAAAGACTAGGCTATCTTCTAGTTCTTCAGAAGATTCTATAAGAAATCCCAGGAAGCTTACTCTGCAATAAGTTTGGTTTTTTGTTGTTTTTTTTTTTTTTTCTTTTCATTTACAGCCTCTGGGAGCCACTCCATTTAAAAATAGGTATCACAGGGCCTCCCTGGTGGTGCAGGGGTTAAAGACACAGCATTATCAAGCTACCGCCTGGCACTGCAGCATGAGTTCGCCTGGCACTGCAGCATGAGTTCGATCCCCGCTGGCAAGGGAGCAAACCACATGGCACAGCAGACCTCTCACCCTCCCACCACCTCTGGTCTACACCTTAGTTCTTGCATGCATAAATAAATCTTTTTAAAAAACAGAAATCATAATGGGCCTTCCTGGTGGCACAAAGAGTTAAGCACAGCACTATGAAGCTATCCGCAGCCTCTGCACCAAAAGTTCGATCCCCAGCTGGGCAGGGAGCTACCCACATGGCGCAGCAGACCTCTCCTGTCTCACCCGCTGCTCCCCTCAGCAGTGTGTTTCAGTAGATCTGCCTGTTCTGCGCCCCACTGTCTCTGGTCAATCCTCTCAACTCGGGCCTGTACCCCAGTTCTTGTATGCATAAATAAATCTTTTCAAAAAGTTAAAATATCATCCTACCTAGTCAAGTAAAACCTGTCCTTTGACACCAAATTCATTCATCTCACATTCTAATAAAATGAAATAACAGAAGAGAACTAGAAAAAAACGACGTTAAACTTTAAGAAAGACGATGTTTTCAGGAAAATTTGGAAAACCTTTATGTAATTATATCTTTAAAAACCTTATCTTTGAAAGAAATACTGAAGTATTTACAAATGAAAGTATATGATATCTAGGCTTTGGTTCAAATTATATGGAACGGAAATGATTAGGATATGGATGAACAAGACTGGTCACAGTTGAAGATAGAAGTACATGAGGGTTCGCCATACATTCCTACTTCTACATAAACACGTTGAAGTTTCTATGAAATATATGGTTTTTCTCCATACCATTCACTGTTTATTTCCATGCAGACTCATGTTGCTGCCTATATAACATTTTATTCCAAAATTGTTCTGAGAACCTCTGGGAGAAGATTGCATTATATTTAAATGTCATACGTACAAAATAAACAGAATCAACAAAGAAACTTTCAAAGCAAATCACTATTTATACAGAATGCAAATGTGAGATGAATATGAAAAATTAGTAAAGTTAATGAAAAAGGCTGCAAAGCAGCTTTATGGTAGTCACATGTGTACCATAGCTAAGGATGGAGGACTGAGGAAACTCTAAGAGTTTATTAGCGAAGAGTCCACCTTTTATCTCATACCATATGCAAGGCGAAAGCTGTGTAATTAACATTAAAAGCCCTCTCCCCAAAATAAACCCCACCCCACCCCAGAACATTATCCTTTCTAAAAGCAATTGTCCTTTACATAGATGTCACTTCATTTTTCTACCATTTAAGTACGTCACTAAGATACAGCATCAAGTAACCAAAATCTGACGCTTAAACTTTAATTTCTATTGAATAGCTACATGTTACTACCAAGAATAAAGTCAAAGAACATCTACTCCAGAGTATTTTAAACTCAGAGAACTGAACTTGACACTCCATTAGCCAAGTCCCCTATCCAGTGGCAAAAATTAAAAACAGAGAAACAAAATGTTCGTTTTTAAAGACAGCACTTACTTGAGAATGGTTTTTGCACTACTGCAGTCTTCAAATCGAATGGAGTAACCAACTTCCTGGCCCAACATCACATCCATTTCATCAGCAACTCTCTGAGCCACACTCATTGCAGCCACTCTTCTGGGCTGGGTGCAGGCAACTCCTCTCTTGGGTCCTGGTAATGATCGCATGTACTCCACACACCACTGTGGAATCTAGCAAATAATTTCATATTTAATAAATTAATTCCAATCTGCCCACATATAAGCTATATTTAACATAAACTGCTTTATCTCATTTCAATAATTTAAAACAAAAATTAAATTAGGGACACCACAAATTATTTATACTATCATGACCTCTGCTAGTAGAGAGGGTAGGTCATGAATTAACACTGATATGACATAACTGTCCTCCTAAAGGGGCTAAGTCCACTGAGGCTTTGCACAACCCCCTCCAGTACAAACTGCTCCATTAGTAGGGATTTTCCTATACATAGGGGCAGGGGATCATACTTATGAAAAATTCTGTTAACATTAGTTTCCACAATTTTTCTAAGATATTATAACTTAAATACTTTTACAACTTGAGTAACAAATTGCAGGTAAATGAAAATCATATCCCCCTTGGAGTTATAAAGCTGTTACTATTCAACTTATTTCAAGTTTGGTTTGTAAATCAAGACAACCTAACTCCTACCCTTCTCCTCCCAGGAGAGGTCTATATAATGGCAGTATCTTAGGTACCATGTCAAAAATCCATTTTAGTAGGGCCTCCCCGGTGGCGCAGCGGTTGAGCGCTGGGTTGCAAAGCGGCCCGCAGCATCTGCAGCGCTGGTTCGATCCCCGGCTGCTCCCCAGCCACCTGAGGAGGGTCCCACATGGCGCGCAGACCTCTCCTGCCGCCCGCTGCTCCCCTCAGCAGTGTACTTCAGTCCTTTTGCCTGCTCTGCTCCCTGCTCTGGCTCTGGTGAATTCTCTCACCCTCCCGTGCTTCTGATGTACCCAGTGCTTGTATAAATAAATAAATAAATCTTAAAAAAAATTTAAAAAAATCCATTTTAGTAGATGCCAATCTCAAATTCAACAAGACCTGGAGAAGCAGCAGCAGCACTCTACAAAGAAAGGAGGCAAGTAAAGGGAAAGGAAGAAAAAACCATCAACAAGCATAAATTGATTGCTTGCCTTGATGACAGTGCATTTCCTTCCTGTTCCATTATCAGTAGAATCTAGGATGACCTACCCTCTAATTTCATGCTTCTTCTCTAGTCACTTACCTGGAAAAGAACTGCAGGAAGAAATTTAAATGCCCCCTACATGAAAGCGGAATCCACTGCTGCAAGACAGTCAGTCACAGTGGGTCTCTATAGAAGCCTCTAACTACTAGACTCTAATGCTAGGATTTGTACAATGGATACCTGATAAAAATAAATATGGCTGCTGCACTATAACTACATTTCAATTATTTCACTTTTTACAGCTTGTGATAACCATTACCATTGACAGATATCTGAGGGAGGGGATCATGCCGCTTCCGTAAGAATACCACAATGTAGATTTGTAAAGGATTTTAAATGAACAAAAAAACTAAATTAAATAGAAGGGTTTCTCTGAGCCCTAAACCCACAGACCAAAGTTTAAGTGGTTTTCCAAACAAGTTACACACACACACACACATATAAAAACATCTTGATTTCAGCAGGACTCTTACAAAGGCAAAATATACCTAAGCAAAACGAAATTTTAAAAATGCATTGGTTTCAATTAAAACTATTCCAAATAAAGAATTCCCAAGGAGGGCCGGTGGCGCAGCGATTGAGCGCTGGGTTGCGAAGCTGTCCGCAGCCTCTGCGGTGCCGGTTAGATCCCCGGCTGCTCCCCGGCCACGGGAGGAGGATCCCACATGGCGTGCAGACCTCTCCTGCCGCCCGCTGCTCCCCTCAGCAGTGTACTTCGGTCCTTCTACCTGCTCTGCTCCCCACTCTGGCTCTGGTGAATTCTCTCACCCTCCCGCGCTTCTGACTGTACCCAGTGCATGTATAAACAAAACCAAAAAACAAATAAAATAAATAAATAAAACATGCCTCTATTTTAAAAAAAAATTCCCAAGGAAACAATGCTCAGATTTTAAAATTTACTCCAATGAAATGGACAGTCTACTCCTACTTTTAAAAGTTTTGGCTAATTCAACACTTTCTAATTTTGATGTCAGAACCTCTTTATAACTCTTAAAATTAACAAGGATGCCAAACTCAGATTTACTGTTTAAGAAATTAAAAATGAAAAATTGTTAAAATATTTCTAGCAATAAAAACCTAGTGATTGTGAATATAACATTTTCTTAAAAAAAAAAAAAGATTTAATTTATTCATTATGCAAAAACCAGGGTACAGGCCAGATGTGCGGGACGGTGAGAAGATTCACCAGAGACAGCGGGGAACAGCACAGGCAGACTGACCGAAATACACTGCTGAAGGGAACAGCAGGACAGCCAGGAGAGGTCTGCCTCGCCCTGTGGGTTTCTCCCTGGCTAGCCGAGAATCGAACCCGCGCTGCAGTGGCTGTGACAGCTTCACAGTGCTGCGCTCAACTGCCTGCGCCACCAGGGGAGGCCCTCAATATAACATTTTCAATGAAACAAAAATTCTACCAAAAATTCAGCAAGAGTACATGGTTTACATTTTTGCATCATCTCTAAGTGTGACTTAATAAGACAACTTTGATTCTCTTATCCACTTTTATTTTGAATGTGTTAACAATATTTGTATTTTGTTTTAAGTATAGAAGAAAAATCCCAGGACCTTTAAAACCATTTCAGTGACTTTCAAGGATTCCCAAAAGCATTTGGAGAACAGCTCAGGTGTCCACTTGTTTCTAAGAATATGGCATTAAGAAGGAAAGCTGGGGGCCTCCCCGGTGGCGCAGCAGTTGAGCGCTGGGTTGCAAGGCTGCCCGCGGCCTCTGTAGCGCCAGTTTGATCCCCAGCTGCTCCCTGGCCACCGGAGGAGGGTCCCACATGGCGCACAGACCTCTCCTGCCGCCCGCTGCTCCCCTCAGCAGTGTACTTCGCTCCTTCTGCCTGCTCTGCTCCCCGCTCTGGCTCGGTGAGTTCTCTCACCCTCCCGCGCTTCTGACTGTACCCAGTGCTAGTATGGATAAATAAATAAATCTTTAAAAAAAAAAAAAGAAGGAAAGCTGGTCCTGAAATATGCAGGCTACTAGCTGAATCAAGCCAGCTTCAGTTTTTTTTTAATTTCCTATTTTTTTAAAGATTTATTTATTTATTTATACAAGCACTGGGTACAGTCAGAAGCACGGGAGGGTGAGAGAATCCACCAGAGGCAGAGTGGGGAGCAGAACAGGCAGACGATGAAATACACTGCTGAGTGGAGCAGCAGGCGTGGCAGGAGAGGTCTGTCGCGCCATGTGGGACCCTCGCCAGCGACAGGGGATTGAACTGGCGCTGCAGAGGCTGCAGACAGCTTCGCAGCCCAGCGCTCAACCGCTGTGCCACCAGGGGAGGCCCAAGCCAGCTTCAGTTTTTATAAAGTTGTATCAATGTCAATCCCAGCTGGAGTTTCCATTCCTGGCCCAAGTGGTCATTTTCACTGAAAGAATATTTTATTGGTACCCCAAATTCAACAAATTCAAACCATTTTACAGCTTCTTTCAAATATCTAATGCCTCCCATCGCTCCTACTCAAAATAGTAACATCCTGACTCCAACCTACCCTTCCTTTCTTCTCCAGTCTCCTGTCCCATAGTGTGAAAATGTTTATTATGTTCCCTGACACATAATCTCACATCAACATTCTCACTATAGGATCAAAAAAAAAAAAAAAAAATCCTGATTATTCTCTCCTAACTCAGAAGTTCACATGGCTTCCTAATGTATATAGATTAAGGGTGTTTCACCTGCTCCAGCTCCCTCTTCATATACACCAAGTACTCTGGCCAGGTCAAACGGTGCTGTCCCTTCTCTACACTGTATGCACCCTTGTTCATGCTTTCTCTTTGGATGAACAAGCTTCAACTTCTTACACATGCAACAGTGTGAGCATACTAAGTTGCTATGTGAAATGTCTTTGCTGTGAGTCTCAAAAACTGAAGTTGTGGGCCTCCCCGGTGGTGCAGTAGTTGAGCGCTGGGTTGTGAAGCTGCCCGTGGCCTCTGTGGTGCCAGTTCGATCCCCGGCTGCTCCCCGGCCACCGGAGGAGGGTCCCACATGGCGCGCAGACCTCTCCTGCCGCCCGCTGCTCCCCTCAGAAGTGTGCTTCGGTCCTTCTGCCTGCTCTGCTCCCTGCTCTGGCTCTGGTGAATTCTCTCACCCTCCAGCGCTTCTGACTGTACCCAGTGTTTGTATGCATAAATAAATAAATATATATATATAAATAAATGAATCAATGAATGAATGAGTAAATACCATTAAAAAATTTAAAAAAAAACTGAAGTTGTACCTTACATTTCATTTGTAAGATTTAATTTGATGATAGGCACAAAAAGAAAACCAAAAACCAACTAATGATTGTGTCAAAGTTTAATATGACAAAAAGCATGAGTAAAACTCATTATTAAATTGTCAGTTTTCCTTCAAATTCCCCAAATGTCCTGCAATCCCAAAGATCTTTTAAAAACAGCCAAATTTTAATCCCAATTTGAAACCTGTTTCGAGATGATCTGACTTTAGTCTACTCTTAATTGCTACTAAATAAACTCACAAAATTAAGTTTAAACTAAATATAACTTTGACTATGAAAAAGGGACAAAGTTTGAACTACTGAACCCACCTAAATCCCTAATTATGTAACCCAGGACAACCCACTAAGCCTAAGATTCTCATAAATCTAAGCCTTATTTTGCTCATATGTCAAATGGTGATTAACAACGTCCTTACAGGGTTGTTGAGAATCTTAAATCAGGTAATACATAAAAAGTACAGTGCCTGGCTTTATCCAACTGCTAATTTAAATAGATGCCCTTAATACTATGCTAACTGGGTAAACAACACATGAAATATTTTAAATGCTATGGTATTAAGTTTATAATTAAATGGCTTTACATACTTTTAAAAATCTCTATAAAGGTGCAAAAAATAAACCAACTATTTGAGTTCCTAACATGAATCCAAAGTTTTCTCTGACTTAAAAAGAATAAATTGTTTCTCACAGGTTTAGTCTTCAAAAAAACAAGCAAAAACTTGCTATTTCAGTTGCTAGTTTTGCTCTCAAAATGTCTCTATAATATACTCAAATTCTTAGCTCTGTACTATAGGTAATTTACACAAAAGATAACTTATATATGCAGTTTATTCCATTGTAAACAAATCACAGATACACATGGAAAACAGGCCAATAGGAAATGTAACATTAATTTTTTTGCAAGGTCAAATGATTAATAACTAAATTCAACACTCTCCTCAGTTTTCTACAATTGCTAGGAGCTGCTACTTGTGCACTTAAGAAATTTTAAACTGACAGTTCAGGTTCAATCATATGAAAACATGATTAAGTTACAGCAAGAAAACACAAAATAAAAATTACACTAAAATAGCATTTTTCATTAGATTCATAAAAACTCAAGTTCAGTAGTAATCTAAAGGTTCCCCACATTTGATCTCATACAAACTCATGGAGGGCTATATACAACATTACAATCTGCAGACAGCATTTTTCGCTTCTGTGAATTTTTTCTATAGGTACACTTGCCCACGCATAATCACCATTAGAACATTAATGTCTATAACATGGGCCCAACAAATGATGTCTCACCCACATTTGAAAAGTATCCTGAATATAATATGAATGAAACATTAGCAACTGTACTTAGTTCTATGCAGGAGAGAGTGTGACTAGATGGAGGTCATAGGTAAAGACTTTACAAAATGCCAGAGAGTTATTGTTTTGTAAAGAATAGGTAATATTTATTTATTTTTTTAAAAGTTTTTTAGGGCCTCCCCTGGCGGCGCAGTGGTTGAGCGCTGGGCTGTGAAGCTGCCCACAGCATCTGCAGCAACGGTTCGATCCCCGGCCACTGGCGAGGGCCCCACATGGCGTGACAGACCTCTCCTGCCGCGCCCACTGCTCCCCTCAGCAATGTACTTCGGTCCTTCTGCCTGTTCTGTTCCCCACTCTGGCTCTGGTGAATTCTCTCACCCTCCCATGCTTCTGACTGTACCCAGTGCTTGTATAAATAAATAATTAAGTCCTTAAAAAATAAATAAAACAATTCTTTAAAAAAAAAAAAAGATTTATTTTTTATTTATACAATAGCTGGGGCACAGGCCAGAGGTGCAGGAGGGTAAGAGGATTCACCAGCGACAGAGCGGGGAACAGAGCAGAATAGGCAGACAGACCAAAAGCACTGCCAAGGGGAGCAGCGGGCATGACAGAAGAGGTCGGCCATGCCATGTGGGAATCGAACCCACACTTCATAAGCTGCGGACAGCTTCACAGCGCTGCGCTCAACCCACTGCACCACCAGGAAGGCTCAAAAATAGGTAAAATTTAGATGAGACAAACCGGAATGACAAAACCAATATAGGGCCTCCCCAGAGGCACAGGTAAATGTCGGCGCTATCAAGCTATCCCCAACCACTGCAGCACGAGTTTCATCCCCAGCCAGGAAGCTACCCACGTGGTGCAGCAGACCTCTCCTGTCTCGCCCACCACTCCCCTCAGCAGTGTATTTCAGTCAATCCACCTGTTCTGTTCCCCATTCTGTCTCTGGTGAATCCTCTCACCCCTTGCACCTCTGGCCTACAATCCAGTTCTTGAATGCACAAATAAATAAATCTTAAAAACAACAACAACAGTCCAGTGTTTCAATTCCCTACACCCAAACACTGGAAAACAAAACTTGTTCTCCCCCCATCTGCTCTTTACCATAGTCGAAAGTGTGCAGGAGAGCATTGCCGCCATACTTACTGTAACAAAACTGGGGGGAAAGCACTGCTGTTCCCCAACACCCCACAAACGCCGAGAAGTAGGTACTCTACAGGAGTCCCAAGTCATTAAAACTGCTAGCCATCAAAGCAGCTATTCTTCAAAATGGTCTACCAGATGCAGACAATGGGAAGGCCCATCAGGATCAAATACACAACATTTAGTAAACTTTAGTATGTACTGTGATGTAGAATAACTCACCTGTGTTGTTTTACCAGATCCGGTCTCACCAACCAGGACAAAGGACTGATGTCTAACCAAAATATCTGTAAATCTATCTTTGTATTCCCAAACAGGGAGCTGAAGCCGTTTCTTTAGAATATCGTAGTATCGAGGAGTATGGGGTAAGTTGGTGAATGGGTTGATGCACTGTGGAAGAGATGTGTGTCCTGCATGTCCGGTGTGTGCTGCGTGTGCTGAGTGTGCAGTGTGTGCTGAATGTGCCGAGTGGGCCGAGTGAGCTGAATGGGAGGCCTTTAAAGGTGGTAATCCAGCACTGATAAGCATAGCATTAGTGGAAGCTCGCAATTCCTTCTCCTTTTCCTTCTCCCTCTCCCGCTCTCTATCTCCTCTATCACGTTCTCGGTCTCGATCTTTAGATCGATCTTCACGATCCCGGTCACGATCTCGATCCTTCCTAAAAATAAAAATTTACAATTCAGATCCTGAATTTTATGCAAAGTGCTCATAGCAGCATTACAGTCACAAAGAACAGTGTACAACAACCAATGAATAAACGATATCACAAATAATGAAGAAGCAGGGCCTCCCTGGTGGCACAAGTGGTTAAGACGCAGCACTATGAAGCTATCTGCAGCCACTGCAGCACGAGTTCGATTCCCGGCCAGGCAGGTGACCCACAAGGTGCAGCAGACCTCTCCTGACTTGCCCGCTGCTCCCCTCCGCAGTGTATTTCCGTAGATCTGCCTGTTCTGTTACCCACTGTCTCTGGTGAATCCTCTCACCCCTCCGCACCTCTGGCCTGTACCCCAGTTCTTATATGCATAAACAAATCTTAAAAAAAAAAAAATGAAGAAGCATATAATAAAGGTGCCTTTATGCCACTCAGACCCTTCCTAGATGATGACTCAAATTCTTTAAGGAAGTCTCTTTCCACAACCACTGGCCATCCAACTAAGAAAACACGTTCGTCTTCTGCAAGTAAAATCCCCTTTTACTTAAAACAGTAGAAATTAAAGACCATTATGGGAGGAAAGGGCAAAATTAGACAGGACAGTTTCACAGTTTCTTTCCTAAGCTCTCCAAGTTATGTGAAAAGGTATTTTTACATTGATTAGCAATAGCACTGCTGCTGAAACAAAGATGTTGTCAGTTCACATCAACTCTAAAAACATAAATCTTTATATTGTTATTACAAATATTATAAATATCTTTTTATTATTAGGGGAGCTTGTTTTAAGTGACTGTACAGTGCTTCCCCCATTTTGTTCAATAAACACTACTGACAAGAAAAACTAAAACTGAAACATTCTTTTGTTTTCATTGTTTACTCTTGCACAATAACCTATCAGCAAAAGCAAAACATGGGAAATACTTTGTAAACCTTCTTACAAATCGGTCAACCATAAAATGAAACAGTCATTGAAAACAAACTTCACTGGACACGGTAAACTTGTTTAAAATAGTAAAATCAAGCAGATGCCCACTATATTAACTTACATCAATTTTAAGTAATCAACTCTAGCATATATCACTGGGTATTAGAAAGACCCCTAATACAAGAATTTTAAAATAATCTATTAATTATTCATTCTACTAATCTAGTTTACTTCAGACCAAGTCACAGAGCAAATCTGCCACAAAGTGCACTGGACCCCAAATCCAAGCAACATGCAGCATTGACACAAGACACCAGACATGCCACTGTTCCTTATCCACAACACACAAAAGTCATACAAATTTTCAAAGCCCAATTATCAGTAGCAGAGAAGAAACGTACACTCATTATCACAGCGCATCAGATGGGCAACAGCAACTTGGTAAAACACAGCTAAAATGCCACTACACCCATTAAGTTGTCCCTGAATTTCAGAAATGGTAAACTGATCAGATTATATGTGATCTACCCAGTACTTCCTAAACAGTAATTCCATTCCATTGGAAATTCACTTAAAGAGAGAAAAGTTTTATGAACATACACTTTTCACTCACATATCACTTTTCATATATACAGATTTGTATACATACATGTATATATGCATTTGTGTATGTATATGCATATGCTGGATTGTCAGAAAAGTCATGACACATTTTTGCTTGAAAAACAGAATAACATCGTTTTTCTGACAGTCGATATATGGATCTTTGCCCCCCATCAACATTCACCTCTACAGACTCACAGAACATACGAGCTAGCATTGATGCCTCTTATCCCATGGAGCAGAAGAGAAAGAAAACCAAAGAGGAAAAGAAGCCAAGGAGTAGCCTAATAAACAGAGAAAACAAAGTCTCATGATTCAAAATGGAGCCTCCTGGCCTGTGAAATATACTCTGTTTCTCTCATTCTGCCTGTGGTCCACAGCGCTCATTAAGTATTTATACTGTCCCAAAATGTGAATGAAGAAATGTTTATAACAGGGTATATATAAATGCCCAGCTAAGTGAGCAGCATTGTCACCAAGAATGATTCAAAAACCAAACCAAACATGTGCAAGGTCATGGAACTAAAAAGAACCCTTAAAGACCACTTGATCTAAATAAAAAGGATTCATGTTTCTAGTACTCACTTCTACTGGGTTGGGGGTGGGGGGATTTAAGGTGAAAACCAAAGTTTAATGACTCATACTTTTAGCACAGTACCAAGCACTTAATGTTAGAACCTAACTTTTCAAGAGTTGTCAAATATGGGCAACAGAGAGAGCACAGCGGGACAATGTAATCATGTATCATGTTGCTTTGTTACAGTAACACTTATACTAACAAGTGTTTTCCAAGGACCTACCTCACCAGAAACTTCACTACCAAAAATACCACACAGGAAGTACATAATACATTCTGAGGACAAAGATTAGCTGCTGACCAAGAAATGGGGGTAGTGGCGACAGAAGCATAAAGAACCAAGAACCCAGTCACCTATGCAATGGTAAGCCAAAACCTCAATTTATTCATTTTCAATGTAAAAAATATTAAGTCTCTTACACTAAAAGCTACAGAAAGGATGAATCACCTTCAATCACCTCAAAATGTAGCCTATGACACAAACTACTCCAATGAGGAAGGGAGGATAAGAACTAAAAGTGGGTTATAATTCTTAGTCTCTGAAAAATATGCTAGTTACCAAGGGAAAAAGGGGGAGCGAGGAGAGGGTTTGAGGAGGGGACAGACAGGAATTTTGGTGGAGGGTGAGTGAAACGTGTACATGTGGAGGTGTGAAAATGTACCACCCCCCAAAATTATACAGCTATGGAAACCACTGGCAAGGGATACAGACTTGTGAAAATGCAGGTTTTCTTTTTTTAAAAGGGTACTTTTATTATAAAGGAGTGTTGAGAAGATCTAACTGATTATCAAAACAATTTACAATCAGTTACAATACCAGCAGGGAGAAACAAAACCTGACAGCAATTGAGCAGACTATTCTTTACTCTAGCTCAGCACTTAAGCTAACCATAAGCACAGCTCTTTCTTCCTCTATAAAATGTAGCTGTTCATGTTTTGTGGGGTATTGCAAGGATTAAATGAGTTGATATATATAATGTGCTTTAAAGTGATACCTGGTGGACACAGTAAATACCCAATAAATACTGCTCATCGTTAAGTTGTTGTTTTTTTTTTAAAATTTATAATGCCATGTTAAAAGTCTACATGGAATAACAGGAACTAAAGTACTGCTAATGAAGTTGTAAATAGGTCTCAAAATCGGAGTATTTTAAATAAGCATTGCTTTTATCTGGCAATCTCACCTCTGGGAAATTCTCCCTAAAGACTAAGTGTACAAATAGTACAAATAAAGGTGTTAATCAGACTTCTCACATAAAATAAGACTGGAACCTAAACATCAAGGGACAGGAAATTGGTTAAATAAGCTATTCTTCCTTTTGCAAGTGAAATACTATGTAGCCAATGAAAGGACAATGTATTCCTATTCTTTATGACATACAAAAGATTGAGGGAATTTTTTGCCTTTTCTATCTTTGTGTATGGGTATTTCTTGTGTTCCCTGGGGCAAGTTACAAACCCCCAACTACAACATATGGTTGTACTAAATGTGCTCATACATATAAAACACTGAGAGTACTTCTGGGAGCACAGCATGTATTTGTATTATTAAAATACTATTTTCACTTTTCCATAGTCAATAGGAAAGCCCTTAAGTACTGCTGGAAACATCAAAGTGAAAAATGTTCCTATTTCTTTTAAAAGGTCCCCCCCCACCCCACCCCCGTCAAAACTTCAACAGTAAGTTGGTCTTTCGCTAATAATTTTACAAAGAAAATTTTGTGGGATGAAAAAGGAATGGGTCAGTATGTAATAGAAACCTTCAACTTCTCTGCTTGATCCCCAAATTATAATAGACTAAGAGTAAATAAAGTCATAATCTGGGACAAGCTTGAATGTAAGTGAAGTTTCCCACTGAATTACATTCTTTTCCCCTCCCCCCGAAAAAACATTTAAATGATGCACACACACAAATCTAAATGAACGAACCTATTCCCAGTATATTTTGTTCCAGTCTCAACGGTTGTGAGAGACATCACTTGCATCTTAGCCAGATGACAAGCCATTTATTTTTGCTTCACAGGAACCAAGAACCTAGTGTTCTCTACGTTACCAACCCATTATAAATGCCATTAAAATAGGCTGCAATGACTCAAAACTACAATCACAGTGTGTACTGTAATGAAAAAAGAGGCAAAGAATGAAGATGAGACGATCACCACTCCAGACCCAGCTTCAAGGTTGCACGAGTCACCGCAACAAAGCTGGGGCTCCATTTTCTCACCCCTCTGAGTGGAGCAGACTAGACTCTCGAAAGTCACGTTCAGCTCTAAGGAGTCTGGACAAGTAACTCAAAAGTGCTTAAGTTTTGCTTGTGTGGGGGGTGGGGCGGGGAGAGAGAGGGGGTACAGCCTAAAAGGAGAAAAGTAACGTCTGCTCTCGTAAATGAAGACACGTACAGGATGAAAGGGCCGCACGTCCCTCCTGCTTGCCCAGCTCGCCACCCGCCCGCGCTCTCTCAACCCCGCACGTGGCTGTCGGCCCAAAGACCGGGTGAGCAAAACTGCACGAAAGTTTCACAGCTGGCCTGGCAAAGTGATTGTGCACACAGATACTCACACACACGCTCAAAGCATAAACTTGTGCAAAGCATTTGGAGTCAGACTTCTGGGGCTTTGCCTGGATTATCCAAACAAACGTCCGCTGGGGAGCCGCGCGCGAAGGGATTGTGAAAAGCCCACGTTACATTCCTTAAAAACGCACCCGCCGTCCAAGCCCTTCACCTCCCCGGCACCGTCCCCAAGGCGGTGTTTTACCATCAATGCGAGCACACTTTGGAAAAGGGTCTTCGGACTCCAGAGTCTACTGGGGGGGGGGGTAGGAAGCACGAACTTCTTGGGGTGAGGAGCGCCTTCCGGGTCCTGCCCCGGGAAAGCCCGAAACCGAGGTTCGGCCGGAGCAGGAACCCCAGGAGATGGCGGGAGGGCGGCCGGCGCGGAAGTTTGCCGAGTCCGACTCGCGAGTGTTTGAATGGGCCGGGCCCGCGCTCTCCCGCCAAACTCCGAGCTCAGCGGCTCCGGCCCCGGCCGCGCCGCCCGCGGGGGAGCGGCCCGTCTCCCCCCTCCCGCGGCCCCCGCCAGCAGCCCCGCTCGGCCCCCGCCACCCCAGGAGCCGACCCGCGGGGCCACGCGCTCCCCTCCCCCTGCGCCCTGCCCGCCTTTCCTCCGGAGGGGCCCCGGCCGCGCACCCCCTCCCCAAGGCCCTCCCCGGGGCCCCCCCGGGCAGAGCAGCGGCCGGCGCCCCAGGAAACCAGCCTTCCCGCCGCGCCCTCCCCCCTTCTCTCCCGGGCCCGCCTGGGGAGCCCGGGCCACGAGGTCCGCGGCTCCTCCCGCCCGCTCCCCCGCGGGCGGCCCCCGCCGGGCCGAGGAGGAGGCGCCCGCGTGGCCGCGCCGGGCCCCGCCGCCCCCCCCCCCGCCGGGCGGCGGCCGCGCCACATCTCCCCGCGCCCTTGCCGGGCCGCACGCCGGGAGGGGCGCCGCGCTCCCGCCCCGCCGCGGCGCGCCGATCCCCGCCGGAGACAAAGGGCCGGGCCCGGGATCCGCTCGGCCGGGCGCCCCGCCCGCTCCCCGCCGGGCCCCCAACAAAGCCCGAGCGCGGCCTCGCGCCCCGGCCTGGCTCACCCATCGGTCCCCGCACGCTTCTTGCCGGAGGGGTAATCCTCCCCCAGGTCCAGCCGGTGCCTCTTGGACATCCTCGGGCGCGGCGCGCGAGCGGCTACGGAGGAAGGGGCGCGGAGCTGAGGCCGGAGGCGGTGACGGCGCGGCGGGAGCAGCGGCTGAACTCCGGAGGACCCCCACCCCTCCCGCCACAACAGCCTACACCGTGCGGCCCGAACCAGGAGCTAAAATGGCGGCCGCGACGAGGGCTGGGCCTGCGCGCGCGCTTCCGCTGCGTGCCGTGCGTGCGTGCGTGCGTGCGTGCGTGTGGCGCGCGCACGCAGCGGAGGCGGGAACTCCGGCCCCGGCCCCCGCCTCGCGCCCCCCCCCCCCCTCGGCCCTGGCCCGGCCGGCCCGCCGCCCGCTTCCGGGGGCTTCTCCGCAGGGGCGCGGCGGCTGTGGGGGGGATGGGAGGGGTGACCCCCAAGGGCTTCACCTCCCACCTCCGCCTCCCACGGTCCTCGCGCTTCCGAGGTTGGAAACTGAGAGTAGAGGAAGGAGGTCGTGTTTATCTGTGTTACCTGGTTTAGGGGAGTGAACCCGGACCCCGGAGAGGCTGAGACATGACTCCCGCGCAGATGGGCACAAGGGGTGGCGACTATTTGGGAACCCAAGAGTTTTGTAACCCCAGATCTAGAACTTGCAGCTACTGGCCAGACACTTTCAGTCGCAGTACAGAAACTGAGGGGGGGAAAAGGATATGGACTTGCCATGATCCATTTTGCCTTTTTTTTTTTTTAAGTATTTATTTATGCATACAAGAACTGGGGTACAGGCCAGAGGGGTGGGGGGTGGGGTGAGAGGATTCACCAGAGACAGAGTGGGGAGCAGAGCATGCAGACTGAGTGGAATACACTGCTGAGGGGAGCAGCAGGCAAGACAGGAGAGGTCTGCCATGCCGTGTGGGTAGCTCCCTGGCCGGGGATCCGTCTCAGGTTGCAGTGACTGCAGATAGCTTCACAGTGCTGCATCTTGACTTCTTGCGCCACCAGTGAGGCCCCTATTTTGTCCTTCTTTTACTCAGCACAGGGAGCAAACACTCAACCTATTGATGTTTCTTACTAGAATAGAGAAAATCAGCTGAACAGATTTCCCCCCATACCTGGTAGGTTCTTCTGTGAGTCTAGGAACCCCTTATAAGTAATTTTTTTTTACATAAATATAATCATGGGGTTTTACTTTAATTTTATTTTTTTTTAAGATTTTATTTATTTATACAAGAACTGGGGTACAGGTCAGAGGCGCAGGAGGGTGAGAAAATCCACCAGAGACACAGCAGGGAGCAGAACAGAAAGATGGACAGAAGACACTGCTAAGGGGAGCAGCAGGCAAGGTAGGAGAGGTTTGCCATGCCATGTGGGTATCTCCCAGGCCTGCCAGATAGAACCCCCCCTGCAGAGGCTGCAGACAGCTTCACAGCGTGGTGCTCAACCTGCTGCGCCACCGGGGAGGCCCCATTATCAGTAATTTATGTGAAGAAAAAAAATTGGGTGTTACCAGGCCCCAACAGAACCTACCGTATCTGAACTTCCTACTTTCATATAGTGAGGAAAACCTGTAAGGGCAAAACTGTGTTGTGTATCTCGGTGCCAATTATGGGCTTTCACAATGTTAACCTTACCTCCGTCTTCATTCTTACAGTAACCCTGCAAAGTAGGTATTGTTTTACACATGTGTACACTAAGAGTGAGGGCAGTGCATGGCACAGCAGTTAGGGCTGTACCTAAAGCTATGTACAAATTGATGGAGTAAGGTGTTTCTTTTGAACTTGGTGGATCTCTTCCCCAAAACCTACTTGCGTGATCAGTTGCATTCATTTCCAGAAGAAAGACACAGGCAAACTTTATCTTCAGACCAATGTAAACCAGATTATCTCTGTACTTCACAAAATGGCTCTGTTCAGATCCTTTGGAACACCATCCTTGTGTTCTTACCAAATCATCAGAAAAGCAATTGCAGAAGTTACGGACAATTTTCTATTGTGACTCATCAAAAGAGTTTTTTATTTTTGTATCACATCCACATTCCAAAATCAGCAGAAAGAAAAATGAATATCTTCACATAACATATTCAGCACAACTGTCTACCTTAAATGTACATTAGTGACTATTGTTAGTGCTCATAATGCATAGTTGTGGAATTGTAAACCTAGGCCATGCCCAAGTCCACACAGCAAGATAATGTCGAAGTCAGAATTAAAATCCAGGTTTCACTTTATTCAACTTCCAAGTCTTCAGGTTCCCAGATTAAAGACTGCTATTCAATACTGTAGATTTGGAAGAAATAACGAGGGGAATGTTTAGGGTAGTACCTACAGCAGAATGTTTAGGGTAGTACCTACAGCAGAAGTGCTGTACCTTAAGAGTCACTTGGCTTCTCAGACATGTACAAGGAGACTTGGTAAAAAAGGAACTGAAATCAGAGTATGCAGACTCTTCTTGGGCCTGTGATATATCTAAAGCAAACTGTCATCGAATCCATTATGTTGTGACCTAAGTGGCTGAAGAAAGGCAATATTTACCTAAAGACAATGACCTTTCTGAAATCTACAGTAAGGGGAACAAAGGTTCAGAATCTCTCCAGGTGCTCACACTCCCTGGGAAGAGGATCTGTGTTTTCTGGTTCTACATGATCCACCTTAGATTTCCAGGCCCAATAGTCCTTAGAGTAGAAAAGAGCCATCCATCAGGCCTGCAACATCTTCCTGAAAATTTTGGCAGAGGATATTTCCTTTCCTCTCTTACTCTTTGTCTACAAGACAGCCCTCCCATTAACCCAGAGGAAGTGTCTTATGCAGTTAACCAGCTCCAGCTGTTCAGTCAGAGGTGTCTGAATCATTAATAAATGGTAATGATAATAATAAACACATCTAAAGTACTTAGGGGACAAAGAAACTTTCTTGCGCATTCCACCTATTTGATCTTTACAATAACTTTGAGCTAGGAGGCCTCCCTGGTAGCACAGGGATAGCACTATCAAGCTATTGACAGTCACTGAGACATGAGTTCAATCCCTGGCCAGGGAGCTGACCCACATATGCAGGAGACCTCTCCTGTCTCTCCTGCTGCTCCCCTCAGCAGTGTATTTCATTGCCTGTTCTGCTCCCCACTCTGTCTCTGGTGAATCTTCTCACCACCACCCCCTACACCCCGCACCTCTGGCCTACTCCCTTGTTCTTATATACATAAAGAAATAAAATAGATCTTTAAAAAAAGCAACTTTGAGCTAGGTGTTAAGTTTGTTCACAGGTGGGAAGATGATGTACAGAGGATAAGAATTGTGGTCAAGAGGGCAGATGTAAGATCCCTCACAGGTAGTCTGTGTGCTTGGTTGCCATGCTGTGCTACTGTTTGATAAATAAGTATTCTTCCACAATATTCTTCTAGAGTTTCATTACTGAGGATAAGATACCCCAGTCTGACAAACGCAATGTGAACTGGCAAACTGAAGCGCCTATATTGTCTAAGGGGAAGGCTGGTTTATACAGAACCCAAAAGACACATCAGGATATGAACCCAGGCTGCTTCCAGTCTCACTACCATCTACACCCTATTACTTCGTTTGCTTATTCACAAGTATATATTAAACCCCCATGTCAGAACTTGAGTTAAATGCTGGGAAAAGAGGAAAGAACAAAATAGTTTCATATCCCTGCCTTCATGGCACTTATCAGAGGAAGAAAGATGGGCATCAAATGGCTAGGCATGTAAATAACCACAGTCATTTCATCACTTAATGACAGGATATGTTCTGAGAAATATGTCTGTGGGCGATTTCGTCGTGTGAACATCATAGAGTATAATTACACAAATCTCACTGATATAGCCTCCCACACACCTAAGCTATAACAGGGCCCCAAAATATATGGGGTCTTTCACTGACCAAAACATTGTTATGTGGAGCATGACTGTATATTTAGAGCTCTCATAAGTACTAAAAAGGCCACGAAAGGGGACAAGTGCCATGACAGCACATAAAAAGTGAATCTGGGACCTCCCTGGTGGCACAGGGGTTATAGAAATAGCACTATGAAGCTAACACCAGCCACCGCAGCACGAGTTCGATCCCCAGCAGGCAAGGGAGCTAACCACATGGCGCAGCAGACCTCTCTGTCTCGCCCGCTGCTCCCCTCAGCAGTGTATTTCAGTCAGTCTGCCTGTTCTGTTCCCCACTCTGTCTCTGGTGAGTCCTCTCACCCTCTGCACCTCTGGCCTATACCCCTGTTCTTATATGGATAAATAAATAAATCTTAAAAAAAAAGTGGGGGGCCTCCCTGTTTGCACAGGTGTTAAAGACAGAGCTATCAAGCTATTGCTAGCCGTGAAGCAAGAGTTTGATCCCCAGGCAGGGAGCAACCCACATGGCACAGCAGACCTCTCCTGTCTCACCCACTGCTCCCTCAGCAGTGTATTTCAGTAGATCTGCCTGTTCTGCTCCCCATCTCTGTGGTGAATCTTCTCATCCCCCACACCTCTGACTTACACCCCAGTTCTTGTATGCAAAAATAAATATTAAAAAAAAAAAGTGAGGCCTCCCCAGTGGCACATCAGGTTGAGCGCAGTGCTATGAAGCTATCCACAGCCTCTGCAGCGCAGGTTCAATTCCTGGCAGGTCAGGGAAATACCCACATGGAGCTGCAGACCTCTCCTGTCTCGCCTGCTGCTTCCCTCATTGGTGCTTTCGGTCCGTCTGCCTGTTCTACTCCCTGCTCTGTCTCTGGTGAATCCTCTCACCCACCTGTGCCTCTGACCTGCACCTCAGCTCTTGTATAAATAAATAAATCTTTTTATTTATTTATTTATTTATTTATTTTTTTATTTATATTTTTTAACTTTTTTTTTTACAAGATTTATTTATTTATTTATACAAGCACTGGGTACAGTCAGAAGCATGGGTGGGTGAGAGAATTCACCAGAGCCAGAGCAGGGAGCAGAGCAGGCAGAAGGACCGAAGTACACTGCTGAGGGGAGCAGCGGGCGGCAGGAGAGGTCTGCGCGCCATGTGGGACCCTCCTCCGGTGGCCGGGGAGCAGCAGGGGATTGAACCAGCGCTGCAGAGGCTGCGGGCAGCTTCACAACCCAGCGCTCAACTGCTGCGCCACTGGGTAGGCCCTAAATAAATAAATCTTTAAAAAAAACACCTGACAGAGTAAGGTGTAAGAAAGATCTCTTAGAGAAAGGGACATTTGAATGAACACCAAAAATGTGAGTACAAGTTACTCAGGCAAAGAGGGAGGAGAACATTTCAAGCAGAGAAACAGCCAGTGCAAAGACCCTGAAACTTTAAAAAGTCAGCTGCAACCCATACACAGAAAACAGCATGAACACAACATGATGAGGAAGACATGATCTCTCAGGTACAGAGGCCATACCAGGCAGAGCCGAAGGGGTTGTGCTAAGGATATTAAGACTTATCCTCCCCAAGAGCAAAAGGAAAACATCAAAGAGATTTAAGTGGGAAACAATACGATCACTCATGAGGACTTACCAGGATCAACAAACCCATCTTCCTCTTTGAGTTCTCTTTACTGCAAAATGTTTACACATTAGAAAGAACCTTCAGTCTTGTTTTTAATCACCCTGTCCTTTATCACTTAACAAATAGAAATAGCTACAAACTGTAGGGGATACTATGATTGCCATAGAATCCTACTTGAAGAATAAATGACACCCTTCAGCCCTGGGAATGCCACCTGCAGAGAGACCTCAGCAATCAGCTCCCTTCTGGAACTTTATGGCTAAAGAGAACTATCCAAGGGCAGTCAGAATACGCTGTGGAGGTACAAGTGTCTGACTCCTTTCCCCAACTTGGGACAACAGTGAGTTTCAGAGCATCAGAACTCTCTGGGGGAGAGGAAGTGTCAGCTGAATCTGTTGTTATTATGGCATCTCCTGTATTGTATGCAGTTTAGCCACTAGCCACCCATAGTTAACTCAGATCCCACAAATTAAGGGCATAGTCATCAGCAGGACCATCCACAAGTTCTGGGGTTCCTAGGCTGCCTGTACTTCTGAACAAAAGGCTACAAACTTGGGGTTTTCCACAACCGCCACAGGCTCAATAATCTGCTAGTATGACTCAAAGAATCATGATTGCAGTTTTATTAGGAAGGATGTAAACTGGGACCAGCTGATTCAAGAGTCCACAGGGTAAGACCCAGAAGGATCCTGAACACAGAGCTTCTGGAGCTTCTATGCCCATTCTGTGTGGAATTAGGACACATGCCTCTTGGTTCACAAATCAGGAAGCTCCACTGAACTTTAGTGTCCTGAGTTTTTATTAGAGTTTCATTACATAACTATAATTGATTGAACCACTGACCCCAATTTGAATTCACTTTCCAGCCCCCTTGCCTTCCTAGCGTCGGCAGGAAGTTGGACTAATTTCACATAATTCAGAGCCCCAACCTTTTAATCAGTTGGCTGGTCTTTCTGGCATAACCAGCCTTCATCATGAATAGTCTCATTAGCATAAATTCAGGTATGGTCCAAAGACATAAATAACAAGATACTTCTTGGGAAATTCCAAGGCTTTTGAAGTTACCTCTGAGGAATCAGGGACAAAGGCTAGTCCAATCAATCCTTTCACAAACAGCAGCCCAACGTTTCCCTCTGCTCCCTGCTTTCATCCTTTCCCTTCCACTGATGTTAGTCCTAAGATTTTCCTTAATAAATATACTGAGAATATGGTTTTCATGGCATCCAACCTAAAAGATTTGGTGCTGGAAATGATCCAAGAAAGCAGACACTATGATCAGGTTTTGAAGTTGGCCATCCATTGCTGGCCGGCAATGAATCAGTGGTGGCAGGTAGAACACAGCTCAAAAAACAAACAAACAAAAAACTAAGGCAATTTTTCAAATTTTCACCTGTGGTGTGCTGGGAAGGAGCATGCATTGTTCTCAAGTATAGGGAAAATAGTAACTGAGCACACTGAAATTCGATGACTTGCTAAATTGAAGAGATATTTTAGAGAGATAATGAAAGACTGTGAAGGATTAGTTTGCAATCCAAGGCTAAGTGTGAAAGCCAGGAGACCTTCTGGGAAGCATAGAAACAGGTTTTCACCTCCTGCGGTGGGAAGACAGAGAAAACTGAGGACTGACTCTAGGACTTAAACACAACAGCAGCAAAAATGAACTGGAAACTGCCAGATTCCATTTGTAAGATAACTTATAACTCTCCAAGAAGGTAGGCATGGCAGCTCAGAGTTAAGGCTCCGATCCTACTTTTGTTCCTAGTGTTGGAAAATAAGTGGGATTTTGACACATGGAATGGGAACATTTAGGTTTATATACTTGAAAAATCTTGAGCCCAGGAGAAAATACTCTTGAGGATTCTGCCCAGGAGAAATGACTTTTTGAGAGCTTGGGGGGTATGGGGTGGGAGAATTAGGGAGGGGGAAGAAAAGGGAGGTAGGGAGGGCATTTCTTCTACTCCAACCCTTTCAAAGGGCTTTCCCCAAGGGGATAAAAAACGCAATCAAGAAAACTTGTGAGGGTCGCTGTGCAGGAATCCAAACCCATTAAATGACTGAGTGTTGAACATTTAAGTTATAGAACAAGTCTCTTCCCGCTTCCTCCACACTGACAGGGCTCCAGTACAACCAGAGTAGATTACAGCTAAAAGTGCAGCAAGATAATGAATCCAACTGAGGAAGAGTTCCTGGGAAGCCCAGAGTCAAAAAGGGAGATTTGGGCCTCCCCTGTGGCTCTGCGGGTTGAGCGCTGTGCTGTGAAGCTGTCCGCAGTCTCTGCAGCACCAGTTCGATCCCCGGCCTGGAGCAACCTACATGGTGCTGCAGACCTCTCCTGTCTCGCCCGCTGCTCCCCTCAGCAGTGTCTTCGGTTCTGTCCGTCTTCCTGTTCTGCTCCCTGCTCTCTCTGGGGAATTCTCTCACCCTCCCGCACTTCTGACCTGTACCCCAGTTCTTTAAATAAATCTTAAAAAAAAAAACAAAAACAAAAAAACAAAAAGGGAGACTTTATGGGGACCCCAGAGGAATTACACCTACATCTATAGCAAACCTTAAAGACAGGCCAACATGTAGCTAGACCATCATAATACCTCAGAACTGCTGTTGACTCCGGTTCCTATTACCCAAAATGGTTTTCAACAATTACTAGCCATGCTCAAAGACAAGAGAAAATATAGTTTGAAGAGATAAAGCAAGCACCATACATCCTCACTTAAAGTCATCTAAAGGCTCTTTGAAACTGAATTTAGGGACCTCCCTGGTGGTACAAAGGGTAAAGTCACACCACTATGAAGCTATCAGCAGCCACTGCAGCATGAGTTTGATCCCTGGCCAAGGAGCTGATCCACATGGCGCAGCAGACCTCTCCTGTCTCACCCGCTGCTCCCCTCAGCAGTGTATTTCAGTAGATCTGCCTGTTCTGTTCCCCACTCTGTCTCTGGGGAATCCTCTCATCCCCTGCACCTCTGGCCTATACCCCAGCTCTTGTATACATAAATAAATCTTAAAAAAAAAAACCTGAATTTAACCAAAATAACGTATAACAAAACCAATTTTCACCTGACAGGGGGTAGCCTATATTGTCAAAATACTAAAAAGGATGTAAAATAATGGTACGTCATTACAAAGGAAAAAAATGTAGAAAGGGAATAATTTTACCAAGGCTGAGTGCTATGAACAAGACTTCAGTTCCTGTGGCATATTCCTGGTCACACAAACATCACCCAACTTCTAAATAAAGACCCCAAACACTTCTACTGCCAACAATTCTAAGTATTTATTCAGTTATTTTCCAATTCTCTTATTCTAGTGCAGAGTCCTCATGGCTGGTGCCTCTCCAGGCAGCTGAAGACACAAGCCAGAACTCAAAATGACATTAAGTGAGGATGTATGGTTCTTGCTTTGTCTCTTCAAATTTTATTTTCTCTTGGATCCCTTCCCACAGGGCACCCTCAACACTCACAGCCATGCAACTCACACAGGGACACCTAACATACACAATCAAACCTAACATGCACATCTTTGGGAGTTGAACTCAGATGAAGTCCAGATTTTGGAATTTCCATGGAGGGAATTTATTTATTTATTTAAAGATTTATTTATTTGTGTATACAAGGACTGGGGTACAGGCCAGAGGTTCAGGAGCTGAGGGGATTCACTGGAGACAGAGTGGGGAACAGAACAGGCAGATTGAAATACACTGCTGAGGGGAGCAGCGGGCCAGACAGGAGAGGTCTGCTGCACCATGTAGGTTGCTCCCTGGCCGGGGATCAAACTTGTGCTGCAGAGGCTGCGGCTATCTTCATAGTGCTGTGCTTAACCCCTTGTGCCATGGAGAGTGTTTGAAAGATAACCTGTGTGCAACATAGATTCAACACTGAGCTGAATGAAACAATCAGCCACTAAAGGCAAACACTTTATTATTTCCTGATGTGAGATAGAGAAGACAAATTCACAGTCAGAAAGTGAAATGGTAGCTGCCATGGCTGGGGAGAGGGGAGACATGGGTATTTATTGTTTATCTGTTTTTTTAAATATTTTATTTATTTATTTTTATGTAGAACAACTGGAATGCAGGCCAGAGGTACTGGGTGGGGGGGGGATTCACCAGAGACGGAGTGGGGAGCAGAACAGGAAGATCTACTGAAATACACTGGGGAGCAGCAGGCAAGACAGGAGAGGTCTGCTGCGCCATATGTGGGTTAGCTCCCTGGCTGGGGAATTGAACTCAGGCTGTCCCGGTGGGCAGTCACTGTGACAGTGCTGAGATTTAACCCACTAGGGAGGCCCTGGGTATTTATTGTTTAATGACTTTAATCTGGGAAGATGAGAAAATTCCAGAAATGGATGATGATGATGATGATGATGGTTGCACACACAGTCAATGTACTTAATACCACTGAACTATAAACTCAAAAATGACTAAAATGGTAAATTATATGCAATATATATCAATATATTACCTATAAAGATTCTCTCCCAACAAGATGGGTGCGCATGTCCCCCTCACACCTTCATTTAATTTACTAATCTGATCTCTGCAAAATCCAGACAGATCCTGGAGAAAGACAACGGACTATCACAAACCTAATCAAATAGTATCTCCAGTTGCAGCTGCTGTGTCAGGTGTGTTATCTTCACTGGAGAAGATTAGTTTGGACTCAGGTACATGATATGTGGCCAATGATCTGGTAAATCCACTCCTTTTCAATCCTTATCAAAAAGAAAATCAGAAACAATTCACATGCCTTTGGGATGTGCAACAGTATTCATTTGCAGCCTGGCCCCAGAGCTACGTTAACTCTGCTGTCCTGTCACAAGAGAATCCGAGGAGCCGTGGGCCAGAATATCACACTGGGCCAGTAAATCAATGACATCATGCTAGATGGATCAAATGAACAAGAATCGTGTGGACAGTTTTGACAATAAGTAGAAAAGAGACAATGGGACATGTTAATCAATTGTCTCCATAGAAGTTCAGGAAAAGGTAGTGAATGGTACCTTGCTGACAGAATTAAGCTTAGAGATTTTAAGATAGGGAGGTTATTGTGGATTTTGCTTTGGCCTGGGGTGAGGGTGGAGTCCACAAAGCCTGTATGGAATTAGCTTTAGGACATCCTTTTCCCCCTAACAGGTCCAAAGTAACCACTCAGGCCTTTACAATGGAAAAAGATGGAGAAGAAGAGAAGGCAACGGAAGCAGAGGCAGAAGACTCAAAGCACAAGAGGGTTTCAGTCCAGTGTTGGCTGTGAAGGTGGAGGTAGAGGCCACAAGCTGCTGAATGAGTTCGGTCTTATCAACATCCACACCAGGTCTTTTGCTCACTCCCAGAAAGTCAAACTCTGAAACACAAGAATGTCTTTACTGAGGGGATCTTATTCAAATAGCCATTAAGTTTGCTGAGGGTATAGATGCCCCTGCCTCACCCCCACCCCCCAGCTTTCTGGATAGCAAGAGTGCTGTGATTATATAGGGGGATGCAGAAATGTGAGGGAAGAGGGGATTTGCATTTCCAGATTGGGGGAGGTGCCAGGAAATCTAGGCAACCCAAGTCAAGGTGTTTGACTTTCCCAGTAGGGTGTTTTCTCAGCAATCAGCAGATGCTTATTTCTGATGCCACTATTAACCTTGAATGGGCACAGAGAATTTTATTAGAGATGTCACACCATCAATTTTCTCAGTTCCCAGGAATGCAGTTAATGGCAAGAGGGTAGGGGGATGAGAGAGGCTAGAGTTTAATTCCACTTCTTCCTAATTTTTAGTCTAGGGGAGTTTTTTGGTTGCAAAATCAAGGGGATCTGGATATAGCTTCTAGACAAAGGGAAAACCCTTAGCTGACAGCTAGCAGGGAAACTGGTCTGCACTACAAGAAATCGAATGCTACAAAGAACCTGAATGAGCAAAGGCAACAGTCTTCCTGAGAGTGTTCAGAAAGGAATAAAGCTTTGCTGAGATCATTATTTTAACTTGGTGAGTTCCCTGTCAAATTTCCATCATACAGAACTGCAAGATAAATTCTTGTTGATTTAAGATACTAAGTGTATAGTAATTTGTTAGAGCAGCAGTCAAAAACTATACAGAAATGGGGTAGTTCAGATATATGATAACTGGATTTAGAATGATGAAGGTCAATTGTGACTTTCAGTGCGCTCTTTCAGAAGAGTATGGGGATGAAAACCCATGAGAGCTGAGAAGACAGTGACAACTCCTTCAAGACAAGCAGAGACATGATAAAGAGTGAGGCGTAAAACCAGGAATTCTGATACATTGTCTGAGCCCCAGAGAAAGGGTTCAAGGTGGTGAAATATACTTGTGGGTTCCCCCAACAAGAGGGAACATATGTTAATATACCACAAGTCAGACCACCTCTGATTTGCCAGATGGGTCTACTGCTAACATTTGAGGGGTCTGGAGCAAGTGCAACAGGGTGGTCCCCAGGAAAGGGGGAGGTTCCCTGCCCCACCCAAGGGAGGGTGGAGCTGAGCAGGAAGAAGAGAAGCTGCAGAGGAGACTGAGGAAGGAAGGAAGCAGGATGGAGCCAGGAGACCTGGAGGAGGCGCATGGAGCCTAGAGACACGTGAAGAAACTGCGCTTGTCTTTTGGTCGTAGACTGGGTGACACAGATGTGGGTGAGACCCGTGGGGAGGTGACCATGGCAGTTTTTATCTTGATGTTGATTTTTCTCTTTTCCTTCCGGGCTTGTCTGGTTATTTCTGACCCTTTGCTGTGGGTCCCCACTGGAAGATGCTTTAGACTTGTGGCAGGCTTTGGGGCTTTGCTCTGGGCCAATCCCATTTGGATGGACTTTTACCCACGAGGGGACGGGTAACTTTGGGTGCTTCATTTAGAAACTAGACTCTTTGCCTTACCTGTATTGTTTCCTAGTTTTATTAAAGTTCCTTCCCATTAAAGTCTTATATGTTTTGTGTTGATGCGGCGGATGGCAGAACCCATTTAGAATAGGCAGGTTTGCGGGGTTTGGGCTGACCCTCTCCCTGTCCTATAACACAAGGATAAAAATACATGATTTTGGGCACGCAGACCTCGCTTGCTGCGCCCGCTGCTCCCCTCAGCAGTGTATTTCGTCAGTCTGCCTGTTCTGTTCCCCTCTCTGACTCTGGTGAATTCTCTCACCCTCCCGTGCTTCTGACTGTACCCAGTGCTTGTATAAATAAATAAATAAATCTTAAAAAAATAAAAGTACATGATTTTGGTTGATGGTACACATACCTTCTCTCTCCTCCCTGTCTGGACACTTGACCCAATTATGATGCTCTAGTCCAAGTTCTTAGGGGCAGGGACTCCAAGAAGCCACCTTTCCATAATTAACTAAAAGATTCATTTAAAAAAGCCAATTCACCAATACTGGTTTACTGAATTGCCCAGGCTCCAAAACTTGTATTGGCAACATAGAAGCTGGATGTGGTTCTTTTCTAGACTTTCCACATGTCTCCTTAATATACTCACAATTTCCTCCACTTTCTTAAAATTATTTGTGATTACTCTTTTCATGCCTGGGTCTACTAATTTTATCATCTCTGTTATTTCTGGGTCTGTTTCACTGATTGATTTCTCATCATTATGAATTATATTATTCTGCTTCTTTGCATGCCTGGTAAATTTCTAGTGGCTGCAAATACTTTGAATTTTGTCTTGTTCAATACTGAATAGTATTTATTCATGTAAATGTTTTATTAAGATTTATTTATTTATGTGTACAAGAGCTGGGGTGCATGCCAGAGGTGCAGAGGGCGAGAGGATTCACCAGAGACAGAGTGGGGAGCAGAACAGGCAGATCTACTGAAATACACTGCTGAGGGGAGCAGTAGGTGAGACAGGAGAGGTCTGCTGCACCATGTGGGTTAGCTCCCTGGCTGGGGATCAAACTCTTTCTGCAGTGGCTGCCTACAGCTTCATAGTGCTGAGACTTAATCCCTTGTGTCACCTCCTTTAATTATTTTTATCTTTGTTCTAAAATATATCAGGCTATTTGGAAAATAAAAAATGATCCTTCTTTGAAGTCTCTAGGTTTGATTAGTTGTGTCCAGATCAAGTTTTAGTAGAGGGCTGGTGGGGGGGATTATTCTGTCTGTTTCTTTCTAGTGTTCTTTTCTTCACCTCAAATATGTTTCTCTTATGCAGCTCTGGACTGAATGTTTGTGTCCCCACCACTCCCCATTCATATGTTGAAACCTTAACCCCCCAAGGCAATGGTATTTAGAGATGAGTTCTTTGGGAGGTAATTGGGGTTAGGTGAGGTCATGCAGTTGGTGCCTTTATGATGAGAATAACACCCTTATAAAAAGAAGAAAGGTGTGGATCTTCTCCATATTTGCACCATAGAAAAACAAATGAAGGTACAACCAAGAAAAGGTTTCTTGCCAAGAACCAGCCAGTTACCTTAATGGCAAACTTCCAGTCTCCAAAACTGTGAGAAATAAATGTTGACTGTTTAAGTCGCCAATCCAGTGTTTTGTTTTGGCAGCCTGAGCTAATACACCCTTGTTACTGGTGGGTACTGAGCTGGGCCCTCAAGGGGTGCCCTCTGCAGATCTTCAGAGCTCTCTCCATCTGGCTGTCGACTCTCTGGTCAGCCCCACAAATTCCAGTTGTCTTAACCTTCTCAGACACTGGCGCTGTGTCTCTACTTTGTTTGGGTGCTCCCTCCCTGCACCGCGGCTGGGAAATTCTCCCCAGGCAGTACGCTCAGTAATCTTAGGGCTTGCCATGTTTGTTTTTCTTCTCTGTGCTCCTGTTGTGCAATGCTTAAACACTTCGTTTTTTAAAAAGATTTATTTATTTATGCATACAAGAACTGGGGTGTAGGCCAGAGGTATGGGAAGGTGAGACGATTCACCAGAGACAGAGTGGGGAGCAGAACAGGCAGATCTACTGAAATACACTGCTGCAGTGGCTGGTGATAGCTTGATAACTCTGTCTTTAACCCCTTCACCACCATGGAGGCCCCTGCTTAAACACTTCTGTTTCTTAGTCTCAGTGCAATGAATCTAATGACAGCCACTGCAGCACGAGTTCGATCCCCGGCCAGGGAGCTGACCCACATATGGCACAGCAGACCTCTCCTGTCTCATCCGCTGCTCCCCTCAGCAGTGCATTTCAGTCAATCTGCCTGTTCTGCTCCTCACTCTGTCTCTGGCGAATCTTCTCACCTCTCCACACCTCTGGCCTATCCCCAGCTCTTGTTTGCATAAATAAATAAATCTTTAAAAAAAAAAACCTTCTGTTTCACATATTTTGTCTAGTAATTTCATTGTAAAGGGAGAAGGTTAAATCTGAGCCCTGTTGCTTCATCATGCCCAGAAAGAGAAGTCTTAGGGAATGTTGGTAAAGTAAGTTTAGTCTGGAGACTCAGAGCATGCGCCAATAACTGGTAGAGAAAGACTTCCCTCATTTTTCTTTTTATTTCAAAAATTCTTGGGCAATTTGTGCCCCTTTCTCTTTCATATGATTTATATAACCAATTAATGAATTCCTTTTTATAAGTTCTGTTAGAATTTGGATTGGGATTGAAAGAAATTTTGTACTAATATTGTAACAGGGTGGTCCCAGGAAAGGGGGAGGTTCCCTGCCCCACCCAAGGGAGGGTGGAGCTGAGCAGGAAGAGGAGAAGCTGAAGAAGAGACTGAGGAAGGAAGCAGGATGGAGCAAGGAGACCTGGAAGAGGCGCATGAAGCCTAGAGACACGTGAAGAAACTGCGCTTGTCTTTTGGTCGTGGACTGGGTGACACAGATGTGGGTGAGACCCGTGGGGAGGTGACAATGGCAGCTTTTATCTTGATGTTGATTTTGCTCTTTTCCTTCCGGGCTTGTCCGGTTGTTTGTGACCCTTTTCTGTGGGTCCCCACTGGAAGATGCTTTAGACTTGTAGCAGGCTTTGGGGCCTTGTTCTGGGCCGATCCCATTTGGATGGAGTTTTACCCACGAGGGGATGGGTAACTTTGAGTGCTTCATTTAGAAACTAGACTCTTTGCCTTTCCTGTATTGTTTCCTAGTTTTATTAAAGTTCCTTCCCATTAAAGTCTCATATGTTTTGTGTTGATGCGGCGGATGGCAGAACCCATGTAGAATAGGCAGGTTTGCGGGGTTTGGGCTGCCCCTCTCCCTGTCCTATAACAATATGAGATATAATTGATATCCTTATATTTGCATATACTTTGCCCTTGGATGGGTAAACTGACTATCACAAAATAACATTTCTCACCAGCTGAATGCTGTGAAAGGCCTTCAAGGGAAAACATGATATGACTGGATCGTGTATTTGAAGACCCAGCAGAGGACATGCTGACTAATTCAAGGTCGGTAAGCTGGAAAAAGTGGGAACTCCACTGGTTGAAAACATTCTAAATTCTAAAGATTAAAGTGATAGAGTAATTTCTGGGGCAGTTTGTTAAATGAGAAGCTGGAGAGAAGTATTTACAGTTCTCTACCATTTAAGGGAGAAACAGACACATCCTACGTGTGTGTGTGTGTATACACATGTGCATAAACCTGCAACTACTGAAAATTAAGAATGCAAAGTTAATTAACTATAAAAGCAGTTTTCAATGACGTCCTATGGGAGAAGTAGTGGATAAGTAGAGACAGAGCAAGACTTTTCTGAATATATCTTGTTATAGATTTGACTTTAAAACAGTATATATATGTATAGATAGATAAATATTACATAGTGAGATGTCAAACTTATATTTTTTAAAAGGAAATCTCAAAAAATTGAAATTAAACAAATGAAACCAACTAACTGGAATGAGGTTGGAGGAACAGCTAAACAGCATCTATTTAAAGTGACTTTTAAAGCACAGTAATTTGAAAGTCCATCCCTAGTGGGATATGCCCTAAGGGCAAAAAAAGAATTCAAACAGTATCTTAAGCTGCTCTCAGAAACCTCATGTTTTAGATGGGATATGGAGACCATTATTTTGAGACTGCCATGTATGAGAGTGTTCTGAAGTAAATGAGTAATTCTGCTGGGACTGTCACCTGGCATTTTTTCAATGTGACAGAGAGGGGATAATGAGTTTAGTAGAAATCTTACAGAGTTTCATTTGATTTGGAAGTATTAGTTTAAACTCATGACATATGTAATCTTTAAAACAAACACTATTTTCTACTCTGTCCAGTGAAAAAGTCCAGAAACAGTGACTAAGCCAATAACATCCAGTTCCCAGAGGATGTTCCCAAGTTCCATTTTCCCTAGAAGGACACAGGGCCCCTGTGATTACAGCTCTCCCGATCTAGGCCAGGAAACATAGCAACTGCTCTGAGCAGCTCAGCTTCCTGCTCTATGGTGTAACCTCAAAGAGCCCCAGGGTTGGGTCCAAAGAACTCTTGAGCCAATCTGAAGAGGCTGTCACAGATCACTGAAACATAAAAAAAGTCACTATAAGCCAATGAAACACATCCAGTATGATTATGTCCAAAACAAACAACAAAACTTAGCGGTGACCTTAGAGCCTTCTAGGAAACCAGCTCATATGAAATTCAACCTTTATCTTATTTGTGCATAGTCTGTACGTCCATGTACCTAGTTGGTTGAAATGGGTACAGCATCTTTGTAAAAGAAACTTCTCAAGCTGCTCCCATTAATAAAGAATGATTCTTGTGCCTCCTTATATGAAAAATATTTGCCAGAAAATTGAACCTGAGTCTTGTCAAACTTCATAATCTAACCACCAATATGCAGAAATTACATTGGACAGAGGAATACATTACAGGACACCACAGCAGTGCAATTTCTACATTCAGGCTAAGGAAGTGATATTGGACAAACAGCCCATCCTCTTTAGTAAATTGCATAGCAGAGGGGGAGTGCATAGATTTAAAAAATTTAAAGACCTATCACCACTGGCTGCAATTTATGCTCTTTTTTGATACTAAGTCTAACAAATAAACCAAATAATGATGAGAAAATGGGGAATTTAAACAGTGACTAGACATACAACTGTATTTTCAAGAACATGTTGATTTTTTAAGTTGGAATAATGCCATTTCTTTTTTAAAGAAATAAATGCTGACATTTTACAGATTAAGATAATAACAATTCTCCCCTTAGATAAATATACTCAATTCCATTTAGTATCCCAATAGTTGTCTTGTTTAGAAAGGTGGATAAAATTATTGAAAAATTCACATGGAAATGTAAGTGCCTGCATAGCAAAGAAAATTGTGAAGATGATAAATAATGAGTGACTTGCTCAAACCGAAAGCCACTGTAATAAAAATCACTGTAACACAACAACATAGTGTTGGCATAAGAGTAGACAAATCAGTGAAACAAGAGCAGATCCAAAAATAGATCTCAGTATATATCATAATTTAATATGTGACAAAGGTAGTATTTCAATTCTGTGGGAAAGAATGGTTTATTTAATAAATAGTGCTGGCATAACTGGCTATTCATCTAGAACAAAATGAACTTGTATCCCAATTTTACAACAAATCCAAAAATAAATTCCAAGTGTATTAAAAACTTAAATGTAAATAATAAATCTTAGGACATTTAGGTGACTACCTGAAAATGTAGGGGACAGAAACACCTTATAAACTAAATCAGAAACCTGGAAAGTATATAATATGAACATATTTGGTCATATAAAAATTTAAAACTTTTACATGGTGAGAGATACCATAAAGTCAAGCCAAACTATCCATTGAGAGAACCATGTGCAATGCAAATAATAAAAGGTTAATATTTCTCATATTTAACAATCATTTTACAAAATGGTAAGATAAGCCCTTCTCATGTTTAAAAAGAACAAGGAACACAAACAGGCAATTCATAAAAGAGCACATCAAAATAGTTAATAAATATATTCAAAGGTACCAAACTCACTAACATTCAGGGAACTGCAAATTAAAATAATAATAAGACTATACTTTGTACCCACCAGACTGGCAAAAAAATAAAGAGTGATGTTATTTATTACAATCTCATGCATTGCTTGTGAATTGTTTTATCTCATGAATTGCAGTGAATTGTTTTATTGCCTTTGGGGAGAAAAAGAAGTCTAGCAGCATCCATTAAAATAAAGAATCCATATACCCTTCGACCAGATGATTATACTCTTGGGAATGAGCCATGAGAAATCAAAGATACAATGTAGAAGCTGTGTGTGTGAACTAGTCACTGCAGGAATACAGCAGCAAACAAAAACAAAGTGAATATGCTTTCATACCCATAAGGAAATGGTCCAGTAAATTGTGTGCGTATATCTTCATTGTAAAATACATTTGCAAAATACTATGCAGCTATTAAGAAGGAATTAGAACCCAGTAAATTAGAAAGATTTCTCCAAGATTTTTAGTGAGAAAGACTGAGAATTATGTGTATTATGGTTCTCAGGGATAAGCTGGTATATATGTATAAGTGTGTGTATATGTGTTAATCTATATGTTTGCAAACTTTTGTTTGGTTGTGATTACAGGATTTTGAGGGAAAAGTATGAAACGTTCTACATGGTTGGTAACAGAAAGTATACCAGGTTGGGATGATGAGATTTGGGTAGCTCCTAGAAAAAGATAGAAGAAACTGTTTTGAACTAACATAACAAAAACATATTAATATATATCATTAGGTATATACATTACCATACATGTATAATATATGCATATTACAGAGAGTATTCTTGCTCTAAGTTTATATGTAAACATACATAAATTTGATCAGACTCCTTCATAGAAGTGTTATAGGGCAGCCCCTATATTGAACGGGTTGCCTGGCTGTGGGTCCTCACCCGCGCCGCTTAAAAGGGACTTACTAACACTCCACTACAGGCACACACAAAAGGTTAGTAAAAGGTTTATTTACAAGGGAAAAGGAAATAAGGAAAATGTACAACTCAGGGAGAAAATAGGGAAATAAAGTCTTTAATGCGTCCTACCTGATCCGCCGACCTGGAAACCCAAAGGCACTCTCCGAGCTGGCCGGACGCTGCGAGCTGGCGGAGAGTCAAAATGGGGGACCCCCCCTCCAAAGCCCACGTGTCTGGCTTTATTCCAACCTGGCTGCTTAAACCCACCCTCAGGTCCCAGCCACCTTCCCTTGGGTGGTGATGGGATTTGGAGTTCCCAGTGTCTTTGGCTTTGGCCTGGGGTGGGGGTGGAGTCCACAAAGCCTGTATGGAATTAGCTTTAGGACAGCCTTTCCCACCTAACAGAAGGAGGCATGGATTTCCAGGGCATACAATTCCTCTATCCATTGCCTTCTTAGGAATTATGCAGTAGTGCTATTTTGATTCCATCATTCTTTGTTTCCTGTTAGCTGGAACAGTTGGGGGAGAGAGAGAGTGAAAGAGAGAAGTTAAATCTACACTACCTATTTGCAGGGATGTGCATGATATGTTGTTAGATATGAAAGAGCTAGTAATATGTGTGATATGATTCTATTTTGTCAAAACAAAGCACACTTGAAACAAACCTTTATAACTGTGGGCTGCAGAAATGCTTGTAATACTGAATGGACCATGAAAAAAGATGTGAAGGGATAAATGCCAGGTTGTTAACATTTGTTACCTCAAAGGGGATGGAGTGGAGATGAAATGATGATTAGCTTTTCTTTATGCATCATTGTGTTGTCTCGCTTGTCACAATAAGGTTGTAATGCTTTATAATTTGAGAAATATCAAACAGAAAACAAAGAATGTATATATAGTGTCTTCCATCTAAAGAACATAATTTTCATTATATATTGAGGCCTTCTTTTTCCCTTAAATGAACTTTCCTTATATTTCTAGCCTGCAAAGGATTTTGTGGTTGTTTTCTTTAAAAAAAAAAAAAAAGAGGGCCTCCCCGGTGGCGCAGCGGTTGAGCGCTGGGTTGCGAAGCTGCCCACAGCCTCTGCGGTGCTGGTTCGATCCCCAGCTGCTCCCCGGCCACCAGAGGAGGGTCCCACATGGCGCAGACCTCTCCTGCCACCCGCTGCTCCCCTCAGCAGTGTCCTTCCGTCCTTCTGCCTGCTCTGCTCCCCGCTCTGGCTCTGGTGAGTTCTCTCACCCTCCCGCGCTTCTGACTGTACCCAGTGCTTGGATAAACAAACAAACAAACAAACAAACAAATAAATAACATGCCTCTATAAAAAAATAATTAAAAAAAGATTTATTTATTTATGCATACAAGAACTGGGGTACAGGCCAGAGGTATGGGGGCGGTGAGAGGATTCACCAGAGACATAGTGGGGAACAGAACAGACGGATCCACTGAAATACACTGCAGAGGGGAGCAGCGGGCCAGACAGGAGAGGTCTGCTGCGCCATGTGGGTAGCTCCCTGGCTGGCTGGGGATTGAACTCAAGCTACAGTGGCTGGCCATAGCTTCATAGTGCTGTGACTTAATCCCTTGTGCCACCAGGGAGGTCCCATGTGGTTGTTTTCTTAATAAGGGATCATTTACAGTTTATCAGATCTTTTTAGGCATTTATTAAGAGGATCATGTTTTTTTCTCCTTTGATAAATGTCATTATTTTTCTTCTATATCTACATTCTCCCATGTAGTGATTTCATCCAAGCTTTAAACATAGTACATATGCCAACACCTCTCATATCTATATATATGCTCAGACTTTCTGAGCTCAGACTTCCTTCCAAACTCCTGATCCTGGATTGATATTTCCACTTGAATGTCTATTGTATATCTCAAGGTTAATGTATCCCAAATGGGTCTTATAACCACCTTCCCCCTCTCACAGCATTCCTCTAAACCTATTCTACCTTCAGTTATCTCTGTCTAAGCTGAGGACAACCTCATCTAACCAGTTGCTCAGGCCACAAAATTCTTCCTCTAATACCCTACACCTAATGCATGAAGAAATTCTGTTCATTCTATCCTTAAACTATACTCAAAATAGACTACATTTTTTTACCTCCACTACTTCCACCTTGGTCAGAGGCACCACCTTCTTTAACCTGTGTTACTGGGCTTCCTTCCTTGTCCTTTGGTCTCTTCTCAACATGACATCCAGAGTCTAACATGTACATTAGATCACATCAGTCCTTTGCTCAAAAGCCTATACTTTCCCCTCCCCCCTACACAACTACCCCTGCTACTGCCCTCATTTCATTTATTTTTTTAAAAATTTATTTATTTATGCATACAAGAGCTGGGGTACAGGCCAGAGGTGCAGGGGGTGAGATGATTCAGCAGACAGAGTGGGGAACAGAACAGACAGACTGACTGAAATACACTGCTGAGGGGAGCGGCGGGTGAGACAGGAGAGGTCTGCTGTGCCATGTAGGTAGCTCCTTGGGCAGCCAGGGATTGAACTCATGCTGCAGAAGCTGCGGACAGCTTCACAATGCTGTGTTTAACCCCTTGCACCACTAGGGAGGCCCTGCCCTCATTTTATTCAGATCAAAACCCAAAGTTTATCCAGGGCTATGCTATTCAGTTCCCTTCTGCTCTCCTCCTACCTTTCTTCTCCAATGTTATTCTGGCTTCTGTGAAGTCCCTAGAACAGACCAGCCACCACTCCCACTCTGGGGCCTCTGTACTTACTGTTACTCCTGTTTTAAATGCCTTTCCCCTGTATCGCTGCTCGGTCAACTCTTCCCTGTATCGCTGCTCGGTCAACTCTTCCTACACCTCCAGGAGGCACACCCTGATCATTTTACTCAGTGTCCAGCCCCCTCCTGTCTCCCAACCAACAAATCTCCCTTGCCCCTAGTTAATTTTTCATTTTCTGTAGTGCTCATCCTCTTCTGGAGCTGTGACACATTTATTAAGTGTATCTTTTATTGTTTCTCATCCCACTACCACATAAGTTCCAAATGGGCAAGAATCTTTTTCATTCATGGATATGACCCAAATGCCTGGCACCTAATAGATGGTTAACAAATATTTGTTGAGTAGAGGAATAAATTAGTGAATTGCCTGAGTGCTAAGCCTGGAGCTGCCCCCAAAGCGGTCGTCCAGATGCTGTAATTCTTCTCTTGCATGTGTTTCGAGCTGTGATGTTCTACAAAAAATTTTTTTCTCTTAAATATGAGTCATTTTGCTTTTTCTCTTTTAGGAATAATTCCAAGTCTCTGGTTCATTAAAGAAGGCTTTTATTGTTTCCCCACTCTGGTACAAATTTATGCCTTTTAAAAGTACCTCTTCGGTGATTTCATAGCATTTGGTGAGGAAGGAAAGGCAGATGTGTGTGCTCATTATGCCTGTCCTTGACCTCAGAGAACAGGGACTTTGTTAGTGTGAAGCAGTCTCTCTGAGTCTGAGTGACTCTCATGGCTGTGAGGTTCTTGAACTTGGGGTCCTGGCGCCATTAGTACACAGTGGCCACCAGCTGGCTTTCCTTTAATATCTCCAGCTCCAGCCCTTTCAGTGTAAAGTGCTGGCATTAACCAAGTATCATAAAGCATTTTTTCAATTCAGAGAGGAAATGAATTGCATAAATGCTAGATAATAAAAATGAGGTTCTAATGCCTGACACTACATTTCCTTCCTACTAATCGGCTCAATCTTAGAATCAAAGCGCTCCACCCACCTCCTTAGGGAACTCATTGAAAATCTCATGCAGCTGAAAAAATGTCTAATCTCCTTTTACCGTGGCTCTACGAGTCAATTAAAGACTTTTCAAAATGTAAAATATGCATTTTATGTCTGTTTTCAAAGTCACTAAAGACCAGATTTTGACCATTGATTTATATGCTGAATATGCCTGCCCTATGAAAAGAAATTTGGTTAATTTGGGAGTTTGGGAGTGTGCTAAACTATTTTTATCTAACTTTCTTACCAGCATAGCATTTCTAAACCACAGAAAAATGTCTTTTTTTATTCCCTCCTTAAATTTTTTTTTTATTCTTAATGCTTTTGCTTCCTTACTTTCTTGTAATTTCTGCACCATGTTTGATTTCAGCGAATAATGTTCATGGGGAACTCATTTGTCCAAGGCCAAACATGAGTTAATATAGATCACAGAATCACAAAACTGTGACCAAAATTATTATTTTTAAGAAAGTGACTTGCCCTTTAATTATTGAAACCAACCAAAGCTAGGCTACCTGCTGATTCAGCACCTACTGTCAACACCCCATCTGTAAACTGGATGAACCAGTCCTTCTAGATCTTTATTTGAACTAATGGACCCAGACCCTCCTGGCCTCCTGCTAACAGTTCTATCCTTTCCTTTATCTTCTACAAGACTCATTTTGTAAACCATTGGTATTCATGCTTCTATTATCTCAGGTAAACCAATGGGAATGGAGATTCTCATCTTACTTTGCAGTGGATTCCATTTTTCTAGCACCTGAGTGTATATAATTTCTTCCTTACATTCATGCAAAAATTTTTTACTTTGCCTTAAACTCATTTTCGCTTAATCAGAATTATTGGACATGGACAATCATTGCTCATCATCCTCTCCATTATTCTTGGGGACAATGCACATGCTCTTTCTTTGGTCTGTTCTATTTTAATTTTTACCCATGAAAAAATGGAAACCTCCTTTTCATTTCTCATCATTTTTGGATGCCAGTCAGCAATTCCATGTAATTATTGAAATGCAGTGGCCAAATGAGACCCCATTTACTAGATCTTTGTAGAGATGGTAGCTTTGAAAGCTTGAAACAATAGGAGAAATTAAACAGGAAATGACAGATTTAACTAACATTTTTGAATTTCTGTATTATGAAAACTAATAAAACTCAGCAGAAAAGTATTTGTATCTCGTGCAAATTTCACGTCTATGCTACTTAATCACACACATGTATGAAATCTGTTTCTTAATGAATACTTTTGTATTCTTTTTGTTGTTATTTTTAATTAAAACTATCTTTTTGAGTAACATAAAACTCCAGAATACACATGAATGGACAATATTTTAGTGGCCAATACTCAAAGTCTAGCTGACATGTCATGTTTTAGAACCCCTTATAAACTCCCAGGGAAAGTTAGTGCTTCTTAAACTCAATAATCCTGTTCTCCATAACATATTACACTGTGAATGTTAGATCAACCACTATATTATTCTGCAGTTGCTTTTATCATTGTCCCCCTTAATAGAAATGACTTCCCAGTAAGGTGTGAGAGCAGGGGCCATCTCTTTGCTTCATTATCTTTTCATTATCAAACATGTTGTGTGATGCATGTAATTGCTTAGAGAATGGATTAGGAGATTAGGATACAGACACGTGCAGAAAACACCATGTGACGACACAAGAAGAACATGGTCATGTCTAGCCTAAGACAGAGGCTCAAAATGAAGTCAAGCCAACATGTCAACAACTTGGATTCAGACATCCAACCTCTAGGACTACTGTCTTAAACCACGCAGTTCATGCAATTTGTTATAGCGGCCCTAATGAATGAATATAGTGTTGTCACAATTTTTTTATTTTAGTTGCAGTGACAGTGTGTACTAATATGTCATTGTACTGTTCCTTTGCATTTCCCTAATGACCAGTGGTACTGAAGATCTACTCATGTGCTTATTTGCTACTTTTGTATTCTTTTCGGTAAATTTTCTCCCCACATATTTTGCCTACTGTCTAATTGGATTGTTTTTATAATGTTGACTTTTTTTTTTTTTAAGATTTATTTATTTATACAAGCGCTGGGGTACAGGCCAGAGGGTGAGAAATTCACCAGAGACAGAGCGGGGAGCAAAACAGGTAGAAGGACCTAAATACACTGCTGAGGGGAGCAGCGGGCAAGAGAGGAGAGGTCTGCTGCGCCATGTGGGAATCTTCCTGGCCGGCCGGGAATCGAACAGTCACCGCGGAGGCTCCGGACAGCTTCATAGCACTGCACTCAACCTGCTGCGCCACCAGGGAGACCCCATAATGTTGACTTTTAAGTGTTTTTTTGATATTCCAGAAATGAAACATTTATCAAATGTCATTTGTATACATTTTCTTCGGTTCTGTATCTGTTTTCATCCTTAACAGTCTTTCACAGAACAAAGTTCTACTTTTAATTAAGTCTAATTTATCCAATTTCTTCTTTTATGCATTGTGCCTGTAACAGCTCTTCACTAAGTACTATTATGTCCTATGGACTTTTTACTGTGTTATCTTTTAAAGAGTTTATAATTTCCTGGATCTCCCTGGTGGCACAAGGGGATAAGCACCACACTATGAAGCAATCCGCAGTCCCTGCAGCATGGTTTCGATTCCCAGCCAGCCAGGGAGCAACCCACATGGCAAAGCAGAAATCTCTGTCTCACCCGCTGCTCCCCTCAGCAGTGTGTTTCAGTCAGTCTGCCTGTTCTGTTCCCCACTCTGTCTCAGGGGAATCCTCTTACCCCCTGCACCTCTGGCTTGTACCACAGTTCTTGTATGCATAAATAAATAAATCTTAAAAAAAGGATTAAAAAAAGAGTTTATAATTTCGTATTTCACATTTAACAATTTCTACTTTGAGTTAATTTCTGTATAAGGTGTAAGATTCAGCAAGTTTCACTTTTTTGTTGTTGGTGTTGCTGTTCTTTTGCCTATGAATAGCCAATTGCTCCAGCACCCTTTATTGAAAAAGACTGTCTTTCCTCTGTTGAATTACATTTGACCTTTACAGAAAATAAGTTGATGATACTTGGATGGGGCTATTTCTGGGCTCTGTATTCTTTCCCACTGATTTATGTGTCTGTCCCTCTGTTAGTAACAATCTTGATTACTATAGCTATATGATGTCGAAATACAGTAGAACACTTTCTCACATTTAATTCTTTGTTTCAGAATGCTTTTGAGCAATTCTAGTTTCTGTGCCTTTCTATATCAATTTAAGAATTATCTTCTTTCTCTCTACTAGAAGTCTTGCTAGGGTTTTGACAGGAATTGCATTGAAGCTGTAAATGATTAGGATGAATATGCTGAGTCTGCCAATTATGTACATGGAAATTCTCTCTATTTTGATTATCTTTGATTTCTTTCATTAACATTTTGTAGTTTTCAGTACATAGCACACATTTTCCTAGATTACACCTAAATATTTTATTTTTGAGCAATTTTAAGTGGTATTATATTTCAAATTTTGGTTTCCACATGTTCACTGCTAGTATTCATACAATTGCTAGTAGGTATAGCAGTAGACAGTTGATTTTGGTAACTGATCAAGTGTTTTGCAATTTTGAGAAGGTATGTTATTAGTTGTAGGAGATTTTGTGGATTCTTTGCGATTTTTAAATGTAGATCATCCTGTCATCAGTAGATAAGAACAGTCTTATTTCTTCATTTCTGACTATCCTTTTGGTTTCCTTTTCTTACCCCATTGGCTACCATGACCAGTACTATATTGAGTAACAGTGGTGAGAGTGGACAACATTTCTTCTTGATTATATGGAGAAAGCATTTTGTCTTTCACTATTAAGTATGGTGTTAGCTATAGTTTTTTGGTAGATGTTCTTTATCAAATTGAGGAAGTTCTCCTATCTTCCTAATTTTCTGAGTTTTTATCATGAATGAGTGCTAAATTATGTTGAACGCTTTTTCTGCATTAGCTGGTATGACTGAATTTAAGGATACAAAAGGAGTTGATTTCCTTGATCTCTTGCTCAGCCTGCTTGAGGCTCTCATCATCACCTCACCCCTGAGATATGGTAACACCCTCCACCTGGCCTCCTTGGCTCCTTTTTCCATTCATTTTCTATATGGCAATCCATATATATATATTAAAGATTTATTTATTTATGCATACAAGAGCTGGGATGTACCTCCCAGAGGTGCGGGAGGTAAGAGGACTCACCAGAGACAGAATGAGGAACAGAACAGGGAGATCCACTGAAATCCACTGCTGAGGGGAGCAGTGGGTGAGACAGGAGAGGTCTGCTGCACCATGGGGTAGCTCCCTGGCTGGGGATTTAACCTGTACTACAGTGGCTGCTGTTAGCCTCACAGTGCTGAGACTTAACTCCCTGTGCCACCAGGGAGGCCCCAGCCATCCTTTTTTTTTTTTTTTTTTTTTAAAGACACAAGCATTTTATCACAAGGCTTTCTCTTTAAACATTATTTGTGATCCTCTCATTATGTGAAGGATAAACTGAGACATAGTCCCTTCCAATGGTCCTTTTTGTTCTTTGGTAAAGAACATCTACCAAAAAAACCACCCCATCTTAAAGTCTAAAGCTAGCCACTGAACTCTCAGAGTTTCCTGAATAAGTCAAGTATTTTTGGAGTTTCATGCTTCATTCATGTTGTTTTCTAATAATTTTAGCTTCTCCATTCCTTCTATGGCCAAAAAAGGATACGTATTTCAGAAAGCTAATTTCTTTTTTCCCTCTCTTATTTCAAAGAAAGCTAACCACTCCCTTCTCATGTCTCATAGCTCTTTATTCTATCACCTGTGACCTTATTTTCCTAATCAACAAGTGTAACACATTTTCTGCTAAATATAATTATACTAATGAAGACAATGGAATAAAGTACTTTAAATCAACTCTCTGCAGCGCATTTGACAATGTATTATAATTATGGTATATTAAAATACACTAAATCATCTCCTCCATAAGCACATTTGACAGTATAATATAATTACCATAGCGCCTTGATTTTAAGACATTATTGATTTGGAGAGGGCATCTGTAAGGGCAGGAATGGGCCACTGAGCAGGTTTTCTGATCCAGCAGACGGGGTAAAGGAGGAGTCAGAGTCCTCAGTGGTTTTTTGCAGGTCTTTTATTGGGATTTACCCGGTATAAAGCAGGCAGGGGTGCTGGGGGGCCGGGAGGCTGGCAGGCCTCCCAGCCCCCAGCAAGTCTTCACTCTATCTGGGCTCTCTGGTGAGCTCTCTCTTTCGGCTTCCCTTTTGGCTTTTTCTGCTTCTGCTGGCGTCCCGGTGACGCCGCCCTTAAAAGCCCAGTCTTAGCCCAGGTGAATCCCATCTACAGAGGCCCACACCCTATTCCAGGTGGCCGCCATCAGGCATGAATTCAGGACCGCAAGGATCCATCATCTATCCTGATGGCGGGAGGGCAGAAAAGCCTGACATTTTTCCTTACCCATCTTTATTTAGTAATAACTTTAAAAAATTCATTAAAGCACACAAAATTTTTAAAATTGTATTCATACAATTGGTAGCATGTATACAGTTGATTTACCCAGATAATTATATTTTACTACCAAATTTATCCAGATAATTATATTTTACTTGTCTGAGTTAGCATTAGAACTTCATGTAAGACTTCAACATATTGGGGCCTCCCTGGTGGTGCAAGGGGTTAAGATGCAGCCTATGAAGCTATCTGCAGCCACTGCAGCACAAGTTCGATGCCTGGCTGGCCAGGAAGCAACCCACGTGGCGCAGCAGACCTCTCCTGACTCGCCCGCTACTCCCCTCAGCAGTGTATCTCTGTCAATCTGCCTGTTCTGTTCCCCACTCTATCTCTGGTGAACCCTCTCATTCCCCACACTTCTGGCCTGTACCCCAGTTCTTGTATGCATAAATAAACAAATCTTAAAAAAAAAGACTTCAATATACTATTGAAAATCTAAGGGTCCCTCTAATCACGTCTCACCAACTGCAGTTTGCACGGTATCATGGTTTATATCATGATCAAATTTGTAATCTTTATGGAGATACCTCTTTAGAGAGAGACTTGTTGAAACTTTTGTTTCAACAGCTAAGCATTGAAGTATTTTAAAGATTATCCAACTCTTGTCTTTGTTTCTTACTTGGTTAAACTCAGTCTTGATTGCTCCTTGATTGAATGACATATTACTGGAAGTTATGGCTTCTCTTTACTTGACAGGCAGCTTTGAACAGCAAGACTTTGAACAGCTAGCCTACATGATAATCCTTCATGGTGTGTGAATTGATCACACCTGTCTCTCCCAGGTTTGAAAGGTTATCAGCTACTCCTGAAAGACTTGGCAGTTTGCACTGCTGTTAATTGCATTGCCTGTTGAAAAAGACAGGCATTTTCTGTGTGCTCAATATTTTCTTGTGTTAATGCTTCATCCTAATCTTTTGGAAGACATTTTAAACAACAACTAAAAATCCAAGGTTTAGTTAAAATTTTGTCACCAGTGCAAATAACACACAGAGGTGAGAAATGGATAAATATACTTGCTGTGTATTAGTAAATATTCCCAATTCTCAGACTCAGCACTTCTTGGCAGTGACAACTTACCCTTATGCTAAGCAGGTAGAAAAGCAAGGATTGACAGATTATAAAAGCACATTCCAGTTCCAGAACATCAAAACTTAATCATCATGGCCTCCCTGATGGCCTAGTGGTTAAGTCTCAGCACTACCACCCCTACGACCTGAGTTGCATCTGATTCCCAGCCAGGGAGCTAACACTCATGGCACAGTAGACCTTTCCTGTTTTGTCCGCTGCTCCCGTCAGCAATGTATTTCAGTAGATCTGCCTGTTCTGCTCCCTACTCTGTCTGGTGAATCCTCTCACTCCCCATACCTCTGGCCTACACCCCAGTTCTTCTACCAAAAATAAATTTCAAAAAATTTAATAAGTAAATAAATGGTTTTAAAAATGTAATAATCATTTATTGCTATACAATAATAAAAATTATGATTCTATACCATGATACAGTATTATATTATGAAATATAATCATGTTATAATAATTAGAAATAAGATCGTTGCCTCTGTGTGTTTCCTTTGCAAGAATATAATAAGCCCCTAGGTCCTGCTATTTTTTTACAATTCTTGTTTGTGTTCCTAGAGTCCAATATGATGCTAGGTCTGTAATATGTGTTCAATAAACACTGTGAAATGATTGGGTAAATGCAAACTGTAAGCTAATCAGGCAACTAATGATACTTCTCTATATGTAAGTTATTTAGTTGGACAGACACAGTCTGAGGAGGTGCTTCTCAACTTAGCTCTCCTTGTCCCATGAGTTGTGATGGGGGTATTTTGTTGTTCAATTTTTAGGATATTTTTCTCAAATTCAAGAGGAGAAAATCAAAGGGAAAAAAATCACATAAATGAATGGCATCCTCTTAAATTGTCCATTGTCTTTGGAACCTGCTACTACTTTCTGCTAGGGAACAGCTCACAACGAAGTGAATGAACAAGTAGCCAGCTAATAGTAACAGGACATCTTACAAGCATCTGACGATCCTCAGATCCAGAGGCTGATTTTTCAAGAACATGTGTGCGGAAGGTTCTTTACTACATATATGTACTCATATAATATTTTGGTTAGTAAAACTGTTCTAAGTTCATGTGATGAAATGAAATAAACCGATATTTCATAACACTATTAAAAGACCGTTCTTCCCTGTTCAGGGTTTGGGACTAAATATATTGTCACCCCCGAGGCTCTTCAGAGGAGGAGGCATAAGAAGTCTGGGGGCAGGGTGTTCTAGCTGTCCATTGCTGGGTAACAAACTGTCCTCAAACATTCCCCCTGCCCATCTCCTATATCCCCTCTGATCTTTCTCCTTCCCCTTCCCTCTTAACCTGACAAATCTCACTTAATTAATAATATCTGCTAGCTTTTGTAAGTATTTTACTTAGTTGAATCATCAGCTATGTAAATACCCAATATCTATCTTGTCGTCCTGACTTGCTTTACTGCACATAATTCCCTCCAACTTCTATCATTTTGCTGTAAATGCCAATATTTCGTTTTTCCTTATAACTGAGTAGTATCCCCTAGTGTGAACATACCACACCTTGATCCAACCTTCTATGGACTGGCATTTAGGTTGTTTCCATGTCTTAGCTATTGTAAACAGTGCTGCAATAAACAGTGTAGTTTTTATGAGTTAATGGTTTCATGATCTTTGGATAGATGCCCAGGAGGGGGATTTCCATTTTTAGTTTGTTAATATTCCCAAACTTGCTGGCTTAAACTAGAGGCCATTTCTTTGCCTCTCACAATTTTGTGCCGAAGGAATCTAGGCAGTGGTCAGTCAGCTGAAGTGCTCCTTGTGGCTTTCCTTAGAGCTCTCTTTTTTCAATATTTATTTTATTTACTTATACATACAAGAGCTGGGGTGTAGGCCAGAGGTGCAGGGGGTGAAAGGATTCACCAGAGTCACAGTGGGGAGCAGAACAGGCAGATCTACTGAAATACACTGCTGAGGGGAGCAGCAGGCAAGGCAGGAAAAGTTTACTGTGCCACGTGGGTCAGCTCCCTTGTTGGGGATCGAACTCATGCTGCAGTGGCTGCCACTAGCTTCATAGTTCTGTGACTTAACCCCTTATGCCGTCAGGGAGGCCCTCCCTAAGAGCTCTTGGCAGTCTTCAGAGGGAGGCTGGGCTGGCTGGGAGGGCACAGGGGCTTCACACACATGTCCCATGGCTTGGCGAGTTGAATGAAAGGTTTGGCTCACTAAGACTGCCCTACGAAAGCTTTCCATGAGGCTTTTCTTTTGTGGTGACCTTGAGGTAATTTGTCTTCTTACTTGACAGCCCAGGATGGCAGGGCTGTTTATGAGCCCATTTCAGAAGCATGTTGTACCCCTTCTATCATATTCTCTTGGTTTATTGCCCTGAGCATGCCCAGATTCTAGAGGAGAGGACAAGATTCCTACCTCTCGAAGGAAGGGGTGTCAAAGAATTCGCAGCCTTGTTTCACGACAAGTGAGTGTAGAGGTGGGAGAATCCAATAAGAAGTCAACTTTATAGGGGAAAAGACTGTGTGTCCATCAAGCCTGGAGGGCATAGTGAGGGTGCATGTGGCAGGGTGAGAAATAAGAACTGATTCTGAGTAGTAAGAGGCAGAAACTACGTGATGGAGAAACTTCTAGCATCAGGTATTCTAGTAAGATCTATGAGCAGCAAGAGATGCTGGCGTTTCCCTTTAGAAGTGGTACAGCACCTGGTGTATGTGCTGTGGGGTGATGTTGCTCATAAAAGGGACAGAGATGTTGATCCTTTTTGCTTGGATGTCTCAGCAAGTTCAACCACGGGGTTACCGGAAATCACCACTTCCCCTTCTCAGCAACTTGGTCCCTTTTCTGTTTCACAGATCACTTCTCTAAACTGTTTCCAGGGCTCCTGTGTTCCTGTCCTTTCCTCAACCAGAAGCTTCTGGTCAGTCTCCTGGTCCACCCATAGCTTACCCAGGGGTAAGGGGTAGGGGACAGAGAAGGTGACTGAGGCTTTCTTGGCTTCATTAACACCCTAGTGGGACGTCGCTATCAGCAGGTCTCCGATCTGTCCCCTGAATCCTGTTTTCCTGTTACTTCCCCTGGACACTACACTTCCCTTTCTTCTTCCAGTCACCCAACTGTTCCCATCACTCTCTAGCTCACTCTGGGTGCTCCGGAGGCTCTCTCTGAATTATTTCTCACCAAACATTTCCCCTCCAACAACTGTCAGGATGGCTGGTTGCTAAGTTGTTAGGGAGTCGCAGGCAGCCTGACTACACAGGGATTGGGGATCACTTCCACTGGACCACGGACCTGCTAGAAACCATCACTCCTTGCCTCAGAGCCGGCTGTGGACCACTTACCCGCACACTCCTGCCGCCTCTCATGACGTTGCTTTCTCTCCCCTTGCCAACTCCCACCTCTGTTTGATTTTAATTCAGAAATGACTATTTCCACTTGCTGCGGAGTCAGAGTGCATTTGCATTTGAGAACAGATGATTAAGAGCAAATGGCTTCCCTTGCTGTCTCAGCCTTCATCACCTGTCTGTAGATGAGGGATCATACCTGGTCTGCCTATGTTGCCAGGTACGGCTGTGCTCAGCAAATATTCACCACTCATTGGCTCATTCACTCATTTGTTTTCTGCTCCCCCACCAACCCCAACCATGGGTTACTCATTTATCCAATTACTTTTTGGAGCTGTCATGTTCTTTGAAAAGCTGGCATGAATGATTCATCAGTGAAGTGTGTTTTAAGTTGAAAAACTCACTTTGATGGTAGAAAAGCTCACAATGATTAAATCACCCTAGTTTACACTTCTGGGGTGAATTGTGAAAACCAGGATTCTGTAGTCTAGACATTGCATAATTTGGGGGTGCTCTGCATGCGATTCTTGGACTGTTATCCGTGCTGGCATTCTTTTACTTGGCCAAGGCTATTCCTCTAGGGATACCCACGTGGCATTTGCTACATTGAGTTTTGTTCTAGTTTTATAGGACAATGTGTTGAGGTCATTGTGCATTGAGGTCAGCTATGAATCAAGTGGGTCAAACATGTTTTCCGCTCTTGTCCAGATCCTGAAACATACATTGCATGGCAGGCAACATCTGACATGGATAATGTTAACATATTTTTCCCAACTCACGTACAATTCTTCCTAAAAGCCTGATTTGACTTAGAAAAAAGTATCTTCTTGGGGCTTCCCTGGTGGTGCAAGGGGTTAAGCACAGCATTATGAAGCAATCCGCAGCCTCTGCAGCACGAGTTTGATCCCTGGCCAGCCAGGGAACTACCCACATGGCACAGCAGACCTCTCTTGTCTCACCTCCTGCTCCCTTCAGCAGTGTTTTCAGTCAATCTGCCTGTTCTGTCTCCCACTCTCTCTGGTTCTGTCCCCCACTCTCTCTCCCCCACCCCCCGCATCTCTGGCATGTACCCCAGCTCTTGTGTGCATAAATAAATAAATCTTAAAATAAAAAAGTATCTTCTCATGTTAACACTACTGTATCTGATGAGATTAGTTGCACCCTACTTGAAAAAATTTGTGTAAATTTTTTTCTTAGTGAGATAATGTTGGTTTACATCTTTGTATTTTGCAAGTATAGGATTCCCTCTTTCAGGTGTTGTTACTGCACCACACCCACCACCCAAACATCTATAGTCCATTCCCATAGTCCACTGTGCTCCCTTCCCAATTTGTTCTCATCTGTCCCCCATCCCCCAAAAATGCAATGTTGTAATGATTGACAAGGATGTCAAAAAATGCATAAAGCAAAAATAAGAGACAGGAAGAAAAAGAGGCTGTTTTTTCCCCTCTGGAAGTGCCAAGTGCCTTTGATGCTGCCCTGTGTTCCTAGGCACTATTTTAAGTCAGGTTTTCAGGGCCTTCCTGGTGGTGCAAGGGGTTAAGATGCAACCTATGAAGCTATCCTCAGCCTCTGCAGCATGAGTTCAAATCCCAGTCAGGGAGGTGATCCACATGGCAGAGCAGACCTCTCCTGAGTCGCCCGCTGCAGTGTATTTCAGTCAGTCTGCCTGTTCTGTTCCCCACTCTGTCTGGTGAATCCTCTCACTGCCCCACCCCCGACCCCGCACCTCTGGCCTACACCCCAGCTCTTGTATGCATAAATAAATAAATATTTAAAAAAATAAAGTCAGGTTTTCAGAGCTATGATTTTCATAGCTCCCTGAAAGTTGGCCTATTCAGTGCACAGTTCCATGCGTTCCAACAAATTTATGTGTGGTGTCACCGTCACCCACACCAAGGTGTAGACATTTTCCATTTCTTCCCCAAACCCTCTTTGTAGTCCATCCCTCACCCCCCCCACTTGCCTTTTTCAGAAGGTCGTGTTAGTGGACTCACATTCGATGCAATCTTTTGACTCTGCCTTCTTGAACCCAGCGGGTGCAGCGAGGAGCGCGGGTCACTGGTGCTGGGCTTTGTCCTTTGTTACACTGAACAGCGTTTCATTGTGCGCGCAGCCCGCAGTTGGTTTGTCCATTCACCCGATGAGCCACATTTGGGTGGATTCCAGGTTCTGGTAATTATGAATCAAGTCACTATAAATATCTGCACACAGACTTTTATAGGAACATATTTGCCTTCCCCTTGGGTAAATCCTCTGGACTATTTTCTTTGCTCCCCCAGACTTGGATGGCTCCCCCATGTCTATCATTGCTTATCCCCAGACCTCCTGCCTGGATAGAGAGTGGCGCACTGTTCTGACTTCATGCAGAGATGTGTGAGTTCTCCATCCAGGGAACCATTTCAGTCCTCAGGCCTCTAGACAGCTGACATACCGCCACAGTGGCAGGGGAATAAATAATAAACAGAGAAATAGATGGCTGATAGATTGAGGGAAGAGAAGTGAGGAAAAAATGAGGTGAGCGAGCAGGAGACAGGTCTCCTATGTCAGGTGTTGTAATTAAAGACTTCTTAATTAGCACCCCAGCTGCCTATAAAATTGAATTGTGCTTCTCTGCTTATACACTGGCATTGTGACTCACTGAATTATGATTTGCTTAAATCCACTCTTGCCACTTGTGTGTATGAGCTAATGTACTGCAGCTGATATCTGGACTAAAGTGAAATGATTAGGAGACCTCTGGTCATCAGAGATGTCTGTTAATAATTCTATTCGAACAACAATGAGAGCGAGCACTTACCAAGCACTTGCTATGTACCAGATACTGTTCTAAGGACTTTACATATGCGATTTCATTTCATCCTCGCAACAGCCTTAAGAGCTGGCAATAATTCCCCTACTTCACAGACTGTAGAGAATCCGAGGCGCAGAGAGGTTAAGGACTGCTAGCAAGTGGCAAAGTGGATTATAAACACAGACAGCTGATTCTAGAGCCTGGTGGCTTAGCTCCTAGTTGCTCTGCCCTCATTGCCCTGCTAGTAGGCCCCGGGTTTTCTGCCCCTCGCCTTCCGGCTTCCGATAAGGTGGCTTCCTATTATTCCTATTTTACAGATAAGGGAATTGAGACTCAGGGAAATTAAATGACTAGGTCAAGGTCCCCTGGCTAGTAGGTCATGAATTTGGGAACAGAATCCAAGTTAGTCCACGTGCTCTCTACCACCTGCCTCTACCACTAATAAAATCACTGGGTTTGCCTTGGACTTGACCTAAGTTGAGAGGCTGTCCAAGACGTGAAATGAAGATGAATTTGTCTGAGCCTCTGCTAACCTGCTGGCCAGACTCAGCACGCATACCGGCTGGGAGCTCGCTGGGCACAGCCTGTGGGCCCCGGAGAGAATCTCTACAGGCACTAGACAGTATCCTGTCAAAATATTCTGATTTTTATCAGGCCTTTTCCCAAACAATCAACTCCCCTAGGAAAGTTGTGGGAAAACAAAAACAAATATTCATTAAGGATATTTTATCATAGACATCCTTTTGCATTCATTTGACTCAAATATTTTACTAGGCTGCTTATTCTGGGCACCGTGCTTGCTCTAATTAGTTTTTGCATCACGTGACAATTGGTCTCTGGAGGAAGAGATTTTTGAAAGCGTGAGCAGCGGTTCTGGCTATAAAACCTCCAAATAGGCCTGTCATTCCCTTGGCCCTGCCTCTGTCCACAAAAATGCCTGGGGGGAGGGGAGTGCTTGGTTTTTATTTATTTTATCATTATTGGGTATCTTCTTTGTGCTAAGCTCGGGACTCAGCACTTTTGGACGCTGGCTGTCTCCAGGCCCCACGGTGCACTTTATGTGCACATCTGTCTCTCTTCTGAATTATGGGCTCCTGAGTATATGGGAATATGACATAGGGATGAATGGGCTCTGGTTTTCCATCACTAGGAGCCCCTAATTTAGTAGGAGAATCTGTCATAACCTGAAAACAGGGCCTCCTATTGTTATAGAGCAACCCCGATATTAAACGGGTTCCTGGCTGTGGGTCCTCACCCGCGCGCTTTAAAGGGACTTATGAATACTCTACTACAGACACACACCAAAGGGTTAATAAAAGGTTTATTTACAAGAGAAAAGGAAATAAGGAAAATGTACAACTCAGGGAGAAAATAGGGAAATAAAGTCTTTAATGCGTCCTACCCGATCCGACGACCTGGAAACCCAAAGTCACTCTCAGAGCTGGCCGGACGCTGCTGCTGGCCAAGAGCCCAAAAATGGAGAGACCCCAAAGCCCACGTGTCTGCCTTTTGTATCCACCTGGCTGCTTAACCCCACCCTCAGGTCCCAGCCACCTTCCCTTTGGTGGTGATGGGATTTGGAGTTCCCGGTGTCTTTGGCTTTGACCTGGGGTGGGGGTGGAGTCCACAAAGCCTGTATGGAATTTGCTTTGGGACATCCTTTTTCCCCTAACACTATGATAGTGCATGCCATGATACCATAATAATTAACATTGCGCAGAGGGTGTCTGGCCCTGGTGCTGTGCTAAATCCTGCCCATGTTTCTAGCTTCTTCAGTCCTCAGTGAAACTGGTGCTGTATCAGTTCCCTCTTACCCTTTGAATGCTGCGTAATGACCATAAACCTTAGTGGCTCGCACCCATGTTGTGGTTTGCTTCAAGTCTGTGCATTGCCTGCGGGCAATACCTGCGGGCTTCTGCATCTGGGGCCACTGGCTGTTGGCAGGGCACTTTGACTGCATCCTCTAGTGCCTGTGGGTGGCCAGGGTCTGCTGGGCTAGGAGGTCTCAGATGAGACAGTTTGCCTCTGTTTCATTTGGCCTCTCGGCCTCCAGCAGGCCAGCTCCAGCTCATTCTCATGAAGAGCAGGAGTCCAAGAAGCATGTGGAAGCATATGAACCTCCAGAGGGTGAAACTGGCACACTGTCAATTCTGCTGCATTTGCACTTGGCCAAAGCAAATTTACAAGGGTAACCTAGATTCAGGGAGGGGGAAGAGGCTGTGCTTCTTGATAAGTGGAGCCGTGAAGTTACACTGCTAGGGGCATGGAGACCAGGAGATGAGGAACTGTAGGCACTCTGCAGTCTACCACTCCTGTTTTATGGATGAGGGCACTGAGACATAATGAGGTACCTGAGTTCCTCAGGAAGCAGTGGCAATCTATACAAGAAGTTACAAAAGTATTGGTGAAGGGGGAGATTGAGGCTTTTCGGAAACTTCCTTAATGTGGGGGTGAGCGAGAATCCGGCGCTGTAGGAGATGCTGCTGCAATTTTGCTTCATCTCATACCAGCTTTGCGTCTGACGTCACCGGCTGCTATGGTAGGCAGTTCTTGTGCGCTGACATCTTTCCCTCTCTCTGCTCCTCAGCTTGAAGCTACTCCCAGCGTCCTCAAAGTGGCTCAGCTACACTCAGGCACCCTGCCTGTGTCAGAGTTAACCCCCACCCCTGGGGCAACATTGTACCCAGATAAGATAGTAAGTGGTGAATGAATACCCTGGTGTTCACTCCCAGCCTTGGGGGGGTGGGGGTGGGGGGCACCAATTCTGTGGCACATTTTACAAAGTTCTTTAGGTGATCCCCTTAGGAACTGACCCCGGGTTTACTCTTAGTAGTAATTAATTACTCATTAACATACATCTTAAAAGCCAAGTACACCCAGCCCCTGGTATCAGGGTCTGTTTTTTCAGGAAATCAAACTAAGACACCTTGAAGGATGGATGGGATATTGACAGGAGGGAGGGTGACACAGTGTGCCAGGTAGAGAATCTTGCTTGAATAAGGTCTTGGAGCAAATTCTAACCTTATCTATTCTGCTCCTTGAAGTGCTCTTCAGAACAGGGGCTGATTTTGTAGCATGCAGCACTGCAAAGGCACTCCCAGGCACTCACTGGGCATGCTTATAATTTTTTTGTCTCAGAAAAATCAATTTTTTTGAGCCTCGCTGGTGGTGCAAGGGGTTAAGTACAGCATGTGAAGCTATCCACTGCCTCTGCAGCATGAGTTCGATCCCCTGTCAGCCAGGGAGCTGCTCATATGGCGCAGCAGACCTCTCCTGTTTCTCCCGCTGCTCCCCTCAGCAGTGTATTTCAGTCAGTTTGCCTGTTCTGCTCCCCATTCTGTCTCTAGTGAATCCTCTCACCCCACCCAACGCCCACATCTCTTGGCCTGTACCCCAGTTCTTGTATGCGTTAATAAATCTTTTTTAAAAAAAGAAAAAAAAATTTTTCTAGTTACAAAAGAAATTCAGGCACATCGTAGACCAAATAATTAAGGACAGTAGTGAATTATAAAGCATGGAAAAAAACTAGAAATGGATAAATCAACTTTAATAAGAGGTAGATAAAGAAACAAACAAGGGAGAAAGAAAGTCTCTTGCTAATAGTAAAATGTCAAGTTTCCACTGATAAATGTGCAGGAAGAGCTAAAGTTGAAATGACCACTTGCCACTATTACAATAAAGATGGGCCTAGGAAAGCCACATCGACAGATTCTAAATGTAGGAGGCGATTTTCATATTGAACAGTGGATTTGCATGGTCTTAAGTTTCTCTAGAGATGGGCTGTCAGTTGCAAAGGAAAAATGGTAACTGTACAATGCAGGACTCGGCCACACCTTGACCAGGTGATTAAAACTGACATCACCAGGAGGGACAGCAGATATCAAAGCTTCCAGATGTCTGTCATTTATTGAGGAGGACAGACTTCACCGTGTGTATTCTGGTAGGCGATGCATAACCTGAATCTAACCATGAAGAAATATCAGACCTATTGGGAAGAGAGAGAAGCACTGTGGTATTCAAAAGTACCAGTATCATCAAGAGCAAAGCAAGGCTGAACTTGGCCTTTGTGGGAGGAAAAAAGGGCAGTACTATAGTAATTGACATTATTGGGTCCACTGCAATTGGAATATGGTAAGTATATTAGATAAACTGTTTTCACATTTAAACTTATTGAGGTTGGTAACTATATTATGTTTATATAGAGAACTATCCAATTCTTTTTTTTTTTTAAGATGGTGAGATATGTAATTTTTATTTATTTTTATTTTTTTATTTAAATTTTATTTTTATATTCCCCATACAATTACAACTATCCAATTCTTAGGAAATACACACTGAAGTGACTAAAGGGTTATGAAGTATGCAACCTACTCTCAAATGTTTAGCAAAATTATTATATAATGATATAATATGGCTATATAATAAAAATAATTACATATGTTCTATATATGAGAGGGAGGGAGTAAATTTAAAGCATATGGGTAAGGTGCTAATAATAAGGGGATCTGGAGAAAGGATACCTTGGTGCTTTGGGTATTAGTCATGTTTACCTCATTCCTGTGCTTGAAATTATTTCCAAATTAAAAGTTACACACACACAGAGCTCTGGCCTCATACATCTAACGGTTCTTCAGATTACAAAAAGAATATTAGAAAACAGGGCCTCCCTGGTGGCACAAGGGGTTAAGTACTGCACTATGAAGCAATCCACAGCCTCTGCAGTGCGAGTTCGATCCCCGGCCGGCCAGGAAACAATCCATATGACGCAGCAGACCTCTTCTGACTCGCCCGCTGCTCACCTCAGCACTGTGCTTCGGTCTAGCTGCCTGTTCTGTTCCCCACTCTGTCTGGTGAATCCTCTCACTCCCCTGCAACTCTGGCCTGTACCCCAGCTCTTGTATGCATAAATAAACAAATCTTTAAAAAAAAAAAAAGAGTGTTAGAAAACAACTGAATCCACACTCTGGAATGAGAGTTATTCTTGAGCCCTCTACTGAACATGAATGTACCTAACCATGATCATTCTTCCAGTATCACCTTCTGGAATTCTCTTTAGGATGGGGTGGGGACCTTGTCTGTGGAGGGGGAGCCCTCTGTCTGTCACACTTCTTCATGGGCGTGTCCCCAGCATCTCGTGCCCCTATTGTTCTACATGGTGATCTTTCCATTTCAGGGTGCAGACAGTCAGCTCCAGTCAGGACAGCCCCAAGCCTTCTGAGTATTGTCAATAAACTCTTAGACACAGAGAACAGATTGGTGGTTACCAGAGCATAAGGGGGCTATAGTTTGGGCAAAGTGAGGAAAGGGGTCAACATCTGGTGGTGAGCCTGATGGAGTGTAGGAAGATGCAGGAACCAACACACGAGCCTGTCTATCAGGCAGGAGCTGGCAGCTGGGACAGTGGCTGGTAGAACTTTCCAGAAGCAGAATAGAGCCCCTGCTTCCTTCTCCGCTTCAGTCACCCACTACTGCCTCCTGGTGGCTGAGCCCTACAAGAGCAGCCAACACAGCCCCCTGGAAATGCTGCCCTTAAGGTTCACATCACAATGTTCAAAATCCCCTTTATGTCTTATCTTTAGAGGCACTTGGTTTCTCTCCTTTTTTTTTTTTTTTTTGTAATTTTTTGGTTAAATTTCTTGGGCCATTGATTATTTCCTATTCTAAGTCCTCCTGGGTGGGTTGCGCTTCCTGTCAAGCTAACTTGGTCAGCTGTGGTTTCAGAGGCTGATCCTTTTCTGAGTCGATCCCTTTGAAGTCGTGAATAGTAATCACTGTAGATAATGTTTATACTGTGACTGCATCTTTTGGGGAGTTAATCATGCACTTGTGTCTAGTCGCTGCTTTCCAAACACCATCTGTAATCACGCGAGCAGTATGCCACCGCCTTTGGTAGAAAGTCTCTTTCCACTTGGGACCAGGCCTTAGAGCAGAGTCCCTATTTGGGCAACGCGATGGCCTGTCCAGTGTCCTATTACTGAAAACAACTGAGCATCAGCTCAGAAAGACACGCTGTTGTGAAACAGCCTGAGCACCTGCACTAGGCTGGTGCTGTGAGCAGAGCATGCCTGCCCGCGGTGTGTGAATTGTGACCTCTGTGGTTTTGTCTCTAAGAGTGGAGATGTTGGGACTCAGTTTCCCATTTTTCCTAGAAAAGGCATTTATTCTTTCCAAATTGCCCTAAGGATGACCAGAATGTTTGTAGCAGGCACATATTCGAAATAGAATTGGGTAGGGCAGGAGACAGGGGACACCCTAGCTCAGACTGACTGTGTCAGCTATCTGGAAGACCCCAAACTCTCAGCCTGCAGCCAGAATGTGTTTTAAGATCCTCTCTCACCTTTGTGGGGAATCCCATCCCTATCAATGTGTTTTTTAAAAAAAAAAAGATTTATTTTTATTTATTTATGTATGCAACAACGGGGGTGTAGGCCAGAGGTGCAGGGGGTGAAAGGATTCGCCAGGGTCACAGCAGGGAGCAGAACAGGCAGATCTACTGAAATACACTGCTGAGGGAGCAGCGGGTGAGACAGGAGAGGTCTGCTGTGCCTTGTGGGTCAGCTCCCTGGCTGGGTATAGAACTCATGCTGCAGTGGCTGTGGATAGCTTCATTGTGCTGATACTTAACCTCTTGAGCTACCAGGAAGGCCCCCCCAACAATGTCTTTTTTTTCTTTTCCGTAGCTTTAAATTCTCCTAGTCTGAATCCACCTTTGGCTTCAATTTCCTGCTGCCATCTGATTCTCAGTCTCCGTTCTCCATCCTCCTTTTTGGACATGCCATTGCCTTTCTGATTTAGCCAACTGATCTCATTCTTAGCATCTCGCAGGTCTCTGACCCTGGAGGCCAGGTGTTCACATGTGTAACAGCAAAATGGCTGCCCAGTCCTTCCTGGGCCAGAGTGGGGAGAAAAACATGTGCTGTGTTAAGGTTTCTCTTTGTCAGGTTTATCTGCTAGCTCAGCTAGCCTTGCTTACTCAAATACACGCACAGTCCTAAAATTCCACACTGACAGAAGACATAAACAAGTGTTACTGAAATGTTGAGGACACAGGGGCTGTGTTTAACTGAGTCTAGCGTATGCCCACACCCCACGGCCCAGCCTAAAACTGAACAGTAAACATCCCTATTGACCAAGTCCGCTGACCTTTCTTGTACTGTGAACTTCTTACTGGTCAAGCTTCCTTATAAAAGCACCATCCTTCCCCATAACTCCCTGTTTCATTTTCCTCATGTCTTCCTCCTCCCTTCATTGGAGTAGACAGCCCTCAACCCAGACACACTCCCTTCATGGTGTGGCCTGGCCCAGGCAGGCCACCCCCTGAGGACCACCCTCCCATAACCTGAATGGTTCACCAGCATTGTCAGTAAGTAAACTATATCCTCTCGCTCAGCTACCCCACAAACAAACCACTGACAGTGAATGTGTCAGTAGAGGGGGAGGGAGAGGGGCAGGCATTGGCAGAGGGTCCACAATAAGTGTTTCTTATGAAGGAGACAATGTAAATATGGTAAAACTTGAGACTGGATAACTTTCCACTCCCCCAAATATCCGCCACACAGCCACTAACTCTGTGCTTTGTTCTTCTGGACTCTCAAAGCTTTTTGGTCTTCAAATTCTCTATTAAAATGCAAATACCTAATGGGAGTTGTTAAGCCTTATCAGTTAATAGTTGACTGTGGCAGGAGCACAGGATCCTGCTTTAATGGGGCCAGAATGGCAGAGAGATGGGGTATTCAGTGGAAAGATAAGTGAATTCTGGAAGGAGAGAGAATTCACGAAAAGGGTCATTTGGGGGGTCTTCTATTTTGTCCTTTCAATGGTTGCTTTACTTCTCCTTGACCTGCTTATGTGTTGAATTAAGGAGGGTGGAGTTTCTCTACTTTGCCTGACTAGTTTGAATAATTTAAAATAACCCAAGGAAATAGCTACAGCAGAACCCCTCCCTGTCTAAATCTGGCTCCCTTTGATGGCATCTGCAGGTGGCACACATGTGGCTGGTGGCTCAGTGGGTCTCAACAAAGTCTGGTCATGGCCAAGGTGATGTAGGAGGTAAGCTGAGGGCATATGAGGGGATTGCCATGTGCACCCACTAGGAAGAGCTGAGAGAGCGCATGTGCACTGCTGGGTCTTCAGGCCCCCCAGGAAACCACAGGGCTGCCTGCAGAGCAAAGGAAGGGCCCCATCAGCTGAGCCCTAGAAGTTTTCCAACTAGAGCACCTTCCCCATCACCAGTGCCTACTGTACACACACCTTACATCTCCTGCAGGACCATGGGCATCTTGGGTAGGAGCCAAGGCTGTTTGGTCTCCAAGGACAAGTCCAGAATGCTAGCAGAATAAAGACACCCACCAAGAATAAGTGACTATGGGCCTCCCTGGTGGTGCAAGGGATTAAGACGCAGCACTATGAAGCTATCACCAGCCACTGCAGCACGAGTTTAATCCCCAGCCAGGGAGCTCACCCACATGGCGCAGCAGACCTCTCCTGTCATGCCCACTTGCTCCCCTCAGCAGTGTATTTCAGTAGATCCACCTATGCTGCTCCCCACTCTGTCTCTGGTGAATACTCTTACCCCTGCATCTCTGGCCTGCACCCCAGCTCTTGTATGCATAAGTAAATAAATCTAAAAAAAAAAAAAAAAAGAGTAAGTGACTATGCAGGACCATTCCACAGCAGAACTGGAAGATAAGTTCTTGCCACACTACCATCCTTTTCCTCCTGGATTCTGTTTCCATTTCAAGTGTGATAATCAAAATAAGCACCCACCAGTAAGGCACCCACACTTCCAATCCCAGCAGAACTCCCCTTGCCCAGAAGCAGGGGCCTGGAGCCAACTACTGCGCCACATTCATGTCTTGTTACTGGCACAGTGGGGCATTGGCAAAGGTACTCTTGGTGGGCTCGGGATAGTATGTTTGCCCCCCAGTGCTGCGTCTAAATCAGAAAGAGTAGGATGACAGCTACACCAGCGTGGAAACATTCCAGGATTTTAATAGCATGGCCATCCTGGTGCGTCCTAGCTGAGTTCCAGTCCTGTTCCTTTCCAGAACCCCAGTTCTAAGCTCCAAGACACTGGTGGAGCTGGATCTTTGAAAGCTTTGTCTGCCTTGGGCCTGTGCAATTTGGGGGTGTGGGGTCTGGGTCAGTGAGCTCAAAGGGCAGGTGTAGGGGCTGTAGAGAAGAGCCTGGAGACTAACAGGATATGTCTGTGCAGCTCTGGGCTGGCAGGACGGGGCACAGGTGAGCCCCAGCAGGTGTGGTCATGGGCTTTGGTGTCCCCCAGAGCCTATAGCAGCCCCAGGGGAAGGCAAGACAGCAGTCTTCTATTCCTTTCATTTTTTTACCTAGCTCATTTCTGCCATTGAAGGAAAAGTACTGTCCCATCCTCCACCCTTCCACCACCCCACTCCCTTCTCAAAAAAAGTCTCCAGCAGACCCTAGCATTTCTGTTGCCTGTTGGAGAGAAGAGAGGATGCACCTTTGTTGCATGCACAGTAGATCTGGCATCACTTTCCTTACCTGTGTCTTCAGTCATACTTTAAACCCCTCAGTCTCGAACAGGGGGAGGGAATTCTGACTCACAGGGGTCTTTGAAGGTAATCACGGACCCGGGTGGGGAGTGGGGCAGGAGGAGGAAGAGAGCAAAGGAGGGAGCTATTTTCAGTTTGTCAAAAATCCAAATGGAAATTATAGATGAACACAGAACTCTTGTGTGCTGCTAGAGAAATTCAACTTGAGCCAACTTAAGGGGAAAAAATGGAATGAATTGGCTCATGAAATCAATTCACAGGAAGAACTGGGGTACACCGAGCCTCAGGGACAGCTGGAACTGGAGCCTTCACTCTCACCAGGACATTCTCTCCTTCCCTCCCTCCTGCCTGAGCTCTCTCCTGAAGGAGGGCCCCATCCCCTAGACCTGGAGTTCTCCACTGGGAATGAGTGATTTTACCACTAGGGGACATTTGGCAATTATCAGGTGATTTTTTTTTTTTTAAGATTTATTTATTTATGCAAGCACTGGGTACAGTCAGAAGCGCGGGAGGGTGAGAGAATTCACCAGAGCCAGAGCGGGGAACAGAACAGGCAGACTGATGAAATACACTGCTGAGGGGAGCAGCGGGTGCAGCAGGAGAGGTCTGCGTACCATGTGGGACCCTCGCCGGTGGCTGGGGATCGAACCTGCGCTGCAGAGGCTGCGGGCAGCTTCGCAGCCCAGCGCTCAACTGCTGCGCCACCAGGGAGGCCCTCAGGTGATGTTTTGGGTTATCCCTACTGGATGCAAACTGCTCCTCATGTCTAGTGGGTAGAGAACAAGGATACTGTTAAAGGATCTCCCTCAACAAAGAATTATCTGACCCCAAATGTGAATAACAGTTGAGACATCTGCTCCAAGACCAGCTTCCTCTGTGTGGTTTGAAAGTAGCTCCGGGGTCCGAATACAAACACTCGGTTGCCCAGTGGGCGCCTGAGACTTGGTCATTGTGATCCAAATGTCAGAAATCCTGGGCAAGTTCTTGGATTGGTCCAGCTTGGTCCAGTGCCTCGTCTGGACTCACCAGCAGGTACGCAAGAGTGGGGTTTTAGATGCTCATGGAAACCCTTTACTCACATGGTGTGGAAGGTGTGTTCTCAGAAGACAGAAGAAAGAAGGTAAAGGGCAGGTGAAAAAAGTGGAAGTTGAGTTATAAATGCTTCTACTAAGTTCAATCTCTTTGGGAGGCCACATCTTTTAAGACTATGGATTTTGGGAAATAGGTAAGGAGCAGTAATCTTCCATGGAGGGAAGATGGGGGGCCATGTTAATATAGAGCCCCCGACCAGGCCTGTGTCCCAGGCTGCGAGCACGTCCCCCATTTGTCCCATGCAGACAATTCCTGGGGGAGCCAGTCTCCACTCAGAATCTATGGGTGGTAAGTGGCTATTTGGATAAACTAATAATCGCTAATGTTTTAGCTGGTTAATGAGTTATTCCTTCCAGATGACACAATGCCTAACCCCATTACATTGTGCATATCCTTTAAAAAAGTTCTTCAAAGGGGAAGTAATGGTAGAAATTTCAGGCAAATGGGGTTTGGTGGAAAGATATTTTTGTTTTGGAGTCTTTGAGAGGCAGGTCATTCAGGCAGGGAACAGGTTACACTGTATGTATCTCATAAGACACGTTCAAGGGCAACATTTTCTGAATGAGTTTGTGGGAACACAGAATTGATGGGAGGAATCTGAATAGAACGATTCCATGATCAAAGAAGTTTGGGAAATGCTGGTTTAGATGACATCGTAGGCTTCTTTACTATAGCACTCAGCTTTTAACAGAGTGGACCTTTCAACAGAGTGTTTCTGGAGAAGGGACTAGAGTGTGTAGACTTTGAAAACTTTTGGGGCCAAGACACCCCTCTGTTGAAGGGTATTTTTACATAGGATGACCAGTCCTGTTTTACACCTGCTGCCCCTGTGTCATTGCTAAGGCAATCCCTTTCTCTCCCCAAGCAGATTAGTTTAGAGGGCAAATTATATGGCCAGGCTACTGGCACAGAAACATGCTTTGCAAAATGGTTTTCTGTTGTCACCTTTGCTGGTGAAAAGCAACTTAGGAACCACCTTAGATCAGCCTAAGAGTTCCTCTCTGGCGCCATGTAGGGGTTACAGTTGGAGTTGGTTCTTAGCAATCAATAGCTGGACCCAGGATGAGGATAACCTGGAATGATGGTTTTCCACTGCACACCTGCCCCCACCTATGTTAGCACTAAGGCCTGGCATCAAAGAACAGACTGTAAAATTGGACAGACCCTATCTAAGGTCACTGCATCGTGAAGGAATTGTTTGCTTGCAAAAGACAGAAGTTTAATTTGGACAGGAAAAAAAATGTAATTTGGGGAAGAAATTTCTAGAAGCAGAAGACAATTATCAGGAAACAGAGCACTTTTGGGTACTGTGGGGCTGGGCCCTGTTGCTGGGTGTTTTTCCAGGATTCTCTCTCCAACCTAGCCTATGTCTGCCGTGGGTTCAACCTGTTCCCCCACAGACCTGGCTGGCAATTACAGAAGTCAAATTGTGATCTTCAAACATTCACATAATCATCATCAGATAACACAAAGGCGATTATTTGAAAACTACAACTATGAGCAAAAATGTTGAACAACATAGAGCACTTCCAAAGGACAAGAAACCCAGGATCATAAAGTCTTGTTTTAAAGTCAAAGTCTAGGTAAAAAACCAATTCCTGTAAATAATTACCCTTGAAAGTCCCTTAAATCACCTGTAAAGTACAGTATGTGTGCTTTTATGTTTTCAACCCTTGATAAGTACAAATGACAGAGGCATGCAGTAATGTGCAGAAAATAATGAATCATGCACAGGAAACAATGCACAGAAAAATAATGAGCATGTATGCAAAATATAAATGTCCAAACTTTTTACCTACCTGAAAGAGAAATGAAAAATGGAAGAATAAAGGAGAACTTAATGAAAGACTGCAGATGGTTTCTTCAATTGAGCCCCAGATAAAGTATCCAATTTAGAATTAAAGGGAATTTTGTACCAAAGAAATATTTCTCTTTAAATCCTAGAACGATTCAGGGCAGAGACCAAGAGACCTCTGCAGGGAGGCCTGTGGCTGGTCTGCAGTGCCCGGATGGGGAGGAGCTGCCCAGTGATTTGGGCTGTTTGTTAACTTTCCCTTTTTGTTTCCTCTCCCCCTCCTCATCTCACTACCACCCTCCTACTCCTTTCCTTAACCCTCATGCTGTCTCCCATGCACCTCTCCTCCTTCCTTTAAGCCTGTGAGGCAGCTAAGGAATCCAGTAGTAAAATGTGGACTATGATTGCCCAGAGTCCAATCCACCACCGTGACCGTGGGATCTTGGAAAATGACATCATATTTTTGAACCTCATATACAAATGGGGCAATGAGAGGACATACCCCAAGGTGGTACTGCGATGATGAAAGGAAAAATGCACACAAAACTCCTAGTCCTGTGTGGACACCCGGAGCGTTGCTACTACCACTACTTCTACTTCTACTGCTGCTAAGATCGTCACTACCAACCACTTCTACCACTACCGCTGCTACTACTGCTACTTCCATCACCGCTGCTGCTGCGACTGCTTCGCTTATTGCTGTTACTACAGCTGCTCCTGCTGCTAACATGACTACTACTTCTATTACTATTGATGCTGCCGCCACCACTACTTCTATTATTCCTGGTGCTGCTACTAGTACTAGTATTACTATTCCTGCTGCTGCTACTTCTATTACTACTTTTCTAGTATTACTATTCCTGCTGCTGCTACTTCTATTACTACTTCTCTTGCTGCCACTATTACTACTACTTCTAGTACTATTATACCTACTATTACTGTTGCTGCTGCTGCTGCTACTGCTTCTATTACTACCTCTGCTACTACTACTGTTCTGCTGCTATCATTACTATTGTTGCTGCTGCCATTACTACTTCTACTACTATTGATGCTGTCACTGCTTCTCTTGCTACTACTACTACTTCTATTACTATTGCTGATGGCTTTACTATTATTACTTGTGTTTTTACTCTACTAGTTTTGCTGTTACTACTGCTATTACTATTCTAGTACAATGATTTTACTATTACTATTGCTGCTTCTACTACTACTATTATTACTGTTGTTATTTCTGCTACTTTTATTACTGCTGCTACTACTATTACTATCACTTTTATTATTATGGTGCCTGCTATTACTGTTGCTATTACTACTACTTCCATTATGATTGCATCCGTGAAGATTATTACTACAAGTTCTATTACTACCTCTGCTAATACTACTATTACTACTGTTGCTGCTGCCATTACTACTACTTCTACAACTATTTCTGCTGTTACTACTTATGCTGTAGCAGTATTACTACTACTACCACTTTGATTACTATTACTGCTGCTGCTACTACTTGTGTTACTACTAGTACTAGTTTTGCTGCTACTACTATTTCTATCCTATTACAATGACTTACTATTATTACCACTGTTCTATCAGTTACTACTCCTATTACCACAGCTACTACTACCAGGACAGTGTGCACACATAATGAAACCTCTGTTCTCCAGGGAGATTTAGTGATTTGCACTGTACATTTCCTCCCCACCCAGTTTTTGTTATGCTTTTTTGTTTTTTCAATTGAACTTTGGTTTGTGCTTTATGGAGAGAAAACTTTATTTAAAATTTTTTTCTTCAGAAATCACATATTCCGTTCCTCATTTATTCAATCATTTAACAATCAGTTACTCAGTGTTTTCTATGTTCCAGGCAGACTTACAGGTGCTGGGAGTAAAGCTGAAAACAAATCAACCCAAATTCCCACCCTTAGATGCTAATATCTTGGTTGAAGATGGAAGCTAGGAAGGGAAACAAGTCAAGTGTCCCTGCATCGCAGCTTATAACCCAAACTGACCATCTTTCTCCCCCTTTCTGCTCCCGTGTTCTTGTATCTGATGTCTGATGCCACCTCCTTGATGTAACCACTTCCCTGTGGGTGAGTTTGTGAATACCTTAGATTGTTCCAGAAAAGATTTCAGGCTGCTTCCTTGCCTGTTGGCCTCGTTGCTTCCAAATGACTTGTTCCCTCCCTGGCACCTGCCCTGATGCTTTTCCTGGGTGCTGTTTGCCTTTTGCAAGCTGGAACCATCTCTTGCCCAGTCCTGTCAGAGTCCCTTCTTTGGGTGCAGGGAACAAATCCCAATTTAGCATCACTTGTGATTATAATGAATGTGCTGTTTTTGCTCCCTCTTCCAGATCATTAATGGAGAAGTAAATGAGACCCCCACGATGCTGTGTCCCCGTGGCATCCCGCTAGACACCTTCCAACAACTTGACACTCTGCCATTTGCTGTTTCACCACCCTTTGTTTACTTTGTGAGTGTAGGTCCCTGTTTTTGAAAGAGGCAGAAAGCTTGATATTTCTACTGCTGCAGAGACGCTACTTAAAGGTGGGGATATTAAAACCTGGCAGATTGTAAATACATCCTTTTGAGACTGAATTAAATGTGGCTCCTGAATACAGCATTGTCAGTAAATACTTGGTTGCTCTCCCTCCTCTCAGATGCCTTTGTTTTCTCTGGACTTTCTGCAGCTGTTCTGTCTTTCTGAGAGCAGAGCAGGGTAGATGTTTGCTATATGCAAAGCTGTTGCTTGGATCAGCTTAACTATGAACAGTGAAGTGGCTGTTCCCTGCAAAGCTGTATAGTGGATTGCACTCCCAGCTTGGGGTTTCTCCTCCCTGTCCCCTACAGGGCACTCCTGCTCAGACTCTGGCCCAGTCATGCAATCTTCTTTGACAGATGTTATTTTGCAGACATGCAAGCAAGGGCTTGAAAAATGGCACTTCCAGGCTCTGCTTGCATTCTTGTGCCTTGTAGAATTGCCAGGAAAATGTGCCTGAGGGAACTGTTTGGAAGGAAGGACACATGGAGCAGAGCCCAGTGGTCTCACTGGCCCAGTTAGGGCCCACCTAGACTTCCTGACAACTCTATGACCTCTAGTTGTGTGAAGAAGTCCAGTCCAGATCAAAAGAATCTCTTAGCTGATCCCCTTCTATATGAAGAATGAGCATATTGCACATGAGGGCTCATTTGTCATGCAGCATTAGCTATGACAATAGATAGCTGATATGATACACACATCTGGAGTCCCAAGAATAAGGGATATGGAGGAAAGGGTCTCTGTAGAGAACTACACAAAATGCAGTGCATTGAAACTCCTTTTCCCAGCAAAGACAGAAAAGAGAGAAACAAACAAAAGCCGAACATGAGCTCACTTAAACTCTCTGCTCTGAGCAATGGTTTGCCACTTCCTTCTCAGTTTGCCTCTAAAAACTCCCCCACCACTCAGTGCTGCTGAAAAATGCTCCTTTGGTTTGTGGCAACACAGTGACAGTGACCTAAGTGGGGTGGAAGGGGCCTAGAAAATTTGGTTTATACTTCCTGCATGGAAGCCATATGCTCTGAGCAGCCTCTTCTAATTGCCCCCCAGGTGTCTCACCCAGCACCCCTATAAGCATCTTCCTTGCAACTGACACTCCACCTTATGACCCACCTACTGAGCATGTGACTCAAAGTGTGGCCCCAGATCAGTGGAGGGGCCTTGTGGAGCTTGCTGGGTGTGTAGGCTCAGCCTCTCGCGGATCGACTGATGTGCAATCAACACTTTCCACAGAACCTGAGCATCTGTGTGCATGTTCAAGACTGAGAGCACTGCCAGGAGTTATTTGCACTTTTTAGGGGGCTACATAATTATTGGGGGCTCAGTCACCTCTTCTGAATAGTGGTTTCCTTGAAGGAGGCATATCTTACGGATTTTTGCATTGCCTGCCACCAGCCCCACATCTGAGTAGGTAGAATCCTGCTCAGAACAAACTGGATGGGTGAAAGTGAGTTGATATTGCCAAGCCAGACCCATCCAGCCCACTCTACTTTTATTTATTTCTTTTTTTTTTTTTTTTAAATTTTTCCTAGAGGCATGTTTTATTTATTTATTTGTTTGTTTGTTTTGTTTATACATGCACTGGGTACAGTCAGAAGCACGGGAGGGTGAGAGAATTCACCAGAGCCAGAGCGGGGAGCAGAACAGGCAGAAGGACCGAAGTACACTGCTGAGGGGAGCAGCGGGCGGCAGGAGAGGTCTGCGCACCATGTGGGACCCTCCTCCGGTGGTCGGGGAGCAGCTGGGTATCGAACCGGCACTGCAGAGGCTGCGGGCAGCTTCGCAACCCAGCGCTCAACCGCTGCGCCACCGGGGAGGCCCTCCCACTCTACTTTTAAAGACAGACCTTTTCTCTCCATGATTCCTAAACCTTCTGGATACCACCTTAAATGTACACACTTGCCCAAAGGAAGCAAATTCCACCCAGACTCTGGGCAGCTCTGCTCACTCCAGAGATACAGATTTGGACACTCAAATAAAGGAAACATCAAGTGCATTTGAATAAGCAAGTGAGGGACCAGCATTCTGCATATCTTAGAATGTCAACACTGAACCTAAATTAAGGCCCTGGTGAAAAATTTGCTAGGCCTTCTCCAGTGGACACAGAAATAGACCAGCAGGCAGGAAGGGAGGGAGGGAGAGAGAGAAGGAGGGTAAGAAAACAGGGAGAATGTCGGAAAGAAAGAAAAAATAGTCTAGGGCTTATGGGACCTAAATTTTACCTCCTTATTTTCTAGTGGGGCTTGGAATTTTTCACCCCCTCTCACGGTATCATTGACATTAAATATCCAATCTTCTCTGCCCCACATCAACTTGAGTAATATACTACAGCCAAGGTTGGATGCGTCTGAGCTCTTCCTCCTCACTCAATTCACGTTAAGAATGCTCCCACCATACATTACTATTGGGATTTTAAAAATGATTTATTTTGCTACACTATTCAGACCTTTGAACCACACTGGATGCTGGGTGCTTTGTTGACACAGTAGTTAGGGATAAAAGGGGAGTTTGGGGGATTGAGGAATTCTGACTTTCTATAAATCACTAATTTTATTGTAGTAAATAGAGGTCACCTCCTGGAACTTCAATAGCCTGCCTTGAAAAATGGTATGAGACTATCAAAGTCCATCAAAGGGAAAAATAGGACAAATGGAGTAGAGGGAAAAGAATAGTTTCTCAGTTTCAGCCAAGGCCACACCAAGTATGGGCTTGCATGGGTGAGCTATGTTGAAGAGGTGGAAGAGACTCTTCCTGTGGCCTGTTGAACATTTGTATGCCCCTGTCCTAGAGGAGAGGCCAAAGATTAAGGATGGGGCAGAGCAGCTGGGGAGGGGTTAGCTAGTTCTGTCATGAGCTTGCAAAGGCCTAGGCCGGAGTGAGAAACTCAACAGTATATTCCAGAACAATGTCCCAACTCGGCTGGGGAGAATAAAGATAGGCCTCACCTATGACAGGTCACAGATACACACGCAGGAGCCACAGAAAAAAGGTATATGAGTGGAAGGATCTGTGCTAGATGGGATGCTCCAGCTTGAGTTACCCACACCTCTCTTACTCTCTTCTCTCTGCAATAGTGACAACAATGAACTGTTCATTTTCCCAGCAGTGTCACCACAACTCACTCATAGAGATGTAAGTGGAAGTCCCTGGGAAGTCTTCCTTTCCCATAGGCAAGACAAAGTCTTCCTAGCAAGGCTTTGTCCTTCACCTTCTCCACCCTCTTTTCTTGCCTGAAGCACACTTGCTATGGCCGGATATCCAGCAGCCATCTTGACACCATGAGGACTAACTACCACATGCTAAAGGTGGCAGAGCAGCAGGACAGAGAGGCCTAGGTTTATTTTTTATTTATTTATGCATAGAAGAACTGGGGTGTAGGCCAGAGGTGTGTGGGCTGAGAGGATTCGCCAGAGTCAAAGTGGGGAGCAAAACTGAAATACACTGCTGAGGGGAGCAGCAGGTGAGACAGGAGAGGTCTGCTGCTCCCTGTGGGTCACCTCCCTGGCCAGGGATTGAACTCACGCAGCAGTGGCTGGCGATAGTGCTGAAACTTTAACCCCTGTACCACCAGGGAGGCCCAAGAGGTCTAGGTTCCTGATGGCATTGCTCAGCCCCAGCTAGCCCTGGACCTCTGACTCCTAACTTATTGCTGTGTAAGAAAAGTACACCCCTTACTTGTTTAAATCCCATTGTCAGATTTTTTAAAAAGATTTATTTATTTATACAAGAACCGGGGTACAGGCCACATATGCAGGAGAGTGAGAGGATTCACCGAGACAGAGCAGGGAACAGAACTGGCAGACTGACGAAATACACTGCTGAGGGGAGCAGCGGGTAAGGCAAGGCAGGAGAGGTCTGCTGTGCCATCTGAGTTTCTCCCTGACCAGGCTGGATCGAACCTGCACTGCAGAGGCTGCGGACAGCTTCACAGTATGGCGCTCAACTGCCTGTGCCACTAGGGAGGCCCCCATTATCAGATTTCTTATACAAACAGTGTAAACTGCCCCTAGCTCTCTCTCCATTGTTGCTGGGTGGGAATCCTGGCCCATTGTTGCCAAATCTGATTAGACAAAAGAAGATGTAAATCTGGACTATTTTTTTACATGAAATTCCCCACTTGGCAATTGTAATTGATCCCAATAGACATAGTTACTTGCATTTTTTGAAAACACCATTTCTAATTGATGAACCCTGATTTATAGAATGTTTACTCTGGGCCAGGTGTGATGCTAAGCACCCTATGTAGATGATCGCATTTAATTCAAACCACAAAGTTGAGAGCAAGGATATTATTACCTCTATTTTATTAATGAGGAAACTGAGCCTCAAGGTTATGCATCTGGTAGGGAAAGAGCCATTATTAAAGTTCGTACTTGACTTTGTTAATTAACATTGAATCAATGATCTATTACCACAATGATGCTGTTTCACAAACCACCTCAAACTCAGCGACTGGCAACCAGATGTATTCTCAAGCTTCCAGGTCTGTAGGCTGATGGTGTTTGGGAGATGTGAGCTAGACTCAGTGGGGTGATTCTGCTCAGGCTCGGGTCCTGGGGGATCAGCTCCAGGCTGGGAGTTGGGTTTGGAGTAACTCTGTGTGTGTGTGTGTGTTCATTCTGGGTGAAAGGGCCACATAGAGAATGTTCTTTCCCTGTGGGAAAGAGCCACAGGTAAGAACTACGCCAAAAGGGCTGGTGCAGTCAATGCCAAATCGTGACTAGGATTCCATTAACAAAAGAGCTTCTGAAGCCAACCCCACGCCTATGGAGCAGGGGCAAATCCTCAGTCCCCAGTGGGAGGGAGGTGGGTATTGCTCAACAGTCATCCAAACAATAGCCACCATACTGCTCTCTTGGGAAAAGCAGGCCTCCCTTGTCAGGAGACACAGATTCCTTTGTCCCCTCCCATTGTCTGTTTGCAAGAGTAGCAAATGGTACATGGGCCTGGTGAATGGGGCACACAGCCATCAGAACTCACCTACAATCAGTTCATTTCAGACATGCTTTCACCCTGTCATGATGCTACACCCTGCAAATAGTGGTCCAGCTTCTGGAGGTGACTAGCAGGAGGTGGGGAGGAGCCTGTGGGATGAAGCCATGCCAGGTCCTTTCCTCAGGGAGAGGGCTTCCATCTCGGAGTTGTGCCTGTGTCTTTTGAGGCATCTTCTACCCTGATTCCTTCTGTGTCCCTTTTCTTTTCTTTTTCTTTTCTTTTCTCTGATCATCATTCCTGTTTTCTCTCTTCCTTCTTCAGCCCTCTGGAATATCCATTCATCCAGTCACTCAATCATTCAATCAGCAGGCATTCACTCACACCCTCTCTTTACCCATCGCTGTTCATGATGCTGGAGAAATGGTGGGGTGGAGCTGGAACAATCCTATTTTCAGGGCACCTGCTTCTAGCAGGGGAGACATGTGGCAGACACTTAGGTAAAATGAAGGTGATCATTGCAGGAGGAGAGAAATGCTCCGGGGGTGCTATCAAGGGTGGATAATGGGGAGCATAGCAAGGAAAGGAAGAAGAAGGAGGTGCTCCCAGCTGCTCAATGACTGGTAGCCCTTTGCTCCAAAGTCCACCTTTCACAGCCTGCTTCCCCCTGAAGCCATGAGCTGCTCCATTCCAGCCAGGAGCCACAATTGAGTCAACTCAGTTTCTGGAGAAACAGCATCTGTGTCAGCCATGTGCATGTGTGGAGTTGAGGAAGGTGTACGTGAGGAGGGTGCCACTGGGCAGGTCAAAGGAACTCTAAATCATTCCCTTGACCCCTTTTGAGGGGCAGATGGGGTGCTCTGGTATCCGTCCCATAGGCGGGTGTTTTGCAGAGATGTGATGTGCCACCAAGACTATCTGTGTTCATTGAAGAGAGACTAGAGAATTCAACCTCACCAGATTTTCTAGAGCAGCAGTTCTCAATGAGTAGGGTGGATTGGCTCCTAGGGGACATGTGGCAAAGTCTGGAGACATTTTTTAATGATCACAACTGGGGAAGAGGGTGCTCCTGGCATCTGCTGGGTAGAGGCCAGGGATGCAGCTAAACATCCTATGAGGCCTAGTGATCAAGTTCATTATTTTTAAAAAAGATTTATTTTATTTATTTATGCATACAAGAGCTGGGGTGTAGGTCAGTGGTGCAGGGGGTGAGAGAATTCACCAGAGACAGAGTGGGGAGCAGAACAGGCAGATTGACTGAAATACTCTGCTGAGAGGAGCAGCAGGTGAGATAGGAGAGGTCTGCTACGCCATGTGGGTCATCTCCCTGGCCAGGGATCCAACCTGTGCTGCAGTGGCTGGCAATAGCTTCATAGTGCTGAGAATTAACCCCTGCACCATGAGGGAAGCCCTCAAGTTTATTTTTAAACTAAAGTCACTAATATTTCCAAGGTTTTAAACAATGTAAGTGAAAGGGATAAGACAAAAGTTTTTTTTTTTTTAATATTTATTTATTTATTTATACAAGCACTGGGTACAGTCAGAAGCGCGGGAGGGTGAGAGAATTCACCAGAGCCAGAGCAGGGAGCAGAGCAGGCAGAAGGACCCAAGTACACTGCTGAGGGGAGCAGCGGGCGGCAGGAGAGGTCTGCGTGCCATGTTGGACCCTCCTCCAGTGGCCAAGGAGCAGCCGGGGAATCGAACTGGCGCTGCTGAGGCTGCAGGCAGCTTTGCAACCAGGCGCTCAACCGCTGCGCCACCGGGGAGGCCCTAAGACAAAAGTTTTATTCCAGGAACTTTCAAAGTATACTTCCAAATGTTTCTGGAACCATCCTCCTAGCTGAGAAGCTTGGCTGGTTGGGGGTTCTTGTGGGAGCAGATTATACCAGCATGAGCAGCAGTGATGGAAGCAAAAGGCTGCACCGATGGTCATGCTCATCTGCAGACACCCAGGCTCTCTACATTCCAGAATAATTTGATCCACACCACCTAGCAGCTTGAAAGAGGCAGAAAAAGAAGAGGAAGAAACAACAGCCATGTAGCATGACTGTAATTCCCAATCTGAGTTGTGCACTCTCATTTGCTTCATGTAATATGAGCCAAATTTAAACATGTCAACATCGCAACAATTGCTGATTTTTCAAGCTCGATACAGCCGCATCTGGCAAGCACCCGCTGAATGTTCTGCAATGATGGTGACGTAAATGTATTTACTGAAATACAGTGTATTGGAAAGATAAATAGTATATTGTGATGTCCTGTTCTTTGCATTTGCATAAATTGGCCCTCTCTAAAATAAGCAAAGATTTAAAAGAACATGACGATGTTTTAAATTGTTCAAAGAATCATCATTACAGGGCTTACAAACCACGTAGTCCATTTTCCTTATTTTATGTGTAGGAAAACTAAGCTTACAACCTTTTTTTTTTTTTTTTAAAAAAAGATTTATTTATTTATGCATACAAGACTGGGGTACAGGCCAGAAGTGCAGGGGGTGAGAGGACTCACCAGAGACAGAGTGGGGAACAGAACAGGCAGACTGACGAAATACACTGCTGAGGGGAGCAGTGGGCGAGACAGGAGAGGTCTGCTGTGCCATGTGGGTAGCTCCCTGGCTGGCAGGGGATCGAACTCGTGCTGCAGAGGCTGCAGACAGCCAAGGAGGCTCAGCCTATAACTGTTTTTGATCATAAGAAAGAGCAAAGAGAAAGCACCCACGGGCCCTGAGCGTCTAGCAGAGAGGGAGATAGGAGGGGGTGAGTGCAGATGGTGCAAACTGGGCTACCTGGGCTCGTCAAGGAACAGGAGGACCCTGGAGAATTCTCATGCCTTCTCTCCTCCTCTGAGACTTCCTGGACCACAGGGAGGCTTTCTCTTCCTCTTCTTTAAGTCTGTCCAGAGATGGAGGTAGAGTGGCTTGTTAGGAAGGACTCTTGGGATGGAAGCCCTTAGAAGGGAAAGGAAGGAGGCAGGACTGGGCAGAAGGAGACACTGAACCGAAGTGTCTTCTTCAGAGGCCCCAGGCGGCTCTACGGGGCATTCTGAAGCCAGGCCGTCCCTCCAGAATTGTCTTAAGCTGAGCCAGCTGCGTATCGGCTGGATATTAGACATGGATGTCTCCAGGCGATCCTGGCCTCTGCCCTGCGGAGACACGTGACAGCAAAACTGTCTTTCTGAAAAAGGCTGCTCTCCAGCTTGGCAGTTTTTTCAGGCAGCTAAGAAACCAAGGTCTCGCTCCATATCAAGTCCAGGAAAAACTTGTTCTCGCCAGGTTTGAGATGAATAATCAAAGAGAACCAAGGGGTGGATGGGAGGCCGGTGAGTGGAGACGAACCTGTTGGTGTTGGGGGTGGTGTCCCATCACAGCCATATCCTGGGCTTTTGGGGGATCCACCCTGATGGGCTGTGGACCGGTAGGTGCTGTCCCTTCTGCGGGGATTTGGATCCTTCCCAATACACGTGAGCCGTTGGGATCCGGGGACTCTGTATCTCTCCCCGGGCAGACCTGACGTCCTCTTGGGTCCACAGCTGGTGACATATTTCAATTGACCTTTCAACCCTCTGGAGCATGGACCTTCAGATTCATCTTTTATTTGTTCATTTATTCATCTCCTCATTCAGCAAGTATTCACCGAACGCTGCTGGGACGCGGGTGAGGAGAGAGGTGGAGAATGGGCATGAAGATTCTGCTAGTGTGAAGGTTGGAGGATGTGCAGGGTGACTCGGGAGCCCAGGAAGTGTCAAGGAAGGTGTCAGAGAGTGGGGGGGCTGAGACAAGTGGGGACGGGCATGGATGTTCCAGGCAGAAGACCTGGGTGCGTGCACGCCTGGAGAAAGCCTTGCTTGCAAATGGCCTGTTGGTGGAGTAAAGCACTCCGGTTGGCGGGGCCACATGCGTGAGGAAGGGGCAGCGAAGGAGGGAGGTGAACTGTGGAGACGGGCAGGTGCCAGCTGAGGGATTCTGGACTTTATTCTAGAATAAAGTGAGAAATCATTTTGAAGATACTGCAGTGATATGATGACACGATTGGATTTTTCTTTTTAACAGACCAGTGGTCTGGAATGAGATCGCAGCCGTCAGGATACACCCCAAAGGCAGGGTGTCCAGACTGGGGATCCTCCGCCTGTTCTGGGGAATTGGGAGCTAGGGCTGCAGTGTCAGCAGCTCGGCCTCTGTGGGGTGTGCAGAGCTCCAGTGCCCTGGGGGGCCTTCTGCCATGGAGTCCCTGTGGCGTGGAGTCCCCTGTGGATTGCTTGCCACGTAGGACTGCTTCCCAGGGGTGATTTGAAATGAGGATGCGCTCTCCGGGTGGATATGTTCAGGAAACATGCAAAAAGAAATCTGAAGTCGCCCTGCATCTGAATCTCTAATATTTCCCTAAATTGGCGCAAGGCTGTTCCCACTCTGGCCTTGATTTCTATTGTAAGCCTGCTTCCTGCTGAGCAGGGAGGTGCTCCTTTGGGAGGAGGCTAAATCATCAGTTTCAGCCCTTCATCAGGCATGTCACAAAGAAGTGGGCCAGCTCCAGAATGTGTGTGAATGAGCTCTGCAAGCAGCGAGGGCTGCCAAGGGAAGGTGGCGGCTTCTCCGAGCAGCCAGCCCTTCCTCATACTGTGTGCATAAGAAGACAATCCTCTGCCACTAACCAGTGAAAAACCCATTTATCACACAACATCAGGGAGATGCAAATCAAAACTACAATGAGACACCACCTCACACCCATAAGAATGGTACGTATTAAAAAGACCAGAAAGCAGCAAGCACTGGCGAGGGTGTGGAGGAAAAGGAACCACTGGAAGCTGGTGGTGGGAATGTTAACTGGTCTAGTCTGCTGTGGCGGTTCCTCAAAAACAGATCCACTTGATCCAGCTATTCCTGCCCTAGGTATCTACCTAAAGAATGCAAACACACCAACTTGAAGGGACAAATGCGTGCTTATGTTCACTTTAGCACTATTACAGTAGCCACGGTATGGAAACATCTTAGGTGCCCGTAGACAGATGAATGGATTAAGAAGATGTTGCAAGGCCTCCCTGGTGGCAGCAAGGGGTTAAGCACCACACTGTGAAGCAATCTGCAGCCTCTGCAGCTCAAGTTCAATCCCTGGCTGGCTAGGGAGCTACCCACATGGTGCAGCAGACCTCTCCTGTCTTGCCCGCTGCTCCCCTCAGCAGTGTATTTCAGTCAGTCTGCCTGTTCTGTTCCCTACTATGTCTCTGGTGAATCCTCTCACCCCCGGCATCTCTGGCCTGTACCCCAGCTCTTGTATGCATAAATAAATAAATCTTAAAAAAAAAGATGTGGTATACAGACACAACGAAATACTACTCAGTTATAAATCAAGGTGAAATCTTGCCATTTGTGACAACATGATGGAACTGGAGGGGCTTCTTCTAAATAAAATAAGTCAGAAGGGGAAAGATAAATACTGGATGATTTCACTCTTATGTGGAATATAGAGAAAACAACATGAAGAAACAGATAAAACTACACCAAAACAAAACCCAGAAATGTGATTGCAGAATTGAGGCTACCAGAAGGGTAAGGGGAGGGGCACAAGAGAGAGGGGTCCCAATGGGCTGTGGTGGGGGGTTATGGGTGTTTGGTGGTGGGTGTGGTAGGACTATATGTGAAGAGATGTGACTCTGTGCCCCTAAGTCAGATGCAGTGTTATAAACCAATGCAACCTAAAAAAAAAAAAAAAAGCCTATTTATTGAGCACTTATTATATGCAAGGCACCATTCAAAGCAGAACTTTTATATCATCCCCCTCTTTGTTCTTAATCCCTGATGCAGGCCTGCGAGAGAGAAGTTGGGTGTCACTGTCTGTGATGTGAGCCTCAGATCCCCCAGCTGTGTGCCAGGGCACCCCCATCTCACTGCCAAGCTTCAAGCCATAGGTGCTGGAGTTGGACCCCAGTTAGGTTCCAGAGAGTCCACTTGTCAGTGAGGTGTACTTGGCAAGTCAAGTTACTTCACCTCTGTAAATCACGGTGACCTGGGGACACTGAAGAAAAACCAGGCTGGGCCAGCAGGAATCATATGAGAGAGGCAGCATCCCATGCTGCACCGAGGTCAGCGGCACCTACTGCATCATGCTGAGAACTCATTGCTCGTGGACATGCTTTCTGCTGGCATGCTTCTGGGCCTGGCTCAGTAATAAATGTGAGCTCTTTGAAAATAAAAAAATAAATACATTTAGGGCCTCCCTGGTGGTGCAAGGGGTGAAGGCTTAGCATTATGAAGCTATCTACAGCCTCTGCGGCATGAATCCAATCCCTGGCCAGGGAACTACCCACATGGTGCAGCAGACCTCTCCTGTCTTGCCCGCTGCTCCCCTCAACAGTGTTTTCCAGCAGATCAGCCTGTTCTGCTCCCCACTCTGTCTCTGGTGAATCTTCTCACCCCACTACACCTCTGGCCTACACCCCAGCTCTTGTATGCATAAATAAATGAATCTTTTTTAAAAAAGGAAGAGGTGCTTAAAAAATACATTCAAATGCTACAGGCTTTACTCCCTTTTACTTTATCAAGCAGTGCAGTTCTCCAGGAGACCCCTTTCCATTCCACGTGCTCATAAGGTCAGTTCTAACCTATATTCTATACCTGTTTTATTTAGTCCAGGAAATAGTTACCTAATAGGCATGTTGCCAGGGGAGGGCAATTAAACAGTTTGTGTTGGGCAAACAAAAAAAGCACAGCAAGTTAAAACACCCACCGCCTTGCAAAACTGGAACACCGATACCTCCTTCAAGTTGGCTTTTGAGAGCAAGAGGCCAAGAGCTGTGAGGCGTGAATTTGAGGGTCAAAACAGCTTTCAGCCACCAGAAAGAGGAAGAGGCCGAACCCAGGCCTTCTGACTTGACCTTGCAATGGGAGGCTGGACTGTGCAAGGGGAGCCGACTGGGTTCTCCCTGGAGAGGAGCAGGACAGGACAGGCCTCCTCCTCCACACATGCGATGGGCGTGGACTCCTGCTTGTGCACACTTTGGCCTTGTTGACATCACGTTTTATCCAATGAGCCTGATTAATACTTCAATTCACACCCCACATCTGTAACTGCCTTTTTTTTTTTTTCCAGCAAGGGAGAAAAGTTTTTTAAAATTTGAAATTTGAAAGCGGGATTCCCTCCTGTGCTGGATTCCCAAGCGCCGTCAAATGTGAAAACAAGAAGAGGAAGGCCCCGCTCTGATTATTGGACAGGTTCTGAGTTAGCGAATAGCTGTGTGATTTGTCGGGCAAAGCAGATGCGTGACATTCACTACTGACAAGTAACAGGAACTAATAGGAAAAGGGACTGCCAGGAGGAGCTGCTGCCAAATCCACTCCACGGATTATAATCATTCATTTGTAATCAGTTCATTAATTAACTGGGCACAAAAGGATGTTGTAAAAAGATCATAAGTATTTTCCAAGTAGGTTAAATAGCCCCCTCCTACCTCATTGGCTTACACGGACACATCATTCAACAAATCCTAATTTTATGCAAAGGAAAAAAAAAAAGTATGTTCTGGCCTTATTTAAATTTTCCAAATTTTCACAAACTAGAATTATAAAGGGTCCTGATGAATAAACATCTGTTGTAAAATAGCAAAGGATAAAACAAGACCCCAAACCAACAGTGGAAAAGGAGAATCAGATTACCACGAGTATTCACTGACCACCGCCAAGAGCTGTGGGCTTAAAAGGTGGGGGAAGGACACATTTCTGGTTTTCAGGCGCTTACATTTTAATCAGCAATTGACAACATAATTACAAAAAGAAATGATACTGGCCAAATGTCAGTATTTGGCTAGGGCATTTATTTCTCCTTTCAGTAGTGGCTGAAAAAGAAGAGAGACATTTCCAAATTCTGGGCCCTCAAGCAAAATGTTTTAGAAAACAGCTTTCTAATCATCTGAAAATTGCTCCTAAAAAGACAAAAACTAAAATCTACTGCTCAAGAGATGCCTGCTCGTTGTAGAAAGCATTTAAAAGCATAGAGAAGCAAAGGAAGATCAAAATGACCTACAATTCAATGATAAACTTTAATTTTTTACATTCTTCTTGGATTTCGATATGCCCATAGTTGCCTGTGTATTTATTTGCAAAACGGTATTTTGTAAATTGTTTGAAAACTGTTTTTCCCCCACTGATAACAAGTCAGCAACGTGTTTCCATGGCTATGAGCATCTGTGTGGGTGTCGCCGCGTGTGCAAACCATCCTACACTTGAACAGCTCTCCTAGTGGACATTTAAGTTATTCTTTTGCCATCAAAAACAACACCTCAGCCATCAGGGACACTGCTGCCTCTCTGTATTCCTTTGACTGTTTCCACAGGAAACAATATTAATGGGAGAAAAGCACGCATCGACATTTATTAGCAAATACTCCTCAGGTTGAAGGAGATTCAAAATAGCACAGCAGCGAGGCTGGTGAAATCTGACAGCACGGGCGGACAGAGTCGCTGTGTGATCTCAGACAGGGGAGTCTACCTGAGCACCGCCCTGGGGCTGGAGAGAATGCAGCCTTCACAGCAGGAGACAAACGAGAAACGTGTCCTCTGGGGAATTGGTCACTCTGCAAACATGGCACCGCACGCACCTGGCCAGTACAGCCTGCAACACAGTTTTCTACCTACAGAGACCACGCCAGATAGGCCATGTGGCTTGACCAAAATGTCACTGCCTGGCAGGTGGCTCTGATGGTCCGTGTGGCTTGTCAAGGTGGTTCAGTGATGTTGTGCAGGCGTAGACGTACCCGGCAGGTACCTGAACACGGTGTGAACTTGATAAGTATCTGGTCCTTCTCTTATCAATCCTCGTGTCTTTATCTAATGTGCAAAACCTAGTCTGGGGGTGGTGAGAGAGAGGAAGAGGAAGAGGAGGAAAAAGAGGGAGGGAATTGGGGAAGGAGAGACAGGGAGAGAGAGGACCAGCAGAGGGAGGGGTGAAGAGACAGAGAATGAGGTCTGGCAAACAAAGAATCTGTATCTACTCGCCTCTTCTTAGGAGAAAAGGCTCATGATGGCTTTTCATGCCTTTTTATTTGTTTGTTTTTCGTGGAGAGAGTTCCCCCAGCCTCGCATGGAAGCTTTCCAGTGCATTTCTTCAGCATTTCGATCTGCCCTTTGGGTATTATGAAAGGTTAAAACCCACACAACAGGGCAGAGTAGAGCTTGTTTACTGCAAGATTCATGTCTGGTCTTGAAAGGTATTTTCTCCCTTGCCCCACAACCCTTGATGAAAGGAAGATGGATTCTGCGCCGGGTGTGGGTGATGCATGCAAATCGGGTTCTGCGTGGGCAGGTTGGGTTGGGGAGGGCTCCTTCCTAACCACACGCACACCTGGATCTGCATCCCCAGGTGACAGCCAGCCCAGCTCCTTCCTGGGCCCCGGGCCCCAGCCCACCTTCTCTGGAGACCCTTTTCTGAGTAGGGATCTCCGAGGAGTCCTTTACGCGTCAGAACACATTTCAGTCAACTGCTGCCTTTCCCAGGGGTATCTACGTTTCAGGATGCAGCTCTCTCTGTGGGATGCGAAGGTTGTCAGTGTTAAAATGTTTACTAATTGCTCAGGCAGCCCGCCTCCTGCCCAGCCTTCCTCCCAACAGCCATTTATTGAACACGTGGCGTTCCATGCTGTGTCGACTCAACCACCACGAGCAAGACACACAAGCTCACTGTCCCTCTTTGATCATGTGTTTCAGTTGAAAAGACAGACAAAACCCAAGATTATAAAACATGCCCGATTATGAAGTCGCCAGGAGGGTTTACTCATGACGGGAGGGTGAGGAGGGACCCTACCCCCTTCTGCCCCAGTCCTGTGTTATGCAAACCCCTCAGATCTTGGCCAAGTGTCTTTATTGCTCAGGAAGTATTGTCCATCCCAGTGTCACTGGGGGAGATGAATGCTTTGGTCTGCTTTCCTAACAGAAACTTACACTTACTCAGTGCCTGCTACATGCTAGGGAGGCTAGCAGGCATGTTGCTGTATTTAGTCTTTACCACAAGCCTTTCACATAGGAATTATTAATTCCCCAAACCCAGAGAGATGTTCCCCCAAATCACACTAGAAATAAGTGGCAAAGAAAAATCTAAACCTCTCTCTACTTGGCTCTCTGGCATCTGTTCTTTAACATTACATCCTTTCCCTTCCTGGGAGGTGAGGTTGGGATACCAGGTTGGCCTTCACAGTCATGTTCCCCAAAGGGCAATCTGGTTATTTGAGAACTCACTTAGATTTGTTTCTGCACAAATGACAAAATACTTTCTCCTCTTGCCCCACTGGAAGAGCCTACCAAACTTCTTGAGTTACTCCTTTCTTCATTGCATTTCCCCCTGATTCTCTATAAGGCTTCCTTTAGGGGGGAATGATCCCACTGGGTCAGTTACAATCCACTTGTGTTGTCAGAGACACACATGCCTTCTCTCTTTCTCCCTTCCTCCTTCTCTCTTTCTCCTATCCTTGTCTCTGGATTGGTCTGAATCTCAATGACAGATGAGCTCATGTTTGCATATTCCTGTCCTGGAGCCCACATCATTACTGATTCACACAACAGCCCCGTGCTCTGGCCCCCTCATGATGGCATTTATTGAATCACCATCACACAACTACTAGGACATAGAAACACTGAGCAGAAAGCAAGGCTTTGCAAGTAGTGCTGTTTCACTACTAGACATCTGTCAAGAGTTTTCTCTTATAACACAGATGTCTCTGAGTATTTCCAGCTAATAACAACTTAATAATGTAACAATTTTCCTGTGTATGGCACTTCCCTAAGTGCCCTAACTTATAGTAAGTCCTGCAGTCTTCCCTCAGATTACAAAGGAGCCCACCTATGCCCAAAATCATTGTTTCCACTGGAGACAAAGGCGCATGTAACACCCCCCGCCCCTTTCTGATGACAAGTAAAAAAATGACTAGCCCCAAGTCACCCAACTAGTAATGGATCCAGCTGAGACTCAAATCTGAGGTTTTGGGACATCAAGTGCTCTTTCTAAATACTCTGCTTACAGCTCCAGATCAATATATCAGGGTGTTACTGTAGTAGGTGGTTGGAACAAATGGGTCAGAGCAGACGGGACTTGGGATAACAGAGAGTCAGTGTGTGGAGATTGACGAATGAGTGGAATATTAATTCACTCATTCATTCACAAATTTAGTAAGCATTTATTGAACACAGTCGCCTACTATGTGATTCTTTATGACAGCCTGAACTCCAGGGAGAGAACATTTATATATGGCAGAGACTGGCTGTCATTTTCATTTCTTTTCCTCCCTGTCTCTACATCTAAACAACAAGTGTCTGAGTTCTAGCTCCTAGAATGTGAACTGAAAACCTCTCCTTCTCCCCACTTTTCCTTACAACCAGGGAGCATGGAGAGCTTACAAGCTCTGAATGATTTCACTACTGCCTGCTTGGAACATCCACCAGATAATAAACTATTACATTAAACCACTGAATATTTGGAGTTCATCTTTTATACTATTTAGTGTTACAGCACTTCTAAACAGGTTGCAGGAAAGAATTAAGACCTAATGCCCTAAGGGATCTATGAATTAACTTCTCTCCTTTGCATCTAAAATGGTACTATTTATATATTATTCTTGGGAAAACTGTCACTCACATAATTTTCTATGGAGTTTAATTCTCTTGTGGACTCCTTGTTGAGAAAGGTTGGATACACTCAAGCAATCCCTGTTTTCAAGGGCTTTATTATAATCTAGTTGCAGAAATTGGACAGATGTACCTATCTCTAAAAGGGAAGATGGAGAGGGAAACTTATATGTCTTCCTATCTCCTTGTGGCAAGCCTGCTTCGACTTTATTATTGTCATTTTCATAGATTGTAGAGTTAAGCAAAAGCTCAAGGTCACTCAACAAGAACGTGAAGTTGTGGAGTCAGGATTTAAACCAATGTTGAATGGACACTTGTGCATGTCAGGAAGAGCACGGTTCAGACACTGCAAAATAAACACGTTTAATCCACGGTTCTCTGTAGGGCACCTACAAGGACCCGAGGGCTCAAGACATTCTCTGTATTCAATGACATAGAAACCATGTCCCTTCTGCAGGGAACAGGTACTCCCAGCACCCCTGAGGTCTGACATCCTGCAAGGCTCTCCCTCTACCAGCGTTTCCTGACCCTGTGCCTGTCTATAGGGAAGTGCTAATAATATCATTAAAAACCATTTGTAGAAGCCAATCTGTAAAAAAAAAAAAAAAAAGTCATCTTACATTCTGACTTTAGGAAAAGAGGACTAATTTATGAAAAGTTGGGGCGGTGTGAATAGAAAAGCCAAGGATTGTTAGTTTACAGAGAAAATTAGGTTAACTAACGACCATCTTCCAAAAGCTTAATTAAGTCTCTCAGCCCTCAAGTGAGGCAAGGAAATAATTGATTTCTGTATTGCTGGTGGGGAAAGTGAGGGGGAGGTAATTTGCCTGTGGCCAACAAGGGAACCAGCGTCTGTCCTGGGATTAAAATCTAAGATTTTCTGACTCTTGGTCCTTTGTTTCACTTTTGAATCTGGAGTGCTCAAGGCCCAGAAGAATTTTTTTTTTGTGTGTGTGAGAACCCCAAAGCAGGACTGTCAACCAAGATACTCCATGCAAATAAGAAACCAAATAATTAAGGATTCGCTCCTTAGTAATTGTCTGTCCTTCAAAGAAGCAACACAAACAATGCATTGCTTGTGAGAGTCAAGGCCTCATGGGATTATTTTAATAAGTGCTGGCACTTTTCATTATAAGGCCTGTCCATCACCCAGTGACTTATGATGTCAGAAAATATTTGAAGATCTCAAAATTTAAAAAGATGTCTGGAATGAAGTAGAGGGGGAGAAATAAAAGAGGGAGGGGGAGGAAGTGAGTAACGGAGGGATAAAAGCATTCTAAAGGAAGAATGCTTGAATTCACCCATTATTGTACACTTTGGTCAAGAAGCCTTTCGAAGGCCTTCTCGCAAGAACTCTAGGTGGTAACCACTTAATTGCTTTACATGGATGTCTGACTTGGCCACAAATCGGAGGTTCCCATGATCGCCTTCCCCTTTGGGTTCTGTTAATTTGTTGGAGAGACTCATGGAACTCAGGGTAACGTTGACTTACATTTGGCAGTCCATTGAGAAGGGTATGATAAAGGCTACAGATGAACACCCAGATGGGAGAGTGGCAGAGGGCCAGGTATGCGAGAAGGGGTGCAGAGCTTCTAGGACTTCTCCGGGGGTGCTGTTCTCCCCACTCCTTCTCCTGATCAGTGCCTAGGATGCTCTCCAAACCCCACACTATTGGAACTTTTAAGGAGGTCTCATCACATAGTTATCATCGATCAAGAACCCCCTTTTCTGCCTTCCTTTCTGCTCAAGAGAGTGGGGACGGGAAATTCTCAACTTCTAATCATGACTTGGTCTTTCTAGCAGCCAGTTGTCATCTAGCCTCCACCTAAGAGCCCACCCAGGGTAGCCTCATTAGAACAAAAGACAACACTATCAGCCAGGAAATTACAAGGGCTTCAGGAATGGGAGCCAAAGACCAAATGTCAGAACAAAGGAAAAAGAAAAATACCGGATGGTTTCACTTATAGCAGGAATATAGGGGAACCAAATAAGACATCAGTGTTAAAAAATAATAACAGTACAAAACACAACAAAGCAAAAACAGACAATTATAAATCAGAGACACACTGCAGGGGAAGTGGAGGGAGAGGGGTGAGAGGGAGGGAGGGAGGAGCACAGGGGACTGAGGTGATGGTGCACGGGTGCCTTGGGGAAGGAAACTCTATGGGGACTCCACCTGAGGGGGCTAGGAAAGGAAACATTGTTAAAAATGAACAATGATGTAAAAAAATATATATATATGAGTCATATTTTCTCATCAAAAAAAAAAAAAAGATAGTCTAAGGACTCTTACCGCTTGGGAAATTACAAGGGCTTGGGGAGTTCTGTGCCAGAAACAGGGGGCAGAGGCCTGTATGTATTTTCAATGGCCCCACGCACCCGCTGTGCTACTTTGCCTTCTAGCTGCATTTCCGACCAGAAGAGCGGGGGTGGGGGCTGTTGGAATTCATGGACTTGCAGGTCTGTTTTCCTCTGTTGGACTGTGGGTTCCTTGAGCATCAGAATCAAGACTGAATATCTTTGCTCAGCGCTTGAAGCAGTTCATGAAATGCAATGCTTGCTAATTTCATGAATGAATGAATGAATATCTGTAACAAGCTGATGGCTAAGGATCCAATATCTCACCTTCTTGTCTAATCCTGAAGTCACAGGCTCTCAGGATACAGGTAAAACTGATATGGCTTCTTCTACTCTCCCCACAACTAATTTCATGGACTGAAAAAATTCAAAGCTCCCCTTGGGATACCAGTGATTCCTGGATTTGGGGACCCTCTGTGATCTCATCACCTTCCCACCCCAGCAGCTCCCACCAGTCAGATCCCGTGGGATCCCCTGCCAGTGAAATGACTTTAAGGAATGACTTTAAGGAAGTTGGATCTGGACTCTGAGACTCAGTCTCTTCTTCTGTCAATGGACCTCTTCGATTTAGATAAGGACGGCAAACTCAAATGTCTACAAGAGTCAGGCAAGTATTGAGAATGACTAATGCAGATATTTAGAGTCCTTAGGTATATTTAGACAATAGGGAGTGGTGGAGATTGTGGCCAAGAGGAAAGGATGCCCTGGCAGCAGCAGCAACTACTCCTCATCTTCAGCTAACTGCTGCTGTGCAGAAATGAGGGCTCAGTGTGGCCACATTTCCAATTTTTTTTTTACAAAAGATGGAAGAAGTCTGGATTTTTATGTGAAATCTTCCAATGCTCAAATGTTGGCATGAGAATTTTCAGCAACACAAAACAAGCCAAACTCAATACATTTGTGTGCTGAATTCAGCCCACGGACCTCGGGGGAGCAGCCTCTGGGCTGCATGGTGTCCAAAGTCTTTTCCACCTCTGCAGGGATGTGGCCTGGTGGCAGATCGTCCCTTCAATCTGTGTATTTTTGGCTCTTGGTACTATTTCTGCTACAGTCTAAGCAGAGTGGACGAGGGCTTAAGTGTAACTGTGTTTATAAACACCCTGAAGAATTCCATATGGTATGCCGAATGTGAAGTTGGCTTAATTTGAAAAGATTAAATATACTCAGGCAATTGCAGAGTTGTCTGTTTCGCAAATCAATGCAATTTGTCAGTGGCAGGCCAGGAAGGGACACTTTCTGGGAAGCACAGCTGGTGTGACCGGCTAGCCCAGTGGTAGGAGCCCAAATGTGCTTCTCTTTCGCTGGGCACTGCTCTCACCTCGGTCCCTCCCCCACCCAGATTTAATTTGAACCTTAAATTGAACCCTACCCAAAAAAGATTTCCTTTATTCATTCAAGGGTCCTGTGTGCTTAGCACCTGGGGTCGAGTGTCTCAACGGATCAGGGCAGCTCTGAGGCAGGCAGAAGGGCAGAAGCTCTCAGCTGGGAACCTGAATGCTGGGGAGGTGTTAACTGTGGGAGACTGACCTATCTTTTCCCCTTCCTGAGCCTTGTGTCCTTATCTGTAAAACACTGAGCTTGAACTTTGATGTCTCAGCTCCCTGCCAGCACTAGCAATATTCAGGATCTTTAATCTACCCCACTCCCTCAACAGTGAGGCAGGGAGGAGTTTCCTTCTCGTCTTCTCTTTTTTAAAAATTTATTTATTTGCATATATTTTACATCATTGTTCATTTTTAAACAATGTTTGCTTTCCCCCCCTCAGGTGTAGTCCCCATAGAATGTCCTCCACTTCACCACAGTTCCTTATATTCCTCCCTCCAACCCCTCTCCCTCCCCGTCCCCTGTAGTATGTCTCTGATTTTATAATTGTCTGTTTATTTTTGTTTTGTATTGAATTGTTATTATTTTTCCCCCTAATATCTTATTTGGTTCCCCTATAGTTCTCAAGAAGATGTGGTACACACACACACACACACACAATGGAATACTATTCAGCCATCAAAAAGATAAACTAATGCCATTCACATTAAGATGGACAGAGCCAGAAGGAATTATGGTCAGTGAAATAAGTCAGAAGAAAAAAAAATATCAGATAGTTTCACTTGTCTTCTCTTTTAACATCACTTCTTCCTCAGATGATGGACAGCCACTCTTGGCCTCCCATCTAGGTGGTGGATGCCGTGGCTCTCTCAGGACACCTCTTGAACAGCTGGAAATCTGCTGTCATGTGTGGTGTAATCCTAAGAGGGACCTTGAGGCATTTGTGGATCCTGGCTAAGCCTGGAACAGAGGGCCCTCTGGCTTCTTTTCTGCTATTTCTGGCACAGTTTTGTTGGGGAGGGCAATCAAAAGACCAGAAGTGCCTTTTAACCTGGGAGCAATTAGAGGCTCCTCATTGCCCTCCCCTGCTGGGAATGTGGGTTCCACTAGCCTTCCCTGCTCTCAGAAGATGCCCAAAGACACACTTGAGATAAAATGTGCTGCTAAGACCATGTGGACAGTGAATGTGAATAAGCCCAGTAAAAACCTCCATGAAAACTTTTAAGATTTGGGGGCAGGTGAAGAAAACTACCCTCCATGTAAGTTCCTTTGGCTATTAAAGCTGTCACCCACCAACATGGAGTGGGCTGCCATTTTGTTCAGCCTGTCTTTACCCTCTGGAGACAAGGCCCAGTTTCAGGTCAAACCTGAGTTGTGAAACAAAAAGTTTCAACAGTAGAAAGTGTGTCAAACTCATGTGATGAGATTCCCCAATCAGCAATTCTCAACCTTTAAGAACACAGTTCCTGAAAAGGGAAGATGGAAGGGGCATGCGAATTAGACTTTTGCTCACAAAGAATAGAAACGCAACTCAAACCGGCTTACACAATATGGGATGATTTCACTTATGTGAAAAGCTGTCCAGCAGCTCCAGGGATGATTAAGTCATCAACTCACTGATGTCATTGAAGACCCAAGTCCATTTCATGCCTCTACTCTGATTCAGGTCAGTTCCCCCTTTCATAACAAAATGGCTGCCATGGTTCTGGACATTACATCTCAGCACATCCATGACCCTTCTATCTTCTTTTATTTTCCAGTAAGCTCCCCAAAAGACCTTCTCTCAAGTCACCATGGCTAGAATGAGTCCTATGCCCATTCCAGTTATTAAAAAATGAGGAATGAGATTATTCTTAGTGCTTAAGAGCCAAGCAAACCAGACTCATCCTGGAATTGGGGAAGGCTGTGGCTCCCCTGGGGTGCAGGAAACTGCCTACTTGACTAAGTCAGGCTTCTGAGTACATGGAAGAAGGGCAGGAGACACTGCTGTTAGGGAGACCATGAACAGTGGTGCTTTCCATACCCTTGTCCCCCGTCACAGACAAAGGAAGGAAGGAGGAAAAAGAAGACTAGAGGAACAGAGGAGGGACAGGGACAGTGTGGAGGAGGAGAAGGTAGAACAGCAGTTTTTGAATCAAATAGACTTTGATTTTAATCCTGGCTTTGTCATCTCCTAGCTGTGTGTTCCTGGCATGCCCCCAAGCCTGTCTAAACTTGGATTTCCTTACTTGTACAATGAAGATAACATGGGATTTTCATGAAGTCAACAAGAAGATGGATGTAAGATGCCAAGCACAGTTTTTTTTTTTTAATCACAAAATAACATTTAGTTAATGTTAGGAAGAAGGGAAATAGAAGGAGGAGGGGACAAGATTTTCTATACAGTTTTAAGATGTTTTTACAAACACTAGCATCTTTGATCTGACAAGGTATTAGAAAGGCAGGCAAGTAGGATATCTTCATGGTCTTCTTTTTTCAAAAAGATTTATTTATTTATGCACACAAGAACTGGGGTACAGGCCAGAGGTGCAAGGGGTGAGAGGATTCACCAGAGACAGTGTGGGGAGCAGAACAGGTGGATCTACTGAAATACACTGCTGAGGGGAGCAGCGGGCGAGACAGGAGAGTTCTGCTGTGCCATGTGGGTCACCTCCCTGGCCTGGGATCCAACTCATGCTGCAGTGGCTGCAGATAGCTTCATAGTGCTGAGACTTAACCCCTTGAATGTTGCAAGTATGGTCCAGGAACCATATGTGTCTTGCCTAAACTAGCAAGAGGGGGAGGTCTTCAAAGTCTAAGGCTCCAGCAATACCCAGAGAAAGAGGCCAAAATAGAAAAGCTACTGAAAAAAAAAAGCATATTATTGTATTTGGAAAACACATTCTTAATACAGCACAAGAAGCAAGCTTTACAATGAGAAACCAGCCACCTCCCAAACCTCCACATCCCTAAGCATCTTCTTAGGACAACTAGATTCAGTTCAATAAGTATATTGAGCACTCACTGTACAGGAGGCAGGTGGCTGGTTCCTAGAGGTTGCAGAGGTGGACAGGATCCTGTCCTTGTACTCAGCGAGCTCACAGTCTTGGAAAAGCAGAGTAATTGTGCTGATACATATTTTCCAAAATGCAAAGTATTTGAATTATTTCTCTTTGTCCTCGAATGTTCACTTCCTATGTCTTGTGGTATCTTACAACCCAAGACCCCTCATGGTCAAGTCTGATTTTCAACTTTGCATGTGCTGGGGTGGCTGGAGCAGAGAGCATTGCTTAGGCACTCTCTGTGGTCCCTTCCAAAATGAATATTCTGTGAGGACAGGAAATCTGCTTTGCTATCAAGGGATTCTCAGAGTCCCAGTCAAACCCTGGTAGGTGACATAATCCTCCTCACAGGGCCAGTCACCTCTCCCTGCCCTTCCCCAGTCTGGCCCAGGTCAAGTCAGTGACTCCAGACCCACATGGAGTGAGTGGGGCTGTGTTCAGCCCAGATGTGAGGTGGAAGGGTCACATCTGGCTGGAGGGCTCCTGGCGAGTGGACCAGGAGCCCCACTCTCTGAACCCCCTTAGGCAGCCTGACCTGAAGAATTTTTCTAGTCCTTTTGCCAAGGAGGCCCCAACCCTCTCCCTGCCTCGGGCAGCACTGATCTCTGGAAACATCGCCTGGCTCAGCGACAACCTGAGTGAATTCTGGGACCCAAGTCCATTTGTTGGCAAGCTAGGCCACCCGAGAGGTGGAAATCCACCCCAGTGGGGTTGGTCTCATTCTGTTCACAGGACTGGCTTGTGGATGACTTCGGTGCTGGAACAGTGGGCTGGGTTAGTGTGTTCAAGACACGTTCCTCACCAAGGGCTCTGGGCCGTGTTCTGGGATGTCTGCGTAGAGGTCAATGTGAGGTGAGGACAGTCAGTGCCCGAGCTGGAGGTGAGCGTGAGACAGGGCAGGAAGTGCTGACTTAGTCATGGGTGTTTTAGTTTGTGCTGAATTAGCTTGTGTTGGTGAAAGGTCTGAATCAGTTCGTGTTGGTGAAAAGTCTGCATTAAAGTGGATGGGAGGAGGGCAGAGCCCGCAGAGCCGCGAGGGGGGCTTTTCTCATATTGTCTGATTCCATCCTTCCATGAGGCCCACGTAGTGATGCTATGGTCCATGTTAGAGCTGAGGAAACAGAGGCCCGGCCAGGAGACATGTGGGGCCAGCCCAGGGTGCCAGAGCTAGTGAGTGTGTAAGCCAGGTCTCCCACTCACACCCAGCTCTTCTCCACCGTGTGAAACAGCATCTAGCACAACGACGCATCCAATCCCTTACTCCTGGGCAGATCCAATAGTAACGATAAATTTAAATTGTTCACCATCTTGAAGTGGTGGGTGCTCTTTTGCGCACACTCCTTTGGCCATATCTCAGAATTCCTTGCTTGGGTTAAATTCCTCAAGGTGGAATTACCCGAGCAAAACCAGAGAACATCTTTCAGGTTCTTGCAACCAATTACCAGACCCTTTTCAAGGCTTTGCAGCTTTTCCCCCAGGTTTTTCCAGGCTTTGCAGCTAGAGGCAAACCTTCTCAAAGGGTGAGCCTGAAGGCCCTGGAGCCCCAGCAACCCCGCGCTCTCCTGGGTGCAGGGCTGAGCTGGAGCCTGGCAACACTGTCCTGTAAAGGGTGGCACACCTGGCACCTGGAGAGTTTTACTGAATTTCCCTGCAATGCTGTTTTGCTTCCCAAACCGTCCAGCAGAGCTGTGACCCAGGCCCCCATTACACCAGGTAAGGGCACATCTCGCCACATGCCTCCGCTCAACTTTCTATTATTCCAAATGTCAAGTGCACTTTGCCTCAAGCCTTCTTGGCCTTTAATTTTTAAATCCACATGCATTTAATTTATTTATTGGATTTCTATAGGACTTGAGGGGAAATTTAATTCATATACTTGTGGTTCATCTTCGCTTAACTCGTTTGATGGCTCAAAAAGCTTTGCTGGCTCTCTTAAATAAGGTGTTGTGTTTTTTTTTTTTTTTTGGCAGTTTCTTTCCAGAAACATGAAGCTGAAAGGGAGGGGGGATAATTCTCATTGAAAAAGTAGGTACAAAGCTAGGACAGACTTGAGAAAGGGCAGGCTTCCCCGAGAATTTCTTCAAAACATTCTCGCTAGTCAAGAGGTTGCAGAAAGATCCAGATAATTGGTAAAGCCATGTCCTCTTCCTTGGCTTCATTAGCTCAATTTGGGAACCCACCTATACTAAAAGGATGTATGGGGAAGCTGAGACAGATTTAAAAATTTTCTCATCTAAAAACATTAATTGGTGACATCTGTTACTCCCCAATTGGTCTTTTTTACTAAGACACCTGAATTGAGATCCTTCCAGATCATTCTTGAGATACTATCAAGTTTCTTGCTTAGACTAAATTCCTCAAGGTGGAATTACCAGGTATACAGATCCCATCAAGGTATAGAAATGTTCACCATTACATACCTTCCTTTCTGCCCTTTTGTAATTAACCCTCCCACCCCCTGCCCCAGATGGTGACTGTTCTGATTCGATCAGTACATATACGTTTTGCCTATTCTGGAACTTCATTTAAATGGAATGACTGCATGTGAACTATTTTCTTGGTCAAGCTGCCAAAGCTGTCAGATAGAGCTACAAACCTCGTAACCGATGAGAGGATCTATTTAAGGTTGGAATTTTTCAGGAACACATGGAAACAGAAGGAAAAGTACTATTGGAAACAATAACCTAGTCCATGGCTTGCAAGAAGAGCATTAAATATACTACAGGATTATTATCCTTCATAGCATAACACTCAGTGGAAAGGCTTGTCTGAGAAATACAAGCTGTATTTTGGAAAGAATCTTTTCTCATGTAAGTCACCATCCTACTTCACAAAACCACACTGGTAGGCCCTATATTCGGTGTGCTATGGTTTTGTCTGTCTCCACGTTACCTCAGAATACCGGAGTTGGAGTTTAAAACCAGCACCCCACTATTTTGCTCAGAAGATCCCTGTAAATCCTTTGCTGGTGAACTGGCAGGTGCAGCTGTGGTGGTGGTAGCGCAGGTCACCAGCAGGTGGCGCGCTTCCCTGATCCATGACCCAGATGCCCGCCCACCTTTCCTCAATCAGACACTCCCCTACAGAAGGGCCCTCCCTTTAGACAGCAACAAGGAGAGTCCTTCAGTTATGAAGGTTGCTTAGACCATCCTTGGCTGGAATCCACTGAAAGTTGCATTCAGCCATTCCCAGACTGTTTTGCCTGGAAGCAGTAGTCTTAAGTTATCCTAAGACCAGACATTATATGATCCGACTGAATAAGGATGTTTATTGCATTATTGCTGTTAAGACTCAGTCCTAAGAAGTTTGGGGAAGAAAAATCTGTGAAAGAATTTGGAAGAATTGGTAGAATCTGAGTATCAGTCAGTGATAATAGAATAATTTCACTAAGGAAGAAATATAATTCAGCCCTTATTCTTTTATTCATCTATTTAATGCAGGGCATTAGGGAAGGAACGGAGTATATTATTTTTGGGGTTAAAGCAGACCTGGGTTTCTACCTGCATCAGTCACTGAGTCTCAAGTTTTTCATTTGTAAAATGAAGATGATGTACTTACATCACAGAGTACCTCCTTCCTAGGATCAACTAGTATTTATTGCACATCTACTGTGTGTTACACTTTGTTGTAGGCCTGGCGCAGCATGAACTGGGCACAGTGGCTGCTCTCATGGTAGTCTTGTGTACCCCGTAATTCCAAAGAGGATTGTGCCAATATATTCCAACCATCATTCTATATTTTTAAAAAAAATGGATGTAATTTTAATTTTGTTAAACAGCCTTACAAACAACTAAAGCCAACTAAATCATGAACAAATGCCTATTTAAAAAAAGACTTATTAGTATTTATGTGTACAAGAACTGGGATGTAGGCCAGAGATGCAGGGGTGAGAGGATTCACGAGAGACAGAGTGGGGAGCAAAACAGATGAATCTACTGAAACACACTGCTGAGGGAGCAGTGGGGAGACAGGGGAGGTCTGCTACACCATGTGGGTCAGCTCCCTGCCTGGGGATGGAACTTATGCTGCAGTGGCTGGTGATAGCGCTAAGACTTTAACCCCTGTGCCACCAGGGAGGCCCAGGGCTTCCTTCCATTTTTAAAGATATATGATCATCTGTGTGTGTGTGTGTGTGTGTGTGTAGCTAGGTAGATGTACACTTACCTTATCTGTTATCAATGTATATCTATCTGTATATCTACATCTACACCAACTCATTTAATTTTGCAACAACTCTAACAAGTAAGGCGCCATTATTTCCTCACTTGACTGAGGCTGAGACTAAGGGAACTGGTGAGTGATACAGAGCCAGTAAACCGCAGAGATGGGATTCTGGCTGGCTGGCCGCCTGCTCCGCCCACAGTGCACACTGCTTTCCCTTAAACGAGCTAGAGTTTTTAAGCATGAAGCACAGTGCCCAGTGCCCAGCAGGTGATCAATGAATGGTAGCTTTTTTGATATTGTTATTATATTGTTATTAAAATGTGGTTAACCTTCTCTGATGTATATGATGGTGTGCGCTTACTAAGAAACAGAATGTAAACTGTGGTCTCAAGAAACACGCCATGTCTATGGCAAATCCAGACTCATGGGCATGGAAGTTTAGCCGATTCAAGAAAACGGTTAATGACACAGCAGCAACGGAAGAGCCGCTGTGAGGCAGAGTGTGATGAAATGCCGAAGGAGTGGCATATATCTAGCAGTGCAGATTTTTCCCCAAATATCTAGAGGAGTATCAAAGCTTTGTGCCAGGATTATTAACACATGTGCTCGCAACAGGGAGATTCCTTCTCTATAATTCATCGCGCCCTGTCAGGACCCAAACCAAATGTCAAAGATTGGAATAGTGACATTTACACTGTTTTAATTACCCAGCAAGATTAGAGTTTGTGGATTTGTTAAGCAGTTCCCAAACAAAGCAATGAAATTTATTGGTTCTGCTTGCAACAAAATTCACCCCATTTTTTTTCCTTCCTTTCTTTTTTCCTTTCTTTTTCCCTCTTTTTTCCTTACTTCGCGGCAGTGGGGACCAGTTTTTGCTAGTATAACCAACACAAATTCCTTGAAGTTTTGATACAATAAAAATGAAAAACATGAGCTGTTTCCTCCTTTCTTGCTTTTTATAATGCCATTTTTTTCCCCTCTGTGTCTCCCCAAATGCCACAGATTCAAAGCAATAAGTCAAACTATGTTTTGGGGAGGTTTGTCACATTTCTTTATATTGAAAAAAAACCTTTAGAATTTAGAAAGAGAACATTATTAAAAACCCTCACATATTCCACCACTGTAACACAGGTACTGATAGTATCTTGATGTGTTTCCTTATAGTTTTTTATTTCCCCATGACTATTTTACATAGACAATTTCCCATAGTTTTACAATTTTGCATCCTGCTTTCGTATGCAAATGTTTAATCAGGTATTATGCTATCTAGTAATCTTCCAATTTTGCTGGAAGCATCCAATGAGTGAAAACCCCTTAATTTCTAAATCATGTAACTATGTCACTTTTAGAATAAGGAAATAAATGAAATACATAAATTAAATGTTGTGACACTTTCCCTTAGAGTTGAACAAGTCAAGATCTTATGTGCAGGAGTTGAGAATTCTGCTACTTGCTGGCCGTGTGGTCTTGGAAAAGTTATCCAATCTCTCTGGGCATTAGTTTCTTCACTAATGTAAGTAATGACTTACTAATGTAAGTAATGACAGTGCCTGCCTCATAGCAATGGGATAAGGTACGTTGAAACACCTACAGCATTTCCCGCGACAGGATGACATCAGTGTCAGTCATCATCACTGCTACGATCATTATTATTTTCTTTTCACTGATCATTTTAATTTAAACATATTGTAAAAGGTCTTCAGTAATGATTTTTAAAAAAGATTTATTTATTTATGCATGCAAGAGCTAGGGTACAGACCAGAGATGCAGGGGGTTGAGAGTTTCTACCAGAGACAGAGCGGGGAACAGAACAGGCAGACTGACCGAAGTACACTGCTGAGGGGAGCAGTGGGCGAGACAGGAGAGGTCTGCTATGCCATGTGGGATTCTCACCGGCCGGCTGGGGATCGAACTCATGCTGCAGAGGCTGCGGATTGCTTCATAGTGCGGTGCTTAATCCTTTGCGCCACCACGGAGGCCCTTCAGTAATGATTTAGACAGATTTTATCACACATCACTCTCATGTGAATGTAAAAGAAAAACATAAGCTAAAATAGTTCATTAATGTTTTCCTAAGCCTTCACATCCCTAACAGGATCATTATTATTACTTAAATTTCCAACCATGATTTGGGTGGAATGAACACTAGATTAAGAATCAGAAAATGTGAGCCCTAGCCCTGGATGACCTCTACTTGTCATAAGGAAACTTAGGTTTTCTTTTGTGCAAAATGAAAGGTGAAATACTCTGTCCAAAAAGAACTTTGAACAGAATTAAACAAGCCTTGTGGTTGGGAGACCTAGTGCTCACAGCTTTCCTGACCCCAGAAGCACAGTGGAGACAGGTGTCATTAGCCCCGCCCTGCTGCAGGAGAGCTGGGGCTCTCCGACATCACTCTGCTTCTACACCTGGTGACAGAGCCAGCGACGCCACTCAGGGCACTGCTGTAGATGCCGCACCATGCCAAGGTCGGCCAAGGCTCTTCGGGCACCCTGGGGTGCTGTCTCCCTCCTAAGCACAGAGGGCCAGAGCCACATGGCACTGCTGTGTCCAGGAACCCCACACCTCAGCCTTTTTTTCCCCTTCTCTGTGTTCATTTATTTTAGATATTCGATCAATGCCATTTGCACGGTCCAGGTTAGAAGTTGTCAGCACTTCCTACTTAGGCTGCTATTTCCGGGGGATGGCAATTTGATCACAACATTTGTTCTGGGCTGCCCCGGGCCAAGGAGAGGTCTCGGCTCAAAAGCATCATCCACTCACTTAAAAACAACAGTCATCACCACATACGCCTTATGTGACCAATTTAAAATGATGGAGGTCGACAAAAAAACACTGATATTTTGAGTTCTGGAAGTCGGGAGGGGTTTGTTTCAACATCAGCATGAGGTTGAAGGCTGCAGGTTATGGGGAGTTCATTCTCTAGCATCCTGGCACCATTGCAGCTCATCACTGAGCTCAGCCATTGGCTGGGCTAGTCCTTCTACTGGGGAGGGCAAGTGGTTCCTGTCACCTCTTCACTCTGCTTTGCTGAAGATGGACTAAGTGCAGAGGTGAGATCAGAGTCAGCCCCTCCTCAGGGAGAGCAGGGCTGGCAGGAAGCAGGGAGAGGAAATAGAAGACACCTCACAACTAGGAGGGTGTATCCCATGTTTGCATACGTTGGCATCTATCACCTTCCCTGGCGTCATGAGGCCCTAAGACGATGCAGGGGAATGGCGGCTGCTTGTTTAGGAAGTGCCATCACTCAAGTGCCACTTACTGAGCACCTACTTAGCAGCAGTGCTTCCTGTCTGGCTGGGAGTGTGAAGTTGAACAATAACACGTTGCTCTTCCCAGGAGCCTCAGCTATATTGGAAAAGAGTCACAGATGTGTGCCAACCACAAGGTGACGAGGACTCCCCAGGGCACAGAGGCAGCTTGGAGAGGTAGCATTTGGAGAGTCAGCTTAGAGAAGGCCTCTCTGAGAAAGGGACAGTGAAGGGGAGAAAGGACCACATGGGTGGCCTTTAAGAGGTAGCTTAGCAACGAACATCAACTTTTGAGAAAATTAGTATGTGCACGCACTAGACGTCCCACTGAATTTTGTTTGCATGAGCCACAGTATGGTTGGATGTGAGAATCAGATACCTATTCCAACTGCTTTAATTGAAAGGGAGATTTGCTAAGGGAATGGGGGGAGCATTTGATAGAACCCAAAGTTAGAAAGCAGAGTCTAGCCTTGCAGGGAGTGAGCTAGGAAGAATAGCTTCTTCCTCTGTCCCTGCAAGGACTGCATTAAGAAGGCAGAGCACTGGGCCTCCCTGGTGGCACAGGGGTTAAGTCTCAGCACTATGAAGCTCTCAGTAGCCACTGCAGCAGGAGTTCGATCCCCGGCCAGGGAGCTACCCACGTGGTGCAGCAGACCTCTCCTGACTCGCCCACTGCTCCCCTCAGCAGTGTATGTCAGTAGATCTGCCTGTTTTGCTCCCCACTCTGTCTCTGGTGAATCATCTCACCCCCCATGCCTCTAGCCTATACCCCAGTTCTTGTATGCATAAATAAAATAAATATAAAAAAGCACATCTACATACATGTAGTAAACACAACAAAACTCCACATCATTACAAAGATGCAAGAGTAAAAACTGAGTAGAGGGCAAGAGGGACTAGAAAGATTATAAATACACATGTAGGTGGAAGACATGAATGGCGTCATGTCCAAAATTTTGCCAAGATATTCCTAGCACCAAGGGAGAAAGAAACTTGTGTGGACTGTGTATGTGTGCTGCAATGCACTCACTGTGTCTCCCCACACCCCCACCATCCCTGCCCTTCATGCACTGAAGCCCCATATGACTGCATTTGGAGACTGGTCCTTTACAGAAGAAATTAAGGTTAAAATGAGTCAGAGGGGGCCTCCCCTGGTGGCACAGCGGTTGAGCGCTGGGCTGCGAAGCTGCTACAGCCTCTGCAGTGCTGGTTTGATCCTCAGCCACTGGCAAGGGTCCCACATGGCGCACAGACCTCTCCTGCTGCACCCGCTGCTCCCCTCAGCAGTGTACGTTGTCAGTCTGCCTGTTCTGCTCCCTGCTCTGGCTCTGGTGAATTCTCTCACCCTCCCGCGCTTCTGACTGTACCCAGTGCTTGTAAAAATAAATAAATTAAAAAAAAAAATCGGTCAGAGGGCAGGGTCCTGACTGATGAGGTCAGTGTCTTTCTAAGAAAAGAAACGAGAGCATTCTCTCTACTCCCATAGGACCTGCAAGAAGGCAGTGTCTGCCAGCTAGGAAGAGGGCTGTCTCACCAGAACCTGAGCTGGCGATCTCAGACTTGCAGCTTCCAGAACCATAAAAAAAGTCCTGCTGTTTAAACCACCCAGTGTGCTATTCTGTTATGGCAGCCCGAGGTGACTTAGACAGCTGCCATAACAGAATAGCGCCGCGTCTGATTGTCAAGAACGAAAGTGGACTGTCTTCCTAGTTCTGGCTCTGAGAGTCACCTGCCTGCCATTTACCGAGAGGAGACATTGAACAATATATTAAGATTCGATGCTGTTTCTCAAAACATATAAAGATGATTTTATAGCAGCCCTTGATAAAAAGCTAATGCTTCACAGTTGTTGCAAGAGATTTTGGAGACCAAGTCACATTACAGAAATCCTCACTTAACGCTGTCGACAGGCACCTGGAAATTGTGACTTTAAGTGACACGACGAGTAATGAGACCAATTTCACCATTCACTAATTGCTATGAACAGCAGTTAAGTTCCCAAGGTGTATTTATGGCCATAAAAACATCGCCCAACTTCTAAAGACCCCCAACACTTCTAATACAACCATTTGTATTCATTCACTCATTTTCCAACCCTCTTATTCCACTTGGGGGTCACTCATGCCTGGTGCCACTGCCCAAAGCTCAGGGCACAAGGAAGGACCCACCCTGGCCAGGACACCCACCTATTGCCAGACGATTCACACACACAAGCACGCACACCGAGACACTTGGAAGCGGCAGGGAACCCCACAGGCACACCTTTGGGAAGAGGGAGTTAAATGAAGTCCCCGGAAAACACCCACACAAACTTGGGGAGTACATAGCCCCAGAGGGAATAATTTTTTTTTCTCTCATCAACATTATAACAAACAGCCTTGGAGGAAATGCATTATTTGAAGACCTCTTGTATTTATGGTTTCGAGCTTCCTGGCAACAGGACTTGATAAAAGGTGTGTGGGAATCAGCTGCTCAGTTGGAGTTAGCTGGGGCGTTCCTGTCTGCACCCAGGAATCAGCACTCCTTCTACCCCTCACTGGCTGTGTGGCAGCCCCCAGGTTGGAACTTCTATGAAAATATGGGGTGTGTGTGTGTGTGGGGGGGGTCTATTTCCCGTTTGCAGTAATGGGGTGAATAGAACCTGAGGACTACCTGAGCAGGGTCACAAAAATCCCCCAAACAGGTGGGACTGTGTGTGGCGTGAGCTTGGAGGGTGCATACCTGGCCCAAAGGGGGTAGCTGTTTTTTCAGAAGCCGATGGATGCCCTATGAGAATATACTCCATATTGAAAAACATCTAAGGGCACATTCTCCCAGAGCATCCCCAGATTGTGGGACTCATATTGATCACTCCCCCCAAATTATAGCAACAGGTCAAATGAAGACAGCAGGTGAGTACCCAGGTGCAGGTGACAGCAACACACTTCACAAAGCAGTTGTTTAAAGTGGCGATGACCTCATCAAGGCTTTATCACAAAAATTGGACAATGAATATCCTTCCCAACAAGCAGAGAGTATTTTTTGTTGTCATTTGCTTAGGCTTGTTTTCCAGCGGCGCGTCCTTCAGTGGGGCTTCTAAGTGGGTTAACAACACCCTCCCCAGAAGTGCTTGGTCAGGATATTTGTTGCTTTTTTGCAGCCATGGAAAATGCACACAGGGATTGAAAGGCCCAGTTCATGCAACGCTGCTCAAAGGATTTGAGGATTCCATTACTGCACAAATCCTTTAATTAAAGCCAGTTCCTCCAGGCCCCTGTTGCCGGGACCCAACCACTGCGTCCCTGGCGACCTTGGGAGGGTTGATTAATTGACGAGTTGGCAGTGCAACCATTCCTTCAAAGTTCCCAAGATATGTCTGCTAAAACAGAATGCCCCTGGATACCAGATGGTCCCGTGTTTGCTGTGGCTCTTAACATTTATCTGCGACGTCCCCCCCGTGTGACTAATGTCTGCTGCCTTCTACTCAGTGGCTGTTTCGACCCATCACCCTTCCTTTCTGAGGAAAAGGAGGTATTTTTGGAAACTCAAGAGGGCATTTTTGCAACTTGGCAATAGGAAGTAACGGGCTCTGCTGGGCCCCAGTCACTGTTGATATCAAGGTGGCCAGATTTTTGAAAAATCTCTCTGCCTTGGCTTTCAGGGAATAAGCAATTTTAACGGGGAAGCACCAACATCTAGATTCTTTTTATCAGTGGAGTGAATGGAGGGGAAACTGTGTAACACAGACATGTCAGGTGGGAGCATTTTCCAGGGGCAACTCTTGGGGTGGGGGGCCTCTAAATGTTGCCTTTTTTTTTTTTTTTAAAGATTGATTTATTTATACAAGAACTGGGGTATAGGCCAGATGCGCGGGAAGGTGAGAGGATTCACCAGAGACAGAGCAGGGAACAGAACAGGAAGAATGACGAAATACCCTGCTGAGGGGAGCAGCGGGCGAGACAGGAGAGGTCTGCTGCACCATGTGGGTTGCTCCCTGGCTGGCTGGGGAATCCAACCCATGCTGCAGAGGCTGCAGACAGCTTCACAGTGCGGCGCTCAAATGCCTGTGCCACCAGGGAGGCCCTAAATGTTGCTTCTTGATAACTCTGGGTGTTCACCCATTGCCTTTGTCAGTGTGCTCCAGACCAAGCACTGGTAAAGCAAGTTCTGATTCATCTTTTCAGGAACCTGAGGTGCAAGGGTATTCAATCAAAGGCACACCACCCACCAGAGAGTGGGACCTGTAAAATCTGTCTGTCTGAGCCCAGGGATGAGTCTGAGCATGCATGATGCAAGAAAGAGCCCCTTATAGAGCCTTGTTTACTTTCACTGCCTCTCTCCTCTGTCCTACTAACCCAACACACTCTTCTAACTCCACCTATTGAATATATTCATTTCCACATACATGAGCATATGGGTCTTGGTATCTGGAAGAATTTGCAGTCTCCAAGGCAATCCTGGAAGAAAGAGGTAAGAAGGTGAGGGAGGGAAGAAGGAGGCACAAGGGGTAGAGAGATGCTGCTTGTGCTGTGACTCCTCTGGGTGAACTGCACCCCCACGCCCCCCATCTTCACAGAGGCCGACCACTTGGGTGCTCCCTAAAAACCAAATGTAGTCCTGGGCCTCATATGGTCCAGTCACAAGCTGTCACAGACAAGCAAGCAACGCCTTCCGCCAGCTGAAACGAACATCTAATTTCAACTTTTTTTTTTTTAAAGATTTATTTATTTGTGCATACAAGAACTGGGGTATAGGCCAGAGGTGTGTGTGGGGGTGTGTGTGTGAGAGGATTCACCAGAGACATAGTGGGGGAACAGAGCAGGTGGATCTACTGAAATGCACTGCTGAGGGGAGCAGCAGGCGAGGCAGAAGTCTGCTGCGTCATGTGGGTCACCCCCCTGGCTGGTTGGGGATCGTGCTGCAGTGGCTGGCAATAGCTTGACAGCACTATCTTTAACACCTGCACAACCAAGGAGACCCCTAATTCCAACCTTTACCTGATGTCTGCAATATCATAGAATGAAATGCAGCCATTAACCTGGCAGAGCGAGGCTGAGGGTGTGGGCTCTGGGCCAGGCCGCCCGAGTTTGAGTTCAGTGCCGCCACTCCCCATGCCTACATCACAGTCCCAAGCGCTGCTAGAGGACAAGCTCGGCCTGCCTGAGACTAATCTGTCCCACTCTGTGTTTCCACGGGGCCACTGAAACAGCAGGATTTTGGGGTATTTCCCAGTATCTGAGGTCCACACAGGGAGGAAGGCAACTAGTTCAGGCATTATGGTGCTGTTTGTGAAAACAGTTATCATTGTCGTTATTTTGAGGCAGTCACATCACCTTCCAGAAAGTTTTAAGCAATGGGAAAGGGGAGATGTGAAATTTTGGGGACCACCACTCAACTCACTCAGTGTCCTCTGGCACACACCTTCAGCCCCTCACCTCATTCGAGTCATTCTGGATTCCTTTACCCTCTTTTCTTTTTTCTCTCTAGCACTGATCACCTCTTGAAATGATAGTGCAGATCTCCTCTTGTGGTCTGCCTTTCTTCTAGAAGGTAAGCCACCCAAAGGCAGAGACCATGTGCTCGCTTCGGCAGCACATATACCAAAGGCAGAGACCAGGTCTTGCTGAAAGAGCTCAGAGCAGCCCCTGGATTGAAGGGGCAAAATCAACTTCCCAACTAAACAAAAGATTGAAAGCTCAAAGGAAGTTATTGGTTAAAAAAATAACTGGAGGGCCTCACCGGTGGCTCAGTGGTTGAGCGCTGGGCTGCGAAGCTGCCCGCAGCCTCTGCAGCACTGGTTCGATCCCTGGCCACTGGCGAGGGTCCTACATGGCGTGCAGACCTCTCCTGCCGCCCGCTGCTCCCCTCAGCAGTGTACTTCGGTCCTTCTGCCTGCTCTGCTCCCCGCTCTGGTGAATTCTCTCACCCTCCCGCGCTTCTGACTGTACCCAGTGCTTGTATAAATAAGTAAATAAATCTTTAAAAAAAATTTAAAAATTAAAAAAAAAAAAGAAAATAACTGGAGTTGGTGTGACACGGATTCTATTCAAAACCTCAACTTTTGCTAGATTTCAACCTACTTTTTACAATAAAAATGCCTTTGACGTTGGCATGGCCCAAGTTCCTACACCTTGGTCTGTCCCTACACTTCCAGTCCTGCCTGCCCTGCTGGGGAGCTAACCTCACCCATGCAGCTCCGATGTGGCTACATGGCATGTCTCAGCGAGTGGAATTAATGGGCATCGCTTCTGTGCAGAAACATGAAGAGCCAAATATGATCTATCATGTTCCTTTATTCTCTGTGATCTTGGAACCACGTGACAAGGAGGAGTTTCTGTCAGGTGGGTTTCTGAGGGATTCTGGGGAGCAGTGCTCTCCTGTCAACCACTATGGACGTGTCATGGAAGTGATAAATGAACTTGGCTGTTTTCAGCTGCTGAGTTTCAGGCTGCTGTGCAGCACAACCCAGCTGGTCCTATGGGCCCAGCAGCCATTTCACTCCTTTCTGTTTTATCCAGGCACATCTCAGACCCCATAAACAACCAATGTGGCATCCAGGAAAGGGAGAACTAATTTATGGCATGTCTTTTGGTGCCCACGGTGGTGCTTAGTTTGATTTCCAAAGCCACTCTACCTCAGCCTCTCTGCCAGCCCTGTGGGGTGAGCAGGGATGCCTCGCGTCAGCACAGGGCGGAGGAAACTGAGGCTGGGAGAAGGTTAGGCAGCCAGCATTGGGTCGCTCTATTTCCATTCCAAAGCTCTCCCTCTCTCCACAACAGCACCGAGATCCTGGCTAAGGTCATTCTGGGAGAGATGCTTTTGGATCTTAAAAAAAAAATAACCTTTACTAATGACCTGGTAATTGTTTTTATAGCTTCCCAATGAAGTGTGAAGTGTTCTAAAAGACAACACAGGATAATTTCCTTTGATGGTGAAATGTTCCAAAGAATGATGGCTTCACTCTCTAGCTCCTGGTGCTCTAACTTCAGGGTGATATTGAATTGACGTTCCACCCCACGCCTGGGAACTTTGAGGACAATGCAGAAGTTGAGTGGGGTGTTGGTCAGCCTTGCCTTTATTTTGAAGTGCTCAGTCTGTCTTTCTTTATCCAAAATGGTCCCATAATAATACAAGAACACATAATAAATAGTTGGCACTTAATCAAGCTCAGACCCTGTGCCACCAGGGGCTCAGCACGGTGCCTGGCACATGGGGAGGGCTCCATAAACATCTCTGGCATCCATGACTTAACCGCAGCAAGGCTCTCTGGGACCTGCTATCTTGAGTCCTTCTCAAATGCGACAACACGCTGGTTGCTCCAGTGCTGTGAATGTTTATTGAGAGAGCAACACAAAAGGTGGCACGCAGACATTTGCTCACCTAATTCATACCCAAAAAATTCATGCTAAGTCCTTAAAAGGTGAGAAAATGAGCTTACTGAAAATATTAATTATATATCAGCTCATATATATTAGACTGAGGTCAAACTTAGGTTCCAGTAGAGCTGCCTTTTATTTGCTTTAGGACAAGTCACTGGACTCAATCATTCTAGAGGGTTCTGTTTCTTGTAGAATGATGCCTAGAATTTCCTTACAAAGCCCTTCCCAACAGTTGCCTTTTCGCCTCTCAATCCCCCTATGCCCAAAGCAGAGGGCAGGTGTGGTTATGTGGAGTTGCAGCTGAGGAAGTCTAGAGGCATCCAGTGACCTGTCTAATAGCCACAGTCACCCAGGGGCAGAAGGAGCTAGAACCTGGGATGCCAGCTCTGAGTGTGGGGTGCTTCCCATCACACTGGAGTCTTATTAGCTTCTGATCGGTCCTGGGCGCGGGGTCTCTGAGGGAATTTGTTGTTGTGCCATTTTAATGGTGTCTTGGTAATCTGAGGTTTCTTCAACATTCACCACTGGGCAGGCAAGAGTTGCCTTGGAGGAAGATGACATGCCAGGGGTAGATAATTTGCTGAGGTGATTTGGCCGGGCCACAGTGCCCAGTAACACAACCATCAAACACCTGTCTCCATGTTGCTGTGAAGATATTTGGCTAGACAGGGACAAACAGTAAAGCAGACCACCCTCAGAATGGAAACAGACCTCAGGCAGTCAGCCCAAGACCTTAAGAAGAAAGGTCCCGGAAGAGGAAGGGATTCTGCCTCCCAGCGGCCTTTAGACAAAAGATCACAATATTAACTCCTGCTAGAAATTTCCAGCCTGACAGCCTGCCCTGCATTTGCTGGCCCCCACAATTCAGGAACCAGTTCCTTAAGATCCTCCTTCCCCCATATATATATCTGTCTATGTATTATGTATATACACACATTCTAAGAATGCATCATGCCAAACATTAGGCAACTTGCTATATGTTTTCAGACGTGTTATTTTCTTTGCTAAGAAATAGCAGTCCGTTTGTTAGACATTATTTGGCTGCACATAACATCATTCCTTTCTGTTTTCTGCTTTTCTGTTTTCTGCTTTTCCAAATTCATTACTGAGAGGTCCCCCAAATCTGTCCCTGGCCACTCAATAACCAAGCTCTGTTTGTGACGGCAGACAAATCCTCTCCCTCTCCGGTGTGGAGATGTTTGGGGCTCAAGGTGGTGCATTGAGGGGGGCAATGATAAATGATGCTGAGGCCTGTGCTTTCTCTTTGCATGAACATGGCCCCCAGGAGGATCAGCCAATGTTGCAGAGCGATGAGAAAGGGATCGGGAACCACCTGTCCCCGTGCAACATGTGCACGCTCAGCCATTTATTTCACCTGTCACACATACACAGATATGTAAAACCTCAGGAAGATCAGCTCTCCATCTTTCTCTGGGCAATTTGATGTGAGCTTTGGAAGTTAAAAAAAAAAGGCGGGGAGCCTCCTTCACATGCGCTTTATTTTTAGCTCCTCACTCCTTTGCAGAATGGCTAACGCCAACTCAAACTATTTCTGAAAAGAGTTGCTGGGGACAAAGTGGAGATGTGGGTAGACTCCTCGAGTGGGGCTCTCAGAAGCAGGTGAGATGCAAGATAAAGCAATCGCTTTGCAGCCACCTTTGACGTAAGTGCTGGAGATTTCTTCAATTAGCTTAATCCTTTCCTCCTGACACGCACTTTATAGGAAAGCAAATGCCATAATTATCCTCCCCCATCCTCTCTAATCCCTGTCTGCATGGCAGGCCGACAGATGCTTTTCTGCCTGCCCGCGCTGCCTGCCTCTCTGAGCCCGGTGTCACGATGAGGCGGGCTGTGTGTGACAGATTGCTAAATCTGGCCTCCTCGAGGCAGGGGACTCGGCGTTCAAGTGGCACCGGCTGCTCGCGCCTCCCCTCGGGGCTGAAGCAGGCCTGGCTACAGGCAGGCCCAGAAAGTTCTGGAGGGCTGCCTTGTGACTGAGGAAATCCCGTGCAGAGAAGGCCAGCCCTCCGCTGCTGGCAGAGCCCACCCTGGGGAGCTTGCCTTGTTTGGGATTTAAATCTGGGACCCAGCCCAGGAAAAGCTTTTCTCCTCCAGGGAAGAGGATCCAGCCTCGGATGCCGTGGGACACAGGGGGCAATCATGTGATAACCCAGACGGCAGAACACCAGGTCCTGCCCTCCACTCTGAATTCTCCAGGGGCCCATCTGTTTGCAGCCATTTTTTCATCTGTTTCCTGTACCCCTCACTCCTTTGATTTTCCGGAGACCACTGCTTTCATTCTGAAAGCTGCTCTTGGTTAACACATGGCCCTGCCTAAGACCACCTCTGTAAACTTACAGCCAGATGTGAGCCTCAGTTTCCTGATCAGTAAATTGGTAAGTTTTTTTTTTTTTAAGATTTTATTTATTTATTTATTTAGTTATTTATACCATCACTGGGTACAGTCAGAAGAGCAGGAGGGTGAGAGAATTCACCAGAGCCAGAGCGGGGAGCAGAGCAGGCAGAAGGACCGAAGTACACTGCTGAGGGGAGCAGCGGGCGGCAGGAGAGGTCTGCGCGCCATGTGGGACCCTCCTCCGGTGGCCGGGGAGCAGCTGGGGATCGAACTGGTGCTGCAAGAGGCCGCGGGCAGCTTCGCAACCCAGCGCTCAACTGCTGCGCCACCGAGGAGGCCCAAGTTTTTTTTTTTGCAAGATTTTTGCAAGGTTGATGAATGAGAAGACTGGGAGGTATACAGATACAATGGCATACTACTCAGCTCTAAAAAAGACACAACTTGCCATTAGCAACATCGTGAATGACACTGGAGGGGATGATGTTGAGCGAAATAAGTCAGAAGGAGAAAGACAAATACTGGACGATGTCACTCACGTGGAGTATAGAGAAACAAGACACAGGAGTGACCAAACCGAACCAAAACAAACCCTAGAAATCTGACTGCAGAACTGAGGCTCGCAGAAGGGGAGGTCACCTGGTGGACTGTGGTGGAGGATGGTGGGTGCTCTGGTGATGGGTGTGGTGTGGTGACACACATTTGAAAAGGTGTGAACCTACACCTGTGAATCACATACTATGCAAACTCACATTACCTCAATAATAAATACTACAATTAAAAAAATGATCTTTGTGAGGATCAAATCTTGAATGCAATGCAACTGGTAGTGAGTACATAATAAATGCGATGAAGAGGACACCTGTAACATGTTAACATCACTGTTGCTACCTGTAATGTACACTTTGCTAGTGCTTTAATTATTATTTTCAAAATAATTTCATATGACATTTCTTCCTCTGCTATAAAGTAGATATTAGATCCCCAGCTTTTCTCAGATAAGGTTTGATATGCTTGAAATCACTAAGATCAGGGGTGGCAAATTATGGCCAATGGACCAAATCGAGACAGACCCCTGTTTTTATTACTAAGGTTTTATTGCAACACAAATAAAGCTTTATTAGCCCTTCAATTATTCATTATGTGTGGCTGTTTTTGAGCTTCAGAGTTGAGAAGTTTAGTCTTGCAAAGTCTAAAATATTCCCTATTTGTCCTTTTATAGAAAAACTCTGCTGACCGCTGACACAGATTGCAAGTGGAGGAACAAAGACTAAACTACTGTACAAGTCTCCTGAGGTATAAATCCAGTGTTTTGTTGGGAACATGCCTTCTCTGAATGGGGGAGGGGGAGAGTGGGGGCAGCAAATGGAAAATAACTGAAAATATATTTTGTGTGTGTTTTTAATCAACTCAGACCATCTCTGTGCATTCCTCTCCAGGACTCACAATGCCACAGCAGTATCCTACACCTAGACCGGAGGCAGGTCAGAACTCAGGATCCAGGGCCGCTGTCTGGATTCCAGCCCACCCAGCAAGCTCACAGCAGGGACTGCGAGGGGTCTGGAGCTTCCGGTTCTGAGGACCTTCCAACCAGGGCTTGCTCTCACTATTATCTTCATGAAAACATTTCTTCTTATTTATTACAATCTCTTTATCAGCTCATTTCTCTCCTCCTCTTCCCACACCCCAACATACATCAGTGGAGCACTCTCAGAACCTTCTCTGTGTTCCCAGTGTGGATTTGGGTCCATCAGAGAGTCACTGGTATCCTAGGCACAAAGTCCAGCTCTTGGGCCCCTCTTTGTTTTTTTTTTTTTTTAAAGATTTATTTATGCATACAAGAACCAGGGTACAGGACAGAGGCGTGGGGGTGAGAGGATTCACCAGAGACAGAGTGGGGAGCACAACAGGCAGATCTACTGAAATACACTGCTGAGGGGAGCAGCAGGGAGACAGGAGAGGTCTGCTGCGCCATGTGGGCAGCTCCCTGGCCGACTGGGGATCGAACTCTTGCTGCCATGGCTTAGGATAGCTTTGTAGGTTGAGTCCCAACCCCTTGTACCACCCGGGGGGCCCTCTTGAACCCCTCTTTGTTTCCCTCCCTTCCCCGCGTATTTCCCAAGACTTAAATAAGTGCCAATCCCAGGCCAGGGAACTGGGGAGACACCTATGGATGAGGAGTCCTGGCGAAGGCCTTGAAGGGCAGTGAGGAGGAAGGAGAGCAGAAGGGAAAGAAATAATGGCAACGTACTGTAACTTGTCTGTGAGAGCAGGCAGACCCTTTAGTAGGTCTGGAATGCAATTTGAGAGGGAACCTGGGGGAAGTGGCTCGAACTGACAGGACAGAAGAATAGAACCTTCTAGGTGTTATAGGGTATCCTCAGGAGCTTGGAGGGCTTCCGGAGGACCTAGGGAGTCTGTGAGGGCTCAAAGTCAGCTGTGTCCTCAGTCCTGCCCTCACCCCAGTACTTACTGCCTCCACCTGCTGGGCAGGCCTGTTCTTTCCCCAGTCTACACCCCATCCTGGGCCAACAGCTGCCCCTTGGCACCCCAGGCCCAGCTAGTCGTGTGTGCTGGTTACAGTCCTACCTTCAGGAGAGCGGGGCTTCCTGTGCTGGCTCAGAGCTGGAATATCAGGTGCGCAGGGGCCTGGGTATCTGGATCACAATCTAGAATCAGAAGTTGGGGTGTGAGGCACAGGCTGTAGTGGGGACATCCCTTTATTCTGCAGACTCATTGTCCCATGGTGACTTCTCACCCCACTGGGAACTGAAGCTGCAGGAGAGCCTGACCTGGAAACCTATGTAGGGCAGAGCCCAGCAATGAAGTCCTAGAGAGGAAGGTACCTTAGCGCCTGGTCAGATTGGGCAGGTGCAAAACAGGAGACTCAGCGTTGAGAAGTTGCTATCACAGGCCATGGTGGTCTGAGCCAAGGTGGCCAAGAGAGCAACCCAGGGAGAGACACTGATGGGTGCCATCTTCCTGGTTGGGGCTGCCATCTTGTTCTTCCCTGTCCGGGCTCTTCACATTTCATGCCGCAGCCAAGAGACTGCTGTCTGCGCCCCCTCCCCCAGGGCAATCTCTGACCTTGGAGGAGCACAGAATAGGGCATATGGGGGTTCACTTAAAGGGCATACCTTCCTGAGCAAATGAGATCTGAAGAGGTGAAGGAGAGAGAAGGAGCAGGAAGCAGAGTTCCCAACAAGACGTGTGAGGGAGTGCACACGCAAGTGCACATACCAGGGCATGGGTCAGGGTGTTTAGGGTAAATAAAAAGCATCAGGCTTTTCTGCCCTCCCACCATTAGGATTGATGATAGATCCCTGAGGTCCTGAATGCATGCCTGATGGCGGGCACCTGGAGTGGGGTGTGGGCAAGTGTAAATGGGTACACCTGGGCTGAGAGACTGAGTTTATAAGGGCGGCGTCATAGTGATGTGAGCAGAACCACGAGAGAAGCAGAGAGAATGTGAGAGATCACCAGAGAGCCCAGAAAGAGTGAAGACTTGCTGGAGGCTGGCTGGCAGGCCTCCCAGCCCCGCCAGCACCCCTGCCTGCTGTGTACCTGGTAAATCCCAATAAAAGCTCGCAAAAGCCACCAAGGGCCCCAGGATTCCTCCTTCACCTGTCTGCTGGAATCATAGAAAACCTGCCCTGTGTCATCCTGCCCCTACAGCGTGGGTGGGGGTGGGTGGGGATGCATGGAGGAGTTACGGATCCATGCGGAGCGTGTAAGGTAGCGTGTACCCCCAGCAAGCCGGGCTACTGTCACCCTCAATCCTCACTTCCTTTTTCCTGTATGAGCATGCAAAAGTGCAGAAAGCACTCCAGTCTCAAAGACCTGATGTCTCAAAGCACTCAGTCTCAAAGAATCCAAAGACACAACATAACAAACAGTAACACATGCAGTGCACAACGCATCATGAAAAAATGCAGCCAACACCTCTTTTCCACATCATGAAAATAATTTGATGTCTGATACCAGCAACCCTCTGAACTGCAGGCAGAGTCACATCACTTGGGCCCGGCAGGCCACTTCTGCTCTTGAGAGGAGATTTTGTGGGTGGAAGCTGCTATAGTCCCAGAGGACTCAAGTTCTCTTTGGAACATTGTGTAGACTCTTTGTGCAAAACAGGCCCACTTCCAAGAAGATACTATGTTTTCTGCATCAATAAAGCTCGATTTTTATGGGTGCTTAAAATCACATTACCAAGACCCACTGGTACTGTGCTAGGTGTTTGAACAGGCTCCAGGACTTGAATCTGCCAACGTCCATCATATTCACGAGCTCAAATGCCCCCAAATATCGTCCTTGCGCTTATTCCCAGGAAGACCAGCCTTGCACATTTTCAGTACTCTTGAAATAAAGAATTTTCTGAAGAATGCAAAGCACTTTCCTCTAAGGGTGTTGGCTTCTCAACCCCCTTTAATTTGGGGCTTCCTTGCTCCGTGTAACTTCTGCTCCGTGTCCTGGCAAACAGGAGAGGTCTGCCGCGCCATGTGGGTCACCTCCCTGGCCGGGATCGAACTTGTGCTGCAGAGGCTATGGATTGCTTGATCGTGCTGAGATTTAACCCCTTGTGCCACCAGGGAGGCTCCCTCAACCTTTTTTTTTTTAAAAAAAGCTAAGTAGATTCCATTGCAACATTAACATGGGTGTGGTGTGAGGCCTAACACTCGATGTCCATGTCACTGCTGCCTTGACCTGTGACCGAATCAGGAGGTCCTGCACGGCCTTGCCTAGGTTCTCTGCTCACACAAGGAGGGTCCCCCAGCCGACAACACCTCTTGTTAAATGAGCCAGGTGAAGGGCTTGCTTCTCTCTGAGGACTCGCTTTCAGTTCCCTGCTCGCCGGCAGAGGTATTCACACCAGCCAATCATGTCCTCATGCTGGAATCAGAGCCCCTCCCTTGCCACAATCTGCTCCCAAAGCCACTGTGGTTCACCCCGTTCCTTAGCGCACCCCCCTGTGGCTCTGCACAGCACAGTGACTGCTCCCTCCGGGCTGTGAGTGTGGCTGATTAGCTGGTTCTGACTGTATCTGTCTAGTGGCCGGGGTCGTGGATTCAGCAGCCCCATAGGCCTGAAGAGAGAATCCCTCCCTCACCAACAGGGTGACAGGGGGTAGATGAAGCAGTGGGAGGCCAATGGAATCCCAGCTCTGTGCTCCCCAAAATTTCAGTTGTGTGACTTGGGCAAATAGTTGTAGCTTCTCTGATCCCAAGTTCCCCCACCTGTAGAGCAGGGCCTGCCTTGTGGGCTGTTGGGAAGATGAAGTGGTATAATTTGTTCAACAAATCTTTATGAGGACCTCCTAGGTGCCAGGAACAAGAATTCAGCAATGAACAAGCCAAATGGGGTTTCTGTCCACATTGAACAAATATTCTAATGGGGGCCATAAGCCATAAGCATTTAAAAATTAATGAGATGGTTACAGACAGTGTGAAATGCCATGAAGAAAAAAATGAATTAAACCACAGGAGTGAGATGGCACATGCTGGGCCAGGGGCTGGGTGGGGGAAAAACACTAGATATGGATGTCATAGGGGGTCCTCTGGCAGGTAGGAAGTCAAGCAAGACCTGAACGATGAAGAGTCTGCCGTTGGGAGAGTCGGGGGACAGCCACGGCAAATGCAACTCCCCTGAGCAGCAGCAAGGGACTCGGGGTGGTGGAGAGCAGGTGAGGGAAGCGTGGTCCTGAAGAACCTGCAGGTACTTTTCCCAGGGAGCTCTCCTTTGGGAACCACTGTAGCCAGCCCAGGAAATACAAGCTCTGTGATTGTGAATCAGAAGGTTTGCCAAGAGCCGAGCCAGAAGGACTCTGTTCTGTTCTGATGGAACCAACGAAAGGTCTGATCGAGAGTGTTTTTAAAGTGAAGACTTTCCAGACATCAGAATATAAAGGAAACTGAGTATGTTTTGGCAAACAAGAGATCCTGCTGGGCACGACTCCAGCGCAACTAGTAGCTTAACTGATGGAGACACCAAGCTTATTTCTTTCTGCCTGGGTCCTTTCTCTCCTGCACTCTCTAGGTTTTCCTCTGCTGGGTCTTGGAAGAGTAGAAGATCATCCTTCCTCCAGCAGGAGGCGCTCCGGGCACAGAAGGGAAGGCGCCCTCTCCATCTGCATTTTTAGACCAGGGGTAGCAGAACTTCAGATGCCCCACCGAGGTCCCTGCCACACCTGACCTACTCTAGGAAACTCTCAGCAATGGCTGAGGCAGTAGGAGCCTGGAATCTAGATTTTTCCGCCTCCAGCCTGGTTTTATCTCTGTGAGGGTATAGTTTAAAGCCAGTGTCCTCCTTCCTACCACTCAGTGCTGGAGATTAAAGGAAAAAAATAGCCCCAATGATTTCATCTCACTCTTTTTCAGGGAAAATTACTTTTCAGAACTATTAAATCTTCTGTGAAGGTTATAATAGAGGACTTAGGTCCAGTTTAGCCCATTTATTAAGATATAGGCTACCAAGCCCCAATAGAAAAAATAAACAAACAACTAGCAGTTTACTTGGATTTATGCACAGTTTGCCTAATCAATCAATCTGTAAACATTATGCAAATGTGTGTAAACCCAAATCCAGCCCAGGCTTTACGTATGCATTGTTATGTAAACGATCAATCTTGTTAATGCAAATATTAATATAAACCTGACATTAAACACAAGTTTACACAGCCTTGTTGGTTGAAGGAGGCTTCATTTACATTGAAATGTAAATAGTGATTGTGCTCTTTTTGGGGCTTTGGAAAGCAGACCAGGCCAGAGCAAAGGGTGGCCGGTCCCCACCAGCTTCCTCAGACCCACTCCTAACCCCTTCATTCAAGGATCCCATGAGGAATTTGGAGAGAATTTAGATGGCAACTCATCTCTCCTACTGGTATCTCCTACCTACTGTTTTTAAAGTTATTTTTTAGGTAACATCCATTTACAACACTGTATAGGTTTCTGGCGCACCATTTCTCACAACACCTCCATCACCAGATGTCTTGTCTCCATCCACCTCCCGCCAGTTCATCCCCTGTATCCCTCCACTCTGCCTCTCCTCTGGCAGTGACCATCAGGTGTCTTTATCTGTGATATCCTGGCGCCCCAGTGTGTCCCTAGGGACCCCGGGCCCCAGTCCCTGAGCCAAAGACAAAGTCATTCACCAAGTTGCTCTCCCGTGTTGGTTGAGGGTTTGCAAGTGAGATTTTGTGCCAATAGAATTTGCTAGTAAGGGGCCTCTTGGGTGGCACAAGGGGTTAAGTCTCAGCACTATGAAGCTATTTGCAGCCTCTGCAGCATGGGTTTGATCCCTCTGGCCAGGGAGATACCCACATGGTGCAGCAGACCTCTCCTGACTCACCTGCTGTTCCCCTCAGCAGTGTATTTCAGATCTGCCTGTTCTCTCCCCGCTCTCTCGGTGAATCCTCTCAACCCCCCATATCTCTGGCATGCACACCAGCTCTTGTGTGCATAAATAAATAAAAACAAAATCTTTAAAAAATTTTGCTAGTGAGTCCTGTGAGGCAGTTGGGTGAGGGGCAGGTGTCCATGCACCCACTTCATGCATTCACTCACCCACCTCCCCAATGGCTTCTCGCCCTTTGAGTTTGTTTTAGATGTCACCTCTTTGGACACGCCTTCCCTGACTATTGCCTCTCAGTACGTTTTCTCATTGGTTGTTCTCCAGCATAGCACTCTGTACACCACATTCAGTGCTTTTCCAAAAATTTGATGTCATATTTATTTATTACTCTGTTTACTGTTGACCATCCTCTCACCTATGAGCATCATCCACCTCATAGTCAGAGCCAGATACCTGGGATAGTTTAGATTGATTTTGCTTGGTGGGTGGGTGGATGGATGGACATACACACTCTAGGACCAAATTGCTTAGTACAAATGTTGACTTTCCTTTCCATTGGCAGCCTCAGGAAATTTCCCAGCTCTGAATATTCTTCAGGACCTGGGTTCTATCCTGCATACAGTAATAATCGGCATGGCTTGTCCTGATGCCTCTGCCTGAGCTGGATTCTGCTCTGAGTCCTGCTGGGGATGCTAATCCTAGTAGGAGAAGTAGCTATCATATATTCAGCACCTAGTAGGTCCCAGGTAGTGTGGCAGGTGCTTCATATACATTGTTTCACCTGAACCTTAGTCTTCAAAGCCTATTTTTCAGAAGACCAGGCATGAAGTACAAAGTGAAGAAGCTTGGATGGGGTAGAACAGTTGACAGCACAGAGGCCAGGTTTGAAGTCTGAGTTTTCATTCTGATTTCCTAACTGTGGGTCTTGGAAAGGACCTTTACGGGAAATTCCATTTCCTGAGCTGTAGAACAGGGAAGGGAATGCTTCCCAGTGTTTCGTGATGATTAACTGAAATTGAGAGGATGGCACAAGAATTTAGCAGCTAATTCCTTGCAGTGCTAACATGAAAATTCAGACATCTAGAGGCCATGGACTGGGTTTATTCTCCTTGACCCCTTGTCTTCTTCCTGCTCCTTTGTCCTGCCTGATTTTAGTTCTTGCCTATCACCCAGTGTTCCTTCTACTAGAGAATTTGTATGGGATGTATCTTGTAGTGCATCCACTGAGATCAATTACTTCCAGCTGACATTGAGGAGGTACTGACCCAGAGCCCCACAAGTACTAAAAATGACCTGGAACTCTTATACACACAAATCAGCCCTAGCGCCAAAGGCCTTGGACCTGCACTCCCCAAGGTACAGCTAGGGGGTCACAGCATCCAGAGGAGCCTGTCTAGTACCGGGCGTGTATATGTCCTTTGGAGAAAAGGCCTGTGTCTTACTCATCTTTGTGGCTCAGTAGTCAACACGGCGCCAGCACATGGTGGGTGCCCAATTGGTTTGTTGAATGAATATTCCCTTTCCAACCCCTTCCATGTAGACCCATTGACATCCACCTTTTGGGGTGTTTTTTTGGAGAGGGTACTTTGAAGGCTGTATTTGACTTTCAATTGGGTGTGAATTGGGCTTGTGCTGGGAAGAAGACCACAGCAATATAGTTTCTTTTAGGCTCACTAACTCTCAGCGATGCCTGCTGGGAAACTGCCTGTTTATGGAGAGGCTCAGTCCTTGTCCAGATGGAGTTCAATTCCAATGAGTCAACCCCAATCATTAGTAGCAGCTGCAGCCCCCCGAGAACTCCATACAAGACCAAAAACACCAGCAGAAAGGAGAAATTTTCCAGGCCTGTAGCAAGAGGAAGAAAAATTGAAATGGAGTATGAAGGTATGGCTGAACTCTTATCCTTACATGTAATTAATAATAACACCTTTCATTTGAACAGGGTTTTAGAACTGATGAAATGCGCTTTCCTGTATGGTCTCATGCATTTCTCATCATCCCCTTGAAGGTATTTTAAAACCAGTTTGCTCTTAGACAGGCCACCTCAGCAGCTGGAACCTCATGTAATCAGCCACCTGCGTCCTTCAGGAGAGCGCGGGTGTTCCATGCTGCTTCTCCACAGCGACGTGAAGGTAAATAAGGCCCATGTGGAGGTCAGCTAGAGGACCGCTAGCTGAGTGAGTGGCGCTGTTCTGATCAATATGGACTCACAAACCCTTTTTTAGAGAAAAGAGACATTAGCCAGGATGGGGTTTTCCCAAAAGAATTCTTTAGAAAGAGCGCCAGAACCTTTACCTTCCTCCTTGACAGTCTCCAGAGACAAACTGAAAGGACCTCGCTTAATGTCTCATCCGAAGGGTATTTGCAGGGTTGGCTTCATCATTCAAAGCAGGAAAGGCCTTTGTCATGGTCAGATGGCTTTAATGTGTTTTGAATGCTACATAAATTCAAACTTGATGGCTCATTTATTTGTTGGATTGAAGTTTTATACTATAAACTAAGCCTTGGTATTTACTAATAACTTGGGCACTGCCCTTTGTTTGTTTAGAACAGCCAGAAGGCAAAGAAGTTGACCGAGTCCCTCATGGCCAATACAGTGTTCGGAGCCTGGCATTTCCTGGGTGGTTTATGGATGGGTGGGTGGGATGCTAAGAGAGTTGATTGGGGTGGGGGGCGGGGGGAGTGGGCAGCGGTCACCGTGAGGAAAGCAGAAGGGGAGACTTTGCAGGTAGGTGTTTATTCCAGACTGACTTGACACAGCCCCAGCACAGCGGCTTTAGCCGCTGAATTCAGTGAGCTGGGAATTCAGAACTGTGAGTGACAGGCCAGGCTTGAGTGGTGACTTGTGGTGTGACCTTGGGAGATTCGCTGCCCCCTGCTATGTCTGTTTCTCTGGGGACAGGAAAGGCTTATAATAAATTCCATTCAGAATTCAAGGTGAGCTTCCTTAAACTGCTCCATCAGGAAACCTTTGTTCTCCACCTTTATCCCAGCCACAAAATTTCTCTTTCTCAAACGCCAGGGAGTTTATTTGTCCTGTGAATTATGGGCAAGAAAGACAGACTTTGGCGTCTGGCAGAGCTGAGTGTGGGTCCCACCGGGCCACTCATCCAAACTTGAACAAGTCAGGGGATTTGAGCTTCCATTTCCTGTGCTGTAAAATGGGAATAGCCGTGTGTATCATGTTATGCTGGGAAAGTTGAAGATTGGATACATGGTAGGGACTTAGCTCTGTGCCTCCAGGCCTTTAGGGAGTACTCCTTATAGATAGGAGCAATATGAATTAGAGCCTCATGTTTTGGGGTACAGACCATAAACTCCTTGAGGAATTTGCTGGTGGTTTCTGATCTTTTTCATTTTTTTCATTTTCTTTTTCTGGGGAAGAAATGGGGTGTAGGCCAGAGGTGCAGGGTAAGAGGATTCACCAGAGACAGAGTGGGGAGCAGAACAGGTGGATCCACTGAAATACACTGCTGAGGGGGGGCAGTGGGAGAGACAAGAGAGGTCTGCTGTGCCATATGTGGGTTTTAGCTTCCCGGCCAGGGATAGAACTCAGGCCACAGTGGTGATAGCACTGAGACTTAACCCCTAGGCCCCCAGGGAAGCCTCAGTTTCTGATCTTTTATAGCACCTAGCACAGGGAGATGGACTTATTTTCAGTGATAATAGATGTTCACAGTTTGCCCCTCAGAGAGAGAGAATATTGTCTGCTCCTCAGCAGACTTGCTGCATTTCTTGGTTCATTTGCAGGTTTTTTTTTTTTTTTTAAAGATTTTTATTTATTTATTTATTTATTTGTTTGTTTGTTTATTTATACAAGCACTGGGTACAGTCAGAAGTGCGGGAGGGTGAGAGGATTCACCAGAGCCAGAGTGGGGAACAGAACAGGCAGACTGACGAAATACACTGCTGAGGGGAGCAGCGAGCGGCAGGAGAGGTGTGCGTGCCATGTGGGACCCTCGCCGGTGGCCGGGGATTGAACCAGTGCTGCAGAGGCTGCAGGCAGCTTCGATACCCAGCGCTCAACTGCTGCGCCACCAGGGGAGGCCCCATTTGCAGGTGTTAAATATCAAAAATCCAGTTGAGTTCATCTTAAATATATAAACGGATTTATTATTTTTTATTTATGTATATAAGAGCTGGGGTACAGGCCAGAGGTGTGGGGGCGGGGGGTGAGAGGATTCATCAGAGACAGAGTTGGGAATAGAACAGGCAGACTGACTGAAGTACAATGTTGAGGGGAGCAGCGGGCGAGTCGGGAGAGGTCTAGCCTCGCCATGTGGGTTTCTCCCTGGCCGGCTGGGGATTAAGCTTGTGCTGCAGAAGCTTCAGATTGCTTCCTAGGCTCTGGACTCAGGCACCTGCCTGTCGCTGTGTCCCTGAACAACTCTGCTCTCAGCTGTCACTGACACTGGCAAGACTTTCTCCTTCCATACTGGAGTGCCTTCCTTTTCCTCCACTCTCCACTTCTCTCCCTGAGTCACTTAGATGAATTCCAATAGATTTAAGCTAACCATGGTCATTCCATGTCCCAAACATGACTACTGAAATGAGCGGTTCTGAGTTAAAGTTTCTTAACTTTAAAATGAAGGATTAAGGAGACACCAAGAACTGGTCTCTTGTACTATCAGGATTTTCCAGAGACCCAACAGTCGGTTCATGTGTGCATGTACAGATTTATTATAAGGAGTTGACTCATGTGATTACAGATGCTGGCAGCTTCCAAGATCTGCATGGTGAGCCAGTGAACTGGAGACCAAGGAAAGTCGATGCTTTAATTCTGGTTTGAGTCCAAAGGTCTGGGAACCAGAAGAGCTAAGGCTGTAGTTCCCATCTGAAGGTCAGCAGGTTCAAGATCTGAGAAGAGCTATTGTGTCACTTTGAAGGCAGGAAAAAAGCCGATGACAGTTCAAAGATAGTCAGGGAGGGGGATTTTAACTGGGGGTGAGGGGAAATTTCCATCTTTTTGTTTTATTCAGATGGTCAACTGAGTAGACAAGGCCCACCAGAATTAGGGAGGGCAATTTGCTTTACTCAGTCTATTCAACAAAAAGTTAATCTCATCCCAGAACACCTTCACAGAAATACCTAGAATAGTGGTTATCCAAATAGGCACCCCATGGCCTAGTCAGAATATAATTTAACCATCATGTTCCCTTTCCATCTTGGTGCATGTTATGGGTTGAGAATATCTCTTAAAAAAAAGTTATGTTCAAGTCCTAACCCCTGGTACCTCAGAATCTGTCCTTATTTGGGAATGAGGTCATTGCAGATATATGTGAGGTGAGGTCATACTGGAGTGGGGTGGGCCATAGTCCAGTGACTGGTGTCCTCATAAAAAGAGGGGCATTTGGAAAGAGACACAGATCACCATGTGATGATGGAGGCACAGATGGAGCCGCAAACCCAGGAACACCAAAGCTTTTCCAATACCAGAAGCTGAGATGGGCATGGCAAAGATTCTCCATCCAAGTTCTCAGAAGGGATCAACCATGCTGGCATCTTGGTCTTGGGCCTCTGGTCTCCAGAACTGTGAGAGGATATATTTCTGCTGTCATAAGTCACTCCGTTTGTGGCACTTTGTGACAACAGCTCCAGTAGAGTGATATGGTGTGTGAGGGTGTACTGTCTGGGACTGTACCATCTCGAACCTGTGAGGGTGCCTCACACACAGGATGGCAGCACAGAGTTGGAAATAACCTGGGTCTTTCATGAGTTTGTTGTGCTTCTGAATGAACCAGTTCAGGAAGTGCCCTACCCCTAAACTTCTTGTAAAATGAGATGGTATGAACCCTTATTGTTTCAACCATTTGGGATTGAGTTTTCTGATATTTGCAGACAAGTGCATCTGACTGATGGATTGATCTCATATCTTCCCTGCTCAGACAGACCCCTCCTCCTGCATTCCTTATCTCGGGGAATGGCATTGCCATCCATCCAGATACCCAAGGGAGAAACTTGGTTGTCATCCTGAGCACCTTCCTTATCTCATCTCCCCAATTTAATCATTCATCAGCCCCTGACAATTACCTCCTTATTGGCTTTTAGTCTGCCCAGTCATCACTTCCTTGATTCTATCTCCCCTCTTGTGTGTTACCACAACAACTTAACTGGATGCTCTGTGGCAAATCGTAGTCAATTTAAAACCATCCTCATGAGAGCCAGAGAGATGTTCTAAGTATATAATTTTAGCAGGCCATTGTTATTAGGACAAAGCTCAAGCCTAAACTCTCTAGCAGTGTCATTCTCATTCATGATCTGGCCCCTCATGGAGGTTCCAGGCTCATCTCTTATCACTTGTCCTCTGGTCAGACTTGAAGCTGCTAAAGTTATCACTCACTTTTCTGCCTCGGGACCTTTGCACATGCAACTCCCTCAAGATGAAATGCCACTCACTTTTCTTGGTCTGTTTAGTGTCAACTCATTGCTCTGTTCTCAACACAGTCATGTTCTCTTTCAGGAGGGCTTTTCTGACATCCTGCTCAATAGAATCACCCAGGAGCTTTTAAAAAACACTGATGCCAGGGTTTCCTGGCATCATACAGGCATCATCAAACAGGCATCATCAAACAGGCATCATCCTGGCATGTTTCCTCATACAGCTGAGGTAGTGTAGGTATTTAGATATTTCTGAAGCATCTGAGCCCTGGGATAGGGTTGTATTTGTCTTTTTCACCATCAGATTCCCGATATTCAGACTACATGATCAGCAGACAATAGGCAACAGTGCTGACTAGCGAGGAAATGAGTTTCATGTTAGCAAATGATAGGTTTCTGTCACCTTGTCTCCATAGCTGCCACTGGCAAAGGGTTAGTTTTCTCATACGTAAAATAAGAAAAGTGATTTCTGCTTGGAAGTGATGCTTTGAGAATTAGAAATCTGTCAGGCACATAGTAGCTGATTAATAAAATGGTATTACTTATACTGGAATGCTGGCCAGTCTTGGTTCCTTTAGTTAATAAAAAGATAACAGAGTTTGAGGAGAAGGAAAGTAGTTTGTCAACAAAACAGCAGACTACAGCCTAAAAGACCACAGTCTAGCTCTTTGGCAGAGAGCAGGGGTATTTATGTGGCGTTCCAAAGGGAGTAGAACGGAGAAGGGACAAAGGTGAGCATGTCCATTTTTGCAACACTAGTGTCTGGTGGTTTTGGTTGATGCCAGCTTGCTCTTGCCATCAAGAGTCAGTGTCTCGGCCTCCCCTGGTGGCGCAGCGGTTGAGCGCTGGGTTACGAAGCTGCCCGCAGCCTCTGCAGTGCCGGTTCAATCCCCGGCTGCTCCCCAGCCACTGGAGGAGGGTCCCACATGGCGCGCAGATCTCTCCTGCCGCCCGCTGCTCCCCTCAGCAGTGTACTTCGGTCTTTCTGCCTGCTCTGCTCCCCGCTCTGGCTCTGGTGAATTCTCTCACCCTCCCGCGCTTCTGACTGTACCTAGTGCTTGTATAAATAAAATAAACAAATAAATCTTTAAAAAAAAAAAAAGAGTCAGTGTCTCCAATGTTATCTTTGTAGTGACACTCTTTTCCCTTGGAATGTAAGAAAACAAGGTTTATTAAGACTAGATGGAAAATAAAGAAAATGGGGTGGGACAGAGAGACACACTTTGTTGCTGCTTCACTATGGTCCTTAGTGACAACTGATATTGCTTAGATCTGGACCAAACTCTGATTCCAATTTGGCTGCCTGGCATCAGTCAGGATAGGGTAAATTATGCTGTGTCGACAATGCCTGGATCTTGGAGCAGAAGACGGTAAAGGTTTATTTTGACGCATACTCCTGTCTATGACAGGTTGGCTGGGGTCTGTCAGTTGCAGTCCTGTGGAATAGTGCTGGTCAATATGGAAGAAAAGTGGAACACTCTGGAAGTTGTCCTACTGGCAAATATTCAGCCCCAAAGCGATGCATGTCGCTTCCCCTCACAACCGACTGGCCAGCACTAGTCATATGGCCCCATCATCCACAAGGACTCAGAAAAATACAATCACACCAGTTATCCCAAAGGCAAAAAGGTTGATGAGCAACAGGAATGCTTAGCACAGTTGCTGTCAATCCTGCAGGACTCTATATTCGAATAGGAGTCAATGCTAGTCAGGGGGCGAGGCGCTCTGGGCACTTGTGTTTTGGTATCCAGCATTAATTTCTCTTTCTTTGGAATCAGCACTCCAACAGATGTAAGTTTTAAATAACCTAGTGAGATCTAATTTGCACACCACCAATTTCATCTGTTTTAAACATACAAGCCAATGACTTCTAATAAATTTATAAAGCTTTGCCGCCATCATCACAATTCAGCATTTTCATCATCTCATGCCTATTTGAAACCCGCCCCCTCACACTCCCAACCTCAGGCAAATATTAATCTGTTCTCTGTCTCTCCCTACCAACCTTTTCTGCATGTTTTATACAACTGAAATCCATGCAGTCTTTGAGTCTGACTGCCTTCACGTTGCATGCTGTTCTGAGGTTCGTCCATATTGTAGCATTGCAGGGGGTTCAAGGATTTCAGGACACGAGAAGCAGTAACATGCACCAGGTGTTATGGGATATGCTCGGATTGCATGAAAGGGGACATCCCTTGGAGTATGCTGTCATCCAGAGACAGGCTCTGGGGCCACCACCCAGAAGGGAAGGAGAATAAGGGAACTCCGGAGGGAAAGCCAGAACAGAGAGGGGGCTTTTGTGTCTAGGTGATGCCATTCAGCAGCAAAGTGGGCTCTCTGGGTCAGAGAGCACTGAAGGGCGGTGCCAGTTTGGGGTCTCTCTGCCCAGGGCATAGCTTATCTATTGCCAGCAGATGTGTAGTGAGGTTTAGTGGGGACTGCAAAGCAGGAAGTCTCTAAATGGCTAAACATCCACTTGTTTGGGCTATTTTAAAAATAATTGGATGTGTAAAAATGTCAGTTTCTTCAGTCTTTTTTTTTTTTTTTTTTTTGCTAATGGGTCTCGGTCTGCAGAAATCAACAAACTCAGGAGCCAATACAAGGAGGCCATCTTTGGCTATTTATATAACAAGAATGTATCAGTAATTCAGTTTTTTTAAAAAGATTTATTGATTTATTTATACAAGCAGTGGGTACAGTCAGAGGGTGAGAGAACTCACCAGAGCCAGAGCAGGGAACAGAACAGGCAGACTGACGAAATACACTGCTGTGGGGAGCAGCGGGCATGGCAGGAGAGGTCCGCGCGCCATGTGGGACCCTCGCCGGCAGCCGGGGATTGAACCGGTGCTGCAGAGGCTGCGGGCCGCTTCGCAACCCAGCGCTCAATCGCTGTGCCACCGGGGAGGCCCTGTATCAGTAATTCATTTCCTTCTTTCTTCCTTTCTTGCTCCCTCCTCTCTTTCTTCTCCTCTTTTGTTGACTATTATTCCATTGTATAGACATGCCACATTTTGTTTATCTGTTCGCCAGTTGATGAATATATAGATGTTACCAATATTTGTCTATTATGAACAATGCTGCTATGAACTTTTATAAATAAATCTTTTTGAAGAAAAAAAAAGAGAAAATCCTCCTGCCTTTTTCTTTTTTTTTTCAAAATTGTTTTTGCTATCCTGGGATTTTTGCTTTTATGTATATATTTTAGGATAAGCTTGTTAAGTCAGGAAGAGAAAGACAATTATTAGATGGTGTCACTTCTACGTGGAATGGAGGAAACAAAGATCAGATAAAACCAAACTAATAACAAAACCTAGAAATATGACAGTGAAATTGAGGCTACCAGAGGTGAAGGAAGAAGTGGGGAGCAAAGTGGGAAGGGGTACAATCGACTACGGAGGAGGATTATGGGTGCCTTGGTGTTGGATGTGCTCCAGCATGTATCCCTCACACACTGCAGGTGTGAGCCTCTCCCTCTAAGTCATACAATGTTGGAAACCAATGTTACCTCAATAAAAAAAGTATAATTTCATTTAGTTTTTGAACACATTTTTCTAGCTGCTTTGCAGTTTTCTGCTACACCCACCATCTTAGAGGACATCACAAAGACAGTTTCTACTGAACGCTTTTTCCCTGAGATTTCCCCACTTTCCCGTTTCTTTAGACATCTCATAATCTTTATTGGAAATTAGATATTTTAAATAATCTATTATAGCAACTGGATTCTCATCTCTCTCTGGGAGTTATTACTGCTGGTTTTTTGTTGACTTGCTTGGTCTTACTCTACAGTCTTTTCTTCAGTGTGTGACAGCTGATGTCTTTGTTTTCTTTTGTTTATGTTTTTTTTTTTTTTTATTTCTAAATTTGGCTTTCTACCATTCATCCTGAGTTCAGTATAGCTTACTAGTTGATCAGAGGTTATGCTCAAACATACTACCGTTTCTTTGCTAGTGGATCAGGGAACACACTGAAACTTCATACAGTTCACAAATCTGCCCATACTCTTTTGCTGAGCTGGTGTGTGTCCTCTGCAAGTACACAAGGTCTCACATTCATCCAAAGATAGCTAGAGTCTTCTTCAGACCTCTAAGGAGCTTGCCTGTGAGGGTTGATAGGTATCTCAGTCAAATGTCTGGCTATCCTTCTAGTGTATTGCTTGTCCCAGCCAATACCACTACTTCAGACTAACTTTAATCACCACTCTTTTCCAGAATGTCTGGGGCCTGGGACTTTTCCTGTGCTCCAATAAATGAGGTCAGTCTCCTCTGGAAAGAAAGAAAAGCTGCTGTTTTTCACAGTTTGCCCTGCCCTAGTAAGACCTACTAAACTAATGGAACACAAGGGAGAACAGGAGCAGTCCCGGGCTAAGCCATTATCGAGTCCAGCAGTTCTCAGCTACATTACAACAGGCTTAATTACATAAACACTTCTCTTTTCTTTTTTTTGCATGCTTTTGGGCAATTTTCAGTCTTAATGTTGTTTTGACAATTTTGCCCAATTTTATACTTATTTTTTGTGGGGAAAGAATTTACCGATCCTCTCTCTGGAAGTCCCACCTCTTCAATATAATTGTATGTCACTTTCTGTCTGTTATGTGCTGTTTTGCTGAGACTGCTAACCACAGAGCCTGCACCCTTTTAGCCAGCAGGTAAACCTTTAAGACAGCAAAGACGTCACACTCAACTGACTCAAGTTTGAAATCTTGATGGAGTGATACAAAAACAGACAATAAAAGATTTTTTTTTTCATTTGTTGGAGCCACACACTGACAAGATCCTCACTGGCAAGATTCTTACTTATTTTATTCCCAGGGCTCTCCTGGTTCCTACCATATATAAAGTCTGGTTCTCTGGCTTTTTGTTAATTCTGGAAGAACACCCATGTCTACTCAAAAAAACCTTTCCTGCTCCAGTTAGCCAGAGCCTGTTTCTGTTGCTTGCAAACAAAGAATCAAATTGATATGACTTTTCAAAGGATGTGCAGAAGGGAATCTTCTAAAGACTCCATGTAAGAGGCCAATTATTCACTTGACAGTTTTCAGGATTGCTGTAACACGCGTGCCCGTGGGACGCTCCCGAGCCGGGGGTGTGCTCTGTGTCTGATGAGATCCCACCGGAGGGGCCAGAGCTGCACCTGTCACCAGCCACAAAGAGGATCCAATTTTTATCCATTTCATCTGGAGAACCATCTGGGCTGGGAATAGCAGTAATAATAACAAATCATTGTCACCAGATTTCCTCATAGATAGCACTTATTTTTTGTTGTGCTTGTTAAAAATCAAGTTTTCAAGCCTGCTGGTGAATAAGCTGGCAGCAGTACTTGTAACGGCTGTCCTGAGATAGGACTGGGGCTGGGCGAGGCATGCAGCATAGAGAGACTTGGCTGCTGGTAGTCTGTGCTGGAGATTGGGAGGAAAGCCTCAGACGCTATGGTAGAAAGAAGTCTCCTGAAATCCAGGCAAGTGTTGGACAGCCGTGGCTTAGTTGTCAACATCATGTAAGACAATTTCAGGTTTTGTTTGATGTGGACCAGCAGGAGGATGGCAGTGCAAAATAAGCAACCTGTGATATCAAGTAGCATTAATAGGTGTGTATTATCTCAGGCAAAGGAGATGATAGTTCTCTATTTCATGCTTCTCCGAGCACTCAGTTATGTCTTTGTTTTGGCATCATACTCTGAGTGCTGTAGACTAAAAAGAACATTCTCAGTGGAGAACAATTAAGATGACAAATTGACTTAAACTACCATGTGATCAACAATGGGAGGAACGCTAGGTGTTTAGTTTGTGAAGAAGAAAATAAGGGGTGGCCATGGAGAAGGGATGGGAAGATAGTTGTTTTAAAAAATCTGAGGGACTGATACATGGAAGAAACATAAAATATGTTCTCTGTCTCCATTGATAGATTGAGGAGCAATGGGCAGAAGCCACCGATGGACACACCTTAATTTCATGCCCTATATATGATATACTTAAATATATTTTCTCAAAAGTCACTTGGAAATAACTTTTCACCTTATCTAGTCAGAGAATACATCATTGTGAAGAACAATGCTGTTAATTTCTAAATACTGACCCTGATAAGTGGCAGGTAGGTAATGCATACATTATATTATTATATATTATATATAATATATATGCCTGAGATAATATACATCTATTAATGCTACTCAATATCACAGATTGCTTATTTCATATTTCATACTCCCATCCTCCTGCTGCATTACCTACCTGCCACTTATATAATGTTTTGCTTACTTGTTCTTTAGAAATTTAAGCTTAGCAATTATATTACAGGTTGTACCCTACAATAGAAAATATGTGTTTCCTATTTTGAAATTAATACAGCATATAAACCCTATTTTTAAAAGAACTATGCATCATTTGAGCCTTTATTTGCTTAAGGGTATTGAAGAGTTTTTGAAGAATTTGCAAAACCATGTGTAAGAGGTCTGAGAAATGGAAGAAGATACACGAATAAAACTTTAGAGAAGAACTCAAATAGCTGACAAGTGAGAAGCTAACAGTGAACCTGGAGGAAAGAGTGGGAATTAGAAGAGCAAACAGCCCTATAACTGTCAGAAGGAGCAGAGAATAATCCATCAGCTGGAATCAAGGCAGATGGGCACAGCACAGGAAATGTTACAACTGTGTTTACTGCATGGCTCTTGGACAGTAGCACCCCACTGTCTATAACCATTTCAAAATCCATCCACAAACCACAAGAGTAATATGCAGGCCTCAGATAGCTCATCCAACACCTTTGGGTGAATTGGAAAAAGGCACCCAACTGGGCAGGTGCAACCCTACAGGGGTCAATCATTTAGAGAGTGGAACATGGCTTCCACACATCTCTTCTGCTGAGCATTTTGCTTGAGGATTAGCTGCACTGACAGGGTTCATAGTCTGATGCTGTCTATTCCTAGGTTCTGAAACCCAATAGAATTCCATATCTGGACTCTTCAAAGGTAGGAGAAAAATAATGAGATTTTTCATTATGTTTGGAGTGGAATATGTCATACTACATGCAACTGGTAAGGAAGAACTTTCAGAGTTATCCAAATTTTGGAACATAAAGCTTTGGGAAGTGAATCATCATTAGTGTTTCAAGTCAAGATTTGTTTGCAGGAAATAAGAAAACAGTCCAATTACTGCAACCAAGATCTAAAGTCCAATTAGAATTAGAAGCAAAATTGGTGAGGCTGTGTTAATTGGCTGCCAAAAGTTAAGGTACACTGAAGCCTCCTGGAGGTTGCACAAACTAATGGACCCCATCATTAGAGTTTTTTTGACTGATTACTTGTTCGGCAGGTTCCCAGGTTATAACAGATGATACTGGTCCAGTTACTAGCCTAGACAATCATTTACAATTATAACACGGGAGCAAGTCTCTTGGAGAGCTTGTTGAAATGTTGACTCTGCTTTGAGGGTGGAGCCTGAGATTCTGCATTCCCTAGACAAGCTCCAGGTGCTGACACAGTATCAAGGGGCTAGGACTAGTGCCATAACAGATGCTCAGCCCAAAGTCATGTAACAAATGAGCTTAGCTGTAGAGGATTGGAAACTGTTGGAGCCAGGTAGCTCATTCAGTCATTCCCCAGATATGATTGCCTACAGAGTAGCAGGTGCTGTTAATGGTGCTGGGAATACAGCTCTTTAACAAGCAAATCCCTCAACTTTCATGGAGTTTACATTGCAGAGAAGCAAGGTCATGTTTATAGGCCACTCCCCATACCTTCAGCAGATGCTTCTTTGGCTTCAATAGTTCATATAACTGCTTATCCCAGGAAAGGGGAAGAAATATAAAGGGCTGCTGAAAAGCAGAATGATTTAAAATATTTATTCTTCCCATTTTAAGAAGTATAAAATTTCTTAGACTCATGAATAGATTTTTAGAAAAATGTTCAGATATTTATATAGTCATACTCATTTTTACTTTCTCCAAGTAATTCTTTACAAAATTTTTACCAATGTCGTATGGAGGTATGGATGTAGTTATAACCTGGATGTTGCCTTTTAAATTGGAATGTTTCAAAAATACAGATCAGGATGCTGGAGGAAGTAGACACTATTTGAAGAGAGCAAATGGGAATTCCCCATGCCCTTCTAGCATTCTCCCAGCAAGTCTGTCGAACAGGAAGGAAACACCCAGTTGCTAGGCAGTCTAGATGAGGCAGTGAAGTGTGGTGGGCCAAAGCATAGGTTCAAATTTTGTCCTCATCACTTAGAAAACTATGTGACCACAGCAGGTTACTTAATGTCTCTGAGCGCTAGTTTCATGATCTAAAAAAGAGCAACAACATCTCCTTGCAAGGTGGTGAAGAGAGCACAGCTGTGGCTTAGAGCAAACTGCCAATGGTAACAGTAGTGAGCCACAGGTAGACCAGAAAGCCAATATGGTTCAGGCTGTTTTTGAGACATGTAAGAATATAGAGGGATAGTAGTAGTCCAGGCTGTTAATGTTCTACTTGGCTAACTTTTCAGGAGGAGACTGGGAACACAATAGAATTACATTGGGTTAAAAGGAAGAACATCAATCAGATAATAAAGGACTGAGTGGAGAGGGCTCTATAGCTACAAACAGTGTGGATTCCTTTTTAGGATTCGGGTAATAGAATTTTACAGAAGATATAGATACAGAAGAACAGCTTTTGAATTTGTGATGCTTTTCAACATACTTTGAAATTACAATATCCAACACTGGTAAAGTTGCAATAAAACTGCTATACCCATAAGTTTCTGATGGCAAATTGGTACTATCTTTTGAGAAAGTAATTTGGTATAGTAAATTTGAAGTTATAAAAATATTCATACTTTTCCACTTGGTTATTCTCCTTTTGGAAACTTTTAAAATAAATAACCCTAAAGAAGGAAAACGAGGAAGGTGATTATTTTTATTACCTATGTTCAAAAGAAAAGGAGGAAGCAGCTATTGTAATTTATTTTAATTGAGGTGTAATTGACATAGGACTTTGTATAAGTTTAAGATGTACAGTATGTTGTAGCATTTGTTAACACCTCCATCATGTCACATAATTATTTTTCTTTTGTGGTGCCAACATTTAATATATAGTCTCTTAGACTTTCAATTATATGTTATAGTGTTGTTCTAGAACAATACTGCTGTGCATTAGATCCCCAGGTCTTATTCATCTTCTAACTGCAAGTTTTGTCCTTTGATGAACACCTCCTCACCACCCTACCCACTTCCCACCACTGGAACTGTCATTCTACTATTTCTACAAATTTGACATTTTTAGATTCCACATATAAGGGATATCACATACTATTTGTCTTTCTCTTGGTTAAATTTATTCCTAAGTATTTTATTACTTTCTGAGGTGCTCATGAGAGAAATTGTTTTATTTCTTTTTCAGATTCTTTACTAATGTAGAGAAACACTCTCATTTCTGTATGCTGATTTTATGTCTTGCAATTTTATTGAATTCATTGATTCTAACATTATTTTGGTGAAGTCTTTATGATTTTCCTTAAAATAGCATGTGTAAATAAAGACAATTTTGTTCTTCCTTTCTATTTTGCATGTCTTTTATTTATTTTCTTTCTTGTCTGACTGCTCCAGCTTGAACTTCTAGTAGTACGTTGATGACTGGTGTGAGTGAGCACTCTTGTCTTGTTCCTAATCTTAGAGAAAGTTTTCCACTTTCTAAGTTTCAGGATAATTTTGGACTCCTAAAATAAGCTTGGGAGTTAAAACATTGTGATTTATAGGAAACATATATGTCCCTTGTTATGTTAATACATTTTGGAAAATACTTGAAGATGGGGCAGATGTGACTAGAGGCTTAAAATTTCTAGTTCCACCCTCTGACCTCTGGGCAGTGGAGAAAGACTGGAGGTTTTAGGTCAATGGCCACTGGCCAAAAAGATCATCAATCATGCCTACACAACAACAGTCTCCTTTCCTTCACCTTCTTATAACATTCTCCTCACTTCCCTTTAAGATTCTTTCAGCCCTTCCCTTTTGTCAGAGCCAATGGCACATTGTTAGATTACAGCAGTCCTTCATTTCTAGGTACCAACATTCATTTTGGTTACTATAACTGCCTGGAAAATTACCTTAAAACTTAGTGGTTTATAGAACTGTTTTCTTTTGCTCATAATTTTGCACATCAAAAATATGAAAAGGGCTAAAGTGAGCAGTTTTCACTGGAGGTTATTCATGCAGTTGCAGTAAGATGTCAGCTGGGACTACAAACTTCTGATGACTTGACTGGGCTGCAGGTCCAAGATGACTCACTTGAACAGAGAGGAGTTGACGCTGTCAGCTGCAAACTCAGCTGGGCTGTCCATCAGAGTGTCCACACACAGGCTTTCTAGCATGGTGGTCTCAGGACACTTGACCTTCTTCCATGGTATTAGTTTCCCCTAGAGCTAATATCCCCAAAGAACCAGAAGCTGTGTGGCCTTTCCTGACCCAGTTTTGAAAGATGTACAGCATCACTTCTGTGGCATCCGTTGGCTACCAGCAGGTCAGTAAGTCATCCCAAATTCAAGGGGAGGAGATGCGAAGACTACCTTTCAAAGACAGGAGTGACAAAGAATTTGCAGGTATGTTTTTAAACCGTCACACAATATATCAAATTCTCTCACTGACTATAAAAAGCAGAATCTAAAATTGCAAGTCTAGTGTCATTGAAGCAGTACACAAGGGATGGGCATATGGAAAACATTGGAAAGAAATGCAAAAAGCATTGTAATTATTTTGTGATGGTGGATGATTTTTCTCCATTTATTTTATAATTGAAAGGGAAGATGTAAGGAAAGAAAACATCATATACAACCTATTTCCTAATTGATTCCATATTTTTGCTTTCTAATTTCTGTAACACTCAGAGTTTAAACTTAGGGTGCTGGGGCTGCTTTCATTTTGGTTTGGAGTTGAAATGCATTGAGAAGGTGGTGGCAGCCCAGACTGTGGTGGGCACTGACTGAGCAGTGGTCTATGGGTTTTCAATGATGTTTGTAGGACCATCTACAGTCATGCATTGCTTAATGATGTTTCACTTGATGAAGGACCACATGGACAAGTAGGCTCAACCATATAGCCTAGAATCGTTGTAGGCAGTCCCCCATCCAGGTTTGTGCAAGCACACACTAATGATACATTCCTCGGAATGTACCTCTGTTGTTAAGTGATACATGACTGTAATTTAGGGTCCTGAAAAAGCCCAAAGTTATTATCGTCATAGTTGCAGGCTCGAGGCCTCCCAAGGTAGGTTCATATGTTCCATTGTAATCCAATTCTTTTGCTACATGAAGCAATTAATGAGAAATAGATCGAATAATGAAACTGAAAAATGATGTACAAACTTTTCCAAATACAAGCAAGGTGGGGTCAAAAGCCATCTCTGTTATAATTATATGCACCATACTGTACCCATCTTGACCCACACACTGTGATGTCTAGAGAGCATACCTGACCTGCTTTTGTTTATACAACAGAGCTTGGATTGCAACACAAATGAGAGTCCTGTTATGAATAGAATTGTGTGCTCTTAAAATTCATATTGAATCCCTAACACTCCATGTGACTGTAATCAAAGGTATGGTCCTTCAGGAAGTAATTAAGGTTAAATAGGGTCATCTGGGTAGGGTACCAAATCAATAGGGCTGGCATTCTTTTTAAGACTTATTTATTCATGCATGCAAGAACTGGGGTACAGGCCAGATGTGTGAGAGGAGTCACCAGAGACCAAGCAGGGAACAGAACAGGCAGACTGACTGAAATACACTGCTGAGGGGAGCAGCAGGCAAGACAGGAGAGGTCTGCTGCGCCATGTGGGTATCTCCCTGGCCGGCTGGGAATCGAACCCATGCAGCAGAGGCTGCGGACAGCTTCACAGCACTGTTCTCAACTGCCTGCGCCACCGGGGAAGCCCCGGACCGGCATTCTTATAAGGAGAATGAGATAGCAGAGACTTCTCACCACATAAGGACACAGAAAGGAGGCAACCAAATACTACCCTACCTGCCCATACCTTGACCTTGGACTTTCAGTCTCCAGAACTATGAGAAAATCAGTTTCAGCCATTTGAGCCACCCGGCCTAAGGCACTTTGATATGGCAGCCAGAACAGACCAAGATCCTTTAAGCTATTTCTTTGACACGTTTCCATCATTTATTGAGTCCTGCACTTTCTGGCAAATAGGATGTTCTAGGCCATCTAATGCGTTCCTGTCTGTGGTAGGCAGAACAGTGTATTCACCCCTCCCCATCAAATTTCCATGTTTCATTGCTCCAAACCTGTTTATATGCTAACTTGAAGGTGATCAGCCCAGGCCATACACCACCCTATGAAACTGTCTTCCATGAGGAAGAGTCTTGAAAAACACCCATATTTGTCTAGTGAGAGAAATATTGAAAATAAACTGCCTTGAAATTTAAGATGAGGCACAGTTTGGAGGATGCAAATGGTTTGCTTCTTACTCTCTTTGCAAGGCAGAGAGAAGTGAAGATGGCAGGGTGACCATGGGATGGAGATGTAAGGACAGAAGGAGGGCTTATCCCACTGGGATGGGCCAGGCACAAATCGAAAACTATCCTTGGAGGGAATTCTTGGAACAAGTAGACTAATTCCTAACAACTGTGTCTGTAATAAGGCATAGGGCTAGACGCTGAAGGGAAGACAAAGATGCTCAAGGCATCTACATCCTACGAGTAGAGTCTCAACTTCATGGATAACTGGATTATGTAAGGGCATTTTTTTCTGGTGCTGGCAAGTAAATCAGAGGGCTCATTTACTGACTCAACTGATGGATAGATTTAGAAGATAGAAGGTAGAAAGACACAGCAGTAAGGAATGTGATTTGGACAGATATGCAGGAAAAAACCATACTCATTGCAAATGGAGCTTCCCATGGTTGAAAGAAGCTCGATACAAAAGAAACTACAGTGGCGGATCAAGGTCTTATGAAAGCACCGAGCTGTTAGTGATGGTTACACCTGTTTGCTGATGTTGAACAGCTGCATGTGAATAATGTTAGCAGGGACACGGCAACTGAATAACTTGAGAACATTAGTGTTGCAACTGAAGCTACCTCTCTGACATCACTGACAATTAGTGAAGAAACCAACCAGAAAATTTCAAAAGCTTTCTGCTGATGTGTTCTCTAAGCTGCTTCTTGTTGGCTTCTGTTCCATAAAATCACAAGAGGACTTCAAGTTTACTTCTGTGCATAATGTGTGAGTGCCATGTGCCCTTTGCACCTTGGGGACATGTTGATAAATTTTTAAGGCCTCTCCAGGTCCCCACAAGAAAAGTGCTTTGTGTTATGACTAAAAACTCAGGATTTGGTATAATCAGCCAATTACAAGACTTTAAAACTTTTATGGACTGTGTGAGCTTAGTTGAATCATTAAACCTTTCTGGGCCTCGGGATTTGATCTGTGAAATGGGAATGATACACACCCCACTTAACGTGAGGATGGTTGTGTCTGGTAGACTCATTGTTAGCCACTTTTGCAGGATTCTTGGGTCCTTGGAAAGAGGCACTGTTTCATCTTGACCAAACTGCTGGTGTCTCATAGCAAGGCCTAGGGCTGGGTGAGAAAATAATTTCCTCCTTGTTGTAGAACCTGGCTGAGTCATCGTGGCTTGTAGTCTAGGGACTGGGAACACCCAGGGTTTTTCTGATGATGGCTGAAGTAGTTCATCTTACCCCCAAAGCATGTCAGGGACACTAACCTATTAAGATCTATCATTTGTGTTTTGCTTCCTTTTCATTATTTACATACCTATAGTAGGTCTCATTAAAAGTGATATACCAGGCTCTGATCTCCTATGGGAGCCAAGTGGAATGGCCAGCCCATGTTTGGGATTCTGGGACATTAGGGCAAAAGTGTTCACTTCTGTGAGGTAGAGATGAGGTCACCAGCGAGGATCACTGAGGGTAGAAGATATATGGGGCATGATGATGAGGGACAAGTGGTAGAACTGAAGAATCTGTGCCCAAGCACATGGAAGAAGGTGACCCGAGGTCAGAAATACCCAGAAAAAGCTGCGATGAAAGAGGAGGATTTTTTTCCTCTCTAAGTTGACTGCTGATAAAGTCCCTTGACTTGCCAGCCCTTTGATGGAACAAACATAGGTCCACCTCCAGTGGCAAGGGTCATTGTATTTAACCACCAACCAATGGATGTAGCAGCTGGCTTTGGTGCTGAAGTTTCCGATTATTTATGGAAGAAAGTAAACTATTATTAGTGGTAACAAGGAGTGGCTGCAAATCCCTTTTATGAAGGATGGGTTTGTTCATGATTTTCCCAATAAATCCTGAATTCCTTCCTGTAGAGGTTGATAGGATTCTCACCACCAAGAGTTTTGAATTTGGAAATTTAATATTAGAATTCTTTCAAGAGAACAGAAGGAATCTGTTTTTCTCAGTGTCCCACTCTGCCAGAAATGAGCTCTTTTATATCTGGGTTCTAGGGAGCTCCTTGAAATCCCCAAGGAGGGGGCGGTAACAGAGGGCTTGTGTCAATGTCTAGTTACCAAGAGATGTGAAGGCATTCAATGGTTTAACAGCTGGGACAATTTGAAGCACAGCAGTCCTGCTGAAACTCACCCTTACAAAAGGCAGAGATATCCTCATCCCAGTATCATTTCTTGGAAAATTTTAGAAAACTGACACTCTAAGTTCCCTGAACTTTAGCTGAAAGCAGGCTAGGAGGGCACCAATGTTTCAGGAGAGATCCAGTGTTGTTCCTTTCTCTTGTGTCTTCAAAGCAAGTCAGGTGCACATACCACATTCCCATTTTGAGACTGTGCTCTGTCTTGCCTAAAAATACATGGTTGACTTATTTTCAACATTAGTTTTTTTGCTTCTTGGCCTGAATAAATGCTAGTTGATTTGTACCTGGCAAATGAATATTTCCATGATCACAAAGACTCATTTAGGGTCCTTAAAAACTCTACCCACATCCTCCTACTCCAAATCAATGAGGCTGACTCAGTTTCCTGCTGACTCACAGCAGACATGGCTTTACCAGTCAGCTGATTCCATGGATTAAAAGTAGCTCCAGGCTGAACCCAATATCCTGGGAATCAGAGCAACACATACGGCCACTGTGAGAGTCTCAGAGTGAGTCCTTAGACCTCCTGGATTGTCCTCATGATCTCAATCTCCTCACCGGGTTGATATTTCCAGTTAGCATTCTGAAATGGGAGCTTGAGATTGTGGGGTGCAAGGCCAGGCGGAAGTTCAAGTTGACACTGCTGCTAAGACGATGGCCTCTGATTCCTCATCCATTACTTGAAATCAAATACCTTGGGAAATTCAGGTAACCCGATGGTCAACTACTAGCACAGCTGTTTCTAAATTAAACTCCCAATCAGTTCCAGAAGACAGTAAATGCTATTGCTGGTGACATGGAAAAACTCTAAAGCCCCTTTATAAAGAAGAGAAGGAATAATTAGGTTGTCTATGATTTTCCCAATAAGCCATGATTCCTTCCTGTTGAGACCGATTGAACTCTCAACGCTAATCTTTTTTAATTCTAGGTTTTGATGCTGGGGTTCTTTCAAGAGAATAGAAAGAATCAGATTTTCTTAAAGGAATATCTTCATGGCTTAATAATCTAACTTTTATATCCACTCCAGTGAATCGCACTGCACAATTAACAACATTCACTGCTGTTCCAAAAAAGTTGATAATCTTTTAATAAAAACATCCAATTCTGAGATGATGAAACAAAAGACTTTATCTTCTCATAATTCTTAATTTTAATAAAATCTGTAGACTCTGGGAGTAGAGCTTACAAATGACAAGTAAACCATTCCTCTTGGGAAAGAAGCCAAGGAATTTCAGAGAGAATCTATTTGTAACCAAACAAGAGAAAGACAACTTTAAATTACCATGGAACTCTATTCCCTATAGATGAAATTCTGATGGTTAATTTCATGTGTCAACTTGGCTGGGCCACAGGACCCAGATATCTGGTCAAACATTATTCAAGATGTTTCTGTGAGAGAAGCAACAAACGCTGGTGAGGATGTAGAGAAAAAGGAACTACCTTACACAGTTAGGGTAATTCAGATTGCTCCAGTCTTTATGGAAAGCAGTATGGAGGTGTCTTAAAAGAGTCAAAATGGATCTGCCATATGATCTAGTAATTCCACTCTTAGGCATCTACCTGAAAAATTCAGAAATACTACTTTGAAAGACTTGCACTGCCATGTTTACTGCAGCACTATTTACAGTGGTAAAATTATGTTAACAACCTAAGTGCCCCAAATCAGATGAGTAGATCGAGGTGATGTGGTGTACACAATGGAATATTACTCAGCAATCAAGAAAAGATTAACGCACACCGTTTATAGCAATATGGATGAAGCTGGGAAGGATGATGCTAAGTGAAAGTCAGATGGAGAAAGATAAACGCAGAATGGTGTTCCACTAACATGCAGAATACAGAGAAAATAAACTAAACTTCAGATAAAGACAAGCTAAAAACTAACCCTTGAAAGCTGACAATAGAACTGAAGCATCCAGAGGAGGGAAGGAAGGACAATGGGCTATGGTGATGGAATATGGATGATTTGGTGGTGGGTGCACTAGGGTGGTGGTACCTGATAGAGGAGATTCCCTAATGTGACCTCAATTTAAATAAGAACCAAAAAAAGATGTTTCTGAGAGTGTTTTTGGATTAGGTTTCTTTCTTTCTTTCTTTTCTTTCTTTCTTTCTTTCTTTCTTTCTTTCTTTCTTTCTTTCTTTCTTTCTTTCTTTCTTTCTTTCTTTCTTTCTTTCTTTCTTTCTTTCTTTCTTTCTTTCTTTCTTTCTTTCTTTCTTTCTTTCTTTCTTTCTTTCTTTCTTTCTTTCTTTCTTTCTTTCTTTCTTTCTTTCTTTCTTTCTTTCTTTCTTTCTTTCTTTCTTTCTTTCTTTCTTTCTTTCTTTCTTTCTTTCTTTCTTTCTTTCAAGATTTCTTTATTTATACAAGCACTGGGTACAGTCAGAAGCACGAGAGGGTGAGAGAATTCACCAGAGCCAGAGTGGGGAACAGAACAGGCAGAGTGACGAAGTACACTGCTGAGGGGAGCAGCGGGCACAGCAGGAGAGGTCTGTTGTGCCATGTGGGACCCACGCCAGCGGCCAGGGATCAAACTGGCGCTGCAGAGGCTGCGAGCAGCTTCGTAGCCCAGTGCTCAACAGCTGTGCCATCAGGGGAGGCCCAGGTTTATTTTTCAACCTATGGGCTTTGAATAAAGCAGATTGCTCTTCATAATGTGGGTGAGCCTTATCCAATCAGTTGAAGACCTAAATGGAACAAAGAATTGACCACCCCCAAGAAAGAGGGAATTCAGCAGCTGATGGCCTTAATAGACCTGAACAATAGCATCGGCTCTTCTCTGGTTTTTAGTCTGCAGATCAGGCCATCCTACAGACATTGGATTTGCTACCTTCACAGTCACATGAGCCAATTCCTTAAAATAAATCTCATTCTAGGGCCTCCCTGGTGGCACAGGAGTTAAGACACAGCCTATGATGCTGTCCGCAGCCACTGCAGCACAAGTTCAATCCCCAGCCAGGGAGCTAACCCTCATGGCGCAGCAGACCTCTCCTGACTCACCTACTGCTCCCCTCAGCAGTGCATTTCAGTCAATCTGCCTGTTCTGTTCCCCACTCTGTCTCTAGCAAATTCTCTCACCCCCCACACCTCTGGCCTGTACCCCAGTTCTTGTATGCATAATAAATATTTAAAAAAAAATCTCATTCTACATATGTCCACACCCCATTGGTTCTGTTTCTCAGGTAAATCCTAACACAAAAACGTTTCCCTACCTTCCCAATTTCCTCATACTTTTTTCTCAACATTGGTTGAACCATAGAATTACCAAGGGAACTTTTTTTGTCCTGTCCCAACATCAGAATCTAATGTGATTAGTCTGGGCTGTAACCTGGATATCAAGATTATAAAGTCTACCCACATGATTCTAATGTGTAATCATGACTGAGACACAGCCTTATAGCTCCTTTTGTCAAGACTGACAAGAACTGAATGAAAACTCTTTCAACTGCTTCCTCGTCAGCTGATTAGCTGCCTCTGCAGAAAACCTTGACTTTCTGGAACTTGAGAGTAGGGTCAAAATATCCCAGGAATGGATTTTTTTTTCTTGTCACCCTACTTGTGTGACAGTTCTGTAAGTCACCAAATGTGAACCATGCTATTTTATATTTATACAAATTCCTATATTTAAGATGAAAAACGCAATTTTCAATTTCATTAAAGTTTTACATTAATTCTTTTTGACACTGGCAAATGGCTAATTTGCATGCATTTTACTCACAGGGAAACTTAGTAAAAACTGGTAATTCTTCTACATGGAGTTCTAGTAGTCATAACTGTCCAATGAAGGAATAAATTGCCTTTTGAGAATTTCATCCCATAGTGATTCTTACGAAGTCATGGAACCATATCTACTGCAATATTTGCACATGAGCAAAATGACACACACGCAAGGTTATCCTTTAAAGGCTGGTTTGTGGAAGTACAAGTCTGAAACAACCTAAGTGTCTACCACGAGGGACTGGTTAAAAAATTATAGTACATCCTGAAATGACAGGCAGTGCAAGTCATAAAAGAGAATGAGGCAGCTCTGCATGCTCCCATACGGAATGACCGATCGCATGCCAGAGCCACCTTGGACCAGTTTGTGAAGGCAGATTATTAACACTTCCTAGCTCTGCAGACAGAGACCTCACATAACTTGGAACTGTGGGAGTTACACCATGGAAGTCTGTAAATGCTACCGATCAGGGCATTCCCTACTCCAGGACAGCTAGTTGGTAAACATTAGCACACCACCGAAAAGGTGTCCATAACCCATTTTCAAGTAATCAAAGCACAGTGGACTGCAATGTGATAGGAAGCTAACAGCGGTATAAACAAGAGATACTAGGAGCATCAAAAACCTCTGATACCTCAATATGGAAACACAGTTACTGTGTGACCTAGCAATTCCTCTCCTAGGTATATGCCCAAGAGAAATGAAAACATGTCCATGTGGCAATATGTACACAAATGTTGACTGTATTAATCATAATAGGTGAAAACAACCCTAATGTTTATCAATGAATGAAGTTGTGATATAAACTTACAAAAGAATATTATTTAGTCATTATAATACTGACACATGCTACACTTTGGATGGACCTTAGAAGTGAAACAGTGCCACAGCAGGTGCTATAGTGGGTGGCCAGGTAGAGGATAGGTCACTGGCAATGGGTTCTTCACCCACATACACAATTACAAGACCATTCAGGCTCAGAGAACAACAATAGGGTTATTTAACAAAGGGGGGAAGAAAAGAGTTGCTAAGGCCACAAGTGCCAGCTACCTTACCCCAGATAGTGTCCACAAGTCGCAAACAAAAGGCTGCCCATCCAAGATGGCACAGGGCCTGGAGCTCATGGCTGGCAAGCAGATGGCCAGGGTCCAACTCACCACAGGTGGACGTGCTCACAGGCGAGGCCACTGAGATGATGCCGCAGCAGCCTGCAGCTACAGTCTCATGGGCAGGATGGAAAGCACTGGATGCTGGGCCAGACAGCAACAGAAGCAGCAGCACCAAGAGGTGGTGCTGGACAATCAACAGTTCTCAGAGGTGACCCAGACACAGTCCTGATCACTCATCAACAGTGCTGGACAGCACTGCCCATAGTGCTGGTCACTCAGTCACTAGCATGACAGCTCTGGCCCACACTATCAGCATACAGCTTCGTGAGACACCAGGCCCAAGGCCTGGTGCTCCTTTCAGGCTATGTCAGAGGCAGGTGAGGCCAGCCCAGCCTCTGTGAAGCTCTTTGGCGTCTCTGAGAAACTTTTCAGCTCTTCTGTCTTCGGAGGTCAGCTGCTGGATGCTGCTTCTTTCTTCGCAGGCTATGAACAGCCTCCTTCTCAGGAACAGAGTGAGAGTGTTGGAGACACAGATCAGCATCATTTCAAGAGCCCAAGCATCTGAGAGTCAGCCCGAGTGTCCGAAGCTGGCATCTCTCCTGCCTTATATCCTTTCTCAGGGTCTCCCACTAACAAGTCTGATTGGATGAGTTTCAATTCTGTGGCTGATTGGACCATTTACTAACCAGCTCACAGCTCACATGTGATCAGTCTATTCCAAATCTACAGGCCTCTCTAATGCCTGCAGCTGGAGGAGCCACGGTGCCAGAGCTGGCCCAGTGGGGCCCCATGCTTCTCCCCGCGGCCCTGAGCCAGGGCTGCATGCCCCATGGCGACATGGTCGGGAACCACTGCAGCCCGCCATCACTGCTGGCCTCCCCTGCAGTATGAGCCCCAGTGGGGCCCCGGGTGGCAGAAGGTAAAATGCCAACACTTGCTGCTGGTTGCACTGCCCTCAAGCAGCTTCTGGGGCACCGGTCTTGCCCCGCAGTCCGTGCTAAGTGAAAGAAGGCAGACAGAAAAGGTCACACATGGTACGATTCCTTTAACATAATACATCGAGAACAGGCAAATCCATTGAGATGGAAAGCAGGTGTGGCTACCAACAGGAAGGTGAGTAATTGAATGGGTGATTGTGATTGATATCTTTTCCTGGGTTGATGAAAAACTTTTGAAACCAGAAAGGTGGTGGTTTACAACGTTCTGATGCCACTAAATGCCACTGAGTTGTACTCTTAAAAATGACTATATATGAATTTCATCTAAATTTTGAAAATCAAAACCAATGATGTCTGGGAGGTTATACACCCAATCTGGAAAACTAATGAATGGTCTGTGGGGGGCGGGGGAGGGGACTGAGACATTAGGAGATAGGACACGTTTTGGTACTTCCAATTTTTGAACCATGCGGACAAGCAGGAATACAAAGACATAGTAAGCATAGCCATCGCCCCGGCAACGTCCAAGATAAACAGGTAAAGGGTGAGTTAGTAGCAGAGGGCAATTAATTTATAATCTGCAGACTAGGGCTCTAGTTTAGTTCTCCAAACACTGGCTTTCTAGAGCCTCCCATTGGTGGGGCCACAATTGCTATTTCCTCTCAGTTGGGGGTCTTTCCCAGAGGCACCTGAATTTACTCCATACTGGGGGATACAGCAGGATGCCCAGGTGTAGAGGTCAGGAATGGACCACTGTGCAGGTTCTCTGATCCCATGCAGACCGGGTAAAGGTGGAGTCAGAGTCCTCAGTGGTTTTTTGCAGGTCTTTTATTGGGGTACACCAGGTATATGGCAGGCAGGAATGTTGGCTGGGGAGCTGGGAGGCTGGCAGGCCTCCCAGCCCCCAGCAAGTCTTCACTCTATGTGGGCTCTCTGGCGTTCGTTCTGCTGCTTCTTGGCTTCTCTTTCGGCTGCTGCTGCTGCTGGCGTCCCTGTGACACCGCCCTTAAAAGCACAGTCTCAGCCCATGTGAATCTCATCTACCTGTGCCCACACCCTATGCCAGGGGTCCGCCATCAGGCATGCATTCAGGACCGCAAGGATCCATCATCTGTCCTGATGGCAGGAGGGCAGAAAAGCCTGACATTTTCCCTTACCCTACACCAGGGAACCTGGTGGTAGAATGGGCGAGGTGGGTGTAGTGGTGAGCCCATGGCCTGGGGTAAGCAGGTGACAATTTGAGCCCCAGTTTCCCCCTCTGTAAGGGAGAGTGACCACCCTACCTCTCAGGGTTGGCATGATGATGCAATAGCGGATCAAGATAACAAAGGGTGCGCCGGGCACATGGCAGGCATCCAGCCGCATGATTATCCTTTCCCAGGGAGGGGACGGTCCGTTGGGGCCCCGCCTGCTCAGGAGGAGGTGACTTCTCGTGAAGATCTTACTCTTCTCGTTCTCTAGTCCAGCTCCGAGCACACTCTTTCTCCAGTGTCTTTATGAGCCCTCCTTTTCTTCTGTTATTACAAATCAAGACTCTCTCACTGGAGAGTGAATAAAAAAAAAATGAATTAGATGCCTAAAGGTAAATACAGCTGTGATTTATTGAGTGCTTACCTTGGACCTCGTATTTTAAATGTATTATTTCTACATCTTACAACAGCCCTAGAAGCAATATATTTCAATCCTGTTTTTCCAGGGCACAGAGAGTTTAAGTTACCTGCTCACTGTCACTAGGAAGAGTCAGAGCAGGGGGTGGAAACCAGGAGAGCCTGACTTTCTCCTCCGCCATGAAACCCAACTTGCAAACTGCCAAGTCAGGACCTGTAAAGGCAGGACTGGACACAGTGCAGGTTTTCTGATCCCATGCAGACCGGGTGAAGGAGGAGTCAGAATCCTCAGTGGCTTTTTGCAGGTCTTTTATTGGGGTTCACCAGGCATATGGCAGGCAGGGGTGCTGGGGGGCCGGGAGGCTGGCAGGCCTCCCAGCCCCCAGCAAATCCTCACTCTATCTGGGCTCTCTGGCCTTCTCTGCTTCTGCTGTTTCTTCTCTGCTTCTCTCTCAGCTTCTCTTTTGGCTTCTGCTGCTGCCGCTGGCGTCCCCGTGACGCCACCCTTAAAAGCCCAGTCTTAGCCCAGGTGAATCCTATCTACCTATGCCCACACCCTACTCCAGGTGTCCCCCATCAGGCATGCACTCAGGACCTCAAGGATCCATCATCCATCCTGATGGCGGGAGGGCAGAAAAGCCTGACACTTTCTTTACCCTATAGGACCTCTGTTCTGTATGGACTTAGAACAATCATAGAATCTCAATGAACGCTGGAAGGGGCCAAAAGAGTATTGAGTCTAACCCCCACCTGCCATGGAGCCCTCATTTCGACCTCCCTAATTTTTTGCTGGGGAGCTCACCACCTCAATTGGCAGCCCATTCCATTTTTAGGCAACTCTAATCACCAGGAAGACCCATAATGTGCTATTTGCCGGTCAGATTCACCTGCTATTTTCATTACAACTTCATACACCCTGATGAAGCCATCATTAAGACACCCTCAACTGAAATACCCTGAACTCCATTACCTCTGGACTTGCAATATGGTCCCTGACACCATTGCCAAATAAAGTTTCTTCAGAACATCAGCAATGCAGACAAAGTCATGAAAGAGATGTTGATTGCTGCTTCAAATGAGTCCGGGCTAGGTGATTATCTCTTCCTGAGGAAAGGTTATTCTGGATGGGATGCACTGTCACTCGGAACAAGGTATCGCACATATTGCAGAAGTTTAAAATAATCAGAGTTGTGTATATGCAACACAATTCCTTGGTTAATTAAAATGCTGCAAAAAGCAACGAAAGCTGATTTTTGAGTTTCTCCTTCTTCCTGGTTTTCAGCTTCTCTGGCAGTTTTCCGAGGCGTTGAAGGACAAGCACTTCTAAAGATCAAAAATGAGCGTATAGTGCCCTTTTCCTGCCCGGCGCGCTGAGTGTAAAACCCCACCGCTAACAACGGTGGTTACAAGTGGATAAGAATTAAAAAGGGGGTATCCCGGGTCTTCTGCGTGTGTGAGGCGTGCTCATCTGCTTCTCCACGGGAGGATCAAAATACGTCGTCCTGATTGTGCGAACTGCGGGAAACTAAAAGATGCCAGGGTCAGAAGAATAATGTGGCTCCTCTGGGATTTCAGGTGGCAAATAGGATTGAGAATCTTAACTTTAATGAAGACAACAAAAATCACATAATTAACACACGCTGGTAACACCTCATTAGTCTCCCAGGGCTTAAGTTATGCTAAAAATAATCAACACATTTCGTTTAAGTAAGATGCTCTTACAGGTGGTCAGGAAGACTTTCTTGGCCAGAGTAGAATGAGGCCATTTGTCTGCATTTTCTTCACATGCTTTAATGCAGGCCTTGTCTTCATTCCACGGGAAGGTTTATTAAAAACATGTGGAGGGCCTCCCCGGTGGCGCAGTGGTTGAGCGCTGGGTTGCGAAGCTGCCCGCGGCCTCTGCGGTGCCGGTTCGATCCCCGGCTGCTCCCCGGCCACCGGAGGAGGGTCCCACATGGTGCGCAGACCTCTCCTGCCGCCCGCTGCTCCCCTCAGCAGTGTACTTCGGTCCTTCTGCCTGCTCTGCTCCCCGCTCTGGCTCTGGTGAATTCTCTCACCCTCCCGCGCTTCTGACTGTACCCTGTGCATGTATAAAACAAACAAACAAACAAACTAAATAAATAAAGCATGCCTCTATAAAAAAAAAAAAAAAAAACATGTGGAACTAAGGGATAGAAATGAGGGTATGAATGAGTCTCTGACTCTGAACCAAAATCTTACACAACCCTGTTTCACAACCCAGGTTGCCTAAGTCAGGATTGTTTCCTAAATAAATCTGTGACTTGTGTTGGCTACAAGTCAAGCCCTTAATACAGCCCAGTTTTGTGGGGTGACTTTTCTGATCTTTCTTGTGACCTTCTATGTGTTAAAACTCCTAAGAGTGATACATTTGCTTCCACCTAATCTGAGTTTGGACTATTACTGATTTGGAATTGATCAATTTAGAATATGACCAATGGGATTTGGAAGAAGTGATGTCTGGGGATTCTGAGTCCAGGCGTTAAGAAGGCTGGAACTGCAGCTATGTCTTTTTTTTTTTTTTTAATAATAAATTTTATTGTTATATTCCCCACACAATTGCAGCCCCCCCATTCTGACCCCAATCCCTCCCCTCCCGCCCCCGCCCCCCTAAAAGTGTCTCTGGTTCATAGTTTTTTGTTGATTTTGATTTTCATTTTCTTATAGTTATTCATTTTCCTGGTCCCTTATTTAAGTTTTCTAGATTCCTGCTATGAGTGAGACCATCCGGTATTTTTCTTTTTCTTTTTGGCTTATTTCGCTGAGCATGATCCCTTCCAGCGCCATCCATGTTGCTGCAAATTGCATGTGTTTATCTTTTTTGATCCATCACATCGGGAGTGCAGCACCCCTGCTGGAGAAGGAAGCCTCTTGGAGGGGCCTTGGAGATGAGTCCTTTCATGGAGAGTGACCTGGTGGAGGAACAGCTGAGTCTCAGGTTTCTAGCCCAGTGGCCACCCAGGCAGAAGGAACCCAAGTGAGGTCAGTCAACCCACTCCCAGCTAAGCCGCTACCATGTAAGCCATGAGATATGATAAAACATGTGGCTTTTTTCAGCCACTAAGTTGGAAGTAGATGTGCAAGGCAATATAAACCCAAACACCACCTCTCTGTCCCTGCCCAGTTAGGAGTTTCCTCCTTAATTCTCTCGACCACTTCTCCGCATTTCCAAGATAGTCCCTTATGCTTTTAGGGAAAATCACCTCCAGGCAGTCACATATGTTCATAGAAGAAGGGCTCCTTCCACTCTTTAGCAAAATAATCATTCATTGGGAATTTTGGAGATGAGAGTGCAGATTGCCTTGCCTGAGAGAGAAATACTAAGTTGCTCCTTAACTTTTCTTGCCCTTGTTTACTCCCCGTGCAGAAACAGAAACACAATCTACCCCCACAGGGTTCAACGGCAATGCCCTGGGATAGAGGCTGGCTGGGGAGAAGGTCGAGGCTCACTGCTGACTCTCATGTACCGGACTTTGCCCTAAGTTTTAGAGAATCAGTAATAGCTCTCCGGGGAGACTTTTTTCAAATAATATTCAACTTCAAAGTTCTTCTGTTCCCGTTAAAAGTCAGGGCAGACACAACAAAACTGCTTGAACTTCTGCTGTGAAGACTGGAGCCTCCTCAGAACACGAGGCAGAAAATAGCCACCCAGCTCTGATGGAGATAAAGCAAAACAGAGAATTTTTAAGGCACATTTACACAGACCTGTGCAGTAGCCTTAGCACCAGCAAAGACAAACTTTCACTATTGTCAATATGACTTTGATCTTTGAATTTAGAAAACTTGAAGAATGAGTGGCTGGCTGGCTGGCTGGCTGGATGGATGGATGGATGGATGGACGGACGGACAATGACAATCGACAGGGAGAGTACAATTTGCCCACTAACTCTGATAGAGGGAAGCAACCATTGGGGGGCCCACAGAAGGTCTGTGAATAGTGCAGAACAAGGATGGTGAGGGATGAAGAAGATCCAGGAAAAACATTTCCCTTTGCTGCACCTGGTTCAGGTTTACATCACGCCCTTCAAATAAGGAAACACACAAGACTTCATTACTGTTGCTTGGCATTTGAAGTCTCTTGACTCATGCTTAAGTTAACTGCAAGAAGTTAATTCCATGGAATGAGCTTGGTCCTTCTCAGTTAATCTTCTTGGTCTTGATAAAGTTCCAAATTAAAGAACTTAAGATAAAGACCTGAACGAGTGTGGCAGACATTGAGGTAGCCTACCTAATGTACATTCTTTCTTAATAAAGATAATTCCATTTTGTTAGGGTAGCAATATATCCAGCTAAGAACACTTGCTCTGCTCGATTCCCATGAAAATAGTGATACATCTGTGGCCGGGAGACATACGTTGAAGTCATCTGGGAAATAAGGAACTGCTGCTTCTCCCTTCTTCTAACTGCCTGGAGTGAGACGCTGCATCTGGAGTTGTAGAAGTCAACTTGCAGTCAGAGGGAACAAGCATAAGGTCAGATTCTACAACTGAAGATGACAGCAACATGGGACACCCAAGCCCTGAAGGTTGCAACAGCACCACCTTACCAGCTCTGGACTTTGTAGTCCAGTGACCAGGTCCCAGGTGTTTATGCAACATTTTTAAATCATGTTTCCTATTATTTGCAGCCAAAAGCATTATTGGCAGATACTATTCAGTTGATCCAATTGAAAATTGGTCTCTGACTCTGGTACCCAGACTAAGCAAAGGCAAAATCACACTTTAGTGAGCTGCACCTAAATTATGGGCAGGTCCTCATGGGTAAGCCGTGTTATACCAGCTTGGGCTGCAAGCAAAAGAAACCCCTGACTCACACTAATTCACAGGACAAATTACAGAGGACTAAGTCCAGAGATTAAAAAAAAAAAAAAGATGCAAATACAGAACCATCCCAGCCCTGGATTCCAGGATTATCCCATCTCTGCTTGTTCATCGTGGGAAACTCCAAGTTCTAATTGAACTAGGTGAATCAGGAACTTTCCTTGGAACCTCCCTGAGTCCTGTTGGGTAGAGTTGGATACCTGAACAAAGTGGATACTTGTTAGAAAAGAAATATGTGTGTCAGCTAGGTGCACAATGACGTGCTGTCTATGCACTCTGCAATATGTGGAAAACCAGTAAGTCCAAAACCACGATGATGATTCCACCAGCCTAGTGTTGACACTGATTTGGACACTCTCTGGTTGACATTTGAAAAAGGAAGACTTGTTTTCTCGTATTCAGCTAACATTGATGACTTCAACTGAATGATCTGATTTACTCATCTTACTTGACTGGACTCATAACAGGAAGTAATTAAAGTGTTGCAAGGAACCCAATAGCCTGCTTGTAAAATTGACCTGGAAAAAACAAGCAATTCTTCCTTTCTCTTCCTCTCAACTAAGCCACCTTCACTGTGAAAAGACTGGTATTGAAGAAAACCCAAACTCTGTGTAAATGAGAAGTGTGTCCAAAGTCTGTTTAGTAATAAGATGAAGGCACGGGTATGTATTAGAAATAGTCTTGTTCACAGGTGGAGCTAATGTCCTTAGGAATATTAAGAATTGGTGCCCATCTGGGAACAGATGTGAGGACTGAGTGACAGGATGATCATGTGACATGTGGCAGCTTCACAGGACTAGTGTGTCTCCAGAACACTAACCTGCTTGTGTATAACCCACTGCGGTATTCACTGTGCTTACCCCAGGGAGAACGATTTGTTGCACTTGGAACCACCTGGCAGGTGTAGAGAACAAGGACAGGACAGAGTGACACCTGCGTTTTCCTTTGGGGGAACTGTCCCTCTCTCCCCACATGGTCTGACCCCCACTGGCTTTACGGCTGTGTATATAACACAGTCTCGTCTTTCATCCTCATCTAAACAATACTTGATTCAGACACAGGGACCTGACCCAAATAACGTCCATGAGACTCAACCTGGGACTTTCGTTGAAATTATTAGGGGTTGAAATTCTACAGGATAAGATATCCTGGATTTTCCAGTTATAGGAACCAATAAAATCCCTTTATGCTAAAATTGGCCAGAGCTGCATTTCTGTCACTTATAACTTAAAACCAAAACAAGAGATGCCAGTATCTTGAATCCTAAAGAGGAGAAACTGTCACCTGCAATGACATAAATTTATTTTATATGCACAATGGTCTCTCCAGCCCCACCTTGGTATCTTCGTGTATTTCTAGTCTGATTTATAAAATTAATTATTCTCAGGAAACAAGTAATAAAATTACAAGATGCTCACTGTGGTTACGACACGCCTAGCACTCTACTGGTGCCTTTTTCATGCATATCACATTGAATCTTCACACAATTATTTTCCCTGTTGTTCCATGTGAGGGCCCTGAGGCTGAGAGTGGATAAATGTCCTGCGGGATAAGCTGGCCTTTGTTCACCCCCCAAGGTCAGAGTAGTGCTCTCACCACTCTTTGGGTCTCCATCAGAGACTTCTGAGGAGAGCATGAGCTGCAGATGTCCCTGGGATTGTGTGGTACCCCAAGAAGACAACCATCCCAGTAATGAATAAGAAAATCTCTATTTAGTCTCGAAGGCTTGCTCACTAGAGTTCTGATCTCAAACTCTGCAGGACTGAATTTTAAGGACCAACAATATACAACACAAAATTGCATTTGGATGACCTTGCCTGGAAAGGATTTGCACTTGAATTTATCTTCACACCAATGAAGTCAGCCCACCAGCTGCCAACCCTGTTATTCTGCTAATGTTTACAAATGTCTCTGCTTTTTCAAATTCATTGAGGTACAATTTATACGGAATAAAATGCATGATCTTTGACAAATAGAAACCCTCATGTGAGTCTCACATTCAAGATATAGGACATGTCCAGCATTCCAGAAAGATTTCTTCTGCCCCATTGAAGCTAATTCCCAACTGCATCAGTGCCTTTTTACCTCTATCCCAGGAAGTCATTGTTCTGATTTCTATGACAATGGATTAACTCACTTGTTCTAGAGCTTTATGTGAGTAGAAACATATGGTGTGTCCTATTTTGTGGTTTCTTTCACTTAGGATAAGATTCTTAAGATTTATCAAATTTGTCATATGTACCCATAGTTTATTCCTTATTTATGAATTGTATTCAATTGTGGGAATATAACACAAATTATCTTCTTGTCTACTGATGGACATTTGTGATGTTTCCAGTGGAACTACCATGAATAAATTTCTTATACAGTCTTGTGTAAGTCTTTCTGTGGGCATTTTCATAACTCTTGAATAAACAGGGAAGAAGTTATTGGATCATATATTAAATCATATATTAAACTTTTTAACATAAGTAAAGGTTTGGTTTAATTTGCTCTTATTTTTCTAGCTTCTTAAACCTTCCAATTTTTCTAATATAGGCATTTAATTAGCATTTCTGCTAAGATTTGCTTTGGCTGCTTCCCACAACTTTTGATGTGCTGTTTTCATTATGATTCACTTAGAAGTATGTTCAAATTTCCCTTCTGTTTTTTTTTTTCCTTTGACTTATAGATTATTCAGTGTGCAATATTGAAATTCTATGTATTTGGAAATTTTATAGCTATCTCATTGTTATTGATTTCTATTTTTGTTTCATTGCAATGAGATAACATATTCTAGAAGGCTTTAACCTTTATAAATTTAATGAAACCAGAATATGATCTATCTTGGTGAACATTTCAAAGTACATTTATTCAGTTAGCAGTGAAAATGAAAACATCATTTCAGTCATGTTGGTTGATAGTGTTTGTTGTTCAGATAATCTATATCCTCATTGCTTCATCGATTTCTTCTATCAATTAATGAGAGTGTGTGTTAAAAATATCCAACTATGATTATGAATTTATTTCTATCTGGTTTTATAAAGTTTTTGTTTACTGTATTCTAAAGCTATGTACTGGGGATATACAAATTTAGTATTATTGTATATCTGATACATATGCCTCTTATCATGAACTATCCAATAGCTGTGGCTATTTAGAGCAGTAGTCTGTTTTGATGTCTGTTTTGTCTGATATTAATATAATTGTATCTAATGCTCATCACTTCCATAAGTCTTTCATTTTTTACTGCCAATTAATCTCTACCTTTACATGTGATATTTATCTCTTATAGACAGCAAATAGTTGTGTCTTGTTTTTAAACACAATCTGAGAATCTCTACCTTATAATTATAGTGCTTAATAAATGTACATGTAATATAATTATTAAAATACCCATTTTTATTTTTTATTTAATACTTATTGCTTCAGTTGAGTTAATCAAATACTTTTTAGTGTTTCTTTTTTTTCTATCGACCTTTTACCTATAACCATTTAAAAGTGAGTTTCACTAGTAGCTTAGTTTGCAGTCTTAGAGTTTTTTTTTTTTAGTTTGAATACCTTTAATTCTTATAATTATATTTATTTTCTTACATTGTTGTACAATATTTGATTTCTCCCCTTAGGTGTAATCCATGTAATTCTCCCACCACCACGGCATCCATGACCATCACCATAGCCCCTTGCGAACTTCCTTCCCCTTTTCTGACCTCTCTCTCTTCCTTCTGCTCTATGCCTCAGATCAGTAGTCAGCTTGCAAGTTTTGTCTTTTTGGAGTTAATCTTGTACCACTTTACACACCACACTTTACCCCTGATGCTTCTCACTTAACATTTAACACTTCCTGTTTTACACTGCCTGTTTGACAGCTGCAATAAACCTCCAACAGTAGGAGTAGTGAAGCTAGGTCTGCACAGTTTTTAAGTATTTCTGTGTGAGAAACATCAATTCCAAAGAACACCTGCACCCCTATGTTTATAGCAGCACTGTTTACAATAGCTAAGCTTTGGAAACAACCCAAATGCCCAAAAATAGATGACTGGATCAAGAAGATGTGGTACATATATACCATGGAATATTACTCAGCATTCAAAAAAGATAAACATATGCCATTTGCAGCAACATGGATGGCGCTGGAAGGGATCATGCTCAGCGAAATAAGCCAAAAAGAAAAAGAAAAATACCGGATGGTCTCACTCATAGCAGGAATCTAGAAAACTTAAGGGACCAGGAAAATGAATAACTATAAGAAAGTGAAAATCAAAATCAACAAAAAACTATGAACCAGAGACACTTTTAGGGGGGCGGGGGCGGGAGGGGAGGGATTGGGGTCATAATGGGGGGGCTGCAATTGTATGGGGAATATAACAATAAAATTTATTATCTAAAAAAAAAAGTATTTCTGTGTGATTGAAACTTGATAACATTGACTAATATGATCAGGTTTCTCTATTTACATCTGGTCACCTTGGGTACACCCACACATAATGCTGCCATATTGTCTTGTTGCAACTGTTACTTTCTTATTTTATTATAACCAAATTTGAACTCATTGAAAAATATTTTAATGGTGCATAATTGATGTGTTTGAGAGTATGGGTTGTAGGTAGGAAGAAATTAAGCTTCATGTGGATCCTGGAATAAGACTGTTCTCTTTCCATTAGGATTTAATAGGGATTTTTATGTTTCAACTCACCAAAGTTCAATGGGGTGTTGATTATCAACCTTTAGTTGCTTTGCAAACTCATAATGGCTATTGAAAATTTCAATATATATAATTATTTGTTTAAATTTTTGATTCCTGCTTTCTCTAAAAGAGAGCAATTTAGAAGCCTTGTAGAACTATCATTGAATGTTGCTATGTTTTAGACTGTGCTGGTTTTGTGTCTTAATTAGCTGGGGAAAAAAAAAACCTCCAACAGTAAATGCCACCTTATAATGTAATTATTTTTAAATTAAAATCAATGGATGTTTACAGGAATTATTTGATTTATTTTTTATTTATACAAGAGCTGGGGTATTGGCCAGAGTCGTGGGAGGGTGAGAGGATTCACTGGAGTACAGGAATTATTAGGAATAAACAACCAATATTTTGAATTTCTCATTTGTTTACAATTCTGGTTATACTCATTATTTTCTATACCTTGGGTTTCCATTTGGTATCATTTCCTGCCCCTTTAATAGGGGTGACAGGTCTGCTGGTGATAAATTTTGTCAACTTATATATATATTTTTTTTATAATTCTTGTTTCATTTTTTTTTTAAGATTTTATTTATTTATACAAGTACTGGGTACAGTCAGAAGTGTGGGAGGGTGAGAGAATTCACCAGAGCCAGAGCGGGGAGCAGAGCAGGCAGAAGGACCGAAGCACAATGCTGAGGGGAGCAGCGGGCGGCAGGAGAGGTCTGCGCGCCATGTGGGATCCTCCTCTGGTGGCCGGGGAGCAGCCGGGGATCGAACCGGCACTGCAGAGGCTGCGGGCAGCTTCGCAACCCAGCGCTCAACCGCTGCGCCACCGGGGAGGACCTTGTCAACTTATATTTGATTGAAAAATTCCTTTAGTTCTTCCTCATATTCAATTTTGATTTTTTTGGATAGAATATTCTGGGTTGATAGTCCTCCTCCTCTCAACCCATCCATGCCCCAGTACAATCATGAGCAACAGGAAGACATACAACCAGCCACACACATGGCAATGGTCCCCAAATTCCTATCGCCTAGTGACATTGCAGCACCTGCTATTAGTATACTACAGGAACAGGAAGAAGTCATGGATGACCCAGTTGCTCTTTCAAGGCACCTTCTTTTTTTTTTTTTTTTAAAGATTTATTTATTTATTTATTTATACAAGCACTGGGTACAGTCAGAAGCGCGGGAGGGTGAGAGAATTCACCAGAGCCAGAGCGGGGAGAAGAGTAGGCAGAAGGACCAAAGTACACTGCTGAGGGGAGCAGCGGGCACCAGGAGAGGTCTGTGTGCCATGTGGGACCCTCCTCCGGTGGCCGGGGAGCAGCCGGGGATCGAACCGGCGCCGCAGAGGCTAGGGGCAGCTTGGCAACCCAGCGCTCAACAGCTGCGCCACCAGGGGAAGCCCTCAAGGCACCTTCTGAATTGCTTGGCAAGTGACTAGAGAAGCAGTGTTTGGAGAATAACATGCACTCCTTGATATGCCCATAATGATGAGCGCCTTCTCAGGATACATTCCCGTCACTAAGCTGCACAGAGTATATTTCACAAGGGTCATCCTATTGTCTCACACCCTCCATTGCTTCTAATGAAAAGTCAGTTATCATTTGTATTATTTTTTTCTCTATTTAATTTTATTTGATGTTTTCTAATTTTTCCTCTTTACCTTTGGTTTTCAGTGGTTTGGTTTTGATGTACCTAGGTATGATTTTTGTGTGTTTACATACTTGCTTGCCTTTCTTGGGATTTGCTAAAATGCTTGGATAAATAAGCTGCTGTTTTCAACAAATGGAGGGATTATTTATTCAAATATTTTTTTCTATTCCATTATAACTATTCTCCACCTGTGACTCCAGTTACATGTATATTATTTAATATTGTTTAATATTGTTCCACAGTCTCTGAGACTGTTCATTTTTTTAAAAAAATCTGTAATCTCTTATTTCCTCTGTCTGCTGACCCTTTATTTCAACTCTTTCTTTCCTCTTCATCTTTTTCTCTTTTCTTTTTTAATTAATTATTTGATTTTCTTACATCATTGTATTCCCCCCGAAATAGAGGAATAGATAAAAAGTTGTGGTATATTTACATAATTCACCCTTTATAATCTGCTGTTAAATTCATCCAGTAACAAGTTTTTCATATCAGTTATTGTATTTCTCTGTATAATTTCCATTTCCAATAAATAGTTGCATTCTTAGGTTCTTTTTTTTTTTTTTTTTAAAGATTTATTTATTTATTTATTTATTTACACAAGCACTGGGTACAGTCAGAAGCGCGGGAGGGTGAGAGAATTCACCAGAGCCAGAGCAGGGAGCAGAACAGGCAGAAGGAGCGAAGTACACTGCTGAGGGGAGCATCGGGCGGCAGGAGAGGTCTGCGTGCCATGTGGGACCCTCCTCCAGTGGCCGGGGAGCAGCAGGGGATCGAACCAGCCGCGGCAGCTTCGCAACCCGGAGTTCAACCGCTGCGCCACCGGGGAGGCCCAATAGTTGCATTCTTACAGCTTTAATTTCTATTCTGAGATTTCCTTTCTTTTTACTCATAGGTATTTGTTTGCTGAGAGCTTTGATATATTTTTAAATACTGCTTTAATGTTTTAGTCTACTAATTAAAATATTTGGGTATCTCAGTATCAACATGTATAGATTATATTTTTCTTGATTATGGATCACAATTTTCAGTTTCTTTACTTATCTAGTAATTTTTATCATGTATTAGACATTGTGGATGCTATACTGCAGAATGAAAATTTTAGTAACTTGCTTTTATTTTTTGTTCTATTAGGGAGTTAAATTATTATCACTTTGGAATTGTGTGAACTTGGTTTTACACTTTGGTATGGCAGATCTCTGAAAGCCCAATAAATTTCATGAGTCTCTCTGACTTGTTGAGACTGAACCTCTAAACCCAATCTTCCCTGAGGATCTTGTTAAGGCTTGTTTTTGGGTTTGTAAGTGTATATTTATAATAACCTTGCCCCAGAGTAGTTCTTATTCCTAAAGATGGCCTTTCTGGTGTCTCATCTACTATGTTAATGAAATGTTTTCTGCTCTGAGTAGGTCAGAAGTCTTCGTGTACCTTGAGAACAATGTTTATATGTTGCTGCAATTAGCTATTTTCTCGAACTCAAGGTGAAAGATGTGGCTTTCTCTGGAAGATCTCTAATTGCTATGAACAGTGACCAAAAAAAAAAAATCACATTTATTAGGCAAAGTTGATAAATTAGCAATGCCTCCCAAAAGTAGACACTATTTTTCAAAACTCTCAAACACTTAAATTTTAAATATACCAACCTACTAGATTTTAAAAAATTTCTTTTTAAATAAGAAGCATGAAATATGATTTAACCTTTTGTCACTGGTTCAGGAAGTGGGGCAATTAACCTCTATACTAAATAACCTCACTAGCTCAGGTTAGATGATGATGATGATAATTGTTTCCTTGTAGTTTTTCTATTTCTTTTTTCATTACTAAATTGTCATATGCTGCTAGTTTTCCATCATCCTTAGCTTGGGTTATTATTCCATTCAGTGACTGTTATGGTGGTCATGGGGGAAGAGTATTTTACAGAGGTAGCAAGCTTATCTGGCCATATGTACATATTTAAAACACAATTGAGTCATCATTTAAAAAATAAGAGATATCACATAGAATTTGAATCTCTGGTTTCTCTTGAGAAATAGAAGATCTAGCAATAAAAGGATACACCCCCATATGGCAACATATGGTTGAGCAGTTCTTGTCCCTTATAAATTTGGCATAGTATTTCCAGTTTGTCATAGTCTCCACTCTTCCCTATTGTTTTCCAGAAACTGGCACTGAATTTCTATTTTTCAGTAGGCTATTTCGTTCTCATAATTATCCCCACTAAAATATAAAGACAAAATCTATACAAGAAGGCCATGTACCTAAAAACAGAAATACCATATTCCTGGCCTTTAAATTATATTATACTTTTTCAGTATGCCACCATTCTGGCCCCCAATAGGCATTTAAGAATTCAATTTTTATAGTAAATATTCAAGTTCCATTTGAGATGCTCTAACTTTGAGGGTTGAAATTCAACAGAGGATGCCTAAGGCATTTTGTTTTACAAATGACTGTTTTGGCCTTATAAATGTGTTTTTAGAAATAATTTCAAGTTTATACTAGAGATTATATAATGAATATATGCTCACAAATGAAAAAATAACTTTATTCTAGTCAATAATACCCAACTAGTCCTATGCTTTGATTATTAAAACTTGTCTCCATTAGAAAAATAGAGGAATTGAGCCAATAATTAGTTCCCATCTCTTCTGACCTGGCTTTCGAGGGAACTAGAGCAATGAAAGAGACAGTGCTGCTTCTGTTGTAAGTTTCACAGAGAAACACCAGAGTGAAAAACTTCTTGCTATGATGGACAGAACTTGGGAGAAGCATTAGAAAACTCCATGTCTTGATCCTCATCTGGGGCTGCCAGCAGCTCTTATTATATTACCACTACACCAAGGAAGACGCACAACCAAACCCTTTTTTCTCTCCTCTCCAAGAAGGCAAGATGGCACCATGCACAGCTGGCTATGGTCCAGGAGCACCTTGAGGAGGTTGATTGCTTTATAAGATCATGCCAAGATGTTGAAATCTTATTCAAAATATACTACTAGGGCTATAAAACAGAAGCTGCCAAGCTTCCAAATGTTACTGTCCCGGAAGATTTGCTCTCTGAGTGGTCTTGGTGGATGACAGTGGCTTGTGACCTATTCAATTTTAGACACCACTTAGGAATGACCAGAACTATAGTAGGTTCATTTTCTGCATGAGACACGTGGCTGCTTCTCTGTTTTCTTTCCTGGGCTTTGAATCTGAGACTATTTGAATCCTTCCAGCGTTATACTGCCTAATTACTTTACCAGAATAGAGCCTGACTCAAAGGACCCTTCTTTCCTTCCTCTACCATTCCTTCGAGAAACATTTGTCCGTAATCTTAAGAGTAGAGAATGGTATACCACCTCTGTCCTTAGATTCCATTTTCCACATGTTGCAATATTCATTCATTTTGCACAAATTCCCTGGAGTTTCCTGCCCATCTTTTTGTTAGTTTGGTGAACCTGGGGATGTTCAGGAAAGCAACTGGGCCAAGCTGACTGTCTGAGTGTGGAGAGTATTTCTTCTTCATAGTGAGGTTGCAGGGTGTGTGTGTGTGTGTGTGTGTGTGTGTGTTTATACGCGTGCGCACGTGCTCGCGCACACACACACACACACACACACCACTCTGGGGAAAGGTGAAGAGATGGATCCTCAGAACAGGTGAGGTAGAAGATCAGTAGCCTGTAGGCTCAGTGATCTGGGCTCAAGTCCTTCTTCTGTATCTAACAGATTTTAACCGCTATGGGTCTCAGTTTCCTTGTCTGTAAAGTATGGGCATGACATTGGGTAAGATTCCACTGTCTCTTGTATGTAGGTCTCTCTACATAGCCCATGAGCCCTTTGAAGGAAGACTATTATTTCTACATTTTTATAGTCAAGATGCCCAGGGCTGGGTCTGACACATAATTGCATGGTTAGGCATGAAAATGGCTACAAGTAGCAGAAAAGCAGTAACAGTGAAAGGCATGAAGTTGATTCCCCACTATCACAAGAAGACTATCACTGTGCTGAGGTTGGCCAACGTGCTCAACTTGAAAATTTCAAGGTGCTTTTTCTTCCCCTTTTAGTTTTTAAATTTTATTTTCCCGATGAAGGTTTTGAGGACCTAGTTCTTTTTCTTTCCCATCCTTCATTTAGTGCATGTTGGGCTTTCGCTCTCTCTTTCTTGTCAACTCATAGCCCAAGGTAGCTGCTGCATAGTCAGGTGCCAAGCCCACATTTGAGGCAAGAGGAAGAAAGAACTGGTAGCATCCACTTCTGTCTCTTTTCTTCTTTTTTAAAAAAGATTTATTTATTTTTATACAAGAACTGGGGTACAGGCCAGAGGCGCCAGAGGGTGAGAGGACTCACCAGAGACAGAGTGGGGAGCAGAACAGGCAGATGGACTGAAATACACTGCTGAGGGGAGCAGCGGGCAAGGCAGAAGAAGTCCATCGCGCCATGTGGGTATCTCCCTGGCCTGCCGGGAATCGAACCTGTGTTGCAGAGGCTGCGGACAGCTTCACAGCATAGCACTCAACCCGCTGTGCCACGGGGGAGGCCCTCTTCATGACCTTCTGGCTCACACTTGTTGTCTTGACATTTGAACGGAAGGTGACATGTCAGAATGCAAAGGAAACTCGCCAGGATGTGGCGTGACCCTGCCTGCACTCTCTCCTCCTCACTCTCTCCTCCTCGGGTTAATAATACCACGAATGGGAAAGTGCAAGTGAGTCTCTGCACAAACGCCTGGCACACAAAAGGCACTCAATAGTAGCAGTTATTCTTTTATTACTTTTAATAAAGAGTGATGCTTCTCTTCTCCCTACCCCCCTTGCCAACAAAATCTTCCTTTCCCTCTATCATCCAGTGTGTTGGAACAAAACAGAAAGACCCAATGTGGAATCACACAGTTGCCTGACTCCACTCCACTCCCCGGGAGCCTCAGGGGACCCACAGGCAGGTAAGCCACACCTGAAGTGTTCTCCAGTGTGTCTGAAGGGCTCCGGTTGGGTGAACTGTCATCACACAGAAGCTGCCCTTTGAGGGAGGTAATCAGAAACACTAATTGTTGCTGTCAAAAGTTTTCTTTTTGGATAGCTGCTTTATTTCCTGGTGGAATTAATTCTATCAGTTTTCCTGCTGTAAACAGCAGGAAGCTGTTTACAACAGAGGTAACTGCTGACAAAAAATACAAAGTTCTCTAACAGAGATCTCGTCTACAGAGATAGGGGCACTTTCAAGTGTGTCTCAGAGTCTCAGAATGCTGCTGCCTCGCCGGGCTCACATGATTTTTTTGACGTATACTATTCATTAACTGAAATAAAGGAATGAGAAGTCAGTAGTTCAGGGTTTGCTTGCAGACAGTCCCTGATGTTACAGAGATGACTCTGAGGTCTGGGTGTACCGACTGTGGTGCGGCCTGAACCGAGAAGATGGCTTCTGCCTTAGAAGCCCCTGTTCTTACATTTCTCAGAGACGTGGTAAAGGATGAAATGTTTAACCAGATATTTCTGCTCTTTTTGAGGACGCTGATAGCATCAGTGCCTGAGAAACACCATGGGCGGTCTTAATGGAGAACCCAGAAGAGTTAACTACTCCAGAAGTATTGTCAAAGGTCTTGTCATCGAGGGCCTCCCTGGTGGCGCAGGGGTTAAGTCTCAGAACAATGAAGCTCTTACCAGCCACTGCAGCATCAGTTAGATTCCCACATGGTGCAGCAGACCTCTCCTGTCTCGCCCACTGCTCCCCTCAGCAGTGTATTTTAGTCAGTCTGCCTGTTCTGTTCCTCACTCTGTCTCTGGGGAATCCCCTCACCCCCACACCTCTGGCCTGTACCCCAGCTCTTGTATGCATAAATAAATAAATCTTAAAAAAAAGAAAGAAAATTAGGTTATGCAAAAAAAGTGCCAGTAGTTACAAGTTTATGTAAATACCATGTCAAGAACACAATGAAAATAATTTTTTTTTAATTGGATGAAAGATTCACAATGAGAATCCAGAGGTCCAGATTTTGAACATGCTCCCCCAGTGCCTGAGCTAGCCTGAGGGACTTGTCAAGCCCTGTCCCTCGCTCCCGGCTGCCTGCCCTGCTCTGTACTGGTTGGATCTGCTGACACCGCTGTTCCCTTCCCTAAGTACGAGCCCCCGGAGCGCAGAGGCCCCTGCACCCAACACAGAGCCCAGCCTACGTGAGCGCCTGCTGAAGGCAGGCAGGAGGACAGACAGGCAGGCAGGCAGGCAGGCAGGCAGGCTGCAGTTTCCCTCGGAGGCATTTCTGGAAAAGAAAGCTGCCTTTTTTGGGAAAGAGTTGCTGTGATTGAGAAAAGATCATGGTGACAAAGCAAGAAAGGGCACCGGGCAGGTGAGGATGGGGTAAGTTCCCGGCCCCTCCAGACCATGCATCCGCCTTTGCTTCAACAGCAAAGCAACAAGAGCAATGACAACTATCTGTGAGTGTGACGACGTGCCAGACACCGGCTTAGCATCTTCTCCCCACTTTGCAGCCGGTGTGGGCGAGGCAGAGAGAGCTGGTGCAGAAGCCCCCCCTTTCTGAGGGGACACCGCTCGGGCCTGCACAGGCGGCCACCGCCCTGCAGCCTGTCCCCTCTCCAAGCACAGTGGTGGAGAAAAAAAATCATGTATTTTCAAGGTGCCCACATCCATCATAGAAGCATCCAGCAAAAATAAGTCAATAGCTGTGGAAATCAGGGGAGAGCAAAAGGCCTCCCAAGAAAGACAGCATTGTCCATCGCTCCAAACAGGCTATTTTCTGGCCACTTTTCACTCCCCTGCTGCGTGCTGAAGGTCACTGGCTGCGTCCACACAAACGGGTGCAGTCAGGAAATGAAATACTTAGCCAGGAAAGCCGGGCTGGGGCGGCGCGGGGGCGGGGCAGCGCCGGAGGAGGTGAGGCCATTGGGCCAGGGAGCCGGCTGTCCTGCCCAGGCCGGCCCCTTGGCCCTGATCCCCCACAGTGACCACTCCCCTGGGCTGGCCTCCTGGTGTGCCCTTAAACAGCCCAGAGGCAGGCAGCCTGAGTTCCTGCGACCCGCTGGGTGCCGCTCCCCACTTCTCACGAGGGCAAGTTCTCTGGAAGGGCTGGACAGGTGGGTGCCAAGCAGAGGTTCACCTCATTCTTCCGAGTGTGTTCATTCAGGGTTCGCGAGCGGGTGGGGCTCTACACCTCTTCCTGGAAGCCTATTTGACTGACTTCTGGAGAGAGGAGCCGACTTAGGGACAGAGGCTCACTCTGTGCAGGGGACAGAGGGGTGGGGTAGAGACAAAGGCAATGCGATGAAAGTAATTGTTCTCCTTTGGACCCACAGATGGACAGCCCATGGGCCTTTAGGGCTAGAAGGGAGACCTTGTGAGGGAGGGGGCTGCCTGGCTGGGTGCGGTATGGCTGGTGGTGGGAAGGACGAGGGCAAGACTCCTGAGGGGGTAACTGAGACAGAAGGTCCTGGCCAGCTCAGCCCACAGCCAGCGCTCTTGCTAGGAGGGCACCGGGGGTTCGGAACCCCAGCAGCAACTGGAGGGCACTGCTTCCCAGATCCAGGCCCAGGAAGGTGGTCCAGGCTTGGCAACCTCTTTTGTCCCCTTTGCTCCGCCCCCCGATAACCTTGTCCTCCCCTGCATATTGTGCACACAGTAGGTCCTCAAAATACTACTGGGTTCTTCACAGCTTAAGCCAGAAGGAAGGGCATGATGTAGGCTGGCCACGAGGGGTAGAAGGGAGAAGCTTAAGAAATGAGGGGTCCGGGCTTAGCAGGGGTTGAGGAAGAATTTTCTTTTAAAAGAGAAAAAGATCCTTAAAAGGTTAATTATTACGGAAGCAGTCTGGAAAAAGAAAGCAACCCACTCGCAACAATCAGGCTTTGCTGTCTGTTTTTAAAGAAGAGTTTTCCAAGGGCAGAGTCCTCCGGAGAGATAAGAATGTCCTCAGCAGGAGGGGGTCCAGCTGATGGGGAGCTTGAGGTTTGACAGGGAGCACCCCCCCCCCCAGCCTGCCTCCCCTCCCTGGGACTTCAGCACCGTGACTTTGCCCCAGGCTGTCAGTGGTGAATCTCTGGGTGGCACTTTCTGGGCTGCTCCTGTTTCTTGGCACTGCTTTTCGGGGTCTTTCCTAGGTCTCCTCCTCTTCCCACAGCTTCCACAGCATCTCTCAGCTCATGGTCCTGGGATCTCAATCGGCTGTTTCTCTCCAATGGCCAAGAGCTGCCGTTTGCTGAGAACTTTGCAGGCATCAGATGCTGTGCTGAGCCCTTGGGACAAGACCTGTCCTCCTGGCACCTAAACCATACTTGGGCTTGGGGCAGACCACGTGCTTTCAAATCTTATCCTCTCCTATCACTTAATATCTCACCCTGGGCAAGACACTTGTCCCCTCAGTGCCTCAGTTTCCAGCTATTTAGAATGGGGCTCACCGAACACCTACATGTAGGGTCCTTACGAGGCTCCGAGAATGAACACATGCCCAGTGCCTTTCACAGAGCTGGTACGTACGTTCCATAAATGCTACCAGTACAAGTCTAACGGAGTCAGTGAGCTTCGAAGGTGAGAATTCTTCTGTTTGCAGACGGGAAAGCGGGGGTGGCACTGCAGATGGGAAAGAGCGGGGCGGGAGCCCAGCAGAATCTGAGGCCCAGGATTTACTCTTGTTACTCAGCAACAAGACAACAATGATATCTAATCTCTAGGGAATACAGGACAGCTTCAGCCTTCAGGTCGAGGAGGTGAGGTTCAGATGCTTCCCCTCAGTGCACTAGATGGCCTTTCTGACATGGTTCTGGAAAGAATAAATACTCAACCCTGGAGTTTGAAACTGCATCTGTGTTGGGGTTGGAGAAAACCCTTAAAAGTAGGGTTGGTCCCCAAAACAGTTCATGGAAGGCCACATGGGCAGACCTGAGAGGTGAAACTGGCGTGGCATATAGTATCTCAATTAGCCTTCTCTGCAGTGTTGCGGGTTTTATTGCACAGGTAGCTAAAAGAGGGTCGGTGAGCTCCCCCATGATGCTGCAGTGAGTGTATGTTGGAATCAGGAGTTGAATGTGTGTGACACTAAAATCCCTGGCTGAGTCTCAGAATCTTTGGCGGAGCTTAAAACAAAAACAATTCATGCTTGAATTAGGATCTCTTGGGGTGAGGTTTGGACATCTGATTTTTAAGATGTGCAGCCAAAACAGAACCTCTCCAAGTTACTTGCCTCTTGCAAGTAAGCACCCCACCTCAGTTTCCACCGCCTGTCCAGGGTCCCCCTGGGCACACACTAGCATCTCCCCCTTGGCAGGCTCAGGCTGAATTCACCCTCACTCCCTTCTTCTGGCCCCTGGGGTCTGGTACCACCTTCCAATAAGCCACACTGGAAGTTCAGTCATCCTCAAAGGCTCTGGGTCTTTCCCTCCTGCCTTCCCTACCCTAGTTGTCTCCCCAGCCCCCGCCTTGCTGTATCCTTGCCACCTCCATCTGGGTGAAAGCTTTGGTTTCTGGAAGGGGTTGCTGCAATGGCTTCCAAGCCCATCTCCCTCCCAGCCTCTGCTGCTCTCTGTCTCCATCTCTCCCATGTCCTCTGTGACCCCAGAGTCTAGCCCACACCCTTTTTTCTTGCCACACTTAATGAACTAAAAACCACCTCATCACCCAATTTTCTTCTTAAAAAATTTCACCTGCTTTAGTTCCCGCAGCTAAAAGCCATACTCCTCAGTGCAGTCAACCCAAGCCCTCCGTTCCTGGCTCCAATTTCCCTCTCAGGCCTCCACCCTTCCTGCCGGCACAGGTCCTGTTCTAGCCACAATGCGTTTTTCCTCCTCCCCAAACAAACTGCCCACTCACAACCACAGCCCATGTCACACTGGGCCTCCAGGCTGAAACAGGGGTCCTACGTGGCTTGGCTATAAAACTCCTACTTGTCTTCTATGGCCCTTCTCAAAAGTCACCTCCTCAGGGAAGCCTTCCTGGAGTTCCCCAGGAACTTCCTCTGCCCTACTCAGGCACAAGTTCCCATCTTCAATCACAGGATGACTTTGGAATGATTTGATGGCATGTCTGTCCCCAGGGGACCCCTCACTCAATGATGACATTGTAAATGTCTCTGACCGCTGGGTGAGGGACCAGGAGGCGGGGAGACTGCAGAATAAAACCAAGTTTCTGTCTGTAAGCCTTCAGAAGATGGCAGCAAAGAGCGGGTGGAGCATTTCAGAGAGCCACACAAACCCAGAGGGCAGGGTCAGCAGGTCTTAAGCTTGCCTGTAAGGGAGGCTGCAGTGAATGGCAGACCTGAGGCAGAGAGTTGGGGGAGGGGCAGAGACCTGGGAGACTCCTCCCGAGTCCCCCCCCCATGTCTTTTGAGACACCCCTTCTCACCTCCATGCTGGGAGAGAGGCCTTGAGGGGCTGGGGATCAGATCTGTGGCTCAGAAAGATCCCTGTGAGTTTCTCCAGAGGACCTTTACAAAGGCCCACCCCAGAGAGCCCGGGGGACCTTCAGGGTGGCTGGAGTATTTCAGGACCCCTGGGGGTTCTTAGAGTTTGGAGTGGATCCTCGAGGTTGGGGCGCCCTCAAGATAGAGGGCAGATGTTATACTGGTTGGAGACATCCGTGTGGATGGGGATTTGGGGGTGGTGGTGGCAGAGACCTCAGCCAGTTTGAGGGGTCCCCTGGGGACAGACATGCCATCAAATCATTCCAAAGTCATCCTATGACTGAAGATGGGAACTTGTGCCTGAGTAGGGCAGAGGAAGTCGTCTCTGGCTGAGGGCTCCCCCCAGTCTCTGCCTCTCCCCCATCTCTCTGCCTCCTGTCGGCCACTGGCTGCAGCCTCCCTTCCAGGCGTGCTTAAGACCTGCTGGCCCTGCCAGGGTCTGTGCCCGCTCTCTGAAGTGCTCCACCCCTTCTTCGCTCCACCTTTACAAACACGGCACCTAACAGCTCCTGGAGAAACCCGGGCTTTCCAAAGAGGGGGTGCAGGGCCGCCAAGGGAGCCCCGGGAAGGAGCACTAGAGGGGAGGGGCGATCTTACCTGGCTGGGTTCCCCGAAGGTCCACGTTTCCAGTGACTAAGCCTCGCTCCGGCCCCGCTCCCTGGGGTGCCCGCAGGTGCCCGGCCATGCTGGCGCTGCTGTGTGCCTGGCTGCTCCTGGCGGCCGGCGCCGACGCCACCGGGACGGGTCCGGACGCGGCGGGGCTGAGCGCGCACACGCAGGAGCAGATCCGCGACATGCACGCCAAGGTGACGGCCATCTGGCAGGGGCTGCGGCTGCACCGCGCGGCGGGCCCGGGCTCCGAGGGCGCGCTCCACGCCGCCTGCCGGGTGCAGCCGTCCGCCTCGCTGCAGGCGCCGCAGCCGCGGGTGAGCGGCCTGGTGCTGCTCCGGCAGCCCGCGCCGGGCGCGCTGCTCGAGGCCTTCTTCGACCTGGAGGGCTTCCCGGCCGACAGCAACGCCAGCCGCGCCATCCACGTGCACGAGTTCGGGGAGCTGAGCCGGGGCTGCGAGGCGGCGGGGGCGCACTACAACCCCCTGGGCGTGCCGCACCCGCAGCACCCCGGCGACTTCGGCAACTTCGCAGTGCGCGCCGGCCGCGTCTGGAAGCACCGCGCGGGCCTGGCCCCGGCCCTCGACGGCCCGCACTCCATCATGGGCCGCGCGCTGGTGGTCCACGAGGGCCTGGACGACCTGGGCCGCGGCGGCAACCGGGCCAGCCTGGAGCACGGCAACGCGGGCCCGCGGCTCGCCTGCTGCGTGGTGAGCGCCTGCGGGCCCGAGCTCTGGGCGCGCCAGCTGCAGGAGCACGCCGAGCGCAAGAAGCTGCGGCGCATGGCCGGCGAGTGCAAGACCCCCTGAGGATGCCCGGCCCTGCGCGGGGGCCGCAGGGGTCCCCTGCACACCGACACCCCGCTCGGTCGTGCCATGGGACCCTCTACGCGCGCTGATACTCCTCCGTGCGCCTCGAGACCGCCCCCCGCCTTCTGCCTTAGGTGCCTCTCTCCACTCCCGGAGACACCCTCCACCTTGACGTCGCATCTGCCATGGTTGAGGTCTCCTCCCACCCCGCAAATCCCCTCCACACGGATGCCTCCAACCAGCATCACATCCGCCCTCCATCTTGAGGGCGCCCCAACCTCGAGGATCCACTCCAAACTCTAAGAACCCGCAGAGGTCCTGAGATACTCCGGCCACCCTGAAGGTCTCCTGGACTCTCTGAGGTCCCTTTCCATCCTGCTACTGCCTCACCCATCAGCCCTGACACATCGATACCGTGGGGACCCAACTCCCTCACCCCCTAGGTTCCTCCTAGGCTTCTGAGATTCGTTCTCAAGTCGCCAAGGGTCCTCTCTCCCCACCCACCTCCTGAGCCCTGCCAGCATCTGCAGCGGGCAGTCAGGCCCCTGCCCTCACCCCCAAGTGTTCCCTGCCCATCACCTCCCTGGCAGAATGCTGCTCCTTTGGGAGCTGTTTGGCAATCTTGGTGTTGCACATTAAAAACTAAGCAATTCAGCACTGCATCCAGGCCTGGGTTACTCGTTTTTGTTTGTTTGAGACTTCTCTCCCTGGGAATGTCTATTTTTTTTGGAAATAGCAAAAATATTTTCTAAATCCCTGCAAGACTCGGCTTCTCCTCTTCCAAATCTGCTGGCCACAGAGATGCTCAGTCAATGCTTGTCCTGACCTCCAGTGTGGCATCCAACTTAGAAGGCACCAGGGTCACTCAGGGAAATGAGAAAAAAGCATAAACAGCTTCCTGGGCCATGCCCCACAGCTGCGAAATCCACAGCGAGGGAAGGAAATCTGTTCGCAGCAAGCTTCCTGGTGATGCTGATTCTGGAGCCACCGGCCCGGCAGGAGGTGCTGCCAACTGCCCTGGGACCTGGGGCTTCTCACTGGGTCTGGAGATGCAGCCTGAGTGCATGGCCCAGAGATGGAGACAGGGTCAGGGAAGCGGTTGGCCTTGGTACCTAAGTCCTCAGCCTTCTCCAGCATTGCACGATGCCCTTGATCTTGCCTTCAGCATGACACAGGCAGTTGGAAGCAGAAGCAGGCTGACTGGATCAAGATTTCTTAGAGGCTCATCTTCCCTTTATCATAATGACGATGACAATCTGTGCACAGACTAGATCCATCTTGCATCTACACCTTCATGTATTGGATAAAAACAACCTCCTTGGATAGACCCACTTCCTAGCAGTTGCTTTTCTGCCCCAGTTACTTGGAGGCAACTTCCATTTCTCCCAGATTCCTAAGACCGTGAGTCAAACTGAAGCTCAGCCAGAAACACGTCCCCAGTGGTTATTTTTGCCTCTTACTAGGACTAACTTGTTATTTTAAAATCTTTGCTTTAACCCAAGTGACAGCTGGAGAGAAAGGCTAGTTCCTGGTAACTTTGCTCCACCAACTGGTTCTCACTGGTTTGAAATATTACCTTGAACTCTACAGGTCAGCACTGAAAGGGAATTAGCAAGCAGAGTCTTTAAATATCCTGATCTCAAATAGATGTGTTTGCCTAGCCCCGCAATTAAAAGTTGTGAAAGCGAGGCAGCAATTACGCGGGAATGCACGATGAAGAGGAATAAAATGCCAAACACCCCAGCTTGGATCCTGCTGTCCAGATGATGGGTTAATTCAGGAGGATCGTGGAGGCCTGGACTTTTCTGAAGGAGGTCGGTGCTTCTCATCATTTCTTAGCCTTTCAGGCCTTGATCACAAAAGGTCTTCGGCTGGGTGGGTGGCTTATAAACACCAAAAATTTTCTTCTCACTGTTCTAGAGGCTGGAGGGCCAAGATTCTGGTGTGGTTAGAGCCAGCCCTCTTTGGGGTTCACAGCAGTAGCCTTTTCTCTGCATCCTCAGTGGTGGGAGGGGCTAGGGATCTTCCAGCCCGTCTTGTAAGTCACCAATCTTATTCAAGAGGGCAACCTCCATCATGACTCTGGGGTCCCCCCCACAAAAGGCCTCACCTCCTACTTCCCTTTGTCTTTGGGGATTAGGGTTTCAACATATGAATGGGGGCAGGACACAAACATTCGTATCACAGCAGCCTCAGTTCTTAGTTTCTCTTCTCACTGCCCAGTCCCCCAGACACAAACGGACCCCAGTGGACCCATTCTATTTCCGTTCTGTCCTTTAGTCAGAATGCGATTGATAAGGAATTCCATGGTATCCAGAGCCCCAAACAAACAGTGGGAATTGTTGGAGGGCGTGTTACCATTCACTGGAAGGACAAAGAACTTCATGTCACACGGGGGTTGACAACTCAGGCTCTGATGGAAGGGCTGTTTGGAGGGACACTTAGGAGCTGTGTAAGCTGAGCAAGTCACCTCACTTTTCTGGACCTGAGTTTTCTCACTTATAAGAGGAGAACATCACATTGAATTGTTGTGACAATGAAATCGAGTGTTATTCATGAGGCATATAGCATAGGAGCTTGTAAATGTCTAATAACAAAGGCTAATGTCGGAAAAATACCTACTGATGAATTGGATTGCCTTGTAAGGTAGTGAGTATCCCATAGCTCGAAGGATGCAAATGAAGAGCAGTCACTGATTTTGGGGTTTGTAAGGATTTCTGCATCCGTTAAAAGGCTGAATGAGATGAACTCTGATCCCAGTGCTTGAGGGGAAGGGATCTAAGATGAGGAAAGATTGTGGGTCACACAGCCTGGCATCTGCTTCTTGGCACAGAATCTCACATGTGCCGCCAATAGGAACCATTGGACCCACTTGGCCCCTGGAGTCTATTTTTACTCCTCTCATCTTACAGATCTATTTTGCTAATCTCCTTATATCTGCTGTTTTGACTTCCCAGCCAGCTTGCTAATCAGTTTGCCTATTTGACTCACAGGGTTTGCATTTGTCACTGAGACTTAAACATACACTTGTTTTGATTTCTTTTTGTAAAATTAGAAGCGTTTGATGTAATGACTCTACCTAGACACAGCTGGTAAAGTGAGAAGAATGCTCAAGTTTGCACAGTTTAAACACAATGTAGACAATAATTAGAAATGCTATCTTTAGATGTTTAGGATAAGCTTTTTCTCAGAATTGCAGTGCATTTTTTTCCGAGTGGGGCTTTTCAGTGCCTGTGTATACAGAAATACTAAAAACATAAGAAAATAGAGCAAATCAGTGAGTGCTTTGGTCAACTTGAAAGAGTGCAGGAAATAAACCAACTGATTTTAGATCTGGCATTTTTGACTGAATGCATAAAATCTTTACATTCTCCATATTTTTCATGACTACCATATGAGCTAATAATTTTAGGTGACAGATTGCAACTGGTAAGTCGCTGCACTGTGCTAGAAACCATGCTAAGCCTAGGCCCGGTGTGAGGTGAGGGCGGACAGGAAGAATGACGCAAGTAATAAGGATAGTTAATCACTTATATCAGGGAGATTACTGCATTTTTATTTCAGGTAACAAAAAAAGATATAGTTATGATACATGATGATTATAGAATCCAATAAAGCAAGGTCTGCACATGAATAGAAGTTACTCCTTTCTCTATATTAAACCACAAAATAGCAGCTGGTTTGCTTCTTATTTTTTTATAAGCCAATTGTTTTCAATTTAATAGGCTATCACTGGCCTTAGCTAAAATCCCAAAATGTATTCCTGGGCTCTCACACATTCCAGAAGGTCAAACTTGTCAGGACTATGCAAACTTTCCCTGTGCATCCGAACACACGCTCATTTAGTAAAGAGGTGAAGTGAAGTGTCAGGCAGTGCCTCTCCAGCTATCATTTTAAATTGCCTTCATGTGCTATCAACTTGCTTTGTTTTGTTTTCGTGAGCAACCGTAAGACCGAGATGGGGCCTTCCTATTTTCCCTGCTTCTCCTTTCTAATTAGATTCACTACTGAGTTCTCTATTGCATTTCTCTGATCCTCAAGTTTTTCTCTGTCCAGAAAGACAGCTGGAAAAAGGAATATGTTAAAGCAGTGACTTGAGGGGAAGCCTTTGCCATTTTGACATCCTAATGGAGCATGTGAAGTTAGCCTCACTACCACTAAGGAGGCAGACTGTTAAATGTAGAGGCTTCCAGAATGTAGGCAGGTTGCAGAGGGAGAAGGTGCTCAATTAGAGACCTTTTTTCAAAGAGAAAGTAGGGTCCCACACCATCCACAAGGCTAAGGAGCCTGGAGAGAGCCCCATTTTTCTGAGGAGCAGAAAACCAAGAGGGGCACAGACATGTCATTTCAAGTGAAGATCACCCCAAAGAGCAGATAGCTGTTCACTGAAAATCATTAGAGACTGAACCTTTTATGTCACATGGCAAATTGGGGTGCAAATGTTCCCGTTGAATAACACATCCAAAAGTGCACTCCAACACGTGAATGACTGAGGCCAGAACATCGTGATGGTGTTTGGGAGCCAGGGCTTATTTAAGATTGCCAACTGGGAGGAGGTTCCAGCAGGGATCCAGCTGAATGTCATCAGGGGCCTCCTCGCTACAGAGGCTTCTCGAAGAGCTGAGAGAAGGAAGCAGAAAGGGGGAGGAGAGAGGACTGTGGGTAGAGGAGGCATGGAAGAGGAGTTAGGGATGAGAAATGCCTGGCTTCCAAAAACCAATCCATTTCCACAGGCCTTAATTAAAAGCACGACAAACACTCATATGTAAAAATCCACACCTAAAGGCTCCCAGGTACAGAGCGCTGACGAGAAATGCAGCGTGTGCAAACAAGCTTTCATTAAGAGACCTGTCAGCTCGGTTTCATTTATCCAGACTGTTCTGCCGTCTGCTGGCAACCGAGCTGGAAAAATAATGGAAGGACAGACACACTTGAGGAGTTAAGCAAGGTGGGAATGTTCCAGCTTCAAAACAGGACAGATGAGAAAGGAAGCAGGGGAGAGAAGCAAGGGACTTCTCTTAAACAAACAAACAAACAACTGCTCTCCCCCCAACTCCAAAACTCATCAGTATTGCGATATTTTGGCTTTTTAAGGGAAAAGAGTAAAACAGAACAAAAATAGATAAGTGGGGCTCAGATGTCATGCTGCTGACCTGGTCAAATGTAGGCCCAACTCCCCACTTCTCAAGCCCTGATTTTGTTCAGGTATTCACCTGTCAGAGTCCACATGTCCAGGCACAGATCCTTTCCCAGTTTAGAGGACAATCTTGATGAGTTTAGAGCCATCGCAGTAATTTCCAGGGATTAGTTTAGATAGAGGCACAGTCATTGCCACGGATTGAATATAGGCATGTGGCAATTCTGGTCAATGTAATGTCACGAGAATTGGTTTTCTTGCTCTTAAAACATACACGCACACGTACACACATGTGCACACGGAGAAACTTCCTTTGGACACAGTGTGAGAACAGGCGATGTGTGGAGTTGTTGCAGCCACCTTGTTAGCATGAGGGAGAAGCTGACACGGATGCAGGTGGAGCAGGAAGACAGAAACCCAGATCCTTGATAATGTTCCCGAATGAACCAGCCCTGCAATGCCCTACTTCTGAAATCCTTGTAATGCAATACATTTCCCGACCACTTGTTTCTTAAAGTGTGAATGGCAGCCCAGGGTACCTTAAAGGTGCAGCATTGTCTGATGGCGTAGGGGAGAATGCAACATGTTTTCACAGTCATAATCAGAAAGACTAGAGACAACCGTAAGTACTGAGTGAAACTCTTTAATGACAGAAGAACCGTGTTGGGTTGGGACAGCAAAGTGGGACAGTGTCACGTGTGTCTGGGGCATTGTCAAGGCTGCACACGTGACAGGACCAACACATGGGCTCCAAATGCATCTATTCACACCACCCCCAACCCCCGCCAGGCTGACTGCTGATGAGTTTTGGTCACGACTCCCTAAGACACGCACACCCTACCCTGAACCCTCACTCTCTGGGACTCATGGCAGTTCCCCTGCCCAGGCAGAGTTTATGAAATCCCTGCTTTCCAGAAGGTGACGAATGAGCCCTAAAGATGTGCACCTGGCCGACTGTGTGTCAAAACCCGAGCTTCGGCCGGGAGAGCTTTTCCTTTTTATTATTATTGTATTAAATCTGGCTGTGTTTGCCTTTGGTGGCTCTGGCGTCCTATGCAGTGGTGCTGAACATTTGCAGACAGTTAAGGCTTCGTGCAACAGGAAAATTATTTCTGTGGCTGCTGGCCTGTGAGAGGTCTGCAGCTGCAGAAGCAGCCTCCCCGGAGGGGGAGTGAGGCCGGCATCTGGGGCGGGGCTGGGACACTGTGGGATGATGGGGCTTTGAAGCCTGCTGGGCAGGGGAGGATGGTGTGGCCAGCTCACTGGGCCAACAGAGTACTGATCCCCATTTCACTTTGGGGGTGAGCTCTGGTGAGCAGGAAGAAAGCAGCTGGAGATCCAGACAGGGTGCACCTGGCGAAGGGCTGGACCTTCTAGTGCAACTGCATCCTTCAAAGAAAGACAGAAAATCTGATGGTGCTACTACTCAGCCCACAGAGTGATTCTGGAGGTCAAATGTGACCGCAAGTGTCAGGGGGTGCTGGCCAGCCTCGAGCAGGCTTGACACCTGGGATCACAAGCCCTGTAAAGACAGCTGATTTTTAGGATGAAGTTTCCACCCCTCCCACCTCAGGTGCTTCTCTTTTTCTGGAGGGAGAAGGTCTCAAAGGAGTGACTCTGATTTTGAAGGGCAATTTGAGCTTTGGAATCCGGTAGCAGGCTTTCCTGGGGAAACAAACTGGGTTCAACCAAAAAAAAGTCTATTGTTTGATGCTGCCTTAGGAAGCTAATTTTATCCCGAAGGAAAGAACAGGTAGGGCTGACCACTCCCTCCCCCGGGGCTGCTCTGGGTGCCAGGGCAGCCTGACAGGCTATTATAAAGCTATTTTGTGTTCCTCTCTTTCACTCCCGGGCCATAAGCTCTGGGTCTTCTCTTTAAGAACCCAGGATCTGCTGGCCCCGGGGAGGCAGCCTGAAGAATCTGCTGGAGGAACCCGGGCCTCGATGTTTCAGGAAACTGGATTGGTCCCAAGCAGCTCTCGCTTGCCCCTACCCCAATCGTCCATAGAAGGTTCTATGCAGCACAGGATGCATGGAGAGAACCAGCATTTCTAGGTTCTAGCTCTCATCTCATCTAAGAAACAAAAAATCAACACACCAAGAGGCTCCTCTTCCTCCCCCCATCACTCCAGGTCAATTAATCCTCCAGAATTACAGGCTGGAAAACTCAGCTCTAGCAGACAGCAAACACGTCTCAACAGGGGCTGTGGATTTCAAACCGGAAGCCCAACCTTCTGAGCCCACTTAAGGCCCTCTCCACCTGCCAGTTGGTGCCACGACAGTGGAGCGGGCAGGATGCCAAGAATACCCGTGCTGGGAGGGTCTCCTGGGCTCTGACATGATGAAGTAGAGCCGTGGGCCCTCTGGAACCCATTAGGCTCAATTACACCTTTCTCTCCAGCCACCTCGCCATGACAAAGACAGGACCTGATTAAAAACCCATCCGTTTCAAGCTCTTCACATAATTTTGATCGACAACATTAAACACTAATAGAAAAACATCTTATCTCTAATAAAACAAATGCTGACAGAAAGACGAATGCCGACAAGCAGCCATATGGCCGACATGATTCCATGCCTGGCCATGCTCACAGCAGTGTGTCTTCGGCAGAAAGAGATGACACTGAGAAGCTCGAGGACCCGCATTTAATAAATCAAACTGTGCTGGCATCATCAGAATGGTCACAGTTTGCAACAGGATCCATGTTTTTTCTCACTTCCAGATTTGGAGGTGTTAGTTCCAGGAGAAAGTGGCTTGGGCAAGCTGTTCCGATTCTTCCTTCTTTACTGTCCCCCAAGTGGTCAGCGTGTCATCAGGCCCGCTCTCTTGCGCCCCTCAAGTTTTCATAGTGCTCCCTCCACCCTCTAGGGTTTCCTGACCATCTTGCAGGGTGGAAACTTCAGCTGCTGGCTGGCTGGACTCCAAGGGGTCCTGGCAGGATTTGGGGGGTCCTCCCTTGGAGGCCAGGCCCGGTGGGGGGGATCCCATCTTGCTCCTCTCACTGTCCACCAGATTCTCTCTCCTGACTCCTTCTGATTCTGCAACTGCCTGTTCCTCTGTCAGTTTCATTATTTCCCTTCCAAGCCTGTTTACTTCTTGTTCCTCAGAAGGTAGCTGGGGTAATGAAGGATGAACGTGCTTGCCTTGGTTCTGATTTGCTAGCAAGTTGACAGCAGGCCTCCCGGCATCCTCCGGCGCTGTCAACGCCTCGGCTGTGGCACCACTTTCATCTTCTTGCTTCTGAACCTCCCCTGAAACAGGAGGACAGCATCAGACCCCTGCCGGACGTCAGGCCCCATCCCTGCTCCTCCCCATGGTGCCTTCCAGGCCTCTGACATAGAAAAGGCTGCTGCAGGGGAACACAGGACCCACATTTAAAAAGGAAGCAGCCACTCTGGTTTCATGATGGGGGCAAAGAAGCACTTGGCCACGTTCACAGCCCATCCTTCCCAGACACCCAGGTCTCCCTGCTCCACTCTAGTGACAGCTCCTTGTGCCCATGAAATATTTAAATTAAGGACAATGGCTTTGCAGGTTCTGTAGCTCAGGGAAGACCTGGGGCTCTTTAGTAATACAAGGAGGTTCTGGCTGCCTTCAGACAGAGAAAGGTGGGGGTTAGTGTCTACTACCCCACGGGCCTCCTCCAACTCTCCGTCAGCACCTCAATCTTTGAAGCAGGGGAGCAGGCTGCTGCTGTTCTATTTCAATAAAACATGTGCAAAGGCAGCCTCAAGTTCCCCCTCTCCCACTAAATTATGTCCCCAGGCCCTTTCCCTACATGACAGAAATTCTAGAGCTGAAACTGAAGGGAGGGGGGCGGTGCCCAATCTCATACTCTCTGGCTTGTGATCAGGACAACCTGTGTGGCCTCTGTTTCTCATGCAAAACTGGGGGCAGGGTTCTCAATTCCCTTCTAGACCAAATGCATAATTATGGCCTGCAGGACTGGGGGTAGCTTGGGGAGGGAGCTCTTAGCTCCCTGACATGTGCATCCAACACCTGACGTTCCAGACTGCTGTGGCCTCAGCAGTGGTAGAAAGCAGGGAAAGCCTTCCCTGGGTGGAGGCTGCAGGGGTGAGGGCTCTAGGGAATGCTTCCTGGTCTACCCCCACCCCTGCAACCATGGGACCCCACTCCAAATGAGTGATGTCATATCCCTGGCTCAGTCACATGGGGATATGCTTTCAGGCTGACGGGGAGCTGGCAGAACTGCAGGAAGGATGGAAAGGAAGTTGACCTGTGCCGAGCATGCCCTTTTCATGCTTAAAACCTTGCACCAGAGCTTTATCACTTGTAGGCTTGTAGGATAAATTTCAATTCTTCCCTGGGTCCTTCCTGATCTGCTCCTGCCGCACCAGGCAGCCTCCTTCTCCGTAGTTCTGGCACAGAGTCATGTCCTCTGACTGATCCAGGGTGCCTTTAGGTCTTGCATGGACCATACAGTTTCCCCCTAGCAAATCACGCAAGGCAATGCTTATTAGGCGCTCTGCCGCACCAGGCTCAGGGCTCAGCATTTTAAATGTACTTTATTCTACAATGTCCATCCAGGAGAGCACGGGATGGGAGGCGGGGGTCCTCACTGGACTTGTTCACACTGCTCAGCACACACTAAGCATTCAAGAATGTACCAAAAATAGTTGCTCACTTTTGTTTTTTAATGGAATAATAACACACATCAAAGAGTGCACAACCTATGTCTACAGCAAGATGAGTTTTCAAGCTTCTCAAATAACCAGCAGGCATCAAAACAAACAGCAGGCAGGACAAGAACGAGAGATTAGCAAGCCTCTACCAACACAGTCTAATCTACTGCTCAGTCTAGTCCCTTTGCCCCCTTTCTAGTGACTTCTCTTCCACTAGGGGTGACTGTGATCTTATGAAGACACCAAATGACTTTGCCTGGCCTTTATGCTTCATTTACCAGAATCATACTTATATGTGGGTTTCTATCTGGTCCCTTTTGATCCATGTTGTGTGTGAGACTGATGCATGTTATTGTGTGTGGAAATGGTTCATTTGAATGAACTATCATTTTCAACATATATTCAGGTATGCCATGAAAACAGGCAATTCACAGAATGAGAAGTATTAATGGAGAGCAAACACATGAGACAATTCATGCCATCACTCATAATTAAAAAATCTAAATGGCGAAGAGATGCAATTTTCATCTACTGGTCTACTGCATAAGAGGACTGATAAAGCTCAGAGTCACTAGGATGAGGGGAAACAGGTAATCAGACAGTAAAAAGAATAAAAATCAGTAAAACTCTTTGGTAGGGTATTTGGGTAATATCTATTGCAATCCTAAATGTGTTTACCGTTTGGTCCAGTAATTCCATTACTAGAAACTATCTATGACTGTCAGCCCAAATATTTCAAGACCTGCTAGACCTGCTTTTAATAGCAGAAATCTGGATAGAATTGGAGTGTCCACAGACAGGGGATTCTGGATATACTAGCTAAGTTATACAGTGTTTTTGGTGCTATACACTAAGAATTGTAGGTTGCCTTTGGACTCAGAGCAGAAGCAAAGGTGGAAGGAGGTTTTATATTCAACTTTATACCTTTCTGTTTAAAATTTCAAAAAGGGGTTTGTACTATGTGTTAATTAAAAAACAACATGAAATCTACAAAATTTTGCACCCATTATCATTTTTTCTTTCCCTTTCTGCACTAACTTGTAGATCTAGGAGCCTAAGCCCACTGCTTCATTTCTCAGTGCTGAATCACTCCTGAGTTCCTTCCATCTGCCTTGCACCCTCCCACTCCGAGCTCTGTGCCACCAAGCCCAGTGTTCTTTTCTCAGTCCCCACCTCTGTCTCTTCTGAAGCATGTGTTTCCATTGGCCACATCCTTCTGTCAAGCTGTCTCTCCCTCTGGTTCCCAGAACACAACCACATTCTTAACTGTTTCTCCTCTAAACTAGCTCCATGAATAGGCTGTATTTGTTTTCTATAGGTGCTATAAGAAGTTTAGTGATTTAAAAGAAAACAGATTATTCTCTTATAGCTTTGGAGGTTGAAAATCCAAAATGGGAGCCACTAGGCCAAAACCAAGGTCACGCTGCCTTGGAGGCTCTGGAGAGAATCTGTTCCTTGCCTCTGCCAGCTTCTGGCAGCTGATGGCAATCCTTGGCTTATGGCTGCATCCCTCCAATATCTGCCTCTGAGCTCTTCCGTGTGTGCCAAATTTCCTCTTCCTCTCCCTTGTACGGATACAAGTGAAGGATACAACACAACACGGCTGGACAGGCTGGCATCATCTCTCCATTTCAAAATTAGTAAATCAATCACATCTGCAAAGTCCCTTTGCTATATAAGGTCAAATTTACATGTTCCAGGATTTAGGACCTGAAATAAATGCTGGGGGCCAACATTCTCTTCATCCTGACATCTCCTTTTGACACCCCCAACAATCTGCCATCATTTCTCTTCATTCATTCTCACCATTGACCACCTCATGCCCTGACCTCCTGCCCAGGAGCACAGTTCTCGAATCTGTACCATGGCTCTGATTCCTTCTTGTTGACATACAAACCCAGGTTTGCAGCTTCCAGTTGGATCCTGACCAAGATGATCTGGTACTTTCCTGAAAACAAAACTCTCTCTCAAATAGACCGGTTTGCCACCTCAGTGGAGTCCATCATTAAGTGGCTATTTTCTTTGCATGCCCACTGACTGCCGAGTACTACTATGTCCCCTGGTGCTGTCGACTAAATGTTTGGGCCCCTGCATAAGCATGTGTTGAAGCCCTAATCCTCAATATGATATTTGGAGATGGGCCCTTTGGGAGGCAATTAGGGTTAGATGGGGTCATTAGACTGATGTCCCCATGATGGGATTAGTGTCCTTTTAAGAAGAGAAGAGAAATCAGTTTTCTCTCTGCTGTTTAAGGATACAGCAAGAAGGTGGCTGTCTGCAAGAGGAAGAGGGCTCTAGCCAAATACTGAATCTGCCAATACCTAGCTCCTGGACTTCCCAACCTCCACAGCTATAAGAAATAAGGATTTGCTGTTTAAATCATCTAATTTATGGCATTTTGTTATAGTAGCCTGAGCTGACAAAAATACTTAGAAATCTTGCATTTGCCCACTCTTCTCCCTCCCCAGAACAGACCCTCACCAATCATGGTCTGAAGTTCTAAGACCTCGCTCTATAAATCACCTAGATGTATTTTCCCAAAGCTGCATGGGGCTTTTATACCACCACCTCAGCCAATGAGCAGGTAAGCATTCAGAAAGCCAGCGTAAGCCAGTCCTGGTGTTTCATACACCCAAACTCTGGCAAGTGACAGGTATGACAGGTATGGGGTGGCTGTAAGAATTACAAGAATGGGAGAGGATTAATCATGATTTAGAAAGATCTTGGAATTAAAAACACATAAATCTAAGTAGATATAATCTAAAAAATCAATATAATCTAAGAAATTTGAATTAGACTCCAGTTTAGAGTTTCCGCAACAGGTAACATTGTTATTATGTACATGAACCACTTTGATACAAGGCATAAAGCTACTACAAAGATAGTAAGGTCTTTTTTTTTTTTTTTTAAAGATTTATTTATTTATTTATTTATACAAGCACTGGGTACAGCCAGAAGTGCGGGAGGGTGAGAGAATTCACCAGAGCCAGAGTGGGGAACAGAACAGGCAGACTGACGAAATACACTGCTGAGGGGAGCAGTGGGTGGCAGGAGAGGTCTGCGTGTTTTGTGGGACTCTCGCCTGGTGGCTGGGGATCGAACCGGTGCTGCAGAAGCTGTGGGCAGCTTTGCAACCCAGCGCTCAACCGCTGCACCATCAGGGGAGGCTCAAAGATAGTAAGGTCTTTAGGCATTTATTCATTTAACTAAACAACTTGCATAGAGTTTTGAGCATTTATTTAGCCAGTCAAGTTTTTAAGTTTTAAGAAACCTGAAAATGGGGGCCTCTCTGGTGGCGCAAGGGGTTGAGTCTCAGCACTCTGAAGCTATCCACAGTCACTGCAGCAAGAGTTCGATTCCTGGAGGCCAGGTTGCTGACCCACATGGCGTAGCAGCCCTCTCCTGGCTCGCCACCTGCTCTCTTCAGCAGTGTATTTCAGTAGATCTGCCACCTGGTCTGCTCCTCACTCTGTCTCTGGTGAATCCTCTCACCCTCTGCACCTCTGGCCCACACCCCAGTTTTTGTATGCATATTTTAAAAAAATTAAAAAAAAAAAAGGAAACCTGAAAATGGCTGAACCTAGTAAACACCCCAAGGGACTCTAGAAGAAATGAAATATTAGGAAGTTCAGATGGATCATAACATGGAAGTGAAACTATAAGTATCCCCATTTTACAACGGTTCAACTCAGGATCTTTCAACTTCATGATGGTACAAAAGCCGTACCTGTTTAGAAGCACCCATACTCTGAATTTTGAGTTTTGGGCTATTTCCGAGCCAGCTATTTGCAGTAAGATACTCTCCTGGGGTGCTGGGCAGCAAGCCCCAGCTCCTGCTGCCTGCCAGCCACGCCGGCATGAGGCTGAGGAGCCCACTCCATGGTGTCCGCGTGCCTGCATGTTTGACTTAAGCTATTTTCGATGACAGGCTTATTGGGACTGTAACCGAATCATAAATCAAGGAAGTTCTGTGCTAAGATGCTGGCGGGAGGAACACAATGCGGGAAGGGAAAATGACTATAGACAGTGCTGGGTGTAATCGCTAACAGCCTGGAATCACTGGGAAGAGGGCTGAGGATCTCACCAAGCGTGGAAGACCTTGGCCATGAACCACACCTTCTCCCCACCCTCTCGTTCCACTACAAATTTGCTTCTCATATGAAAAAGAAATGTTTTCTCTAGCTTTAGCCTTTTTGATATCCACAGATGAAATCCCAGGGACAGGAGTTCAGCCAGATCTACTTTATACTCTCTCAAGACTGTATTTAGTCATGGACAACTATGTATTACTCTCCGAAGAGCTCATTGACCTCACTAAGTATCGCACCTGAAAATGAGACCATTACTTGTACTTACAATGGAAATCATGAATGTATAAATGCGTGACTAACATAAGCCTTGATTTTTCAAAGAATAACTATTCAGATCTGTTCAGCCAGGACAATGTATGTTAGTTCCCAGGTCCTTGCTTCTAGTCTCCTCTTGCTCTACTCCAACCTGTCAGGGAGAGTGCCCTTCCCTAAAGTTTTGCTACTCAAAGTGGGGTCCATGCACCGGCCCTCAGGGTACAGCCTGGGAGCTGTTAGATATGCAGATACCACCCCATTCAGATGCACCAGCCCAGAATCTGTGTTTCAATTTGGGTGCATGTTACTGTTTAAGAAATACTGCAAGTTTGAAACACAAAGGAGACGCGGACTATAAAACCTTCAAAGGCTGCCACTGTCTGGGGAAGAAAGCCCAGTGTGACACTCAAGGCCTCCAGTGACCTTTCTAGCGACTCTTCTCTTTCTCTGTCTACTACAGGCACATGGAGCCTTTTCTCTATCTACAGGCACATGGAGCCCTTCAGGGTGGCCCCACCCCTTGTGTCTGTGTTTAGGGGCTTAATTACACCATATTCATCATCCCTTCATGATCCACATAACCAACCGCAAGAGTCAGCTCTACCTCCTCCAGGAAGCCAATGTGATTAATCCTCCAGTGCACCAATTCCCGCAAGGCTGTATCTGGACCTCTACGGAAACTTAGTGGGTTTTAGTTTCTTACCCTTAAATTGTTACTTATATATAGTTAGCTTATAAAAACCACCTGAAGTATAAAATCTTACCTGATTCATTTTTTTGCCTTGCCAATGTTATATAGTGGGAGCTCAGTAAAAAGCTTATTAAATGTTTGACTCTATAGACATATACATGAATACATGAATAAATGAATATATTAGCACATATATTTAAATACCATGCATTAATAAATAAAAGCTATCCTTGAATTTATGATATTAGCTTCAGGTTGCTAGCCTAGAAGTTCTTGAAATGACACATTCAGAAAACAAGAGATTTCTGACTTGCACAAACATTTAGCTACATCCACAGCAGCTCTGGAAGTTTGAAACACAAAGCAATCACATAATTTCCATACTAACAAATGAAAATTTTTATAGTGGCTGTACAGGGGACATAGGAAACACTGAGTGAAAATGAGCACATTCCCATCAAAGTGCGAGGCGCTTTATTCAAAAGGAGTAAATCATCCTCTTTTCTGCAGCTAAATTTTTGCCAATGTGAGATGAATAAACTCCTCCTGGAAATTACTCTTATGAAATTACTTCTTCCAGGACACTTAATAGTATATTCTGGTATCCCTGAAAAATTAATTAACCTTATCCATAACAACCTAACCCCTAAACCATTTGCGGTGTTGTTACTGTAGGTCAGGTTAATCTTCTCTACCGTAATTTACATGGACGCGAGGGTGGTCTAAATTATACTGGGCCTTTCGGTCACCAGGATTTGCCTTGTGCCATTTCTGCAGATGACATGAATCTGCAGATGCAGATGCATGAATCTTTTTGAAAATGGCAAACCTCTGAGATCACCAAGGAGGGCTTTGAAACTCTTTGGGGGCGGGGCGGAGAGCAACACCGCTGTCATCATTTCAGCGTCGCTGGGCGACGGGGGTGCTGTCTAAGAAATGCGTCATTAGGCGATGCTGCCCTGTGTGACTGTCACGAGAGCCCTTCCACGTGCAGCCGTGGACCAGCCCCTGCACACCGCGGCGCACACCTACCCAGCCTACACGCGGTGCTGCGGCCGCCAAACGCCCCTATGTGGGCCATGACTGGAAATTCAAAATACAGCTTCTGGAAGGGGTTGGACGAGGCTATGATTCTATTGTCTAGTCCTACTGGGGGCATTTCTGAGAAAGGCTAGGTTTTCAGAGCCTCGCAGCCAGAAAGACACAGAGGGGCAGAGTCAGGATTGGGTTATCATAGTGGGTTTACCAGTTTTCCTTTTGTTTATCCAAAAGATCTCTAAAATGTGTACTCGTGTTATTATCAGGAGTCAAAAATTACTGAAAATGCCTTAACTGTTGAACTAGAATTAGGACCTCTGGTTACTTGTTGTGGAAGTAAAATCTTCCTGTAACCCAGTGTTTGAGGAACATTAACTCTTCAATGGCAGGAATTTGATTTTCCCTTTGAGAAGAGGCACATGACATGGTTGTTTCCATAAAGGGAAGATTTTTGAAGTAGCCAAGAGTCGGAAAACATTTTTACAAATAATAGTCATTATTCTGTCCTGTTTTAACACACAGAATTAGTATCATTAATACTCATTATTAATAACAATGCACATATCAAAACCGAGTCAGTCAGTGGATTCAAATGCATGATGACACAAACAGTGTGGAAAGAAAAGATATTTCCCTCTAAAGATGAAGAAACAGCAGCTCTTTGTAGTAAAGGTGATTAGCCCCCTAAAAATGCCACCACCACCCCCACCCCAGCCCAAAGGGGACATATGTCTTCTTTTGTTAACTGGCCTCTGATGGGCTTTGTCCTCCCAAGTGTGAGCTGCTTTCAGTTGGAATTAATCAGAGAGGCAGCAGTGATGAGGCCATTGCAGACACTGACAGCCAAGGCGTAAATGCTTCCTTATTCCCACCCGCTCCGGCAAAGGACGGGGCTGGAACAATGAGAGCTAATGATGGAACTCTGGAAGCTATCATTTTGAATCAGGCCATTACTTATGCCACGCTTGTGAAAATCAAGCCAGGCTCATGCTCCCTTTCTGTTTATCAGGCCCAGTTGCACCCGCGGGCTCAGCAGGTCCCGAGCAGACAGAGGGCTGCAGAGGCCCTGTGGACACTGTGTATCCATCTGGGATGACCACCATGTTCCAGGCAGCAGAGTGACTGTGGTCTGTCACGGGCCAGCCTTGCCAATGGTCACATTTTGCTGGCTGGAAAGACCTAGCTGTGGAGTCCACCTGCATCAGGGGGTCCTCTCCAGGAATTCCCCTGGCACAAGTTTGGGGAACCTCTCTGTTGAAATATCAGACCTGTCCTGGCTTCCATTCTTACATTCCATGCTCTGGAGAATGTGAATAGCATTTTGGGCTGCTTGAGTATCCTCATGACATGGCAGCCAGCTTCCTCCAGAGTGAATGCTCCGAGACAACAATGACAAGCATACATCCCATGCTTTTTATGACCTGTCACTCCTGCTGGATTTTATTAGTCACACAGACCAACCCTGCGGAGTTGTGGGGAGGATGAAACAAGGGCATCAGTACCAGGAGGTGGGGAACATTGGGTGCCATCTTGGAAGTTGGCACAAGGAAAACTTTATTTGGGGGGAAAAAAGATTGCTACTTGGGAAGAGATGTGGCTTTCACACCTGCTACCTTATCAGGCACCCTAAATGGGCCTTCAATCTCCTTCAAAACATCCTGCTTTCAGAAAGTGTGCCTGGTAGAGGAGAAACTATTTTTCCCATACAACTGATTCCCAAACCACTTATATGCCAAGATTTTCCTGGCACCATCATCTCATCATTTTATAGTGAGGAAACTGAGACTGAAGTAACTAGTCCACGTTCTCCTCTGTCCTCTGTCAAGGAGGACAAACAACATATCAGTTCAATACAGGGCTGGAATATGTACCCAAGTCGGTCAACTCCTAGCGTGCACACCTGTATGCCATGATGCAGAGAGTACAGGGACCTCTTCTGTGTGCACAGAAGCTGCAGGAGGGACAAGGGACTCATGTCCACTGGGCCCCTCCTCATGGCAGGCAATGGGGAGAAGTCAAGGTGGACTTACCATCCTGGGAATTCACTTTGGTCTCAGGAGGTGACTCAGTGAACTTCAGCAGGGGGGATCTTGACCTCTGAATGGGGGGAAAAGTAGAGTCGCTGAAAAGTAGGGTCTCCTTGCTCCCTGTCAAGTAAAAAGGGAAGGCAGACACATTACATCACCTGCAGAATGGTGGTTCCAACAGACTGACTGGGGAAGTACAGCACCTTCTCAACGGTAGGCAACAGGTGAAAAGGAAGGGCGGTAGGTCCTTTCTGGAGTGTGAGACAGAGCCATGACTCTCGGCAAGCTGTCTACGAGCCCTGAGACTCTGCTTAGGACAAGGCCACCCACAAATGTGACTGTTAAGGGCCAGTCTCTCGTCAGCTAAAGACTGAGCAGATCTGAGGAGGGTGAGACAATGACAATGATAACAGCAGAAGGAGGTGCTACTACTTAGAGCCTCCCTACTTGGTGCCCTCTCTGAACCTCAGTGCCCTCATCTGTAAAAGGAAGAACAAATGACAGCATCCACCTCACTGGGTGGTGTGATGAAATGGACTGATTCACAAAAGCACTTGAGCATTTCATCAACACTCAATAAGTGTCACCTCCTGGAATAACGGCAGTGTAGACAGTACACACTGCCTCTGATTTATTTTTTTTTAAAAGATTTATTTATTTATTTATACAAGCACTGGGTGCAGCCAGAAGTGCGGGAAGGTGAGAAGATTCACCAGAGCCAGAGTGGGGAGCAGAACAGGCAGACTGATGAAATACACTGCTGAGGGGAGCAGCGGGCACAGCAGGAGAGGTCTGCATGCTATGTGGGACCCTTACCGGGCGGCCAAGAATTAAACTGGCGCTGCAGAAGCTGCGGGCAGCTTCGCAGCCCAGCACTCAACCACTGCGCCACCAGGGGAGGCTCCTGCCTCCGATTTAATCTACCCTACTCACTTAGAATGAATAAAACCTCTGTCCGAAGTCTGGGAGTATTAGCACAGCTAAACTTTCACTTAGAACATACCAGCCAAACTCTTCTCAATTTTCCCTTTTCATATGAAGTCCATGAGTGGGTAGAGAAAGCCCGAGGCAAAAAGAAAGAGGAAAGACTTTACAACTCTGTTTCCAAGACAATGGTGTTATGGAGGTGAGGCTTGGGGAAGGGGAGCTTGGAAGCCCAAGATGATGAACACGGATACACAGACACGAGACACACGGACATTTAGTGGTGCTGCCCGCTCCCCCGCTCCCTGGGTTGGGTGACCCCACCAGATTCCATCCCCAGCTTTGTCCAGGAGGACTTGCAATTTTCCTAGTAGGAAATCATCTTCCCAAATGCGACACCCAGTGGGCCAAGGGCCAGCCCACGCTCTCCCCTGAGCTGTCTGACCTTGAACAAGGTAAAACATTAGATGTCTCTGGGGCTTGCATCAGAACTTCCAAAGTTATATGATTTTAGTCAGTTTCAGGCTCAGCAGAGAGCAGGCTGCTCTTTACATAAAGATGCCCGCTGCTCCTTAGACAATTAGGTGGTCATTGGATGGTTCTTCTGCATCCTTTTACATTGTAATACTGTCTTCCTGGTCAACCAAGTCCAGTCAGTTTCCAAGACTGGAAACTCAGTTTCCAAGACTGAGCGTAGTAGAGAGTTGAGCACGCAACAGGCACTTAGTCCATTCTGACAGACTCACACATTCTTGGGCATCCTACTGCCCCCTGCATGGGCAGCTCCAGGCAGATGGGGTGTTTTTAGAAGCCACAGCACTGTGGTTTCTCTGCTGAGAGTCATCCCAGAAGAATGGAAATCTGTTAGGAGTCCACCCTGAAGGTTTCCACTTGCATAACTACTGTCTCATGGGAATAAAAATCCAGAAATGTCTAAGGGTCACTGCTTGAAGGTTTCCCAAAGAGAAATGCTGACCTACAGCATGGAATACTGCTGAGGCCTTTGACATGATGTCATCACCATTGGGCAACCCTTTGTGTTGTAGAGGTACAATCTGGAAACACCTCCAGGGATTACAGGCAACCTGAAGAGCTATGCCTGGGGGTGGGCTGCTTTGGTTTCTCTCCACCCAGGCAACAGTTACTCCGTCAGGGACAGGACTGCACTTCTCTATCCATCTTCCTCTGACAGGTAAGGCGGCAGCTCTCTAGCCTTAAGGGGACCCAGTGAGAGACAAGCTCAGCCACCTCTGTGTCCCAATGGAACTTCCACATCCTCTCTGCCCTGGTGGCTAAAGAATCAGAGTTATGGGCAGAGCTGGGAGTTGGCTGCAGCCCAGTGCCAGGTCAGCCCGAGGGATGTCCTGGGCTTCCTGTCATGAGGAATTCTGTGGGGCTGAATGTCTCCACAGCTCTGTCCACTGTAGGGCACCACTACCATCAACAGCTCCTCAAAAATGCTGGTGCCATAAACTTTAAACCTTTCTAAAAATCTGAACAGAAGGGGAAGGGGAGACAGAAGTCATGGCTGACCCACGGCCAGTCATGGTGGGGTTAGGGAGCAGATAAGCACCTTCCTCATATTCCTTCCTAGAGAGATTATTGCCCTATCTTCTATTTAAAAAACATTTATTTATTTATGCATACAAGAGCTGGGGTACAGGCCGGAGATGCAGGGGGTGAGAGGATCCACCAGACAGAGTGGGGAGCAGAACAGGCAGACTGATTGAAATACACTGCTGAGGGGAGCAGCAGGCGAGTCAGGAGAGGTCTGCCGTGCCATATGGGTTTCTCCCTGGCCAGCCGGGGACTGAACTTATGCTGCAGAGGCTGTGGATTGCTTCAAAGTGTGGTGCTTAACCCCTTGTGCCACCAGGGAGGCCCTACTGCCCTATCTTAAGAGAAACTGCTAAGATTTGTTCATTCTTACAAAATAGTTGAGGTTTCTAAGTTCCCAAGCCAGATGTTATCTTTGTTGAGTAAATGGATTCTAATCCGATGGGGCGCTGTCTCAGTTTCTAGTCTCAGGATGGGAAGGCAAGGAGTGGGCAAGGGTGACCCACAAATGCAGCTCACATAGATGGTCACACCAGCCCTTCCATTCAACTGGTATGGGTCTTTCTGGAAGTCCCCCTATTCCTTGTAACATGAAATTCCTCATTCCCTTCTCCAAAATGCACCCGGTACTTTCCAGACACATTTTCTTCCTTAGGCTGATGCTTGGAGAGGAGAAAGAGAATTACAGCGACAGCCTCACAGAACTAGCTCTGCTCTTGTGAGAACTGTTCCTGCCCTTCGTGCTTCTTTATCAAACACGAGCACATCCTGGAAGCCCCAGAGCCCCTCCTTGCTGTTCCCTGGGCAGGGCTCAGCAGGAGGCTGAGAGAAGGAGGCTGACAGACAGGGGACTGCAGAGGGGGGTGGTCACTCCGTCCAGAGACATGTGGTCACTGAGAACCACCGTCTGGCTTCCTGGCCATGGCCCCATACCTTGCCAACATCTCAGGGACTGTTCAAAGCTCTGGAATGCACCTTGCTATGCAGATCACTTCTCCGTGCAGGCTGTGACATTTGTCAAACTTGTCTATTTCCCAGCAAGATCACAAATTTGCCCTAACTCTATCAAACAATGTCAAGAGCTATGTACCGTTGACTGAGAGAGTGAGGAGGGAGAAGAGAGACGGAGAACAATCATACATACATCTGAGGAGGTGTGAACCTCGTCCCCTAAATCACAGTGCTGTAAACCAATGTTGCCTCAAAAATAAAAATGAAAGGAAATTGTGATTGGGGGAAAAAGTGATATCAAATCAACAAGGACGGAAGGAAGGGAGGCTCTCAGGAGGGAGGTGTCAGGTCACAGCAGGCTCAAAGTCCAAGAGTAATTCTGCCTAACAGTCCTGAAGGGCAGGCTCCTGCACCACTGTTCTCGAGAACCGCAGAGATGGCTCTGGAGTTGCAAGTCCTCTGCTCCAGTCCAACCTGCCTTGCGAACCAGTCCCAAGCTGATCTGACCTACCCCAGCACAGCTGTAGGGATGAAATGAAGACCTCAACACCTCCGAGCAAACTCTAGCGCCAGCCTCTGTGGCCCCAAGTACCTGGGGATCAGCCACCCTCCTGGGTCTCTGTTTCTTCATCTAAAACGAGGCGCTCAGCCTAGATCAGGAAAGGGAAAATGTTTTCTCTCACACGTCAACCTGACTGGGAGGTGCTTCCTGGAGGCCAATGTGGAAGCCGGTTCTGAGATCAGCAGGGAAGAGCTTTGTGATCCATTAGCAAGGTCAGGTACCGCCACAGGAGGGGGTGCTGTGTCATATGCGCTTGGGATTTGCCATCCTTGGACTTGCTGCTCTCCACTGAGCTTCCAGGTCTAGCCCTCTATGCCTCCGCACCCTGTGCCTGGCAGCTCTGGCATCTTCGTAATTCAGCCCTTAATTATGCTCCATTGTGCTTCCGCTCATTGCTTTATGCACATGGATCTGGCTTCTGGGTTCTTGGAGGGAGCGAGGGCAATATCTGGATTGCCTAGCCCAGAACTGAACTTACAAAATGGATCTTCACAGGCTTCAACACATGCACGGGATGATTTATTGGAGAGACACTGATCCATTCTGGACACCGGTGAATAAGAGAAAGCTGCAGTTCCCTGAAATCACTGGGACCCAGCCAGTTAGCTGAAACACTGATGTGGCTTCTACTTGGGGAGACAGACGAAGACGAGGAGGGCAGGTGCGAGAGGGGGTTGGAGAAGGTGAGAGGGATGGAGGCGAGGAGGGACAAAGGCAGAACTGGCTCTTGTTCTGCTAGTCACTAGGTTAAACGGAGACCTTAAAACAATGAGCTGACACACTATCAAGCTATCTCTAGTCACTGCAGCCTGAGTTCAATCCCTGACCAGGGAGCTGACCCACATGGCACAGCAGACCTCTCCTGTCTCTCCTGTTGCTACCTTGAGCAGTGTATTTCAGTGGATCTGCCTGTTCTGCTCTGGACTCTGTCACTGGTGAATCCTCTCACCCCCACCCCACTGGCACTTCTGGCCTACACCCCTGTTCTTGTATGCATAAATAAATAAAAATAAGTCTTTAAAAAAAAACAAAAACAAAAACAAAACAAACAAACAAACAAAAAAAACAGTGAGCTGACAGAGGGGACTGGTCTGATTTACACTAGAAGAACCTGCCTGGCCCCAGGCCTGTCCTGAATCTTACAACCCGAGAAAAGGGACTAAGGCCATTCTTCATTGTAACACCCTTCAGGACTGCACCAGGCAAGGTAGTGCCAAGACTTAGCTGGATCAGATGTGGGGTCCTGCCACTTCCCCCCTGACCTCCCACTTCTTACCCCTTTTTTTTTTTTTTAAAGATTTATTTATTTATGCATACAAGAGCTGGGGCACAGGCCAGAGATGCAGGGGGTGAGATGATTCATCAGAGACAGAGTAGGGAACAGAACAGGCAGATTGACCAAAGTACACTGCTGAGGGGAGCAGCAGGCGAGACAGGAGAGGTCTGCTGCGCCATGTGGGCTGCTCCCTGGCCGGCTGGGCATCGAACTTGTACTGCAGAGGCTGCGGATTGCTTCATAGTGCGGTGCTTAACTCCTTGCGCCACCAAGGAGGGCCCCACTTCTTATCTAAGTGGCAGCCAGAGATTAGAAGAAATATGGCATAAAATCCGTTTACCCTCAAAGTGAATTTTACCATTTAATATCTCTTTCTACTAATTGAATTCTCTATTTCAGTGGACTACTCTAATCAGAAGTGTGCAAGGATAACAGAGAATGCATTTCCAGTTATTTACATGCAGGCATGATATTAATGCGTTGCTGATATTAGCCACAAATAGAGAGATTTCAAATAGAACATACTCCCAAATCCTATTGAAACATTGTAGCTCAGGCCTTCAGGCAGCAGAAAGAAGGAAAGAAACAATTGTTATTGCAGAATAGCCATTTGCAGTCTAACCTAAACAAAACAAAACCAGAGATAGAAAATTCTCAGCATTCCATTCTGATTCCACCGCCCTCTTTTTACATAAGTTGTAGAAATAAAACATTGTGAAATTTCACTAAATCACTGGAAGAGGAAAAAATCCAACTCCAGTACACACACAGACATAGCGTTCTGACTACACAAATAAGCGATAAATTTGCCTGACTCTGTTGCAATTCAAAGCAAAAAAGGAAAGGCCTTCAAAGAAGATAGGTTTTAACAGCATCAAATGGTGCTCGTACAAAATGGATCATTCAAACCCCAGAATGGCACTCGCCACTAATTAGTTTTGTTAGGTCTTTTGACATCACGTTCAAGGCATCTCTGCTAAAAATTCCAATTTATGAGACACACTTCCTGGCAACCTAAGGCGGTTGTTCAGATTTACATTAAGAAAAGGCGTTGCTGCGTCCCTCTAACAATTTTCATTTCTCATACATTACAGAGAAGCAGCCACAGTATTCAAGGCTAGAGGAGACTGGTTTGTGCAGAAAGGTTAAGTAACTAAAAATATATGTACAATGTTGCTTCCAGGGAAAGAGGAGGTGGTGGAAAATGATAAATACAAGTTTCTGGAGAGTGGAAAGAGGGACTAGCTGACGGGGGTCTCTAAAAAGGGGGGTATTTTACCAAGACAAATGGGATAAATATAGTTAATTAAAGTGAGACATCAGCTTTTCCTTACAATGTGTTTACAACTGTGAAAAAATCTCCACTGGAAATTTTGATTTTTAGGCTACAGAAGATGTGGGATGGGTGAAGAGAGGAACAGTACATTGGGGTTCCAACAACTATGGGTTCTTATATTCATTTTTCAGAATGATGCTTGAATTGAACTTCTCTTTGTAAGTTCTGATATTTGCTCTTAGGATTGCTGATTAAATTGAACAAAAATTTATAAGATACCTATGGATAAAAACAAAACAAACAACATTGAAAAACAATTTACCATGTTCCCCAGTTTAAAAAAATCACACACACAATTTTACAAATTTTAGTTAGCAAATCTTCACAGTTCCACAGATGAGTACTTGCATATTTATTGTATTTTTCTGATCTCCTCCCCAAATGGTGGTTTCTAAGTTTAAAACACAGATTTCTCAGCAATAATCTTCAAATTAAAAGATATTCTTTGCAAATAATGTGGGAGGTTTTTTTTTTTTTAAGGAAAAACAATTGCCATAAATTTCTGCTTACCTGGAAGACTCCACAAACCAGAAACTTCCAGAGTTCTTAATTTTTTCTCCAGTTCAGCCACCCGATTCCCTAGGATTCTGGAATAGGGGAGAAAATGATAGCAGATATTTACTGAAGAGTTTTATCGGTTCTCAGGGCTGTGGGCAAGCTACTTGGGAAATCTAAGTGTCCTAATTGAGAGAAAATGTTGGAGATTCAAGACACACTTATGTCAAAGACTGGTGCCAATGGACTAAACTATGTAGCTTGGGTGTGTAGAAGGCTCTGCTATCCAGGTTTGAGTAATTACACGGTATGATGCTTGTGCATTGGAGGTATCACCTAATTATACATTCTCAGAAGGTATGTTAGGGGGAAAGGCTTTGTAGACTCCATAGCCCACTCCATCAAGACACTGGGAACTACAAATCCCATGATCCCCAAAAGGAGAGTTGCGAGGACTTGAGGGCAGAGTTAAGCGGGTAAGAACTCAAAGTCAGACAACCCCTTTTATATCGGGGTAGCCCTGTAACAGGTACCCCCCATTGTTAAGTAACAGACTAAGATAAAAAAATGGAATATTTGTGTTACACACACACGTATATATACATCACACATATAATTGCGGTTAGAAGCATATATGCTCTTAAAAAGACATTTGAAAATATAAATTTAAATGAATGATTGAAAAAAAACAAAGCATTCCTATCAAGTGAACTCTCTCCCATAAAGGTAGCTCCTCTGAGCACTCAAACAAGTATTCTACCATTGCCCAAATATCTTGCAAGATTTAAGCTTGGGAACTGCTAAAGATAACAATTAGTTTTGCGTATCCTCAGTCCTAGCACATCTGGATGCTCTGAGGGTGGATCTATTTTGGGGAACAACAAGTAGAACAAATAAAATGGGTGAGAATGCTTGGTCATGTTGCTTTTTCAATGAAATATCAGATGTGCCTTTTTCGATCTGACCTGTGTTTTACTGAGGACTGCAACCTTCATGCGAACATTACTGCTTAGTCGGTAATCAATAAATATATTTTATGTCATTAAATAAATACCTTATCCCTCTCATGGCTTATAATTATCTATGGAGAGAATTTAAAAACAAGGATTTCAGGGCCTCCCTGTGGCGCAGCGGTTGAGCGCTGGGTTGCGAAGCTGCCCGCAGCCTCTGCAGCGCCGGTTCGATTCCCGGCTGATCCCCGGCTGCTCCCCGGCCACCGGAGGAGGGTCCCACATGGCGTGCAGACCTCTCCTGCCGCCCGCTGCTCCCCTCAGCAGTGTACTTCGGTCCTTCTGCCTGCTCTGCTCCCCGCTCTGGCTCTGGTGAATTCTCTCACCCTCCCGCGCTTCTGACTGTACCCAGTGCTTGTATGTATGTATGTATAAATCAATCAATCAATCAATCAATCAATCAATAAATCTTTAAAAAAATAAAAACAAGGATTTCAAATAAATTTTCAAAAGAATAATTGTAGAATAACTGGAATAACTGTGCATCGTTCCACAGTGACCATGCTGACTCACTATGATATGTAATCACAAAGGAATGTGTGTTGACTTGGGCATCAAACTTGTCTATATGCATGGAAGGACATAAATGTGGGCATAATATTTCCCCTCCTTCATTCTACACAAAATTAAATATAGTTGGGAAATGATTTGATAGTCATCTAAAACTTCAATCACTTTTCATTAGCCTGGAAATGGAAAAGCCAGTCTTTATATTATTTGGAGGATTTTTTTGGCACTGTTGTGCTAAAATGATGTGGAAATGACCTTAATAGCAAAGTTTCCATTCCTTTCAGCAGAGAAATCAGAAAGCCAGAATTGTTCTCCTGCCTCTTTTTATATCCCAGCGATAGCTACCCACACCCACATACACACAAAGACATGAATATGTATGTTTCTACACACACACATATATATGGCTTTGACTTCATCCTTATTTTACCTGAATTGACTTGCATCTTAATTAATATTCCCTTTGAGTTCACAGAAAACTCTTTGACGTTACTATATGTGGTTTTCTTCATCTAGGTACTGAGAGTTTGTCTTCTTTTCCTTAAGTCTTAAATTCTGCATAGTCTTTATCAATTACTTTCCTTTTTCACTTTGTTTGTTGGGTCTGTTCTGCTTTCATGTCCCTGACCCTTCAATAAACACCATTCTTTGTAATCTCGCTTTCAATATTTTGCTCAGACCTTCTGATCCAAGCTCCCTTTTCACCAGCTGATGGGTTTGAGATGCAATCACAGTGGTGCTCAAGTTGATGCCTGTTTCTTAACGAGATCAGATCATCTGCTTGTGGCTGCCTTTTGGAAACAAAAGATAAGGCTTAACTCTTCTATGTACACTGAAGGATGTCATCAGGGCAACGTTCAAAGGCGTGGTGAAGAGACCTTTGATGGTAGTTTTCTGATGTCCCTGGATAATGCAGCCATCTCTCCCAGAAATGGACTGAGGTGGATTTGCTGGTGACCCCCACAATCCACTCTCAGGGACCTGGCCTAAGTTTGCTAGTGGTGACTGCCTTCATTTTTCACTTGAAACAGAGGCAAATGAAGCACACTAGAGGAGAGAAATCGACCCCCACAGCAATTTTGCCAGCAGTAATAGTAACAATAACACCATCCATTACAATTGCTACTATGCAACTATTAGCACAAACAGCAAAAGGAATCTCCCTGAGTCTGGGATATGAGTCAGAGCTCACACTGAACACTGACCACTCTTGCATGATCGCAATAGACCTGACAACAATCCTGCAGCGTATGTTACATTATCATCCTCCTTTTACACAGGTGGACTCTAAGAAACAGAGAGGTTAAGCAACTTGCCCCAGGACACCCAGTTCATCTCAAAGCTCTATCTTTTCCCAACCCCCAGCGCTCCAGCCCACTATACTCTACTTTCATGAGGAAACAGAGGCATGGAAGTTAGTCAATTTGACCCAAATCACATGCTGGACCTCAAGTGGCAGAGTCCAGATGTAAACCTATGCCGCAATTTACCTCTGAAATTTATGCATGCTCTTAACCAGGACCCTATAATGGCACTTTAAAAAACAAGCTTCTACTGCCTGCAGCACACACTTGTTAAATACCATTTATATGGAAATGGTAGTACCTACAGCTGACCGGCAAAACATAACCCAAGATGCTTCAAAATGACCGAGCGGAGCCTCCTGATTGTCATCGCACTGCCAGAAACTGCCAGGCGATTCACTGAACGTGGTGCAGCATAGCTGAGGAGAGGAGAGGACTATTTGATTCTCATGGTTGGCAATATGCATAGGTGGAGAAGGTAGAAGTAGAAACACGGTGAATTCAATTCAGCTTGACCAGTTCAACAATTATTGAGATTATAGGAGATGATGAAGAGACACCGTCCTTGAATTTGAGAGACTAAAAGCGTGGTGGGAGACAGACAGCAGTATACACACATATGGTGGCACTGGGAACTCTAATGATCTTTTAATAAAAAGATTTTAATAGTGGTTCTATGCCAGAACAACCCTCACTCTGACAGAGAGATGACCTTCTCAGTCCCTTACCACACCGGGAGACAGCGCTAAGGACCTCGATGAAGAAAACCACCTACAGTAACATCAAAAAATGTTCTGTGAACTCAAAGGGAATATTAATTAAGATGGAAGTCAGCTCAGGCAAAATAAGGATGAATTCAAAAGCTAAATATACATAAGTAAATTTTTAATTAATAAATTTATCAATAATCATCAATACTTACAAATTACTTATTCTGTACTAGAGGTTACGCTAAGCACTTCCCAGAGATTATCTCCTTCAGTCCCTTACACCAACCAGTGAGGCAGCTCTTAGTATTCTTATTTTGTAGATGAGGAAAGAGAGACTCAGAGAGGTCAAGGAACTTTCCCCAGGTCACACAGCAGTAAGCAGAGGGGCGGGAATGCAACCTGGACCTGGAAATACACACGTGCTTCAGCAGCAGTAGAGAACGGAAGTGAGGAGTAAATTAAAGATGGGCCCAGAGAGGCCGTGGGACCCAGACCACGAGCTGCCATATTGAGAAGGTTCAGACTTGCCTACATCGGCAATGGGGAGAAACGGAAGGACTTTATGCAGAGAGGCAGCTTCACACAGTTTAAGCATTCTGGATGCAGTTGAGAATGGGCTGGAAGGACTCTGGGTAGTAGCAGAAAGACCATCTAGAAGGGCATCATGCAAAGCGATGATGATAGTGGCCCAGAACAAGTCAGTGGGCTGTGCGGAAGCCAAAGAATGGGGCAATAATGAGGAGGTAGGTGAGCTGAAGTACCTACCAGATAGCCAGAGGACATAAGGGAGAAAGGAACGAACTGGAAATATCTAGAGGTGCAAAGATGACGTGTGGGCCGGGGAGCGGGTCTATTCAACAACAGAGGGTGAGAAGGGGGAAGAACAGGGACTAGTGGACCTTCCGTGGAACCAAGAAAGGACTGCAGAGCACATGCAGGGTGGGTAAGGAGGGAGGGGCAGGGCAAGGGGGGGCCTGAAAGCCACAGGGAGAGTGTGTTCCTGGTGGGACTGTGTGGTTAACGTTATCTTATTCTAGAAAGTGGGCATAGAGGACAAAAGAGGCTGCTAGGAAGACATGCCAGTTCCTTGAGAGAGATGCTTCAGGACAGTGGAAGGGGAGAATCCAGAATCCAAGTGACAGGGTGGAGACAAAGCCGAGCGTGAAACAGTGGAGCGGTGAGTGTAGATGACTCTTCAAGCAGTTTAGCCGGGAACAGGAGGAGACAGCTCGACAGTGGCTTGGGGCATAAACAAGCTTGAGAGAGGGCTTCTGTGGTAGGATGGAGGGCGGGGGAAGAGTTTAACATCAAGTTTCTATTTAGCGATGGTGTGTTTCAGGATAGGGTGGATTTGAGCCTATGTCCAGGTTTAGGAAAATCCTCAAAACGTCAGGCCTCTGGATGGGTTTTCAGCAGTAGTTTCTAGCAATAACAACAGCCCAGGGGCCAGTGAAAAGAGAACTAACTCTGGATCTGGCCACCACAGGGCCTCTGTCCTGGCCCCCTGGACCACACAGGGAGGTGGCTGTGGCTCTATACACACTTGGGGACAACCTGGCCCCCCCCACCTGTACCCCAGGGGGCTGCTTTTTGATCTCTGCTCTGACCCTTGACAGCTCATATGTTGCTACCAACATCTTGAACGTCCAGGCTGTTTACTTCTGGCTGGGGAAGAGGAAGGGCAGTGAACAGTTCCAGGCACAGCAGGAAAGGCAGCAAAAGGCCAATATGCACTGATGATCCTCCCCCACAACCAGCACCAGCACCAGCAGCAAAGTGATTGTGTGTTGGGAGCAACTGGAGAACGAAACGTGGCATTCAGTGAACTTGAACAACTGCCTCTTCTCCAAATGCTCTTCCATCTGTTGATAAGACAAGCGAACCTCATCCCTTCTTCAGCAGTAACCAGACAACTGCCAACTCTCTGGCAACAAGTTTCTCAAGCAAAATGCCTATTAATTGAACATCCTCTCAAAATGTCAGGTTTATTCATCGATTCTTCAAGATGGCTCCCATTGGGCCTTGTCAAGGTTGGGGCTGGGTTGGGGGAGGGGGTCTGTCAGGCGGTGGGAAGCCAGTAGGGGGAGCACATGCCTGCACAAGGGACTACCTCACTCCTGCTGACATGCTCCACCCAAACACCGATCTTCTATTCTTTTAGCTACAAAACGTTAAATCACAGGGATGATGGCAGCGGACCATCCTATTTTGAGCCCCCTACCCATGTGTTAGCTAAATAGTTTCTTTATGTGCCCCCAAGTAAAACATCAATTGCAAATATGAAACTTAAGACCTTCTAAGTATGAAAAGTGGCACATTTGGCATTTTATATAGTGATAGGAAGCAATCTTCAGGATCTATTATATGGGAAAAAAAAAGCAAGGGGCAGAAGAGTATAAAACTGCGTATGTGTGATTAGCTACCATTTGTGAAAAAAGAAAAAGACAAGAGTATCTGTATTTACGGGGGTCTGACTGTTGTGTGTGCATACTGATGTGTGTGTGCTGCCGACAGATGCATCCTTGGGAAGCAGACACAAAAAATGAGGACTGGTGGTTTCTTCTAGGGAGGGATTTGGGTGGTCGAGACAATAATAGTTTGGAGATACACTGTTTAACCTTAAACCATGAGATGCTTCAACATTGTTAAATACTAGTTACAAATGGAAAGGCACAAGAACATAAAAATAAACCTGGCAAAATGAAAATGTGGGTCTTTCTCAGGAGAGGCCCCTGACTCCTGGGAATGCAGGCAGGAGCTGTGGTAGGGAAGCACATTAGGGGAGCCATCTGTCAGGCCAACAGGGTTGTGGATACTGGGGTCCGGAGGCATTGGGGCCCAACCCGCCTTGCAGAGGTCTGTGATATGAGCAGAATTACAGCAGGCAGGTGGGTGTTGGGAGCCTGGGTAGTAGCTGGGGAGGTGGGGTTGAGGTCTGAAGAGGCTAGGTGGGTGGAAGATGGTCTTCCCAAGGAAGATGTGTTGCTTTGGAGGGAAGAAAACCAAAGGGCAGATGGGCGAGGTGCAGTGAGCAAGTGCTGGGAGTAGGCATAGAACAGGCTCAGGCATGGAAGCCACAAGTGTAATGATCATTTGGACGTGAGTGTTAAGGGAACAGGAACAAAGGGCTACACCATGACCTGATCACCAACTTATCACATAATCACAAGTGTCCACAGGGTCCAGCACTGTCCTGGGCACTGGGATGTTCTGGCCCAGGAAAAGCTAAAGCTCTAGTGCTATGAAGATTTGTCAAATCTGGATATTAAGTTGCTGGGCAGAAGCCATTAAATATTCTTCAAATGATGATTTTAATGGCTGCATAATGTTCTATCTTATGGATTTACAATAATCCTAATCATCTTAAATTAAAAAAGACACTTGAGCTGTTTCCAACTTCTTATAAATGAATCCACCTTAGGGTGTCATTCCGATATTTTTCTTTAGGGATCAACTCCTAGAAGCAGACCATCTGGGTTAAAGGGTGCATGCATTTTAAAGTCTCTTAAAATGCACTGAGAAGGCATGGTCCAGACTTGAGACTCATTGAATTTGACCAGTAGAAAGGATATTGGGGCAACTGTCACCCTATAGTTGGAAATGTGGGTCTTGCTTGAGGGTTGATGAGGACAAGAATTCTGAGAAGAGTCTGCAGAGAACAAGAGGGGAAGACAGAGGCATGGAATGAGATCTCCCAGCTGGGATAAGAGAAGTTGGAGACCTCAAAGAAAAGAGGAGGTCAAGGGTGGGGAAAAATAGGAAGAGGAAGGTAAAGGGATGAGACAGGAGAAAACTGAAGAAGTCCAAGAAGAAGGATTTCCAAGCGGAAATTGGGATAAAGAGAAAATATAGGAGAAAGAGACTCATAGAGCATGGCTTGGGGTACTAGTGACCTTCAAATGAAGATCTCCATGGAATATTCTGGAAGAGGTTGTGGTCAGCATTAAAGCAGAGGTGATCTCCTTTTCCTGCACAAGGCATCATGGGGGGTGAGGAAAGCTTGCTAAAATCCAGATTCCTGACCTTCCTCAGAATCCATTCCCCTTGTCAAGTACCCCTCCTAACACACTTTGAGGGGCTGTTGAATAAATAGAGCTCAACTCCTTGACCAGAAGCTTGGAGGTGAGTGGGATCCTTGGGAGACTACAGAGTGAAGGGAAGGCTCAGGGGTTCAGGAAGACCTGTGAAGTCTCTGGAGGAAGGGGTGGAAGTTGAAGAGGGGTGAAAGGCGGTCGCAGTGGAGCAAGTCCCCAGGAGAAGGTGGGTGGACACACAGGCTGATGGGTCCTGGCATGTTTTCTGGAGACAGTGGGGAGAGATTTTTAGGGGAGCAGAAAGGGGAGCACTGGTTTTAGGGGAGCAGCAAGTCTTGGGGCCTCTGTTTGCTCAGTCAAGGAGGGGCTGAGGGGTCCTGCTGAGAACAGTCTAGGGTTTAGAAGACCAGAGAAGGTGGGAAAGCGTTCCCGCTGGTGCTTTATAGGGAGTCAATGAAAACAAAGAAGACTCCTGGGGACCAATTCTGGCTGTGGGTTCTGCCTGAATAAGACAGACCCTGTACCTATTCTGGGGAGATTCCCATTCCGTGTTCCTCCCCTGAGAAGCATCTGCATTTCAGCGTCTGGCTGTTTCATTCCTTGGTGAAGTCTTCTTTTAAAAGAATTTTAAAAACTTCTTCTGTCAATAAATTACCCTTGTCATCCCTTTGAGATTGCCAGCCTCCCTCCACCGCTCTCGGCTTTCTTTTATATATATCTTAATCTCCTGCGCCATCTTCCTTTCACTGCTGTTTCTCTTTTCTCTATTTTGTTTTTACAATACTCTCAATCATTTTCCAGTTGCCTCTCTCCACATGCCCCTGCCTCGCCAGGCCTCCCCCCTCCCTGACCCGGCTCCTTCTGAACCTGCTGGCTTCTTCCACCCTTTTATCCTGGGCACAGCTCTTGCCAGCAGACCAGCTACATAATTTGCAGGACTCAGAGCAAAATGGAAATGCAGGGCTCCCTTGTTTAAAAATAAATTTTTAAAATTATTTGATGTAAGAATTTCAAGCTGGCAACAGCAGAGCTCAGACCAGAGCAGGCTGTCTGAGCAGGGCACCCTGAGCGCCTACGTGGCAGGCTCACCCACCGAGCTGGCCCTGTTGCAATGTTTGTTGCTTTAATCTACTGTTTATTCACCAGTTTTTGAACATTTTCAATTTTGCTTCTGTTTTCTGTGCTGCTTTCACCTACTTTACCTTGCTTGATTTTGCCCCACAGTCAACATGATTATAAAAACCAAATAAGATATCCTGTTTTAATGAATGCAGTGGTCCTTTTCACCAAATTTTTTTTTTTTGGCCAAATTTGGAGGAATGATAGGAGGAATGATAGATAGGAGACTCCCTTCTAGGCCCAACTGCTGCTGGATGTTTGGGTGCTCTTGGCTTGTTGAGCCCCTCAAAGTCATGCCATTTGGTTATAAGAGCACTCGGGAGGTGGGTCCCTGCAAGAAGACCTGAGGAGAGGTAGTTCCCAGCTGATTATGCCACTGAAAATGCCCTCATATAAATAAGCATTGCTCAGGGAGTGGCTTGAGTAAGCATTTGATAGTAATGGCTATTCAACAGCAATAACCAAAGTACTGACGTAGTAGAGGAGTACTATCTGGAACCTCCCAGACTGGAGGGTTTCCAGCTCCTTCCCTTTGTGTCTGTATTTCCACCTGGTGGCGACTCACGGGCCCTTCTCTCCCACCCAACCAGTGCCTAAAGGTTCACCACTTACTTGTTGGTCTGTCTCTGGTGCTGGATGACCATGTTCTTCTCATGGATCGTCTCCAAAAGGGCCGTGGCTAGAGATTTCAGATCCGAAATGGACTGCGGTGTAGCCGGGAGGCTGCATCCCTGATCCTCGGATAATAGCTCCTGAACTAGGTGGGACACAAAATTTACGACTCAGTCTCCAGTCTTTCTGGAACACTGGAATGCAAAGCGATGTCATTACTTCCTGAATAATGAAGCTGGGATGGGTTCCCAGCCTCTGAATGCTAATCTATTGTATTGACAAGTTCACTTCAAGTTTAAAAGTAAAACAAAATAGAATTCAGTGTGAGGTTAACCAGTGGGGTCCTCATAGACTTTTATCAACAGTTTTTTAAAAGGATAACCATCTTAATATTTGTGTGGTATTTTACACTTTCAAATTAACTCATTTAAGACTTAAAAAAAAAACAACACCACCTGGGAAATAGTATTTATTTCAGTTTCATGGACAGGAATGCAAGGTGCTAAAAACACTGGCTGTTTTGCAAATACCAGTGAGTAGTCCTGAACTCCAGGCTTTGAATCAGGGTCCTTCATGGAGTGGCACACAGGATGGGAAGCAAGATGACTTAGGGGATTACTTAAACTACAAAATATATTTTACATATGCATATTTGCAGAAAAGACAGATAAACTAAGTGGATAACACAAATAAGACAGGACCACCTGCATACCTACTGATGGAAAAAAGACACAATGTTAGTCTCTCACTGTATCTTTGAACCCCATTTCCTCTATTTACAAGATACACAAATTCACACACCTTTCTCTCCTAAAACATAAAATGTAACAGTTGCTCAGCAATCCATGTATTGGCATCTAAGAATTTATTTATTAAGACTAGATATTACTACTGGGTATTTATGTTGTTTCCAACTTTTTGGTTAGTTGTTTGTTTTAGTTATACCTAATATGGAAGAACTTCCTTGAAGCAAAATGTTTGCATATGTCTGTAATTCTTTCTTGCTGGCTCAAAGGGAGTCAGTTTAAGGTTTTTCATAACAGGTAGCCAAATGGTTACCTAGCAAGGCTGTCTACATGTATGATCTGCTGTGGGTGGCTAAGTGTTGCTGGCACTCCCCAGTGTGACATGGGGACTCGACATTCAAAGATGCTTGGCAATGAAGCGTATCTAGAGAACTTAACTTAGTTGGGGGACTTCTCCATTTTTAGAGTATTGTAGTTTTCTTTTAAAAAACAATTCTAGGGTATCCTTTCTTGTTGAGTGGAAAAAAGAAGTTGCTGGGGAAAGTGCCCTGGTTATTAGGTTGGCTGGCAATTCAGCACTTTCTTCAAGCCTTTCTAGTTCTGATGAAGACTTCTGCATGAGCCTCGCTGGCCAGCTGAGCATGTTCAACCTGACACTTCCATTCAGAACTGCATTCCCAAATATTAAGTGTCAGAAGCGAGCTCTCTGCTATTTATTCCCCTGGACTGTTCCTGGAAGATCATTATTTTTCATTGAAATCGACAAGAAGGAGGAACAAAATTGCGATCAATAAAAGCTTCTTTGAAAAAGGCACATGTTCTATGAAAAAATGATTTTAGCAGCTCTGAGACTTTTCTATTCCGATCATAGAGGCCAGGAAAAGGAGAAACTCGATGAGGCTGAAACATCTACTGAGATGCTAAAATGATGACTGGGGAAGGAGAGAACATTCTTGAAAGGAGAGTATGATACCAGGGTATAGCTAGAAAGGGGTCCGGTCACTAGGAAATCCTCTAATGCAGCAGTGCTCAAGGCAGGGTCCCGGAAGCCTAATAGCATCACCTGGGAACTTTGAGAAATTCATCTTCTCCACACCCCAGACTTACTCAATGAGAAACTCTGGGGTGGGGTGCAGTCATCTGCTTTAAACAGTCCTCCAGGCGAGTCTGATGCAGGTAGAAGTTTGGGAATCCCTGTCCTAAGGGTCGCCTGTGTTCCCAACGCACAAAAAGAGCAGGTTGCATGAGATGTGGACCCACAGCTCTGGCCTTCTCTACTCCTAAGTGGTCTCTCCTGGAGAGCAAACGTGTGAGTTCCTACCTTGCTTTGCAGAGAGGACTCCCGTCAAAGCACTGCTGCTAGATTTACCTTGGCCCTTGGAGTTTTTCCGTCTCTCGAGAGCATTCTGAAGCAGCATTGGGAGAAAATCAAGACGGTAGTCAGAAAAGTCAATAATGGAAAAACACGCAATCGGTTGGTACATCCTCCCACCCAGCACACAGGAACCCCTGACAAACTCCAAACGCCGGCCTGATGTTCAGAATTCTGAGTCCCAGGCAAAAAGTCACAATTTTTATGGACACAGTAAAGAGTCTGTTTTTTTTTTCTCTTAAGTTGGTGCCTAGCAACATGACAGCAATGATAGTCTCCTATACAAAAGGTACTTGAAGCTCAATTAAATCAAATCTGCACTAAATTAAATCAAATCTGGAGAACTCACTCTAATTTGTGAAGTCACTAGTTATGGAAACCCTTTTCAAATAGACAAGAGATGCAGAATGGGTTTCCTTTCCTAGACCCATGCCAAAAGATCATTAGTGATATTTGGAAGGATTCTGTGGCTGGACTGGGAAATAAGCCCCTATCAATTAGTGGCACGTGGACACGGGATCAGGAAGCACATATGTGCCACTTAAGTGTCACTCCTGACACAGACCCTCACATGAAAAACGATGTGTGTGGTATAGTCAGTGTCTGGGAGACAGAACTGAGTTAAGTGTTGTTAGATGAATGCGTGCATATATTTTGTCAAACTAAGGATGAATTACACAATCTGAAATGCTGTATTCTTTAGCTACATCTGTGTAAGTTTGGTGTCAAGTAAAGGGTGGCCCCACAGAAGGGAGAGGAACAACAGCACAGAGACTTCTGAGAAAAAAGCCAGAACAGCAAGAAGGCGCTCCCCAGCACCAAGCCTGCTGGAAAACTTCACCCTCAGGAAGAGAAATCAATCTATTTTCAAAGCAGAGAAACCCAGGAGATTTTTCTAATTATAAAACTTACAACTAACATCTGCAGAAATAGATATTATCAAACTAATGGTGCTGGAATTAGACTAAATAACAGTGGGGAGAATTTTAACATTTTGTCCTTTCAGTGTGACGTGAACATTATCATTTAGATTGTGATTTCCCCATCTTTGTATCTTCATCACTCGGAAACCATTTTCTTATGGATGATTATGAGACAAATAGCATCTGATGACAGAACAGTTTCTAGAAAAACTGGATAAAGAACCTCATTTCATACCGACCGAGGAGTCTGTAAAGGGACCACGTCTAGCGCCTGGTGGCCTCTGCCTGCCCCGGTCAGGTGACAGCACTGGACGAGCTTTTGTGAAAGCAGTTTGGTTTTTTTTGTTGTTTGGGGGTTAATTCTCATTGCTCTGTCACTGAAAGCTCTTATTGGACTTTATGGGGGGGGGGGCAGCAAGCACTAAACTATCTTAGGCACATAAAAGAGAATTAAAATAGAATGACATTTAGATGTACAAGTGTGAATCATCCCCATCCTTGGTGTGATCTTGCTACCTTGTATTTGGCAATGTTAGATTTCAGGAGGCTGACCTCTTCTTGAAGTTGTTTTAATCTTTCTTGAAGATACCTGGAAAAGAATATAGATGACCAGAAAGTGTCTGGTGGCAAAATAGAAAACATATACTCGAGGACAGGAAGGAACAAATGAAAATCATATGCCCAAAGAGTCGTCTTTCCCACGAGGTGCTTCCTCCCCACCAAAAGGAAGAGGAGGAAAAAACACATCCTTGCGACCTCTTCTTAAGTGGATGCGAGATCAAGGTCAAATGTGCCCAAATCACACAACCCCACTTTAGAGCAGGCCTCTGCAGAGAGCCCCTGAGGGACAGCAACACAGTTTTCGCATAATTCTCATTAAGATGATTCCACTGGGAAGTGAGGCAGGAAGAGGCGACACCAGACATAACATTAAGTTAGACACATACACACGCTGAAATTTGCCTCGGGGAAAAGAAACAGCTAAGGGAATTTCTCAATTTATTTTCTTACTCTTTTTCCTCTCTTTGAGAGCAATAACAAGCAGCTTCCCTCTCCCTCTTGCGCAAGTGGGGAGGGGAGAGGAAGAGCAGACGATGTAGGCATCAGGCAAGGGACGCTTCTTTTCTTACTTTTACAACTAAGTCCCGATGTTAATATCATCCGCTGGAGGCGTGACTTGCCCTGCATTGTGAGCCAGTTTCCTCTAATGTCTGCAGGGCTGTACATAACTCCCGGCCTGGAAGTCGATGGTGGGGGGGCCAGCGCTCCCCACAAGCACAGGCATGAACCTGGTCCCTCACCTGTTTTCCATACACAGGGCGTCCACGTCGATAATCCGGTTCTCGTGTCCACCCAGGATGTGGTTGAGTTCCTGGTTTAGCCTCTCCACCTTGTCCTGGTAGGAACACCGCTCTTCCTTGACATCCTGAAGCTCATCCACAGAGGCTTGCAGGTCATGCTCCAGAGACTCAATCTGAAACCAGAGGAAGTTCCCTTACTCAAGATGTTCTTCAGACGTCGGCTTTATGGCCAGAGATGGAGACTTCTGCTTGGTTGGCTGACTTTTAGAGAGCTTATTAATACCACCCGCATGCTATAAAACCATAAGCGCCTCACACAGGGATATAAAAAAAGCTAAAAGCAAAGGGATGACTTCCAGCCAGACACTTAC